>NC_137738.1:26351835-27828390 GCF_963264785.1 Psittacula echo
AAATCTATCTTCTGAGCCTGAGTAAGACCACTGCCTTCTGCACCTACAGTGAGACCTCATTAATACCCAGCTCATGACATCATATTGAGATACGTGAATGAAACACAAAACTGTATCTGAATCTCTGGTCTTGTTTTAGGTTGACAAGTAGACATCAGTATAGAAAGGAATTACATCAGGTTCTGCTGCTGAGCTTGTTTATTTCTAATGGTACTCTTGCAACAGATGGACATAGACATGAAAAGGTGATAAGGGAATCAATACTTTTTTTCAGAAATAGATCTGAATTTGTCTCAGTGGTTGAAGTAGTAAAGTTAGTTCTCTTGGTGCAGAATTCTGGGCCGGTAACTCATAAATTAAAGGATCTGTGGTTAAGGCCCAAAGTTTTATTATCATCCCTTGAAACAGCACAAGCTGGCACTGGAACACAAACTGCTTCTGTGGTTAGCTGAACTCTGAAAACTTGTCTCTTCTAGCTTAAGTGACAGTTGGGGTTCCATGGGATCAAAGAACGTGAGAGTTTTGGTGAAACCTTTTTCAGAGGAAGAAACAGCCATAGCTTCTTTTGGTCTTTCCCATCCTCTTCCCTGGACTTCATGTTCTATTTGCTTGTGCTGCTGCTTCTCTAATAGGGAAATTCTACTTTTGTAAAGTTAGTGTGAATTTAATCTCTGAATACTGTTCAGTATTATGCTACTGCAGGAGAGGTGGGGAGACAAACTCGGGTATTATGAACTTAACTGTGCCCAAAGTAAAAAGAAACAATTCTGATTAATGAGTCCTTTAATGTCTAGCAGAGGGCTGTAACTGCCACAGCTCCATTTATGCCATTTCAGTATCTTTCCATGCTGTGCTCTCTTCTGTTGATTTCCTGGTTAAGAGGACTAAATAAGAACTAGGTATGCCAACACATAGTTACAAACACATTAATGGAAGGCACAGGAATTATGAGTATGAAAGGCAAATCAAGTAGGGGTATAACTCTCTAGTAAACAACAAGTTCTGTGGAGAATGTGAAATGTGATTTATTTGCTATTGCAAGTTTGGTCAATACAATACTGTATAGCCATAATGGACTTCAGTTTATCACTTGGAATGTTGTGCTTTAGTGGAACTAGGATAAGCAAGAAGATTGAGCATGTAAGTTTGTTAAAAACCCCCACTTATTATTAGCAAGTTTGGATACCATTTCTTAAGAGTTTCTGCTGGAAAAAATGGTCAGAGATGCTACAAAGGGTTAGTTTACACAACTGCTAAGAAAACTTATGCAGTCTGTCAGAATGGTAGGTGATTTACTCAGGATGTAGGACACCTGCATCTGGAAAGGTTTACATCCTGGAAAGGACACTCCATCCTTGGAGGTGCTGTGCTGCACAGTTTTGTAAACTTTGGGAAGAAGAGCAATATGTGGGAAAGACAGTTCTTAACTGCAGGTTTGATCCACACTGCTGTGGAATTTTTTTGACTTGGTTAAAAAAGAAAGAAAACAACCAAAACCAAACTGTTTTGCACAATTCTGTGTTGAGACTTGTGAGAGGAGTAGAGATCTCAAGTGCCTCTGCAAGTTTTGGGAGAAAGGTGATTGACTAATAGAAATGCTGTCATTGCTCCTGCAAATGAAGGACTGCCGTGGGAATTGAAGACACCAGGGAATGAATGTCACTCTAAGCATCACTCCTAAGAGTTGTGGTCAGAAATTCCTGCTTCTTCTAGGAGGTGCAGTTGTCCAGATGTGCTACAGAGTTGTTGCATACCAGGCTTTGCTGTTCTGTGCCTGTGTTTGTAGTTACTGAGATAAGAACAAGTAACTGTACTTACAGATGTAACTAAAACTCACAGATTTGGCTGAAATGAACAGTAGCGACTAGACTATCCTTACCCTCTCTGTTTCTTACACTTTTAAGCATGAAATAGATTTCCAATGATGTGTTGGTGCTTTTTTTTTCCAGTAGACACAAAAATGAATTATAAATCTCTACTGTAGATAAAGCAGTTGTATTACTTTATGTAGCACTTAAAGGTTTCTAAAATTACTTAATAAAATCAATGATGCAGTTTCCTGCTTTTATCTCCATGGTCAAAACTAATCAGTGGATCAGAGAATATCTTAATTTCTTTTATATTGTGTGACCAAAAAAAACCCCAAAAAACCTTATGAAGGTTTTCAACACCAAACATCTTAACGTTTCTTCTGTCAGTAATCCCAATGACACTGTTGCACTTACTTGCAATACCAGATACAAATGTTGAAAACTGAAGAACAAAAATAAAGGTCTTTTAACCTTCTCCTTTCTTCTTGATGGTGTTTGGATCTGGTCACAGTGAAAACAAGGGGAAGATAGGTGTGGGGGTCAGTGGGAGGACTTTTGAATGATTTTAGCTTCCTTTGGAGAAATCTCACATGCTTAGGTGAGGGCTGTTTGTTTTGCCACCTGCTTTTTTTGTGCTGACATAATGTCTTGGGGAGCTGTTCGTAGAATAGAAGACTGAAGCTGTATGTTATGAGAAATCAGGCCTGTGAGCACTATATTAGACAATAAATATAAATAAAAGCAGGTGCTTTTGGATTACTTCTTGGCTTCCTTTTACCCCATGGTAATATGGTGCAGCTGGACTATTTTCTCAGCTGTGACTGTGCAGCTGATTAGAAGCAGCTGTTAAAAAAGGCAGTGCCCAGCTGCTAGGGCTAACAGTGCTGGTGGGGCTTCAGAGATGCTGTCTGGGGGGAGCTGCAGCAAGTAAGTGTGTGCACGGAGAAGGCAGGACTTCTCCTGTAGGAGTGGTGAAAGAGGGAATAGCTCTCTGTTGTTCAGTTTGCTGTTCTTGAATGGGGATGTCTAGAAAAATGTGCAGGTGGAGTTTCTTAGCTCTCCTGACCTGGGAAGAAGGAATAACCTGTAGGAAAGAGGAGCAGCTGTTAGGAACCTCTGGTCTGTAGAGACATGGGTAATGCTCTGGTCTTCCCAAAGCTCATTTTGTGCTTTGCTTCCAGGTATGTCTAAGCTCTGTCTATCCAAGTAGAAAAGGTCTGCACTGAAAAAATAAATCGTATGTTAGCTGTGCTCACAAAAGAGTGCTCTGGGTAATGATTGATACTGCTAGCCAGGTATATAGTGTGTGTGGAAAAATCTGAATGAAGATTATCTGGGTTTCTGTGTCCTTCAAAAGCTTTGAAAAAATCCAGTTGTTCTCTTCTGCTTAAAATTTCAAGTACTCACTCTGAAATGGAATAAAATGTTCTTTTAGTTACCTTTGCTGCCTGTGGTGCTTTTGGCTATAACAAATAAAGATCTTCCCTGTCTTATCTCATGAATGATTTACAACTGGTTAAATAACTATTTTCTGCAGATTGCATGGTCTTCTAAATATTTCTTAGAGAAAGAATCCTTAATTTTCCTGAAAAAGTTGAAGTGCATTTATAGGAAAATGTGCAGCTGTGGTTTTAGTGCTGTTGGGTTTTTTTGTTTGGTTTTGGTTTGTTGTTGGTTGTTTTTTTTTAATAGCTCATCAGGGAGATCTTGAAAAGTGTCCCTGAGTAATAATTCTACCTTAATATTAATTTTGCAGTATCCTATTGTGCGCAGTGGCTAAGATGCTTTTATACTTGGCACTACAGAATCATCAACTAAAGGGAGACTGTCCTAGAGACTTAGCTGGAGAGGATGTATCCTGCAGTAGCTGTCTTTGGAAATTCACTTTTTTTTTTTTTTCCTCTCCCAGTGACTAGTGTTTTCTATCTCCTAAATATTTAGATACACTTTATTCAAACTCTGGCAGTTACTTGGCTGGATTAGTTGCTTATTCACGCCTTCTGTTTGAGCTCTGCCTCTTGCTGTGTTAATGATCTCAGGTGGTGATGCTTCTGCAGAGTGTAATTACCTGGTAGCAAAGTTCATACTGTCTTTGGTGCTGTCTTTAGCCATTGCAGTTCTGTCCCTGCTTCTCTCATGTCCTGGTTGTACAGCATGATTCTTCCTCTAACCTTATGCACGTGTGTCTCTTAACTCAGCCTTCAGAGCTTGGTTCATTCATTGTTGATTCAGAGTGACAGCTGTGTCATCAATCTGTTTGTCAGTTTTCCCCCATTTGGTGCTGAAGTATGCTTTCCTTCCTACATAAGCTCAAGGATGCTCTCTGGCCCCTTGTGTTCTACAGGAATGCTGCACCTGGATCTGAAGATGAAGATAGACTCCATTGGTATGAGTGCTCAGTGTCTCAATGGTAAAACCTCTTTCATAGAAAGGTAAAACCACAGTGCAGAATTCAGGCAAGCCATGGTTGTAGACTTGGGACAATTCGTATCACAGTATCACAGTATGTTAGAGATTGGAAGGGACCTCAAAAGATCATCTAGTCCAATCCCCCTGCCAGAGCAGGAACACCTAGATAAGGTTACACAGGAATGTGTCCAGGCGGGTTTTGAATGTCTCCAGAGAAGGAGACTCCACAACCTCCCTGGGCAGCCTGTTCCAGTGTTCCGTCACCCTCACTGAGAAGAAGTTTCTTCTCAAGTTTAAGTGGAACCTCTTGTGTTCCAGTTTATACCCATTACCCCTTGTCTTATCATTGTTTGCCATTGAGAAGAGCCTGGCTCCATCATCATGACACTCCCCCTTTATATATTTATATACACTAATAAGGTCCCCCCGCAGTCTCCTCTTCTCCAAACTATAAAGACCCAGCTCCCTCAGCCTTTCCTCATAAGGGAGATGCTCCACTCCCTTAATCATCTTCGTTGCCCTGCGCTGGACTCTCTCCAGCAGGTCCCTGTCCTTCTTGAACTGAGGGGCCCAGAACTGGACACAATATTCCAGATGCGGTCTCACCAGGGCAGAGTAGAGGGGAAGGAGGACCTCTCTCGACCTACTGACCACCCCCCTTCTAATACACCCCAGGATGCCATTGGCCTTCTTGGCCACAAGGGCGCAGTGTTGGCTCATGGTCATCCTGCTGTCCACTAGGACCCCCAGGTCCCTCTCCCCTACACTACTCTCTAACAGGTCGTTCCCCAACCTATACTGGAACCTGGGGTTGTTCCTGCCCAGATGCAGGACTCTACACTTTCCCTTGTTATATTTCATCAAGTTTCTCCCTGCCCAACTCTCCAGCCTGTCCAGGTCTCGCTGGATGGCAGCACAGCCTTCTGGCGTGTCAGCCACTCCTCCCAGCTTAGTGTCATCAGCAAACTTGCTGACAGTACACTCAATTCCCTCATCTAAATCATTGATGAATATATTAAATAATACTGGTCCCAGTACTGACCCTTGAGGCACTCCACTAGATACAGGCCTCCAACTAGACTCCGCCCCATAGACTACAACTCTCTGGCGTCTGTCCTTCAGCCAGTTCGCAGTCCACCTCACTACCTGATCATCCAGACCACACTTCCTCAATTTAGCTATGAAGATGCTGTGGGAGACTGTGTCAAATGCTTTGCTGAAGTCAAGGTAGACCACATCCACCGCTCTGCCATCATCCATCCACAATGTTATTTCCTCATAAAAGGCTATGAGGTTGGTCAAGCATGACTTCCCCTTGGTAAAGCCATGTTGACTGCCCCTCATAACCCTCTTATCCTTGACATGCCTTAAGATGGCATCAAGGATAAGGTGTTCCATCACTTTTCCAGGGATGGAGGTGAGGCTGACCGGTCTATAGTTACCCGGGTCCTCCTTCTTGCCCTTTTTGAAGACTGGAGTGACATTTGCTTTCCTCCAGTCCTCAGGCACCTCTCCCGTTTCCCAAGACTTGGTAAAGATGATGGAGAGTGGTCTAGCAATGACTTCCGCCAGTTCCCTCAGCACCTGCGTGTGCATCCCATCTGGACCCATGGATTTATGGATGTCCAGATTGCTCAACTGGTCTCTAACCCATTCCTCATCGACTAAGGCAAACCGCTCCAGTGACCTGACTTCATCTGAGGTCTCAGGGGTACAGGGCTCTTCAGGACTGCCTCCGGCAGAGTAGACTGAGACAAAGAAGGCATTCAATAACTCTGCCATCTCTGTGTCTTCTGTCACCAGGGCACCCATCCCATTCATCAGTGGGCCTACATTGCCTCTGGTGTTAGTTTTATCAGCTATGTATTTGAAAAAGCTCTTTCTGTTGTCCTTGACCCCTCTGGCCAGATTTAATTCTAAGGAGGCCTTAGCCATCCTAGCTGCCTTCCTACATCCTCTAGCAGCAGCCTTATATTCCTCCCAAGTGGCCAGCCCCTCCTTCCATGACCTGTAAACTCTCCTCTTCCACTTGAGCATACCCAGCAGTTCCTTATTTAGCCACGCAGGTCTCCTGGCCCTCTTCCTTGACTTCCTACGTGTCGGGATGCTCTGATCTTGAGCTCGGAATAAGCAATCCTTGAATGCCCACCAACTATCTTGGGCCCCTTTACCTTCAAGCAGCCTTGCCCATGGGATTTCCCATAGCAATTGCTTGAAAAGGCCAAAGTTTGCCCTGCTAAAGTCCAGGGTTGCAATTCTACTTGCTATTCTACTGGTCCTCCCACACAAGATCCTGAATTCCACCATCTCTGGGTCGCTGCAACCAAGGCAGCCCTCAACCTTTACTGCTTTGACCAGACCCTCCTTGTTAGTGAGGATGAGATCCAGCAGCGCTCCTCTCCTGGTTGGCTCATCCACCATTTGCATGAGGAAGTTATCATCCATACACTGGAGGAACCTCCTGGACTGTGGCTGGGTTGCTGAGTCGTCCTTCCAGCAAACATCAGGGAAGTTAAAATCCCCCACGACCACCAGGGCCTGTGACTGTGAGGCCACTCTCAGCTGCCTGTAAAAGGCCTCGTCAACTTCCTCACCCTGATCTGGTGGCCTGTAACAGACACCCACAACAGTATCGCCCCTGCCAGCCTGCCCCTTAATTCTCACCCACAGACTCTCAACTCGCTCATCCCCTGTCCCTGGACAGAGCTCAGTTCATTGCAGCTGCTCTCGCACATAAAGAGCAACCCCAGCACCCCCCTGGCTGGCCTGTCTTTCCTGAAAAGGACATAGCCCTCCATGAGTATATTCCAGTCATGTGAGCTGTCCCACCACGTCTCTGTAATTGCACCAGATCATAATCTCCTGACTTAACACAGGTCTCCAACTCCTCCTGCTTATTTCCCATGCTGCACGCATTGGTGTACAGGCATTTCAAGGAGGGAGCTGAGCTCACCGATTTCACCCTAGGATTATAGGAGGCTGTTGTCACGCATGGAGGGAACACAAGCACAATCAATATGATTGATAAAAGTGATCCGTTTATTGTGCTCAAGTGATGGACATATATAGTGTCAAGCTGCCACATACACACAGCTTCCCGTAGTGATTGGTTGGCATATACAGCATTGGGTACATTCCAGGTACATTTCTGTGGTTTCCTTTGTTTACATGTACATCCTCTTTTCAAGGTCCCTGTTCCTGTTATAGAGGTAATTTTTCAAACTACAAGGCCAGCTTATCCTTTATCTCTGTTGGTTAATTTCCAGGGTTTTTCCACCGCTGGAGATTGTACACAGCTGGTGTTTTGCTCACTTTCATAGGATCTGTGCTTGGTTAAGCTCAGACATGGGAACGTGACCTTTATTTGCTAACCATGCTTCCACAATTCCCCCTTTTTCTTTTTGAGTAAGTCAGATGGACGTTACACTTCTCCTAAGCATCGACATCACGCATCGCAACATACAACTTGTTATTAACACAAATAAGACTACCGCACATAATATCGTTACACCTTGTATGAGCAAATCCTTAAGCCATCCAGAAATTCCCCATCCCTTAAAAGAGTTTCGTCAACCAATCCAATCCATCATCCTCCATTAGTTGTTTGACCCTTTCTTTTAATTGTTGTATACTTTTATAAATCGATTTCGAATGATCTGACAAATTCATACAGCACATCCCTTCAAACTCTGCGCAACCATGTCCTTGTGCCAACAACAAAAAATTGATAGCTGCCCTATTTTGTAAGGTGGCATGACGAACACTATCGACATCAGTCAAGAGTCCACTTATCACAAGCGAAGTAGCATTTGTCTGTCTTGCAAGCCAGCAACGTAGCTTATTCAAAGTACCCAAGCCATATGCCACACCGGCTCCCGGTGCCAAAAGAGAGGCAGCAAGAATTTGTCCCGGATTCCAAAATCACACATTATCATCACATTCAGAGGTGAAGTGGTGTAGATTTCTTTTTATACGAGTGTGATTGTGAATCTTATTCAATATCATTGATGTGTTAGGTGTTAGTAAAGTTAGTTGTCCTAAGCTACAAGGACCTCCATTTAACCTGGAGGGAAGGCCCCTCCATGCCCGATCTCCGCAAATAAGAAATACACCAGGAGGTAGCATTAAAGGAGTATTAAAAGAGCGAGAGACGTTAGTTGTGGTATAATTACACCAAAGAGTGTGGTTACGATAAATAGCACTACTTGCATTAATATTCTGACCATGTCGTGTTGTATTATAAGTATAATTAAAATACACACAAGCATCCATTGTGATGGATCCCAGCAATTCCAATTCTTGAGGTTCTTGAGTAACCTGTGGCAGATGTGGATAGATACCATCCCAATTGTCTACACACCTTTGGGGGTTAGTACAGAGTGGTATAGTGAATGGTTTTGGTTTTGGCCATTCATCCAATGGTACTCCAACAAGACACGTAGAAAATGGGTTTTCAGGACTTGCCGCAGCAAGGCACAATGTGTCTTGTTGTGTAATATTTGTCAAAGTCATCCAAACATTCTGTTTAGGCTGTGAAACCACCCATCCCCCTGCCTGAGGTAAACTCAGGATCAAAAAAATCACTCCGTAGTATGCCCTCATGGCATCTGGTATCCTCACTATTACCTATTTCTTATATTGACAGCGTTTCTTGATTATCTGCGTCTGTTTTAATGCTTGAAGCTCTGTAACTAAGTGCTGCAGGGTGAATACATAGTAGGCGTGATATAAACTGTCTGTGTTTTCAAACAAATCTACTAACTGAAAATCTTGACAGCGATAATCACCCAAGAATTGTCTTAAGGCAGCAATAGGGTTTCCTTTACGATGAAACCATTCCCTACAATAAAAACACAATGGCTTTTGACGCAACCAACTCTGTCTCATTCGACAGGCCTTACGACGGAAAAATCTACACCATCCACACTTAAAGATTACAAGAGGGTCACAGAAGAGACATTGCTGACATGGTCGAGCTAATTCTCTTCGTATTTCAATCGGAGGTTGTAGAAACAGATTTGGGTGGCCGTGGACAGGTCCAATAAGTACTATATTGTCTATAGACAGAACTAAATGTTTGTCAGTTAATTCATTTACTTTCTCAATTAGTGGGAGCAGGGCCTGATTCAATCGCCTCTTCTCTCTCTGCTTGGTTTTGTTGTTCATCTGATGTAGTGGCTAAGGATGGTCGGATCCACCTTGATGGCACCCAGAGTGGTCCTGTTGGTGACAGAACACAAGTATAACCACGGCCCAAGTACAATAATTCCGCAGATTCACACCAAAGACCTGACTTGGGGTCCCAGTATCGTACCTTGACTGTTTTGTTTACATCCCTATCCTTGGTAGAATGGAAGTGAACACATGCAGATGGCAATTCAGAGTCCCCAAAAATACAAAGATGATTTAAAACAAATAAGGTTTTTGAAATTCGTTCATAGACATCGATAAAATCAGAATATATAAATATCGCTTGAATGTAGCGTTTGCTCGTTCAATAATGGCTTGACCTGTAGGGGAATGAGGAATACCTGTAACATGCCGTATTCCCCATTGCTGGAAGAACTTCCTTACCCGCTCACTAGTATATGCTGGACCATTATCAGTTTTAATTGTGGCTGGTACTCCCATAACTGCAAAACAACTAGTAAGGTGATGAATAACGTGTAAGGCTTTTTCTCCTGATTGGGCAGTGACCCAGATAAATTTGCTATACGTGTCAAGTGATACGTGTAAGTACTTTAACCGCCCAAAGCTGTTCTCATGGGTGACATCCATCTGCCATATCTCATTACTTTTAAGGCCTCTTGGGTTGACCCCAATGCCGAGTCCTGGGCCATGATTAGAACATGTAGGGCAAGCCCTGACAATGGCTTGAGCCTCAGCATGTGAAATCTGAAATTGCCTTTTCAGCCCTTTGGCATTTTGATGAAAAGTAGCATGAGCCTCACGGGCTAGCACATATTGATCTTGTGGAACCTGCGTCGACCAGTATATCTGATTGTCGACCAATTGATCAGCTATGGCATTCCCTTCTCCCAAGCCATTGTTCCACTTATGGCTTCTAATATGTAAGACAGAATATTCTGCAGTTCTCAGCCTTACTGCCCTTCTCATAAACATTAAAAGCTCAAATAGTCATTTATTTTGAACCTCCTTAATACACACATTTTCGATGCGTAACGCTATTCCTACTGCATAAAGGGAATCAGATATAATATTTACACGACAGGTCGACCAATGTGCTAAGGACCAAGCAATGGCCCATAACTCTAATGTTTGTAGTGAATCAAATTCTTGACCTGGAAGAATTTTGTACTGCCACTGCCCATCTTGCTGCCAGGTAACAGCAGCTCGACGTGATTTCTTTCCAGCATCGGTAAATACAGTTAAGGCATCTTTCAGAGGCCTGGATGATGCAAGTGGTTTGGCTACCCATTTTTGCGAGCCTAACCATTTTAACAGAGGCATATTCAAGGATTTTGTAGATATTACTGTACTTTCTGATAACAATGCTACTGCTAATGACATCGAGTTCTCCATAAACCATTGTAGAACATCATTTTTTAAAGGTAAATAGATAGTATTGGGTTCGGCCCCTGTCACAGAAATAATCCTATGACGACCTTTAATAATCAGTTCTGCCAAATTTTCGATTTCTGTTTGCAACGTTGTTTTTGGAACCAGCGTTGTGAATAACCATTCCAACACCTTTATCTCCTCCTTTTTCTTTTGTTGAGTAAGGGCTGCAAGTAGCTGCGTTTTCCCACAGAGAATGACAAGGTCCACAGGGAGCTGTGGATCACATCGATTCGCCACAGAAGTAGCAATGCAAGCCCCGAGTTCCTGCAGTTTGGCTAACTGCAAAGGGGTGAGAGAGACCGGTGCGGCTGGGTCAGTTCCTTTCAACAACGGCCGAAAAATTTCAAGGTCATTATTAGAAATCCCTGCGACAGGGCGAAGCCACTGCAAGTCACCTAATAATGTTTGTATATCATGCAAGGTACACAACCGTGGGTGAAATTCAAGTTTCAATGGCGAGACTGTGGATTCAGTAATTGACCACCCCAAATATTTCCACGGAGATGTTCTTTGAATTTTATCAGCTGCTACCCCCAAACCAAATTGTTGCAAATGATTTTGAATGAACTTATATTGTGATTGAGAAAAGGGAGTTTCCTGACAAAACAAGATATCATCCATATAATGGTACACAATAGTAAATGGCCACTTGCGTCGCAAAGATTGTAAGGCAGCGTCAACATATAACTGACATAATGTCGGAGAATTTTTCATGCCCTGTGGAAGCACTGTCCGCTCATAATGTGACGCAGGTGCTTGTCGATTAATAGATGGAAGGGTAAAAGCAAATCATTGACAGTCATTAGGATGTAAAGCAATATTAAAAAAGCAGTCCTTTAAGTCAATGATAAGAACAAACCAATTTTTAGGTAACATAGAGGGTGAAGGGAGGCCTGGTTGTAGGGCACCCATAGTTTGTATTTGATCATTTACTGCCCGTAAATCATGTAGCAAACAAAACTTTCCTGATTTCTTTTTTATAACAAAAATAGGAGTATTCCAAGGGCTAGTAGAAGGACGAAGATGTCCTTGTTGTAACTGTTCTTCAACTAGCACATGTGCTTGTTGCAGACTTTCCTTCTTGAGTGGCCACTGCTCAATCCATACGGGGTTGTCACTCAGCCAAATCAAGGGGATTGGGAAAGTCCATGCAGAGGCCGCTATTAAAAACTCTGTTTAGTGGTTAAGCGGGTTCCAATTTGAGTAAGTACACCTCGACCAAGGAGCATAGACACTCTGGCTGGTAGCGGTATAAGAGTTATTTTTGCAGTAACAGTTACTGCCATCTATAGTCAATTGTATTGGTGGGCTCTTATATACTGATTGTGATCCTCCCACACTTTCCACCTTACCAGCACTGGTTGTTAACGGCCACTCTTTGGGCCAATGTCGTAGAGCGAGTATAGTTATGTCTGTTCCCGAATCTCGAAGAGCCCGTACAGTACAGGTCCTGTCCTTATGAATTAAAGTAACAGGAATTTCTGGTCGTGAATCTAGAGTAACGGAGAACAACGCAAGTTGCCCAGTGGATCCAAAACCTGCTTGTCCTCGGAAGCTCATATTTTGACCCATTACCATCTGAGTCATAGGTATCAGTTGAGCAATTTTGCTATTTTTTGGAATTAATACTGGTGGAAAGTCTGTTTTGGCCATAATTTTGATTTCTCCTGTGTAGTCAGCATCAATTACACCAGGGACAATTAAAAGTCCCTTTAAAGCGGCGGAGGAACGTCCTAACAAAAGTGCTCCCACTGCTTGCCCATTTATTCTTAAAGGACCAAACACGCCAGTAGAAACCAACTGAACACTCTTATCAAATAAAGTGGTTTCTACTGTGGATGCCAGGTCCACTCCAAGGCTGCCGCTGGTGGCTGGCTGCAAGGTGGTGGACTGGCCTGCAGCGTCTGTGGCTGATGAGTAGCAGGCGTTAGTCTAGTCAGACCTGCTCTTGGGGTCTTCGCGCGGCAGGTCTTTGCACTCGCCGGATGGTTTCCCGACCTCGCCTTCTGACGGAGGCAAGTAGCTGGACAATGGTTATCAAGCTGACAGTTTGGACACCAAACGGCTACGGAGCATCCCCTTTTTAAATGTCCGCTTTGCCCACAGCGAAAACAGCGCAAACCTCTTTTTTGAGTTTAGATTTTGATTAGGCTTCTGCAATGGTGTCAAAGCTGCTAAAACCTTATCGCCTAAAGAACGGACTGCATCTACTAATAGGGTTTGATGTCCCACTGGTAGGCGAGACATTCGCTCCAGCATTTCTGCAATAGAGGCATCTGCGGGGAGCTGTATAAGAACTTGTTTTGTTGTATCATTGCAATTTTGCAGTGCGCACTGTTGTAAGAGTGCACCTTTCATATATTCTGGCAAATTATGCGTCTTAGAAATAGCATTTACGACGCAATCTACAAAATCACCAAACGGCTCATTCTTTCCCTGTATTATTTTGAGATAGGCTGGCTCGGCAGTAGTATCTTTAATTTTTAGTAACGCCCTCATTGCTGTGTGCATAGATTCTCCCAGCAGATTAGGTCCCATTCGTGCCTGTTCTTCCTTATCTGCCCAAGGACCCATTTCCATGAGGTGTTGTATAGTAACCCCCTGGAGTGGGTCTCCTTCACCTCTCTGCACATTACACACTTCCTGATATTCTTCCTGCCAATACATATTGAACAACAACAATTGTGAGGGTGTTAATATTAACTTTACCACACTCTTAATATCTTCAATAAGCAAAATGCCAGACCCCCAAATATAATTCAACATCTGTTTTGCAGGTTCAGATCGTACACCAGAATCTGCAACTGTTTGTCGCAATTGACTCAATAATTTCCAATTTAAATTTGTAATATTCACATCTACACCACCTTGAGCATTAGGAGTATATAAGACTGGGAATGCATTCATCATTTGCAGCTCTCGAGCTCCATCATAGTCTTCACACTGAACAGCCTCCTGATAAATAGTTTTCCAATCTATTCCCCTAATCTGTTTCCCAGTGTTATTTGCAAGGCAGGTTCTCTCAATTGTTACTGGTTTTGTAAGCCTGAGATCTGCGGGAGCAGAAGGCTCAGCAATTACTTTGGAATTGGATGAACAAGGTATTTGCGGTAAGTGAAGAGATGACATAGATGGGGGTAAAGGAATATTTGAACTATCAAATACCGCTTCTGAGGGATCAGATTTCTCGAGTGAGGGTGTGCTATTCAGTTTCTCTCTAGCTACGGTAGTAACTTGCTGTTCGGCAGCATACTTTTGAATACACTGGATAACACATCTCCAATCTTTTGCCAATTTACGTGCCTGTTTATTATCATCTATAACTTGTTCCCAGAGCATATTGCCAAACTTCCTCCACTCTGCTAATTCAAATATTTTATTAGGATCATGGAAGCACCCTACACTCTTCCCGTAATCGAAGAGTGCAGTGAGCCCTTTCCCTAAATCTATCTCTTTCCCTATACCTCGCTTCTCTAAGAAGCACTTAAATAAGTCAAAGGCCGCTTGTCTTTCCATTTTTCACTATTTTTAAGCTTTGGTACCAATGCAGCTCACCAGCAAGCAGGCCAAGTAGCGGGCGGCGGAGGCTCCCTTTGCCGACGACTGCGGCTTCCTGTCCTCCAGGCTCAGAGGCTCCTCTTCTTTCAGGATTGGCCTCTTTCCTTTAGCTGGGCTTTATGTTAGGACTTCTTCACTGTCCAACTCTTCTTTTACTGCCCGACCGCTGCTCGGTATTCTCGACCAGCAAGACCGAGCATTTTTTCAGCCCCCCGGATGCTGCTTCTCCGGTGCTTTCCCGCTCCGTGCGTAACTCTCCCAGCCATTACGGGTACCCGGGTTCCCTGAGTTGGTCCCTGTTCGGGCACCAATTTGTTGTCACGCATGGAGGGAACACAAGCACAATCAATATGATTGATAAAAGTGATCCGTTTATTGTGCTCAAGTGATGGACATATATAGTGTCAAGCTGCCACATACACACAGCTTCCCGTAGTGATTGGTTGGCATATACAGCATTGGGTACATTCCAGGTACATTTCTGTGGTTTCCTTTGTTTACATGTACATCCTCTTTTCAAGGTCCCTGTTCCTGTTATAGAGGTAATTTTTCAAACTACAAGGCCAGCTTATCCTTTATCTCTGTTGGTTAATTTCCAGGGTTTTTCCACCGCTGGAGATTGTACACAGCTGGTGTTTTGCTCACTTTCATAGGATCTGTGCTTGGTTAAGCTCAGACATGGGAACGTGACCTTTATTTGCTAACCATGCTTCCACAGGAGGCCTCCCAGTCTTCATCAATTCTAGAGTGCTGCCCCACTGGGGCAAGCCCAGCTACAACCCCATCCCCCTTCGAATCTAGTTTAAAGCTCTCCAAATGAGCCCTGCTAATTCATGCCCCAGCATCCTTTTGCCTCTGTGAGTTAAACCTTTCCCACGTGCCATTGTCCGGACTGGAGCCTTCGAAAACCAGCCGTTATCAAAGAATTCAAAGCCCTGCCTGCAGCACCATATCCCTTAGTGTCCTATGAATGCAAAACCTTGTGTGTATTTTCTGATTGAAATAAATCTGTCTCTCTACCTCACCCCCTGGAGAGTTCTTAAGACCTTAAAAAATGCATATTAGAAAGTAATTTTTAAGTCTAAGTCTGAAATATTTCATCTGTTTCTCCTTACACCTCACAGACTCGCCATGGTTGTGGCTTTTCATGTGGCAGTAATCATGAGGGCATCACGCATTTCTGTGTTTGTGGTTTTAAAAAGGAAAGCTAGGCAAGTTTTCACATAAACTAGTAGAAGTTCTAATAGATAATTCTAATCTATATTTGCTTTAATTTGTAGGCAAATATTAACATAACCTGTGTACTGTTTTTCCAACCTTAATGACTTACAAATGAACACTGGTGAAAAAAATGCTATTAACAAATTTTATTAATGTAATCTTTGCAGCATTCTCTGGGGATTGAACAATACTCTGTCATCAAGGTATTGACTTCTGTGGAGATACTTGAAAAATAATAGGTACTCCATGAGACTGGGAGGCCTGGTACAGCTGAATAAGTAGGAACCTTGAGTGTTTTGATCACTGTTCTTTTAACCTGCTCAGAACACTCATAATCAGCACTGTAGTGATGATGTAATCATAGAATTGTTTAGGTTGGAAAAGGCCTTTAAAATCGAGTCCAAGTGTAAAGATCCAGATTCATTCCCTTCCTGCCTTTTGTAAGCCTGGGACATCTGTCTTGGCTGTAGATACCACTATTCTAATGAGAGAGGTGGGTAGGACAGAGAGCTGCTGAAAAGAGCTATGTAGTGGTGGTGGTGAAGTAAAGTATTTTCAGGTGTATGTTTCATGCTAGTGACAGTGGTACCAAGAAGATCAGACACCATATGAATTTGTCAGGTTATTTAAGAAAAGTCATTATGCTAGGTGAGTAATGTGTTTTCAGTAGGATTTATAATAACCTCAGGAACTGATCAGTATTCGTGTTCTCACTTGGTCTTCAGGATGTTGCTTTGGGGGTTATCAAAAAGCAATAGAGAAGGTGACAGAGTAAGCCATTTCCTATAAAATAGGAAGTAAAGTTCAGAACTGAAATATATTCTATTTCTTGAACTATGAAGGCTTTTAATATAATTAAGCTAGATATGTTAGTGTAGGGTGGGTTGTGCATGTGACAGATTTGTTTACTCTGGCATTCTTGTCCACTTTTGATTTTTTAGGTATGAGAAATGAGTAAGGCTTGTGGCAGGCTGGGGGATGGTGAATGCTAAGTCTGGCCTTGATTGCAGTGTAATTCTTGTAGAGGAGGCAGCAAATGGGCCTCCATGTTCAGAACAAATCATAACGCGGAAGTGAAATACAGTCAGTACATTTGTGTGAGGTGTTTACTTTGAGATAATATTTACTTATACAGTGGAGCACACTCCTCTATTGTACGGCAAAAGCACATCCAATAAGCCTGCTCTGAAGGTTTCTTTATTTTCTAAAGGTAAATATTTTGCTATATTTGGAGGAGGGGAAGGAGGATGAATATCTAGGAGACAAATGTGAGCAACAGTGAGAGGCAAAATATTGTCAGTCCTCCCAATGATTTCTGATTGCATTGATTTTTTTTTTTTTTTAAAGCTACTCCATGTACATCATAATATATCTTTGATTAAGTATCAGCTTATGTGACGTTGCTACTGTAATTCTCTGAAAGTCCAACCAACAATTATGACATGAATTACTGTTTTTCCATGGTGCTTTTTGCTTAAATGCAGACACATATAAAATTGAAGGATATCCAATTAAGCTTGACTAGTTTAAACTGATTCAAAGAAAATGATTGGAGAGTAAAAAAAAAAAAAAATGTAATGCTAGAAGTTTTTTTTTTTTTTTTTTCTTTTTTGTTTTGGGTTTTTTTGAGCTATCATGAAAACGTTTTGGGTCACTATTAACAATTCCATGTGAGAGTTAGTTTGATTTGAATGTCATTTCCAACTTCTGTTCCCAAGGCTTAGTTCACTCTACCTGATAGTCATACTGAGTTAAAGATTAATAGCAATAGAGAGGGAAATATTGTGAGGGATGGGGTGGGGGAAGACTAATGTCTTACAGGCTTGATTTACTAGCTTTTAGAGGTTAATTTGTAACAAAGAATTTTATGAAGTGTTGAATTTCATGAGCCACTTGACTCTGTTCCCATTCTTTCGACTTTTACAGAATACCTTTTAAAGTTTAAACCTCTGTAGGTAAAGAAAAGCTAAAACTAGTCTTTGGTTAATCAACGCAAAATATGATTCACCACAATAATGTTTCTATTTTCTTCTTGGAACAAGATAATGAAGGATATCAAGGTTTTGTGTGTAGACAGTCAGTAATGGTATCTAAATCAATAATGCAGAACTATACCAGCTGACCTTAGGAAGACTTGAGAACTGAGTGGCTGTCAGTGTGCCCTTGCTTTAGAAGGGGCTTAGAAATGCTTAGGAAGTGTAGAATTGAACGAAAGTGGCCTGGGTTTATCTTAGAGAATGTTTGCTGTCCAAAAAGGACAGCAAAAAAATTTACCCAGGGAATTACAGAGCAGTCAGTCCCACCTCCGTGCCTGCAAAATCTTGGAGCAGATTCTCCTGGAAGGCATGCTAAGGCACATGAAAAACAACAAGGTGCTTGGTGACAGCCAGCATGGCTTCACTAAGGGGAAATCCTGCCTGACCAATTTAGTGGTCTTCTATGGTGGGGCTATGGAACTGATGGACAGGGGCAGAGCAGTTGATGTCATCTACCTGGACTTGTGCAAAACGTTCAACACTGTCCCACACGACATCCTTGTCTCTAAATTGGAGAGACATCAATTTGATGGGCGGACCACTCGGTGGATAAAGAACTGCCTGGATGGCCGCACACAAAGAGTTGCGCTCAATGGCTCAATGTCTGGCTGGAGACTGGTAACGAGTGGTGTCCCTCAGGGATCGGTGTTGGGACCAGTCTTGTTCAACATCTTTGTGGGTGACATGGACAGTGGGATTGAGTGCGCCCTCAGCAAGTTTGCCGATGACACCAAGCTGTGTGGTTCGGTTGATATGCTGGAGGGAAGGAATGCCATCCAGAGGGACCTTGACACACTTGTGAGGTGGGCTGATGCCAACCTTATGAAGTTTAACCATGCCAAGTGCAAGGTCCTACACCTGGGTCGGAGCAATCCCAGGCACAGCTACAGGCTGGGCAGAGAAGAGATTCAGAGCAGCCGTGCAGAGAAGGACTTGGGGGTGTTGGTCGATGAAAAAATGAACATGAGCCAGCTTCAGTGTGTACTCGCAGCCCAGAAAGCCAACTGTATCTGGGCTGCATCAAAAGGAGTGTGACCAGCAGGTCATAGGAGGTGATCCTGCCCCTCTACTCTGCTCTCCTGAGACCTCACTTGGAGTATTGTGTGCAGTTCTGGTGTCCTCAACATAAAAAGGACATGGAACTGTTGGAACAAGTCCAGAGGAGGGCCACAAGGATGATCAGGGGACTGGAGCACCTCCCGTATGAAGATAGGCTGGGAAAGTTGGGGCTGTTCAGCCTGGAGAAGAGAAGGCTGCGTGGAGACCTCATAGCAGTCTTCCAGTATCTGAAGGGGGTGTACAAGGATGCTGGGGAGGGTCTATTCATCAGGGACTGTAGTGACAGGACAAGGGGTAATGGGTTCAAAATTAAACAGGGGAAGTTTAGATTGGATATAAGGAAGAAATTCTTTACTGAGAGGGTGGTGAGGCAGTGGAATGGGTTGCCCAGGGAAGTTGTGAATGCTCCATCCTTGGCGCTGTTCAAGGCCAGGTTGGATGAGGCCTTGGGTGGCATGGTTTAGTGTGAGGTGTCCCTGCCCATGGCAAGGGGGTTGGAACTAGATGATCTTAAGGTCCTTTCCAACCCTAACCTATGATTCTAAAACTAGATGTTGTGGTTGTCTAGCCTAAGCTGGCTCTCTAGCTTCCCTTTGTAAATAATGAAAAGAACTAGGTGCCTCCAGAGAGCTGTAGCAAGTGAGTCCACCAAAATGTAACTGACAGAAAAAGATGGATGACAGGAATACTTTGTTTCTCTGTGTCTTTCATATATTCTTATACTGAATCATTAGGTGTGACAAATTCCTTCCTTGGGTCTTGCAGGGCATGGCACTGATAATTCTGTCCCACAAACTTTAAGATGGTAGTGCCCATCACCTATGTTTCCTACTTAGTTTAAAACATTTTATAGATACTGTTGTATTATAACTGGGTAGAAATACCTGCAGTCAAATAACCTGCTGAAAGAGAAGATTTTCTATGAGAATCTTCTCTTCCATGATATTTTCAAAGATTTTTAGCATTCTAGTTAGTAGTGTAGTTCCTCTGTTCTTAGTCAGCTGTTAGACTTTCTTCAAATTATGCTTATTAAACTGAAGTTCTTAAATAAGACCTCTTGGGGATAGTTTTAGTAATGAATCTCACTGAACTCAGGAGTGCTACTTTGTGAATTAATCTTAGCTCTGACCTCTGATCTTAGCAGGTAATTACTAATAAAAAAAAAAAAAAAGAAGAGTGACAACCCTAATTTCTGTAGAAGATCCCAGATAGAATGAGAGAAGCATGTAAAGAGTTTTGCTTAGGAGCAATAGGAGGAAGGCTATGGCAACTGTGTGTTAGCTTTACCACAGAACCATTACCAGGGGACTGGCAGTGTTAAGCAGTTCAGTTTATGAGTTAATGATATAAGCTAAATTTGCTCCTTTGTAATAAGTAAAAATGAAGGGTCCAGGGAGGGTGGTGAGAGGAAGATCTTATGCAAAGTTAGAGCACTATTAGGTTCTGACAAAGTTTTACTGACTGAAGGCTTCGTATTTAGTAGTTGTACTTAAGAGGACAGAAAAAAGTGGTTTGGGGTACTAAGAAGTTTGAGCTGTGCTAGTTCAGGCTGCTAGTCCACACAGAAAACATCATACCTTCTTTCCCATAGTCTCAACCCACTCTTACTTGTCTATTTATTTATAGATGTGGCCAATTCTGAATATATGTGGAAGTGATATGAAGAATCCCTAACCAGTAAATCATTTGGTATTAGTTCCCTGCCAAACCTTTGGAATAGCAAAGCCTATATGATATGTTTTGATTGTCCATATAAGTAACTCTAAGACTTTTGTGAGTCTTTAATTTTTACTTCAATGACATATAGTATATAATAAAGCAGCTTTTCCCATTCAGAGGGAAGACAGCCTTTAGAATTTGCCTTTTGTTTCCAGGAAGAAAATATTTTTTCTTCAGATAAATAGTTCTGTGGGGTTTTTTGTTCCCCCCCCCCCCCCCCTTTTTTTAAAATCTCTCTCCCATGCTCTTCAGCTTGTGAGCTGTCGTGGTTTAAGCCCTGGCCATAAATTAGAACCACGCAGTCTACTTCCTCCCCGACCCTTTTTTCCCCCCGCTCCTGGAGGGATGGGGTGGAGAATCGAAAGAATGTAACTCCCATGGGTTGAGATAAGAACAGTTTAATAACTAAGGTATAACACAAATCACTACTGCTACCACCAATAATAATAATGATAAAGGAAATAACAAGGGAAGAGAATACAACCACTCACCGACCGGTACCTCACCCCCACCCTGCCGACTGATAACTCCCCCACCAAGCAGTGATCCAGCCCTTCCGGATACTCTCAGTTCTGCATCCCTGGGCATGACGTGCTGTGGTATGGAATACCTCTTTGGCTAGTTTGGGTCAGGTGTCCTGTCCCTGCTTCCTCCCGGCTTCCCCTCCTCCCTGGCAGAGCATGAGACTCACAAAGTCCTTGGTCAGGGTAAACATTCTGACCAGCAACTGAAAACATCGGCTTTATCAGTATTATTCCCAGGCTGAAAGTCAAAAACAGCGCTGCACCAGCTACTAAGAAGGAGAAAAATGACTGCTGCTGCTGAACCCAGGACAGTATCCACCCCTTATTCCATACCATTCACGTCATGCTCAGATCCCACATTTTCAATATACCCTCACTCTCATCTCAGTGCAGTCTTATCCTAGTGCACGGACCAATCCCTATAAAGCTGCTGAGTCCATTCGGTCCATGATGGTGGGCTCCATCTCTTGTAACAGTCTTTCAGAGCAGGAGAGGCTGTGTGCAATGTTCACACTCGTGTATAACCTGGGCAGTAGTGTCTATTGCTAAGTCCACCCCTTGATCATGAGTCCATCTCTGTGTTGCATCTCTATGCCCTGTTGGCCTGAAGTGTCATGAGACCACCAGGCTCAATATAATTCACCCTCCCCTTCAGCAGTTTCTGCAACTTGTCATCGGGGACTCCACACAGCTGCCTTCCATCTCTGACGCTTCCAAAGCACTGGAGGGGCCCAGTGGACTAGGTACTCAAGCGTACTGTCCCACACACCATGACACTCATGACTGTCCAGCCTTGGGGAAAACCTCTCGGTCCCACTATATCATCGTCTAACCCCAGACAAGACCCAAACCTGACTCTGCTTAACTTTTGGGATCAGACAAAATGGCCGTGGGTAAAACACACTCTGTGTGTGGGCCAACATGGTGATCCCCATCACAATCTGCAGGCAGGTCCTAAGGGTACCCAAAGGCCGTTCAAAACCTTCAGAACTCTCAAATGCTGCTGCTGTACTTGTCACTGGGGCTATAGCTGCTGTGCTTGCCGGCTCTCTCACCACCAGCTTCCCTTTTTCTGAGTCCAGATCTTCCTCCTCTGCCTTGCTGGGAAATGCTGCGTGGTCTCCTGCATCCTCCTGGGGCTCGGGCTTGTGGGGCCTGGCAGGAGGCTGCTGGGGAATGCTCTCGGCCGCCACGGGGCTGGGCTCGGCCACAGGGCTCGGCTCCTTCGCTGCCTCCTCCCGCTGCTTGGCAGCCACCTCCTTCCCCTTCTCAACCGCCCCGACCTCCTCCACCGGCAGCCGCCTCCTTCCCGGCCTCCGGCCCAGTTCCTGCCACCGCTCGGTCCCCGGGGCAACTATCCTGGGCTGCTTCGGCCGCCGCTGGCTCCCGGGGCCGCTCCCCGTCGGCTCCCTGCAGCCTCACAAGGACGGAGGCGAGGACGAGAGCCAGGACGGTGAGGAGCAGCGGGACGGCCACATACAAGTCCACGGCCACGTCCATCCCGCCCTGCTGCCAGAGCCCCCCCGCATTACAAGTCATTACCATAAAATACAATGAAGCAAGAACCTTAGCCCGAGGCCCACACTTGATAGACACTAACACAGCAAATACCGGCTCTAAGTAAGCTACAGCATCCTGAAACTGTGACAGAGCTGAGAGCTCACTGGGAAAATGTAAGACGCTGTCCTCCACCAAAGTACACTGGAAGGACATGTGGGATTCTGCAACAGATTGAAAACTTTGCTTCTTAACCCAAACTGTCCAATCATTAGAAAGTCACCCTTGTTCTTAGACTTGTATTTAATCAGTATGCCTAAATTGATTGTACAGCTGAGAAAGGTACCTCTGTGGACAAGTGATGTCAGGTTTACTTAGCAGCGTAAAACAGTATGTGTCCTCCTTCAGATCCACGTACAATCTGTCTCTGTGCCTACACACTAGCTTCCGCTTTCCTTCTAGCTTCTTTCCCTGTTCCATTGTCTACTGCCTTGAATTCTCAGTTTGTGTCCTTTTGTTATTAAGTTCAGAGAGGTCTAGTGTCATTTTCACCTTAAAACCCCCTCATGCTTTTGAATAGGCCTTTCCAGGGGGGGAGTCTTTGCCCTTCATCCAGATATGTCTCTTGTGGAATCTTCATAGGAAATACTCTTTTTCCTTCTCCCAAAATGTGGGATCTCTGGCCTTCAGCTTTGCTCATGATAATTCAAACTAGCAAATGCAGGGTAATGTCTGACCACAGCAGCCTTCACCGTCTTGGTGAGGACTTCAGGACAAATCAGCCTTAGACCATCACCTTTTGAGGGAATAAATTTAGCCCAGCAGTTTTTGGTAGAACTCTAAGCAACTTCAACACTTCTAAGAGAAGTGTTAGCTTTAACAGATTATATTACCAGCCTTTTGTATCCTTGCTTATTTAGCATTGTATGTTTTAACTTGGCAAGTGAATCTTGTCAGTACAATTATATCATGGTGTAGAAGTCAGGAGTTTTTCTAACACATTAGAATTTAACTGAAACAGAACTGGGTCTGAGTTCAAGGAAAGGAGAAATTATCATCTGAAACAAGTAATTCTTGCAGCAAAAACAACCAAGAAGTATTTTGACAAGAGCACATATACTTCTAGAGAGCCATGGGCTTCTCAGCATGACAGTGCTTGCCATACTATCGGTAGGAGGGATACCTCCTTAAATTTGGAAATGAGGAAGTATCTGTACTAAACTAAAATGGTTATTTAAAGTGCGTAGCTCTTGGCTTTGTGAATTTTCATTACTAGATGTGTTATTTTTCTCAAAATGTTCTAGTTCAGCTTCTTTCTCCCCCCCATCTTTTTTTTAAAGGAGTGGGAAGGAGTCACACATTTTTAATGCATTTTTAATATGATAGTCTGAAAATAATTCTAAGTAGAATATTCACAGTAAAGAATAAAGAAGCTGTTATCTTAAACCTTGTTACTTCTGTACTGCTACATTACAGGAGATGATACCACTCTTGGGGAGAGCTCAGAAAAAGTTGAGAGCACAGTCTTTTTCAAAAAGACCTTGCTTATAGGACCACAAATCAGTTGTTCAGACAACCTACGTGATGTGATTGTATTTCTCCTTGTGCACTAAATAGAACAATGTGAGGGAGGGAGCAATAACCAGTTTAGGCCTTGTGACTATGTGTATGTTAGGAAACTTAGCAGGGCTAGGAGTGGTGTTTCAGCACTGTGCAGTGATTCTCTATTCAGTGCGTTTCCTGGTGTGATTTTTACCTGAGGCAATCATTGCTCTTTCTGAGAATGCCTTGTGATGGATAGCGTGGGCTAACAATCATTTCCAGTAGGCAGCAGGGAAGAAATTCTTGTTTTGAGGGAGGACGGGTTTGCCATATGGATGCAAACTTTTGTGCCACGCTTCCACATAGTAAGTGAATGAAGAATGGCATCTTTAATTTCTTATAGAAATGCAGTTCTGCAGCCCAGTAGGAGAAGGACTTGGTGATAGGACTGAATTCTTAAAAGATGCAAGTGTGACAAAAATTGGAATTTTCAGCAATGGAAGTCTCAGCAGAAGAATCTTGGAGGAGATGGCTGATACCTTGAGTCCGTAGCAGTATTCAAATGCTGTAGGAAACAAATGTAATTGAAGTTTGAGTTCTCCCAGAATAACAATGGTCATGAAACACTTTATTTTTTTTTTTAAAGCCAAACGGTTTGCAAATAGAGAATGGAAGGTTATCTGTAGCTTTTGAACTCTTAAAGCTCAGGGAAGTCAGTGGAAATTTTGCGTGAAGTTGCTGAAACAACTTGAAAAGTAACTATATATCAAGCCACCTTCACCTGGCAATGATATTCAGGTGCTGATTAGTGTTCGGAAGTACCAGAAAATAACTTGTTCCTCGGACTTCTGGTTCTCCCTGCAAAGTACACTAATTATCTGCACTTGAATTTAGTCAGTGTCAAGATCTACTTTTAAATCTTATTTAAAAGTCTATAATTAATTAACAAAGAGAATTGTTAGATTAAAATATGAAACGTCCTTTTCCTAAACACTCACCTCTTACTGGAACAGTGCTTACTAATCATACAATAGGGTTTGTATTAAACACTGATTTTTGAAAAGCTAATAATTATTTTCGTGTAGAAATACTGTTTTCCTGACAGCCAACATAAAATCCAGATCTAGATGGTTTGTGGAATGTATAAAAGCCGTTGTCTTACATGTTATGTGTCTCAAAATAGAAAGCAAATGCAGTTTTTAGCTTCAGAAATAATACATCTTCCATTTGAATTTGCTTATGTGTTCCTGTATTTGAGTCTTTTACAAGCCCTTCTTTCTAGTTTCTTTCTCTCATGTAAGACATACTTCTATAATCCTAGGAATACCACACCTAGCTTTTTTAAAAAATTAATGTCATCAGAGAAAAATGCCTTTCTGCATGCTAAAGCTGCTTTCTCTTACTGTGTCCCCACCTCCCTCTTGGGCAATAAATTTTGTCTTTTTATTCTGTTTTTGATCTAACTGTACTTGACTAACTATGAGTCAGAAAGTTTTCTTACTACTGTCTCTCTCCTTTAAGTTCATAGTCCTAAATTTGTCTCCAGTCCTTCATCTCCTTGCGTCATACCTGCAAGTTTTTCAGGTTTCTTATTTTCTTCCAAATGTCTGTCCTTATTTTGCTCCTTATTCCCGAATGTCTGTCTTGGTGCTATTCATTAAGTAATATACCAAGTCTGTCTTTGATTCTGTTTGTGACCCAGGGCTATTGCACTTCTCTCCTATACTTATCTCATGTATTCGTATTAAATGTCTCTGTTGTGTTCTGTGTCAGAAACAAGCTTCCTGGGTTCTTAGGATGCTGCTGGGATGAGATTTCAAAGAGGCCTTGTCAGGTGGAATTCTTCAGGGTCAGGATATGCTCCTTCTCCTTGATGTATGTCAAGGAGTTGTTATTTCTGAGGTCTTTGCCATGTAGATGGGATTTTGAAAGCTCTGGAATTACCAGGACTGTCCTAACTTCTCAGGTCTCTTGCTGTACAAGTTGGGAAGCTGTTGCTGTCCTGAGAAAAGTTTCTGGGGTTTTTTGTGCTTTAGGAAGCTGAGCCTTGCTTGGAGCCCTGTGCTGATGCTCTGAGCTCCTGCCTAGTTGGGTGGCCTGGAGAGTCAGTGTATCAATATGTAAAGTATTAAAAAATAGTGCAGGATTGAAAGAAAACTAGGCAGAGGAAGGAAAGGATTGTTGCTGTCTCAGTGCTGTAGCTGAAGGGTGAAATTCAAGCCCCAGTGAGCACATTGGACTTTGAATTCACTACACAAGAAATGAGTTTTCCAGGTCAGTTAGTGTCTCGCTTTCTGAAGGCAGTGTATTCCTAATGAGACAAAACAACTCAGGAAGGGAGAGTGTAGTTTCTCGGCAACCCAGAACTGACTCATGCTGCCAGCATCATAGCTAGCAGTTAGAGCCCTCCCAGGCTCTGTAATGGACATGTTTCTCTGGTAATCATGACTGCATTTGAGCTTTTCCCTATCTCTTTCAGAAATAAATCAGGAAGATAAACTATAGTTTATCTGGTTCTCCTGGATATATCTTAGTGGCAGTACAGCAGAACAGATAGGAAGGAATTCTTTCCCACCTTGCCTTCCTGAAAGAGGTGTTTGTGCTATAGCCTCTGGCAATTCCAGAAAGTGAAATCCTTTCTTTAGAACAGGACGCAACCAAACAAGATCCTGGACCCAAACCCTTGTATAACGTCACATTGGTATAGGTAATAAGAGCCACATAAAATTGGTGCCCAGAGCTGCTGCATTAAAAGGCATTTGCTGAATGAATGAATGGTGGAGATACTTGGTTAATTTTTTTCCAAGTCATCTAATTTAATTTACAGATGTGAAATACTAAATTAATGCCATTAAGACTGATAATAATTACAAATCACAACATTTGTTGACTATAGCAACATTAACCTGAGAGTAAATATGTTTCTTTTAATTAAACAGAGTTTTAAAAAGTTGAAGATCTGAAAAAAAAAACCAAAACCCACGCATTATGTCCCACTTGCGATGCCCCAGAAAGCTCCTTTTTCCATTCTACTTTTTGCTGCTTCATATGTTTTACATTTGCTTCCAGACTTTTACATACCATTCCAAGAAAATGTGCAAAAATAGTTCATCAACATTAAGTGAAGCCAGTTGGACTTTGTTGGACAATGTGCTCGGGTTCCCTCATTGGTAGAGATGCTCTATTGGGCTTGGACATCAGTGTTGCATTTGTTTAAGTGATTAGTTATTTATTTTTAAAGGGAAGAGATACCGCCTTATAAATGGCTTATTGGAACATTTGAAGATCATACCCAATTTCTTGCCTTTTAATTATGGTGGGTTTTTTTTTCTTTTTCTTTTTTTTTTTTTTCCTGGAGATAGTTTCTGCGAGGCTGGGTTAGAGATGTTTTATAGCTACCTGGCTTCCACTATGAAAATAAATTAATAATGTCTTTTTTGGCAGGGGAGCCGGGCAAAGAAGGATCTTGGAATATTGCAGAAAAGATATGTTGAAATAGCAAAACCCAGTTCCTTGTGCTGATGCATGAACCTATGAATATTTGATATCAGTAATATCAAGAGAAAAGCATTCTTCTAGGATGTAGAGCAGTGGTGGTTTGAGAAAGAAGGGCGGGCCTGTGAGGTGGCCCTCTCTGTTACTTCGCAAAGCTTTTGATGCTGATTGTATCTCATTTCTCTAGAGTTGTAGGACTTCCTTTTAGAGTATTTATGTTCCAGAATGAATACTGCTTAAGTTTGTCTGCTTTGACATGTATAATCATTGTCTCAAAGCAGTCTCCTCTCTGCAGTCACGGACTGCACTACTAAGTGGCAATTCTTTGCTTTTCTGCAGACTGCAGGAAGCAGGAATCAGCATTTTGTATGAGGAGGAGGAAGTGACTTCTCTTGGTTTCCCTCTGAGTGGCTGGCATGAAGAGGTTATCTAGGTAGTATTGTCCAAGCACTGTGTAGTTTAATGGAGAGAAGCCAGACTGAAGAGGACTATTGGGGATGCAGCACTAGTATCCTGTGATGACAGCATTATTACTTGGTAACATTTAGAATTGAAACATTTTCACGTTGCTGTTAAATTGCCCATCGTCTGTTCAAGCTCATGACTTTATCCTCTTCCTGCTCTAATTAATGAGTGCTGGCCTTCCATTGTCACAGTTGCCTGCATACAAATTATTGGGATATTGGGTGTACCTTCAGAGGTGAGGGTGGGGAGGACAATTGAAAGCTATATAGACATTCATTTATTTATGGCTGCAATGTTAGCAACAATATACTGGGACATGCTTCACCAAACTAAAGTGACATTTAACTGGCTAAAAGAAGTTGTTAGGCAGGAATGTGCCTACAATTCCATATCTGCAATTTGCTTCCTGTATGGGAGTCTCATGCCTGCTGAATCTTACTGTGAAAGTGATTGTTACTTTGCAAGATATTATCAGCCTATATTGTAAGGTTGATTTCAGGGTCCTTCCTCTTAACGGCTTTGCAAAGTTCAATTTTATATATATATATATATATATATATATATATATATTTTTTTTTTTTTTAGGAGAATGAAAAGTACTTCCATTTGCAAGAACTGAAATGGTAATATGGCCATAGCTATCATCTCTAAACAACTCAGAAATGAAACATGAAGTCAACTGAGAAAAGCTGTGGCTGAATCTTTGGGCCTAGCCATTGGTCACTCTTGATCAGTGGAAGTGTCTTGAGTGTTGCTTTTTGCTAGGTGAGCTTTTGGTCTAAGGTGAACTAAGTAAGCTAAATTCAGATTTTCCTTCTGTTTATTATTTGTAGAGAAAATGGGATCAGTCCTTGCTTTCTGTATTATCCTCCTTGCTCCCTCTCTCTCATCCTAGTCCATCCTCTTCCTTTGCCATTGGCAGCTGCACAAGTTTCATTTGGCATACAGAGTCATTGAGATTGTCAAATCTTATTTCATTCTGTTTCCCTATTAAATAAGTAGTACTGTCCTCCCCCACTGTGGAATATTTTTCAGTCTGGATGTATTTATGCTACCTTCCTGCTTGATGATCATGACCTCTTTATTCACTTGTATCCACCTCTGTCCTATTATCCAAAGGCCCGTGACTAAGCAGCTTTCTCTCCTCCCAGTCTTTATATTGTGCAAATCTCATGCTGGATGCGAGATTCCCTTGCATAAATTTTAGTTCTCTATCTAAGCACGGCAAAGCTCTGCTTTCTTTAGCTTCAGTTTATTTTAGTGCTCTTCTTTTGTCTCCATTCTCTTGCAAAAAATAAGGTTTAAACCATTGCTGTTTTAGGGGGAAAAAACTTTTTCTCATGCTAAGCATTTTAGCTGTCAGATACCTTATCAGGATTCACTATCTGCTTCTAGTACTGCAGTAGAAGCTAGTGACAAAGCCAGCCACATATATCCTTGTGTTTAGCAGTTCTTTACATTAACTAGAGAGTGACACTGTTGCACAGGAACAAAGATGTGACAGTTTGGAAAGAGAGTACACAAAATGAGATTTTCTACATGTCTTGTATATTTTAGTTTAATTCTCCTTCTTGTTTTACCTCACTGCCTGGCTATTTCAGGCTATGAGCTTGAGGTCAGGTTTACTTAGTTTTCCTTGCTTGCAAAGTACCTTGATATTATCATATAGTTTGAGTAAAGATGTGTGTGTTACACAATGGCTTCCAAATATTGCAGCTGAGGCAAGTTTGATATCAAAGTTTTTGTAAGACTTTTCTTGACTGTCTAAACTGTTCTGGCTGACTGCTTTGAACATCTAGATTTATTGTTGTTCAGTCCCTTCTTCCTAACATCTTGCTATGATTTGTGAGAGATTACAGCCAAGAGGTGTTTTTCTTTGGTTGTTTGTTTTTAATAAATATAATTTGATGTCTCAGCTAATTGTTTTGAACTACGCATCTGCACTTTGGAGGTTTAGAAGTTTCCTTTAATATTTGAGATATTGTATACAAGTTGAAGGTCTGCTAATAATCATGAAGTCTGAAGGGAAAATCTTTGTGGTAAGGAGTAAGTTCTGGAAAGGATTTGAGTTTATACTGTGGTTTGAAAAAAAAAACAACCAGCACCCCAACCCAACCCACACCCCTACTTTATGGTTCTGTTACCTTTTTTTTTTAGTTTTGCTTAAATGGGGATCTCCAGTCAACATAGAGACCTGCTTATTTGCTTTTTGTAATTTTTAGTCCCTTGAGTTTCTGAGAATTTAATTTAAAAAATCCAACCAAAGCCCTCTTTCCAACCTGAATGCTATGTAGAGTTTTAAAAGTATGAAGATGCCATTTGTTTTCTGAGAGAGAATAACTGTATCTATTGTGTGCACTTGTATATAAATTGATGTAGATTGGTTCAGTTTGTGATGCATAATCGGCAAATTGATTCTGTCTGATTTTAACCTTTAGAAAAACAAAGTGACCTTGGGGGGAAGAAAGCTGTTTGATTAGATTATCTGTGGATGTGAGGCGGGGAATTCATGAATGATAAAGGGAACTTTAAAATGAAAGGTGGGGGAAGGAAAGAAAAATGATGAACGAAGCCTGTTAAACTGCTGAGCAGTCTTTTTCTCCAGTGCATTCAGCTCAATGAATTAATAAGATTAAGTCACATCGACCCCTATAGCTGGATGGACTGAACAAAGGGAGTATCAGTAGTAGCTTGCATAGCCAAGTTAAGCACTTGCAGGCTACTTACAATGGTGTGCTATTTCCTGACTTGATAGCTGCCACAGATTTGATCATTTTTCTAACATGTAAACCTAGCTTACAGTTAAAAAGGTATAGTGAAGAAAAATCTCTTTTCTAATATGAGAAATCACCTGTAATGACTGACAAAAGCACACAAAATTCAGCATGTACTCTACTTTTGGCATTTACCTATTTGTCAGAACCTTCTAGAAATTTTGTCTTCGTGTAAACAGGAGGAGATCAAATACACTAAGGGACAATTTTGACTTTTTAAAATTTCTCAAGTTTCTCTTTAATGTCCCATTAGGAACTTAAATGCGTCTGCCAGTTCCCCCAAATCATTTCAGCAGTTTGCAAGACTGCTCCTGCTAACCATGACCAAGTCCAATGTCTTATTCTGTGCCTTCTGCATCTCTTCTGAGCCTCTTCTTTTTTCCTTGTTTTTTTTTTCTGCTGTGTTATTTTTATTTTTCAGCTTAATTCTTTACAACACAAATTATTCCTCCAGCTAATTCTTGGTGTCTCCCATTAATTCTGTTATGCTGTATTTCAAGGATTAATCTCTTCTGGTCTGTAACCATGGCATTCTCATACATTGTGTACTTTTCCTCCTCCCTTTGTAGGGCTTCTGAGTCCTCCTTACTCTAGTCCTTTCATGCCAAAGGATTCTAAATCAGTAACTTATTCCTAATTAATTCTTAAGTGGCTTATTCTATTTTGATCTGAGCAAATGCGATCCTATGAATCACGCCTGAGAGGGTTCCTTGATTAAAGGGGAAGGGCCAGTTACTTGGTTTGTTGGAGTCTTGCTGTTTTAGCCACAAAAGCACAACAAAATACTGTGGGTCGGGTTTTGGTGTGTGTGTGTTCCTACAAACATGAAAATACTGTCAGTTTGAATTAGGCTAATGGCTTGGACTAAAAGAATTGCAGGTAAATTTACAGAACCGCAATCACTGTTTTCTTTCTCTGCTTAGTATAAAGTTGCTCAGTAGTTGAACATTCCTATGTGACATACACAGCATCTGAAGAGATGTGTATTAACTTAGAGATCTCCAATATTAGCCTCTGAGGAGAGTGTCGTAAATACCAAGTGGTAAGAGATGCTGAGAGCAAATACATTCTTATCTGAAGCAGAGACCAAGTGTGCCATTCCGCAAAATGTAGGTTTGTTCTGTGTCAATAATGTTTTTACACAAAATGGAAAAGCCTCCCCAGGAGATGTCTTGGGAGTTGGGAGACCAGGACTCAGTATCTTGCTTGTTTAAGGATGTTGGTATGATGAGATCCAAATTTGACTCAAAAGCCTATTTCCTTTTTTCTAGAGATTAGTTCTATTCCTACATGCTTGCTTTATTTCTCTAGTTGGCAACTTAGATGTAAGATCAGGAGTAATAAATCTTGAGTTTTCCGGGCAGTTTTTAAGGAATACAGTGTAATATGCCTCATTTCTGTAGATGCTTCAATTTTTTGAGGAAATGAGGGTGTATGGCTGGTTTCGGTAGTTCTTTCTGTGGAATGAAAATGTTGATCCCTACTACTTGTGTATCAGAGAGTTAATGTAACCTCTTTGACTGAGAAAGACTGCCCTCTTTTGGGTATAATTAGAACTGGCTTAGATGTCAAGACTGCAGTACACGGTTGTTCTGTTTTGTAGAAGCTATTGGATTTTCATGGATAGCTGCATTGGGGCACCATATTGTGATCAAATTCTATATAGCTGTAGATTTTCTGTGACAGCAATAAACGACATTTTCAGTAGGGTTTGAAATTAGTTTCATTAAAGTTTTAAATATATGCAGATTGTACTGTAGTGATCTACATGGTGTATGTGTATATATAATGTCTGTACTTTAAAAAAAGTATTATGGAAATGTGGGCTTTCCTTATTTATGATAATTTTCCATTCCTGTGTGATATGTCTGTCCATGACTAGATATTTTTCTTGTTATTATTCTATTAGTTCAGATTTTTTTCTTGTTAAATATAGACTGATTTTTTTTTGTTAGCACCTTCTTTTCTGTTTTCAACTCCCTCTTTTTATTGTTTTTTAACTCTTGCTATAACCAACAGAGTACAAATAGCTTTGCTGTTCATCATCATAAATTGACAAAGGCAATTATGGTTTCAGTTTTTGACAAACCAAATGCCTAGGGCTTAAAAAAAAGGTCCATGAAAGAAGCAGTGAAGTTTCAGTCCTGTGTTCAGTTCTCAAAAATATATACTGTAATCTGTAATCATCTGAATGACGTTTGAAGACCTACATTAAATAGATTGATTGCAATTCACTCCTGAAGGAGCAGGTGTTCAACTCACATAAGAAAGGTCAAGAATTTGGCCTGGAATCACTAGCTTCCAGTTCAGAGCCTGGCAGTGAAATACTTGTGGTTCTGCAGGGTCACAAATGTATCAGTTCAATTAGAGTAGACAGACCTTCTCTGTGCTTTACCAGGCGAGCTGAAAAAAAACCTGTGAATTATACTTTAGGATAGCACAGTATTAGCTCATGCTAGTATTTAGAGCCTGGGTAACTAAAATGTTTGAATTTTCAGTAAATTTAAATGTGATTGTTTATAATGCAGTAATGTTTTAAAGACTTGGTCATGGAACAAGATCATGCTGTGCTAAGAGCTTGCACAGCATGTCTTTAGTCCAAGGAACATTTGGTCTAGGCGTAAGATGGGATAAATTAATGGATGTAGGCAGCGTACTGACACAATGCTACAGCATTGGTCAGCAGGACACACAACAGAATTCCTGATCTCTTTCACATCCGGATAGATCGTCATATACATCCTGACATAATATTCTGAGTTAAAAATGCCCTTGTGCTAGGTGTACCATGTCATATGATGTTGTTGGAATATTTGAGTTGTACTGATGGTGCAAACTACACACAGAAAATGTAGTTACCACCTTGCAAAATTATGTGTACTTTATTGCCTTGTTAGATAAAGCTGCCCCTTGGCAGCTTTTCCCATCTTCTTTGTTTTATTAATGAGTAGTTTTGCCTTGCATTTTGAAACAGGCCATTCCTCTTCTGGCAGACTATGCGTTCTGGGGATGCTAATGCTGGTCGTGTATGAGATAAGTGATCACTCTCAACATGGAAAAGATGTGTAAGTAATTTATGAATTAAAGCCTTTTATAGGCTATTGAACAAGCATATCCAACTGTAGTAGAATGAGATTATCCAGTTACATATGTTTAGAAGAAATTACTTTCTTTGTAACTTGCATTTATGGAGATAGTCAAGCCCGGCATCTCTTTCACCACCAAATAATGACAAAAAAGGAAATTCTGTTGGGCTGTTTATGTTTTTCTTTTCTGTTTAACCCTTTTAGCATTTAGAGCTTCTATTTAATTTTGATACTGGACATGATAATGAAGTGGAAAAAATTTTGGTGTGCGTCAGCATGGCAAGTCTGTAGTTACGAGACACATCCCTGGGATATTTGAGTTACTCCTCTGATTCTGAGGACAAGATTAAAGACTGTGTGAAATATAGTTCCTTTTGATGTTACTGGACAAACATATATTGAATTCAGTAGGTCCAAATCTGTCTACATACTTGCTTTAGAACTTCATTTATGATAATTAAATTTGGTTATTTTCAAAGAAAATACATACACCTCACCTAACTAGTAGAGCATTTTGTATTTGACTTTATTTGTGAAATTAATCAGAATGGTTAGGGCAAAAGCAAGACTGGAGGCAATATAGCCAAAATCTAACTTAGTTGGGGATACCTCTGCCTTTAATTTTGAAGAGATTCTCAGAAAATAAAAGCTTGGAAGAGTTGCTGCCTAAATTAGACAGGTTTTTTGGGGAGTTTTTCAAAGACACATAACCTATGCCAAAATCTATTTTCTGAAAAGCTGATAGTAAACAGGTAGATTGGAGTCATCTTGTACACAAGATGTATGTAATCCAGGAATTGCTGTACAACAGTTTCATTTTCTCTGTGGGTTTTTTTGTTTGTTTGTTTGTTTGGGTTTTTTTGTAGTTTTTTTAGTGGGTTTTTTTTTTTTTTTTTTTTTTTTTTTCACTTGGATTAGTAACAAGATGAGGCTGAGTAAGAAAACAACTGTATGACTTTTTTGGAAACTTGCTAATGTTTCATTTTTCTGCCCTTTAATGCAATTACTGTGTTAAGTGTTGGCTGGCAGAACAAATGGAAGGAATCTGGGTATTATATTTTTCATGATTTTTCTCCTATCCTTCCTCTAGGTTAAAATTGCATTTAGAGTGTATTTTGTGCAGTTCCCACTTTTAGTCTCAAAAAGAAGTTTGAACACCAGTCTGATACATAAGATTTTGAGTTTATTTTGATGCCATACAACCACAAGGGTGTTGCTTCTTAACATTTGGAGGCATTTCGCTTGACTTCCAGTGCAGCTGTCAGTCCTGCTTAGTCAACTCTGTGAGATCCGAATGCTGCAGTGCTGCTCATTTAGGATGTCAGTGTGAAAACTAAGAAAGTTATAGGCTGAGGTCTTTATTGCTGGTACCCATTTCTCAACAGGAACTGGACTCAATCACAATGTCTGTTAGAAGATTAGTATTCTGATTCACGTTTTCTTGCTTAGCGTCATCAAGATGCTGTCGTATGTCAAGTGGATTTTAATGGGAGCAAGTTTTAGCTGTGTTTGGTTTTTAGTTTCATAATTTTTTCTGCCCACTATTTTCACCACTGATATTTCTTCACTTTCCTCTTGTGCTATTGATTTCTTTCACTTCTGTTGATCTCTCTTCCATCTCAAAACTCCAGATTTCTTTCTTGTCCACACCATTTGTTTCCACATTGTCTTTTCCTTGAGATACACTAAATTATTTTATCCTCTGTAAAAGTCAAGACAGGTGTTTGTCTGCTGTGGAGCTCCTTTCCTTTGCTGCCAATATGTCTTATTGAACTGAGTTGCTGATTCTTACTGTATGTAGTGTCACTCCACCTTTTTACTATTTTTCTGTCTGAAGAACATTCCTGTTAATGTTTGAGATCATCTTTCATTACTTTGATGTTTGTTGTAGGACCACTATCATGCTGATGTCTTCCTTTTCTCAGCTCTCCAAGGAGTCCAGATCAGCCCTGTCCTTTCTCCTATATTTTGTTGTGGCCACTGTGATTACCAGATGTTGCCTTAGCTAAGTTATCACATTCTCTGTTAAAGTATCTGAAGGCCTCCAAAAAGTTTGGAAGGGTAGTTAAAAGTAGTTGTAGTTGATAATAGCAAACTTCTAGCAGGATAGTGTTGATTTGCTTGAGTCTCTGAGATGTGAGAAAGGTAGAAAGAGAGGAGATGATGCAGTATGTGGGGAAAGCACTGTGCTGTATTGCTTAATTTACCAGTGCACTTAAGGTACAGTGCACAAGAGGTGATGAGTTCTGTGAGATCATCCCTGTAGTAAGAGCTACTGTTTCCAGAAAAAGACTTTCAAATGGGAATATTCCAAAGCTTAACCGGTTAAGTATCTTTTGTGTTCTTGTGGCTGTTGAGTTCTGGGCATTTCAGCCCTTACATAAAATCAAAGCATTCTTGTCCATATGTCATGAAAGAGACTTAGGGACCTGATCTTTTTTCTTTTATCTTGGCCAATGCTAAGCAGTCACAAGTTAGGGACATAGCGAAACAGCCCTGAGCGTGTCCTGAGATGTCCTTAAGGCTCCTTCCTATTCGGCTGGAGGAGGCTCGCTCTCTGCTCTCTCCGTTCTGCTGCTCAGAGAGATCTGCAGTGCCAACACGGCACAAGCTCTCCTTAGTTCTTACTGAAAAAAAAACAAAATACGTGAAGTGTCCAGCAAAAGGCAGAGGAACAGGCAGATTCCCCGTTGCTGTCAGTAAAGGAGTAAGAAGGCGGTGACACACTTTCCTTCCCGGTGTCTCTCCACCACCAACTCCCCCCCTTCTTCCCCTATCCCATTAGCCCACATTCTCTTCCTGCCCAGCCCTCCAGTGCTGCCTAATCTCATTTACAGGGGCTGCTGCCAGATCTGCTGGCAGCTGCAGTTTCTTCGCCGCTGTTTTCGGTGAGCAAGCCGGGAGCACCGAGCAGCAGCAAGAGGAGGAGGGCTGCTGCTGTGTGGCACAGCGGCAGCAACAGCAGCGGCAGCAGCACCTTTGACGTGCCCGTCCCCCACGTGACGGCCACTCCATTGCGGGGAGGGAGCTTAGCTGAGCTGCCGCTGCTCCGGCAGAGCAAGGGGGAGCCGCAGCCTCGGCGGCGGCACCGGCAGCGGCGCCTCCGCCCGCAGTGCGTGTGTGCGTGTGTGCGTGTGTGTGTGATGAGCGATCGCCGCGTCCCTCTGCCCGCTGCCGGCTGACACGGACCGCGCGGGACGAGCCAGGAACAGCAGAAGGAGGCACGGAGCCGCGGCCACTGCGCAGTGACCTTGGCCCAGGAGGTAAACGAGCCGCCCCTCCGCGCCCTGTGCAGCCCGCGGGGGGAGGCCAAAGCGCCGCCGACAGCAGTCCCCGGCGCCGATGCCGCTGTCCGTGGTGCTGAAGCCGCGGGCGCCGCGCCGGCTCCCGGCGAGTTCTGCCGGTCATTTGGTGCCGAAAGGCACCCACGGACGGGCACTGCAGGGGCAGAGCAGGGAGAGCCGGCACTGTGGACGGTGTGCACGGGAGAGGTCTGGGGGCAGGGGAGGGCTTTGGAGCTAAGTGTTTGGAGTAGAGCTGATCCCTCCGTGCTCTCCGCAACCGCCGGTGTGGTCTGTAGATGGAGCGCATTCTTACACCTGCGTGCAAAAGCCGGAGCTACGGCATGATCTGAGCTCTTGCTTAGTGCTGCTCCCGTGTGACCGGGGGGAGGGCGGGGAGAAGACGGGGCTGGCGGCGGAGCCGGCGTTTTGCAGTGAAGTACGAAGAAACTAGGTGAAAGCAACAGGAAAGATTTTCTGGCTTGTTTCTTCCTTGCGCCCCGTCACCTGCTTCCCTCTCCCGGTGTATGTGTGAGAGCACGCACGTGCTGGAGAATTAAAAAGAAGTTTAAAGCGTCTGGTTTGCTTTTTGTGCATTTGAGGGTTGTTAAAGTTGCTGTGGCCCGAGCCCTGAGGAAAGAGCACTGCCGGACACGCAGTGGTGGGCTGAGCCAGCCCTCCCCAAACTGTTGTGATCTGGAGGGTGCAGGGTGTCCTTTGGAGAAGCCTGGTCAGGGGAGGGAGGAGTGCTTCGTGAGGAGGCGTCTTCACGATGGGGTGGTTCGTGGTATGTTAGGGAGCCATTTGGAGTGACAATTCATTAGTGTCTGAATTAGATTAACATACTGCATTCATTATTTACAGGCAAAAGAGAGTAGTGACAGTAAATGGTGAATTAGCAGCTTTGCTCCAATGTAAATATCTGTTGGAGTAAGAGCATACGCCAATTCTGATAATATATTGGTAGAAAGGTCCATTAATCATCAGGGAAGGAAGGAAACCTGAAGTGATGTTTCAATGAAACCACTTTTACCTTTTACAGTGTGGCGTCCAAAAGAGGATCAAACTTGTGGGACATGGCACAAGGAAATAATTATGGGCAAAGCAGCAATGGGGTGGCTGATGAATCCCCAAACATGTTGGTGTACAGAAAGGTAAGCCTTTGTGTTTCAAAAGCTGAGAAAGGGCCTTCAGCCAATGGTGAAATCGTGGGCTCTTTTGCCTAGCAAGTGAGACCATTATTTTTGTTGTTTCTCTTCAATTTAATGAATAGATGCTGCTGCTGTGCTCTGTTGAATGGAGCAGTCTGATTTCAGAAAGTGATCACCTGCCACTAATCCGGAGTATTTTGTGTCTATTGACATTTGTTCTGCCTCAACACAGTTTAAATGGCATGTGCAAAGTAGATCTGTATCCCAGGTACATTTAGGTACTACTAAATGACTCCTATTTTGGCAAATGGCTGGATCAGTTTTTAAATGGTAAAATAAATGTGTGTCAGAAGCAGTTGGTTTTCAACCAACTGTATGTGATGTATTTCATTCATTTTCTGCATTGATACATGTGATATGTTATGGTAGTGATCTGCTAGAGACTGGAACATGTTTTGTATTCAAGTGTTCACTTGTAAAATGTATTTTTAAAATGAATTCCTATATTCTAAAGCTAAATATTACCTGTATAATACAATATTTCATATTTCTGTGTCTAGACAAAGATTTTCAGAGTGCAGAGAAGTCGGAACCATTAACTTATTTCATATGAGAGGAAAAACTGATTAAAGATATTAGTTATCTGCAATTGCTACAACTTAAAACAAACACATACACTCCAGGGATTCTCCCTAGGAAGGATTTCTAATGTAGTTGTTCTAATAGCATCAATATACAAATTTCCAGACATTGAACTCCAGTAGTGGGGCTTGTTTGGCCACTGTGCTTTCATTTAAGTGACAGTAAATGCTTGGGAATTTTGAGATACATCTATACTTTTATATTTTTATGAAGTTTTAATTGCATTCATCAAAAAAGAATAAAATAAATTATAATAATGGAGAAAACACAAATTTGCTGTCACAAACTGAAAGACATAATTAAGCAACTACTTGTTTATTTGTAGAACACAGTGCTTTCTAACCTATTCATGGTTGGTTTTAATCAGGTGGGAAAAATCAATATTTTTACTTTGTTGGAGGCATTGACTTTTCCTTTTGCAAGTTAACTGTAGTAGAAAGTATTTGATATGTAGTGAGTTTGAGGTGAACTGAGGTATCATCGGTAATGGTGGTAAGTGTTCTTTTCTGAGAAATTAAAAAATAGTCTTGAATTGAAGACTGATGCATTCTTTATCTTCCTATTTTCAAGTAAGTTACTGGTTTCAGTTAGTTGGTTGTATTTGCTGTTTTGAAAGATTAGGCTCTTTTTACATATATGAAGGTATTTATGAGTTTAATCTTAGTTACCTATCTATGTAAGAATGCACTTCTATAAAAAACCAGGATTACCTTGCCATTAACACCACAGGTTTGTTTCAAAATGCAACTGTATGCATGAATTTATATGTGAAAACATGCTATATGTATTAAAAGCAATATACCAAAGCTCTTATTGTTCTTTAGAGGTTTTTGATCTTTCCAAGCAGAGTATTTGCATGTTTGTTGTGTACTTGCATGCTGAGATAAGCTTATTTAATATACAGAGGGGGAACACACAAACTGTTTCTCTTCTCCCATGGTGACTTTGCCTTAGGAACTGGTCAAGCTTGTGACCTGTTGTACTTAGAGTGACCTTATGCCAAAATTTAACATTGTCCCTGAGCAGCTTTGAGATTGAAATGAAACTGTCAAGGCAAGTGATGAGGATCCTGGTGATACAGGCAAATTTTGAAAATGGGAAGCTGAGTAGGGCACAAAATCTCAGGTATATGCTCAGCAATTCATAGCAGTTGTCTGTGAGAAAGGGATGATATCAGTCTGTGTCTTCCAGTGTAGCAGTAGTCCTTCCCTTGTTGCTGCTAAAGTGCAAGTGGTGCACTGAGTATTAAACTTCCAAAGAACGCTGACCTTTTACAGCATTACCTGCAATATTTAATTTTGTACATGTCAACTTATTTTTGTAGCATGGTGAATCAGAAGATCATTTAAGATTGTGCACACTGATGTTAGAGCAGACTAAGTAGTCCTTTGTTTGGCAGTTTTCAAGGAATAGGCAACAAAATAGATAACTTTTAAAGAAGCTGTAAAATCACCTACCTTTTCCGTGGTATAATATTGCTGTAATCAAACGTGTTATAAATTTTGTGTCTGAAATGCAGGAGGAGGATAGTTAGGCGGAAATAATTTTACTTCAGAATATATCATCTCTGAATATAATTCTTTAATAGCAACAACTAAATCACAGGAATCCTTGTAATACATTTGAAAACACAATACTCCTCTGTCTGTCACTGTGTTGGAAATGAAAGCACTGTGCTGAGCGAACAAAGAGCTAGAGTTGCCAGCTTCATGAAGGACTTTCGTTTTTGTTTTGTTTTTGTTGTTGTTTTTTTTTGTTTTGTTTTGTTTTTTTTTTTGTTTTTTTTTTTTTTTTTGTTTTTTTTTTTTTTTTTTGTTTTTTGTTTTTTGTTTTTTGTTTTTTTTTTTTAACTGGAAAAGTATTAACAGTTATTAGAAAAAACGCAAATGTGCTATTGGCTGGCTTCAGAAGGAAACTGAATTTGAAGTCCTGTATTTTGAGTCATGCTGTTGAAATCCACAGATGCAGAAATGCTTTCTTCCAGTAGTTTATACAACATCAACACTTGGAATAGCACACATTTTGATATGTGTACCTGCAAGGAATATATGGAACAGTTCTTACTACTTGTGCTAATGAAAAACTAAAACTTGGCCATGTTGAGTGAAGATGATTACTTTGGCTATAAAGCACAATTTTGTAATCTGGCAATGCTGCTAGTCTGTCTAACTTTCAGATATAATCTGAACTAAGTATGTTCTAAACTACATGGAGTTGCAGCTCTGGCTTTCCTAAATCCTGATTCTGTCAGGAGCATTTTAGAATAAATTTTGCATGGAATGAAGTTCTGGTATTTACAAATGCAGTACTTAAGGCTTGAATCACTATTACACTTTAAGTAAACTGCAAACTCCTCACAAAAAAGGCAGCTTTTCTGTTTACTAAAATGTATTTGTTTTGTGATTAGTTACTTATTTGAAGGGTTAAAGAGAGATGGATTATCGAATTGTTATCTAGAGTAATACAGACTGTAGATAGCTGCTTTTTCTCATAGTAGCTTGTATTCATAGACAAAGAAGGGTTTCATTGCATTTTGCTTTCAGGTATGATTTTTTTTTTTTTTTTTTTTTTTTAGTCAGCATAGGATAATTAAATATTCAATGAATACCTACCTTAGAATTACTTATTTGAAGCTGTGATGGAAAGACACCAGCATAGATAAATAGATCCTTATATCATTTTTACACTGCCTTTTAAGATGCTTGTGTCAGTGTTTTTATGCCTTGAGGGATAGTTTTTATTTTAGTAGAATGTCAGATGCATTATTCTTTTTGGCTATCAGCCTAATTATAAAGTAATGACATGTGACACATCATTGGTACTGACATACCTTAGAAAAAGTCCTGAATTTTTCTGCTAGTAGCCCGAAGCAAACATGAAAAATGTAAACCTCCTGCTTTTGCTTCCTCTCTAAGAGTCCATTCCAGTCAGCAATTAAAAGAGATAAGGCACTGGAATCTGTAGTGTTTTAACATCACAAGTTGTTCACAGAAATCTCAGATTTCAGCAACCCTGACATGTACTGCTGTAAGCTAGGTCTTAAAGTAGAAGCTTGAAATGTAATCTAAGGCCCATGTTGTGCAGCTTTTTAGAGCCTGACCTGCCTTTCTTTTTTTTTTTTTTTTTAATCAAATGCATTGCTCAAATAATTAAAAGAATAAGACTTGTCTTTTGAGGAACGACCATTTTAGACCTACAGCTGGTCCTGCTAAACCTTTGTTTGTCTTTCTGGTCTGTCCTTTGCTTACTTTTTTAGTCAAACATGCTGCAAGGATTAGGAGTTCTAATTTGTAAGTTAACAGCTACTGTATTGCTGTCTGAACTAGCTTCATTTAAGAGATGATAGCTTTATTTTGTAGCAATAAAATTAGCCTTGTCTAAATAGTAATATTCTGTGGCTGAGACTTTAATTCTCTACCTTCCTCACTGCCCTGAGCTACTAAAGTAGCTTTTGCCAAAGCTGATCAGAATTACTAACATTTGGGGCTTTCAGTGCTGTAATGAAGATAATAAGGTGTTTGCTCTGTTCTTGTGACAATTGTTGAAGGTTATATATGCCAGTACTCATGTATAGCAAGGGCTGAATTTGTAATCTCAAGCTTCTTAGTTTCCTGTGATCTGATATTCTTCATAGAAGCTATGCCTCCAAAGCATGATCCTTGCAAATGTTGTTGTAAAGGAGCAATAGCCATGCAGTGACAGCATTTGAGGAAATAGTGACCACCATCCTCTAATGACCTTCTCTCCTCTGCTTGTACCAGAGACTACTTCCAGTGCAGGTAATACTGTGTTCTCATGTGGCTTTTATCAACTGCTTCCTTAAAAACAGTTGTGTGAAGAAAGTGGTATTGCAGATAACCATTCCTTAGAGCCTGTGAGAGTAGAAAGGGCATGATAGGTAGGATTTTTCTAAGTTCTGTCACTCACTTTGATAAGGGATGAATTAGTCTGACACTATGCATTTCTGAATATGCCATCATATCCTATGGAGGCATCTTGCTTCCAGTGTAAAATACTGAGTTTGTTACTAAATTGCAAATACCAGGGTACTCTGAGGTACTAGAGATAAGTGGGTTTTGTTTTTAATGAAATTACTGTATACCTCTACATTATGCAGTTTTTTCTTCTCAGAATAAGAGTGGCACTGGTCTGAGTTTTGGATGCTAATCTTGATTTTATTCCAACCCTATCCAGTACAAAGAATGGATGAGGGAATTGCAGTTGTTTTACCTGGAGAAAATGAGGCTGAGGAGAGACGTTATTGCTCTCTACAACTACCTGAAGGAGGTTGTAGAGAGTTGGGTGTCAGTCTCTTCTTCCAAGTAACAAGTGATAGGGCAAGAGGAAATGGCCTCAGGTTGTGCCAGGGGAGGTTTAGGTTTGATGTTAGGAAAACTTTCTTCACCAAAAAGGTTGTCAGACATTGGAACAGGCTGCCCAGGAGAAGTGTTTGAGGCACTATCCCTGGAGGTATTTAAAAGATGTGTAGATGTGGTGCTTAGGGACATGGTTTAGTGGTGGACTTGGCAGTGCTAGGTTAATGCTTGGACTTGATCTCAAGATCTTTTTCAACGATGATCTTAAAGTGTTTTTCAACCTAAATGAGTCTGTGATTCTATGAGTGTTATGAGGATGATGTCGTAGTTCTGGAGCAGTTGGTTGATAGTTAAGTAAGCTATTAAATAGGTAATATTTAGGGGGGCAGGAACTTAGTACTGAAGGACAGAATAGTTGCTAGGTGCTGTGGGCCTTTTATAGGGTGAGAGTGCATGTTTCCCTCTACACTCTCACCCTCATGCTTGGTATTTACTCCCTGTGCAAGTCATTCACTTTCTTGTATCCTGTTTTGGAATGGTTGTTGATAGTACTATGTGTAGCATGTATGTTTTGACATATTTTATGATAAGAGCAGTATAGAGGATTTGATTGACTTCACAATTATACAGAACTGCTGAAAATGCCAAGAAACCTTATTAAAAATACGTCAATCTGAGTCTGCAGGTGGCTAACTCTGAGAAAGAGGCACCTGTCATGTGTATTTGCTTTGGAGATTCCTGTTTGTATTTCCATCCTTTCTGTTCTTCTTTTCCTTCCACTAGGTGTAGAAATGTATCAAGTGATACTGCAGTGAGAGAGGTTTACTGCTGCTTATTCTGAGCTTAATGTGCTCAGATCACTGGCATTACTGTCAAATGCAAAAACCCCACAGAATTCTGTACCTCCATGTTACTTCCTTTCTCCATCCCACATATGCTGTCTGAAAACTGTATGTGCCTGTTTTGATTGTGCATTGTCATTTTCAGTTTCTCTGCTTCTTTCCTTTGAAGCAGTCTACCTTTGTAGCTATGGAAACAATGATGCTATTGATAGTGACATGCAATACAGAGTCAGAAGTTGTTTGTTTTGGAGTTTTAAATTTCGTTTTCTTCAGACTTACAACCTTCTCTGTGGACTGCAGGAATTTTTATAGTAACCTCTATCATATGATAACATTTGACAGACTTCCACCAAAGCTGATATGAACTATAATGAGTCCACATTAAAATACTTGCATGTAAATACAACCTGTTATAATGTGGCTATTTTCCCAATTCAAGAATCATAAACCCATTGAAACACAGTTGTAATTTTTAGTATAGGAAGCACTACACCAGATTCTACATGTCATTCTGTAAAAGCTGCTAAAGGAGAAGAAACTGGGCTTATTTTCTGTGGCAAGGGGATTGGTAGAGAATATTGATTCTTTGATTGCCACCAGCTATATAAAAAAAGTCTATTTACAAATCTAAATGTCAGGTCAAGCCTAGAAAGAACAGAATAAAGTCAGCAGCAGAATGTTTAATTGTTTTTTTTACGTGCTATAAAACTTCTCAGACAAAGTGTTGGGGAAAGGTAAAGATACATAATATAGAATGTGATCAATAGCTGGTTTTCAACTATATCTCTAAGAAATAAAGCTTTTACAAAAGAGATGCGTATAATTAGTCTGTGTGTTACAGACAGGTAAAATGAGGCATGATAGTGACATTTCAGAGCAGTGGAAAAGCTAAAAATCTTTTATTTTGGTAAAACAGAGCAAACTGTTTTCTACAGATGAGGAAGCCATTAGGGCTGAGTTTGCAGTACACTATCTGGATTGGCTTCCATTATTCCTTTGTAAATTTTATTTATTGTTACTGGAAACAGATTGCAGTGTTAGAGGAAGAAGCTGGAAATATAGGAGACTGCCTTTTGTCAACTTTGATCAAGGCAAGAAAAGTCTGGATTTTAATAGTGATAATATGAATCTTACAAAAATGAATAAGGGAGGAAAACTTTGAGAGTGTTATTAGTAGCAGGAGGAGATTGGCTGCTGAAGAAAAACATCTTCAAACAAATCTTGAGATGATGGTGCAGCGAAGTGAGTTGTTTCATGTACAATTTTCCATGGCGAAGGGGTCAGCTGAGAATTTTAATTTTTGGTCTTGATTGCACTAGCTATTAAAAAAAAAAAAAGTTGGAGTTAAAAAGGTTGAGCCAGTTATTAAAATATGCACTGGTTATAAGAGTAATTAGAATAGATACAGTGGGAATGAAGTTGGCTGGGAAGCCACAGGGGACATTAGTTCTTCGGGCTGAGCTGTCTGAGAAGCAGAGTTGAGAACTATAGCTTCATATGGAGAGTGAGGACTGCCTGAGGTTAGTGTAGGAAAGCAGACTGGCCAAGAATTGAAGCTATAGGAACAGGTATAGTAGCATCTTATAAAGCCATTGTAACTGTTAGTGAAGCTTTTACTAGATAACATACAGACTTCTTAACTGACAGGAATGGGAGTTTGGCATTTGGACTATTTAGCCTCCTAAAATTTGGGGCCTGTTTTGTGATCATGTGTGTATATGTTTGAAAGCTTCCTTTGTCAGGTGGTGCTATGAATCTCTCTCCATTTGTTTGCAATGCTCTGTGTATACCTGAGAAAACAACTTTATGGGCTGAGTTTCGGAGATGATGCTGTGTCTGCGAATGGTGATCAGGGCATCATAAGCCTGTTGTTACCTCTTTTCTTCTTCAAATATACTTCTGGGTAAAGGATTATTGCTGATGAATAGGAACTGGAGAGATGATGCCATAATGTATACTTTATCCATATTTTTCCAATGAAGATACCTATTTTTTTTATAATTGTGCTATTTCTACTAAATTGAGGACATCTTTGATACCCATTAAATAAAATCTGGAGTGTATTAGATCCACAGTGTCATTCAAATGAGAAATCCTTTTGGTGAGTTCTCTAAGAATTGATCATGTTGCATTCATATCAAAGCTGCTCTGATTTAATTCTGAAAACAACTGAATCAAGAACCAAATAGACCCCTAGGACCAGAGATAGGAATTTATCCTTCACAGTGAATCTGTCATTCTCCAGATGTTGTTGTACCAGTTTTACGAAAACCATGTAAAATGGGAATTTTGAAGCTGTATTAACTCTTCTGCACCAATTCTGCTAGAGTTGTGTGCTTGCTTCTGTACTGAATCCTCTTTGACTAACATAGTGTAAAGTTCTAGGAGAAAGGATTGTACCGCAGAGGGAAGAGATGGCAAACACAGAGGATCTCTTCAAAATTCAGTTCAGATCTACAAGGATTATCTAGCTGAAAGTGAAAATTGCTCCCTGTAATACCAAAGAATATTTTTTCTTTCTGTTCCAGTTACTCTTGATGACGTAGATGGTTGTATAATGTGAATGTACATGCATATGCACTTCTAGTATTTCAGCAGTCTAATCTAACTAACGGATTGGCAGTTATAAATATGCTCTCAGCAGTGCAGAGTCCTGCTCTCGTGTGACCAGCAGTGGCAGTGGGATGGATCTGCTTTTGTGATAGTGTGTGGGGCCAGGACTCTTGCTGGCATGTTGCTTTGGTGGCCGTCATGCTTTTCTGAGTGTTCTTTGTTGTTTAGATACCAGTCCACAGTAAAAGAAGAAAATATTCTCACAGCCCCCATAGAATTTATTTTGGAAAGAATATTAGCCAGGCCCACTTTTATTGTAATGATTATTGTAATGTTTATTGTAATGTTTATTTTTCTTGATTCATAATTGATCATAATTTAATAAACATGAACAAAAGGTTCTATTAGAGGCCATTTAAATATATAATAGTTTTTAACAATATCTCATGTATATAATGTAGCTCTATGATACTTCATTTTCCATGTTGTAAATTGCACTGAAGTATTTTGAATAGCTGTTAATTAAGAGCACCTTAAATTTTGGTGGAAAACCAGTTTTTCTGATCTACTTTTATATTGGAATAAATAAGCAATTTACTGAATGCCTTTTGAAAGAAAGACATACTAGTGCTTCATAACACCTACACTTCTCTGAACTATAGGCTGTAAGAAGCAGTAATCTGTGAACTAGATTCTGCACTCAGATGTAGATTCATGCCATCACTTGATATTGACAGGAACCACACAATTGTATTTGATATAGAATCAATATCAAGAAGAAGAATGGCAAAGCTTAATAATAAATGCTTAGAATTACACAAACTTGAGGCAGGATTTTACAATAAGAACTATTTTTATGATGTACATTTTTGTCTATATGGAGGAGAAAATATAGAACATTCCATGGCTGTACTACAAAACCCCAGATGTTGGCACATTTAGTTCTGCAGGCTTATAAGTGTGTTCTGAGGAATAAGTTCCAAGTTGTAAAACAGGATGGCTTCTTAGTAGCAAGTGAAAAAGTTAGCATAGTCCCGTACAATAGCATTATGCATAGACTAAGATTTCTGCATGGCTTTAGTAGTTTATTTTAAGTGTGTCACCTGTAAACCAGGTGGTCTGCAGTATAATTAAAGTAATCTTAGGTAAAATTCTGTGAAGATCAATTGTTTACTTTGTACAGAGTACCTTACATTTATCAAAGTACAACATTACATGGTAAAGTACAACCATCACAGGAATGCAGTTTTAGACAATGAGAATTCTACGCAGCTGTTCACAGTATTACTAGCTTTCAAATGTCTTTTTTTTTATATTTTTTTTCAAGGGTTACTAAGCAACAGTAAATCTCATTCAAGTCACTAGGAGCTAAAGGTTTTTAGTACCTTTTTATATATCCTGTCTATTACTCTGTGGAATCGTCATACTACCTGAATGAAATACTTAGATTCTGGCTCCTGTGGTTTGGAGGGAACACCAGTGTCCATCAGGGTAGAACAGCCATACTAATGCATGGTGAAGTTAATGTGTTGGTTTGGTTTCCAAGAGAGAGGAGAAATAGCTTTGACTTGTTTATAAATGATGTAGTGCTTTATTTGTGCTCATTTCTTAAAAACCTGTGGTAGTACAATAATAGAATCTTTGCTATAGGAAAACCTTTCCAAGATTTAAGCAACTGTTCTGTTCTTCAGACAGTTGTGACCTGAAGCACTTAAGCTTATTTATAGTGGGGGGAAAAAAAAGAGATTGGATCTTGCTTTCTCTTTACCATCACCACCTCTTCTACAACATTACTTTTGGATGCTGAAGTTCATGTTCAGTGGTTTACTAAACACGATGTTCTGTTCTTATATTGAGGTAGAAAAGTGTTTGAACAGGTTTTGTTTGTAGAATTGTGTTTGTATTTACCTGTGTGGCATCATCGTGCATTAACCTTTTAACACAAACTCTGGTACACAGTTGGTCAGGCAGGCTGCAGCCAGTACTATTTTCTCTGGGTTTCTTTTGGTTTATGTTGTTTCCTGTCTAGAAATTGGGGGCTAACTTATTCCAGGATGCTGGATGTAATAATCCTTTCTAGTTCTTTATTCCAATGCTTATGAACCTCACTTTAAACTACAGAAAATAGGACATGTTGTACAAGCATAAACATGTAACCATGGATTGCCTCTGAAGGTTCTACCTTTCCTTCCAAATCGCTGATGTCTGTTATCTAAATGAAGATAAGCACAGATGCTGAGATCTCAGTTTATGTTGTCTAGAAGGGTGTTAGCACAGGACTTTGGGTTGACATCCTTTTTTTTTTTTTTCTTTTAATGTATTGAGGATCTGTACTTCTTGCTTTACTTTTGAACAGGAATTCTACCCTTTGTGTCCTGTGTAATGGTTTCTTTAAGTAGATCATTTTATGTGGCTGGTTCTTGGTCATTCTTGGCGATATTAAAGGACATAGAGCAGGTTCAAGGGCAAAACGCTGAAAGAAAAATTCCCTTTTAATATGTTTGTCTTCATGTGAGCTGTACCGCCAATTGCTTTGTCTAGCTAATATGGCAAGATAAGCAGGTTTGAATGAGACTACCAGGTTGGTGCAAGTGCTTCTGAAAATGGTACCGGAGCTTCACTAGGTGGTGCTCGTCTCCCTGAGTAGTGAGCAAGCATCCATCCCATGCGGAGAGGTATTCTTGTTGAGAAAGGAATGAATAAAAACGCTGTCTTATAAACAGTGTCTTCCATGCTAGGTATTAATGTTGGTGTCCTGGTCAAATTGTTGATCAAGTCTTTTGGTGATGGTTTTCTTTCACTGATTGCTTGTTTGGTGGTTTCCAAGGTGGGAAGCCTCTTTCATCAGCCAGCCTGAACACTGCTGTTGCCTGCACTCGTGTTACACAAAGGAGGCTGCTGGCCTCAGTGTTCTGTTGGCAAACTGAAAAAATAATTTCTGTGCATAAAATTTACAACCTAAGTATAAAAAAAGAGGTGGCAAAGTGGTCTGTGGAGACTAATCAGAAGAGGCTGAGCCTAGGTAATTTCATTTTTTTTTCCACAATACCTGGAATGGTCTTTGCATCATCTTCAGAATCGTATTTGAGGATCACCAAGATGGAAGTGAAGCTGCCTACAAATTCATAGTCTTTCACATGATTTGGTCCAAATGCCTGTGGTTTTGTTCTTAGCTTGACATGGCTTAGCAAGAGGAAATATGTTTCTTTATGTTTTCACTTTTCTCCCTTATGCCACCTTTTTGATCTTTTCATAGAATCTGTATAGACATGGTAAATGGATTTTACCTGAGTAGTCCATAGTTGACATAAATATACTAGCATCAGTATAAGTTTTAGCTATATTGTTGGTTACAGATGTTTTTTGTCATATTCTTTTTGCAAGTAATCTTGAATAGTACTTACAAGACAGACCACTTAAATGCTTATGTATTAGCCACGTAGACTTCAGTATTACCAAAAATGTTCAGTGTGCTGTGTTATTGCATTATTAGCTATCTTTGGGAAAGGTACTTCCTTGAATATTTGAAACATGTAATAGATGCAGTTGAGGGGAAAAATGTCCTGTCCCATCACCCTCTTTCCCCTCCCCCCTTTTTTAATTTTGAAAGGAAGCTCTTTCCTATTTACCTTGTAGAAGTATCACTTGGGTTATTAAGGTTAATTCCTTGAAAAGCAGTCCCATACAGTTCCTGTGTCAGTGAAATGCTACAGAAGTTTTTACATGGTGGTGTCCTGGTGGTAGGGTAGTAACATGTCTGAATTCCAACTTTTTTTCCACTGAAGTGTGCTATACTGTAGAATGAATTAGGCGAAAAAAAGTTTGTTTATGTTTTCTATTCAAAACAAGTAAATGTAATGACTTTTGAATGAATTGGCCTTCTACAAGCTAAATTAGTTTTCATAATTGACATATCACTTGTAGTATTACCTACTATTAATACAGTGAATGACTTCTGACAAGTGAGAACAAACAGCGTAACAGTCATTAGCCAGTGTAACAACTTTTTCTTGAAAGAAGAGATGGATGATGTCTTGAGGATGTAATCTGCATTAGAACACAGTGGAAAAGCAGTGGCAGATAGCTTGTTGTACTGAAATGCAGCAGTAGCCATACTTTCTGCTAATGCTGGGATGACTTGTGATGAGTAGTCTGTTACACCACTCCTCTAATCAGTCAGATCTTAAATGATTGCCTCCCTTTAAGATGGAATGTGATCATGCAAAGCGAGGCTATTGAGTGCGAGAGAAGGAAGGTTAAGTCTAGGTTGTGCTGCTGAGTGGTTTTGAATAAATCATTCCATATCAAGCAGTCTGAAAGTCATGCATACACTTTGTGCTTAACTCCTTAGGATGCTGATAAGCAAGAGATAGGTATTATTTTAGATACTGTATGAAACAGCATTTATCTTAAAAATCTCTCCCCATTTCTCTGAGTAGGAAGATTGGAACTACAGAAACTTTTAATTTGTGCAGTGCAGTAAAACTGTGAATTTTTCTTGGCTGGAGAATTCTAATATTACCAGAATGTGGCTTGCTTAAGAGCAAGGAGAGTATCTACAATCAAGTATTGCATTTAGAAAATAGGGCAATTGGAACATGGATATGAATCATAGTCCTGCTGTCCTGTTTGATAAAATGGTAGTAATTTTGTGCCTCTCTTTCCTATGTGTAATTTGGCGATCATTCAGATGGATTACAAAGAGGCACTGAGGTTAAGATAATTATATTTTTGGCTAGTGTATAGTATAGCAATGACAATATTGCAGTAACAAATATTGCCTTTTTTACTTTTTTCCCTTGGTACACCTTCTTTTTCAGTTGTTTTTCACAATTCCGCTATGATTCATTACAGATGTAACCTTTGACTTTCTGACTAACAGATTGTGTTCCTTTCGAGTGAGGTTTTGTCAGCCTGGAGATCTTTGACTCCCAGCAGAGTGTCAAGCGGAGAGACAGTGGCTAAATTTCCATGTGGTGTGCTGATAGCGTACTTTCTACAGTCATTGCTTCTGTTTCTTTACCTGCTTTGAAATCTTAAGCAAGTGATGACAGAGGGAAAGGAGATGTATGTGTCTTACAGTACAGGCCCATCTGTGAAGACCAGATGGCATCTGTAACAATTTTTCCAATGATTTGGTTATTTTCCCTGCCATTTCCTGTAAATTGTCTAGGGGAAACTCATGCTGAAACAAGCAAGAATAATGGAAGTGCTGACCTTTATTGACAGAATGGCATTTTGTGCTTTCTAACATCTGCAGCCTAATCTCACTTCTGTAATGCTTATAAATACTGTATTTCAAATAATATGTAATTTTGTGGAATCCAAACACTTTTTTTTTGTTTTGCCACTGAAAGAACAGAGGATATCTGTAACTAAAGTGATGCGTGGGAGCCATGTTTGTGAGATTTTGCTTTCCAGCAATTTAAAACTAGTCAGAAAACCGAATAAGTTGTGGCAAGTGTAACTAAAGGGACATTAATCCACGCTGTATTTTCCCCATGCTTTAATTTTTTGTAACAGATACTGTGATTGTACATCTCAGCAATGTATCCTAACATTCACTATGCTGAAGCAGAAAGTCCAGTCTCTCAATATGCATTCATATGTATGGTGTAAGTTTAATATGAGTAGTGATGATTTTAATGAACCTATGCAGCTTCATGCACAGTATTCCTGTGAAATACTTTAGACAGAGCCTTGGGTGGCATGGTTTAGTGTGAGGTGTCACTGCCCATGGCAGGGGGTTGGACCTAGGTGATCTTAAGGTCCTTTCCAACCCTAACTATTCTATGATTCTATGAAATATGACTAAACATACAAAATAGATATTATTGGCATCTGTGCCATCACCAGGGTGCAATTCCTCAAACTGTGTGTATGCATGTTTACAGCTGGTATTCTAGCTATCACTAAGTTTTCCCACTCAGCTTACATAGTATGATTCTCTCTTATTATTACTTTTTACATGCATACGTAGAAATGTTTTGCCTTTGAACAAATGGGGAGAATCATGTAGAGGAAAGAGTCTGCTATATAAAAGTACATAGAACTTTATCTGCAGGTTTGGGTATTGGTTATTAAATAACCAGTGTTACTTAGCTAGGTCATATCTTGTCTAAGAGATTCAAATATATTCAGATTTCTGACAACTATTACTCCTGAACTAGCAACTTGCCTCTTAAAACTGTACAGCCTTTCTCTTGGGCACTTACCTCTTCTACTAACAAAACTGTGTGCTCTGGAATAATTTAGATTTGCTAATGACATAAACTATTTTCCTGACTTTGGATTAATGTCCAATTTCTTTTCCACTTTTCATAAGCTTTTGTCAAGTGTTGTGGTTTAAACCAGTCGGCAAGTCAGCCACGCAGTTTCTACTCCCTCCCCCCCACCCCCCGGAGGGATGGGGAGGAGATTCGAAAGAATGTAACTCCTACGGGTTGAGATAAAAACAGTCCAGTAACTAAGGTATAACACAAATCACTACTGCTACCACCAATAATAATAATGATAAGGGAAATAACAAGGGAAGAGAATGCGACACCACCTGCCGAAAATGAGTCCGACTGAGCAGCCTGTGCCCTTCCGGGTAACTCCCAGTTACATCCCCAGGCATGACGTGCTGTGGTATGGAATACCCCTTTGGCTAGTTTGGGTCAGGTGTCCTGTCCCTGCTTCCTCCCGGCTTCCCCTCCTCCCTGGCAGAGCATGAGACTCACAAAGTCCTTGGTCAGGGTAAACATTCTGACCCGCAACTGAAAACATCGGCTTTATCAGTATTATTCCCAGGCTGAAAGTCAAAACCACAGCGCTGCACCAGCTACTAAGAAGGAGAAAAATGACTGCTGCTGCTGAACCCAGGACAGTATCCACCCCTTATTCCATACCATTCACGTCATGCTCAGATCCCACATTTTCAATATACCCTCACTCTCATCTCAGTGCAGTCTTATCCTAGTGCACAGACCAATCCCTATAAAGCTGCTGAGTCCATTTGATCCATGATGTTGGGCTCCATCTCTTGTAACAGTCTTTCAGAGCAGGAGAGGCTGTGTGCAGAGTTCACACTTGTGAATAACCTGGGCAGTAGTGTCTATTGCTAAGTCCACCCCTCGATCATGAGTCCATCTCTGTGTTGCATCTCTGCCCTGTTGGCCTGAAGTGTCACGGGCCCATCAGGCTCAAAATAATTCACCCTTCCCTGCAGCAGTGTCTGCAACTTGTCGTTGGGGACTCCATACAGCTGCCTTCCATCTCCGATGCTTCCAAAGCACTGGAGGGGCCCAGTGGACTAGGTACTCGGCCATACTGTCCCACACACCCTGATACTCATGACTGTCCAGCCTTGGGGAAAACCTCTTGGTCCCTGTATATTCGTCGTCTAACCCCAGACAAGACCCAAACCTGACTCTGCTTAACTTTTGGGATCAGACAAAATGGCCGTGGGTAAAACACACTCTGTGTGTGGGCCAACATGGTGATCCCCATCACAATCTGCAGGCAGGTCCTAAGGGTACCCAAAGGCCTTTCAAAACCTTCAAAACTCTCAAATGATGCTGCTGTAGTTGCCGGCTCTCTCACCACCAGCTTCCCTTTTTCTGAGTCCAGATCTTCCTCCTCTGCCTTGCTGGGAAATGCTGCGGGGTCTTCTGCATCCTCCTGGGGGCTAGGCTCATGGGGCTCGGTGGGCTGCTGCTGGGGAATGCTCTCTGCCACAGCGGGACAGGGCTCGGCCACGGGGCTTGGCTCCTCCGCCGCCTCCTCCCGCTGCTCGGCATCTGCCTCCTTCCTGGCCTCTGGCCCAGTTCCTGCCACCGATTGGTCCCCGGGGCCGCTATCCTGGGCTGCTTAGGCTGCTGCCGGCTCCCAGGGCCTCTCCCCCTCAGCTCCCCGCAGCCTCACGAAGACAGAGGCAAGGATGAGAGCCAGGACGGTGAGGAGCAGCGGGATGGCCAGGTACAAGTCCACGGCCACGTCCATCCCGCCCTGCTCCCGGAGCCCCCCCGTATTACAATTTATTGCCATAAAATACAATGAAACAAGAACCTTAGCCCGAGGCCCACACTTGATAAACACTAACACAGCAAATACCGGCTCTAAGTAAGCTACAGCATCCTGAAACTGTGACATCAAGAAAAACAACTTTGAGAGCAAATAAATCAGCATTGTGCCTTGGTCAGATCTGTTGTTATCTCAACCCTTCATGCCCCACGTTGGGCGCCAAAAAGAACTGTTGTGGTTTAAGCCCAGGCCGTAAATCAGAACCACGAAGTCTACTTCCCCTCCCCCCCACCTTTCTTCCCTCCGCTCCTGAAGGGACGGGGAGGAGAATCAAAAGAATGCAACTCCCATGGGTTGAGATAAGAACAGTTTAATAACTAAGGTATAACACAAATCACTGCTGCTACCACCAATAATAATAATGATAAAGGAAATAACAAGGAAGAGAATACAACCGCTCACCAACCGGTACCTCACCCCCACCCTGCAGTGTTCCAGCCCTTCTGGGCGACTCTCTCTGTCCTACATCCTGGGCATGACGTGCTGTGGTATGGAATACCTCTTTGGCTACTTTGGGTCAGGTGTCCTGTCCCTGCTTCCTCCCGGCTTCCCCTCCTCCCTGGCAGAGCATGAGACTCACAAAGTCCTTGGTCAGGGTAAACATTCTGACCAGCAACTGAAAACATCAGCTTTATCAGTATTATTCCCAGGCCGAAAGTCAAAACCACAGCACTGCACCAGCTACTAAGAAGAAGAAAAACTTTCTGCTGCTGCTGAACCCAGGACAGGATCCTCCTGTCACTCCAGAAATATAGATGGGTTCCACCCCTTGACAGCTTGACGGCATCAGGGTACACTGTGCACCGGTATCTACTAGAGCCTTATATTTCTGTGGAACTGATGTGCCAGGCCATCTGATCCACAGAATCCAGTAAATCCGATTGTTTCCTACCTCCACCTGGCTGGAGGCAGGGTCCCTCTAACAGTCATCACAATGTTGGACTCTTAAGTCGTGTTGAAAGGGATTATTCTTCGTTATCACAGGAGCTGGAGTAAAATCAGCTCTTCCACTCCATCTGGGAACCTGCTCACCAGAGACTGAAGCCGCAGCTCTCATGGGATGATTAGTCTTGACCCTTGTTCCTATTTTCAATTCATGCACCCGTTCCTCTAAAGCTGAAGTAGGTTTTCCATCCCACTTCGTCATGTCTTCTCCATGATCCCGCAGGTAAAACCATAGGGTGGCCCGTGGTGTTTGCCTTCTATATCTTCTGTCTCGAACAATAGGACGTCTTTTGTTAATAGCTGAGACGTGTGTTGGTACACGTGAGGAGCTGGATAAATCAGATAGATCGTCCCTCAATTGTTGGAGATCCTGGGACAGTTTTTCCACAGCTGAGATGATGGAAGGGGTGAGATTGTCTTCGAACTCTCGGAGTTTATGAATCATTTCATCCACTGTTGGTGTTACTATGTCACCCCAGGTTACTGTTGCCAATGAATGGGCATATGATGACGGTGCATTCTGTGTAAATTTTCGCCACATGGGTCATGTACATTTGACTTCATCTGGGTCTATGGGTATATCTCCGTTATTCGGTTTGATGTGATAAATCATCTCTACGATGGCTGATTCCCTCAGAGACTGGATGCCTTTGTCTAAAGTAGTCCACTTGGCTGAATGACTCATAACATCGTCCTTGTATGGAAACCTTTCTTTCACAGCTGCCAAGAGCCACCTCCAAAGACTGAGGGACTTTTTCTCTCTTGCAATTGCTTTGTCAATTCCCCATTCTCTAGCAAGTGATCCCAGCTGCTTGGCTTCTGTACCTCCTAGTTCGTGACCATCGGCACCATTGTCTCAGCATCGGAGCAACCAGGTGATGATGTGCTCCCCTGATTGATGGGTAAAAACCTTTTGTATATTCCATATTTCGGTTGAGGGCTGAGGTCGAGAAGTCACCTCTTCTTCTTCGTCATGTGACGATGACTCCTGATCAGATGCTGGCCTGGGTGGTGAATGCATTTTTTCTTCATCTTGCTTCACCCTTCTTGCCTCTTTTTTGCTTTTTCTCTTGTGTACAGGAGCAATTGATATTGGTACGAATTGGTCCTCTGGTTTAGCTGCAGTCATTGTCACTGTGGTTTGAGTAGCAACAGTACTTGTCGCTGGGGGTGGTGTAGCTGCTGTGCTTGGAGCTGGGGTGGCTTTACTGTCTGTTGCAGTCGAAATTTCAGTAGCTACTGTACTTGTCACTGAGACTGGTGTAGCTACTGTACTTGTCGCTGGGGTAGCTGCACTGTCCGTTGCAGCCAAAGTCTGAGTAGCTGCTGTACTTGTCGCTAGGGGTGGTGTAGCTGCTGTGCTTGGAGCTGGGGTGGCTTTACTGTCTGTTGCAGTCGAAATTTCAGTAGCTACTGTACTTGTCACTGAGACTGGTGTAGCTACTGTACTTGTCGCTGGGGTAGCTGCACTGTCCGTTGCAGCCAAAGTCTGAGTAGCTGCTGTACTTGTCGCTAGGGGTGGTGTAGCTGCTGTGCTCGGAGCTGGAGTAGCTGCGCTGTCTGTTGCTTCGCCATCAGATCCAGGGACATTTTTTTCCTTTTGAAGGTGCTGGATAGTGTTGAACAAGGCCCAGTAAACATAGGCCAAGCCCCAGCACGTTGCCATGATTTGTCCCTCTCTGGTATGACCAGGATGACAACACACCTCATTTAAGTGTTTTACTAATTCTCCTGGATTTTGCACTTGTTCGGTGGTGAAATTCCAAAGCACCGGAGGGGCCCACTGACCTAGATACTTGCCCATACTATCCCACACACCCTGCCACTCATGGCTGTCCAGCCTTGGGGAAAATCTCTCGGTCCCCCTATATTGTCGTCTAACCCCAGACAAGACCCAAACCTGACTCTGCTTAATTCTTGAGATCAGACGTAATGGTTGTGGACAAAACACACTCTGTATGCGTGCCAACATGGTGATCCCCATCACAATCAGCAAACAGGTCTCAACAGTATTAAAAGGCCATTCAAAAACTTCAAAACTCTCAAACAATGCTGTAAACGGTCTGGGGGGGGGCAGTGCTGGGAGGGTAAAAGAATGTCTCCTTCATAGGTTGACCGCCCAGGAAGGAGAAAAAAGATGTGTAATTGCTAAGCACTTGTATTATATACTTCCCAAAGTATACAGGTGGTGACCACACTGGGAACACAAGCCAGATCAGTTTCATGATCAATGATTCTATTGTATTCCAAGTCATTACCATAAAGTACAATGAGACAACAACCTTAGCCCAAGCCCCACACTTGCAAAACACTAAGACGGGAAATACTGGCTCTACGTAAGCTACGGCATATTGAAACTGTGAGATCAAAAACAACTTTGAGAACCAATAAATCAACATTGTGACGAGTGACTATTAATCTGAAACACTGACTGCTTATCACAAATATGATTAGACACACTCCGGTCAGATCTGTTGTTATCTCAACCCTTCGTGCCCCACGTTGGGTGCCAAAAAGAACTGTCATGGTTTAAGCCAGTTGGCAAGTCAGCCACGCAGTTTCTACTCCTCCCGCTCCCCACTCCCGGAGGGATGGGGAGGAGATTCGAAAGAATGTATCTCCCACGGACTGAGATAAAAACAGTCCAGTAACTAAGGTATAACACAAATCACTACTGCTACCACCAATAATAATAATGATAAGGGAAATAACAAGGGAAGAGAATGCGATACCACCTGCTGAAAACAAGTCTCACTGAGCAGCCTGTGCCCTTCCGGGTAACTCCCAGTTACATCCCTGGGCATGATGTGCTGTGGTATGGAATACCCCTTTGGTTAGTTTGGGTCAGGTGTCCTGTCCCTGCTTCCTCCCGGCTTCTCCTCCTCCCTGGCAGAGCATGAGACTCACAAAGTCCTTGGTCAGGGTAAACATTCTGACCAGCAACTGAAAACGTCGCCTTTATCAGTATTATCCCCAGGCTGAAAGTCAAAACCACAGCGCTGCACCAGCTACTAAGAAGGAGAAAAATGACTGCTACTGCTGAACCCAGGACATCAAGTAACATTAGAAGTAGCTTAGCATGTAACTTCTAAAATCCATGATACTAAACCAATTTTTTTTTGTGAAAAATACCTTTACCTCTCAGAAGCTGTGAGTTTTCTTGATTCTAAATGGCAGCTCGGGAGTCCTAATGCTAGAATTGATATCACTTTAAGTTGTTTTTTTAGAATGTTGCTATCTGCTAATGAGATTGGGTCATGGTCCTAGACAGTTCATGATTTTAAGTCTGATGCTATGTTAGGTTTTATGCTGTGTCCAAGCGAGGTATATGAAAAATTACAATTTGAGACTGACCAAGCTTTTCCTTCTGCAATCACAAAAAACTTTTATGAGACATCATGAGACATAAAGATTTTTATCTTTAGTTCAGTTTTCACTGCTTCAGTTCCATATGGAAATGTAATAAAAACCTTTAATTAGCATAATTTTATTGCCTTGAAGTTCTAGAAAAGTTCTGTGAGCAAGGAACCAAACTAAACGCCCCATGCAGTTTGTGGGCTAAAGAAATGCACCTTATATGTATAGCCAAGATTTTTTTTTTTCTTAGTCTAATTTAAAGTATTAGCAATCTAATAAGAGTCCAGTTGGAATGCTCCACACAGATAGCCACTCACATCTATATCCTTAATTATACAGTTGTTGTCAGTTACAAATCCTAGTATAGTTAAAACTTACATACAGAAGCTGTTCAGTACCTATTTCTTTCTCTGGTACTAGGCTCAAATTTTCTAGGCTCCTTAGGGTGCTAGTGTCAGTAGTGCCAAGTTACATTCTGGAAGGATGGTAAAGGAGTACATCTGCATCCTAATAGAAAGAGTATGATGTTGATATTGAGTATTTCTTCCTTGCTGATCTTGAATTGGTTTGTAGTTTTGTGTTTGCTAACACAGGCTTACTCACTTGCTCCTTCTTTGTTGCTCCCCAGATGTCATTTTACATCTCAATTTTACTATATGTGGTATGTTTTATGCAGCTGTCAAGTTTGCATTCCTTTACCAAGAATTCAACGAGACTTGATTTGTAATTTTAGCCCTGGCACACAGGTATCATCCTGTGTTAGTACTGTCAAAAGTTTCTAGTGTCGTCTGCTGCTTGAACATTTGGGGTCTTCTTTTACAGATCCCTATCTTCAACAGCCTTCAAGCTTCTTTAACATAAATATATTATTAGCACATCCTTGTCATTCCTTTCTATTAAGGTCATTGAATTGTTTACCTGATAAAAAACAATGATCCATTAGAAATCCTGTAGATATAATAGATCAAGTGGATATACTGTTTTGGTAATTACTTGCTGTTAATTTTGCTGGTGTGTCACCAAAATTGCCTCATAACTGTTTTCACACTGAAAGACAAAATGGTTGTAGATGTGAAAAACTTTATTTGAAGCTTCTGAGTTTTTGACTTTTCTAAAGTAAAGAGAGAGCCACAAGATTTGTCCTATAAATCTTATATAGTCTACAGTCTGTGAACTACAACCTACCAATAAAACATAGGTAAATATAGCAGGTCAAATCTGCTGAAGAAGAAATTCTATCTATGGCCATTATCCAGAAATAGACACTTGTACAGACTGAAACTGTTAGTGAGTGTAATCTAAGAGGATCCATTAAAGACCACGACCTTTAACAAACGAGTGATTATTACCCCATGTTTCACTCAAGTCTTATAACTGATGCCTGACTTCGCAGCAGTTTGAACTTTGCAGTCATCTTAAATGAATGCAGGCAAAAGACCTTATTAAATAAAAAGCTGAAGCAGAATGATTTTTGGACATAATTTGAACATCCTTTTGGGTTAATGGTGCTTATATATTAATCAGAGACCCTGAAAATCACAGTTGTTGATGCCCAGAATAATTGAAGCAACTCAGCTGGCAGTGTTGATGTTTTCGAATTGTGATATGTAAGAGCTTTTATTTGCAGATAACTTTTCTCATGTTTCCAAGTGCAGTCTGTCATCATTATTTTTTTAAAAAGGCTAAGAATTCCAATTCCATTGTAAGAGTGAAAAAAAAAAAAATTCTATTAAGCAATATTGTTGTGAAATCTAAAACTTAGTAGATCAGCCAACAGTTGCAACTAATAGAACCAAGTATGTTCTTAACTGCTACAACTGGTGGCTTCTGTTTGTTACTTTTTAGGCAATGGTAATTCTAAACAAGAAAAGCTATCTCAGCTTATTTAAATAATAATCTACAAGGGCCATTTTGGTATTGGGTCTTCATATTTTTTATACCATGAGTGATCACCAGACTTTAGTTAAGATGAACACGGGCTTTGTGCTTTACTGAGAAGGAAAGAGAAAATGCTTTTCATCTCACAGCTTAACAAATTGATTTTTTTTTTCTCAACAGAGTACTGTTGGATCTTGCAGCTTAAAAGTGGTGCGATGCTGTCCCAGATCTATTTCCATTTGCTGTTCCTTAATTGGAATTTGCAGTTTCCAAATTCTTTATTTTTTTGAGTCTTTTGGAAAGGAAGATTTTCTTTTTTAAATACACACAAATGTAAGGATCATATTCGATGCGTTATTTCATGGCTAACTTCAGCCATACTTCCTCAAAGGAGGTGTTTTTATTTTCTTTCACTTTTGAAGTACTTTGAACTCCAGTTTTAAAATTGAATTGCAATATCACGTGAGATCTTGAAATTATTTCTGTTACTTCAGTACATTGTTTTTTTAATGTTTTTATTTAGAGGAGCTATGGAGGTGATTGAAAACTAAGCTGTGCATCCCCTTGATTTTGCTTTGAAATACATGCTTAAATGTGGTTCACATCAGTGTAGGTGTCCTCAAAAAATGACATGATTTTTGCAAGTACTTAATCTGCTGGATAAATTAATGGACTTCCATGTGCAGGCTAGAGCGTGTCAAACAGCATGAAAAAGAAAAAATAATTTGACAATGTTATATTATTTTATTATATGAAATTATCTTGCTGGAGAAGAACATGTTTAGGGAAGTAAATTGACAAACGAGCTTTGGCTTTTGTTATGCAGATTTGAGGGATAGAATATGTGAACTGCTTGTTACTCTTACGTGCAGTTGCCATAAAGATCTTGACTGTTCTGTTTGGGAGGCTTTTAAGTTTCAAGATTATATTATTTCTCTCATGACTCTGTAAAGATTTGCCATTACCATTTCAATTCTTGATCATCATAAGCCTTAAAATATTGTAAATATTACCTGTAGGTGCTTGTGAGAACAAGCACTTCTGTAATTTTGTAAGTTACTGATCACTGTAAATACACAGGCCAGTATATGCAGGGATCTATTATTCAAGAGTATCCTAGTTGCAGAATAAAATACAAAACTTTATATTTAAGCAACGGGAGCTCAGATTCATAAGATCCTGACACAGTCGTCAAGTCTTAAAACTGCTAGAAGATATTTTGGCACTATAGGTATAGGGAGTATTCTCAACTACAATTAGTGGAAAATAATAAAACATTTTTCTGACTGCATAGTCATGACTATCTGAAATTTGACAAATATGAATAACGTTGAATAGGTCAGAGTAAGTTGGGTGAGCTAAAAGTCCCTTCCAACCTAAACTGTTCTATTATTTTATGAAGTCATCTGAAGGCTTGCTTTTTGTTTGTTGGGTTTTTTTTTTCCTCATTCTTCTTCTAACAAGGCTGGTTCTCTAAGGCTTAGCAGGAGACAGGCTTCAGAGTGTTGGAGCATTTATGATGCCAAAATGGTAAGGCAGATCCATTCATTAGTAGGACTACACGGCTATGTATTTTTAGAGCCTTTCTCTAGTTGAAAACAAACTGTATGTAATTTGTCTGTGATCCAACAGCTAGCAGAGGCAATATACCATGCTGTTGAGTTGACTTTTAGCCTGATTGGGTTTTATACCTTCTTTACCAATGCAGAACATTAGGCTTAGGAGCAAAACACATAGGGCAAGGTTTTCTGGTTGAAGAATGCAGGCCTTTAAGCTGATGGGTACGACAGCTAAGGATGTGGATTTGAAGATTCATTTGTTTCCATCTGAAATAATTTCAGTACTTAAGGAGGTGTTGAAATTAACTGTACCATAGGCAGGTTGCTTTGGTCTAAGAAAATACAACGCTGTTAATGACTTTTAGATTTTATTGGGGTTTGTTTGGGGGTGGTGGAGGTGGTGAGTTTGTTTGTTTGCCCCTGAGGGTCCATCATGCAGTGGCCTAACTATAATTCAATCCCTTCCTATTTTTTCAGCTATTAATTATCTGTATTTTGTAAACTAGAGAATATGCACTTCACTCTGAAACAGTATTTTCAAATTGACTTTTAAAAGAATTTTAATAGAGACGTGCTTGGTTGCGTATAAACCAAAAGTTATTGATAGTGATTTTCATTAATGCTGCTTTGCATACGGCAGCATCTGTCATCTGATGACTTCCTTACAGGTGTACTCATTGACATTAAAGTAGCAGTTGATACCATTCTAATTTGTCAGCATACTGATCTTAGGCTATGTTGTATTTATATTTAACTACCTTCTTTACCACTGATGAGTATCTATTGGCTCACCTGCTTACCTGCACACTACTCAATTGATCTCTCTTCTTATCTTGCATCTTGTACTCTTGTATTTGAGTCGACTTATTCCAAGGATGCAGAGTACTTTTCAAGTCGTTTAAAAACACAGCAGGAAGATTATCCATATGATGGTTTTATCATCGATTTTTGCAAAAGGACTGTTGTGGTTTAACCCCAGCCAGCAACTAAACATCACACAGCCACTCACTCACTTCCCCCGGAGGGATGAGGAGGAGAATCAGAAGGGTAAAAGCAAGAAAACTCATGGGTAAAGACAGTTTAATGGGTAAAGCAAGAGCTGCGCACAGAAGCAAAGTGGAACAAGGGATTCATTCATCACTTCCCATTGGCAGGCAGACATTCAGCCATCCTAGCATCCCTTCTTTCCTTCTTATTCCCTCAGCTTTGTATATTGAGAATGACATTATATGTCTGGGATATCCCTTGGGTCAGTTTGGGTCAGCTGTCCCAGCTGTGTTCCCTCCCAGCTCCTTATGCACCCCCAGCCCACTCACTGATGGGGTTGTGTGAGGGGCAGAAAAGGCCTTAAATCTGTGTAAGCACTGTTCAGCACTAACTAAAGCATCCCTGTATTATGAACACCGTTTTGAGCAGAAATCCAAAACATAGCCCCATATCAGCTACTATGAAGAAAATTAACACTATCCCAACCAAACCCAGCACAAATTTTTGGGGGGTACGCTATTAAAATCTAGCTGCAGATAGAGATGTCCTTGAAGAGATGAGCTTTATATTTAGAGGAGCAATAAACAGTTTGTATCCTCTGTTTCTGAAAACATGTCTGGGTAGTGATTTTTTTTTTTTTTTTTTTTGTTTTAAGCAACAAATGGGTCTGAGAATTGTTTTTGGGTACTCTTCTGGGGATATAGGAGAATGGCTAAATTTTTCAGGTTTGTGGGCTTGAACAGTGTAGTCAGCCTGTTTTGTGGTATGTCAAAAGAGATCAAAACCCACATCCGTATGAAATTAGAAGTTTGTCTTTATGGTGCATTACCTTTACATTCAGATTTCAGAGGGCTTATGTGAAAGCTATCTTCAGCCTTTGATTTACTATATTGTAGTTCTCATGTACTTTCAGTGTTGTGCAACTCCATCTGTATCATTCTCACTTGTTTCTCTCTCATTTCTTCAAAAGTTTGTTTTTCTGTTTCATGGTAACTCGTCACACTGTTTTACACCTTGTTCAGTCATCCAGCCATTGTTCAACATGGCAGAGTTGAATGATTTCCTCCAAAGCAGTTGAAAATTAATGGAAATGGAGAGCTTTTGTTATCTATGTGTGGTAGGGGGTACATTGGTTGAAGATTGATGGTAATGTTTGCAAATTTGGAAATAGCTCTTTAGCAAGCCTGTCTGCATTGCACCTCGAGGCAAGAGGAGGAAAAATGCTTTTTAATTAGATTATTTAATTTGTGGGCAGAAGTAACGTTTGCAGAAATAGTTTATAACTCCGATTCTTGTGATGCTACTGGAAAAGTTTTGTTTTACAAGCTACTGCTAAGTTTCTGGGAAGTGACTAAAATCTTTGTCTTCTAATTGCCTTCCTGTGAAATTAAGGCCTGTAAGACCTCTGGTGTCTTGAGGTGTCTTATTAGCCAAAGCATAATACTTTCATTTTTTCCTTATCCTTCTTACTTGGTTTTAATTTTCCTGGTTTTTGTTTGTTTTTTTTTTTTTTCCCTCTCTCTTGCCATATTCCAAATGGGTAAGCTCTGTCTGAATTTCCCAGAATGAGTGTTGGGTTCTTCTCAACCAGCTGGTAATCAGATACTCTAAACTTCTTGGAAATAGCTTTTTATTAGAAGTGTATGCTCTCCTTGCATGCATATGCAGAACTAGGAAACAGATCACCTTAAAGCAGGGAAGTGGCTGCAGCCACAATGTGGCTAATTTTAGTTATTATTGAAGAGTTTATTTGTGTCTCCATATAATTGTGAATTATGTTAGTTGAAAATAAGGTCTGCTGTTAGTACAACTTCAATTATTCTTTCTTTCCCTGCTTAACTTTGCTTAAAGTAATCTGAAGCCAGTTTTGTTTAACAGCTCTGGTTATTCATGAGCCTGGATGAAATGACTAGTTAAGCATCAGTACCTTGCAAATCTGGTGTTCCAACAAGTAGGTGTAATGGTCTTGTCTGCTTAGTAAAGTGAGAAGCTCCACTGTCATAACAAAAGACTGCCAGTATAGAACTTTATTTTTTGTAAAAAAGCTGTTGTCAGGAAATTCAAGTAGCAGAGAGACCTTCCCCACTCTCTTTCCAAATGCACATTATATCCAAGATCTGCTAAGATGATAGGAAAGACAGTGGCCAGGTGCTTTCTTGTAAAATATACCTATTCAAGAGATAACTTCTGAAAATCATTGTCTTAGGGAAAGCAAACATTAATTTGTCTATTTCATTAGTTAATATTCTCTTTCAGAATGTTTCATGATTGTCTTAGGTTTGTGGAGCCCATTTACGCCTGCTCCAGCTGATGGAACTGTTTATGGTACGCATCCTGTGGAATACACTTCAAAGAGTGCTGCAGCACTACACGCAGATTATCCATGTTTATCTTTTGGTACATTATCTACTTTGCACTAAAATGCTGACAAATCTTGTTTGGCTTATTCCCCTGGTGTTTTATATTGGTGAAAGTATCTTTGAGAAAATTAATGCCAACTATTTCATTGGCTGAGAAGCTTTCTGCTATATTCCCTGTTTTGTACAAAGACACATGAAGCTGCTGTGCTCTCACAGTGCTTCTGATGAGTTCGCTTCCAGCATTACTGTTAAGAGCCATCTGTGGAAGTCAGGTGTAAGGTGTGCTAGTCACTTCTTAATTTCTGCTGTGTGGATTTATGATAAAGCACTTTGCTTGGCAACATCACCTGTGCTTTCCCCTTTTCCAGTAATGGGACTGTGCCTTGCAAAACACCCAGAAATAGACACTTTTAAAGTCCAAGCTTTCTATGTGGTGCAGTTTTTGCTATTGGATTTCTCCCACCACGATAGTACCTTCACCACCTTCACTTTGGAGTTACTGTCACCATTCTAAGTTGATGGTGGACTTTTTTATTAGCTGGTAACACAGAAACTAATGTTCTGAATTAATACAGGTGTGCCCTGGAGCACTGAATTAACACATACACACCCCTAGATTCTATAAACAACTCTGAAATTTAATCTCTTGGCCAAGTTGTATGCAGTATGCTAAATACTTATTAAGGATAAGCTGTTTCTACTTTTAGAACAAACATTAAATGGCAGATGCCCACAATTCTAATACCAGATGCCAGTGATGGAAAGGATTTGTGACCTAAATACTCCTGAACAATTTCTTCCCTAAATGCATATTCACAGTGGCACGTGACTTAACTGATCTAGGTAACTGGAGTGGGCTTTGTTATCTCTGCTCATGTTAAGAGAGATACATTGGCAAGGTGGTGTTGATACTATTCTGTTTAACTAGAACATGCCTTGCTATTTCGAGAGGGAAAACAGTATAATAGGTATGGAGTTACTCTGCTTAGTGAAGTCAGTTAAAACACTGACTTTGGTGTGGAAGCCTATAAGCCAGTGCTTTAACTGAAATCTGAAAGTACAAAAGAAAAGTATATTTCTCACTTTCCCCACATGGGGAACTCTAAAGTTATTTTGGGTTCCTTCGTATTGTACAGTGAAAAGGGTCATACGAGTGCTGAATATATGTAGAAAGACTGGATTTTTCGGGGGAGAGAAGGATTTGTGAAAACAAAGTGGATGCAGGAGGCTTGTTTTTGCCTTTCTGACACAATTGAAAGCCCTAATTGAAAAAAAAAAAAGATTGCTGCAGAATTAATTAGAAGAGGTTCTTTTGTACTATGTTATGCATAAAGTCATGGACTGCTCTAATGGTCTCTTTCAGCTTTGTATTAAAACATTCAAACAAAAATACTCTCCTATTAAATTAGAAGACCTAGGTTACCCAATGTTTCAGAATGACTTGGCAGCTTTGCCAGTACAGCATCCTATTTTTCTTCTTTTATATATATTTTTATATATATATATGCATATATATAATTTGCTTATTTATTATAACTTAAACAGAAATAAATATTTTCTAACAGTTGTCACTTCTCCCTATCTGAGGCTGTATGTACCTGCAAATGCCACTTGAGACAAGGATCAAGATGTCCCAAGTTATGGTGGCTTCTGGTGTTGTTTTATCAGGCTGGCGATAATCAGCTTCAGTTGGTGAGAGGGCTGTGTGCTTGTCACTGACCATTGTGCCCCACACTTTTGGTGGAGGTGGGCCTACCTTCCACTGTTGATTGCCCTTATAATGCTTTTTAAGTGAAGAAAGACTGATGTACAGGTAACTCCAGCTTGACAAATTTTAATATCCATCTGGATTCAGAGGAAACCCATCAGGCTGGAGAAGTGGATTAGAACCTCAAGAAGTTTTTGCCGTGAAGCTCTTTGTGTGTGGTGGTTGATTTTATAATATAAGAGGTACAATAAAAGTGCCAAAGCACTATCCAAAGGTACCTGTTGATTTATACAGATTTCTTTGTATTGGTAAATAGATGGGAAACATACAAACGTGGTTGTCAGTTGTCATATCTCCTTTTCCATTTCCTGTCCTCCTGTCAAGTCTGATTTATTTCATGAAAGACTGAATATGATGTGGTACTCAATTTAAATTATTTCCTAAATAACTGTTTCTATGGCAGCAGCTGCTGCTGCTGGAATTTACATGCAGAGCACTCCAGAGAGGAGATTTACAGAAAAGTCATTGAAAAATGGTCAAGTTTGTCAGCATTTTTATAGCCCACCCACAAAGCAGTTCATTATGCATCTCTTTGCTAGAAACTAAAAGATCTGTTATGACTGGCACAGCTAGCAATGTAATAGAAGAGAAAGAAAGGCCCAAGCTATGTTGGATAGGGTCTTTGCTAATTTGTTTAACCCTTGCAGGATGTAATTTGCTACTTGATATAGTAATAAGACCTCAGTTTGATATTTCTCACCATCAGATGATTCAGTTTAATGTAATTTTGTGATTATTGCTTGCACAATACAGCTGAGCTTTTTAGGAAAACAGCTTTTACTTTTTATTTTTTCCCCTTTTTTAAATGTGAAGACTGTATTAGTGTACTAATTTTTTAAATATTCTAACATTGCTTTTGAAAGGGCTTCTAACCTTGTACCCTGATACCTGCTAACTAAGAAGCAGCCCAGGCACTGTGTGTGACATACAGTTGACTCCCAGGAGTGGTTTTGTATATACGCTGAAGGGACTACAAGTAGCTGAAAGGGTTGGGTACATTTTCCTCATCATTCTGAAACTTTGTGGTGAGGTTCCAATTTTTTCCTGAGTTACTAGTAGTGAATATTGTAATTTCAACTCTAGGAAAAGTAAACTTTACAACAGCCTTTGAAAGTTCATGACAAAATAAAATGATGGATTTGAAGAACTACCATAGAAGTTAGAAGGTTTGTCTGCTCCTTAATTTACATTTATTTGTCTTGTCTTTGGCATTCTTTTTTTGAGATCTCCAATCAGCAATTGATTTAATCATGCAGCACATCTGTGAAGTGGGCAACTTTCTTTGTACTGTGGATATGATGCAATACAGATGTCATATGGTACATATGCCAGGTACATACTTCAAGTAAGCAGAAGCTTTTCCTCACTTTCTCCTTATACTGCCTCATGTCATTGTTCATTTTGATTACATTGCTCAGTACAGGGGAGTGATTCTATCTCAGATAAACTCTATCTGTAAGGATGGAGTCCAGAAGTTTAGAAGTCATGCAACACTGGTAAAGAAGTGTCCATAGTGAGATGATGCTTGAGCTATGGAGAAAATCAGCTTCACTCAGCAGCTGATTAAGGGCATCAATTTTCCTTCCTTGTTAAGGAGCTTCAAAGCCCTTTTTGCTGTGGCCAGGATGAGTGTTAATCTTTTTCATTGCACTAAAACATGAATTAACACCAGATACTTAATTTCTTTCCCCTGTTTTTAAGTGGCATACAGGCCCTATTTTTATGATGTAAAAATTAAAAACAAATTTCATATATTTCAGTGAGGAAGTAAACATTCCTAATTTCTTGCTACGATATAAGAGTAGAGCAAATGAAATGTAGATCACATCTATCCATTTTACTTATCTCTTAGCAGTCATTTCTGTGAACCAAGGAAAATTGTAGCTATTCTATAAGCCTTGGCATAAAAATCGACTTTAAAAGCCATCTGACATTCTCTTGAATTTTAATTACAGGTTATACATTAGGATGATTTGAAATTCAATTTTGACTTAAACTGAAACTCAAAGTACACATGACAGCTCCTGGTTTTGTGTTAGATTTTGGGAGGTGGGGGAGAAATCACTTAGTCCAAATAGCTTTGGGAAATGACATGGCATATAATCAAGTTTCTGACCTTAAAACAGACTTCCAGTAGCTATAGGGAGCCTACAAGAGCTCTGAGGAGGGACTTTTTACAAGCGCATGTAGCGGCACGATAAGGCTTTAAACTGAAAGAGGGTAGATTTAGATTAGATATTAACAAGAATTCTTTACTGTGAGGGTGGTGAGACACTGGAACGGGTTGCCCAGAGAAGCAGTGACTGCCACATCCTTCGCAGTGTTCAAGGCCAAGTTGGATGGGGCTTTGAGCAACCTGGTCTAGTGGAAGGTGTCCTTGGCCAAGGTGCTCTGTCTTTAGGGACAGAGTGTCCACCTGTCCCTAAAGATCATCTAGTTCCCTGGAACTAGATGGTTTGGGTTGGAACTAGATGATCTTTAAGGTCCCTTCCAACCCAAACCATTCTATGATTTTGTGAAATAGTTCAGGCGTTCTTATTTCCTCTGCTTGTCCACAAAGATCTGAGATTTTTCTTTCTTTTTCCTTGTTGCCTGTCCATTTTTGTCCCCCATTCAATTGCCATGCATTACATAGTCACATGTTCAAGAAAAGGAAAAAATAATTTTAGATATCCACACTGTACACTGGGTACAGGATATATTCTTTGAGCAGGGCACAGCTAGCATCCTTTTTATGTAATCAAATCATCTTGCAAATTTAGATGAACACTTAAAGTTCCCTACTGTACCTGACTGAAAATAATATTGATAATTATAGTAATTGTTGGAAAAAATTTGGTTGTGGTAGTTTACTAAGCAGATTTTTTTTCACTTGTGGCTTACACAGTTCAAGCCATATGTGTTAGTCATATATAGTTCAGCGCAAGTCACTGAATGTGAATGAAATACGCTCTTTATTGAAATAAGCTTGAATTTTGTGTGTTAAAAATTAGAATACTTTATGCATTCAAAATGGCACTGCACCAGCATTCTCATAAAGCCTTTTTAGCTGAATTTAGCTAACTTCAAAGGCAGCCGTTTCTGTCAGTCTTTGGGAATTACATATTCTTGAATGCTTCCAACTTTGTGAGATGGAAGATTGGAACAAAGCCACAGCACACCAGAGTAAATAAGCTAAATACTAAATATTTTACTGAATAATCTAAGTGCTGTTCAGTCGTCTTGTCCTGAGACAAGGATTTCTTCTTCATCTGTAATCCATTAGGCTAATGGACTTAGATGGCTTCTGTTTGCTTAGGGTTTTGGTTGCATCTTGTCTTTCTCATTGTTTCATTAGTTTAGAGTAAGCTTGCAGTGCACAAACCTCGCAGTGGCCAAAAATTCTACACCTCTCCTGCAGTCATTACAAGTCGAGTAACAACATAAGGCCAGTTTGTCCTGAGGTTACATACAACAGCCTACATAAGAAGTAGCCAATCAAAAAGATGTCTGGCTTTGTCCACATGTCATGGTTCAGTCCCAGCCGGCAACCCAGAGCCACGCAGCTGCTCGCTCACCTCCCCCACTTCCTCCCCCCCCTCCTGGGGGGATGGGGAGGAGAATTGAAAGAATATAACTCCCACGGGTTGAGATAAGAACAGTCCAGTAACTAAGGTATAACACAAACCACTGCTGCTACCACCAATAATGACAAAGGAAATAACAAGGGAAGAGAATGCAACCACTCACCACCCGCCGACCGATACCCAGCCCAACCGAGCAGTGATCTAGCCCTCCAAGGTAACTTCGCCCAGTTTATATGCTGGGCATGACGTGCTGTGGTATGGAATACCTCTTTGGCTAGTTTGGGTCAGGTGTCCTGTCTCTGCTTCCTCCCAGCTTCCCCTCCTCCCTGGCAGAGCATGAGACTCAGAAAGTCCTTGGTCAGGGTAAACGCTACTGAGCAACAATAAAAACATCGGTGTTATCAGTGCTGTTCCCAGGCTGAAAGTCAACAACACCAGCTACTAAGAAGGAGAAAAATGACTGCTACTGCTGAACCCAGGACACCAGATCATGCAACATTACGAAACTCCATATCAAACCAGAATTTTTTTAACAGTTCTCAATGCCTGTAAAGCATTTATACACACTAAGAACAGACACTAGAAAAAGAAAAGTGACTTGCAATTTCAATAACATTTCACAGAATGCCAAAAAAAAAAAAAATTTGGAAGATATAGGAAAAGAAAAGAAAAAGGCTGAGACTTACTTAAACAGTATCATGACGGCAGAAATTAGTTTCTTTTCTGCAGTACAAATTTCCATGCTTATCATGTGTAATGCTGTGCTGAGGGCAAAAAAAAAAGGCAAATTTTTTGAACATTATGATACCAGAAAAAGCTAAAGATAAGTGATACATTCCAGAAAATCCTACTTTTTATCCTAAAAGCAGAGAGAAGCTGTGATTAAACTCCTGCCTAAGCTATAGATGACCCAGTTAAAGCTTTGTTCATAGCGGAAACTGTAACTTTCATCAAGCCTGGCTATAAAATCTAATTATGTATCTATATGTATTTAAGATTGAGGATGTATTTGTTCTTAGCTGGGGGCAAGAAGTTACAGCTTGCTACATACAATTGTATTTGTGCTTCAGAATTAACATAATCATGTAGTTCTGTTTGCTTTATATTTTAATTGATTAAAAATCCTTATGTAAGTCTTCACATATTTCACCTTGCTATAAACACTTTGTAGGATCATCTTCTATGCATGCAACTTATTTTTCTAAAGATGTGCATCCTGTAGTTTCCTGTAGCTCATTTTGGCTTTGCAAACAGGGATTTCTTATCACAGGAAAATAAATAGGAGCAGAAGAAACTTCAGATCTAAATAATTCACCTGCAAGTAGTTTTATTATCCTTGTTTCAGTGGAAAATGGAACACAGGATTAGTAGTGATTAGTAGAAAGTAAAATAAGAAAGAAAATATGACACCTCCTTCCTTTACCTGCTCCTTGTCCCCAGGGTGTATTTTGTTTAGTGAAATTTTTGGGTCAGTGAAAGCATCAAAGAATAAAGAAGATGGGACAGCTGGAGATAAAGGAGTTGATGCAGAAGAATAATAGGGTGTTCCAGCTGAACAAGTGAGTGAAGAAATGATTTTTCTGTGTCTGCACATGCATGTCTTCCTGCATTCAGAATTGAATTCTTTAATTTTAAGCAGGACTCAAATTGTGATTTGTAGTCTGTAGTTTTCCGACCTCAAGAAATTTTTCATTGTCTCTCATAAGCTTGAAGAGTCTTGACTTGAGCCAGCTGATCAGGTGAGAGGTGAGAAATAGTATGCTTTTCTTTGCAAGTAAGTGCTAATTGTGGCATAAACATATTTCCCTCAGTTTGTCTAAAACTAGGTTGCTTAACTGTTTGGGGTTTTTTTTGTTGTTGTTTATGTTTTTTAATTTTTTGTGAGGGTGAACCCTGTTATAAATGATTCAGTGCTTTTTGCATGTTCTCCAAATGGCGGGTATGACTGCAAAAGGAATGGATGATTACAGTACTTAGTGTGTGATGGCTACTGTTTCAGTTGTGTACTGTAATTGGCAAAATGAAGAGGATCCTTAAATCTGTTCTGAATCATAGAAGAGTTCAAATTCTCCTGTAATACATCTGCTGATTTGAGGAGAATAATATGTGGCTGACATCCACTGGTTTTTTCATCTGTGGTGATCTGAACCAAGAATCTGACCTAAATTATTCCACTAAATTATGCACATGTTTCAGACTTGCTTTTTTGCAGAGTGGAGAGTTGTACTAATCATGGGAACATTCTTTAAATCAGTTGCTACATTTATGAAAGTATGAAAAAAAGAAAAATCTCCAAAGCAGTAGAGAAGAAACTAATTTAATGTCTGTGGCACTAGTGACTTTCCAGTTGGAATTGGACATGCTCTTTTATTCTGGCATTCTTTGTTCTAATTGAATAATGCTAAAATTGCATGAATTGCAATGGCAATGGCAACCCATCTGGTGAAGGGTCTAGAGCACAAATCTTATGAGGACCTACTGAGGGAACTGAGGATATTTAGCCTGGAGAAAAGGAGGCTGAGGGGAGATCTTATCACTCTCTACAACTACCTGAAAGGAGGTCGTAATAGGTGGGGATTGGTCTCTTCTCCCAAGTAACAGGTAACAGGATGAGGAAATGGCCTCAGGTTGCACAAGGGAAGATTCATGTTAGGAAAAATTTCTGCACCAAGAGGGGTGCCAACTGTTGGAATAGGCTGCCCATGGAATTGGTTGAGTCACCATTCCTGGAGGTATTTAAAAGACATGCAGATGTGATGCTTAGGGACATGGTTTAGTGGTGGACTTGATTGTGTTAGGTTAAAAGTTGAACTTGATGATCCTAAAGTCTTTTCCAACCTAAACAATTCAATGATTCTATGATCTCTAAAATATGAAGATCTTATTCTGAAGTTATAGTAGGTTTTCAAGGATTTTTATTTTGCTTGTTATAGCTCATTGTCAGAAACAAGACTTCCACTCTTTATGTAAATACCTTTTGGTTAGATAAGCACAATTAGGCAATTGTCATTAATACCACCACCAGCAGCAGCTCCCTCCCATAACTGACAGAAATAAAAATTACATTTATACAAGAATATTTGCTGGGAGGCACTCACTTGAGTGACAGCTCCGAGCAGTCCATCAAACAGTGAAGATTCAAGATTTGATGGTCCCCAAAAAGATCTTTGACAGAATCAGGTCCAATCTGCAGAGTGTAAATGCGAATAGAACAGCTCAGCGTTAGATAGTCTGGTTTGAATTCCAAAGGATTCAGCTACAGTTATGAACAGGAGTGCCCAGTAAAGCCAATTGAATTTCAGGGTAAAATGACCTCTGTATCTGGCTAGCTTTCAGGCTTTTACTCTAAAATGTTATAGGAATTGTTTTTATATGAAATAATATTTTTTTTCCTTTGCTTTTTATTCTTGGAATTCTTGGTTTTTCTGAAATATTGAGAAATAATCTTTAGCGCATGTCAAGCATTTTGTCCTTCTGGCTCATTGGTTTATTTGGTATCATTTTATGGATAAGAAAAAAACCTTCTTATTATGGGAATTATTGGTCAGCCTAACAAGGGATGTTCTCACTCCATCCTCTGCTGGGTGGGTTTTATTGTTGAACACCGTCCACTGCTGGGCAGAGTGGAAATGTCTTTCCATTTCACTAAATACTGTTCCATCTCTTGTGAGCCATCAAAACTGCAGAAGTTCTTTTTGTCCCCACTGTAATACCACCAGAAATTAATTTTGTCATAATAACCTTGTGAGACTTGATAAGCAGTGCTTTTACCCTTCTTCTCTGTTGGGCAAGTTTCACTGTAGAAAACGGGCAGATGTCAACTTACAAGAATAGCAGCTGTGACCTAGGGTGATATTTATTGGTATCTTAATCCATTTTTTTATAACTTACTGAGAAGTGAATGTTGCTTTACAAATACAGAGTTGTTCTGTGTATCTCCAGAGCTCAATGCAGCTTTGAAGAAAAATATTCTGAGTATACCATGTTGCCCTTTTGATAGCTAGCGGACTGAAGGGGGATGGTCAGTAGGTCAAGAGAGGTTCTCCTTCCTCTGTACTCTGCCCTGGTGAGACCACATCTGGAATATTGTGTCCAGTTCTGGGCCCCTCAGTTCAAGAAGGACAGGGACCTGCTGGAGAGAGTCCAGCGCAGGGCGACAAAGATGATTAAGGGAGTGGAGCATCTCTCTTATGAGGAAAGACTGCGGGAGCTGAGTCTCTTTAGTTTGGAAAAGAGGAGACTGAGGGGTGACCTCATTAATGTTTATAAATATATAAATGGTGAGTGTCATGAGGATGGAGCCAGGCTCTTCTTGGTGACAACCAATGGTAGGACAAGGGGTAGTGGGATCAAATTGGAACACAAGAGGTTCCACTTAAATTTGAGAAGAAACTTCTTCTCAGTGAGGGTGACGGAACACTGGAACAGGCTGCCCAGGGGGGTTGTGGAGTCTCCTTCTCTGGAGACATTCAAAACCCACCTGGACACATTCCTGTGTAACCTTATCTAGGTATTCCTGCTCCGGCAGGGGGATTGGACTAGATGATCTTTTGAGGTCCCTTCCAATTCCTAATATTCTGTGATTCTGTGATTCCTGCAGTCCTTCTCTCTTCCCCCCTTCCTCTTTGCAGGTTGTCAACGTTATTTTCACTAATGTGGCAGAATCCTTTATATTCCCGATATAAATGGAATAATGCCTAGATAACAAAGATGCAAATCACTGGGAGTTCACCATGGCTTCCAATTTTGTTGTTAATTAGGTGAAGCTTTTCAGAACATCTGGACCTGCTTCAGGCTTCTTCTAGTCCCATTTCTGGACTTTCATCATAATGATATCTGAAGTTACATGGTTCTTTTTGGTTATCAGCACATTCTGCTAGTAGTTAAGCTTCTTTATTTGGTTACCATGAAGTAACCAAATCTCTGAAAATGCTGCTAACCTGAATCTTGCTATCACTCCACCCCAAAGCTGTGTATTTGGATTTGACGTACCTTCTATGATCAAAGTTCGTACCTCTTAGAAGCAGAGTTTCTGTCCTAATATGTAACTGAACAGTGTAGCCCTAAAGCTGCTCTGTTTTTCATGGGAAAGTAAAGCTTCATCTCTTGTCATCAGTATGGAAGTTGTTTGTCCCAAATGTGATACTACAGCACATTAATTTTGTCATGAAAACCTGTGAACTCAAAGAAGTCAAAACCTAAAGTGCTTTAGAGGTTCACCTTGGTTCATTAGATGCTGTAGAATCTTGCTCTGCAGAGTGCAAAATCAGATAACTCTGGAATTTGTTCAGGAATTAATCTGGCCTTAAAGTTCCATGATGAATAATGTGGACTTCATATTGTGTCTAGCCCATTTGTAACTTCAGTCTAGACTTTGATATGTACAGCTGTCTACTTACAGCAACTATTAATAAAATCCATTTTAAAGGAAGGCATTATGACTATATAGTTGAAGGGACCTCTAGTCTTTATAGTTGTTGAAGGCATTAGGAACTTTTGTTGTCTAAATCCTACGTTCTTTCTTTCTTTATTTTTTTTTTCAGTGTAACCCTCCATTTTTGACAGCACTTGCATGCATGAGGTATGCAAAATTTGTCCCTAAATCCCTAGAATACTTAGGAGAGCACAAACTGGCATTTCTGTCTTCCCACAGTTTTTCTTGTTGGCCTGAGATTGAGACTGAGATTTTTTGCTTTAGATTTATTCTCTGTAACAACAGCCAAATAAATAGAAAGTTATGAGTGTTCCTTTTAATGTAGAATTTAAAGCTTATGTTCTGCTTTCTAGATTTTTTTTTTTTTTAATTCATTTTAGGAACTACTTTGTTTTTTGGCATTACTGAGGCATTTGACCAAATATGCTGTACATTTACCTTGAGAGCCTTGGAGAATAATGGCAGATCACTTTAAAATGTAACTCAACCTCAGGCCTATGTTTGAAGATTAAATTCAAAGAGATTTGCAATGAGTACAAACGTCCAGTTCCAGCCAATTTTGCCTCAGTTCTCCAATAATTTTTAACACTAGCTCCAGTATAATTTAGAGTTAAAGTTATATTTGTTCTGCAGTTGTACTAAGATTGCAGTTGGGTATAGAAGGCTCTTCTGAATTTGGCCAAGACTGCTAAGTGACTGCTGGCATCAGTTTGTCAAGGATTATGGCATGTTTTTTATAGTTGTGAAAATTTTGAATTGCAGTTGGGAAACAAGAAGCTTTTTGAAAATGATACATATCTGAAAAAATATGCATTGTGAGAACATGCTGTGTTGAATACTAAGTCTTATGTATTCCCTGAAAGACATTAAGTTCTGCAGCTGTTTTGTTTTTTTCATTGATTTCAGACTAAAATGTGAAATTTAGTTCTGTACTGAAAGTTTTGAATATGAAAATGAATAGTGTGATGACATGTCCTTCTTGGTGATAAAGTTTTCAAAGACGAATCTTTAATGGCTCAGAGTTCAAAATAACTGAGGCTTATTCTATGCAAGAAAATGTAGGAGACAGATTGGTTTATTTGAAAAGCGTATTTGATTAACCATGAGGTATTTAAGGGTGATGCTGAAATGAAACTGCAGAATTCATAATTCAGAGCTCTTATGTCAGACTTTCTGCAAATTCAGGCAAAACATGACTTCAACAGCTTAATTGCAGCTTATGTTCTTAGGGCTTTATTTCCTACCAAAATGCTACACTAGAACGATTTTTTTTTTTTTTTTTTTTTTTTAATAATTGTACAGAATCTTGATTTTTCCACAGATATCATTTGGCAAACTCTGCAGCTGCAAAATTTAAAACCATACAGGCTTTAGTATGGTTTGTTATTCAACTCTCGTACTGTACAAATTACACCTATTCCCTTTTATAAAAAGATTGGAGTACGTAAAGAAAGTACACGTATTTCTCCTAGCATGTTTTGGTATATAACAAACCATTTTTTTTCCTCTATAGTTTTTATCATTTTTTTTATTTTTTTTTTTCAGCTGTCCTATCCCCACCTACAGGTATAACCATGGAAGTCAAGTTGAACAACATGAATTCTACCTCTGTTATGCCCTGCCTCTTGTAATGTAACTGTGTTTCATTAAGTCAGTTAAGTGAAAGCTGCATACAGCATGACAGATAATCAGGACTCTTAACACAATTTTAATATAACTTTACCTATGTCAGACTGTTCTGATGCCTTTGATTATATGATGTGGCATATTTTCAATAACAGGTTAATGCCTGTAAAGCAGGGAGGAATCTGTGAAACAGGTGAATCTATTAATCAGAATGGTTTGTCCATGGTTTGGCCTCAAGCGCCCTGAACAGAAAACACCATATTATTTCTGATAAGACTAGAAATGAGAGCTGTGTATGTAAGTGCTAGTGAGTCAGAGTGAATAGAAACACAAATTCAAGTTTGCTAATGGAACTGGCCTTGGAGACCTATTGAAGTACAACCATTACCTCATAGTACTGATAGCACATAGTGGGGACTGCCAGCTTCTGCTCAGAGATATCACTGCCAGGTGTGGCTAAACAGACAGCTTTTTTAAGTTTCTTCTTTGACATTGTGAACTTTAAAGTAGAAGAATTATTGGGCGAAATCATCCCTGAAATAGTGATTGAATCAGGCATTTTACTTCAGGCTTACTGTACTCCATGAAGCACTTTGCTGACTAACAGATAACATGTTTCTTTGAAAATGTTACTTGGCCTAGATGCTAGTGTTACATGTTATTTAGAGGTAGGAGAGTTTGCTATTTCACTTTGGGGTGTTTAGCTGAGCAGGGAGGTTTGAATCACTATGGGCATTTGGCTTTGGTTTGAACTGATTTTTAATTTTTACTGGTAATGGGATTAGAAATGATCATCCAAGTCATCATTGGGCCCTCTCCCGCTTCACGGAAGGTAACTACATGATATGTATCTAGCTCAGATGAGCTCATGAAACAGTTCTCCCCGCACCGCAAAACACATTCCAGCATTTCATAATAAACTGCATATGCTGCCAGATGGCAAAAATGCAAAGCTTCTTCAAATGTATAGTTTAAAAAGTATGCTATCTCCTTTCTCCCTTATTTTTCTCCTCCCTTCAGGTTCTTGCTCACTTCTTTCCCACACCTTCCCCCATACTTTCGTGACTTCACTCTACAGCACCGATTCTTCTTTTCCCACCCCTCACCCAGCTGCTTCCATTACTCCTCCAGCTCTTTAATTCTATTCTCTGCTTCTTTCTTTTTCTCTGGCACTTTGCCACTCTTTGGATTTTAAAGCTTTAAATTCTTTCCTACATTTTTAATCTGATATTGGAATCCTTCTTCCAATTTGTCTTTATAAGCATCTTCATGAATTGCCAGTATAGAGAGAAACTAGAGGGATGTAGTTAACACTTGGCACCTTCTTCAGTTTCATGTATGTCCAGTGGCACTCAAATCATAACAAAAAATTATCAGCTTTTGCTTTCTGCTTATGTAAGATGATGTAACATATTTATTGCTAAAATTAAAGCAGTTCTGTACCTTAATATGGATAGCAGATGCGGTTTTCAGAAAAAGATTTGGAAGTCTAAAAGACCACTCCTTTAAATGTACCCTTCACAGATTATTTGCTCTGCCTTGGGCTATTTTTACCTTGCCAACTAAAAGCAGTTCTAATGGAGGATGGTAGAGTTGCTTCTGAATGTCAAGAGACCTGAAACGCTTTTGCTTTGTTTTGAATGAACCTCTTAAGCTTCGGTTTTCTTTGATGATATTTTTGCAAAATAAAGCACCTTGTTCAGAGCTTCACTTGTCTCATCTCCCCACTGTGAATCCTCTGTTTTTATCCATTTGATGCAGCATGTGCAAACTTTTGACAGTCTAATATACCCACCGCAGTGTCAGACTTGAAGATCTCTGTGTATTCTGGGGAATGTGAGTTATCCTTTAAGACAGAAGTATTTGGAAACACAGGGAAAACTATTCAATAGGGAGTATATCCCATCCTCCCCCCCCTCCCCCTTTTTTTTATAAGGGATGATTGGGATGCAGTGAGGACCTAAGTGTAGCTCAACTGGCAGTCTTGTTTCATTGAGGGAAGCTCATGACAACTGGTGAGAACAGGAAACCTTCTGTGTCTTCTCATATCAAGATGATGATGAATTCAAACCTCTTCCATAAAAAGGAATAGATGCTGTAACCAAAATCTGAAGTGGGTTTAAATACTTCACTGGCCTGTGGAGCTGGATGGACATGTTTTGAGATTCATTTTTCTATGGGAATTTTTGATTTTTCAGACATAAATTATGATGAGAGAACTTTGTTTCATTTCAGCTCATTCAGATAATTCCAAATCCTTGAATAATCTGACACAACACCTCTAGTTTGAAGTGATTTAATTTGGCTTTGAGCTTTAACAATGCTCTGGGTAAACCCAAAGTATTTTAGACTTTTTCCAAAATGCTTTTAGATTTCTGCATAACAGAAATGTGGTTTTCCTCACATTTTAGGACTGAAAATGTGTTTGAAATCTTGTCTCTTTCTTCCTGAGACAGGAAAAATCTTGATCTAGTTCTAGCAGCAGCTGGCTGGTTTTCTGTTTAATCTTATTGCATGTATAAGAGCTGGGATTTGTATGTAAACTTCAGTAGGCGCTGGGGTCTTTTAGTGTGAATGAAAAGGACTAGGTACCTGATTCTTCTTGTTTCTGTCTTCCTGTCTAGTGTCCTATCTCCCTTTGCCAAATGAGGCGATGTGAAGCCCTGATTCAAACAAGATGTTCTTTTGAGCATATTGTATGTTCCAGGATTATATATTTAGGACTACTGTATTTTTGCCTGAGGAAACCTAAACAGATATGCAGACATATCTGTTGTAGAGTACACATGATGTAAAAACAGTTTCTTGGGGATCCACCCACTATATATACTTGGTGAATCCAGCATCTGAACTGGATTCAGTGGCCAGAATTGTCCCAAATTTACTAGAAAGCTACACATGAGGGCCAGGACTCTTTCTCGAATTGCTGAAGACATGCAGTTGATCCAGTCCTCTCAGATTTCTCTTTACGGTCAGTGAGGATAAACAGACACTTTGTGGGATTTGATTTTTTTCCCAGCCAAATGTAGATGTTCTCTTTAGAGTAGGGAGATCACACTCTAGAGAAGACTGCTGGGCTAAAAAGATTGCTCAGAAGGATTAGCTCCATGCAGATGTGTGTAGTGCCTGATGAAGTCTATTCAGATGTCAGGAAATCCCAGATAACTGTATTTGTTCAAGCAGCCCTTATAAGAGGGGGCTAAAAGCTTCCTAGTCCTTTTGTTCCCACTGCATTTCCCAGGACCAGCTTAAACCTTGTTTTGACCTGTTGCTTTAGCTGAACTTGTTGGAGGCAAGAGACTGTGCGATAAGAGCCTGACATGAGGAGCCAGAGAATAAATCTGTTATCAGACTAAAGTGTTTTTCATATGATAGATCTATTTCAAGGCTGTGAAAATCCGTAACTTCCTGAGCAAGTCTTTCATACAGAGTCCATTTACAGGATGAAATAATCCACATGCCTCAGTCTTTAGTTACATGGTGTCAGAAATACAGAAAACATAGGAGAACAGGGGGAGAACAAAGCCACTTGAGCACCACAGTCTAGACATCAGCCTTGCAAAAGAGGGAAATGCTGTCTCAGTTTTCTAGAGGTATTTTTAAAGAACTGAAGAAAGTTAAATTTTTCACAGTGATAGTCTTCAAAGTGCTAATGAGTTGCTAAAATAGCAGATGTGGAATCATAATAAAACCAAATAGTGTGACAAGAATATAGACTGAAGAATTTTACGCTGGCATTGACTTTGGGAAGAGGATAATTTCACTGTTAATGAAAATCCCACTTTCCAACTGTATTTTAGCCTAGAAGTTAGAGTAGATTGTATCGAATAAAATGCAGAATGGAGCTTGTTATATCCTATCACATGGTGTGAACTTTTTAAAATTGCATCACTGTTGTTTTCAGCTGTATAGTAGTTGTTGTCATAACCTAACAGGATCTGCAATGTCACCTTTCCTGCTTCTGAGGAATGCCACAATACTCTACTGTAAAAGCTGTCATTTAAAGAAATATGGAACTACACAGATGGTGAAAATAATCTCTGCTGATGGTTTTGAGAAATGCAGTGTAAATGAGCACAACTTGTCCAAGCTTTGGGAAAGCTGGGGTTGGAATATCAGTCTGAAATGCAGAGAAAAGGTCTGTGAGGTCAGTGAAACTTGGGTAAGATGTGAACCCCAACATCATGTATTAAAAAAAGACTGGTTTTTAGGGTAGGATGGTGTGTGAAAGGCTCTGTGCACTCTGTGTATTCCGCTTCAGTGCTTTCTGTGGCACTTCACGGGGAAAAATACTGTGTTCTGTGCCTTGTTTTTACAAAGATAACCTAAACTGTAGCATTGATAAATGCTCAGCAACCAAATGTGAGGCAGCAAGTTTTAATTTGTGTGCAGTGGCATTCTAAAGGCTTTAAGCTATGCTCTGTGAACTTTAAGAAAGGCAATTTACACTAGTTTCCTTTTGAATGGAGAGGATTTTTTATGCAAAGATCAATGGGCTTTATGCAAGAGTTGAGTCTTTTTCTGATAGTAGTAGAACAGGAACTTTATGAAACTGCACACTGTGCACTTCTTACAACCTCCTAAATAAATATTTCCTTGTATCTCATACTTTAATTGAGGAGCAGTTTGCCAGAAGGGTCAGTTTAATATTGCTAACTAAGAAAAATATTAAATGGATTGTATTTTATAGTTTTCACCTGAACTTTCGTTACAAGTAGCTTATAGCTGGCAAATATAATCTTTATAGCTTGTTTTCCCCAGTCTCTTGACTTCACAGAGATGTGCAAGATATGAAGGTTGTCTGGGTTTGTATCCGGGAGCTGATGCTAACTGTTTTGTAGTAGTCTACCATATCCTTATTTTTTCATGAGGAGTTGCGTCAAGTGATTTTTTATTTGGGTTTGTGCATTAGCCTTCCTTCTTCAGAGAAGGCACCTTAAGAGAAAAGGCAACTTTTCTAGCAAAAGGGTCATTATTAATGTATCTAATATATTTTAAACTAAATACCTGTATTGAAGGTGTATTTTTATGGAAGTAGAAGTACAGCTGGCATATTCATTATGTATTGTAGCATCAAAGCATTTTCCTAACTAAAAAGTATCAGGCAGCCTGCAAAGACATAGAATTGCTTGCTGGCTTGTGTAAGGTGAGCTGACACTGACCCATGCCTCAAGTTATTATGAACCCACTTGTCTCCCACTGGTGTAGTGTTAACTACATCCTGCCGCTTACTTTTTTATCTGGCCTATGTCTCATAAACAGAATTCAGACATGTAGAAGAGTGCATTTTTCAGCTGTTCAATCCGTTTTCTTATGAAATGGAAAAAGAAATATTAAAAATAAATGTTTGGCTAGTTGAAGAATGCCAAGGAAACAATTTTTCCTCTGGTGACTCCCTCTCAATGACATTCTGTCTGCCTTCAGTAGTATGGTTGTTAGCATAAGCTGTACAGTTAAGCATCGGGCTTTTATAAAAACTGGTGGAATTTCATGCATAAAGAATAGAATTCCTTTACTTTTACTTCTATGAAACTTCTAACATCCTTGGGGATTTTCCATAATGTGACACAAGGAGGAAACTAAATCTTAAATGGTATTTGTTTTGTAGGTGAAACTCCTCAGAGAAGCCAAGCTGCTTCTGGACAGCTTATTTAGTGAAATTGTAAAGCAAGGTATGAGAACTGCTTGGCAAGTGGTTTTTATTTTTTCAAGTCTCTTGATTATGGAGAAGTAAAATCTAAAATGCTACTGAAGGAAACCCAGTTATAATCTGAGAACTGTGGAGAACGGGCAGCCTGCCTACCCATGCTCTATGTACTCTATTTCTAACTTGTCGTTATATTGGATGATATGGTGTCATTTGCAGAGTAAAACTTATCCTTTTTTTTTGTTCCAAACACACTTCATCACACAGAAAGATCAGAAACAGAAAATATTCCTTCTGAAATTCTGAACACCTGTAGCCCATTCTTTCTCAGTAATGCCACTACATTGCGGAAAAAAAATCTATAGGAGGTAGATAAGAAGATAGAAATACATTATTAACTGGTGTACATTCTACATGACCTGTCAGGAAAGATCATATTCTGTACTTTAAACCATGATCTTACTCTTTTGGCATTTGACAAAAGAATTTGGTTTTGAATGGCTAGATGCAGTCAAAAGTCTGCCTTCTGATAACTTGCTTGTAATAAAGTCTGCTGAGTCATAGTCATCCTTCATTGTCCTTTGAGCTTGCCTGCATTCAAAAATTGTACCACTTTGTTTATACTTATTGTTGTGGTGGTCTTATAAAGATAAATAGCAGCATTATCATGGGAGGAAAGTTGAGACATTTTTGTAAGGCAGTCTTATTTAACTAACATTCCAGGTAGCAATTATGCCATCTATTTTATAACTAATAGGTTTAGTCTAGACGTTATTACTATTGTAGCAGTAGGAAAACTTAGAATTCTTAAACTGCCAGTAAAAGCTAAACATATCTTCTGCTATTTATTTGAAACACATAGGCCATATTGCAGTGCTGTCTTGACAGTCATCTATTATCCTAACTGTATTTATTTATTCATTTATTTATAACAGCATTTATTTTCCTCTGTGGCGTTAAATATTGACTGTCAAATCACTGAGTGCGAGTAAATCCTTTTGCAGTTCTTTTGTGCGTGAATTTTTCCTACTAATTGCTTTTAGGCTGGTTACTACATGGATATTATCTGTGAAGGACTTGGACTGTCTTGAAAAAGTTGTTTTCTAGGGTAGGCAGTACTGGTCCTATGGGAACATCCCCTGGGGGTTACCTGCAGGAGTACATGTGAAGTGCAGCTGAAACTTGATTCCATGAGGCAAAATGCTTCTCCCAGCAAGGGATGGGAAAAGCTTTAAGTGACTCAAGATCTCCACACAGGGTAGTAGGGGTCAGTGGGAGCAGATCTGTGAAATGATTGGTGTGGTCCACATAATATATTTTAGGGGCATTATTTCAGCCTACCTCTTGTTTGGACCTATTACTGGTCAGGGACATATTTTCTGGTTTACCTTAATGTGAAAAGAATCAAGCTGATGTCCTCTGAGGCTGCTCCATAATGGTAACCAAAGCACGTTTAAGGAAAATTTGCATTGGATTCATGATCTGAACTTATGTACTAATGTAGATGACTTCACAGGGAAGGTAGTCATCCTGTTTGGAAATGCCACCAAGTAGCACTTCACTCCAGATATGTAAGTTAAGTCTTGGGCATGGTACATATCGCATGGAGCAGTCTCTCTACAGCTATTGATTATTTTGAGGCACAGAAAATCAGATTCTTGGCATCCCAATGTACTGTTACAGTTTTGCTCCTACAAAATTCTAGCTAACAAACAATACTGACTTGTATTTTGTAGCTGAATCTAATTCATTTTCAGATTTTATGGAACATTATTATATTTGTTAGTGATGATATTCTGTTCTTCCAAAGAACAGAAATCTTTTTCTAGCCCACTTGAGGACAGTATTTGGAACTACTAAGGTATGAATAGCCTCCAGATGTAAAGCTGTCCCCTTTAAAACCATATTTGTTAAGAAGCTTTATGCAAAAAAAAAAAAAAAAAAAAACAACAAACAAACAAAAAAAAAAACACAAAGTGGACGTTTTAAGCCTATCCATTAAGGTAACTTTATTTGTCATCACTTTGAAAAAGAACAAAAAATTATGAATAATTCTGAATGAATTTAGTGAATTAATACGTTAACAATTGCAAAAGGTTCTTTATTCATTTTTTTGGTAACTTTTTGTGATGAGTGCTGATACCGGACAGGAAGATTCTGTGAGCATTGATTTTCTGTTGGTTTTGTATTATTTGGTATTTCCTTTTTGTTACCTCATGGTATCTTTGGGCAATTGCAGCTGTGAATTGTCTTGGAAAAGACAGTTTCCATCCTGATATAAGAAATAATTTTTTTACAGTGAGAACAATCATTCACTGGAACAACTTCCCCAGGGACATGGTGGAGTCCCCATTGCTGGAGGTTTTCAAGATGCAAGTGAACAGAGTGCCAGATAATCTTATTAAGGTTTCCTTTCCCACAGAAAGTTGAACCAAAGTCCCTTCTAACCTGGGCTGTTCTATAATTCTATGGTTCTAAAATTGCTTGAGTAACAGTTTACTCCAGGTCTAAATTTTGCATCAGATTTAAATATTAGGAATTGATGCATATAAAACTTACGTAAGCTTATAGACAGTTTTGTACTTACAAAACACTCATTCATTGAGCAGTGGGAATAGCTTTCTCAATTTTAAAGCTTTCTCTTCTCTCTGCTTCTGCTGACTGATAGCTGTGTTCTCCCCTTGCTCCCCTGTACAGCTTCATCATCCAGAATGGCCTTCTGAGCTCTGCCTCTTTGCAAGGTGAAACTTTCAAAGAGGTGTTGGTAGCTATTAGTGGATTAGATAAAAAATGTTGCTATGGGAGGCCATAATTTGTGGTGGGTGTTAACTGTTCTTTCAGGGGTTGTTTGTTTCCTGTAATAGATTCAACCATCTTTCAGATATATCATATTTGAAGAAAACGAGAAAGACAAAAAGCATTCTGTGGTGAGAAGATTTTGGTGGACAACACATGTAATTTGTCTTAGCTTCTACACGTTAACTTCTTCCAGGTATTAATCCACCTTCCTAGCAAGTCTCTCTCAGCTGTCTAAAAATGCTTCTGCTACTCAGAACTGGTTTGTGCTCTTGTAAGTCATGCTGAGGTAATTAGGATATAAAAAGTTGTCCCACGGTCAGCCAGACTATGCAGTAAGAAACTGGTGTTTACTACCATTTCTTCGGGCAGGATAATGCATTTCTTCAGAAAGAAATGGATTTGAGAATGAGGAAGGGCTTGAACAAGGCTACCAAAAGCATTTCAGAGCTCTGTCTTCACTGCAAAACCAGCATGATTTATTTTAGGAAAGTCTGGAAGCAGCAGCCAATAGATGATGTTTAAAACAGATTTAGTATCTGTTCTTTTCCCTGAACACACACTCATCTTAATGCACAACTGATCAATTAATTAGAAATACTTTGGATATTGTGGCTGCCTTTTGGGGAAAATGGAAAGGCAGTAGCTCCTTTTTCCTTCTTTCTTCCAATATGGGAATGATTATCTGATCTAATGAGATGTTAGAAGCCACAAGACAAGTTCTTTTCAGAAAGTAAATCTTACTGCAATTATCAGGTGAACCTGATCGGGTTTTTGAGTCTCTGTCTTCAAATGAAATGAAGGGATGCTGATAGAAAAGACTGTCAAACCAGCAGTGAATGCAGAGTAGACATCTAACAGGAAAATGTTGCAAATGTTTCAAAATCTGTCTTTAAAACATGAAGCTTAATAGGTGTCTTCTAGAAGTTTCAGTTTGTAAATATTGTTACAGACTTCTGTTACCGTTCCTTCTTTCCACCGTTCGCAGTCCAAATTACTTGGAATAGTACCTAAAATCTAGACTTGAGCCTGTATCATTTGCAGCCCAGTTCCTGCTGCTCAGCAAGAGCAGTTCAAAGAGTATAGATTACAGACCTTCTAGACCCAACCTGCATCTAACCAGGTCATCAGCTTTTGATAGTGGAATGATTAATTTTGATGCCCATATCAAAATTGAGGTCTCTTATTCCTGAATATAACTGGTGAGTACAGATGTCAAAGCTGCAGGGGTTTTCATCCATAAGAAAGTCTGTGGTTTTCATTATTTTTGGTGGGCTTTGGTCTTAAATAGCTAATATTACTTCTAATTACCTTCTAGACAGAGATTCTTTTGGCTTTCCTAGAAACACTGAAATACAATGCTTCTAGATTTTAGCATCCCCCTTGTGTGCTACAGTTGCTCAGTGACATTATCAGGCAGTGAAGGGTTCCTGAAGTTTACAGTCGCAGCTCTGCAGTAGGGTGCCAATATCCTTACTAGGCTTCCCTAGCATGCCTGACTGCCAGCTTTGCGACAGAAATTCTGGCATAACTTTCTTTCCAGTACCTGGCAAACCTAGGGCACAGTGTCCTCTGTTAGACACACCTGGCACGCTTTTCCACATCCTACAAACTCCAGTTTTGAATATTCCATGGTGTTAACAGTCTGTTTGACATATATGCTATATTCTGGTGAGAGCCCACCTGGAGTCCAGCTCTGAAGTCCTCAGTACAGGAAAGATACTGACCTAATGGAAAGGGTCCAGAGAAAGGCAGAAATGATCAGAGGGGTGAAGCACCTTTCTTATGAGAAAGGCTGAGAGAGTTGGGGTTGTTCGCACTGAAGAAGACAAGACTCTGGGGAGACCTTATTGCAGCCTTTCAGTTCTTAAAAGGGGACTGTAAGAAAGATGAGAAGAGACCTTTTAGCAGGACTGTTGTGGTAGGACAAGGGGTGATGGTCTTAAACTAGAAGAGGAGAGATTCAGGCTGGATGTGAGGAAGAAGTTTTTTACACTGAGGGTGGTAAAACACTGGCACAGGTTGCCCAGAGAGGTGGTGGATGTGCCATCCCTGGAGATATTCAAGGTCAGGTTTGATAAGGCTCAGAGCTTCCTGACCTAGATGAAGATATCCCTGCTCATTGCAGGGGGGTTTGACTAGATAACCTTTGAAGGTCTCTTCCAACCCAAACTATTCTATTGTTCTGTGCCCTAAAGCACCAGACTTCTGTACTTCACTTGCAACTTTTTTGTGTTTGATGAGAATTTTGCAGAGCTCAGGAAGTCTTCTGGCAGGAGAAGACTTACTTTTGTGTCCTCGTTATTCTGCAGGAGACAATGAGGTTTAGAAAGTACTCTTTTAAATTAATGGGTTTTTTCCAGATGCCAGAGACCTTTCTAACTTCATTGTTAAAGTTTAAAAAACTAAGAAACTATTCCTGGAGTTGTACAGGAACTTTCTCACAAAAATATCCTAAAAAAAATTGGATCTGAGATGTGGATTTCCAGAAGCAAAACCAGATTAAAGTACTTGTGAGTATCAATTTCATGCCTGACTACAATTTGTCCTTTGAAAAATTTTTCCTAATAAAAAGATAGTATCTGATTAATATATGTTTTGTTAAAATATCAAATGCTAGGAAGCAAAGTCATGCACCTGAAGAAACTCAGAAATCTGAATAAGAAAGTTTTAGCAGAAATAAGTGGGCAATTCTAGGAAAAACAGGAGTTTCTATTTTTGATTCACTTGTATCACTCTGACAATACGTGTTATTATGCATCTAATATAATTATTATGTCTTACAAAGCAGCTACAGTTTTCATGATGTGCCAACAAATTTTGTGAAAGCAGTCAGTATTACTGAAGGCTGATAATAAATATTTTATCATAACAAATGTGGACCTTGAAGCAGTAGCATTGTGTATTATGGCAGTTCCACTAGCACGAAAGTAAAAACTGGCTTTCACAATGATGAAAAAATGAAACATGGCAGATCAGGTAATGGACACATTTGGATTTAATTTTTCAGTCAAGCTGCTATTGTTATGGAACAGAATGGACTGGATCTAGCATCTGTCCTAGAAATTTTTCTGCCTGTGCACCCAGGCAGTCAAAATACACATGCTCATCTGTGTGCATTTGTGGGTGGAGAAAAGCTAGCAAAGAAAGTCTTCGAAGCAATGTCTGCTTTTTCTGGTTTGCTACTGTTATATAAGGGCCAAAATAATATTATGAGATCATCTGGGAATCTTAAGTATGCAAATATGGGTTAGTGTTACCTAACTTCTCTTGTTTATTTTCCTGTTCTCACTCAGGAGGGTTCTGTTTGTAGAGCAAAATTTAAGAACCCCAGTTCCTAGGTGTTTGCTATAAGGAGCATGTTTAGATTCTGTGTATTTCTAATGAGATAATGGAAGTGTGAGTTTGTGCATTTCTGTAGCTCAGTGGACCTCATTACTGGTTTTTTTATACTTGATTAAATAAAACATAGAGTTTTCTATAACTTCTGCTTTTACCCAATGTTTCAGTGAGGTTTCTGGCATCACTAGGCAGTAAGGTAATTTATGCTGGTGATGTCAAAAGCCAGACAGTAACAATAACATACAGCAGGTGAATTTGATTCATGCAGTTTATTGAATTGCTAATTTGAAATGTTTAATTGTATCTGACTGCTTGCTGCATCAAAATATGCAACAGGAGGAGTCTTTCAGTATGTCTGTTATTGATGTATAACTTTTCATTTAAAATTGTCTTGGTGCTTATGATTAGAGAGTGGCAAATATGATGCCAGTGTTTAGAAAGGAATTTATGTGAAATCTGAATGCCTGTAAGTCTTTGCTGTATGAAGTAGCAGAAATTACTTCAGATTAGACTTCATGAACAAATGGATAAACAAAATCTAGATATGGGAGATAGACTTGTAAACAGTCAGCATGGCTTTTGTGAAAGGAAGTCTTGCATAACAGTCCTTTTTGGAGTTCTCTGAAGGACTTCGCACACGTTGTTGATGAGGGTGACCTGAATGATGTGTTGTACTTGGACATCCCAATGTCTGTTGACAAAATCTTACAACAGAGGCTTTTATGAAAACAAAACAGCCAAGACTTAAGAGAGAACATCTTTCCTTTGATGATTAACCAATGGAAAGACAAAATCTGAGGATAGTAGCAAATTATTTGGTTTTGTGATGGAGAGAAAGAAGTCTTACATGATTTTTTTCTGGGTTCTGAACAATTCAGTATATTTTTTTAAGTGACCTGGAAAATGGAATAGTGTAATGACATAGACGATTCATAACTGCAAGTTACTGTGGGGGAAACAAGGCTATGGCTAACTGTGAAGAATGGCAGAGGTACCTTAAGACACTATCTGAATGGGCAACAAAATGGCAGGTGAAATTCTACTAGATAAATATTAGGATTTTTTTTTCTTCCTTTACTTCATATACTGAATGATGGCTTTTGAGTTGGTCCTTGCTACACAATAATGAGTTACTGTGTAACAAGGACAAATATCAGTTTTTCATTACAGATACAGTCATGAAAATATCAGCCTAATGGTAAAGATCAGTCAAAAAAGGAAATAAAATGCTAAGAGTCATATAGGAAGAGAATAGAAAGCAAAGCAGAACATCAGTACAGTGTTACAGAAATCCATGGTTTGTCAGCGTTCTGAACATTGTGCACGTTTCTGCCCTAGTCAGAAACAATGTGGAAGAAGTAATGAAGATTCAAAAAGAGCAAGAATAGCAACAGAACAACTTTCATATTAGGAAGGTGTTGCTTATACATTCTGTAAGATGAAACTGCAATATTTTACCCAGTGTTTACTCTCTTACAGATACGAATTTAAGCTACTACTTCTAAAGTGTACCTAATTTGGTAAAATGTCCAATAGGAATCTGTTTAATATTTTCCAAGCAGCTTTTCAAGTTGCAATTGAATCAGAGCTTAATGACATCAGTTGGACAGCTTCCCATGAACTGCAGTAGACCTGGAATCAGTCATCCCAGAGCAAATGTTAGAATTTGGTGAACACAATTGCATTGAAGCTGCAGTTTATCTACCTTTTCCCATATATGTTATGCATACAGTTTGTGAAACAGGTGGTATGTCATCTTGGCTTGGCTAGGGTTTGCGTTCTTGCATAACAAAGCAGCAAAAAAGAAAAAAGTGGGCAGTTTTGCTAAATATCCATTGAATACTCTCTCCCAAAAAGTAATTCTTATGCCTGCACCATGTTTCATAAGAGTTAAAAAAAGACTTTCTAAAAACTTTCATCACTCTTTAGGTTGCTTTTATTATTGCCAATGTGGGTGAGATAACATGCATAGGAGAATGTAGAGGTGAAATACTGTCGTGGTTTAAGCCCAGGCCATAAATTAGAACCACGCAGTCTACTTCTCCCTCCACCTTTCTTCCCTCCGCTCTTGGAGGGACGAGGAGGAGAATCAAAAGAATGCAACTCCCACGGGTTGAGATAAGAACAGTTTAATAACTAAGGTATAACACAAATCACTGCTGCTACCACCAATAATAATAATGATAAAGGAAATAACAAGGAAGAGAATACAACCGCTCACCGACTGGTACCTCACCCCCACTCAGCAGTGATCCAGCCCTTCCGGGAACTCTCAGTTCTACCTCCTGGGCATGACGTGCTGTGGTATGGAATACCTCTTTGGTTAGTTTGGGTCAGGTGTCCTGTCCCTGCTTCCTCCCGGCTTCCCCTCCTCCCTGGCAGAGCATGAGACTTACAAAGTCCTTGGTCAGGGTAAACATTCTGACCAGCAACTGAAAACGTCGCCTTTATCAGTATTATCCCCAGGCCGAAAGTCAAAACCACAGCGCTGCACCAGCTACTAAGAAGTAGAAAAAATGACTGCTACTGCTAAACCAGGACAAATACGTAATGCAGAGCAAGATTGAGAAGATAATTGTTAGTTCTTTATGTAAGAAAACATGCAGGGTCTTGAAATGCAGAAAAGAGATATAGTAAACAACATTATGTTACATTAAACTTGTGTTAGTTGCAATAAATGCTTTTGCAAATCTCACCAACTCTGCAGGTTGTTATTTGCAAATAGGGTAGTTCATCCATTTTCCCTATTATTTGCAATTTGCAAATAATAAATTGAAATTTTCAATTTAAACTTGTATTTCAATCACTGGCAGGAGATGTTATTTTTAATAAGTATAAGCAGATGCCTTCTCTTGCTTTTGGCAACTTTAATGTGAGGGAAAAGCATTAATTAGTAAATCAGCCTCTTTTTTTTTTATCTGCCTGCTGAGGCTCCTCACCTTAAGTAAGCCCTGTTTGTCACAGTTGCATGGCAAGCTTTCTGTCCGGAGGACTAATTGGCAGGCTGGATGGACTGTGACATTCAAAAAATATGGAACTGAATTCAAGAAAGTAGAATGCAGCCAGAATTTTAGACTCTTCTGTGCATTTACTATGAAGTACTCTCAGTGTTTTTTCCTACTGTTTACAGCTTCTTCTGGATATGTTGTATTGCAACAAACTGCAGCTTTTTTTCCTTTCTTTCCTTATTCCCACCCCTCCTTTCCCCTTTCAGAGTAGGCATCTGATTTTAAACCAAAACATTTCTTTTGGAAATGACCTAGTTTTTTGGAAGTGGTGGTGTAATGATGGAAAATTAGTTGTGGCTTCAATATACTCATCCTTTAAGCTTGTGCTTCATGTGAGATATTTTCCTCCTTCTTTCCCTGCCCCCCTCCTTCTGTTTCTTAAGTTGTTTTATCATTAACTGATAGAAGACTACATCAGTTTAAGAAGTACCCATTATTTTGCACAGTTTTAAAAGGAACTTCTTGAGGAAACTTTACTGATGTAGTTAGATTCCACAGATGATCATGTATTCCCACCTAGTTTTGACACTGTGATTTGAAGCTGACTTTATTCTTAGTCCATGTGACTGCACATCAGATGTTACTGGTCTTATAAATAGTCTGATCCCACTGAATCCATTGTGACTAAAGAATTAAACTTTATTTAATATTTACTTAAAACTAGTATTCCATTTGCCTTAATTGGAATTATCCTGTCACTGTTTCCTTCCCTGCTCATTTATAGGTTTTATATGTTTACTTTTCTCCTACATACGTTACTTGGAATTAAAACTTATGGTTGGATTGCGACAGTGCCTGTAAAGCTCAGTCAGGATCTGTGCTGTTGTGCTGTGCATAACAGAACGTGCTGGTTTTTTCCTTAGGGAATCGTCTGAAGGTTGCATCCTGGAGGTTGCTTACACCAGCAACCCTAGGCTGAACAAACTTTTGGCAGTTTTGCTACATACTGTAGTCCTGTTATGTTTTTAGTAGCATGTTAGTAACCAAGGAAATACAAGCTCAGAATGCTTTGGTTTGATTTTATTGGTGATACTGAGGTCAAGTTTAATTCTTGGTACAGTAGATTAGACTTTGGAAAAAAAAAAAAATAATTGGTGTTCTTTGTCTTTTTAAAAAACAAACACCAAACAAGCCATGAATGGAGATGTGATAGTTTGCTCAACTGTGGCATAGACATTTAGTCACTTATTCTGCCTCTGAGTTTGGACTGGCTTTTTTTGGAATAATTCTAGTGAATGCAGTGAAACAAATCTCCATTTACAGTATGGTTGCAAGTTGATGTAGTGATTGGCATAAAACTTGCTAGTAGAAGTACTGCCATGCTTCCTGTTTGCATTTTCATAGTCTGCCGGCATGTTTTGTTAAAGTATAATCAATCCTTTTTATCCACAGATGCTGGTACGTTGAGTATTTCTAGTAATTAGGGAGCAAGTCTTTAGATTTACCTCATCAGTGTCAAATAATATTGAGTACCTATTGAGCTTTTAACATTTTATCTGTAAAACCTGCAATTGATGGTTTTTAGCAAATATATGTGGTTTACTGTGTTTCTGAAAATTTAGCAATTTGATCCTGGAATTCAGTAATTTGATCCTGGTTTAGAGTCAGTTATGAATAGTTATCCTGAATGATATTTGCATAACATTTAAAGCAGAGGTGGGATGTCGACAAGAAGGACAAAATTTGGTGCTTAGTAGAGTGATGTTTTTTCAGTTATAAATAAAGGATGTGCTGGTATAGTTAATGTCTGAAAAATTTCATTTGTGGAACTGTTGTTTAACTGGCTTTTATGCCTTGTTGCTTTGAAAATTAGCATCATTAACACAAATTGTATCAACATACCTACTAAAATTGCCTTATTTAGCAGGCATAACTCATACCTTAACCTATATTTGTGATTTTTTGAAAGAAGAGGTGCATGAAAGGAACTAGCTCACATTAGACAGAAGTAAATTAAATGTGGACTGAATCTGAGAAGCTTCCTTAAATTTATATCTCCTCAAAATAGTATTTTAGAGCATTATGTGGGCTCCTGGCATATCTCATATATCCATGTGCTTCAGCATCTGATATACTGGTGATTCAACAAAGCTTTTGATCACCATATTTGTCTTTATGCCCTATTCTGCGCTTACACGTCTACAAGTTGTGCATGTAGCTTTGTTTCTTAACTCCTTTTGGACTTCACACTGCAACATTGTGAGTAATAGAGAGTGCAGCTAAGACTGCTACAGATTTGTGGACATAGTTTTTAAAATTTTCTTGGCTATTTAAGGTGTGCTGTTTTCCAGGATTTTGCCATCCTTTGTCGTATTCTAGTTTTTATATTTTTTTCTTCAGGCAATTTTCAGTATGTTCTTGCAGCACTGCAATAGAAAGGTTTTGGGATGTATTCTGTGAGATAATGTTGCTGACTTCAGGTTAAACTGGATGACAGATTTATGTGTATTCATAGTAAATGAATATCTTGCATATGTAATGTTTGAATTCTCCACATATTCATGGTTTTTTTTCTGCGGCATTTCTACTTACATTAATTGGAAAACATGGAGGCATATTTATCCAAGGTCCTAAGTTCTTCTCAGATAATATTAAATTCAAAATGTGTACAGTAAAACAAAATCAGCTTCATTTTTTCCTCATCTGTGGACTTTGAATTGTACACATTTTTAAATGTAATGGAACCTGGCAAAATCCATCCCAGTCCATGGAAACAGCCGCTGGCAGCTTCAGTGGCTTTTTGATCGTCAGGCCTCTTAAATATTATGTGTGAGGTATGTGCAGTTGAATATTACATACAGAGGTTGTACATCTGCCTGTGGTGCATTTTGCTTTCTTATCTTGAATGTCCATAGAAAGCATGGGGTCCAAATCTTTGAGGCTTGATGTGTGCATTTAAACAGGATTTTAACCTAGTTGAAGCCAATGGGGCCATTGGTAGGATTAAGAATGATGATGTATGAATTAAAATTAATAAAAAAAGCATTTAGGAATATGTTTATACACTTCGCTTGTTTAATGCCAAAAAGCTTTACTGTAGGAAAAAACCATAATCTCCGTTCTAGTGTTCTTTACTGACTACTAAAATTGGAAAGGCTTAGATTATGGAATGTATTTTATCCATAAATTTGATTACAATTCTGAATTAATTGAAAGAAGAGGTAGTATATTAGTTAATTTGTATGCTTGTTCTTTGGAAAGGTTACAGGTAGGAAATGTTTGACACTGATCTATTCCTTCTATTTTATCCCTTTCTCCTTTAACGCACAGTGTGTTCCCTTATGTTATGCAAGAAATGTCTTATTAATTCTTCATTAACTGCTGAAGTTATTTACTACCATAAGCAAGGCAGTCTTGGGTAAGCTGAAGTTCATTTCTTCAGATGCCTTCATGTCTGGGGGGAAGTTATGAAGCTGTGAAAGGCTTGTACTGATCCAGAACAGGGTATGGATGAGGAAAATCCTCTGTGCAGTTTTCTGGGAAGACTTTTTATAGAAGAACAAGAAGATTATATTTATTACAAAAATATTCAAAAGACTGATACAACAAAGTCTTACATTCTCTCAGAGATTACCTTGAATGCTTCTGTAGAGTTTCAGTATGTTCTAAGTGGAAGTTATATTTAGTACTTTAGCATTTTCAGCGTCATTTAGAACATTAATAAATTTGGAAACTGTACCAATTGCTTCCCAGAAATTGAAAAATTACTCTTTCAGTTGAGGATTCCAAGTACATAATGTTCTGAGACTGAATATCAGTATTTACTGATGATAAACCCCATAAAAGGCAAGTTCAGTGGACAAGGGAGAGGAATAATGACATGATGGTGCTAGAGCTAAATGACTTAATGAAAATAATTTTTCAAGAGCACCCTGGTGCAGTTTGAAAATTTGGATTCATTTGAACAATAGAATACCAGCAATGGTATCAGACTTCTCTTTCTTCTAGATCTTTTTGCCACAGGCAGATGGCATGTGATGACTACAGCGGCAGAGTGACTGCTTTTTTGTTTGAGACAGTTTATTCAAAAATGATACAGAATTTTGTTTATATTGTTTCACGTTGTTGCCTGGAAATCTGAAATGAAATGAATGGTTGATTGGAATGACTTTCTGTTTCTAAACCTTTCTTCTGCATTTAGTGTTTACATGTTTTGAGGGTGGTTTTGTCTTTGAAAAGTGTAGCACTTTGCTTTTGTCGTCATTGGATTTGGCGATACTGATTTTAGATTTCTTTTTGGGGGAGGGAGGGGTGTATACTTAATTCTGATCTTTGAAGGGCTTGCTGTGAGTTCTAAATCATCCGCAAATGGTAGGTGTCTGTGTTTTCTCCATCATACTTTGAAAATAACATGAACTAACATACTAGAGTCCTCTGCAGCAAGATCCCAGACAGATTTCCAGCTTGACAAAGAATGATTGTTCCTTGAATGTTTAACATAGTCAGATATTTTCCTTCAGAAATTTTATCATGATTTCAATACTTGTTTATGAGATTCTATGGTGTCACAAAAATGGATCCCTCCCAAAAGTGTGTAAGTGAGATCAAATATAATCCTAGGCCCCCCTGATATATTTTGTTGTGAAACTCTTTCACTCAGAAGGGCTTTGCAAACTCTTGATGCTCTTGTTCCAATGCTCAAGTATGCTTTCCTAACCCTTCTTATTTTATACCTAGTTCATTCGTAAACTGTTACTCTGAAAATTAAAGCACAGTTGCATGGGCAGCATCAAAAGCTTTCTTAAGCACGATATCTATTATTTTGCCCTTTGTTAAGAGTCAGCTCATGTAAGAGGAAATGAGGGCGCATGGATTAGTTTAATTGTCAGGGGCTGGTGTATGCGTGTGTTCCCACAAACCTCATACTGAATATTGTGTTATCTTGTGTGTACTCTCTAAAGTTGTTGAACATTGCCCAGTGTTTCCGTGAGTGCCAAAATCTGGCTGTCTAGCCTGTAAGTTTTGTCTATATGTTGCTCTCTCTGACTTTAAAGCAAAGTATTATGTTTGCATTTCACAAATCTTTTGGGATTTCATCAGTCTCTCTTGAAGTATCAAAGACATTGCTTTGGCTGGCTCTTAAAATATTCTAGATGAATTAGTCCAGCTGACTGAAATATAGTTAACTTCTCTAAATATATTTAGCTTCCTTTTTCTGGAGTGTGTTTCTGCAGACAACAGTTCTTATGTTCTTCATCATGTGGAAATGAGTACAGTTGAACAAAGGCCAGGTACAGACTCAGAGCAGTGAAGTGCTTGCCCCTTGGCTTGCAGCACACCAGTGATTGCTTCAGCTGATGCTCTTCACCCAAACTAGAGATTTGTGAGATGTAACAGAATGGCTCAAAATCTTGTACGTTATGGATTTAGATTCAGTAATTTGTTTTGACTGTCTCTGGGAGTGTTTAACTCCCTGTGCAAGACAGCAAGACAGTTATCTTTCACTGAAGTAACAAAAAATATATAAGGCGGACTTTAATTTGGATTAAATCTGATATTTGTCTTCTAAGTAGCCCTATACAATTATGAGGCTATAGGACCAATACTCTAAAGCTCAAAATAAGTAAGTAGGTAAAAGCCTGCCTACTCAATTTTTGTCCTGAATGCTGCTGCTGCTTCAGTCTCGGAATCAGATGGGGGTTTTTTTTGAAGGAATCAGCAGTGAAATAATAAATATTTTTTTATCTCAGGCATTGTGACACCCAGAAAATGGGGAAAAGCATTTCACAGTCCTCAGGATTTGGACCTGTATTTAGAGACAAAGCCTAAACCAATTTAGTCATGCAAGTAGGTTAATGAGTATAATTCTTGAGTTTACAGTTACTCTTTTTGGATGTTCATTTTGTGACTATATGGGTAGCAACATCTGTTCATGTTTCTTATAAACATAGATTCTGTAGTCATTAAGACATCTAACCCTGAAACAGGTCCTAAAACTGAAACTAGCAGGTGGTGCGAACTCTGACATTCTGCCTGTTCAAATGTTATCTAGTATTTGGTCTAAATTGCTATATCTTGAGAAAAATCCATGGTTAATGTAAAACATGAAAGTCCTCTGCAGTTTTGTTCCCTTTTCTCAGAAAGGTTATATTTAGAACTAAAAAAGGTTCAAAGATAGATGGATGGCAAATATGCTTAAAGGTATGGAATGAATTACTTGCTATCAGCCCATTGTTAAATTCTGCTGAAGCTGTTTTCCACTTCTTTGTCATGATGAGAATTTGTGCTCATGAATTACAAAACAGCAGAATTTATTGGTTATAGCGGGTACAGATCAAATACTATCATTTTGCTTCCATTGTTCAGATTGCACTGGCAAAGTGTATATTTAGAAGCAGTAATCTTTCCTCTGGGGTAAGTTGACTTTCTCTTGGCCCCGGATAAGAAATAGTAGCCCTTTCATTTCCTTGTGCTGTTCAGTGTGAAAACAAATACTTAACTATAAAGTCAGTGTTAAAAATATAATTTCTAGAATGCTGGTGTTAAAAAAAAATCCACTGTACCCATCTGCCTAGAATGCTTACTGTAGAATGGGAAAAATTTCAGAGTAAGCTCTCATCTTCTGCTGGAAACACACTTTCAGTTACTGATTCGAATAACGTGACCTGAAGGTATTAAATTTTTTTTCCTTTCTCTAAAATAACCCAACAAAATAAAATCACCAGTTCTCATGGATTGGATTTAGGAAGATTTATTCATTGTTTTGCTTGAAAAACTTTACAAGTCAACAGAGATTAAGAATAAAGCAGTACTTGTACATTTCCTTTAGCAGTATAAAACTGTAGTATATCATATTACTAATCTACTGATATACTGCCATATCATCATGCTAATAGGTGCATATTTTATTTTAAAATCTGTAAGTGGCAACACATCTTTTATAGGAAAGAAATAGCAGAGGAAATAATTTTATAGATGGAATTTAAAGTTATGTGTATTTTCATGCATGAAATACAAAGATTCAGTGTCAGTGGCATGGTTCATGAGGCATTATGTAGGAGGAAAATCATATTCTTGAACTAAGAAAAGTGTGAAAATGCCTTAGGCTGTGCTTATCCTGGGGAAATTGCCACATGTAAAAAATTGCGGTAGTAAGCATATCTGATCATGTGTTAAAATTGTTCTCTATTTCATGTATTAGTTCTAAAATAGAGTTGATTCATCTAGGCTGTTTCCATATGAACCTAATATTTGAACAATACTTTTGTACTCAGCCTTGGAGAGCTTCAGGGGGTTGTGAAGAAACCCTTAAGCCGAAGACCATGCCCATGAGAACGTGGATAGGGTGAGCATATCAAGTGTGGCCTTGTCTCTGCTGCATCTGTCCCTATGCCATCTATAGTCAGCCCTCCTGACTTGTCCTGTCAAGGTGTAAAGTGGTAGTATAGTATACCTGTGTCTGCCTAGATGGTTCAGTCAGCTGTATTACTCCAAGGAGAGCTTCTATGTGTTTTGAATCCATAAGCAAGTGTTTTCAGCTTGAATAAAACTTGTATTCTAGATTTGAGCTTGTCAGTGGTACAGTGACCCAGTCCTCATAATCAGTCTCAACACACCTCATCTTACTGAATGGTTATAACAATTAATATTTGATCCTTAAGAAGAATGTATCCTAAAAACCTGCTTATAGAATAGTCTAGAAGCCAAAGTGGTGTAAACAAGCATCCTGGTCTTTTAAGCTGAAAGTATCAAGTCTTCTTTGTTTTGGTAGATCTTTCCAATCTTTTGTTTTCTATCTTTCTCTTTATTGATAAATTTTCCCTCTAAATAGGAGACTCTACAAAAGAAAACGTAATTTTCAAACTTTATTTCTAAACTTGCCCTGGTTTCAGCTGTAACAATTATTTTTCTTCTTAGTAGTTGGTGCAGTGCTGTGTTTTGGATTTAGTCTGAGAACAATGCTGATAACACACCGATGCTTTAGTTGTTGCTGAGTAGCACTTATTCTGGTCACAAACTTTTCAGTCTCTCATGCTCTGCCAGTGAGGAGGGGCACAAGAAGCTGGAAGGAAGCAGAGCCAGGACACCTGACCCAAACTAGCCAAAGGGGTATTCCATACCACAGCACATTATGCCCAGTATATAAACTGGGGGAGTCACCTGGAAGGGACCAATCGCTGCTTGGACTGGGCTGGGCATTAGTCAGCAGGTGGTGAGGAATTGTATATCACTTGCATTTTCTGAGCCTTCATTTCTTCTCTTGTTCTTTCCAATTATTATCATTATTGATATTGTTGGTATTCTTTCTATTATTGCTATATTTTTCTTTATATTAGTTGAGAGAGTTAAGAGTTTTCTTAACTCATGGCTTTTATATTCTTTTGATTCTCCTCCCCATTCTCCCTGGGAGGAAGGAGTGTGAGCAAACTGCTGTGTGGTACTGGGTTACTGGCTGGGTCTAAACCAAAACAACGTTAGGTGTGTAAAGCCATCAATGAGCAGGAGGTTGCCATTCATTCTCATTGCAATTAAATGTAAATGCACACAGGGTGACCAGGAAAACCAAGAATTTTGTCCTCCTGAACTTAATGAAAAGCCTACTAGTCATGTATCTGTATATTACAAGTGGTCTTTAAGGCCTAAAGCATGTAGCAGGAAATCGAAAGTAAAAAGTAATTTAAGTGATTTGGTAAAAAAGACTGTAAAACAGTTGTTTGATGTGATTGAAAATGTTGGAATACATTAACTGTGGAAACATTTTTCCTACTTCTTAGTGGAAGCAGTGTTGTTTTGCTGGACTTAGTATGACTGCATGTGTTAGTTGTTAAAATTTGTTGATAATGAAAAACTGCTTGCTGTGTAGGTGTATATAAAGTGCTAGAGGCTGTGTGCTGTCACTGTAGATTCAGAATACTTGGAAATAGAAGTCAGGTGATGAGAATTTCGTGTTAGATCTCTGAGGATACAGTTTGCAAATCTTGCATCCCTACCTAAGGGTTATCTAAGGATTAACTAAGACCTGGAAATAAAATTTTGTTGGATCTGAAATCGTGTGGCAGGGAAATGAATGCTCAAAATATTTAGCAAATTCTACGCTGAAATTCTTTTTCAAACTGGTGTTGGTACAATGAGCAGGTAAATACTTCATGGCAATTCATCTATCAAAAAGAGAATTAAATTAGATAATGCAGTGGCTTTAAGAATTACCTCCATCTTCCTGATAGTAATAAGGAAAACAAAAATAAACAGTTCAGGATAGATTTAGAATGTACGTGAATTAGTTCAGTAGAGTTTGTTGTGGTCAATGGCTTGATGTCCGGCTGGAGACCGGTAACGAGTGGTGTCCCTCAGGGATTGGTGTTGGGACCGGTCTTGTTCAAGATCTTTGTGGGTGACATAGACAGTGGGATTGAGTGCGCCCTCAGCAAGTTTGCCAATGACACCAAGCTGTGTGGTTCGGTTGATACGCCGGAGGGAAGGAATGCCATCCAGAGGGACCTTGACACACTTGTGAGGAGGGCTGATGCCAACCTTATGAAGTTTAACCATGCCAAGTGCAAGGTCCTACACCTGGGTCAGAGCAATCCCAGGCACAGCTACAGGTTGGGCAGAGAAGAGATTCAGAGCAGCCGTGCAGAGAAGGACTTGGGGGTGTTGGTCGATGAAAGAATGAACATGAGCCGGCAGTGTGCACTCGCAGCCCAGAAAGCCAACTGTATCCTGGTCTGCATCAAAAGGAGCGTGACCAGCAGGTCATAGGAGGTGATCCTGCCCCTCTACTCTGCTCTCGTGAGACCTCACTTGGAGTATTGTGTGCAGTTCTGGTGTCCTCAACATGAAAAGGACATGGAACTGTTGGAACAAGTCCAGAGGAGGACATGAGGATGATCAGGGGACTGGAGCACCTCCCGTATGGAGACAGGCTGAGAAAGTTGGGGCTGTTCAGCCTGGAGAAGAGAAGGCTGCGTGGAGACCTCATAGCAGCCTTCCAGTATCTGAAGGGGGCCTATAAGGATGCTGGGGAGGGGCTATTCATCAGAGACTGTAGTGACAGGACAAGGGATAACGGGTTCAAACTTAACCAGAGGAAGTTTAGATTGGATATAAGGAAGAAATTCTTTACTGAGAGGGTGGTGAGACACTAGAATGGGTTGCCCAGGGAGGTTGTGAATGCTCCATCCTTGGCGGTGTTCAAGGCCAGGTTGGACGAGGCCTTGGGTGACATGGTTTAGTGTGAGATGTCCCTGCCCATGGCAGGGGGGTTGGAACTAGATGATCTTAAGGTCCTTTCCAACCCTAACTATTCTATGATTCTATTCTGTATGTAAAACTGCTTTTGAAGTAAGTGCTGTAGAAGAGTTGGCTATTGATCAATTGAGCTCTTGTTCTTTAGGCAATTTAATGCCTCCCATTTTGAATATAAGGAATTTATCTAATAACATAATCTTAAAAGATTATGTTTGAAAGGAAATATAATTTACACACAAATACTTAACTTTCCTAACAGATGTTTAGAAGAAAAAGATACTAGCTATGTGACAGAATAATTTGTACAATACTAATTGGAGGCTTGATTTTGCCAAGCAGATGAAAAGATGATCAGAAAATGTGGAGAAAGTTGGATCTGAAGGACAGCTGTGCTCAGATGTTGGAAGAATGTTCGCAGATGTGGATTTATGAAATCCGGTTTTATGGCAGCAAACCAAAGATGCCATGACTCATACAAATTGAGAACTGCTTTACTTATTCATCACTCTAACAGTTTTCTTTGACATGTGCATTAGTTAGCAGAGACATGCACTATATCTGGTTACAGTGAGTTATTGCAGATTTTCATGAAAAACTGCTATTTTGCTATAGAAATGCAATACAAATGTGGGTTACTTGGATAAATTTTAAATATCTGTAGAATATAAGAAAGGTCTTTATTAGTAGTTACTTTTCATAATGCATTACAAATATTTTTTCAGTATCAAGCACCAGTTTGGAAAATACACTAGTAGTATATATTCACGTTTTCCATCTGAATATTCAGATAACCCATGATTATAGAACTGGTGCGTGTTACAGTCAACTTGTTGAAAAAAAATCTCATAAATTTCATTATGGTTTATATATGTCTTTATTCATGCTTTCAGTTACGTTGAAAAGTACATGAAAATAATAAAATTATAGAGTGTTGGAAAGAACCTTGTTGGCTCAAGTGATCTTCTCCTCAGTTCTTCCATCTTCCTGTGATGATGTGGGACGGAATGGGAAAATTCAGTCCATAAACGATTGGCTACGAGACTGGTGCTTTAGGCAGGGCTTTGGGTTCTTTGATAACAGCTGGTTTTATAAGGCTCCAGTCTGGATGATGGCACGTGGGAAAGGTTTAACTCACAGAGGCAAAAGGATGCTGGGGCATGAATTAGCAGGGCTCATTTGGAGAGCTTTAAACTAGATTCGAAGGGGGATGGGGTTGTAGCTGGGCTTGCCCCAGTGGGGCAGCACTCTAGAATTGATGAAGACTGGGAGGCCTCCTATAATCCTAGGGTGAAATTGGTGAGCTCAGCTCCCTCCTTGAAATGCCTGTACACCAATGCGTGCAGCATGGGAAATAAGCAGGAGGAGTTGGAGACCTGTGTTAAGTCAGGAGATTATGATCTGGTGCAATTACAGAGACGTGGTGGGACAGCTCACATGACTGGAATATAGTCATGGAGGGCTATGTCCTTTTCAGGAAAGACAGGCCAGCCAGGGGGGTGCTGGGGTTGCTCTTTATGTGCGAGAGCAGCTGCAATGAACTGAGCTCTGTCCAGGGACAGGGGATGAGCGAGTTGAGAGTCTGTGGGTGAGAATTAAGGGGCAGGCTGGCAGGGGCGATACTGTTGTGGGTGTCTGTTACAGGCCACCAGATCAGGGTGAGGAAGTTGACGAGGCCTTTTACAGGCAGCTGAGAGCGGCCTCACAGTCACAGGCCGTGGTCGTCGTGGGGGATTTTAACTTCCCTGATGTTTGCTGGAAGGACGACTCAGCAACCCAGCCACAGTCCAGGAGGTTCCTCCAGTGTATGGATGATAACTTCCTCATGCAAATGGTGGATGAGCCAACCAGGAGAGGAGCGCTGCTGGATCTCATCCTCACTAACAAGGAGGGTCTGGTCAAAGCAGTAAAGGTTGAGGGCTGCCTTGGTTGCAGCGACCCAGAGATGGTGGAATTCAGGATCTTGTGTGGTAGGACCAGTGGAATAGCAAGTAAAATTGCAACCCTGGACTTTAGCAGGGCAAACTTTGGCCTTTTCAAGCAATTGCTAGGGGAAGTCCCATGGGCAAGGCTGCTTGAAGGTAAAGGGGCCCAAGATAGTTGGTTGACATTCAAGAATTGCTTATTCCAAGCTCAAGAGCTGAGCATCCCGACACGTAGGAAGTCAAGGAAGAGGGCCAGGAGACCTGCGTGGCTAAATAAGGAACTGCTGGGTATGCTCAAGTGGAAGAGGAGAGTTTACAGGTCATGGAAGGAGGGGCTGGCCACTCGGGAGGAATATAAGGCTGCTGCTAGAGGATGTAGGAAGGCAGCTAGGATGGCTAAGGCCTCCTTAGAATTAAATCTGGCCAGAGGGGTCAAGGACAACAGAAAGAGCTTTTTCAAATACATGGCTGATAAAACTAACACCAGAGGCAAGGTTGGCCCACTGGTGAACGGGATGGGTGCCCTGGTGACAGAAGATACTGAGATGGCAGAGTTACTGAATGCCTTCTTTGTTTCTCTCTACTCTGCCGGAGGCAGTCCTGAAGAGCCCTGTACTCCTGAGACCTCAGATGAAGTCAGGTCACTGGAGCAGTTTGCCTTAGTCGATGAGGAATGGGTTAGAGACCAGTTGAGCAATCTGGACATCCATAAATCCATGGGTCCAGATGGGATGCACCCGCGGGTGCTGAGGGAACTGGCGGATGTCATTGCTAGACCACTCTCCATCATCTTTACCAAGTCTTGGGAAACGGGAGAGGTGCCTGAGGACTGAAGGAAAGCAAATGTCACTCCAGTCTTCAAAAAGGGCAAGAAGGAGAACCCGGGTAACTATAGACCGGTCAGCCTCACCTCCATCCCTGGAAAAGTGATGGAACACCTTATCCTTGATGCCACCTTAAGGCATGTCAAGGATAAGAGGGTTATGAGGGGCAGTCAACATGGCTTTACCAAGGGGAAGTCATGCTTGACCAACCTCATAGCCTTTTATGAAGACATAACATGGTGGATGGATGATGGCAGAGCGGTGGATGTGGTCTACCTTGACTTCAGCAAAGCATTTGACACAGTCTCCCACAGCATCCTCATAGCTAAACTGAGGAAGTGTGGTCTGGATGATCAGGTAGTGAGATGGACTGCGAACTGGCTGAAGGACAGAAGCCAGAGAGTTGTAGTCTATGGGGCAGAGTCTAGTTGGAGGCCTGTATCTAGTGGAGTGCCTCAAGGGTCAGTACTGGGACCAGTATTATTTAATATATTCATCAATGATTTAGATGAGGGAATTGAGTGTACTGTCAGCAAGTTTGCTGATGACACTAAGCTGGGAGGAGTGGCTGACACGCCAGAAGGCTGTGCTGCCATCCAGCGAGACCTGGACAGGCTGGAGAATTGGGCAGGGAGAAACTTGATGAAATATAACAAGGGAAAGTGTAGAGTCCTGCATCTGGGCAGGAACAACCCCAGGTTCCAATATAGGTTGGGGAACGACCTGTTAGAGAGTAGTGTAGGGGAGAGGGACCTGGGGGTCCTAGTGGATGGCAGGATGACCATGAGCCAACACCCTTGTGGCCAAGAAGGCCAATGGCATCCTGGGGTGTATTAGAAGGGGGGTGGTCAGTAGGTCGAGAGAGGTCCTCCTTCCCCTCTACTCTGCCCTGGTGAGACCGCATCTAGAATATTGTGTCCAGTTCTGGGCCCCTCAGTTCAAGAAGGACAGGGACCTGCTGGAGAGAGTCCAGCGCAGGGCAACTAAGATGATTAAGGGAGTAGAGCATCTCCCTTATGAGGAAAGGCTGAGGGAGCTGGGTCTCTATAGTTTGGAGAAGAGGAGACTGCGGGGTGACATTATTAGTGTATATAAATATATAAAGGGGGAGTGTCATGAGGATGGAGCCAGGCTCTTCTCAATGGCAAACAATGATAGGACAAGGGGTAATGGGTATAAACTGGAACACAAGAGGGTCCACTTAAACTTGAGAAGAAACTTCTTCTCAGTGAGGGTGACAGAACACTGGAACAGGCTGCCCAGGGGGTTGTGGAGTCTCCTTCTCTGGAGACATTCAAAACCCGCCTGGACACATTCCTATGTAACCTTATCTAGGTGTTCCTGCTCTGGCAGGGGGATTGGACTAGATGATCTTTTGAGGTCCCTTCCAATCTCTAACATACTGTGATACTGTGATACTGTGACCCTTAAGATCATCGAGTTCAACTGCTAACCTAATGCTACCAAGTCCACCACTAAACCCACTTCCCTGGGCAGCCTGGTTTTATATATATATATATATATATGTGTGAGTGTGTGTGTGTATATTATATATATAAATATTATATGAAAATAAGAGTTCTGTTTGCCTGAGGTGATTCAAAGTCTCTAAGCTTCCACTTAAATTTGAAGGTGTTTCAGTCTTAGTTTCTTTATCCTGTTCATCTGGGTAGTCAATTCTGTAGGGAAGTTACATACACTATTGCTGTTGGGAGTCAATAATACTTAAAATTTCAGTAAGAAAACAATTGAGCAGGGAAGGAGCACATCCCCCAAACTTTGAATGGCATGTGATATTGAATCAACTATTGATATTTACAGAGACTTTGTGATAGTAAATTAGTCTTTTTTCACTAATCTTGCAAACAGTATTATCTCAATGAAACAGAACTGGTTTTATTGAGCACTGGTTAAGTTCCAGTAAGCATTTTGGTTGTTTTTCTAGTTCTTGACTTTTCAAGTAGTAGCTTTTTTATGCTTTGACTTTATTTCTTTGTTCAGAATTACTTGTGTATAATATATATACATCTGTGTGTATTTTACTGCCACATCTCAATCCTGTTTTATTCAGGACTCTTGTGAAGATTATATTAAGGTTTTACCTCTCAGAATAAGAGCTATATTCATGTGTATATTCTTAGTGTCAGTAATTAAGGTACTCATAAAGAGAAGTAAGTCAAAAATATAAATCTTTCTTTTATACTAATTAATTTATTTAATGTCTTCAAATAATTCTTTTGTAGATCCTAAAAATATATAGTCCGTACTTAAATGGTGATTAAGAACTAATAAGGTGGAGTCTTATTTATTATGACAGATTAAGGTTAGAATGAGTTCTTGGTAAATGCTTTTCATCAAATGTATGTTGTATTCATGTTTTTAAGACTTAAGATGGAAGTATGCATATAAAATATGATAATACCATCAGAACCGTTCAGAAACAATATGTGGTTTCCAAATAGTTTGGAATAGATTGATTTTTATCCCCTCCACCCCCAACTTTGAAGTCTCTTTTGCTTGCTTCCTTTAAAAACAATTTTGAAAGTTTGAGTCATATTTTAAGCACATGGTGGAATTCTCTGGAAAACTGAATTTGAGTTGCTTTCTCTCTCCACATGAGATTCCTTCGATTTCAGCTTGTGGCAGGTTCAAAGAAGCACAGACATTTTTTGAACGCACAATAGAATTCCTTTTTCCTAGGACTAGGAAAAATGAATGGCATCTCAGCCATTGCTTCTGTACATAAAAGCTTGGAGCTATAAATGGAATAGGCACCATTTCAGTTCCCAAGAGCAATTTAGTCTGAGAGTATAGATTCATTCACTTTAATGCCTGGGATATTCTCAGGTTATAACTTCATCTGGAGCTGAAACAGTTCTTCTGTGCAGCCAGCGGTTGTCCCGGTGAGAGATCACTGTTTTGTACCTCTTCACATGGCTTCCACATAAGCGCCTGCTGTGCAGCTGTCTGCCAGAATTGTTGCTCTTCCTCTTGTCAGCAGTTTGCTGCTTGCCAGCCTTCTTTCTACAGCCAGCTCTCATCCTGCTGCCCTTACTGCCTCCTCTGTCCTTAATATGGCTTCTGACTTCATGCTAATCAGTTTCTTTTAATGGGCAGTGTTGGACCTCAGTTGTCTTGTGGCAGATGATTGATGCAGCGCTTCGTAATGAGTTTCATTAAAGAAAAACAGAAGTTGTACATGCATGCATTTATTAGAGGCTCACAGCAGACATTTTAAATATGGCTGAGCTTCATAATTTGATTGTGCATCTAGTTCCTTAGTCTTGAACTGTATTGTATATGTCTGAAATCCAACTATCCTCAAACTCTAATATAGTTAGGGTTTACATTTGATTGTGGTGCCAGTAAATTCTGAAAAAAAAGAACAGTTCCTATCTTATTTATATGTACTTGTATTTTAGCTAAAAGCTAAACACTATGAGTTGCCTCTATTTCTAAAATTATTACAGTGTTCAAGATTTAATAAATTACTATCCTGGCATTTTGCCTCAGAGAAACACAGTTTAAGAGTAGTATTTTGTAGATTTTTTTTTGTTCCTAATATTGAACTCAAACTTTTCTGATCTTCTCTCTTCCCATGCAAAAGGAATAGTTCTGTTTAGTTTGTTCTTAACAGCTGTAAGGGGCTGAACTTGTTATTTCCTAGCAGTACATATGTTTATTAACACATTCTCTTCAAACCTGGGAGCCATAGGAAAAAAACCTGTCAGAACTGCCAACCTCCAGCCTTATCCAAGTGTCATAACCATGTATTAATCTTACTGATGAGAAAATTTTCTTTAATGCCTGGAGCATCCTGGGTACTGAGTACCCAGCCCAAGGAAAGAATAATAGCTAAGCTATGCCTTTTTCTCAAATGAGTCTCTTCCTGTAGCCACTGGTTCTCCTAAAGGAGAATTTAATGGTTAGGAACTTTACAGTTAGGTAGAATGAGCTGAAATTGGCCCTGAGATCTAGAAGCTAAGGCTAGAAAGGGCACAAAACTGTCAAACGCATATTAACTTCATGAACTTGATGTCTTTGGAAAAACAGCTATAACCTCTCTCCCTTACTGACAAAGCTGATAAGAAGTAGCAGTGTAAGCCAGCTCCTCCACTCTCCCTCAGGCTCTGAAATGGCACCTCTGTTCTCTGCTACCAGTGAAGTCTCTAATGGTTTCCCACTAGCCAAAGTGCAGAACTGGGATATACTTTGCCCTGTAAAGCTAGCATTTGCTTCAAAAATTAAGCTGTCTTCTTTGTAATAATTGCTGTTATTTAGCTCCCATGACTCATCCTTCTTCCTTCATCGCTGTCTGCACAGCTATAGGCCACCATTCTTGATCCTGTTCTTCAGTGATAAAGTAACAGAATAATTTTATTTGTGACATGACTTTAGCTACAATTACTATGGCAAATTGATAATCTGTTTTTCTGTTTCAGACTAAATCATCTTCTGTCAAAGCTAAATGTTTGCCTAACTTACATATTCAGCTGCAAGCTTAACTAGCAAACAATTTGTCTTCTCAAGCTTTTATTTTTTATTTCCTGGCTGTTGGAGACCTCAGGCTGACAAATACAAACATTTTCAGTTCAGAATCAGTGAATCTGGCCATTTCTTCTTGCTTCTTGCACAATATTTCTTTTGTTACTTTTCATCTCCAGCCATGCGGCATTAATCCAGACTTTGCTAAATTATTTCAGTTAGTGAAGTACTTTCCCGCCTGTTTTGTGAAAGTGCAAGCTAGTCCAACTCATACCTTTCAAATTCTTTCTTTATTCTGCCTGTTGTTTTCACTGGCTGTTTCTTTATTTATTCCCAGTGTAAGTTCCTCAAATGCTTCACATTCACAAACCCTTTTTTCTCCAAGCTTCAAAATACTTTAGATTGTGGTCCTTAGTTCACAGCAAGATGTTGTTTCGTTCCTCTGGCTGGTTAATGGGGATAGATCTTCTTCCTCACTAAACAAATTTCAAAACAAGTGCTTGTTTGGAAGGACTTGTTTAATGCTCAGTTTACATTTGGATACTCATATTCCCAGCATCATCTTTAGCTTTTTTTCTGCTCTGTTTTGCCTTTACCTATCCACTCCTCATTTAACATCTCTTCCTTCAATGCTGTACTGTTTTGGGTTGTTAGGGTTTTTTCTCAGTACTATCTTAAAACTGCCATGATTCTGTAACTCTGTCTCACCTAGACAGTTCAGTTTGAAGTATGCACTGAGTTTTTCTAAACAGAATGTGTTCATCATTTCATAGTCTTTATTCCAAATACGTTTTTAAAAATAGATTATCTAATGATTAATATTTCTACAAGAAGAAATGCTAATTGTGTAAGAATGTCATATCACAGGCTTCCTTAAACAGTAGATTTAATCATTTAACTATAAACATTAAGTATCGCTCAGAGTATTTGAAAAATTGTTAATCTCCATGTCATACAGGTTGACATGGCTGTATGTCCAATTATTTTCTTTTTGCTGTGATTCCTGTTGAAGCAGAGATGGAAGGCTTGGACAAGAACAGGAAGAGGTGCATATCCACAGTGGTGGATACTGTGTTCTCAAAAATGCTAAATACAACAGATTTGCAGCTGTTAACAAGTAAGAAATGTGTTTTCTAAGTCAATAGCTGTCAGTAGACGTAGAGATAACATTAAGTTATATACAGAAAAGTGTGAAGAAAACATAAAGGTGATTGAGTGCAGCTGTTGTTTGTTCCCCATACTGTCACAGTCTAATCCCTGACTGTGGCTGTTAGATAGGTTCCACTCCTGAATTTTTTTTAATGAAGTGAGGTGAAACACAGCATTCTAGAAAGAGCATTGAATTTCAGGGGAAAAAATTAAAAAAGAAAAGCAAGACAAGGAGCTGAAGAGTTCTGTAAGTGCTGCTGTTCCCATTCTCAGTCCCCTTACTGGCAGAGAAAGAGTGGCTGTGCTCATATTTAAAGCGCAGTGCTACAGTGCTGTAGCACAGAGTTCTGTCTTTTCATTAATCACATTTTTTTGAAAGTCAACATGCTAAAGATTGGCAAAGCTTCCTATCAAGATCTGGACTACAAAGTTAGTAAAGATGTTTGAACATCAGTTCTATTAAGCCTAAAGCAATTAACTGGCTTACTGTCTCCTGCACTTAGGAATGAACCAGATGTGAACAGACAGCACTGATGTGTTTATATAAAACTAGCTTTTGTTCTTGTGTAATACTTTGATATTCTCAGTAGCTTATAAGCCTTCTGTGGTTCTATTTCCCTTAGTCAATTGGCAGAAAGAATTAATATTTTTGTTCACTACAGTAGTAATGAAAACAGTTTTAAAAAGTTTGTGTAGAAGTTTCTACATCAGTGGCATTAACATGCTTTTGCAGGGAACTTTTCTTGGGAATGACAATATGTGATATATAATAATTGCTAGCATAAACAAAAACTTTCAATAGAGATAATAATTGCTAGCATAAACAAAAACTTTTACTAGAGATACAGAGGGTATGATGGACAACCCCAGACTAAGAGCTTCAGATTTGTTGCCAGAGTGTGTAGATTACACAGCAGCACCCAAATAGTTTGTGTGTATATGTTGTCAGACTGAAAGTGTTGAAGGAGTTTAAGTTTGCAGAAATGCTGTACGAAGATCTGCATCATAGTAGTTACTAGTTACTGCTGGTTTTGCTTGTGAGATGTACTCTTCAAATTTATTTTCTATGTTCTGTGTTCATAGGAAGTGAAATTTAAGGTCTTCAGGTTTTTCTGAGGATACAGCATCAGCATGCTTTTCCTTAGTTAATCATAGTGGGTTTTTTTATTTTGGCTTCAAGGGATTGAAAAGAGAATTTTGTGTAATTACTAAAGCACCAAAGAATTGCAGAGTCTCAAACAAATGGCATGAATGGAGACCAGAAGTCCTTACTGAATACCTAGAACAACAGAAACAGCAAATAAATTAGCAGTCTTTATACACACTAGATTTTCTTAATCAACTGGCTTTCTTTTATGTGAACTATTTGCAGAACTGGGGGGTAAATGAATGAATACACCTATTTTTCCATCTCTGTGCTTTCTTGAAGTAAATTCCAGCTTGCCCAGCTCAAGGAGTACTTCCTAACTGACATTTTACAAACTTTCTACTTGATGTCATTTCACTCTAGCTAAGTTCCCTTAAAAACCTTCCTATAGTCTTCAAGCAGAACAGCAGCAAGATTAGCAAGATTAAGATCTCACTGAGAGAGCTAAAGATCTTCAGGTCCTTCAACATAAGGGAAATAGCAATATACAAATTGTTAGTGGCATGACTTGTGTTACCTTTGTTATATAGAGCCAGTGCATTGGTTTTGGACAGGTTCTAGGCATCCAGTGTGCACAGAAGATAAAATGAATACCAGCTGTGTCAACACTTAGTATCATTTTGAAGTTTGAAGTGAGTCTGAAAAAAATTTCTTATTTTTCTGATAAACTGCTGTGCGACGAGTAAAAAATATTGTCTAAGTAAAAGTATGTTTTTTTCAGAGCTTCAGTTCCTACAGGCATGAAACCAAGCCTATCTCCCATTCATTAACATCAGTTTAATGTTTTGTTGCTTAGTTGCTTATAAAAAAACCCCATATTTTTCACTCTACTGTGTATTTTCAGAATGTTTGCCATTGTTTAATTAGGTTTTTCTTTCATCAGTGAAAAAGCTAAAAACTTCAATAATGTGTTGTACTTAGGCCGTAGCAGATATCTCTCCCTCTAATTAAAAGCCACTATTATTATTTAAACTATTAAGCAGCTAATATTATTTAAACAAGCAAAACTATTTGCTGCTTATATCTTAAATTTTTCTACAGGAATGTAACAGTTTTAACTATAAGTTCATGATGCTTTAGTAGGTAATAACACAAACACTTGCAGGAATAACATAAGGTTATTGGTTTTAGACAACACCACAGAATTTGTATTGTTACTACTTGCAAGTGCCCTAAAATTACTGAGTAAATCACTGAGGTTTTGCAGTTCTCTGAGCTATTTGAATTCAATTACAATTTAATTGACCCTGTCTTGAGTAAATTTTTGGACTAAACGACCTCCAGAGATCCCTTCCAATCTCAATGATGCTGATTCTGTGTCATCATAAAAGCAAGCAACAGCCAAAGGAAGGTACAGTCTGCTAGTGAGGTCCATCGATCTGCTGTCTCAGTATAGTTAGGGAATGGAGATCCATGTGACAGCAAAGATGCATGAGTTTTTGATGTGTTAGAAAACATGGAAGCACCTGAGAATGGTCATGTAGGAGTTAGGGCTTTTTCCCCAAAAAAGGTGGCAAGATAAATAGTCCAAATCAAGTGCATCTAAACCAATGCTTGCAGCTTGGGCAACAAACAAGAGGAACTGGAAGCCACTGTGCAGCATTAAAACTAAGATACAGTTTCCATCCTGCGCTTGGGTCATGACAGTCCTATGCAGTGCAACAGGCTTGGGGGAAGAGGGGCTGCAAAGCTGCCCAGAAAAAGCATCTGGGGGTTGGTGTTCAGCAGCTGGCTGAAGATAAGCCAGCAGTGTACCCAGGAGACAAAGGTGGCCAACAGCATCCTAGGGTGTATCAGAAATAGTGTGGCCGTCAGGACTGGGGCAGTGATTGTCCCTATGTACTCAGCACTGGTGAGGCCGCACCTCACCACTGCAGAACTGTGTTCACTTTTGCACCCCTCTCTACAAGAAAGATATTGAGGTGCTGGAGGATGTTGAAAGAAGGGCAATGCAGCTGGTGAAGGATCTGGAGCACAAATCTTAGGAGGAGTGGCTGAGCGAACTGGGGTTGTTTAGCCTGGAGAAAAGGAAGCTTGGGGGTGGATCTTATCGCTCTACAACTACCTGAAAGGAGGTTGTAGCGATGTGGGGGTTGGTCTCTTCTCCTGATTAGCAAGTGATAGGTTGCACAAGGGGAGATTTATATTTGATGTTAGGAAAAATCTCTTCACTGAAAGAGAGATGACTAGCATTGGAATAGGCTGCCCAGGAAAGTGTTTGAATCCTTATCCCTGGAGATATTTAAAAGACATGTAGATGTGACACTTAGGGACGTGGTTTTAGCGGTGGACTTGGTTGTGCTAGGTTAATAGTTAGACTTGATGATCTTGGAGGTCTTTTCAAATCTAAATGATTCTATGATTCTATTTGAAGGATGCTCTAGAAACTTACTGGAAGTCAAGTAGGAGTTGGCATAGGAGGAATCTCTTTCTACACGTCTTTGTAAATCTCTTTGGAGGAGGAGGATAAGTGATTTACAGTGCCTTAGTTTATTGGTATACCATCCTTAGTTTATTGGTATACCATCCTTGAGGTAAACTCTTCGACTGGCTTTTATTATTGAAACTATTCTTAAAAAATGGCCAAGCAACCAAAGAAAAGTGAAGTAGACATGAGCTGGACACTGAGCCAGCTCTAAGCGAAAAGCTTGGTGATTGACACTTTTGATAATCCATACATCACAGAATCTGAGGTAATAAAAGCTGGCTGCACAGAGTTGCTTCTGTCTGCTAAAACAAAGTCCTAAAGTGACAAAAGGTTCCATAAAATGACAAATGTTGTCTTCTTGCTGTTACATCATGCCTATAGAATATAGCTCAGTTAGCATAACAGCAGTAGCGTTATTTTATTCTGGACCTATCTTCTTTCCCTTAAACTCAACCTTGTTTCATAGTCATCACATCATAGCTAACCTGATTCAGACTGACTGCTCATGGAGCAGAAATGTTTCTTCTGAAAAGTGCTGCTTATGTAAGTAAAAATCTTACTAAAGTTAATAAGTGCTTTCTGTGAATTAGGTCCAGAGTATTGGGTTAATTACAGAAGTTGCTTAAGACTTTAAGTTTGTAGTTTGCTTTGCTACCTATATGTTATTTCACAAAATTCTTGGTTCACGTAAGGTCCTTGGGAAACTAGTGTTACGCAAGTGTTGCAAGTTTTTAGAAATACTTTCTAGTGGGAGCTTATAAATAAAAGAATGGAAGTCTTCACTCTTTAAAGTATAAAGGAAAATCTTATGAATATATAACTGGCAAAAAATAGCACATAGTTATTTTCTCCAAGAGAAACATAAAAAAAGATATGTCTGTTGTCAAGATGATGGACTCTTCAGTTGCTTGCTCCTGTTTGATCAGAATAATGTGTATGAGTATTAGAATATAATTAACTTTTTTTGATGATGTGTTATATGAGTGCAGCTGCTTAGGTATTTTGTGAATTTTTTTCTTTGTAAACACCTAACTTCAGATCTTAGAGTTACCTAACATGTGCTGTCGGCCGCATTTAATTCTCTGTTACTATACAGTTAAGGGGTTTTCAAAAGAGGAGTATATTGCTTTTGCTTTTAAAACTGCTAATCTAACTGTAATTCCAGTTACTTATATTGAAGTATAACTTTTCTTAAAATGACCATGGGTACTAGCGTCTGAAAACTTCATTGCGTTCTTTTGTGGTGTAACAAAAAGACAAAAAAAAAAAAAAAAAAAGCCACAAAGAGTTGGTAAGGGAATAGTATTTCCTTTCTTTGTAACTAAAATGATCACAATTAAAGATCTATGTATGGTTCATTTATTTGTTTTTCCTGATTTAAGCATACTGTTTATGTTACTGAACTGCTACTGAATGGGAAGAGGCAGGTAATTCAGAGGATTTCTCTTCAGGCCACAAAAATTCTCTCGCATTAGCTTTTTCTAAGTGTGTCCTTGTATTTGGACGAAGAGCATGGGCAAAAATGTCAAGTGGTGGCACCTCTTGACCTCCAGTTTTGAGTATAGCTGCTTCTAGTGGTTTTGCTACTTGGCTACCAGTGGTTACTTTCACTGGTCACAAGAAGAGTGCATCCAAGGCTATCGTCTTCCCTAGGACTCACAGAAGATTGTATAACCACATCTAAGAGCACTGCAGATTTGAAGAACAACAGCAAAAAAGAATCAGCAGAAATGTATTCATCTGCACATTTATGTATGTGAACTATGATTTGTAAAAGTAGAATTGCACCGTAGCTTTTCCCATCAAAAATCTATACCATTCTAATAATACACTAATGTTATTTAACTTTGATTTATGACATGTCTTCGTTTAAAGTAATTTTGTTCAAATTTCTGAAAAGTTGAAGATGCCTTTTGAGTTTAAACGGCTATTTTGACTCCATTTTGAAAAGCTCTCTGAAATTTATTCTTGGAAAATGGTGTTTAACCCAGACTCCTACACATCCAAAGAGTGTTCTTTATTTGTGTTTCAGATGCTCTATCGCCTTTTTGAGAAGTGAACATGGTTTTTGAATCTTCAAATTGTCATTAGAATTCTTCCAAAGAAATTGAAAAAGAAAGTGGAAAATTTATAATCTCATACATAAATATTGCTGTCTCTCAGATGACAATGTAATCTGGAAGAAATTAGATGTCATTTATATATTTAAAATGTGTTTTGGTAAGTGACATTTAATAATAATTCTCAAAGAGAACGTTTGATGAAGAAGGCTTTGTTTTGGTTTGTTTTTTTTTTTTGGTTTTTAGGAGTGAATGTGATTGGAATATCAATATGAGCAAAACAAGTTTTCAGTAGAATTTAAAAAGGAAATTCCAACACAGCCTATTCAGTTTCTGTCACTTTTGTATCTACCTTTAAGTCTGTTTCATGCATAGTTTCTTGTTAATGGACCATGTATAGAGTACATGTGTTAAGCTTGCGGTATACCTACACAGAAGATAGTAAAAAAACCAATACCACAGGATCTGCTACTTTGTAGTGCTGAAAAACAGGAGCGTAACTGACAAGAAAGCATTGTTCATTGCTCCTGTTCTAAGTCATTCATTTTGAGATTTTTATAATTTCTGTGCTTATTTGCTTACTATGACAAGCATAATCTATTTACAGGTTTTACTTCTGTTAATAATACCACCCTTCCAAACTTTGGCAGAGCACATGCTTCATACTGCATCATCTGCTTGCACAGTTCACACACAGTTGACACACATATGTGCAGTTCATACGACTAAGATGAAAGGTGCTGTGAAACTGAGTGGGGAAACATTATAAATATTAAAATCATGTGTATACTGAACTAGATAGGAATCCTTCAGATAACTTATTTAAAGGAACTAAGGCATGATAAAGTCTTTCCTTCCTCAACTACATCATCTTCTGTACAAAATCTGTGCTAATCCTTTTTGTTATAAACACTGCAATTGCTGTATTCTAGTGAAGCAACAGCTGGGTTACATACCAGCCTTTGAATCTGTGATGATTTTCATAGACAAATCAAACAGTGATTAAATCACTGGTAACACTCCCACACCCCTCAAACTACTGATATAAATGCAACCTTATTGTGTCTTTTAAGAATTTAATTTTTCATTCTCTAGGTTAATCTTGTATAAAAAATGTAATTATATTCTTAATTAGCTTGATTGGTATGGCTTCAAAGTAGTGAAGAGATTGTACAGGCAGAACACTAGAAAATACTATAAATATCTAAAGATCTGTCACAACACTCAGAACACTCCAAATGACCTCATCTTTCTTTGTCACTGAGATGATGGAATTAATATGCAAATCACATTAAATCAAAATGCCTTCATGCATGTTTCTCAAAAGTCAAAGAAAGATTTCTGATTCAGTTAAATACCAGGGCCTCTTTCTTGTGTAGGTTAGATACTGCGCTGCTCTGACCTCTGACTGAACACTGGGTCCATCTGAGTTTATAAAATCTCACCCTTGGGGAACCGTTTGATCATAAAAAAGAAAGCAAAGCAGACAACTGAAGAAGGAAGGTTTTTCAATTGTGGTGCTCTGCTGCTGAGGCCTGTCTTTGGAGAAGAATACTTTGTGTGAATGTGTGTGGTTTTCTAGAGCGTTCCATTGTGCAAGGGAAAGAAAGAAGGAATGAGAAGGGCTGGACATCAGGGTTTGTCTGTTCTGAATCCCTCTTCTGGGTCTTGAGCACTTTTTTTTTTTTATCCTGTGTCACCAACAGACCTGTGAGAGGAGCAAAGTAACCATTTATAAAAATCATAAACAGTTTTGCATGTGAGGTGTCCTTCATCTCCTCTAAGACAATACCTTTTCTTCTCCTGTGATGGTTTTAGATAGATTAACAGTAACGTAATAACATTATGGCAAAGGGCCTAGAGCACAAGTCTAAGCAGGTGAGGGAACTGTGGTTGCTTAGTCTGGAGAAGACTTGGGAGAACCTTATGACTATCTACAACTACCTGAAAGGAGGATGGAGCCAGGAGACGGCTGGTCTCTCAAGTTAGATGTGATAGGAAAAGGTGAAATGGCCTCAAGCTGTGCCAGGAGAGGTTTAGACTGGATATTAGGAACAATTTCTTCATCGAAGGAGTGATCAGGCATTGAAACAGGCTGCCCAGGGCAGTGGTGGAATCACTGTCCCTGTAAGTATTCAGAAACCGTGTAGAGGAGGCCCTGTGACATGGTTTAAGTGGTAGACTTGGCAGTCCTGGGGGAACAGTTGGTCTTTTCCAACATAATTGATTCTATGATGAAGTAATTTCAAGACGACTGAGGTGCCCCAGACTGGTACTAATTTCATTTTAAAGAAGCACAGCTTTTTTACTTCAAGGCAGTGCAAATGGGCAGCATTATTTACCTCCTATGACTAGGATCGTCCATGAGCGGCTGGCACCTGGATCACCTCCTCTCACCTTCTCCTGGGCTGGCCCAGGTGTTCACAGTGTGATTCCTCACACCTTTTTTCCTTATTCCTCTTTGGTCTTGTGGCATTTTTTTTCCCCTTTCTGAACTACCCTTTTTCTGAGGTGCCCACCCATGGCAGCAGGGCTCAGCCATGCCCTGTGGTCTTGCTGCTGGAGTCGGCTGGAGCTGGCTGTGCCCGGCATGGGGCAACCCCTGACTCCCCTCACAAAGGCCACCCTGCAGCACCCACTGCTGGCACACAACGCAGAAGCCATCTTGCATCAGTTAAAGCATCAGCTTGTATTGTATTCCATGATTCCTTTCAAGAAACAAGCGCTGAAAAAGGAATCAGCCATTTCAGTCAGGGAAACAGATGACAGACTGGGAATGATGGTGTTGCCTGCGAAAGATGAGGCATCCATACTCTCCAGTTGCTCACCCATGCTCCTGTGAAAGATGTAAAAACAAAAGGCATAGCGTTTCTACTGCTTAACATTGTGCAAAGTCATTATGAATTATTCCTGTTGAATCTGGGTTCACTAAAAGCTTGGAAAGGTTGGAAAGCACTTGTGTGCTGCAATACATGTACCATTTCTTTACACTGATATTATTGGTGCCTATAACTTCACAATCCTCCCCTCCTTCAGGACCATTACTGGCTTATATTTTTTTTTTTCATATTCTGAAAGCTTTCCTAACTTTTTGTACTTAGACTTGTAGAAACAAACATAAAATCTTTTAAGGATTTTGCCTTTGTTCTCTTATTTATATATATCTTGAGATGTTTGAAAGGGAGGGCTTTGTCTTTCTACTAATTAGTCACAAACCCCCCCAGATATGTGTTTTTAATTCAGCAAGAATTCCTACCATGTTGACAGCTTAGCAAAGAACTAAATGTACTGACATTCCTGTTGTCTTGCTTCTTGGTGTTTAAAAATACAGGAAATTCTGCGCATGGTGGTAGACTACAGTAATATTAAGTATATAAGAAGAAAATCTGAAAAGTCAAGGTGCTGGTAAGTTGCCCACACAGTTTGAATATATACATCATTACAGGGCCTGCTTTTACAAGCTCACATATGCTTTTTCTCACAGCAACCTGGCTTAACCAGAGCACAGTAGATAAAGACCATGTGGAGTAATTCAAGGTCTTGCATGCATAGATTTAGGATTTAGTCAGGATGTATAAAGTGGCTCCAAAAAGAAATACATTCATATGCCATCTTTAAAACAGGTATGTTCTTTTGCTTTAGCTAATACTGCAGTAAAGCAATTCAAAGACATTCAAAACCTGCCTGGACACATTTCTGTGTAACCTTATCTAGGTGTTCCTGCTCCGGAAGGGGGATTGAACTAGATGATCTTTTGAGGTCCCTTCCAATCTCTAGCATACTGTGTGATACTGTGATCTTTGAATTTTGGAAATACTATGTTCTTGGACAGAAGCTAAGCAGTAGCTATCTTCGTGTTTCAGTTCTTACAGGCAATCAGTTTAAAAGCATTGCTGTATTTCAGTTATTACAGTTAGTATTATAATGAATATTATAAAATACCTTATTTATTTCTTGATGCTGTATATAAACATGTGTGCACAACATATGTAACCGAAGCCTGGCTATGGTGAATAAACTGTCTGTATAGATCCGAATGTGCATGTAAATGAGAACAATCAGTTTTCAAATGTAATTGTAAGATTAGACAGATGACAGGGTATTGCCACTAGCTTACACTGAAAGTCTTTTTATCACTTTATGTCTTGGACTAAACTACTATTTATTTCAGTAATTTTTGCATAGAAAATTCACGTGTACTAATAAAATGCTTGCTACTGTGTAAATGTAGTGGCTGTGGGAATTCCAAGAAATGGTTGTATTAGTATGTTTCTATTTTCATAGCTATAGCAAGATGTTCTCTATTACCATCTGTTCTTTTGAGAGCTTGACATTGAAATATGTACCATACAACAAATTACAAATGACACCGTGCTTTGGATTTTGTTTAGTAGATTATGAAAGGACTGATAACTAGATATAGCCCTCTCCCACCAAATCCACTTTTGAGAATTTTCCTAGAGATAGTAAATTGAAGATTAAAGCTGATGGTCTTATGATAGAAGAAAAAATGCAGTTTGAGTGTTTTAGGTGAGTTAGAGATATAGAGGCGGTGAAAAACAATTGAAATTCAGAATTAGAAAGAAATGAAAGTGAAATAGTATCTCTAGTCTATTTCTGCTGTTGGATCCTTCTGATATCATCAAATAACTAGCTTGGATAAAACCAATGGTTCAAATGGATTGCTAACACTCTGTACAATGTCTGTTTATTGAGGACACAATTTTGAACAGGAATGTGTGTTTTTGTTGCATCATTTTTTCCTGACCAAAATCACTGACTGAGCCTTCTGCCCCTACAATAGCACATGCATCATCGAAGTGATTGATTTGGCACAGATAAGGATGTGAAAATTACTGGTAGTATAGAAAAGGTGGCATGAGAAAAAAAAGTATCTGGTTTTGGAAAGCTTCTAAATAGACAAAATAACGGAAGAATAGTAATGGTCTCCATCAGTGGTACCGCTACTGTGCAGCTATCTGATTTTTTATACACTGAAGATTTTCACATGTTATTTTAGCTACCTGCTAAATCAGCTTCCTGATAGGTGATTGTAACTGGTTGAAGTTCAGAATTTCCTAATGCAATTTTACCATTACAAACCACGAGTAAACTTGTAATAAAATAATTTCCATCTCTAATTCTGAACTAAATTCAGGGAAACATACATTGTAAGTTTGTAAAGTATATAAGGCTGGATGTGGTTCTGGGCAGCCTGATGTAGTTGCACATTGCAGGGAGTTTGGACTGCATGATCTTTGAAGGTCCCTTCCAACCCAAGCTATTCTATGATTCTATTTTTAATGCAGTAGAATTGAAAATTTTAAAAAGCAAAATTAAAGCTAAATTTTTAAAACAAGAACCCTTTTTCAGTGGAAGGAACAGGAAATGGGAGAGCAGGTTCTCAGCTCTACTTAAGCTGAGAGCTACTAGCTCCTGGTTCAGAGTTAAAATTTTCAGTGAGATCCAAGAAAACTGCCTGGTGACTGTATTCTGATCTTAAGAATGGGTTTCTTTGAGATTATGTGTCATGATGCATATTTATCTTACACTAGAAAAATGTTAAATAGTAAAATTTCTTAAATATCTTTGTGAGTTTGATTTTAAAATACTGTATATATTTACTTGTTTAGTCTTTTGGTATAATCATATTAAAAGAGATGATCTTTCTGTATCTGAGCACAAACTATCTGAAAATGAATATATATTTGCAGGTTTTGTGAAATGTGCTAAATACATGATTTTTGTCCAGCAGTAACAACTTGCAATTTCCTCTCCCTTTTCTTTCAGCTTCTTTTTCTTTTAAAGATAATTTCTTTAATAAGTTGTGTAGAAAAGCTGGTGGCGGTTGTGGAAGAAGTGAGTAGCAACAATATCTTCAAGTATTTACAAAGAAGTCTGAATTAAAAGAAAGAAAATGGAAAACTTTTAGCTTGAGGCCTGAACTGTGATGATGGTTTCCTGAGAGGATTTATCACCAGTACTACTAAATGTAGTCCCTATCCCTGCGATTTCTCCTCCCAGGCATATCAGTGCAGTTCTCTCTGAGACTGTGCTGAAGTCTAGTTTCACAACCGCCATAGTCTGGACACACCTCTCAGGCACTGTTTTGCAAAGTTCTTTGTATTTAGGGGAGAGAGAGCCCTACGCTGATTAACACACATACAAAAAAACCCCAAACAAATGGCCACTAGAAGTTTTTTATGGCATTTTAATTAGGCTTTCCCCCCCCCCCCCCCTCTTATTCAGAAGCTGTTCATGCTGCAGGGTGAGACTCTACAGTGTTCATTAGCTGGCTCATCATCTGCTAATAATAGCTTTTTTTTTCCCCAGACACTTAAGTGAAAGTGAAAAATCAGTCTATGTAACTACAAAATCATAAATAATTGAGCTGGAATAGAGCTTGGCCATGTGTCTACCTGTAGATAACTGAATCCCAAGATGCTGCTTGGAAGATATTTATGTGTAGTTTACAAACAAATTATTGTATTTGATTTGAGGATGTCATTTATAGTCTATACTGAGCAATGGATGACATGGCAGACACTTGTTATGTGCCAGCTTGGCAATGTCATGGACTGAATTCTGAATGGCAGAGCTGAGTTATGCTTGTCATTAGCTCAAAGGCACTGGGATCTTAGATAGGTTCAAGGATGTATACCAGCGGCTACAAGGCAGATAGGGTAATGTGAGATGGAAAGGAGAGTAGCTTATATCTGAGATGGAAAAGCAGAGAGGGACAGAGAGAAAAAAGTTGCTGAAGTTGGTGGTTAGAGGGATACTGGCACACTTTTTGAGAAGACTACATATAAATGGCATTAGAGTTGTATTGCATTGGGCAAGACAAGAAATTCTGTACATATCTAATAAACCATAGCTGTGAAATATAAAATCAAAAACTTGCAAGAATTGCTAGATATTGCGCTAGGAATTGACCATCTCACTTAACTTCCTAACTGAGCAATCCTTCCTGTATTGCTATCACTCTTCTGTAATTGCTTGGTTCATTTATACTTAATTGATTAAAATAGTTGTTTATGAACCCAAATGAAATTCAAAAAGAAATTTGCATACCATTGAGTGAGAGGCTTTGTTGCCACATTTTCAAGTATGAAAGAATTTATGAATTTTATAAGCCTTTAAATGCCATGGGAATAATTCTTTATTATGACTGAAATAAAAATGAATTCTATGGTAATGTGCTGCAGTCTAAACAAACCATTTCTTAGTGGGTTTTATTTTATTCTCTACTCTGTTATTTAACAATATCAGTTGCTTACCTAAAGTGCTGAAGGTTGAGCCTCAAAATAAAAGCTATAAGCTTTCTAGCTGATAACCTACAGGCATAATATATGTAGAGAAAGCAATTATTGCAATATATGCAGAAAAATTCTGAAGTCAAATTTGGAAATTGAAATGGTAGAGGAATTCAGCAGCAGTTACTCAAGGAGGCACAGAGGAGTTTCACTATATTGCATCTTTAAACAACAGTAAAGGAAGTCTCAGAGAGTGAACAGGAAGTAATAAAGTACATATAATGTTGGTGGAGTTTATAGAAAGCCTCCTTTTGTAGTTTTCAGGCAGACTATTCTGGGGCATATTTTTGTCCTTCAGGTAGTGTTTTTCAAGTAGATTTTAACATGGAGCATCATGTTGATGTGAGAGTTGATATAAGCAAGCAAACAAAAAAATGAAATGAGAAATAGGCAAATGAAAAACAAGCAAAGGAGAATGCCATCAAGTTTTGGGATTGGCTTCAAAAGGAACAGAAATATAAAGCAGACTAAATCTTTCAAACTAGGCTTTGATGTATAATAATAATGCTCAATTGCCACCTACAAAATAATCTCCCTTTAATGAGAAATTCCTTCATATGCTGTTTGTTTCACATGGTCTGCTGTCATAAGCTGGTCTTCAGCTTGATAGGGAACAGGAATGGAATGACAGCCATGGGCAGCTGAATTTCTTATTACACTATCGGCATCTTATTTGCATTACAGCTGAAATCATCTTCATAAGTCCTGAAAAGAGATTGTAATGGCTCAATCACAGCAACACTGCAACTGTAATTCACTAATAAATGCAATGTATTTTCATAACTATGCCCATAAATCCATGATCCTACTCGTGATTAAACTCCTAAACATTTGATGGCCTGGGGTGATTTGTTCCTGAAAATTGGGATGGCAGTTAGAATCAATTCCAAGTTGAGTTTTTTCTTTTTTTTTCTTTTTTTTTTTTCTTTTTTTTTTTTTTTGATGTGACATTTGTGTGTATGTCTTGTGGAAGGATTATTAAATTTAAAAAGTCCTTTTGTCACTTGAGCTGCTGAGGCTGACATTGAATATGCCTCTTGTCCAGTTAGGTGTGGAAGAAGGATAAAAAACATAAATAGCAATGATGTTGTCTATATTTTATTTTACTCTGTATCTTTTAATTTATAGCATAACTTTTAGAATGTAAATTGACTGTCTTCGTCTTTGCAGTCCATGTGTCCTAGGCCCAACAATTAGAGTTTGCTTCAACATATGGTGTAAGATAATGGACACATGATTGACACCACAATAGAGACTAAGATGGTTGACTTGCTTACAGACTATCCTTGTGAAGTTAGGATTAAATTTATTGGGGGGGGTGGTGTGTATTTATTTATTGCTTATAAGAATATTATATTGCTATCATATCTATTGCTATAATAATCACTATAATAATATTTATAATTTTTTGTATTTATGTGTTATTTTCATGACCTTGGTAAAGGTCACGAAATACCATTAATAACACAGATATATTGTCCTTTGTAGGTGAATGTAGTTGTGCCCGCACTGCCTGGGAGCTGCACACAAAGCACACACCTAATCATGTGTTGAAAAAGCTGTCAGTCTGGCTCTGTCGTTTAGTTGTCTTCATGCTCATGTGGCTACCTGGCTTCTCGTTAGTGCAAAGCACAAGCAGGGCCTGCTTGTTTTGCATGTGTAAGTTTCCATAGGTACATCCTCTCTCTTCAGTGGCCTATATGTAAAATCAATATGTGATCTCTTCATAAAAGCTTACTGTGAGGAAAGAGAAAGTCCATGTTATGAGGTTATCAGGAATTTTTATGTTTGCCCTGCAGAGAAAGAGATTGTGAGAGTTAAATAATATTGCTACAGTGTATGTTAGGCCCAAGAACTATAGCAGATAGTATCTTTACTAATAGATTATTCTGCTTCTCAAGAGTTGTCCCTTTCATACATTGTCCCCTCACTTTTTAAGTGTGAACTTTGATTCAAAGAAGCTGAGAGGGAGGGGAATTTTTTTCTTTTCTTGGGGAAACTATTTTTCTCAGGAAAAAAGTTCAAACTGATCCGGTTTAGACGAGTACAAAGTCAGCAGTAAAAAATAAATGCATCAGTGCACTGATGAAGTCCATTGTATAGCTAAGACATCAATGCATGGAATAAAACAGCAGCCTGAACAATCTTTTGAGATATCATCTGGCTGGTTTTTATCATTCAATCAGATTGCCCTTTTATGCTACTCTTATTTTCTCCTTTTTTTTTTTTTTTTAAGTTTCATCATTATACTTGAATTTCAAGACTACATAGATGTGTTTTTATAGTTTATGTATGGGTTCATATTGGCTTTGGTTTCTTGCTGCTTATTTGGATTTAAAAAAAAATATTTCCACCAGAAAGACCATCTCTTTTTAGTCAAAATATTTTAAAATTCTCATTAGATGAGTATTGTTAAAAAGTCAGTGCAGTGTCCTAAAAGCTATATACCTTATGTTTGTATATGTATTTTCTTGATGATTACAGTAACAAAATAATCTGAGTAAATATTCCATTCTATACATGAAAACATAACCAAAATAATTCATTAGTTGCTGAAAAGTGAAAAGTTTTCACCTGATAGTTGCTTGAAAGCCTTCATTTTGTCAGTAGGGAAACCAACTAGTTAAGTGTGATCACCTTGGTTATCTCAGGGAGACCTTAGAAGATGAAGGAACTCATTGTTCTGCAGTATTTTGAGTCCAACTTTCATAAAAGCTATAATCCAAATAAAAATAAGCTTATATTCAGGCATTTCTAATACCTGAGCTGTCATTTTATTGCCCTTCTTCAATGTGTACAGATACTTCATTCAGAAGTACCTGCTAATAAAAAAGGGTATTGTATGTGATACTTAAAAAAGTGTCATTCATTCTTCTTGAGCCACCAGAAAAGATTGAATGGCGAATCTAGTTGTGTATATCTTTCTGCTTCTCTATAAAATATAATAAGGCAGTTGCAATTTGGGACTGAATGATTTTGTCATTTTGTGGGGGAAAAAAAATTGGGGTGGTAAAATAAAATTTTTACATTTATCATTCAATCCTAGGCTACTTACATATCTTCAAGCTGATGCATCAGGTAATCATGGGATTGCTGTTAAGTAGTAGCCTAATGACATGCCTGGTGAAATCAAAGAACATTTGAGGCAGGAAAAGACCTCTGGAGATAAACTTGTTCAACCACATTGCTTTAAGCAGGGAAGAAATAGGCTTAACTAGAGCAAGTTGCTCAGCATTATGCGCAGTCAGGTTTTGAGTATCTCCAAGGCTGGAGACTTTACAAGCTCCCTGAGCAACCTGTTTCAGTGTTCTGTTGTCCTTACATTGAAAAATAAAGTCTTCTTTTTTTTCTGTGATTCCTTTCTTGTAATGACTGAGGCAAAGAAAGCATTGAATACCTCAGGTTCTTCCATGGCCTTTGCCACCAAGTCCCTTGCTCCAGCAGCAGGACCCTCACATTTTTCCTTGTCTTCCTTTTGTTGCTGATACACCTGTAGAAACCCTTTTTGCCAAGGCTGCCCCAAACCATTTTTTTTCTTGAGAGGACATGAAGTTCAACAGGGCACCTGCCCTTCTCAGCTTGTCAATCATCTCTGTCAGGAAGATGCTGGAGCCTAACATCATGGACCAGATGAATTCAGCAGCTTTATAGGGATTGGTCCATAGACTAAGGAATGATATATCTCTCTCTCTCTCTCTCTGGGTGTGTATATATATATATGAGACAAGAGTGATGGCATATTGAAAAATGTGGGATCTGAGCATGACGTGAATGGTATGGAATAAGGGGTGGATACTGTCCTGGATTCAGCAGTAGCAGTCATTTTTCTCCTTCTTAGTAGCTGGTGCAGTGCTGTGGTTTTTACTTTCAGCCTGGGAACAGCACTGAGAACACCGATGTTTTTATTTTTGCTCAGTAGCGTTTACCCTGACCAAGGACTTTCTGAGTCTCATGCTCTGCCAGGGAGGAGGGGAAGCTGGGAGGAAGCAGAGACAGGACACCTGACCCAAACTAGTCAAAGAGGTATTCCATACCACAACATGTCATACCCAGTATATAAACTAGGGGAAGTTACCCAGAAGGGCTAGATCACTGCTGGGTCGGGCGAGGTATCGGTTGGCGGGTGGTGAGGTATTGTATTCTCTTTCCTTGTTATTTCCATTATCATTATTATTGTTGGTGGTAGCAGCAGTGGTTTGTGTTATACCTTAGTTACTGGACTGTTCTTATCTCGACCCATGGGAGTTACATTCTTTCGATTCTCGATTCTCCTCTCCATACCTCTGGGAGCGGGGGGAGGAAGGCGGGGAGCTGGGCAAGCAGCTGCGTGGCTCTGGGTTGCCAGCTGGGCTTAAATCACACCAGTTCCTGCACTCCAGAAATCACTGCACTCCAGAAACTTCTTGGATTGTTTGTGCCTGGCTGTGTTGCACTTCTGGCAGGTATCAGAATGGTTAAAGCCTCCGTAAAGACCAGGGCCTGTAAATATGAGGCTTATTCTAGCTGTCTGAAGAAGGCATTTTCTGCTTTTTGTTTACATGGTCTGTAGCAGACACACTGTGACATCACTCATGTTAATCTACCCACTAATCCTGTTCTTACCTGTCTCCACATCCATCTAGGGTAGAGCTCCACATATTCCCACTGCTCTCCCATGTAACAAGCAATATCTCCTCCTTCCCTTCCAGCCTGTTCTTCCCAAAGAGCTCCCATAAACCCATTGCCATAGTTCCACTGTGTGAGCTATGAATGGAGAGACTACCTGGTCTCCAAAATCCCAGTGAGTTGTATCCCTGCAACTACCTGCAAGCAGATCTTTAATTCCCCTTGCTTGTTAGTCTTGCTGCGTGCATTGGTGTACAGGCACTTCAGAGAGGCCCCCAGTCATGCTGACTTCCCAGGAAAGGTAAGAGAGGTTTCCACACAGTGCTGTCCTGTAGGCACATCCTTATTTATGTGCAGACACTTGAGGTGGGCTTCCTTTGTTCCTGTGCTGTTGATCACGAGCACCCTTGTGTCTAATAAACCCCCTGCCTTTTGTTTGCCAACCTTGTCCACCACTTTCTCACTTGATTTTTGCTAATCTTTCCCTCTACTGTTGGTCTTAGTTTAAAGCAAAGATGTTTTTTCCCCATTTTCTCAGAAATAACAAAATAATTAAATTGCTATGTCTGGAAAAAAATTGAAAAGTGGATTTTCAGCTAAAACATACTATTTTAGAAAGTTTTTCAATTTTAGTAATTTAATATGGAATTGCTGGATAAAGATTTAAATAAAATGACAGTTTGAAGATAGTATTATTTAAAATAGCTTTTGAAGGTATACCAATAATCTAATTCTCAGAGATTTTGATGGGCATGGAGGAAGGATGAGAAACAAATACTAAAACTGTTTTTTCGTGTCTGTGCACTTCTGTATGCCAGCATGCACAGCTCTGTAGGTTCATTTAAAAAAATATTTTTGTTTTTTTTGTGTTGATTCACTTCATTATGATTTGAATTCAGCATGAGGCCATTACCTCATTTTCTTACTTTTTCCATTTATAAACTATTCTCAGTCATGTGCACAAAAGACACAATATATGTAGCACATCCTCTGTCATGCATCATCCTAACAGAGGCACTAAATGGTTATCAGGGTTCTCAGAAGCAAACAGTCCCACCCCACCAGCCTTTTTACAGTGAAGTCTTGAAGATACCAAGGATGAGGAAGCATGACCTAAATGTAAATAATGTGTTGAAAATAGTGTACTGTTGTTTACGCATCTTTAAAACTGAGTGAGGTTCTTTCAGCGGCAATGAACACTGTGCTTTTCTCATAGTGTAGCTAACGTAGAACTTAGTTAATTTTTAAGTCTCCCCTGTGCTGCAGAAACATGAGTACCCGTTAATTTTATTTAGCTGAATCATTTGATGTCTTTACTTAATGTGTCATCTAGTCCAGTCCTCCTGCTGTGAACATCTTTCATAAGATCAAAGCCCTGCCTATGTCTTCACATCTGTCTTCTCTCTATTTGGTTATCTTGATTCTGATTTTTTCAATCTAGATGTTAACCCCCTTCCTGCATAGACCCCATTTCATAGTTTCACTTATTCTTTTCCTTTCTTCACTTTTTCTTCACTATATCTTCTCTAGCTGTAAATATTGATTCTTTCTGTCTTCTCTTCTGTCAGAAAAAGGAATGCTACTGTTGATTTATCTTCTAGCAGTTAAATAAAAAAATCTAGATAAGTTGAACCTTTTAAGTGCTGTTAGATCTGTAGTCAATGTAACAGAACTACTGTGAATGTTTTGAGTCTATAAACCTTGCTGTAGGTCTGAAGTTCTGAAGTAAATTTAGCATTAAACACCTATTATTTTTATTAATTTGAAATTCTATGCTGGAGTCAGCACTCCGACAATTCCTGAGGTGACATCAGGTGAGAATTAGTGAAGTTGAGAATTAATTATCGCTTTACTTATGTGCTTGGCAAAGATGCAAGAGAAGATGCAGCAAAAGCAGCCTTAGGGTGCTGTGCTGTCCCAGTTGCCTACATGCAAACTGCAGAGGGGCTGAGTACCCATCCTGGCGCTGAACCCTCGGTCAAGTTTCAGGGCAATGCCAGAAAGCCCTCAGCCCTGTGTTAATGGGTTTCTGTCTGTTGGCACCTCATTTATCTTTTTAAAGTTGGCACTGAGACTGTCAAAGGATATGCAATGTGCTGCTTTCAAGTTCTTGGTTAGAAATTAGTTTAATGATCTGGTTTAGAATATTTAATCATTGTAATGACTTGGACCCTAGAATAAAGTCTAGATTCTGAGATTAAAAACTGTTATTTTTGTTAGTTCATTGATAGTATTAACTCATTTCGCTACGTAGGCTCTTGTTTCCAGTTGCTTGTTACAACTTCTTCAGATGCTTTAGAATACACAGTGTGGATGCTCTGACAGGGTACTAAGCCTAATTGACATAACAAAGAAAAGGAAGTAAAGCATACTATCACTGCCTCCCTTTTGGGATAAGGTGCAAATTGATCTCCTATTTATTTCTAATGAACCTTCTGTCTGGACATTTCTTGGATGTGTTTTGTTTGGAAAGTACAGTTAAATGTGCTAGTGATTACTGCATGAATTCATAAATATAACTTAGAATATAGAATGGTAAGCAAATAGTTTGATAAAAAGTCTAAAATCAGTATTTCAACATGTCCAAGCAACCCCTTTTGCATCAAAATTTATAAGGTAGGGTTTTTTTTAATAATACAAAATTTAAAAAAATCACACATATGCTTCTGTGTGCATAGGTACATATATATGTGTATCTGCATTGTATAAAAATACTGGGATAAATATCTACCCTGCAAAAGTAGGGCTGCAATTTGGTGGATGACATACAAACTCTTAAATCTAATTTCTAGAACTTGATAAATAGGTCAGCTTTTCATAGGAAATGAGGAGATATGCTGTGACAGTCATAAAGCAATAAATATTTAGGAGCCCAGTGCCTAGAGGTACTAGGATTTATTCCCAAAATATCAAAGCAAGTGCCTGTGCTGACTACAGTAGGCTTTAATTCATGCCTCTGAGAAAAGATAAGGTAGAAAAAAAATGTCATGACTCTGCAGATTACTGAAATGGAAAGAAACTCCAGCCTGTGGAAAATGTGGACGCTTAAATTTTATGTAGCATTACAGTGCTACAATACATTATAAGTATTTAGAAAGCTGTTTTGTTAATGGTAGTTTTCTTAGTTTTGTCTTGGTTGTCTCAGCTAAAGGAGGTTACAGTGACTTGCCACAGGTCAGTTGGTGGCAGATTGGAGAAGAAAACCAAGGATTCCCAAGTCCTAGTCCAGTGATTCCTCTGCTAAATGGAGCTTGCTCTGTTTTTTCGAAATGCCAGAGAAATCATACCACCATTGGTGTGTTCAGGTATTTTACTTTTCTCCCACCTTGTTTGAAACAATTCATCAGAACAGAGTTATAGTTTACTGTATTTGTACATGTCGTCTGCAGCTTCTTAATTTTGCCTGGGTAAAAAATAGTTGCATAATATAGTCACTCTTTTCAGATGAAATTATGAATATGTGTTTCTTGCTTGGAAGGGGTAGGTGCCTGCGGACTACTTCTATTTATTGTATTTTATCTTATTAGTCTAGATGTCTCTTGCAGGCTAATCCCTCTTTATAGGAACATATGTTTTCTTGAGTACCCTCTTTCTTGTAGCAATTATTAGTCTCTAATATATTTGGAGTGCAAAATGGGTCCTACAAGAGCTCCCTAGCACAGATACAGGACTATGTGAAGTAGTGCATTGGTTGTTAGACCCTGTTATTTTTCCATCCTTTAAACTGGTAAGACAGAGAAACTGGTGATGGAAAAACTGCTCTTCAAAAGGAGTTAGGATTTTTCAGATGAGAAGTGGCTTTATTACAATCAAGCTTCTCTGTCATGAGAGTAACTTCCTATGAAGCTTGCAATCCACGGTTTCTAAGACCTACATTCAAGCTACCAGTTTGATCCAACTGGATCAAGTACAGAGATTCTGACTCTTTCAACTCTTCAAATTAACCAAGCCCACATCAGCTGAGAGGTTTGAGATTGAGCTGTCTTGTCCAAACTTATGGATGGAAGAAAGGTGTGTATGGCATTCAGACTTCCATTATGCATTGTGTCATATATTCTGCGCGCTGTAGCTAATACCTAGAATGACTCTGTTCTTCTGGTAAAATAAAATTTGGCTGAAACATACCATTAACTTCTCAATTAATTCTTTCATGCAGCATTTTGTCTAAATTTTTCCAGAGTAAAAAAATAATTGCACAAATGAATTGGTGGGCCATAAATCCATTTTCAGTTTTTGGTTCTAAATTACAGTGCTTCTGATTTGAATATTGTTCTGTTCTCATTGTTTACATGTGTATGTGAATACCAAAACTGATTTATGAGGAAAGAATATTTCCTTTCCAGATTGTGTATCAGATAGGTTAAACAAATGGTTTACAGGCATCATTCACAATTTTCAGAGTGCACATATTTCAAATCTGTTAGTGACTGCTGTTCTACTTTCTTTTGTGGCACAAACATGATCTGACAATAAAGACACAGGATGTTTCTAATGAAAAGGGATATGACTGCAAACGAAAATAAAATGTAAATACAGTAAATGTCAAACTAAGACTAAATTGGACAAGTACAGAACATTCAGACCTGATTTGCTTTAAAGTGTCAATCATCAGAATTCAAAAGCTACTGTTTTGATGGCAAGATAGCCTTTTTTAATGAAATTACTTGCTTTATCTCTAAGGAAATTATAGTTGGATATACTGTAGAAATATAATACAAATTCATTAAAAAAAATCTTTTTTTTTTTAACAGAGAAAAATTAAATAAGATGGGAGTTAGTTTTTAATTTCATTAATTCCTTCAGAACAAGTCCAGTGAAGTGCTAGAGACAATGTAATTGCTACATGCAATTGAAAAGAAGTATCACAAAATGTGTTCTACTTTTGCTAATTATACTGCAACCAGCCAAAATATAAACTAGGAAATGTCACATTGGAATGGGTTCCTATTTCACAAAGTACTGGAATGTACACACTCTTCTTTGTGTCACCTGCTGTCTTTTGACATGTCAGTCCACTGTTTTTTAATGTGAATTAGGTGTTTTCAGCCTTTAGAGTTTACCAACTGTTTAAGTGCTTTGATGAATAAAGCTTTATTGAAATTGATCCTGTACCAACGCATGGTAGAGGTTCATTGAGAAAATAGAGCAATGCTGAGTGAGAATGAGAAAAAACTAGGTCTTTTTTTAATGGAGAAGGACAGGGCTTCTGGACATCAGGTAACTTTAAAAGATAAAGCCAAGTCTCACTGTGTGTCTATGTGTTTAAATACGTATGATAGAATTAAATGCTCTAATGGAGTTTGACGGACTGGCACTACTGCACTTTGTCAGAGATTCCTTTTAAGAAAGCTCCTGGGAAAGCCTGCTTTGATAAAAGAGTATGGCTAATTTAGCTTTCATTTTTAAACAAGGAACTCTCATTTTTCCTTTGTCTATTCAGTGTGTAAAATCAAAAACCCTTATAAAAATTCTGACTAAGTCTCTCCTTCCAAATAACTACTAAAGGAAGCAATGGGCTACATTCTGTTAATCAAGTTACTCTGCTGCTATGATTTTAGTAATTTTTAGGAGAATGCCAGGATTTTGTGAATACTATAAAATCATTTACTCTGTCTGAGGAAAATAGGATTTTAAATTCATCTTAGAATCAAGCTGATATAACTAGAATCCTGTACTAGAATAATTTTGGAAATGTTGAGAAATTATTACTCAGATGGTGGCAGTTCTGACATTCTTTGCAAAATACCTTTCATTGTTTCAGTTACTCTTTTATTCAATTATACTGTTCCATAATAGATTGCAAAAATACCTTTTTCTAAATAAAGCTATTTGACCTGAAATATTTTTTTTTATAATTTTGTTTTGTAGCAAAAAAATGTGTGTGGAACTTCTTTTGTTATTACTGCTTTCTGAATATAACACCTGTGACCTGGGTTTTTTTTCATGTTCTTATGGGAAGCTTGATTAATTTGTATAGTTAATGATAGATGAACAAATGTTGCTAGACATGAAGAGATTCGTCATTTTGTCAGTGAATGCCAGGCTAATATTTGTATACCTTGCTTGTCTTACATAAGCTTATAGTTTACACTGCCATTCCTGAATTGCTACTGGGAAGAACTATATTAGGTAGGTTTGTTTTTTATCATGAAAGTTACTGGAGTGTGTGTGTGATGTTCTCAAAAGCAGAAAAAGATGAACAGGCCTGGAACTTCTACTGGCTCAAAGGAGGTTATAGGATTTTTAATGAGAAAGGCAAACACACTGGTGTTACTGAAATGCTGGTACTTAAATCTTATAGGAAATGATTGAAATGCTCAGTTTCATTTATTTCAATACTCTTCTTGATATGTCTTTTGCATATAGTATATACCATGATTGTATTTTCTGTGGACTTTATCTGTTCTGTTTCTGTATTGTTCAGTTGGCAGATTTGTACTTCAGTAATTCATTTGTTTTCTTTTACATTGTTCTTAAATTGAAAATGGATGAATTAGACATGCCTTAAGAACCAACACAGTCAGATTATCTGCAACTGTCTAGTTTCTGTCTATTCAGATTAGGTCAAATATTTGTTTTCAAATAAGTTGTGTAACAGAGGATGAACAGACTACTGTGAAACCAATCCATCTGTCATATAACGCTACATGACTGTATTACATCAGTAGCCCATTTTTTAAAAAAATGCCAAATATAATTGATACTGAAATCTTACCACAGTGTAATACAATTACTGAGAACAATGTTTTACAAGAGCATAGTTTACAAGTTACTGGTAAAAATCTGTTTTGATAATAGCAGTTGTGTTTCTGTATTTAATGGAGTTTGGTGCCTCAGAGCAATTTAAAGGACCAAGAGAGCTAGAAATTTAGTTTTTATGCAGTATCTCAGTTCCCTAGATGCTGAAATATTAGAAGACAATCAGCTTGCCTTCTTCAGTCTTCCCTTACCACAGGGCAAAAAGCAGTGTAGAAATCACCAGAATATATTGAATTTTTCTTCTCCACTTTTGGTGAAACACTGGGACAGGTTGCATAGAGACGTGGTAGATGCCCCATCCCTGGACACATTCAAGTCAGGTTGGACAAGGGTCTGAGCAATCTGATCTAGTTCAAGATGTCCCTGCTTAATGCAGAGGGGTTGGACTAGATCATCTTTGGAGGTCCCTTCCAACCCAAACTATTCTATGATTCAATGATATTAGTGTTCCCCCTTGCCATTTCATTGTAAATGGAAAAGTAATCCTCTGCTTTGGTCAGCATCCTCATCAGCTGTTATAAACAGGCTCATTTTCCAAATTCATATTCCGTTTTCATATAATTGACAGAAATAACATTTCAGGATAAACAATGTAATTTTAAACATTTCTTGTAAGTACTTCTCCCCTCTTCAGCATTTGAAGAATAATGGTGTTGAATATTTTTGAAAAGGTCTCCTCCTTGCTTGGCAATAGCTGCTCCTAAAATGATCTGCTGCTCTGATGTTGCTTTGTAATGTTCGCAATCATCTGACAAGTGAGAAAAAGAGATTCCAACCATTAGTAACCAATGGTGTAAGAAAGCTGTTCCAATTTAGAAAACATCTGTTTTTGTGGACTTAGAATTAAACAATACTTTGCAGTAAATGCAAGTATTCTCCTGGGGAATGCCACTTGGTTTTTAGGCATATGAATATATCATGACTCTGCTCTATCCTGTATCTCATATTTTTGTTAGTATTTTTTATGAAGGCAAAATGCACTTTAACTTTTTTAGTTGAGTTAGATATGTATAAGTATTTGTTTTGCATCTCCTACAAAAATGTGTGCTTGTGTTTTCTGCTTTAAAATTTTAGCCTGTATACTGAGCAGTGTACCAGAATATGGTCTGGGTTTTTTTTTTTTCTCTTGTTTCAGTTGAGTTTTGACATTTTGCTTTTTTACCTTCTTGGAAAAAAATCCAAACCTTTCCAGCATTTTTATAATGTTGCTTTGAAAAGTGCATTTGAGATCTCAGAAGTCAGGTTTCCAGTTGAGCTTGCCTGTTTCTGAAATATACTGGAGACTGTTTTTTATGTCAGGACCATCATATCACAAGCTATCAGTATAACTCAGGAAGCATCTTGGATTTGAAAGACCATATTTTAAGATACAATTTTGCCTAAGAAACATTAATTCTATCACTGGGATCACAGTTTAGAAGCTGAAGTTATGGCCCGACAAATTAATAAATATTATTTATAGGTTTAGTTGCTTAAAAAAATATATTCTGAATGAAGTATTCTTACAGAAATCCCTCTATTAATATAAATTATTTTGCCAAGACTTCTTTCATCAAGCTGTTTCTTTATCAAGTACCCATAGTGATTCTTCCTTTTCCTCTGTCTTTCTAACCAATGTTTCACACCTGTGATGGAAATAATAATTTTACTGAAAAGCAGAGATCCAATTTCCAAAATTATCATTGACTTCTGTTGTTTTGAAATTTCACTGTCTGGATGTGGTTTTTAACTCCTTTGGATAAGCTTTCTCTGGTTTCGTTGTGCAACACTAGTGTTCAAGGCTTCAGAATGTTGTATTTCTAGTTAGTTCTAATTAATAATTTCTAAGTTCTAAGAAAAGCATATAAATAAATGGAAATACTTTTCTTTTTCTAGCTGGAATTTAACCGTGAAACCCATTCATTCACAGTGGTAAATTCTGCATAAGTGCATAGATTTTTATCTTTTCCATATCTGATGGTGGCATTTCCTAAATACAGAGAACGCTTCTTGGCTTGGAAAGGCCAGAGTAAAAATAAATTATGAAGTATTAATAGTATAAAACAATTTTAAAGAATATTTAAATTATTTTTCAAGTGTTTAATTTAAAGGATACCTTTGTCTTTACTTAATAAGGTTTTCTGTTGTTTAAAATTTCATGAAGGCCAGGGAGCTGGAATTGCCACCCACCCAATTTCTCATATAGTTAGCATAGCATTTTCTGTAACCTTTTCTTGATTCCAAAGCTGCATCAGTGTGATATATTCCCCCAAAGTTACATGTTTTTTCTGTAATACCTATTGAGTAGCTTTTACAAACTACTTCAAATCTGCTGTTCACTGTCCAGCCATATAGCATTAATACACATGCAGTAAACTGGATTTATGTCCTATATATTTGGATGTAGGACTCTTAAGTGAGGCAAAAAAATAATCTAATTGAAAACAATGGAACTAATAGCCCATGCTGCGTTATGGGTTTGTAGACATAGTTCTGGCATAGAATCATAGAATCATAGAATAGTTAGGGTTGGAAAGGACCTTAAGATCATCTAGTTCCAGCCCCCCTGCCATGGGCAGGGACACCCCACACTAAACCATGTCACCCAAGGCCTCGTCCAACCTGGCCTTGAACACCACCAAGGATGGAGCGTTCACAACCTCCGTGGGCAACCCATTCCAGTGCCTCACCACTCTCTCAGTAAAGAATTTCTTCCTTATATCCAATCTAAACTTCCCCTGTTTAAGTTTGAACCCCTTACCCCTTGTCCTGTCACTACAGTCCCTGATGAAGAGTCCATCCCCAGCATCCTTGTAGGCCCCCTTCAGATACTGGAAGACTGCTATGAGGTCTCCACGCAGCCTTCTCTTCTCCAGGCTTCCAAGCAAGCCACATAATTACAGGTTAATCACAGAAGTTCAAAATATGCTTTTAAGTTATCCATCTTCCATAAAGTGTTCAAAAGCAGCCAGCTAAGTTCTATTTCAGTAGACTATTTATATTTTTCAGAATTTTTAATTCTGAAACTGTGTATCTGCCTCACATACTCTCTCTTCCAAGTAAAACTTTGTAAAGTAACTTCGTAGAAAATTCTTTGCTGTGCAGTAGTTACCAATATCTGAGCTGCTAATAACTTTAACTGATTTTGCATATTCTATGTGATTTCAGTAAACTTTACATGAAGATTGTACTTTTTGCCTTTGAAAGAACATATCTAGAAAGGGATTTATTTTTGTCAACTTTACTACTAGATAGCTCAGAACTACTGAAAGGTACTGAAAAATACTGCTTCTTTTAGAGTAGCCTAGCTGCATCTCTGTTACTGCATGCTCATTCATTGTCCCTTGAACTCTTTGCTTCTCCAGGTATTGATACCCAGAATTCGGTATAAGTGCTCAAAATGGGCAAAGCACAGGAATTAAAAGCGGAAAAGAGCTGCTTGTATGATTTGTATTAAACTACAAGCACTTTTAAAATTAAATGCTGGGTTTGTTGATTAAGCATTTTTGATGCATCAGTAGTACAAAAATATGCTTAAAATTATCATTCCCAAAGCACAGTTCTAAATCAGCAAAGTGTGCAGAATCTAACATATTAATGCAAGTTCAGTGGTGAACATGTAGTGTTGATGGCAGGGACAAGCCCAGTGGGACTGTTCATGTAATTAGAAAAGAATCAGGTCTCAATAATAATTGCATGGAACTGAAATTGTTTTTCAAATAAATTCAAAATAACCTAAATTATTCTTAACAAATGACAGAAGCTTGCCCTGCACTTATTTAATGTTAGCAAAAGCTGCTAATATATATAACGCCAACCTTGTTTTATAACCAATTTGGAACATTACTTATTTGCTGTACCTGACACAGTACAGATAAATAGGGCAAATAAATTTGGTTCTTAATTAGAAATTCAGAAATTAAGAACTACAAATGCAGATACAAAAGTGATGACAGATAGTGGTTTAATACAGAGTTTTGTGCTACATGTGAAGCCAAAACATCTTTAGCTTTCCACTCATATTCTTTCTGAGGAGAGAGAATGCACTATTTGATCACATCGGTGACTTCCTACTGCAAAAGGAAAGGAACATGGGACGGATGTGTCAACATCATAGGTATATGTAGTACATGAGACACTTCAAACTATCTCCATTGCATCCATTTAATATGATTGGAAACTTCTGTGTTGATTTGAAATTTAATTTTATGGTATCAAATAATTCAGGAAATAGAGGTTCTGAAAATAGGAGATAGGTCGTTCTTGTATTCTTTTCATTAAGTTATTCTCTAATGTAGTGTTCATCAGAGAGCACTTAGGGCAGTTCCCTGTATTGGTAGACAAGAGAACAATATTGCCTGACAGCATTTTTTTTTTTTTAGCAAGCTCAGATAGTTTTGCATGACTGTCATTAACAGTTTGTTTAATCTTGCATGTTTTAAGCCATCTTTCAGCATTGTACTTTAGTCAAAAATCTAAATTTGATTTTCTGGACTTATGAATGTTTTGAACTTCTTTTTTTTTTTCTTCTTCATCCCAACTAAGAATGAAGAGTTGAAATAACCAAATTCTGTATTAAATAGAAAATGCTAAAGTCTTTGATACAGAGATGTCAGACCATCTCATTATTACAGACTTGATTTAGAAAGAGTTGTCAGCACTCCTGACTGAGATGATTTGCTTTAGTTTGTGAGCAACACTGACATATTTTAGCTGGTAATCAGTTTGCCTGTATCTCTGCTTGTCAGTGCAGCCTCCCAGGATTTATAGCTCCTGTATTTTGTGCCCTTTTCTTCTCTGTGATACAGATTAACTTGCTGAACAAAGCCCCCTGGTTCACTGAGTTGGGCAGCTCTCACGTGGCATTATAATGATTCAATTAAAGAAGGATATTGCTGTGATTGTCGGCATGTGTAGTCCTGGCAAAGAGCAGCTCACATGGGAAGGGAGAGAGTCAGAGGCTCCTAAAGTGTAACTCTGATGGGGCAGTTTAGCCATTCATATAAATCTACAGATTTTTTGCCTCAATGAACCACATCAAAATAGTTTCTTACAAATTGTCTGCATCCTGCAATTACAGGGTTTTAGCTGATGGAGGTCTCAACAGAAAATTTGTAGTATAATTGGCAGCATGAGACAGAGCATTTGTCATACAGTGGAGTTTCAAGAGAGGAGTGCTATTGAAAGGATGAGCAGTTACAGGTACTTCATTTTCAGTATAATGCTAGCGAAATGAGAATATATTCTGTACAGTTAATAAGTGCTGGAAAATGGAAAAAAAATTGCCATTACCTTGAAAACAAGCAATGCAACTTGTTGCTTCATGTGTGTCTCCTTATGGGGGCTGGCTAAGGAAGGCCTCCTGCAACTGCTGGCCAGCCACACTACTGAACTTGGACTTGGTAATGTGTTTGACTAGGGAGGGGAAAAATTGCCTAGGGAAACTCGGTTCATAGTGTAAGAAATTATTACATATTGTAACTTGGTGTACTTTGTTAACAAGTTTGGATGAGGTTTTTAGTTACTTCCACTGTGTTATTCCACCCCTTCCTTTGGGTAAAATGATGAAATATTTTAGCAAAATTATCAAAGCTGTAGTATGGGCGGATGCCAGTATACTCAACAGCAATTCCCTGTTCTGAGGTACCATAACTGACTACAAAATTATGATTAGTTTCATTCAAGAATTCCTAGATAAAGATTTAATTCCCTGGCACTGAAATTTGTTTTAGTAATAGAAATTGAATTGAGATACCTGTAAATGTGTAGGTAGGTCAAGGCTTCAAGCATTAAAATGCATGTCTTGAACTTTAGTTAGTTCCAGACCATTGCTTCCCTTTTTTAGTCTTGGAATCCTTGTATCTAGTGACCATCTTCATGAGGAGTTGATTTAGCCTTGCTTTTAAGGGAAGAAAAAATTCTTGTACTGCACTAACAAACTTTTTGAGCTTTTGACTTTTGTCATCTTTGAGTTAATTAAAACCCCTACTTCTTAAGAATCAGTGATGCTGAATTATGGTGCAAAGGGATAATTTTTGCAAGATATGTGGATGATTAGCAATAAAATTCATATTTAGATTTAGAAATTGAAAGATCAGGGTCTTCCCAAACCACACAGAGTGAAATCTAAGTAACCATAAAAATTCTGCTTCTAGGAGTTGTATTCATTCCGTGTAGCTGTAAGTAGCTAAAGGATACTAGTTCTAGTTTCTTGTCAAGACTTCCACTGTCAGTAATTGAGAAAGACAGATACCTTTAGGTAGTAACTGACGATTAAAGATAGAAGGGGTTAGTTGTAACTTATATGGCAGAAACCTCCTATGGTCGTATCAAAGAAGAGAAGCCTACTAATAAGCCTAGTCCCTCAGTGGACTTCTAGCAATACACAATATTGACAGCCATCACCTTCACTTCCCATTTGATAATGTTTAATATCTCTTTCCCAAGGCCAGATGCTCTGTGGGCTTGTTAGCTCTCTATGGGTTCTGCCCCTGAGGTAAGTTATGCATGTCTCCATGCCTAGTTCCAAGTGTGTTTGGAGCAGAGTCGGTGATCATTATTCAATGGCTCCTGTGTCCTGTAACCTTTCTATTACAGGATATTGTTATCTTCCTTTTTGTTTTATGTAAGGTGCATTGTCACTGTTGTCAGAATTAGTCTTTGAAACAGATTTCAAAGAGTCCTTATGTGTCAGGTTGAAGACTGCAAATTATCTTTCACATGGAGATGAGTGAAATTTTAAATATTAATATTAGAAATTTGGTCTGAGGTGCCTATGCATCAGAAGATTAGTGAGGTTTTGTCCCAGTTAGAATTGCCTCACTGATAAACAAACGGCACATTTTTGATAGTGTATGTTTATTTAGAAATGCTCGTGTAGAATCTGTGCTTCACTGTGAACTTCCTTCTAGCTACCCCTTTCCCTGTTAATTGTGCATAATGATAACTGAAAATCTAACAGATGTGTTTCTACAACTTCCTTTTCTCAAGCACATTGAGCTTCATTGGAAGAGTGATAGGGAGGCAGCTTTTTGTATATTTGTTTTCTCCAAGTTCTTTGAGAAGGTTTAGGGCTAAAAAATATCCCATTGGATATTGGCATGACCCGAGCCAATCAGGTTTAGGTAAATAAGCCCATAAAACAGAAATGTAAAAGCCTAATTCTGAGGTGAAGTGAAGGAGTTTATGTTTCACATTTGAGTGTCGAGTCAGGTGACTCAGAAGCAAACAGTGATACATCAGCAAGGAAAATTATTATATTGAGCAGCAGCTTGTGTTTCCCAGATTAGAATTCTTGAGCAAAATTAGATTAAGATTTTCTTTCATTATTCTAATCAAACTATTCTGCCCTTTTCATTGTCTTAGATCATTGTTGATAAATGACAGACAAGTGCCTTGAGTGCTGCTTCCCAAATATAATTGAGATGTTTTTCAGTTGATGAGATTATACATTTGCTGAATTTAAAGCAGCTAAAACAGAAATAGGGACTGCATGTATTGAAAGTTAAACTATGCACCTGCATATGTTGAGTTAGGTGGGTTTAAATCTTTAATTGATGTGTTTGATTGTTGGGGTTTTTTTTAATTTGCCCTTCATTTTATTGAGTTCTTACATTTAAGATAACCACAAAACACATGACCTTTTGGATTTGTGCTCAGAAACAGACAAGACAAAGAAGGATTTTGTAGCCTAGCAGATAACATACAGAATCACAGGGCAATGGTATCTTATCAGAAGTCTTCTGTTGTGTTTTGTATCTTGTCTCAGAACATTCCCTCTCACTTATGCAGTAATCTTTGCACACTGAATTAATCAGGCAGTTCACAATGAAGCTGTCTGGAGTGGGAGCTGCCTTTTGCACAGGTGTTTGCTCCTGACATGGAACAATGATCTGAGCTAAACGGCCAAGGGAAGGTGTACTTTTGAAGTGCAGACATCCTAGACCTTGCTTTGCTAATCAAAGCCAGAGAACTTCCTCAAAGATACAGCTTCAATCAGAGTAAGGTTTTATACAGTTTAGATTAAATCTTATCCATGAAGCAAGTTTAGGAAAGCGTATGTGCATGTCAGTTAACAATATATTCCATATACCCTTGAAGGGCTGATTACTGACAGCGCTAGGAATACTAGGTATTAAACGTTTGCAGTCTTGTGTGATCCTGAGAAAGAGATAACTGCATATCATTACCTGCAATGTCATGTTCCAGGACTGTGTCCTACATTTCTAGTAGTACTTATTATAATACAAAAATACCATTATCACATTGCCTTACGTATGAATTGCCTTCCAAATTTTGTCCCAGTGTAACACACATTATTATGCACTCTGCAGTTCTAGAAATATTTCATAAGCTTACACTGCATGCATGGAATTTATCATCAAATTTACTTCTGTTCATTTCCATAGAAGACCATGCATCTATGGTTATAATTTACTTCCTTGTTTAAAGCAAAGATATTCACCTGAATTCCAGTGACTTCTTATTCATTTAAGGACTCAGTAAGACAGTTTACCAACTGAATTTAGGAGTTGGAACAAGCCTCCCTTTATTATACGGATAACAAACATAGGGACAGATTCCATTTCATAGCATTTTGTCTGCTTGACAATTTCTTCAGAATAATGTTAATGGCCTTTTCTATTTAAATAATTGAATTCCATATCAGATGAAACTCATTACAATGAACGTTGGTTCTTTTTTTTTTTGTGACATTTGTACATTCCCTAATTCTGAGCAATAGACTCGGCCTTCCATATCTTGCTAACAATATCTGCGTCTTGTGTGTACTTTGTATTTTGAACTATGTCACTGGATTTTTGTTCCTTGGGTTGTTAATGTATGATCCGTAAGTATATGCAGCATTCAAACCTCCAAATACTCTCTGTATAAACCTGTTTTTCATGAGCAGTCGAACTAATTGATTTTGGTTTCATTTTTGGCATGAATTTTTGTTCTTTTTCGTATATACACCACTGGTGACCCTTCCTTTCCTTTTCCTGGCTCTATACAACTTCCCATTGGGCCAATTAATGCACAGCTACAAATAATGCTGATTTGCTGTTTGCTAATTTGAGTCATCTGACTTCTGTGGAAAAAGATGTATAACAGAATTTTGTCTGTTAGCCTCTTTTCTCAACGCAACCCAGCCACAAATTCTTTGGGAACCTACTGGGGGACAGAGGTGATTTGACTGATGAAATAATATAAGCTGCTCTGTCACACAGAGTTTTTCATATGGAGTATGTTGGTGATTGAAGGAAAAAGGAAGGATAGTTGTAATTATTTTATTGTGATATCGTTGAATATTTTGAGGAGTTAGACATTCAAAAAAAGAAAATGGGAGTTATCTAATGTTTAAAGTTCAGTTATGAAATGTGCAAGAATAAAAAATAGCATTGTCAGCCAATGACTCTATCTAACTATTCATTGTGTTTTCCAGTAAAAGGGCTTGCTGTTCATAGTTCACATGAAAGTGACCGTTTGGGTTAGACATAATTTATAAAATACACAGGCAAAATTAACTTAAAGAATTGAGTTGGGAAAAATGAACTAATGTAAAAATATTAAATACAGCAAAGTGATTTTAAATATTTTTATACTCTGTTACCTACAAATATCTTACATTTCTGGCTCTGCTGTTTCCAGGGATGAAAAATTGCATCACATTTTTTTTTTCCTCTTCTCAAAAGAAAAAAATTAATATTTGGTTTGAACTTAAAAGCTCTATTTTTATTTTGAACAGACTCTTTGAGAGCTGTATCAGTCCCCTAGAAGGCTGCATGAGTCTATTTTGCTTTTATATGTGGTACAATACCAGTAAGACAATCAAAACATATTCTATATCCAGCAGTGTTTTATAACTACTTCTTTTAACTACTTTAACTAAATCTCTCTGTTCTCAGTTGGTATTTCTTTCTCAAGAGACTTTGAGTACATAAAATTTTTTAATGTTGTCCAATAATAAATTACTTGCAGGTTTTTTTAGCCTGTTCAATAAAAGTATAAAATATTAACTATAAGTTTAAAAAGAAATACTTGTCATTCTGAGAGATTGATCTAGGATTTCCTGGAGAATTTATTTTAGGAAATAATTCTGAATTTCTTTATTCTTTCTTTCTTTTACCTATGTTCAGATGGAAGACGTCATAGCCCGTATGCAAGATGAGAAAAATGGGATTCCTATTCGTACAGTCAAAAGTTTTCTTTCCAAGATCCCCAGTGTCTTTTCTGGTAAGAGTAAAAGTGCATTTCATATATTTAAAGTTTCCACACTACCTTATGTAAGGGGGAATGCTCAAATGGAAAATCCTTTTAACTGAGTGCTATGGGGAATTCACAGTCATATGTTCTGGAGGAGACATTGCTGGAATGATTTAATTATAGAAATTTTTGATGTTTCTCTTACATTGGAGTGAGCTTACACGGGGATGCTTTTGTCCTATAAATTAAGTGAAGGGAATACTTTATTTACTACCAAAAGTAAGTTATCTGAGGATGGCAATATTTTTATTTCAGAGTTCCTGCATTTCGGATCTTGAAATGCAAGGTCTGATTTTAGCCTGTTTAGCTAGTTATGAGTTTAGCGTATAGGCCAGTATATGAAGATAAGAATTGCCATAGCAGCAGCAAAAAAGGAAAACCATCACTGCACTCTGCAACTGATACTGAATTGGGACTGTAGAAATGAATTGAAACGTTTATGATCTGCTTTTGTAAGTAGCTGCCTGTGCCTTAGAAGCTAAGGTTGAGATGTCTGTGGTGATCTGCAAGACAGCTATAAACATTATAGCTAATTCAAGTCAGTATCATCATATGCACCAAAATCTTTCCATTTATTAACTAGAATAATATATCTATTCACTTATTTTTATATCATTGTCTGCATTTATATGTGTGGATAGATCTCTTTTTGTGCTATCAGTGAGTATGGAGTTCCTCTGAAGTAGATGCCATTGTTAAGCCTACTTTTCCTGTACTCTGATAACAGTTGCAGTTTTTGTAATGGAAAAGGTAATCCTTGTGTAGAAAATATTCACAGAAGTTTGTCCTGTACAGAACAGCAAGAAGAATTTTATACTTTAATTTTAAACCTTTGGAATGTTTTTGCTAATGAATAATTCTGTCACAAAGAAGGAAACAGTTTTACAGATGAGCAAAATGTCTTTATGATTTTAGAAACTACTTGAATAAAAACTAGTCTCTGAAGAGTTGACTTACTTCCCATAAGTTCGTACAGCATGACATCCTGTTAAATGATCCATATTAATTGCTGTTCTCTGCCTTACCTTGTGTGCTATGGATTTTAAATTAGATAGACTATGGTTATTTGTATAGCAGGAGACACTATTTATAAAAATATTTTTTTTCACTGGAATAGACATCATACTTTTTTAAGGTTGTGTTAGAATATATATACAGTAGTGCACCAAAGTCACTGATACAACTTCTGGATTGAGGCATTAACTCTATCAACTGCAGTGGGAAAGAAAAAGCATAGGAGATTTTGGGGTTTCTTTCCCTTTGCAGGTTTTCTCACTCAAATACCCAGGCAGTAATTCTTTCTACACATGACTAAGAAATCCACTGAAACAGCAAAACTGTCATTTGAGTTCAATTAATCTACTTTCCTGTCTCTGTCCTGGATGGATCTGAACTCTTAAAGTAACAAGTTTCCTTTAACGTGCTAGGAGCATGTATGTAGCAAATAAATCTCGGCTAGAACTCAAAACTATTGATTGCTAGGAAACATGGGAATATTATTCTCTAAGGATCCTTATGATAATAATGAAAATGTATATAATAACAACTTACAGTACTGTTATTACCCACAAAAGCATCAATATGAAAACGATAAAATCAAGAGGAGATGCTCTCCAGTTAAAATATATATATATGCTCATATATATATATATGTATAGATATATCTTTATATATCTGTGTGTCTATTCAAAAATCATATATTATACCGAGTCATCTATCCAGGACTATGTCCCATAAAACTTGGAACTTTGCAATTGTTTGTTTGTGTGCAAAATGAGTAGATCTGCCACAATTAAGTCATGTTCCTGCAATGACTTAGAAAGACGTGGAAGAGTCCTTTACACAACATGTAAAACATAACATGTAAAAATTAAGGATATCCATAAATTGTCTGTAGTAAAAAGGTTTTATGGGCAAACATTTTCATTATGTTGTTATAAAAGCAAGAGAGATATTTTTGTTTATTTTTATTTCACAGTGTTACTTCTAAAACAGCAAGTGAAAAACTAGTTGAAAGAGCAGTCACTTTTCAATGCAGAATTACTGACACTGTCTATGTAAGGATGGCTACATTAGTAAAATCATCTTGGGGAATGGTACTTGAATTTAAGCTTTTAATAGTATGTTGTGCTTAAAACAAATAGGATGATATGATTGTATTATCTTGTTTATGGAGTCATTCCTTATATGTTTTTACAAGTAAAATATCCACACAGAGAAACATTTCAAATGCATAGAATTCTCTATAGGCTTTACATTGTTGTGCTTCAGAAAAAAAAAAAAAAAGAAAGAAAAATAATGCTAAGATTATTTCACCTTGTGAAATTTTGGAAAAACTGATGAATTATTTTACTATTTCTTATATTAATAGAAAGCAAGTAAGTTTCTGGTGTTGATATTCATACATTCATTTTTGTGAGCAAGCTGCTTGAATTAAAATACCATTTTTGTTCGCTTGCTTTCTTGAAATCTTTCAAAAGCAAATAATTTAGTTTTTTTACCTGATTAAAATATGCTTAACATGAGTTTGCAGGCTACTTGATGATAAAGAATACAAACCCATGGATGTGTGCTAATTGCTATTCATATTTTTATTCACATCTAGGTGTATATTACATTGACTTTATGCAGCGAATTATTCTGTACTGTAAATTCACTGGAGATGATGAATTGCAGACCAATTTGGATGATAGCACTCCAGTCACTTACAAGCAGGAGATGGAATGGATTGTGAGAAAGAACCCCAGTCCTTGACTGAGCTCCAGTATATTGCATATGCCAAGATAAAAATCTCTGAAAACAAGGCAACAAAACCAGAGATGTTTGTACCTATCCTGGTTCTTTACCTCATTCCTTAATGCCAAGAGATTTTTCCTAACTGTTTAGCATTAATGATGTTAATGATACTTAGTCATTTTGATACAGAATCTATACAAAATCATACTTCTTTTAATGCAAGTAACTATGGCAGACAACTTAGTATATTACAAAGTCTTTGTCAGAAATTATGGGGCTTATTATACATAGAAATAAACAATTATTGGAGGGGGAAAAATTCATCCTTGTCTAATTCCAAGTGGGATTCAGCATAAAAGAATTAGTGGAAGTACAGCTTTGGTAGCTGACTACTCTTACTTGTGCTGCCTGTAGACCTGCAACCTATTGTACTCATCAGTGAATATCTGTGGTGTATTTTAGTGTGTCATGACAAGCAAGAATAAATATCAAACACCCCAGAATTATTCTGTACTGTAGCTTGTTGGGCTTGATGAGCTAATGGTTTCATTGCATTCAAAGCTTATTTTGCACCAAGATCTGCATCATTCATTGATGCAGAACAGATATTTAGTCTCCATGCCCAGTGTGTTTGGATTATTTTTTTTTTGAGCTACACATGGCTTTTACAGCATTATTCTATACTGACTCATCCTGACACTAGCTCACTGCCTTCTGGGGCCTGTGTAGCAGTGTACTGTATCCCTATTACAATTTCAGCCAAAAATGAGTTTTGTGAAAGACCTTAGCCTTTACATAGTCTCACTGAATTACCTCATCCAGCTAGGGCTTCTGAGGGTAAGTACAATTAGGCTTTTGAGCAGAGAGAATGTGCTGTAGCAGATGGTCTGTAGTGATGGTTCACCTCAAGCTGAGTCACCCACGATCTTTCTTGCAAGTAGGCTTAGACTGAGTGCAACAAATAGATGAATTTGCATGCATAGCTTTGCAGAAAACAGACTAATATATCTATGTGCCCTAGTACACTAATGGCTGAAGCCAGATATGCTAGATTATATTTTAGATCTTACACTGTTCACTGTTAATGGAAATTCTGCTGGAAATTGTAGCATTGCTTTAGTCTTGACTGTTTAAGGGTGTAAGCAGTGCTATGGTGCAAACCGTTATTGTTTGAGTAATAGCTTCCTGTCTTTGAGAATGGAATAATCTTTTTATTACGAAAAATATAGTTTGCTTTTGGTCATTCACATTATAATCTTGAATGTGAAAATCACATCAGAGGCTGCATTTTAAAAATTGCATAGTTCTAGAAGTGTATCCTCTAGCAGAGCCTGAACTATCTCTGAACTGAATTTACTATAAGTCAGGTGAACTGGAAGTTTCTTGAAGGAAGGATTGAGTTAGTTTTCTCAGTAGCTTTAAGCATAATTACACGTCTGGGCTTCTAAAGCTTGGCTTGAAGATGACATGTAGTTTCCCATGTGGATCTTGGGAAATTTGACTTAGTTTTAATTATCCCTGTTTATGGATCTCAGTCACTTTCTATGGCTGCTGCAGATGACCACAGTCATGGACACTCAGTTTTCGGAAGGCAGAAGTTTAAAATAGTGGTCAATGGCTGACTAGACTGCAGTAATGCAGTACCTCCTGTGTGCTTGCCGTGTAGTCGCAGTAATGTTATTCATCAGCTATATATTATCGTGGCTTTGATTAGAAACTCTAAAGACTCCAAGGAAAAAAATAGGCAGGAGAGTTTGCTCTTTCTATGTGATTATGTGTTTTGATGAACAAAGGAAGGGCTTGCTGTTGTCTCCATGGTTTTAAAATGTTTTGGAGGAATGAAGAGGATAGTTTATATAGACATCTTGCCAGTCAACAGTAGGAATTGCGTGAAGGTTGTCACAGGCATTCTTTACTAACACTGATTAGCACATTAGGAATAAAAAGATAGCAATTTGCCTCGAACATGGTTCAGCATTAGGGCTGGAAATGGATAAAAAAACTTGCTTGAAATGATGAACGTAGGGAGTCTGACATATGAATCATAGGGATTAGAAGGAGCTCTAAAATACCATTTTTATTTTTACTAAGGAGAGACAACAAGTGAATGCCAAAGTTTTGCTGTTCATTTTCAAGCATAAAGAAGCATTCAGGGTTTACAGATAAAGGACTGGAGTAGCCAAGAATTTGCTTTGGTGGTCTTTGTGGGGTGGGCAACTGCTTTGGTCAGTATCAGTACTGAAAGCTTCATGAGGTAATAATAACATGGATATTTCATTATGAGAGATGTAGTGATATAGTGGTGTCTTATGGTCATTAGAGGTGATCAGGACTTTATAGGACTTTAAAGTGTATACTACTTGGGTATAATTGGTGGTAAATAAAATCTGTGGAGAGTGTGCCAACTGAGTGGTGTGTAAGCATGAATGAGAGACACTGATGTTTTTATTGAAGGAGTGAGGAGAACTATAAAAATGTAAGCTCAATTAAAGAATACATACATAGATGGAATAAAAAATATGCAAGGAAAGCATGTTCATACTAGTTGTTACTGTCTGTTTCTGATGTGTGGCTCAATAGTTTTGGAATTCACAGCTTAAACCAACAAAAATAGGAGGAGATCAGTAGAAAGGTGGGTTTTAACATCTCATAGTCAAAAAGGAAGGGAAAGGATTCCTTTACCCTTCCCAGGAAAATATAATCCATGTAGTCATTAGTTTTTTTCTCCTAGATGTGAAGCTGATATTGTACCTTTTCCATATAGACATCGTATTTTCCCAATTTTTAGACAGATTATTGCTATTGTATGCCATTTTTAGTCATTTTTTTTTCTGATCTCCCAAAATGCTTATTTCTCTTCTACCTGGGAAATTGTTAAGATAATGAGATGTTGTACTTTGACTAGCAAATGTATTCTCATAATCATTAGTTAACAGTCTTTATTTGAGCACTAGTATTACTATGCTTAGTAAAAATAGAGAATTTATGTGTTCAAACATTAAAAAAATTCTGCTGAAAAGCAGAGAGTCTCCTGGTCAGATGTAATGAGAGACCCCAGAGGAAAGCAGTGTCATCTCACCCACAAATCACAGGTGGGTGAGCCTAAGGAATGATTCACGGGAGCTACCTGCAACAGTATTGCTTGTTATATAGAGGTAGGCAGAAAAAAAAAAAGGAGTGGTAAAATAAGAATTGGATGACTCAAGGGACTAATAACAAGATAGAAAGCATTTTTTCTGTCATTGGTTTTGATCCTTCCCAGTTGAGTAATGATTTATTAGCATCTGATGACTTTTCAGTGCTGCTACCTAGAATACAAGATAAGCTCTACTGCTTGGATTGACAGAAAAACGCACAAAGGCATAACACCTCAATCATCCAGTACCTTTGAAGCAAAGTAATTTTGTGTTATAGGTAAATACAAGGATTTGGGAACTTCCATTTTTTGATACCTTTTCCAGACTAAATTAACTATGTGTGAGAAGCTGGGATTCCCATCTCCCAGGCCTCTAATTTTATGGACCCTATTTTTTTTAATTTTCCTTTCAGTGTCTTCCATGCTGGGTTGACGACAGGTTTCTACTTTCTTCTCTTCTCGCCATTCCTTCGTCTCCCTTTTCGTGCGTTCTCCTAGAGGTATAATTTAATAGTGGAATCATTGCTGGTTTCTTTACACCAAATCAGACTCTTGCTGTTTGCAAACAGTATTAAAATTGCAGACTCAGAGCCTCAGTGACGTTCTAGTCTTAGTAAAATACTCTGATGAAGAGATCTCTGTCAGTACATGAAGGACAGAAGCTGGGTTATTCCCTCCCCTGTGCCTGTTCTGAAGGGCAAATATGAGCAGGAACTTGCCATTTTTAAAGTTTCACTTTTCAAAGCAGAACTTTTGAGAATGAAAAGTTAATAATCCTCTATCCCCAAATGAATAGTTGGTTTGAAGTTAAAACACCAATCTTTCTTGTGCTTTGTCTCCATTCATCACTTTGTCAGAGTGACTGATTTGCATTCAGATGTTAATGGTCTTTTGGGAGAGGATATTTTTAAAGAGGAAGCTGGTTCTCTTGTTTACTGAGATCATGTTCATGATTTTTAGAGTCATGGGTAGAAGAGATTGACTAAGTGGCGCCGTAAGATTGGACATACAGTCATTTCAACATAGTGAGGTAATTAACTGATTAATGAGTGGTGTTTTGTGTGCTTCAAAATTTTAGAAAAAGTGTATATTTGAGTGCTGTCTGCATACCTTCACCTCCTGTTTCTGTTTGTTTGCCTGCCTGCCTTGGTTGCATCACTGACATTGTAACTTGGCCAGAGAAGGGTGCTCTTAAGCTGCTTAAAACTTGACAGAACTTTTATATGTTATGGAAAATCACCTTAGTGACAGTGTTGCAATTGTGAAGCTCAGAATGGCCATGTGACAAGCTGTGGTGGGCTGGGATCAAATAAGAGCTGAATACTCTTACTCACTTGAAATGAAAAGTGAATGAAAGAAATTAAGAACAGTTTCCAATAACTTTAATGCTCCAAGATGATCATGCTCTCCATTTTCATTTTAAGGCATGTGTTAACATCAGACCTTTAATAAATCATTGTCAGAATTAAAAGCTTTTCAAAATGTGAAAGCTATTTTGAACAGAACAAATTCTTTTTTAAACGTTGTTGCTTCCTCCTGCCCAAACAGCAACAAAAAATTGTATTTAGATATATTCACCTTTCACTTCTGTGGTGATTGCATTGGGAACATTAGTAAAAAGGAAAAAATATAGAGAAGAAAGTCTGAGGCAATTTTGCAAAATTGTTCTAGGAAACTGAAATATATGAAAACCCATTCAAAAGTCTTTTAAAGTAATCTGTGTGTAAAGCAGTCATCATAAATGTCAGTTCTCCTAAAATCAGTAGCTATGAAAAGCTTATTTTCACAGACATTTGCAAAAGAAATAGGAGTCATGCATTGATGGGCAAAATATCTTAATAATTGTTCTCTTGTTGTGAGATAGGAGATTGCTGGGAATATTCATCTTATTTGTTGTTCGTCCACACAAAGTGCACAGTTTGAATTAGATGATCCCTTTTTTCTCAAACGCTGTGTAAGGCCTTACAGCTCAGCATGTTTCCAGAGAAATAGCTGTGGTGCTTGTTCATCATAGATACAGATTTGTTCCTAGCTTTTCCTACTATGTTATTCTGTCATGAAAATACTTTCTTCTATTTTCCACACCACCTTCTTCCTAGCCAACCTGCATGTAAAATTTTGCCAGTTTTTTTAGTGGAATGGGGTTGCGCCTTTCAAGCATGAGTACTTTTAAGAGGAGTACAGGAAAACCTGCTGGATCCACTGTGGCCAAAAATTTACCTACTTTGCCACCCTTGATACCAAGTCTCTGGACATGTAACATTCATGGAAAGAGTGGGGTGAAATTGGAGCCCTGAATCAGGCTCACATCAACCTGAAATTAGGAGGAATTCTGCAATCTATCACAGGTTCACGTTAGGTAGTTTGCCATTTTTTCTGGCGTAACACCAGGTAATAGTTATATTTTGTTATGCTCATTTTATCTCAGCAATGAGTACTACTTGCAGAAAGCAGAGACAATAACCCACTTCAACACCCAGACACACAAACATGCCATGCGTATTTATGCCATATAAATTTTCCTATGGAGGCAATGCATAATATATCAGCTTAAAAAATTATTTTAAGCTGATATAAGCAGCCTCTGTAATAGTGATAAATAACATAGGCTCACTGTAATCTGTTGTGTGCATAGAGCCTTGTGGGAAGACAAGACTGGAATATGTCTAAGAGTGACTGTACGGAAATATATCCAGGGGTTCTATGAAAATTATTTTCCTTCCTTGCTATCTCTTGGAAATCTCTTAGAAAGACTTACTGTTCAAGTTGCATAGCAATGATTAAAGCCGGCACCTGTATTTTAAGTAATTTTTTTGATTAGAAGGCAAAGTATACTACTTGACTCCATTCATTATGTGGTACTTCTCTGACAAAGGCCTGTTTGTTTAAATCACATTTGAGTTTTTCACAGAGGCATACAGAAGAAAAGTGATTTCTGAGGACAAAGAGTTGCTACTGTGTTCACAGTGCTGATTTCTGAGATGGGAGGGAAATTCACTGCTCATATTAAGAATACAGAGAGGAAGTGTATAGCTGAACACAAATGAAGTCGTTGTTGAGTGTTAGTGGGGGTCTTACCAAAATGTGAAATATGTTTCATGGTATGCTTGATAAATAGTCTCTGGAAACTATCCCAGAAATGAACACCTGCTTAAAGATGAAAAGAAAAGAAACCTCTAAGGTAAAAGCCCTTGTGTCCAAAAAGTATTCATTGTCATGCCAACACCTTTGCAATAGTACATAGGATTTGTAAGTATCATTTTGAATGACCAAAATGTAGTCATAAAGCTGGGAATGTGTGTTGGTAGGTTCGGGTCTTGAGCATATGGTCAATTAGAATGGAACAAAGTAGTTACAGAGAATATCTGTGTGCGAGGATGTAGTTAGGCAGGTATTTATAATTGTTTTCTAAATAGAGACAATAGATATTAATACAATTGTGTTGTGAAGTATGTGTTGAAAAACATCCAGCTTTTTAATTTGTGCAGCGTTGTGGTGATTTCTTACTATATGTGCATAGGAAGCAATATAGACATATGGTAAGTATTGCTGGTACAGATACAAATAATACCTTCTTTAAAGGAATCCTGCTAGGTGTAATACAGTGTAAACCTATACATTTGCTTTCTTTTAAAGATGTTAAAATGCATCTGGGATAGTAGTTCCCCTCTTCCTCTTAAATGGCATCTAACATAGACTTTGTGAACCTAATTTCTTTCTGCTTCAGTTTTACCATTTTAGTACATGAAATTCTGTCTTATTGTCTTTAAATCTACTGTTTTAAAGTGTTTTGAAATATTTAAATGAACGGCATGCAAAGAGAAAGATTTCAGTTGGCCATTTTTACAGCCAGATAAATATAGTTGGCCAGCAGTTAAAATAATCACACCAATTAAGTCATCCCCTGGAGACTGTGCCCCTTAAGGAAGAAATCAAGTTAGCAGAATTTACAAGATGATTTGTGATTTAGCTCCTAATTCTATTGGTTCCACCTATGAGGAAAAAGACTGTCATTGCAGTTGCATCAGAAGACTGCAGACTTGTGTTTGCAACAGGACAGCAAAGAATAAATTCTAATAATTGTAGCTGTTTGTATTTCTGTTGCTGCTGAAATTATCAACAGACTAGTTTTGCATGGTGCTATTATCAAACAGCATTTGTACACTTTTAATAACAAATATCACCATAAAAGCAGGTTTTTACCTGTTAGTAGGATGTCATTTCATGACCCCCACCTCACTGCAAGTAAGCTGCACTCAGTGTAGCTGGCTCCTAGTAAACTAGGATCTAATATGCATCTGGATTGTCTGGAACTTTTTTTCTGAACAGTTGCCTAGTATGGGCCTATCTGAATGTTTGTTTCAGCTTGGGCATGTTTAGTGAAGTGAATGATCATGACACAGACTGAGCAGTCCTGTGTGGTATATCTGCATGTACGAGATTCGTATTTGTCAGGGATTCTGGGCATTTGTGACGGTAAGAGAAGCAGAATAGTAAGATCTGGGCTTTCGTTGCTTGGTTGTTACTGCATACTAGCAGTCTGAAAAACAAAAAAAAAATTGTTAAGGATTTTTGCTTTTTCTAGAGTTGGCAAGACATCCCAGGCCATGAGAATTTGAAATAGTTAAAACATTTTTCTCCTGACTTAGGACAAGAAGCTAACTTCTTAGCTTTCAATGTGTCAAAACTGAAAGGTTTTAATTAAAAAATAAAAATTAAAAAAATTCCAGAGCAGAATGAAAAAATGGAAATTTTATTTTTAGAAAACATTGGAAATGGGACATTTAAGTCTTTTAAAAAGTTTTAGCTTCAACAAATAGGTTTTCCAAAAATCCTACCCATTTGACATTGAAAAAGTCATAATGAAGTTCTAATATTATTTCCTACCAGCTGTGTCCTCAAAAAACTAAGATAAGTTTAAATTAGAAAGTAACTCACCCAGGAAGTAAAGGTAGTTCCACTCAGCTTACTGTGATTGATTATCACTATGCAAATAAATGGACCAAAGATATGAATTCATTTTCACAGATTATCAAAGTAATTGAATAATTGGAACAAAACAATTTGTTAACAGGAATTAAGAGCACTCAAATGTGTGATGAATGTTACTTATACCACTGCAAGCATTTGGCAGAGCCTATTATAAGATGCTCCTGAGCTTCACAATAGTTTAGAAATCTGCGTTCCAGTCTTTGCAGTTGGAGAATGAGCCTTGATGTTACAAAACAAGCATGTAAGCCTACAGGAGTTCCTCTGTTTTCCATGATCCCAGCCCCACAGACTCAGCAGTCCCTGAGGCCAGAGGATATTGGCAGCTTTGAAGGCCCAAAGCCCAGTGTTCCTGCTGTGCATCTTGCTGTTTCACTTCCACACAGCATCTTTTTTTGCTATGGGGGTGGAATATTTCAGTGGATTTGCTCTTGGTTTTCTTGTTTCCCCTGTTAAAGAAGATCACTAGAGTACATGCTGCTTCCCTCTGTGCACTGCTCCACAGAGCAAGGGTGTAGACCACAGTAGGAAATGGGCAGAGCTCTTGTAGCAGATGCCAGATAGTCAGAAGGTGCAGGCTGATGACTTCGGTGTCTGAGGAACGGAGCAGAAACCCAAGACTTTCCAGGAATCCAGGTAGAAGGCACAAATGAATTACTTATGAGGTTCTCCTTAGTCTTAGACATTGCCAAGCCTTGGGTAGTGGAGTCAAACTAATTGGAAAGCATTGAGAAAAAAAAAATTAAAAAAGGGAGGAAAAGGAAATTATTCTTAAGCTACCCATACCCACATTTTGTGGAATAATATTTTTTATTGTAAGGCCTGATAGTGCTTGGGTGTAGGAGCAAGCAAGTGGGACTGATGGGTGTTTGGTGAATGTTTCACTGTTAGAATAACGCAATGTTTCTGAAGGGTTTGAGTTGTGGCTGAGATTTTGGTTCCATTGTATTATTATATGGAAAGCATCAGATATGGGGGATTTGCAGGAGACGATTCAACCACCTCAGCTGTCCCTGAAATATTTACCTTTTGATGGATTTTGATAAAATGCTTTGAAAATGCAAGGCTGTTCTTTAAAATAGTATATATGTATTTTCCAAACCTGCAGAAGGGTCTGTAACCTTTTGTGATAAAACAGCTATACATGTAGTTTTGATATACAGACACCAGCAAGAAATATGCATTTCAGGTATTTCACCATATCCATTTTGATCTCAATTTAGCCACCAATGTGAACAAATATTCCTTTTATGCATTAAATGATTAAAAATTTCATGAGAGTAAGCCATTTAAAGCTGCTGCACAGCATTGTCACTTGGGTTCTGAATATGTATCAGGCTTGTGGAAAAATATTGGGGAGAAGGTTGATGATTAAGTTGTATTTTTCTGTCTCTTCAGGGATAAATACAAAATTAGTATGTGCATGTGGGGGTCTCATGGATGTCAGCACCCCATGGACTGCTTTGTGCCAGCATTTTTGCCCTTTAAACTTTTATAATCAATTGTGAAATAGTGAAAATGCAGAAATACTTTATAGACTTATAGACTTCTGTAGACTCTTCTTGTAAGTTTTGTACTTACTTATTGTGTAAGTAAAGTCTTGCAGACCTTAAACAAAATAAGTACGTAGTAAAATGCTCAGTTGTTGCCTGAAATACTTTATTTCTAGAACAAGGGAATATTTTGTGAATAGATAAAAGGCACTGGGCCAAACCTTCTTGTTAATGGTTTGTTTACATAAATTACACCTGCTCTTCTTCCCACCCCTTTAACCCTCTTGTGATTTTTCTAATTGCTGTCATCAGTAATCATTTCAAGTTTGATTTCTTATTGCTTCCATACTCTTCAGAGAAAAAATCTTCTTTGTTCTCTAGTAACTTGTTTTCTGCGTAGTAATAGTAGTATTTTTTGTGTTCCTACTGTTTGAATTCTAGAAGTGGGTGTTTTAAAACAATTTTATCAAGTCCTTTCATACTTATAAAGACATTTATTCAATAGAACAAATCAGAATTCTGTCTTAATGAAAGGTGGAGGTGGAATGACTCATTTCTGTTGGTTTTGCACCTGGGTTCAAATACAGATTTACAGAAATACTTAGGTAGGCCTTGCATGTTACCTGCATGTTTTCAGACTGTTGAAATATCATCTAAAAAATTTTATCGTGAGTTCTAAAATGCCAGACCACAAAGACATAGCTACAATGGTCAGCATATGTAAGTGGACCACAGCTGCTCTGCTTGTGCTGTAGATTAGTTGGACTGGACTGGAAGTAGATATAAAATATAGTTGTATTACAAAGAACATCATGTTGTTCAAGCAGAATTTAGGAGGCTAATGTCCATCTTTCTCCGTGTTTTGGTTGTAGCTCTTTTCTCCTTTGGGCAGCCATATAAGGGACAGGGAACTCAGATTCAACAAGCAGTAGTATGCTGTTGAACTACTGAGCAGGTACCATTCAGCAGTGGTTGTCCCAAGCTCTGTCAGACCAGCAAGAAGGTAATGTATACATGAGTTGGATGGTCTAATATATTGTTTAATTTCATGTGACACAGCTGAGATTTAGGACACTGCCTATAAATTATCTCTGCAATGGGTTAAATGAGTTCTGTAAATTAGTCTCAGTAAAACTCTCCTCCTTTTATTCTGAGAGGTGATGTACTGTGTTTAATCCAACCAATCACCCAGTTAGTTTTGGATTTAGTCTGGTATAACTACACTTTTTAGATGATGCTTAAGCCTGTTATTTCTAACTACTAGTGATGGCATGTAAAATAGAAGTGAAATTTTTGAGTGTCTGAAGAACTTCATACAGCAGCAACTGTATTAAAGTAAAATTGTATCTTAGGCAGAAGAAAACCTTACAGAGCAGTTGATGAGCTATGAAACCTATGCAATTATAGCAGGCTGGAGATATACCATTTTTAGAGAAATAAACCTGAGAATAAAGTGAACATCAAATACCTTTTGAAAATGCATTTTAATAGAGTCCAGATAAATTGATAGAGTAATGAATTTAAGCTAGCATGCTAACTGGAAATTCCTAACTGAGAAACAGGATCATCTACATTTTAGGAAAGGGAAAGGTATTTGTTAGCGCTCTCAGTTACAGGGAAGAATTGCAACAGACTCCTGAATAGGAAATAAGTTGAGAAGATGGAAGGCAAAATTAAAGATTTTTAACAAAAGAAGGAAAAGCATTGCCGGGTACTACTAGTTTAAAGGCTCCAAACTGCTTGAAGATATTTGCTTTTTGATCAAAGGTATTGCATGCTTTTGGAAACAGTATCTTTTTGGATTATTCAGGAACTGTAGTTATTCATTTGGGGATAAGAAAATAGGAAAAGCTTTCCTTGAATAACAGATTATTTAATGTGGAATGAGTGATGACTTCTTGTGGAAGAAGCAGAATCGTGTAGGGAAAGTATGTCTTAACTTCTCAGTGCTGTGAGTTTTGAAGGGCTTTGATGTTCTAAATTAGGCTACTCGAATTATGTCTATCCAGGACAAGGTGTGTGTCTGTCGCCTATCTACATAGTCTCTGTAATCTTACTAGATTGTAAGAATGACCTTTCTTCTTAAAGTGCTTTAGAAAAGAATCCTAGACATGCATACTGTTACACATTTACACTTGTATTTCTGTTTTAAAATGTAATATTCTTGTTAGTTTCAGCTGAAAAATCACTGCTTGATATCTCAAAAGTCTGAAAATGGAAATTTCCTTCCAATTTATTTATTTTTTTTTTAACGAAACAAAAAGCAGAATAGGTACTGAAGTCAGAGAGTGAAATAGTAATTTAGTCCTATATGTATCTATTTTAAATCTAGTCATAATGGCTCTTCTGAAAAGTGCCCCCAGTTTAAGGGTTTTCTGTCAAATATTCTTAGATCCTTTGTTATAAAAGGTGAGATAAAATCTGTAATTCAGTGTTTGTGAAATGTTCTTCTGGCACATTTCTAGAGCTTGGCAGTTCAGTCCACACCATTGAACTTAGACATCAATATTTGCTGAGTCTCTGTGCTCAGTTTATTACTAGTCAAGCCAGATAGAAGCTGTCTGTGCTATCTGTAGTCAAAAATGGAATCCTGATGTGCAGGTAGATGTAGTAAGAGATGTAGAAGGAATAAGAAGGATAAATAAAGTACAATTTCATGAATGATAATTTGCTATCTTCTGTACAAGGCATCAGGTACAAATACAGATAATGTTCTGTTTTAAAAATTGTACTTAAAAATTACCATTTGGGGTTTAACAAAGGAATCACTGAACTTAAATGCTGTTTTTTGTAATGAGCTGTCCAAACAGAACATTTAATTTCCAAAAAAATAGCAAACAGAAAGAAAAATGGAGACTGCACAGTTCACAAAGCAGAGTTCTTCAGTTTTGCATTAGCTACAGCAAAAATATAAACAGGTAGAATGTGTAGCAAAAAGAAAAATGGAATATATTAGTTGTAATATTTGCAGTAGATGTCCTCAGTCAGCTGAAACTCTTCTCAGATCAGCATATCTGTCAAATAAAAAGGAGATTATAGCCCTGTGTCTCAGATCTAATAAAGATTTTCTATTATTTCGGGAAGGAATACGCTCTTGCTGACATAATCTAAAAAAATAAAATATGCTTTTCATCTTAGATTGGTAATGACTTAGACTAGACTAGACTAGACTAGAATATTTGGGGTTGGAAAGGACCTTAAGATCATCTAGTTCAAACCACCCTGCCATGGGCAGGGACACCTCACGCTAAATATATGCGTCAGCACTGATATATGAAGCATGTGTCTTGGCAGCTATTAGAAACAAATCTAGTTTTTATGATTATGGGCAAACAGTCTGAAACTATTAATTGACTACAAATGAGACAGCACTCAGCAAGGTCAGAGAAAACCAAGAAAAAAGCCCCCCACCTGTCATTGGGTCAGGCCATGTGCTGCTGCGTGCTTGATGAGGTGGGATTTCTCTGCCTTCTGCTGCTGCCAGGAGCTGGGGGCCTGCAAGCAGGTACTTAGTGGAGCTGCAATCCACTGAAGTGCAGAGCTTGGGATCCTCAAACTTCCCTCATCCAGCACCGCACTGTGTGCCTTCATACCAAAGACAGACTTCGCCTGTGGCTGTGTTAATTGTGTCTGATGAAATGGACTTTGTTAATTGTGTGATGGAATATAACAAAATGTGAGTGCACCCACTAGGATCTGGGGTTTCCAAAGTTGGTTTCTTTTCATTTTCAAGTTTCCTCTCTACAGTTTCCAGCTGAGGGTGTTTATTAACAATGTCAAGCCTGGCATCGAAGGGCGCAAATTGTCCTTAATGATCATGTGCAACTGCAAAATAAGCCTTTTTGGTTTTTTGCAAGCAAGTTTTTGTATAATACAGCAGACTGTGTTTAGCACTTTGGAAAATGGATAGGACATGGTAGGAATTAAAGTACAAGGAAAGAGTGATCAGTATTATATACGTGCTATATTTTTCTTATGGTGTTTGTATCTGGCAAATACTTAGGGTAGTATATGGTTATAGCATTCCTCTCAAAAAGGGAGAGGAAACCTGATGTTAAGCTCTAGTTAAGCTCTTTTTACTGCTCAAGTGTTCAGCTTATATTCCCCCTCGCATGCTTAAGTAACACCACAAAAAGAAAAAACTGGCAAAGCAGTGCAATGACTAACTTTTGCACAAAGTAGAATAATTTGGGTTTTTTTAATTAGGACAGTATTTGACATCAGCATATTTAAAAGTTAGTATAGAGAATGAGGAATAGTGAGTGCAAACTACTCACTTCTATTTCATCAACACAGACTCTGTTTTAGAATAGAATCGTAGAATAGTTAGGGTTGGAAAGGACCTTAAGATCATCTAGTTCCAACCCCCCTGCCATGGGCAGGGACACCCCACACTAAGCCATGCCACCCAAGGCCTCATCCAACCTGGCCTTGAACACCGCCAAGGATGGAGCATTCACAGCCTCCCTGGGCAACCCATTCCAGTGCCTCACCACCCTCTCAGTAAAGAATTTCTTCCTTATATCCAATCTAAACTTCCCCTGTTTAAGTTTGAACCCGTTACCCCTTGTCCTGTCAGTACAGTCCCTAATGAAGAGTCCCTCCCCAGCATCCTTGTAGGCCCACTTCAGATACTGGAAGGCTGCTATGAGGTCTCCACGCAGCCTTCTCTTCTCCAGGCTGAACAGCCCCAACTTCCTCAGCCTATCTTCATACGGGAGGTGCTCCAGTCCCCTGATCATCCTCGTGGCCCTCCTCTGGACTTGTTCCAACAGTTCCATGTCCTTTTTATGTTGAGGACACCAGAACTGCACACAATACTCCAAGTGAGGTCTCACGAGAGCAGAGTAGAGGGGCAGGATCACCCTCCTTCGACCTGCTGGTCACGCTCCTTTTGATGCAGTCCAGGATACGGTTGGCTTTCTGGGCTGCGAGCGCACACTGAAGCTGGCTCATGTTCATTTTCTCATCGACCAACACCCCCAAGTCCTTCTCTGCACGGCTGCTCTGAATCTCTTCTCTGCCCAACCTTTTGAGTCAAAATAAGTCAAACATTGCTCCTCAAAATGCTACCTTGAGAAAACAAACCCAGCAATGTACATTTTTTTAAAGAGTGATGCAATTAAGCAGGAATACAGAAGAAAACGTGTTAGTGTGAAATAATTTATACCTTAAGGGCATTGTTGCCTAGGAAGCGTGCTATCTTACAATACCAAAACCTTTCAAGAGTCCTATTGTGGTTAATAAAATAGCAACCTGCATAGAGGAAAGAATAAAGAACTAGCTACACGAGGCAGCTAAAGCAGTCCTTAACTGAAGTGTTTAAGACAGTTCCCATTAACAACAAAGTACTAAATTTATAAGAAGAAAATTAGTTATGGGAGAGCAGAACTGTAAATGAGTGCTATATAGAATAAATATATATTCATTTGCAACACATGTTAACTCTAGAAGAGTAGTTACATAGTATATTTAAGAAAGAATGTCTTTTAAGTTGCCCTAACAGGAAATGGCAGTCAGCAAAGAAAGATGTCACATATGCAGACTGTAATAACAATTATCATTGCTTCATGCTTTGTAGTGCAAATGAGCAAATTTACTTGCAAACACTTTCAAGCTACTATTTAAAAGGAAGACAATCCAACAAGCGTCTTAAATCCGATTTCCTATAAGGAAGACATAGGATAAAATGTGATGGATTAAAACTAAGTAGAATGCTAAGATTAAAAAAAATGCACCAAGCCCAAAACCCATTTATCTTATATGCAGCCAGTAATGCAAATGATATAAAGAGTTTTCATATGGAATAAAAACAAGAACAAGCTTGAAATGCTTAGGAGCCCTGTGTGAATTCCATGTGTTAAACACTGACCTATATCTGAATGTTTCCTGCATCTTGCATGTCTTTTATAAAGAAATAGAGTAAGGCTGATTCATTATTAAAGAAGTAGCTGTGATAGCTAGTTCAGCACTTTAAAAATCAATAAATTATCAAGAATAAATCTTGTCTACTTGAAGTGACAGGAAAATTTACCTGTTATTTTTTAGTTACGTTCATTTAATATTTTGAATATAGTACTTCTCTTGTAAATGCAATCCCCACCATCCCCCACCCCACCAAAAAAGTTAAAAAAAGGCACCTTCAGTCTTTTCAGTGTTGTCTAAGGCATGACAGTCTAACCTAGGACTCATAAGTGCAGCTTGGAAATAAGTCTCTTGGATTTTCATCATTGACTTGGCCATTCTGTCTCTGTGGTAGCAGGCTATTGGTTTTTCCTCACTGGCCACCACTCCTGTAGAAATAAAACGGACCATGTCTCCATCAGGGTAGTACTAGGGAAGTTAGTGTTCCCAAAGTTCTTGCACATACTGTTGTGCAAATTGTAAATCACTAATTATTTTCTGTAATTCTTTGCTAGGCACTTTGTAAGTTTTACATGTTTAGGAGATACACTCACTTTAAATGGCATGATTTCTGTGACAGTGTATCATTGTGTTTCCCTTTCTGAAAGGCTTTTTGATCAGTGATCATTCTTCTGACAAACCATGTCCTTGGTGCCAAACATAGCAGGTGACCACATCAGTCAAAACCAAGACAATAGCAGGTCTTCTCTTTCTTTTTGCCTTGCTTTCAGCACAGTCACCTACCTGACGTATAAGACGCTCCCCATACAATGCCTTATAGACCCATCCCTACTTGGCTTCCTTATGTGCAGAGAGAAGGGAACACAGTAGCTAGACAGTTGTCCTGGTTTTAACATACATGATTTCAGTTACAAGCATTTTTCTAGGTTTCCTTGTGAAGGTGTTCAGTTGTACCTCAAATAAAGGTCATTTGATAATGGGAGGGAATATAATCTAATGCCTTCAGTAAAGCAAATATTTTTCATGTAAATTAGCCTCAGTGCTTCTTCTTTATAGATAGTGAGAGTTGTGATGATATCCATTTTAGAGCATGGCTGCTTCAGTTTGCATACGAGAAAAAACTGCTTGAAAGACATTCAGGACATCTTTTTGAAGAATATAAAGAGTTGGAGCTTGGTTTTTTCTATAACCTTTTTACCTGTCAGGATTAGATGCAAGCACATATAAAAATTTATGGTGCTGTAGAGTGAAGTCCTTGTTATGGTTGAAGTAAAATACCTCTAGATGGTTATGGTTTCAGTACAAGTTTGCATGCATACTGATCTTAGAAAGAATAAAAATTAGACTTTAAGTTTCTTAAGCAACTTTGAATCGCAATTTGTCTACTGCAGGTTTCAGCATATGTCACAGCTGAGAAGAACTTGAGGCATATTTCAGTATTTTACTCAACCACTTCCTGAAACTGTTGATACAAAACAGTTAAAACATTTTTAATGACTATAGTGAAGTTACTTCAGATTTTCCCTTTGTAACTAAGACAGAGAATGGTTTCATAATATTCCCTTTGATTTCACAGTCAATAAATAGAAATTACTTTTAACACAGCACTGGAATGTGAAATACACCTGAAATTAAAGCTTAAAACGACATGAATCAAAACTACCATAATACTAAATTCAATCTTACTCTTATTTTCAAAGAGAGCATCTTTTAGAAATTAAGTTCTAGACAGTTCCCAAATGTTTTCATCTGGACTATATATAACTCACCGTCTGGAAACCGATATAGTAGTTACAGGAGTTACAGGAGTAGTTACAGATTTGTGTTACAAATACATTTTCCAAATGGTATTTGCTATGTAAAATTGCAAAAAGTGTTAGCTTTTCAAGGCTCATCCATTTTCTTTACTACATGGTAGGAGGAGAGATGACTCATCGTCAATAGAGAGGCATGATATGAGCTAAGCAGAACTAATGCTGCAATAGTTGTAGTGTTTATATTGTATGAGAATATATTTGAGTTTAGGTTACAATATAAGCAGTATGTCATTAAAGAAATACAATGGAATTAAAATTTTGACTCATTCTGATAGAGGTAATCATTGACAAGGTAACATCTTAAGAGAAGAAGGCAGATGAGATTGCCCTTTATTCTTTTTTTTTTATTTTGTCTCATGCACCCAAACCATCGATTTCCCTGAGTGCTCAGTGTAGCAGATCCTATGGCACCATCCCCTGGTCTTGTCAAAGAGGTGAGACCATCATAGTGTAATGAAGCACATCCATCTTAGTTCTGTTCAAGCCTTCTACATGTTAATTTAGAGCAATTATCCATTAAAAGCCTTTCTGGTGCTTTACATGGCAAATCAGTTTTCTGCTGGGGAATGTTTTCACAGCCGCACTGTTCCATGAGAATTTTTTTGATGATGTCGTTATCTGGAAGTACTGAAATACTTCATTTTGGTTATATTGTTTTATGGAAGCATCAGAAAGATGATGAAGCATTGTTTGTTTTATACTAAAAAAGGCTTTGCCTCTGTTGAACTTAGCATTTTGATAGCATTAAAGGAAAACATTTTGGATTTTTTTGTTCTGTGCAAAGGTTTGATACTTGGTTCCACTTCACAACAAGATGAAATTTGAGTGTCAGAATTTATGTGATTCGTGAAGCAACCTTTTCAGGATGCACTTTTGGTCAGGGAAATTCAGAAAATAATGGAGAAGTTGGGGGCTATATTGGCCAACCACAGAATATGATCAACACAGAGAATCTTCATTATCCAGTCAAATTTTCACATCAGAAATGCTGACTGTAGAGTCCTTAGCAGAGATACTGGCTGTTCCAGTGTGTTTGAATAGCAATTAGGATAAGATGTTTCCATACTAAAATTACTGAATGATCTCTGCAACATCAAATTGCTGAATACCTTCTGCCTCTGCCAGATCTTCTGCCTTCCCTGATATGCTTGGCTTGGTGATTGTCATATTTATTAAGATTAGAGTACAGTGCGTTTAGGCAACACCAGAACGTTACATGTATGCATTTACTTTGTATGTAGTAAGAGTTACTTGTGGGTGCTTCATCTTAAGAACCTGTGCTTGGAGCCATAATTTTCTTCTATTTTCTCAGTGCGTGCATTTTTGTTTGATAAAGAAGTTGTCTCTCTTTGTTAGCTCACTTGCTACAAAGAAGAAAACACTAACTAGCAAGTACATCTGTCATAAGGCAAGCTCAATGGTGGTTTTAAACAAGTGATAAAGGAAAATTACTGAAATTTAAAAGTGTATTGACAATGCTGGAATCTTGTTGCTTTCTTTCCTTGAGTGGCAGTCATTTCTAGAAGCATAACTTGGGAGGGGAGCCTCATTAATATTCTTAAAAAATATGGAAATCAAAGTTTTAAAGTTGAATCTAAAGGTCTTTCTAAATATACTCACCTAAAATAATAATCACTTTCTTTAAAAGAAAATAATAAATTAGAAGCATATAAATATATTCCAGCAGCAATTACGTAAAACCATGGAATGTCTGTGTTGCAGAAATAGTGATCATCAAAGACATACTCTTTGCAAAGTCAATAAACGATGAGAATTAGTGAATTTGAGATTAACAATGTCTTCGGCTCTTCCTGGCTGGCTTGAATTGCTGCTGTGTTTGTGTGCTGCATGACAAACTGGTTATCTCTTGTTTGAGCAATATGTTTTACTGGCTGTTAATATGACTGGCAAAAAAGATCTGCTTCCCTGAGACGCCGCTCTCCTGTAAGTATAAGGAAGAAATCCTGGACCTTACACTACCATATTTCACAGTGCCATACAGCATGGGAAGCCATGCTGTGCAAGTGGGGTCAGGGAGGCTAATGGTGGACCCACTGCTAGAGGCTGGCAAGCTCTCAAAAGACACAAAGCAGATGAGCAGAAGCATATGCTGGTCCAAAAAATTTATAGAGGAGCATTCACAGCATTGCAAATTGTTGCCATGAATGCCATGCCATCCACAGCAGTGTGCTTTGCTGAGCCTGTGGAAGGGATCAACAAAGTCAGTTTGGCAGCAGTAAAGGCAGCAGTATGGCAGGTATGAGGAAACAAAGGTGGCTATGTGTAAGCAGGATCCTCTGTTCCTGTCCATTGGATATTATTTGTTGAAAATAGTGCTATGGCAGGCATTTATTTGTCTGTTGGTATTTGACAGGAGCTCATTTCTATGCATGTTCACATAGAATTAGCATAACAGAAAGGAGAACTAAACCAGCCTAGTATATACTTAGTTTCTAAGTATAAAGTTTCTAAGTATAAACCTGCCTCATGCAATGTGAAGTAGAAATTGGAAGAGAATAATCTGCTTAAGTTTTCCCTCTTAGGTGACCTATATCCATTCTCTTTTGCATCAAGAACAATTCTTACCAGTCATATTACCACTTCTCCCTTTCCTCTGTATTTTGGAGAGCAGAGTGGCTCTGTTCCCAGGCTATCAAGCAGTGGAAAATGATCCGCCTACTGCCATCATCAGACTATTTGCTAGTCCAGGCACGTGTACCCTCTTCTGCTCTCCATCAATTTCTTACCTATCAAAGGGTACCAGGACAATTGTATTAATTGCTGTTGCCAAATTGAACAAGGTATAATTATTTAATGGAAAAATATCTCAATTTTTAAATTTAGGGGGTTTGTTGTCTTTTCTTTCCTGTTGCAATAGAAGGCTGCTAGCTCTATTTTCTAATCAATTGATTAGTTCATCTTAGCTCTTTTCAGGTTGTAAGAAGATTTAGCAAGAACATGTTTTTCCCACACCTCTTCATACCCAGTCCCTCCCAGCATTGGGACTATATTGCATTTAGACAGCAAACTCTTAAGCTGACTGACAAATCTTTATTCTCATCAGGGCCTCAACACAGAAATTGTCTGCTTTCACATTCCACTAATAAACAGAAACCCTGGTACTGGATAACTGCTTTCGGTATCTTTACTGGTCCTCCCTTTAATTTCCAAAGAGAGGGTATACCATCCGTTCCTGAGTCTACAATCGATGGTTAAAGAAGAAATGGTGGCCAACAACAATTTACATAAAATATGTACAGGTCTTAAATGTTACATAGAGAGGCCAAAATACAAATAAATAAATAGCTGTGTACAGAGGCTGGGAAGAAGAGGAACAGAACTGGTTTGGATAGGTACGTGAGTGGTTTTGTATATGTGTTCCCTCACCAAGGTTGTGGGTTTTTTACATCTTGGTACTATTTATTCTTACTCTGACAATGTAAACAGCAAGGACGCAACAGGTGCTAAAAGTAGGTATTCACGTCACCGTGTACTGCTAGGCAACAGTAGGAACTTAATTTTTCTCTGCATCTCGTGAAAAGGGAAAAAAACGAGCCGCAGCCTCACCCTCACAAAGAGCTTCTGTACTTGCTAATCTAAGTTAAAAAAGACCCATCCCATGTTCACAGCAAGATGCCATCCGTTCTCAGCTGTTTCATCCAGTGAAATGAAACATTGAAATGTACAGTAAAATAACATGAAGAATAGAATCCAGACTCCAGGACGCAACATATTATATATTACACTATTACCTACAGGCTGATGTTTTCAAAACACTCTTATGTTCTCTACTCCCCAAAATCTACAGCGCAGTATGGAGAAATGTTATCCTTATTACAGAGATAAGTACATGGCCTGTGACCTACCAAAGGTTGCATCACAGTCTAGTGGTCCAGAATTGTTCAGAATAATGTCTTTTTTGTTATTCTTCTACCTGATAACAGATAGCTGAAAATTAATGTCTCCTGCTTTTTCACAGAAACTTCAAAATGCTTCCCATGCACCAGTAGGTTCATATATCAAATGGTAGCTCTGGGCATAACGAATGTGAAGGTAGGGATGGAAGGAGACAGGAGTTTTTTGCAGAGGTCATTACTTTGTCCAGGCTTCAAGAGACATTCCTAAAATGGAGGCATTAGTGATGGCTCCATGGTCATTGCCAGAAACTGATATTGATGGAAAGAAAAATACTTGGTTCTTAGGACACATTTGATTAATATGGTACCAAGTTACTTTTAAAAGCAGAAACACTGCTTTAAGTTCCTATAAAAATATCATAGATAAAAAGCCAATCCTAGCTACAGGGCTGCAATTAATATCTCACAAATGCTCATGTGAATGTCTCTGGGGAAACAGAGCAGCAAAGGAATGAACTCAGTAAACTAAAATATAGGGGAATTTATTTTCTCTAAGTTTTACTTTTTGGTTTGCTATGTTTACTGTGGTTGGTAGGAGCATAACCATAAAATGTGTGCCATATATGAGCATATAATATACTTCAATTTGCAATTTTAGAAAGAAATACAGTACTTACTGTGGATGGTATGATTATTTTAAACCCAAGAGCTCTTGATTGCATATTAAAATGCATATTTAAATTTTTGATAAATATCCATTAATGGATAAACCATGTTAGAGAATTTCAATTGTCAGCACAACTTATATTTTAATGAATTGCTGGAATTATCCTCAAGAGCTAATAGATTTTGCTTTTGTTGTGACAAAGTGCTTGAGGTGCATATGTAAAGAACTACCATGAGAAGAACAATGACATTTTTACTTTGAGAACAGACCCAGTCATATCTGCTTCAGACAGTTGTGCTGCACAATTATTAACACTTAGAATAAATTGATTTGTAATCCCTGAATAGCGATGAAACACTGCAGATGAAAAATCTCCTGAATTGGGTGGATGTATCAAGTTGGAGCAGAGATCAGTCTTACTTCTAACACAGTTCATTCGTGCTGTATGATGGAAGTGATTTTTATTATGCCAAGTAATTGAGCATAATACAATCTTTAAAAACTTCTGATATTTTGGTAAAAGCTGAATGGGATTAGATTTTCAGTCAGACTAATGCTCCAAAATATAGGTTCTTAGAATTCAAATAACTTCATTTCTTTTCCATTTTGAAAATGTAGCCCTGCAGCAGATCTTTGAAGTGTAAACTCTGAGACATAGCAGTATTAAAATAATCATGGATCTGGAGGAAATAACAAAAAAAAAAATCCAGCACAGCTTAATCAAAAATAGAAATTAATTTGAACTTTCTGTGGTCTATTGAATATTAAAACATTTCATTTTTCAAATAACAAAAAAGAAGCCTTGAGTGAAGTTCTTATCATGGTGACATTTCTGGTGTAAAACTTGAATATTAGAATTAAGGATGAAAGTTTCTACTTAGCTTCAGCAAGTTTCTACTTAGCTTCAGCAAGCTTTCCTGTATCTTTTATTTTGTATTTATTGCTATTAGCTAAAAAATAGCTGGTCTGTGCTGGAGACCGTGGAACACTAGGACCTGTCTGTTAAAAAATAGAAGCGCTAAAACCCCAAGATGACTAATTTGCCCAAAGTATTTTTTATTCAGTAATTCCATGGCATTTTGTCATTAAATTCATGTTTTAGGGATTTCTGTTATAGCCTGTGCCCCATGCTAGGTGGTATCTCTGAAGATGAGTTTTTTGAGCAACTGCCATGTGGTAGAATTCATTTTCTTGAGATGGGGTTTCCCACTGGAAATGGTCCTTTTGGTGTGAGAATGACTGGTTAATGAGCAAATTCTGGGGGAACTTCTGGCTTCTTTATATCCAATCCTGCAACTTTTATCAGGAGTTTCTGCAGAGCATCACACTATGCTGTTGTACTTAGCATCACTAAATTTTTCTGAAGGACGTTTTTTGGTCAAAATAACTAAATTAAATAGCTATTCAGGAAATCTGTAGTGATCAAAAGGGTGTTTTGGACATCAGTTTTCAGAGTCTTAAGCATAGAGAACAGTAAGAGCATGAGTCACTGAAAGAGCCTTTTGAAATAGCAATGGTGAAAAAAAACATTTTCAAACCAGCTGTATAAATTAACTAGTATTGTGTTGGAACGCTTTGTGAGATAAGGAGCAGGTTGACATTGTTGCTGGGCAAATGTCAAAACTGTAAGTCACTGTGTCTCCACTAGCTGTCTTCCTGGATTCAAAATCACAAATCAAAGTGTATATAATTTGCATATGTATTCCTGTTACCCCTGAATTAGGACTTCAGGATTTTCCCCTGTGAAAATCCTCTGTGAATGTGAAGTGTCTAGCAAAAATTACATTGCTGCCTCACTTCCTTCCATTGCCATCTGTGTGTGGGTGTCTTTGGGGGGCAGTATGGCAAGAATTAGAACCATTTCAGGAGGAAAATATCGTATTTCTTGGAGATATTGAAGTGGAAATATGAAAAAAATCAATTGCTTGAAGCAGTAGTGTGGTGAAGACAAAGCCTTTTTGTTGAACTTGGAGGTGTTTGTTTTTACACGCTATTTTCAAACTGCTGATGTAAAAAAATAGGAAGTAAAACTGTTTATTGTGGCAGAGATAATCTCAGGCAGCTTTTACTGTGTTGCAAAGAGTATCAAAGCGCAATTTGCAGGCACTGATATGTGTATGAAAGAACATTTGACTAAGTGATAAGCAATTTTGTAAAAACTAAGAGGGCGGAAGCTGCAGTATGTGATGACAATGCTACAGAACGCTAATAAGGTTGCTGTGGATAATGCCACTGCTACGTTGTTGAATATTTTTTTTCCAGCTTGGTTTTTTTTTTTCCAAGGCATTGTAATTGTGAAATCTGCAGGACCACTGTAAGTAGTAAGTATCTCCAGCTAGATACAATGTGTATTTGTATGTGTTCTTAAAAAAATCCTACATTAAATAGTCTGGTTTTATATTATAAGCAGGCATAAACTAAGGTAATTGGGTTTTATGCAAAACATAAAATTAAATGGCTCCACAATTTATGTATGGATACCTACTACAGTTAAGAGGGGGTATAAGATTACTTACAGTGCTTGCTCCTATCTACAAACACTGCATTAAATAATGTTGTCTTTTCTCTTCTGACACTAACCCAACACCATTTCTATTAGGCAGGTTTTCAGTTTTGGGGTCTCACCTGATTATGTTCCCCTGGAATACTTAGCATATGGTCTCAGTATAGTCCTAGAACAACCTTATTTTTACTTCTTGAGAGGAAGCAAGCCATTCAAATGACCTAGGAAATCCCTTCATTTAGAAATTTCAGCCACTGAAATTACTGAAGAAAGCTCCTTTTCAGTATTTGCATGTAAATACACAGGGTAAAGGAAAAAACCCCTGTGCCTTGGTGATACTTTTGCCTGAGGAGCCCTCCTTCATGAAACTAACAACAAATTGTTCTTCTGTTACTCTGAAACTTTCTAATTAAGCAAGAAGATTTAGGTAGTGATCAGTGAAATTTTGTGGTGTTCCCTCAGCAGTGAACCCCCAAAAAATTGTGCTTATCAATCTACCCATTTTCTGTACAAAGTTGTCAGCAAGATACAGTGAAACATCAAAGAGACTTTAAAGAATGCCAGATGAACCATTTCTGGTAAGTAGCAAAATTGTATCTCAAAAATGTGTCGTCAGTTTTCCTGAAGTAATCCTGGATGAATTTTCAGAATGAAAGCTCAAGATAGTTAGGCAGGAACCAGAGGACAGACTTGGGATAGGAGCTACATATCTATTTCCTTCTCAGCTTTTCTTGAGGGAGGCTGCTGTTGTGTTCATACATTGCTGTGTGATGCACCAGGATGCACTTGCTGATACTGTACAACTTTCCATACACCAGCCTTCACTGCAGTAGGGAGGGGACTCCAGGTGCTCAACTCTCCATGTGGGTGTCTTACAGGGTAGCAATAATTTATTTTCTCCTGTTATCTCCAAAAATATTTAACAAGAAAGCATTACAGCTCCTTTGACCAGAATACCTGAAGACTGAGGTGGAAACACTCAGGTTGAAATGCCTGTAAATCACTTGTGTCTGAGCAGAAATTTGGAACAGATTGCCTCATGCTTTAGAGAATATAATCAGCAGGCAATAGAGACTGTTGTCTTACACATGGAGTTTCTCATTCTTTGTATAAAGAAGTTACATTTTCACTGAGACAAAGAGAAAAAATTGTTCTCTAGGCTTGTGGCTAAGCATTCGCACAAGGCAGGTTATCGACTTTGCAGAACAGCTTTATTACCTACTGATTTATGCAGTACACTGGCTTTGGGAATAGCATGGGCACAGTTACGTTTGATGTTCAGAGGGTTCCTGTTCTCCGCTTGGAGGTGAATCCAAAACTATCTGGAGGATGAGATTTAGCTCAAGAGTTTTGAAAGGTAATGCGGAAAGGAGAACAAGATGAGCTGCCGAATTTCTGGCTGTTTCCTCTCTTGATAGTACCCAAATGTGTTTGCATGTGTTTGAAGGGTAAAGAGAGGAATTGATTGAGAGAAGGCTGGGTCATAATGATGTGGAAAATGGAAAGTCACATAGCTTCTAGTCTTCTTTTATCATTATTGAAGATTTCTGATGGACTGGAAATCAAGTAGTTCTCACTGAGAATCCTCCTAGGCTCCTTGCTCATCTCAGACTTTAGAAGTTTTGCTTGGAGTATGGATACAATATTTAAAAATGAAGTGTTGTGGTTTGGTTTTTTTTTTATTTGGAGATGAAGACCTCTCATAAACGAATTTTCTTCAGGGCCAGCTTATGGTGTTCAGAATCCTACTTATATTTCTTGTGTCCCGTATCCCCCTGTCCCCCCCCTATAATTTTTACATAGCAGAAGTTAAGATTTTGTTGTCAGGGGAATGTGCAAAATAGTACTGTCGTTGTTTAAGCCCAGGCCGTAAATTAGAACCACGCAGTCTACTTCCCCCTCCACTCTTTCTTCCCCCTCCTGGAGGGACGAGGAGGAGAAACAGAAGAATGCAACTCCAACGGGTTGAGATAAGAACAGTTTAATAACTAAGGTATAACACAAATCACTACTGCTACCACCAATAATAATAATGATAAAGGAAATAACAAGGGAAGAGAATACAACACCTCACCACCTGCCGACCGATAACTCCCCCACCCCGCAGTGATCCAGCCCTTCCGAGGACTCTCAGTTCTACCTCCTGGGCATGACGTGCTGTGGTATGGAATACCTCTTTGGCTAGTTTGGGTCAGGTGTCCTGTCCCTGCTTCCTCCCGGCTTCTCCTCCTCCCTGGCAGAGCATGAGACTCACAAAGTCCTTGGTCAGGGTAAACATTCTGACCAGCAACTGAAAACATCAGCTTTATCAATATTATTCCTAGGCTGAAAGTCAAAACCACAGCGCTGCACCAGTTACTAAGAAGGAGAAAAAGTGGCGGCTGCTGCTGAACCCAGGACAAGTATTTTCTTTATCCATGTCACATGAACACTGATACTTCATTATAGTCAAATAAGATCACATGGCTTTACATAATTTTGAAGAAAAGAATAAAAAATCTGTTACAATAGGAAGGCTGTGCTGGGTTTTCACCCTGTTTTTCTAAACAGTGTCAGTTTTGTCTTGCAAACATTTAACATGAAGCAATGCTCTTCGGCAAGATGCTAAACTCTAGTGCTTATTATAACAGCCTTGGGATTACAAGGGTCCCATCTGTGGTTACTGGTATATTGCCAACTATGCACAGATAGTGTCATCTAGCGCGCACTTATGAGCAGAGTCACTTGTGGCTGTTGAAGAGATCGAAGTAGAAGATGTCTTTTGAGAAGCTTTAGAGGTAAATGATGCTGGAATGAAGCAGCAGTTTCTTTTGCTGGAGAAGACAAGGAGCCTGTATGTATTGACACTTTTAGGATAAAGAGTGGACACAGATACACAACCATCATTAATAAACTCTTTAGTCTTTATGAATCAGATTTCTGTTCTGAACCTTATTTATGAGACAAAGTGTGAAGTAAGAAAACAAACTCTATCCCAGCTGAAACTAGGACAAGCAACAACAAGAAATATGTTGTTCTTCACAGGGTTATGCTAGCCAGAAATATGAATCCTTTCTGCTTTTCTAGGCTTGAGTATTTTTGAGGATTCCTTAATGTAGAATGAGAGGGTCCACCTCAAAAGCATTGGGATGATTCATTTGAGGGTTTTATTACTATAAATTCCTGGGTCCATCTTCACTTAAAAAAAGAAAAAAAAATATTGCAGCCTTTATTGTTTTAAAACTAGTAAACTAATTTTGTGCTTGAGAAGTTTTGTTAAAGTATGTCATATTCTCTACAGTTAGTATTATTCAGATGAGGTTTTTAAATCTGCAGCTTGTTACAAGGTTTCTTGAAGTGTAAGGGGACCCAAATGTGTGGTCCACCTCCAGTTATAGTAAGTCAAAAGAGTAAGTTTTTGCATTTGTTTTCATCCATACTTTAAAAAGCAAGTGGCAGAAATAAGTGCGTGAAAGTTGAGATGCAAATTTTGTTAATCAAACTGCACTTTGAACAATGATGTGTTTCTTTTAAAAGTCAGGCCATTTAAATTGTAAAGGTCAATGTGTTAAAGATGTAAATGCAATCAGCAGTGTTCAAGTTATCACAGTTTCAGCTCTGTTGGCACTCATTTATTATATTATTTATTTATATATGTTTATTATATTATATTATACCAGATTAGATCTATAAATTTATCTTACATTAATCCACAATAATAGGGCAATGAAAAAGAAAACTCTTAAATAAAAATACAAGGTGGAAAGAATTTAAATTATTATGAAGTAAATTCAAGTTTAGTTAACAGCTTCTTTGTGTCATTTGCCTTATCTTCTCCTTTTACCATCTAAATGTTTGTTACTTCTGGAACTAAGAACTGGGCAATCAAAGCACCTCTGAACACAATTTCCATTAGAGTGAAATTCAGTGCAGTTTAGTACTGACTAGAGCCATGGTTTATGGGAAAATAACTCCTTGTTCCTTCAAGCATTACTACAACCTCAGCCTCAGAGAGGAGTCCCCACACCCTTCTATCTTTCACCTTTCTGTGCATAGTGCTATCAAGTCACGCAAATCTTCTCTTTGCTCAGCTATAATAGACATAGAGGAAAAAATGAGCAGAATAATCCAGTATGGATCCAAATATGTTTTTCCACAAGTGTAACAAAAGATAACATTGTCATTGCTTTTCTTCCCTCTGCCCTTCTGCCCTGAAATATGTGGTACTTGATTTCTTTCAGATATATGTACAGAATTCATATACAAACTGTGCTTTTTAGAGAAAGAAAAGAAATTGTAAAATGTCCATGCTGATACAACTGAGTGACAGCATATTCTATGGTTTGTAACCGCGAAAAAATTGAAGGAGAATGCAAATAATCTTATCATGTTCACCAGTGAAAGCCTTTTATTGCAGAGTCTAACTCTGTTACACAGCAATTTTTGAGAGAAAACAGCTAGTGCTGAGAACCTAATAGGCCACTGGCCTTTACAATCACCCTGCTAATCTGATCTAGTTTCTGTGTTTCCAATATCGGAATCAGGGTTGAGAAGTGAATTGCACATTTATTTTTTTTTTTTAAAGCCTTATGACCAAGGATTTTGAAGTATCAGTAAATAAACTTTCCTGATGTATCACCATGAATTATTAGAACAATGGAAATGCAGTGCTCTTTCCTTAGAATCATAGAATCATAGAATAGTTAGGGTTGGAAAGGACCTTAAGATCATTTAGTTCCAACCCCCTGTTATGGGCAGGGACACCTCACACTAAACCATGTTACCCAAGGCTCTGTCCAACCTGGCCTTGAACACCGCCAGAGATGGAGTATTCACAACTTCCTTGGGCAACCCATTCCAGTGCCTCACCGCCCCTTATATCCAATCTAAACTTCCCCTGTTTAAGTTTTAACCTGTTACTCCCTGTCCTATCACTACAGTCCCTAATGAAGAGTCCCTCCCCAGCATCCTTATAGGCCCCCTTCAGATACTGGAAGGCTGCTATGAGGTCTCCACGCAGCCTTCTCTTCTCCAGGCTGAACAGCCCCAACTTTCTCAGCCTATCTTCATATGGGAGGTGCTCCAGTCCCCTGATCATCCTCATGGCCCTCCTCTGGACTTGTTCCAACAGTTCCATGTCCTTTTTTTGTTGAGGACACCAGAACTGTACTCAATACTCCAAGTGAGGTCTCAAGAGAGCAGAGTAGAGGGGCAGGATCACCTACTTTGACCTGCTGGTTGCGCTTCCTTACTAATTTACTAACAGTCTTGCCTTAAATTTAGAAACTGCTAATTTCTAGAGTAATGTGCATCAAGTTTTCCTACTGTGAGTTGCCTGCATAAAATTCTCCATATTCTCAAGACCAGGTGGTGGTGAAGTGCTGAAGGTTACCCAGTCAACCAAGGCATTCCCTCGAGGCTGCTTCTGGATGATCTGCTGCTGCCTTTCAGCAGACAAGCATCCACCCAACAGGCCCAGCTTCTTGGCTTTCACAGCACAAGACAGACATCTCCATGGTTATGTCACTCTTGAGAGTTCAGATGGCAAAAGTCTTAATGAAGAGAAAGTGTTTACCGGATTGTCAACAGCAATCCCCTCTCTCTTAGTATCAGTAACTCAGGAGAGCTTCCTGTGTCCCTGTCTTTCTTCATCATCTGTAAATACTCTGAGGTCTAGAAGTGAAAAAAGAATAGATTTTAGTTACTAAACCAAGATATTAGCAGTAAAAGAGGTGGGATTTTTTTTTTTCAAGGTTGAAACTGTCTCCTTACAAAATAAGAAATCACTGAGTTAAGTTTCTCGGTGGTCTCATGGTTTGTGATTCAGATTAATAAAATATATTTTCTTGCAAACTGAATCTTCTTCAGTTAGATATGTTCTTGAATTTTTAAAAAGATAAAGCATTTTGAATTTTGATTTTCCTTTGCAGAACGACTATCAGATCTTTTGTTGTCAGATCAAGGCTTACATGGCTCATTGCATCTATGCACAGCAAAAAATGGATCTGTAATTCCCATGAAATTTTCTGTAGTTCAACATCAACACTATTCTGAAATGCACTCTGTAAAGACTTGTTTGAAATAAGGCTTTTGCTCTTGAAAGCTAATCTTAGCATTGCCCTGCACTTTATGACTTGACTTGGAAATTAGCATTGCAGAGTCCAGAGAGCACACTTCCTCAAAAATATTTTCTTAAGATGTTATGACAGCTTCAGCAACTGCTATTTTTGGAGCATTTCATTTAAAATTAATCACTTGTGGAGTTTTCAGCAAGTATATTTTGCGAAGATTTCACTTTTTTGTTTGTTATGAATGTAGACATATTTGTGCCTCTTTAAAAAAGTTGAAATAGTTTTGGACATCAGTAAGATCTGAATTTTATTGCCTTTATCCGGGTAGATGCTGGTATTTAAGAAATATCAGTGTTGGCTCTCTGTCTTTTTTTGAATGTTTTCTGCTTGTGCTGGCTTAAATTAATTATTACAGATTTATCACTTTGCCTTGTCCAGTTTTATTTGCTATAGAAATTAACAGGACATTTGAGGGCTGTTTTGGGATTTCAAAATTCAGTTGGCAACTTCATGCTTTTGCACCTTAGAGATCTAATAGCCAGCTTGCCTTATAGCTGTGTTCTGGAAGTGAAGCAAGGAGAGCTGGAGAACTTAGCTTGAGAATCTACTTTGAAAATGTTATTGCTGGAGCTTTGTTATCCCACATTACCTCTGACTAGCACATAAAACAGTATAGAAAACTGAGTATCTTTCTGACACAACGAATATTTTCTATTTGGGTTGCTGAAGTTTTCCTTTTTAAGGTGGGTCCAATATCAAGGTAGTAGCTTCCATAAAATTTATGTTGTCCAAATAGCTTGCCTTTTTGATAGACTCCTGGTGATAGGTTCTGGTTTGAAGGTTAATGATGTTTTATCCTATAAACATTAGATTTTGTTTACAAATAATCAAGTCAGTAAGACTTTTTCATTCTAATTCTTGGATCATAATTCCTGCAGATGTTAATATTATGTATGAAAAATGACATGAATTTACTGGTCACCAGATTTTCAAAGCTAGGACTCAAAGGAAATATTGTTTTCCTGTTAAGTGTTCACATCCTTTGCTACCTTGTTCTTTTCATGAGATAAGAAACAATAGTAATGGCTTTGCTTTTAGAAACACATTTGCATAAGTAATAAACCTTAGAAGAGAGCACAGGAATAATCAAATGAAATTATTTTGTTGATTCGACATCAAAAGTAGCAGTTAAAAAAAATCCAAAACAACAAACAACACATCAAGCAGCAAGCTATACAAGATAATACCTTTATTATTCTTTTTAGGAATAGAGTTGGCCACAAGATCTCTCAAAGGAATATGAACCCATAGGTTTCTCACTTGTGATATGGCAAATTACTTGCAACTTTGTTTTACTTGAATAGCCTTTGCACTAGAAGAAGAGCATTCATGTTAATATTTATTCATCTGGGCTTTTGTCATTGAAGTCATGCAGCTGAAATCGTTGGAGTGTTCAAATGTGATAGCTGGCTTAAACTGCTGTTCAGGCTGTTGGGTACCAGGAGAATGGCTTCAGTGTAAAATGTGAATAGAGCAGTAACGATCTTTCAAAATCAGATAGCTGGCCTAAACTGCTGTTCAGGCCGTTGGGCACCAGGGGAATGGCTTCAGTGTATAATGTGAAGAGAGCAGTAATGATCTTTAAAAATCAGGTGATCCAGTTGTCAGGAAATACCATTTCCCACTAGTATTTATAATAAATCAGAAGACAGGGTAGCATATGGAGGTAAAATTTCTGATATGTAGATAACATATTCAAATGTGATGCCAGGAGTTGAGGACTAAAGAAGAGCAGGTAAAGAGGTAAGGATTATTTGAAAGTGAGATAAAAAGAACAGAAAATTTCTTTCCATAATGTACCCAAGAGAGTTGAAGGAAGCCAAAGTTGAGAATCAGTATTCAAAAATGTCATGTTGTTTTTCTAGTTACTTTTTTTCTCTGACCTTTGAGAATTTAGGAAAATAGTAAGGCTAACTAACTTCTCAGCTGACAAAAAATATAGCTAGGCTTGGCATTGTGTTGTTGAACTCTATGAAGTTTCATCTTATACCGTGGTAAAATTCTTCCTTCAGTGTCAGCCTCATGAAGTTGATATTATAAATAAAGTACAGAAACTGTATTTATAAAAGTGCCTACAAATATAAAATCTTGATGTAGTAATATCTGTCTGAAACATTTTGTACACATTCAAGAGCATGCAAAGGAAAATTGCTTCATTTAAGGAATAAATCTGTGTAAATGCTGTGAGAAATGGTGCCACTGAAGTTCAACATCTGTCAGAAGTTTAGACATGTTATGTAGTAATTAAAGCCTCTGCTCTGGACACAGGCAGAGTTCTGTCTGATATGTAATCAATTTAGTAACGTGTATGCGTAAAAATTTCTGATCTAATTAATGAGGCTTTGTAAAATACATTATAAAGCTATTCACTATGTAAATTATATTCTTTAAAATTCAAAAATTAAGAAGAAATAAATTTTCTTTCTTGTCTGAAGTACTTTTTTAAAATGACATATTTTTTGCCTTAAGAAGTTCAAGGAAAACTGTGCACTATTGGAATGTCATAGTCCAAAACCAGGGAAGTACAGAAAGAAATCTCAGTCTAGGGAGTGACAGGGAAAACACCCTCCACATTCTAATGCCATGTATTCATGAGAATAATGTTAAGTCCATTCATGAGACTTGGTTGTTTTAATTTTTTTAGATTTGTGTAGATTGTGTAGACTTTTACTATAATTTTAAATTTAAGGTTTGTAACAGAATTGTGTTGCTATGCCTGCTGAGAAATGAATGAGTAACTTAAATATTGGTTCTGCAAGGAAGTATTATGTGGCATATCTCTCTATTACATTGCTTGTCTGAACTGGAGGCCTGATGATGACAACTGTTATGAAACATGGAGAATTTGCACATAAACCCTCCTCAATGTTTCGTTATATTTTCCGCTTAAGCCAATTTGGTCATTCAAAGTTGTTTAAATACTGAACGTGTTTGTCTTTTTGTTAGTATATCTGCTTTATGATTTATTTTGTAATTCATGTTCACACTGTAGGTTTCAGTCTGAAAAACAAGACTGACTTCAGCTTGTGACTTGGCACATAGAGTGCAAAGCGTATCACAACTGCATGGCCAAGAGGAGTAGAAGGAGTTAGGAGGTGAGGTTGGAAGGATACTCAATGTGAAAGACAGCAGGGATTCTGGTATTGACGGTGTTAAGTGGTGAGCAATAGCATGGGACCTTAAAATAAGGAAGGAATTTAGAAAGAACTGGATAGGCAGTGGATGAAGGGATACAGAAGAAGGAGACCAGAGTGGTAAGGAAAGAATTCTAGCACCAGACATCAAGAGCTTAGCCACAAGGCAAAGTTTGAAACATTGGTAGTACATCAACACCACCGGTACTGAGAGCAGTAATGCTCTCATTGGTGCATGTCTGTCCTTCCTAGACCATACACTTCTTCAATATGATTTCTCATTGGTAAGTGAGACTTCTTGATGTAATTTTTGCAAAGACTGCCTATGCTCAGTTAACTACTTTGGGGTTTTTTTAGGTGTTCTTCTCTATGTCCATCTTCTTTGATATGAAACAAAGGAATTGGCTTTGAACAACCTGGTCTCATGGAAGGTGTACCCGTCCATGGCAGGGGGTTGGAACTAGATGATCTTGAAAGTCCCTTCCAACCAAAACCATTCTATGATTCTATGATCCTATGATTTAGGCAACTGAATATGCTTTTACAGGTAGCCAGTGAAATGGCTTGAAAATAACTACAGCAAAAGTTATAGTTAAGGATATACAATCAGAAGGCAAAGTTGAACACAAACTTCAGCTCCTAAGAGGAGTTCATAATGCCATGTATTAGACCCAAAGAGGTTTTTAAGCCTACAGCATGGCCTACAGCATATACCCCATATACTGCATAATCACGATGTGTGTTGAATTTACCTTTTCTAGGCTTCATTAGTAAACTAATTTGAAAAGTGTGAAAGTATCAGTATTAATATAGTGTTTATTTTTTCTATGTGAATTTTGCAGTAATTTAATTTTTGGAATGCAGGCTGTTATCATACAATTAATGCACTTCTATTGCATTTTATGAGTCTTGCCTAAACACAAAAGTGAGTGATATATCTCCTTGTTAAAAAAAAAAAAAAAAAAAAAGAAGTCTGTTTTTTTCTAGACAAACTGAGCAAAAAATGTAGATCTCTCTTACACAGTAGAGCAATATTAGTTGTCACAGGGAACCGAAGAACAGAAAGAGGGAAAAAACATACTAATCTAAAAATGCTGTTGTTTTATTCCTAGGTTCAGACATTGTTCAATGGTTAACGAAGAACTTATCCATAGAAGACCCAGGTAATTTCACTTTTTTTTTTTCATGTCTGAAAATTCTAGTTTGTCTTTTCGAATGATTGGACCTGACTTTGTCTCCTGTTATAGTGGGAATGGCCAGGCAGCATTTAACCACTATAATTTCAATAGCAAAAGAGATAGTGTCAAACCTTAGAAGCCTTTGCTAAGAATGTGAGGATTTTTGTTATTCATTTATTGGAGCAGGTACCAGCAAACAAGATGATAGCCAAGAATGAAAATGATAGCTGCTTTCATTAGCACAAAATGAGTTTAAAGCTATACTCCATGAGGAATTTGCTCAGTTTCATGCTATATAGTTCATTAAACATGGCCTGTTTTCTTAACAGAATTTTTCAATATATAAAAAATAAATAGAATTAATAAAATAAGCTTTTGTACTGTTACTGAGAGCTGCATTTCTATTCTTAAGTTTGGACATTTTTATAGCATCTTAAATGGAAAGTGAACTGTAAATAAAATCAGTGCAGTGAGGAAGAACAGTTCATTGCTCAACCAGCTGGGCTGGAACTTGGAAGTAAAGTTTCGGTTACAAGCTCTGCTACAGGTTACTTGTGTGACCAGCATCAAATGCAGTTTGGTGTACCTGATATTTCCCTGATTTACAGGAATCTTGTTACATGATCTGAAATTTTCTGGGAAGGAATGATTTCTAGTAGAAAATGCTGAATGCTAGAAAAAAATTATTCTGTGGAAGTTCCTATTATCTTTTGGTTAGAGGAAAAAAATCTTCCTTTTTTAAAGCGTGATTAAAAATGCTTATTTTTCCTCTCTCCACTTCAGTCTTTAGGGAATAAAATTTATGTTTTATTTTGCTGTTTGTTTTTATTTTAAAAAGTTTTTGGGGTTTTCTTTTCTGTCATATTAGAAATGAAAGTATGATCAGTGTGTATTTCCAGCAAAAAGTAAAATCACTGTATTTAAAAGTGTGACTTGAATAATGAGGAACTATTCATAATTCAGTGTTTGGAGATAGCCAGCTCACAACATGTTGATATGTTACATGAAAGAGATTACTAGCAGCTTCCAGTTTTATGTAACTTTACACAGAGTGTCATATGTTTGCTTCCTGAAGGTAAAATGGAGGTTGGAGGAGACCTATGTGTGATATTATATTTCTAAGTTGTCAGCTAATAAATGCTCACCTACCTGTATTTATCAGAGTTGGAAAGATTGTTGTACTATATTTATTTGGTATGGAAGCTTAACCTTCATTTGTAGAACCAGAACTGCAATACTGTGAGAGGGTTTCATTCAGATTATCTGGTTGTTGCAAAATTTGGAATAGAAGAAACCTCAAACTAAATGGAAAAAAATGGTTCCCTGTGTTGATATCCAATTAAAATTAAGCAAACACATAAAATACTAACATATGTAGCCAGAACACCACAGTAATTTAATTTAAGATGGGTTTTATTATCTGAGATTGAATGGGTGGAAAAAATTATCGGCAATGACAAAAACATCTTATGCACGTTAGTCCTAGTCCAAAGTCAGCTGTCTGGAGCTGGCCAAATGCAAATCTTCAGAAAGCCACTCACCCTAAATGGTGCCTTTGGGGAGTGCTCAAAATTACCAGATAGCAGTAAACCTGACAAATGGTGGATAAGAACTATTCACATGACAAAACCTCAGAAAAGACTCTGTTTTGTAATATCTTTTAAGTGTGTGACTTTTTGTTCCAGTTCTAGAAAAGACAATCTAGATTTTCCTGTGGAGAAACCCTAAATTTTTGTTAACTGTTGTCACTATAATTTGAATTTCCAGTATCTCCTCTCTGCTTTTCACCAGTGTATCAGGGTTTTACTATGACTCTGTTTCAAAACTCCCCTGGTAGGGTCGTGTTACAAAGCTTCTATGAAGCTATACAATTTTCTGATGCAGAAATAAATAATGCCTGTGTTTGCACTGACAGTTACCCTATCCATCTAATTCTCCTATCAGCAGCATGCCTGTAAAAGCAACATAAAGTAGACCTTGGTTCACATATTTTAAGAGTATGTTCTACTCTGTCCTGAAAAATGTAAGGTCTATTTGCATTCCTCATCTGCCATTGCTGTGTACTTATGCAAGCAAGGCATGCAAATTGGGATTTAAGGAGACAGATTCACAGAATCATAAAGCAGCTCAGGTTAGAAGGGACCTCAGAAGATCCTTTAAAGTCCATCCTTTAATGGGAAAGAGAGCCTAGGTGGGATTAACTAGCACCCTGTCCAGTTGCATCTTGAAAACCTCCAGTGATGGGGACTCCACTGCATCCCTGGGGAGGTTGTTCCAGTGATTGATTTTTTTCACTGTAAAAAATGTCTTATACTAAGATGAAACCTTTCCCCATGCAACTTGTACCCATTGCCCCTTGTCCTCTCCAGTGTGGCTCCTTTTGAAGAGGGCTTCCATCCTCTTTTGTAGCTGCCCTTTAAGCACTGGAAAACTCTGTGGAGGACCCCCCTGAGCTTTCTGTTCTCCAGGGTGAAAACACCTAACTGATTCAGTCAACTGGTTTTTCAGTAAAACAAAGAACTAGTGAGAAGCAAACAGCACCATTGTATATTAAAACAAACAAACAAACAAAGTCACATTTTGTACTGCAATTTTTTCCCTTTGTTTCACATAGGGAATACAACTCCAATACCATTTTGGTGGGAATGAAGAGGGCTGCTTTATGAGTAGTGGGCTAACAAAAGGCAGGAGAAGGTCAGGCAGCATTTGCTTTCAATGTATTAATAAGTGTAAAGCTATTATCTAAAATCAGCAATTTCAAGTTTAAAATATTTACAAGTATAAATTGCCAATCAAAAAACCCAAATAAAACCAGACCACCACCCCTCCCCCCAAATAAAGCCCCACAAAACAACCCCCCAGAAAACAACAAGCAAAAAAACCCATGCACATTTTTCACAAATAGAAAATGGTTTTCTGTGGAAGATTTGAAAGATTTTGGCTTGCTGCAGTAAATCTCCATCAAGAAAATAAAATGGAGATGATGGGTGGATTCAGCGAAATTGTACCAGATTTGAAGTTATTTCAGTGCAGAAGAGTAGAGCTTGTGCCCAGAATAGCTGTGTGCAATGTACAGTTGCTGTTACATTGTTTGCTTTTCAATATGTACTTTAAAAAATGCTCATGTTTCAGCCTACAACTCATCTGTAAAATTTTAAGGAACAGAAATTATCTAAGTTATTTTTAATGTGGAAGTTTAATTCAGTCATAAAAATAAGCCTGACCTCAACTCGAAAAGAAGCAATTAACTGAGTTTATAAGAATTGTAAGGGCTTGTGGTTTGGCACTTAGATATGTGTTTGTCAAATTGACCATTGCATTGTAAGTGCTGACTCTTCACTGATGGTGCCAATTACTCTTAATGGGGAAAATCTACTCTGTTTTTCTACAGTGCATTTTTCTTTTTTAAAGTGATAATTAGTGCCCTGAGATGTACCAGACTGACCACACTAGAGACTGAAGTACTTTTAATCCTTAGGGCTAAAAATAGAACAAAAAGTGTAAATGAGCTGATTTAGAAGTGTCAGCTGAAATTGCCAAGAGACTAACTCTGTACTTGGTTCTTGTACTGATTTCTTTGATGCCCTTTGGGCAGACACTTGATTTCTCTATTCCCAAGCATTGCAGCTTGCTAATGGTAAATAATACTCTTGTCTCTTTAAAGGGAAAAAACCTGTCGTTTTTCAAGTATTTTCATAGTGAATTATGTGTTACTCACAAACATGCATGTCATCCTTAAGTCAGCCTGTGAAGAATTTCTACCTAAGTGTCTTAGAGTCCTTAAGAGTTGATAATATGTTTAGTCATCATCCCCTTGTTCCTTTGCAGTACCTTTAGTCCTCAGTGTTGCTTATTTAATTTACTCGTATCTACAAAGCCAGTTGTATTTGGCTGAAGGCACTTCATTATTGGATGGTTACTGTATCCACAGTACTGCAACCAGCTCCAGAATGCACAGCCTTTGCATTCAGATTGCCTTGGTGCAGCTTATTTTGGCAGTCTGTTGAAGGACTTTACAACTGCTCTTGGACATCAACAATTACACTAATGTCAAATGTATCAAATCAAACTTTGTAAGTTATAGAACAAGACTGTACCTTGAAATAGACACCCTCCTGTGATTTTTCAGCTTCAGCTTTTACCATTAATAGTCTTTTCACTTAACTGATGCAGCTAATTTGTAAACAGATGCTCACCAGCAGCCATGTAAACTGTGATCACTGATCCAGTGCAATAAAAAGGGAGGTCTCAGGAGCACATCATCTGTGTTTCTTCCACTTTTCCCTCCTTCGCTTTGTAGTAAAATCTCTCTCCAGCAGCTGCTGCATTAATAATGACCTTGAAAAATACACAGTGCTTGCTCTAAAGAGTTAGAGGAAAAAATATCAGGGTTTTTATTTGAGTTTATGACAGTGTACTTGAAAAATTGGTCAGCTCTAAGTTTTTTCTGCTCCTTTCCCCATGCGTATGCAGTAAGGTAGCAGCAAAAAGCAGGAGCCAGACAAGATGTTCTAAATGATTGCTATTTGGGAGACAGCGCCAGACAGCTGCAAGTGAAGGGGGAAGATTCTTCCAGAATTTTCTAACAGAGAAAAGAGCCTCTTATGGAAAGGAAGACAGAAGGGAATGGAAAGGTCATGCTTATGTTTGCAGTCTTTGCATTAATCAGAATCTGTGGAAATAGAGCAAGAGTAAAATGCATCCCATTTATCAGCTCAACTAAAAGTAATTTACACTGCCTGCCCACATACCTTAACACTCATACTAGGAATCTGGGAACACCAAGACACTAATTTTTTCATTTGTTTAACAGAAATTCAGGCACATTTTGTTTGACAAGACAAACCTCATGAACCTTCGTCAAGTCTAGTGTATAATAGAATAACTTTCTAACTTTCTTCTACTGGGTGAATTTGGTCAGAGCTTGACAGGTCCTGTAGCATTTAAATGGAATGATGACTAATTTTGGATGAACAGAAAGAAAGTAAAACTCAAATCCTGCTTGGGAATAGAAAATGTCAAAATTTACAGACACTGTTTTAGTAACAGTAGTATTAATGTGATACTGAAGCAAAATTTAAATGTATTGGTCAGTTTTCCTTTAGTTATGTGTAGCATGAGTGGCACTTACCTGTGTGTGGCAATTGATCAGCTTCTAGCTGCTGCTGTGGTTTAAGGACTGCAAAGCTAAATGTTCATGTGCAGAGGTTATTGTTCTGTGCCCAAAGCCTTTAGACAGATTTTGGAACTGGTGAACAGAGGTGTATTGCCTGTGATTAAATTGAGATGGGTAAATCAGACTTGATGGATTTCACGTTTTTCCACTGAAGTTTTTTCCATTTGCATGTAATTTGTAACCATGTGTAGAGTGCAGATGTTAAGAGTGTCTCCCAAGATCACAGAGAGCAGCAGGACCAGCCTGGAGTAAGCTTTCACTCTACATACGTGCCAGTACTGTCAGAGCAGGGTCATTCCCACATAGTCACTCTGGAAGGTGATTAACATGTTGGCCAGTTCATTTTCTCAGTTGCAGATAGGTGGTAGGCTATACCAGTGCTCATTTCCAGTTCCTTTCAAGAAGCAGTCATTTCTTCAGATATGTTTGGTAGTTTGGCAGCTGGTTAAACATGAACGTTTTTTTACACTTGCAGGAAAGAAATGGAGTTTGTGACTGGTAGAAATGCAAAGAGTTCATCGTATAATTGACAAATCACTTCCTTTACATAGGCAGATAGGTCAAACTGTCACTTTTCATTATGCTATGCACGTCTAAGTAGGATTCTGCCTCCCTGGTTGCCTTAAGGTGGCATTATTTTACAATATACTATATAAAATAGTTGATGTTTTTTCATCCTAGTAATTAATATACACTGTTTGCAGATAGAAGGATTTGTAACAATACAACATTGTAAACTCTGAAAATCCCTTTAGAAACCACTTAATAAACAGTGAAATATATTAAAATTATTATCAATATATAATAGGTTATATTAGCCAGGTACAAAACAGGGCTAGTCTACATACCTAATCCTATTTATCATTAGAGTAATTCTATAAACTTTTGAATTATCTATAACTTATTAATGAACTGTATCTGTTTAATTTATGAATGCAATATTGGAGGAGTGGGATAAGACCACAGTTATGGAATTTGTTGCCTTCTAGCATAATGTGCTATATAATCATAGAATCATAGAATAGTTAGGTAAGAATAAAATTATATTACTGCTATGGGTGCAACAAAATATATACGTTCTGTAATACTGTTTCCGTGACCAATCTGTTTGCTATTGTCAATAGCATACTAATTCAAATTATACCTCTTTTGGTTCTAATTAGGCTTTGAGGAACCTGGTCTAGTGAAAAGTATCCTTGGCCATGGCAGGGGTTTGGAACTAGATGATCTTTAATGTCCCCCCCAAGCCAAAGCACTCTATGATTCAACTATAACTTGTCATACACATTTCCCATAAATAGTTAGTTTTGATGATAAAAAAACCCTTCAATTGAGTTTTTAAATGTCATTTTTCTTACTACTAAGCCTGATTCCATGGTCATGTCTACAAAGCTATTTTTTTTTCATGAGGAATAATTTATGCTTTTAATATTAAAGTCTCCAAATTCTACTCAGAATTATTTTCTGTGGTAAGTGTAATACCTTCACATGTCATCCACTCCTCCTCCACCTTTAATGATTAAAGGTGAAATTCCAACCCTGCAGAAGGCTGGAGGTTATCGCATTATCTCCAAAAGAAACAAGATTTAACTTTTAAGACTTTTAAAGAAGGAGTATGTGTAACTTGGCCTTTATGCTATATCACAAGGTAAAATCCAAAAGCTAGTTTATATAGTGTCTGATACCCAGTTAGATGTCAAAAATTGGAACAAAGCAGCAATCAGCATTTTCTTTGGAATTCAGTGGGCCGTATGGGCTTTATTTCACTGAGGTCTTTCAGAATCTTACTGAGTGAAGAGGAAGAAAGAGGTACTGAATAGAATACAAAACAATGATTAGGAAAATAAGTCTGAAGAAGCCTATTCAGATAAAAAGTTCATGCTAAAACTATTACCAGATCCAGATAATAGAAGCTGAAAATTGGTAAGCATTAATATCAAGTAATTTCATTGGAAAGAAGTTCAGATGCTCTGTTGTACCAATTAAAGGAATGTATTTCATCCTTTCTGTCACAGAACAAATTAGGCTATGAGAAATCTAAATTACACAACTGAAATCTTTACCCATGTACCTCAAAGTACAGAGTTTCATCATAGAGCTATATATACGATGAGCTATTCAAAGCTAATACTGGCTTTTGTCAAATGTGTTATAAAGTCTGGAAAGCATTATAACCAGTTTTTAGAATCAAGTCCTAAATTGGGCAATTTTTGTTCCTTAATTTTCATTGAAAATTCTCCACATTGTTCTTTTAAGGAGCTGATGTTCCTAAATGGATATCTTCTTCCAGGTGTTGCACCAGTCTCTTTTCCTTGATGCCATCACTCAGCATATAGAGCCAATATCTTAGCATAAGGCAAATGCATGTAGAGCCAATATTAACTTCCAAGTGATGCACCAGGTTTTCATAATAACTGGCTTCAGATACCAAATACTGCTGACTCAAAAATATTATCCATTCCCCATCTTGTCTGCTTGCATTGTAACTGTGCACACTAGCAGCTGTCACTTATTGATTATTCAACATGCTCAGAGACTATTATGTTGCTGTCTTTGTTAATAACAAGAAAACAGACATTTTTGACTCAGCTAAGAGCAAAAGTACAAATGAAGACCAATAGAAATGGTGAGCCCGACTAGGCAGAACTCCGATAACTTTTAGAAACAAAGCTCATAAATTAATTGCTATTAAATTATAATAACATTCCTAATAAAAGATTTTATCCCATTTTTACTATAGTTACATTTTTTGTGATTTTCTTACTGCTTGACAGCCTCCTTCTGAACCTTTGGGATCGTACCAAGTTTTGAAAGTTTAAGAGGAAGAACATTTACTAATACCCAATTCATGTTGGCTTAATTAATTAAAAGCACCTAAATAATTGTCTAGAGACTTCATTAGCTTTCTGCTTCCTTGTTTCCTAGAGAACTGTGTTATATAGCAATGGAAAGTGCAAGTAGGTGGAAGTGAGTTTTTAAATCTGGACAGCTTAATCGAATAAAAGTAGTTGAAATCCTATTTCATCTTGCTAACAGCTGCTGCATCTATTTTTAGTCAAGTAAACAAAAATGTTTTGGTATTTACATTAGCATTTGATGACTGGAAGGTTAAAGTAAGGCCTTCTCTTGATTTTGTTGCTACTTGTCCTTAAGAGGTTTTTCAGTTTTCCCATAGCAAGCATAGAGAAATACTGCTGTCCACACAGGAGCATAGTGACGGTTAATTTAACTGCCGGGTGATCTAGTTTACTACATAGAATACCTCTGGTTCTCATTTTCTTATGGCCACTAATTGGATCTAATTCACATGTTCTTCTCCATTCAGATGTTCTTCCTCTTATGGGTTCAAACTTAAACTGGGGAAGTTTAGATTGGATATAAGGAAGAAGTTCTTTACTGAGAGGGTGGTGAGGCACTGGAATGGGTTGCCCAGGGAAGTTGTGAATGCTCCATCCCTGGCAGTGTTCAAGGCCAGGTTGGACAGAGCCTTGCATGATTTAGTGTGAGGTGTCCCTGCCCCTGGCAGGGAGGTTGGAACTTGATGATCTTAAGGTCCTTTCCTACTCCTACTGTTCTATGATTCTATGGTAATATTTCTCCTTTCTTCTGATTTCAGTAGTTGCATTCCATCACTTAATCAAATTACACAAAGTTTCAGGATTTTCACTATTTGTGTAATGGGGTAGGTAACAGGAGCCATCTCTAATAGGGTTTTGTTATCTGCAAGGCCTCACTTGGCTTTGAAGTCCTGGGATGCACAAAGTATAAAATATCTGGTGACAATAGAAACTAATTCTTACATGTGCTAAAAAATTACTGTTCTCAGTAAAGTCGAGGCTCAAATTAATAATAATAAAAAAAATCCAAACCATAAAAAGCCTCCATTCACCTCAGTTAAGCATGCAGAAATTATAACAAGTAATTTACAATTAACCTTGAAAGTTTGTTTCTTAATTACTGTCTACTTTAAGGTAATATCCTATACAAACAGGAAAACTTAACATTTTAATAGCTTTTAAGCAATTAGAAAGGTTACAAAGAATTATAAATGTGGTATATTCGTATCTTGAAATTGTGGAATTATTTACATCTTCAAATATAACCACTAGCATGAAATAAAGTTATCATAAGCAACTACTATATCATAATGACTGTGGATAAATAAAGTTTAAAAGTTTTGGTTAAGGTCTTTCAGAGAAATAAAAATGCTTTGTTGTTGGGTTGTTTTTTTTTTTCTTTATAACATAAGTGAAAACTGTTAATTCTTGAGGAGGCTACATATATTTGGCACCTACCTTGATATCTTCATGTAGGCTGGTTTGAAGAAGTTAGGAACGGGGATTTACAGTTTCACAGCTAAACCTGACACTGATTTTTGGTAGTAGTGACCACCACTATAGTTGCATAATAGAATTAAAGGTGCATACAACTATCTAGACAGTTTCAACTGAAAATTCCCAGGTGTTTAAAGTTCATGTTAATGAACTTTTGCAAACATATGCTGTGAATTGTCTGAAGCAGACAAAAAATTATGCATATGAGAAGTAGATCAGAAGTAATTCAGCTATCCACAGTAACTTTTACTATAGATATGATGGCTGACTAAAAGTGAATTAAAAAATAAAAGGCGTATTTAAATTTCTGCATCATACATTTATAACACATTCTGACATGACAAAACTATTTCCAGGAACAGGAATTAACAAATAAATATGTTGCATTTTCAAATTTCAATATTATAAGAGACTATGCACACCAGGGGCATTCAAGCAAAATAGTGGTTAAGGATTGGTTTGGTTTGGTTTTAATTAGCGAGCCAGAAATCTGTACAGCAACAAAAAAAAATAGGCAGCAATGCAAGTTAGTATATATCCAATGCATACTCCAAAATACTAGAAATTAAGTTCATTTTGTACAGCAACATCAGTAGGAGCATAAGACAACGCTGCAGTCAGACCATCTGGACCATGAGCTGTTTCTGGCAGTGGTCACAAATGCTCAGGAAGAGGCTTGCACCATAGGAGAAAAGAAAGAAAGGTGGTGTAGTTGTCTGTTGCTTTGCCTGTCCAGATCCTGACAGTCTGAACCTTAGGGAATCTCCTGACCTGCAGGTGTTTCCAGTTTCTTGTTCAATAGCTCCTGAATGACCTTTCTTTCATTGCTTTTGCAACACCCCATGACAATACGTAACACAGGTTGATAAAGTATTATGGATGTGCTTTTTTATTTTGACGGATCTGCCTGATAATCACATTGGTTGACTCTAGTTCTTGGGTTCTGAAAAGTAAATTATTATTCCTCATTCATTCACTTTCTCTTGTTTAGTCATGATTTTACAGACTGCTATCATGTCTGTCCTCCATGGTCTGCTTTCTGATTTGTGATATTTCTTGTTATATGAAAGCCTTCATAGATCTCATAATCATTATCCTCTTTTTTTCTGTGGTGTTGGTTTTGGAGTTTTTTGGTGTTTTTGTTTTTTTTTTTTTTTTTTTTTTTTTTTTTTGTTTTTTTGTTTTTTTTTTTTTTAATATATAGTTTGAGGTGAAATGACCAGAACTCTGGAATTTATGACATGGACATGCTAAGCTGCATACTTCTGGTTTCTTTTGTATTTTTTTCCTCATAACTATGTTCTGTTTGAGATTTGAGCAGGCAGTTTCACAGAATCATATAGTGACTCCTGTTTTTCTTGAGCAGCAGCAGCAGTTGACTTGCAGCCACTTACTGGGCATGAGAACACAGGGAGCGAGAGTTCATATTTGAAATATTTAACATTTATCAAAATTTAATTCGATCTGCTCTTGTATAATCTAGTGCATCTATACCCTGAAGTCCTTCTACATCTCCTCTCAACTCACTTTTTACTTACCTCAGAAATTATATACTTTCAGCAAATTTTGTTATATCATCAGTCACACCCTTCTATAGATAATTTAAGATGATACTGAACACTTTGGGATCTGCTAAACTCAGCTACAGTAGTTAAGCGTGATAACAGAACTCCTGTGCCTTACCTTTATTCCTGTTTCTGCGTATTGCTTTTCCCATGACTTTCTATCCCAGATCTGCTTAATTACTTTAGAAAATATTTAGGGGAATCATACCAAGAGCCTCTGGAAATCCAAGATAATATATTAAATAGATTTTCATGACCTTATATGTTCACTAATTCCACATGGGAATATGCACAGGGTTGTGAGATTGCATTCAACAACAAAGGTATCACAGTATCACAGTATCACAGTATGTTAGAGATTGGAAGGGACCTCAAGAGATCATCTAGTCCAATCCCCCTGTCGGAGCAGGAACACCTAGATAAGATTACACAGGAATGTGTCCAGGCGGGTTTTGAATGTCTCCAGAGAAGGAGACTCCACAACCTCCCTGGGCAGCCTGTTCCAGTGTTCCGTCACCCTCACTGAGAAGAAGTTTCTTCTCAAGTTTAAGTGGAACCTCTTGTGTTCCAGTTTATACCCATTACCCCTTGTCTTATCATAGTTTTTTTTATCATTGAGAAGAGCCTGGCTCCATCCTCATGACACTCCCCCTTTATATATTTATATACACTAATAAGGTCCCCCCGCAGTCTCCTCTTCTCCAAACTATAGAGACCCAGCTCCCTCAGCCTTTCCTCATAAGGGAGATGCTCCACTCCCTTAGTAGTGCTAAGTCTTGTTTTTCTGTTGCATTTATTTTAATTTTCAGTCATTCTACCCTTTATCATAGTTGCTATCATGGTGGCTGTATGGACATCTGTTATGTTGATCTTTCTTTCCCCAGATTTCCCCTGGATGTCTTTCTAAAACCCAAGGACACATTTTCTGACTTTTTTTTCCTTTAGTACTGAAGGTGTTTTGAATGATAAACTCCACACTAGGGGTAACAGTTCAGCAATTTTATATTTGACTTGCCTTAAAACAGAGAGTGATCATTATGTTGATCCAGCTAGATGCTTTTGTCCATTTTATCAATTTATTTTAAAGTTTTTGCTGCAGCTGTTGTCACCAGTGCTATTTCTTCCTTAAGATTCTTCAGATAAGATTCTGCCACAAGTGAAGAAATAAGTCATTCACTGAGACCTCTTCTCTTTTTGTGGAAGAAAAAAGAAAAAAAAACCACTTATGAAAAGGTTTCATTGAGCTGTTTTTGCTAGTTAGTATTTCTATATTTTTAATAGCAAAATTTATCTGGCTGAACTGACAGTTCTCTACAATTACCATGTAAATCCTGTGTGATGGGGAGAAGTGAGCACTGGGGTGAGGGGTGGTTATGGCAATAGGAACATGTGATGGCATAAAATGGAGTTTTGCAACATCTGAAAAGTTTACTCTTTCATCCTCCATGTTGATTTACACTGATATCTATTTTACTTGCCACTCAAAGAAATTAATTATAAATTATGGATGAAGAGAACTTTCTAAAAGTGATCCTGTTTGTAATAACGGCCTTGATTTTTGTATATATGCACCCCAGGCAACTGTATCTGATCACGTGGGTAATCATATTCCTGTGTTATTGTCTAGAAAGTTACCTCCACACTCTTTGTTCTTACATTGCGTGAGCTTTGATGGTATTTTTCCGTGATGTAGATCTCAATGACACCAATTTACTTATAAAGCTTTTCTCTCCTGCTGGACTTGAAAAGCACAGCATTCTTCCCATTGAAAGAAATACATTATTTTCAGCATTTTATGCTCTCAGTTTGATGGAGGTATAGAAATTTTTATGAAGAGGATTGTATTCTTCTTTACTGTGTTGAGTGCAGTGAAAAAGGCAGTTATTTTTCTAGCTGCTGCAGCTGCTTCATATTCTTTGTGTTATCTGAACTGCCTGGTCACAAGTGGGTGTTCTGTGATTATGATAGCAATGCATGACAATGATACAAAATTAATGGTTGATGTAGTAGCAACTGATATCCAAACAGACATGGAGGCTAAAAAAGTGTCATGATTCATCTTAACCAGCAGTAATCGTAGCAAGAGTTTAGTGCAACCTATTGCTTACCCTCACCCAACTTCAGAAACTCCACATTAGCTGACATCCCTTTCATTCAAGAATATTGTCTTTAGTAGTTCCTTCAGGAACAAATATTTTGTGTACTGAAAAATCCTGTACCCGCTGTTGCTATTTACTGGCCACAAATCCAAGTGGTGCATCAACCACATCTGTTATTGACATGCCCTGGTTCTGCCAAAGCTTAACCATGTGAAGAAAGTAGAAAGGTCTGGTGTAATAGCAGCAACTGGCAAGCAGTGTACAAGAAAACCTGAAATAATAGCACAATAATTCTACTACTGAGTAGTTTATGACCAGTATTTTGGGTCTTTTAGAGATGCTTGAAATTGTGGAACAAGATTTCTCCGAAGATAATTTGAGCATGGTATCTGCAGTAATGGATTTTTCTTGTAAATTTTTTAATTTTTATTTTTATTTAGGAGGTTTCCTCCAAAGGGTGCACATATGACTTTATACACTAGCACAGAATTTCATACTAGAGGGTGGAAATGAGTGAAGTGTTAGGAAATATCATGAAGATAAGTTCAGACTGTCGTTAGGGAAAAAAAGGCACACAGGTTTTGATTTTCTGTATTTTGCCTTGAAGAAGCATGGGGATCAAAGCTCAAACTAAGAAGTTGCAGGAAACCCACACTTCAAAGAAGTCTGGATTTCATCCTTCTCTCATTTCAATTTAAAGGTGCTAGAGATGTCAGTAATAAAATAGCAAAATGTCTGTGATTTCTGCAAAATTGAAAATGAAAAAAATCAAAAGTAGTAATTGTGAAATTAGAAGAGATGTTTTATAAATGTTGGCTTGGGTTGGCGGGTACAGAGCTAAATTACACCATTGCAGGGTCTGATTGCTGGTGTGATATTGGTAGGTACTTTAAAAAATTGAGGAGAAAGTTGACAGGGAAACTAAAGGCAATTTTAAACACTTTCAAGCAACTTTTCATCACCGTGTGCTGAATGAACTGGTTTCCTAGTGATCAAATTGTGCCATGTTCTGGTTTCCCTCGTAAAGCCTACCCAATGCTTGCAGCTTCAATGGATTTCTTCCACTCTGTGTAGCTGCACATTTCCAATATGCTAAACAAACACACTCAGCAAATATTTCAGATGAGGATCTTTGTCAAAACAAAATCTATGGTGCTCACCTCAAGTCATTACATTTTGAAGTCTCTGGGGTCTCCCTTTTCAAGATACAGTTTTATTAAAAGAATGAAAGCTGAGCTTTAGTAGGAGGTAGCAACAGTTAGTGTGTGAATCACCTGAAATCCACTGGGAAACAATCACTTGAGGAATTTATCAGAGAACACTTTAGATATTTTCAAAAGGAGGCTTTGTATATTGCTAACAGTGAGATGCAACTTCTCTTTCGGGGACTAACTCCTTTTTTTCTCCCATTTGATAACCGTTTTCTTTCTTCTTTTCCTTTTTTTCTTTTTTTCTTTTTTTTTTTTTTCCGCTTTCCTTTATTTCTTCTCCTGTGAGTGAAAAACATTTTTTGCTTTGTTGATTTTTGCGGTTTTTTTCTTCTAGGAAACCGTAGGTCAGCTCCCCTTTCATTCATTCTTTCACAGTGATGTAATTTCTGTTGATCTTGTGTGAGTCTGTCTAGAGTTATGTCACTTAGGTGAGTTCCAATTCACTCACGTCCTGTGAGCACGTAAGGCAATACTGGTAAATGTGTCCCTAGTTTGCTGGAAGTTTTTGTAAACAAAGAAGTCGATGTTTCAGGTATACATCATCTCTACACTTGGGATATCTGTATAAGTGATGCTTAGTGTTACGAATCAGCTCAGACTGCAGACTGTAAGGGTAGGCATTACTGTTCCTTGGGCAGATGAGTATTCATGACACATCTCTGATAGGTTTTCCCCATTACCTGCTGAGTGATGTTCCTGCTGCTGCCTCTGTCCTGTTGATGGCATCAGCAGCCACTGTCTAGCACACAGCACAAGCAAAACCCTACCTATTTAAGTAAGCTGCTGTAGTGACAGATAGCTTGGTTTGTGATGGCTATCTTGGAATCAAGCATGAATCTAATTTTAATTGTGTTTGTGTAAATAGTGCTTCAGTGACTCTTTTGCCCTCCCTGAAACAAATCTGAACGCTGCTCCCTTTGCAAATTCAGTCCTTCAGGTGGGACTGATGAGGGAGACTTACAGTGATGTGGGTGTTCAAGAAATTTTCTAGCTGTTTTATTTTCCCCTCTTTAAATGCAACAGTCAGGACCAGAGAGAGAGAGTCTCCTGCACTTTATGTGAGCATGAAAAGCAGGTTGTATTTTATTACTTTAAGTCAAAGTTAATCCATTGCAGCTTGTGTTCACATTGGCAATGAAAGAAAGCAGGAGTGAGGCGAGAGTAAGTGATAATCTCTTGGCATTTGACACTTAAAATGAATGTGTGCTTGTGAAGTTCTGACTCATTAATTCTTTTTCCAGTCAGTCGTGTGGCTTAGCAATGCACTTCAGTACTGTGATGGATTTTAGACTAGACACATAATGCAGAATAACAAACACTTTATTGTTTGATGGAAAGGGAAGTTTTCATTTGTTCAACATCTTTGTGTATACGAAAAACTTGCAAGTTTGGGTTTTTCACTGTCACTTACATCATATAGCAATCTTAAGGACACAGAATGCCCCAAGCCACATTCCTTTTAGGAAATCTTTCTCCAGGACTTTGCTGCACAAAAGAACATAGACGCTGAAAAATGCCATTTTAAACTGGAGCAGAATTAGGAAGCACCCACTTTTGTGGAAAGCCACTTCAGATGTTGTGAGACTGTAACTATGATGGTAAGATACTATAAAGTGTTTTATGGACCTCAGAGTAAACATAGAGACCACACCACCTGAAGCCCGGAAATGCATAAGGAAAAGTCAAATCAACACTAATCACTGAAAACATGCTCTTTAAGGCAAACAGAAACATGTTTATTCTGAAGAAAAACAAGGAACATCCATCCTTTTTAATTTCCTCCTGTGGATGTTATTACAAGAAACAACTTATTCCGCTGATATTACCATACCCTGCAATTTAAGATGAACGAACTATAATCAATCTATGTAATAGTTATTGCAGTAAGGAGAAAACTGCACTATGTTTAAAAGAAAAATAATATGAAATCTCAACAACCAGGGTGTATTTTTTTTTGTTTAGATTTCATCAGGTTTGCATTGTCCCAAAGCATTGAAAATGTCTTTCTTGTATAAAAAAGTATATTAAAAGTGACTGGCATTTAATCCATCAAGATCACTCTCCTTGAAATGGCACAGCAGATGTCTGGGCAATATTACTTCTCACAAAAATGATTGCTAATCAATCTATGTACATGTGTGGTTTGCTTCACCCACTCAACTAAATAAAGTTCAACAGCAGAGTGAACCCCATGGAATTTCAAGCTTTTTCTGAGGTTTTAGCCCAGCAATAGCACACACATTAAAAAACTACACCCACAGCAACATTTTGAGTTTATATAAAAATATTTCTTATACTGTTGAAATGTAACAGGCTCATAAAGATGTATTTCTGTCTTTAGAAGAATCATAGAATCATAGAATAGTTAGGGTTGGAAAGGACCTTAAGATCATCTAGTTCCAACCCCCCTGCCATGGGCAGGGACACCTCACACTAAACCATGCCACCCAAGGCTCTGTCCAACCTGGCCTTGAACACTGCCAGGGATGGAGCATTCACAACTTCCCTGGGCAACCCATTCCAGTGCCTCACCGCCCCTTATATCCAATCTAAACTTCCCCTGTTTAAGTTTTAACCTGTTACTCCCTGTCCTATCACTACAGTCCCTAATGAAGAGTCCCTCCCCAGCATCCTTATAGGCCCCCTTCTGGAAGGCTGCTATGAGGTCTCCACACAGCCTTCTCTTCTCCAGGCTGAACAGCCCCAACTTTCTCAGCCTATCTTCATATGGGAGGTGCTCCAGTCCCCTGATCATCCTCATGGCCCTCCTCTGGACTTGTTCCAACAGTTCCATGTCCTTTTTATGTTGAGGACACCAGAACTGCACACAATACTCCAAGTGAGGTCTCACGAGAGCAGAGTAGAGGGGCAGGATCACCCTCGTTCGACCTGCTGGTCATGCTCCATTAGCTGTTATAACTTGCAATACTGTCCTTTTTTAGATATGAAAAATTGAAACAGTGATTTGGGTAAGTTTGTTTCTTGATCGTGACATTCCATTTTTCAGCAGTATCAGTGCTAGGAAAAACAAGCAGTCAAGAACAGAGGAAGCTGAAGCCTACTAGTCTACTCTGTTCTACCAGTTACACCTCCATGAGCTTTGTCTCCCTTAGAATTTTTGTGTGATGTCTCTGGCTGCAGTTTTTTTAAATTGTGTAGCAGTTGACTGCTATTTGAATTATGCCTTCTTGGGGAGGCTATCTGGGCGTAATGGAGACTGTAGCTTACATTGCATATTCTTACACACAATGGCTGAAGATTGGGTAATAATAACTGTGTAGGTACCACATTTCTGTGTGCATCTGTGTACGCTTGCAATCTAAAGTAATATTTTCTTGCTTTTAATCTATGTTCCTCCAAATTTTTAGTTTGTATTATGATGTCATGGTTTCAGATGGGATACAGTTGATTTTCTTCCTAGTAGCTAGTACAGTGCTGTGTTTTTGCTTTAGTCAGAAAACAATGCTGATAACACACCGATGGTTTAATTGTTGCTGAGTAGTGCTTACTCCAAGTCAAGGACTTTTTAGTTCCTCATGCTCTTCCAGTGAGGAAGGGAACAAGAAGCTGGGAGGGAGCAGAAACAGGACAGCTGATCTGAACTGGCCAAAGGGATATTTCATACCATGGAACGTCATGCCCAGTATATACACTTCCTCGGGACAGGCTGGGCATGGGTCAGTGGGTGATGAGCATCGTTTGTCTTTCTTGAGTTTTATCCCTCTCTCACCTTTTCCTTTTATTATTGTTCTTATCTTTGATTATTTTATTATTATTTTACTTTTTTTCAATTATTAAACTGTTCTTATCTCAACACACGTGTTTTACCTTATTATTTTTTTCCAATTCTTAGTTGCCAGCTGTGCTTAAACTATGACATTTAACTACATATAAACATTACTCTTTCTACCTGAGAACCTTTATAAACCTTAGAAACATTTTTTCAGGCTTCTTTTTTCCTCTTAACTGATGCATTTCTTAGAAGTCTTTGATGTTCATAATCTCCATTTACCATTCTTCTATATGAAAGGTGCTTCTTTACGTGAAAATCCCCTAACTGCACTTGCAGGAATAGCTGGGGGATGCAGAAGCTCTCTGAATTTAACTTCTAGGCATTTAGACATGTAGGACTAGTCTGCTGCTGGCTACATTTTTCTTTCCAGGCTTATGGCTTTGTTTCCTGAATCCTTCTGTTCTACTTGATTGGGTTCATAGAGTATTTATTTTTCAGTCTGATTTTAGCAAATTGAGGTGTATATCAAAGTGTTGCCTTTTTTGTGTCTGTAATACACTGGACAACTTCTTGCCTGGAGATGAGAAACCTCCTGAGATCTGAGTTTCCTTTCTCTGCAGAAGTCTGACTGTTGCTGCACAAAGAGCAGCAGCATTAGTCCCCTACCAGTCTGCTGTGAGGCAGGGTTACAATTTTGTGGACATTATTCAAGTTACAATTTTGTGGATGTTGTTCACCTGTTTGAGCTGTATTTCATTTATAGGTTAATGATAATGCTTTGGTTATGCAGTTGCCCCGTTGTCAGGTGATACCAATGGAGAAAATATTAGACTTCCAAGTGAACGTCTTTGTTATGAGTGGTCTTTTTCTTTAGATAAAGCTCATATTCCCAGGTGTGAGCAACAGGGGATCTTAGGTTGATATTAAAAGGGTATATTTGTGCATTTATATTTATGCAGTGCTGGAAAACATTACTGGATTGATAGCCATAAAAAATGAAACGTAATTTTCTGTTAGCTGATGGAAAAAAGACAAAATGTGACAAGCTTATATGTCCTATTAACTCTTGATGGCTAAAAGGACAGAGAGATACCTCATCATTGAGCTAATGTAGATTTATCCCAGCTGAATGAGTTTGCCAGAAGTGAAAGTTAAACTTGCCTTTGTCTCCATACATAACTGAAGAAGAGATATAGGATTTTAATTGGGAATGATTCAGATCTTAACCTTAGTTGGCTTCTGGAGAAGGCCAGGTCAGTCTTTCAGTTTTTTGCATAGAGAACTAGCATTGACTGTATACTTGCATATATGACTCAATGGTCAGTGAGAGAAATATGAGCTCTTGGTCTTACTGTAACCAAGCTTGCCAGGATTATAGGCTGCTCTGGCAGGAGCTTCCATATATTTTCTAATTCAATTGTTGCCATACTTTTTTCCTTCTCCTTTTTCCACCTCTGGTTAACCCACTTAGATTTGTAATATAATTCAGGTTAAGAGGGACCTCCAGAGGATTTAAGAAACTGGAAAGGGGCTTTTTACAAGGACATATAGTGATAAGAAAAGGGAAAATGTTTTAAAAGTGAAAGAGATTTATATTAGATGTATGGAAAAAGTTCTGTGCTGTGAAAACGCTGAGGCATTGGAACAGGCTGCCCAGAGAAGTTGTGGATGCCAAATCCCTTGAAGTATTCAAGGCCAGTTTGGATGGGCTTTGAGCAACCTGGGCTAGTGGAAGGTGTCCCTGACTGTGGCTTGGGGGATGGAACTAGATGAGTTTTAATGTCCCTTCTAACCTATCCATTCTATGAATCCAGTCCAATGCCTTGCTCAAGGCAGGGTCAACTGTAAGGTTGCGTGACTTTGTCCATTCAGGTCTTGAAACCCTCCAAAGGATGCAGGTTGTACACCTTCTCTGGGAAGTCTGTTCTGCTGTTTGGCAGAAGTCAGAACTATGCCTGATTTAGTTTATTACCATTGGGGTGGGATTTTCTTTTTTTTGTTTGTTTGTTTGTTTTTCTCTCAATTGCTGTGAAACTCCATGAAGACATAAAGATCTTGGCTCCCTCATTTCCCCATTTAGTAATGTCTTTTTAGGCAACAAAAAGATGCTTCTATGCACCCCCAAAACCTTCTTTTCCTATCAGAGGAAGCCCAGCTACCCCAGACTCTCTGTCACATTTTCCAGCCCCAACTATCTTGGTGAACCTCCACTGGACTCACTCAAATTTGTTGATGTCTTTCTTACATCGGAATTGTCAATTTGTTGATGTCTTTCTTACATCGGAATTGACACATTATTCCCATATTAGTCCAGATGTAGTCTAATAATTGCTGGGTAAAGGGGAATAAAGTGAGCTCCTTGTGCTCTTGAAAAGTATTGCAGTCCAGAATCCAGGAAGACCATGAAACAAATCTGAAGCCTGTTTAGTTTCTGCTAAATCTGAAGAGAAAGTGTACTCAGCTGCGCCAGAACTCCCTGGCACGTCCTGTCACCCTTATTTGAGAAATCCTTTCTCTAAAAAATGACCGCACATTTTTTTCCTTTATTTATCTCTCATTTCACACAGATGTATAATACCTGCAAAAAAAAAAAAAAAAAGTTGTTTTTGGAATTGGCAGTTGGCAATATGTTTCAGTGTGAAGAACAAAGAAAAGCTTAATAAAATTAAAAGGTAGACAAATCGACCCAAAATGAACAGAATCTCAACAACCAATTCACTACAGAAAGTTTACTCAAAATTTCTGATCCAAGGAATAATAGAATTTAGGGACTTGAAATACATAGGTAACAACAATACAAACTTACATTAATTACGATAAAGTTCAAATGGGGATTTGCAGATATCTCAAGCACAAGGAATAAAACAACACCTTGCTCTGTCAGGGAGATTACTTGTAGACTTGCAGCTGGGAGAAGGCCTGTTAACAAGAGTGTGGTATTTTATAGCAGGCCAGAGAGCTGCTGCTGGAGAAGATGAGTTGGATTTTCTTATGTAATTGTTCTGCTGGAACAACAGGAGCCAGTTTGCTAAACACAGAGATCACTTTGGTAGGCTTATGTGCTCTCAGTTAAATACTGTCTAGATCTCCTTACTCATTCATTTTACATGTTGCTGGCTTTGGGTTAACTTAAAAAATGTCCCACTCTACCTCCTGTATCTCCTATACCAATGGCTGTCTCAGGTGAGCAAAAGGGCGAAAGAGGGAATTTTCTGAGATGCTCATTAAGTATGGGTAAGTAAATAAGCCTGTGTTTCCTTCTCATATTCAAAATAATAGTGGGTGAAGCATAAGCAAATTCCTCTTTCTGTGTCTATTAGCAAGGACACACATCTCAGGACTCATATTTCTTCCTGCATGATGGTGCGACTGCTGGTCAGATGCTACAGTGATGTTTTAAACAGACAGGACAAGGCAGATCTGTGTTACAGCATCTGTTTGCCATTGCTGAAAGCCAAATTACAGGCAATAAGAACAAATAAGCTTTTTCTAGAGGCTGAATGAGAGTCTGTTAATGTCGTGGTTCTGTAATATATTTTCCATAGTGCACCCATTCATACTGACCGATTCTGCATACTTTCTGGATTCATAGTGAATTCATATTTAGATCAAAGATCACTCTTTTCTTTGGCAGATCTTCCTGTTTCTGTCATTCTTCTCTTAGTCTTTTTTTCCTCACCTTTCCCACCTTCCCTTTACTCCATTTGTGTCCAATATAACCTTTTTATTGATATTTTCTTTTCTCACTGCTGATGTCATCCTGCAGCAATGTTGTCCTTTCTAGCACTAGCTCCTGTAACTGGTGGCTTTGAAACTCAAAATATTTCAGAAACCCTTGTGCTTCTTTCCAGGGCTCATATTTGAAAATTAGGAAGTGTCAGTGGATGTGGATTAATAGTAGGTTATGCTAGGAAATTTTTAATGTTTCAGCAGAAATTGCTGTGCAGCTATTTCAGGGATACGTACTTGAGTTGTTACATGGTTGGTAAAGAAATCTGATAAAGAGATAGTAGGACTTAAATATTGCAGCAAGAGCATGACTCTACTGCTGTTCTCTTCCTGCAACATTGTATTCTTGTCAGCTAAATAATGACAATACTGAGTAAGAGACTTTGAGGACTAATACTGGACAGTGATTCACTTAAAATACAAGAGCACATATAAACCTGACTTTTATGTATTACAGTTTTGTTCATTAAACTTATTTGAATTCACCCTCTATGTATCCAGTTCTGGACTCTTCACTACAAGAGACACGTGCATGCACTAGAGAGAGTTCTACAGAAAGCCATGAAGTCAGTTAAGGGTCTGGAGCATCTTTCTTATGAGAAAAGATGCTGTTCAGTCTGGAGAAGAGAAGGCTTAGGGGGAAGCTCATCTGTGTATATAGATACCTGGGGGGATAGTGTAAAGAGGATGGAACTAGGCTCTTTTCAGTGGTGCCCAGTGACAAGACCAGAGTCAATGGGCACAAACTGAAACACTGTAGCTTCCCTCTGAATATCAGGAAACACTTTTTTATTGTGTGGGTAACTAAGCACTGGCACAGTTTGCCCAGAGAGGAGAAATTAAAAAGATGTCTAGATATGTTCCTGGTTCTAGGTGTCCCTGCTTGAGCATGGGGATTGGATCAGATGACCTCCAAACTCAGCCGTTCTGTGATCCTTTGTTATTTTCCCAGTAATGAGAAACTTTTACGGAAATCTCTATCCTTTACTGCAGTTCCAGTAAAGCTAATGAGGAAGATATCATGTTATTGTGATCAACTCTTTTAACACGTAATCTGAAACTGTTCTGAGGAAGAAAAGCAGGCTGCACCATCAGGGTGAAAATGATAGCTGTTTTCAGCTTCAGAACAAGTGAGTGGACATTGCTGTTGCTACCTGCTAATGGTGGTGTAAGTAGTGAACCTGCAGCTACACATGAGACATCTAATAGCCAGTTGTGAAGGGGAGTAAAGGGCGTTTTTTGGTTGCATCTTTATATTACATAGAAAAGGACAGCACTTTCATGATCTCAGGACCTTGACTGAGAGTCAAGTGGTTATCTGCAGATGATAAGATGAATCTGAACAAGAAAACTAAACTGATGAAAAGAAGGGGCTTGGTTTGGGTTTTGTGGTTTGTTTTTTTTTTTTTAATTTATCTTTTTTTTGTTCTTCAAACAGTGGAAGCTCTACATTTGGGAACACTGATGGCAGCACATGGTTATTTCTTTCCAATCTCAGACCATGTTCTAACACTAAAAGATGATGGCACCTTTTATCGATTCCAGGTAAGTGTTTTCAGTACATTCTTAATTTATGCAAATGAAGGCTCATATTAAAGGCTTTATACAAAGGTTCGTAGCAAGTTTTAACATACTTTGTCTCTTGTGTAACCTAGTAAATAGTGGCAATTCAAACAAAGTAGTATTGAAGTACTGTGTATTCTTCAAACAATTGCAGACATTTCTACACTGATCTCTCAGTCTCATTGCATACAAAAAAACCATGCAGATGCTTCAGAACAAGCTGAAAATGTATATATATATGCTACCTACACATATTACTCAGGTACCTATATAGTTGTATTTTATCATACTAGATTTCAAACGAAGGGCTTGGGGACCAGGAGTGTTGCTTTTCTAGTAACGAATAGCAGTCTAGGTATTTGCAGAGAAATACCACCTTTGGCTTGAAACAAATATGCTTGCACAGCATCTGATTATGTATTCTACAGAAGGAATTAACTTTGATTGCCATGTATCACCGCTGGCAATGGTGGCTGCATTTTGTATTGCTCTTCCTATTAGATGGTCTTCCTGGTAGGTAGCACCAACAGCTGCTCCAAGATCTTCCTTAGAGTTTTGTTGTTTTGAAATGAGATGATGATTATCACTATGAAACTGATGATATGAATACCATAATGATCCTGCCTTGTTAGTTTTGTGTTAAATACTAACAGAAAAATATTTGGTAGAACAAAATCCATTGTCTTCAAGATATTTAAGTCTATGCTTTGTCTTAAACATTGTTCAAGTAAGAAACTATCAAGAATAAAAATAACTGAGATTGTGGTCTTTAAAATGCAGAAAAAAAATGATATATTGGAGGCCAATCATAGTCTCAACCATTGTATTACATTAATTGCTGTGCAATACTTTCATCAGTATTTTGGCTTGAGTTCTATAGACCCGTATAAGAAAGATTCATAATATTTGGTCTAAAACAAAATCTTACAGTGAATGTAATTAATAATGTATAGCACAGTCTGTGAGGAAAGAGAATGATAATTGCATATGTGCATACATAATTTCATATATAGATCCTGTGGGTCAGACAATACAAAAACCCTGTCCTTAAGCAAGACCATAAGTTATATGTGTATATGGGGAACACAAAGAGCAGTCACTTCAAGCCTCCTAGCCCAGATTCACACTTATCTTTGATCCTGGAGAGAGAATTTGAAGGAAAATGTTTCCTTCTCATGATGCTTCAATCCCATCAATGTTCAGTATAAAGAAGAGAGGGATAGCACATAGGTGAAGGGGCTTATTACTGAGGGAAAGGCACTGATGTGATGAGGTAAGTGGAAAGTATAAAGAATTCATAGAGTGGTTGAGGCTCCGGTTCTTGGTTTTCTCTGCATAAGTAGTGGCCAGAAAGAGAAAATATGAGGACTTCATTTTGTAGAGAATGGGACTTATTTATAGGAGTGCTGGTCATTGAATTCTGAACAGCTTCTGGCCTCCTTCTATCTTAAACGTGTGAAATGAGCATGTCTGCTAGCATGACAATTTGACTGAAGGAAAGTATAGATTGAAATTAGCTGCACTGTGAACAACTAAGAGTACTGCAGCTACCCTGCTGTGCTCTTTCCTCAGGGATGTCTACAGTCTGCACGTTTAGACATGAAGTTTCAGTGAGGGTTAGTTATTAGAATTATATCAGTTGATTTACATAAGTTAAGGATTTGGCACCTATTTGACATGTGCGTAAGAATAAGGTAATTTCCTCAAGTGTTACTCAGTATATATCTGCAATATTTTGTTTGTTTTCTGCTTTGTGGTACCTTTTGCATTACTATTCCTATGTTACAATTTTAGCTGTTAATGTATAGCATGAGAAAAAATTTATAGTGGTGTCATATTGTTAACTGGAGTTGTATCAGCAAAAGTTGTAACTTCACATTCCCCACCAAAATAAGGCTAATATAAAATCTGTTACTGAAGCTGTTAAGTTGGAAGATGAAGACAACATACTCAATGAGGAGGAAAGTTTGACTGCAAATGCATGAATTTTGAACTAGAATAGTTGTTTGGATGCTTTGGAAATAGGACCCCCTGAGTATTGGACAAGATTCACAAATTTCTGGATATTTTAATAAAAAGAGAAAATTGTGCACCTGCCAGAACTGAAAAGTTCAGAAGCCTTCCCTGCAGAGTAATCTCTCTCTTCAGTACAAAGATCTAGCTACAAAAACCAGGCTATCTACAATAATGTTCTCCATGCACTTCATTTTTTGTTTTCCAAAGGGTGACACATTCCCTCATGACAGTAGAATTAATTCCAGTTTGTTTTAAACAACCTTCTGTTGTATACAAATAGCTAAAAACAATGGAGATTGTGCTTCATTTATGCAAATGCCCTTTTACAGGAAAAATTATACTTTTTCAGTTATTCCTCTTGCCATCAGGAGGGCTGTAAAGCCATAGTTATATTGGCTTTTTTAAATAATAGCTCCTTAAAAATAATAATAATAAAAAAAATCCAGATGATTCTTTGACCTACTTAGGTGTAGTTAGGTTTGTTTCCATGATAACAATTTAATTCAAAGGGGATGAATCTAAATATTAATTGCCTTACAGAGGAAATTTCTTAGTAGTCTCAACAAGGCAAATCAGAAAATTCAGGGGCAGTGATACTTTCTGAACCACCTTGAAAAGCTGCATTATGTTTTTGTGGTAATTTAAGCCAGGGACCAAAGAAAAAGCTAAATAGCTGATAACCACCCTCCTGTACCTGAGAGGAAGTTGCTCTAGAAAACAGATCTTCCTGGGGCTGGGAATTACTCATTAAGACCTTTCCTCTGAGTCCACATCAGTGATAATATGTCTGTCCTGGTAAGAAATGTCTGACTGGCCCTTTTAGCTGGTAAAGTTCTATAATAGTCTCCCAGGGAAAGATATGTTTATTTTTTCCTCATGTTGCACATGCATTCTAAGTGTCTCAATGTTCATAGTGAAAAAATAATGTTTCCTAATATCTTTTGTCTTTAAGGAAGCTCCTAGGATCCTTGAGGCTAATGATAATTACACTCTTATTTTTCTATGAGATTAATTTGTGATTTAATGTAAATTAATTTTCAGAGATGAAGTTTAGGTTCTGCTGTTGTTCTGCAACTTTTAAGATGGAAGGTATGAATACCTGAGAGAAAATGTGAAAATGGGAACATTTTCTCATGAAAGTATGGTGAAGATAGCAACAAAACTCAGGGATCTCGGCAAGATGAAGATTTCACCTGTGGTGTCTTCTGTTCTGTCACTGGGAACACTTTCTTGACACATTTAAGTTCTCCAGCCGTGTTTACCCATGCCTACATTGGGAATAAAAATATGTAGCAATCACTGTAAGGATCTTGGCATATCTTTGCTGCAAAAGAGTGTAGAGCATGAAGTGTTGTGGATCCTTGTGTCTCAGGTGGAATTACATTGCCTACCACATCTCTTTGAGTCACCTTTGCTTGGCTAGGTACCTCTTGGCTCAGTCCTGGCCCAGCCTCCTGCCATTCTGAATCCTGAGGCTGTGGCTGAGCATCACAGCTCTCTAGCCACTCTTCACAACCTTTCTGGATAATCTACTGTGCCTTGAGGGAAGGAATTCAGCGGGAGCCAGATTTTAGAAATAAAGGAGAAGCAAGTATCTTATGCAGCATTTGGCAGATTTTCTTGGCAGTTGCAGGTGCAAGGACTAATTCATTGTCTCTTCAGCTCAGGCTCAGCACAAAAAGATCTGTTTAGGTTTTGAAGAGGGAAAACCAATTTCAAATCCATGTGCTTTCTGACTACCCTATCCATATCCTTTTTTCTTTTTAAACTCCTTACTCAGGCATGCTTTCTCCCTCACTGCTTTCTGTGCTCATCCCCTTTCCAGGTTAGAAAAGAGGACTCACAAAATCTTTATTGTTTCAGAATTCCTCATCTGCTTTTTTCTTTAATAATTCTGAGGTAACCGTGGAGCACTACTTACTGTCAGCCTTCCTCCATGGGCTTGACAGTGCTAGACCAGTGATCTTACCCTTTTCTTTTGCCAGGAAATCATTTGAGCCAACTGCAGTGAATGTAAAACTGAATGTGTATGAATTCTGCCTTCCATCATGCAAGGCATTTGAGATTACTTACTATTTTCTAGCAAAGACTTGGTTTCTGCTGCTTATAAAGACTCCCTGGTGCCTGTGAAAAGAATAGCAGTAATATGCAAAGGAAGGTTTATGAGTGATTTGAATATTCCTCCTTCATCCCAGTAATTAGATTTTAAAAGATTTCGCAGATTGGAGCAGCTTCAGAAACAACAATTCTTTTCTTATTACTATCAACAAGGGGTAGCTGAAAGATGCTTAATGATTTCCCTCCTCAGTAATACAGTTTAATGCATTGAAATTAATCATGTTTTATAAAAGCTGATGGATAACACTGATTTTTATAGTGGCTCTTTCATTAGCTCAGATATTATTATTGATTAATTTTTATGGTAGGGCCAAAGCAGATCTATTTGTTTTATCACAGGATTACCTACAATGCATAGCAGCTGCTGCTGCCAATTTGTTTAGTGCAGAATATGTACTATATTACAGGATTTTGTTTCATATGGCTTTATTAATAGGAGGATTATGGATTTCTGTGGTTAGGTTTACCTAATTATATTAGTCTGTAATGTGAGAAAGCCAATATGTGTTTGTGTGCAAAACCATTTTTTCCATCAATAGCATAAAGATACTTGTAACAGCCTGTATTTTTCTGAATGCTTAAATGGCTCTACAGTCACATGTACAGTGCTAGGTAAGCATTATTTCTCCAGCTGCTGGCTTGTACTTGTTCAAATTACAGATACAATTAAACAAAGTGCCTTCAGAGTGTACTGATAAAAACTGGCAGCATTATTTCTGTCTGGGCTGATAAGCAGTACTTGACTTCGCCCAAACCATTCTACCACCCACCTTCCTGCCGGCTATCAGTGGGATGTCATAGCAAAATGACAAATGTTCCCTGTTTAATATTTGTTCATGACAAACTGCTTCACATTTCCTTCAGAGGGAAAGTAAAATTATTAAGTACAATATTTCCTTCAGGTTTTCTATATTTCAGAAAAAAACCCCACCTTGATATTTCATAATCTCTTTGAAAATGGTAGTGTAGAGGTACAACGTTATACCACATCCATAACTCTGCTGGGGAAAGTCTCCACTTAGTATGATTTCTACATTATGAAACAAAGCACACAGAGTGTGTATTATTTGTGCTATAGGAATATGGGATATTGCAAGGGATGTTAGAATTCTTCTACAGTATACTTGGGATATGCAAGTTGTAACAAATAGTTAAGCCAAGCTTTTTTTTGCATAATCCAGGTATAGAGAAGGTAATTTAAGTGGGCAGAGCCTCCTTGCATTGCTGTGGAAGATTTTAATAGATCAGATGAGAGCAGGCAGCTTTCTTTGCACACACCTCCTATTCTCATTCCTGACCTCATTCTGTGCTAACAGGGATCTTCTTATTGGACTCTTTTAACTTCCTAATGTTTTCTTGTTGAATGAGGCAAATCTTCTCCCAGTCTTCACGGATAACCTCTCTAGCAAGTTGTTCTAAGGGACTGTTAAATATCTAGACTGCAAAATTGTGTGGAGACTTTTAAAGCAGAAGTGGAAAGATGTAAACTCAGCACATATGTAGTCACGTGTTATGAGAGGAAACTATTTGAGGGATGAAGTAACTACTCCATTTGTAGGAAAATCAGGGGTTTAGTGTAAAAGGTTCCAGGGGTTTATGTCTGAGACCTTGTGCAAGCTCAGTGTTAACTTGCCTGATGCAAAGGCTGGGACAAAAAATCTCTGCAGAAGTAAGAGCCCATGAGGTGTTGGGGCTGAGGAGGGTTGCAGCTGGGAGCAGTGGGGATGCACTCAGAGCAAGCCCCTGAAGAATGAAGATAGGCAAGGGACTGTCCAGAGCACTTGAGAGATGCCCAAATGGGGGACCTTGGTATACCTTTCCCCAAAATTTAATGTATCATTCTAATAATGGAATTGTACTATTGTGGGAGCCTTGTGACGAGGTTTCTCCCTGAGTATTTTTTTCTGCCATGAGTAACATTACTTGAGATTTACTTTTGTTGCTATAATTTATTAAAGGGTTTTCCAGTTTACCCAGTGTGCATGGGACATGATGAGGTAGATTAAGACCAGAACTTTGACTGTTAATACCAAACAATTAAACAAGAAAACGTGGAACACACCTTTGGGAAAGCATCAGTCATTTTAACTACACACAAGCTTATTGTTGATTTAGGTTTTTTTCTAACAATCACACCATTGGAAAAATCCTTTAGTCAGAAACTGATTTTTTAATCATGTTCCATTTTCAGTGTCTAGGATTTTTTAAAGATTTTTCTTGTTTGTTTTTCTGTTTGTTTGTTTGTGGTGTTTTTTTTTTGTTTTGTGTTTTTTTTTTTTTTTTTTTTTTTTCTTAATCTGCCTTTTAGCTTAAGTTTTTATTCTGTCCCTTACCACTATTTTTTTGTGCCTGGTTTTAGAACTGTCCTGGTCTCTACACCCATCAATACCATTTCCTGCTTTGAAAATGAATAATAGTTATCTACTCTTTGTATACAACTTTATCAGCACCTGTAGCTGTTTTTGAGCACATATCTTACAGTGATACCATAATTATAGAATCATAGAATGGTTGGAGTTGGAAAGCACCTTAAGATCATCTGTTTCCAACCCCCCTGCCATGGACAGGGACACCTCACACTAAACCCTGTTGCCCAAGGCTCTGTCCAATTTGGCTTGAACACTGCCAGGGATGGAGCATTTACCACTTCTTTGAGCAACCTGTTCCAGTGCTTCACCACCCTCACTGTAAAGAACTTCTTCCTTATATGTAACCTGAACTTCCCCTGTTTATGCTTAAAACCACTGCCCCTTGTCCTATCACTACAGTCCGTGATGCTTTATTTACTGGTTCTTTACTTACTGATTCCTTACCTACTCGTCAGAAAGTACTGTAGGACTTTGCCTTGGTCAAAATACATGGCATCTACTGTTTATTTCTCATCTGGCAGGGGCTTTACACTCTCAGTGACCTAATATGTTTTTGAAAAATCAAGATTTTAGTACCCTTTAGCTTTTAAGGATTCAGAAATAGATAGTTTATTACAATTGTTCAATCTAGACATCTAGAAAGATTAGAATACAGAAAATTTCATCTTTTTCCCTTTTCTGGAAATGGTAGACCTTCCCTTGCTGTAGCCTTCTGAGGCCTTATGAGATTATTTTTTTTAATGACTGCCTGTATTTTAAAGGTTCCTGGAATTAATATTTTTACATGTGTAGTTTGCCCTTCAGGTAACTTGCACCCCTTTAAACATCATGCAGATAATCCAACACTTTTGATAACTTTTGACAGTTAGATACTAGATACGAGAGAGAGGAGAAATAGAAGTACCAGAGCAAAGTCTCATTATGATATTTACATATATATAACTTACATGCATATAACTTACAGTGCTGAGAGACCAGAAGTCGTTCCTTAGTTTGGTGAGGCTTTTTAGTTTTCTACAAATAAACACAGCTTACCCATGTGAAAACACAATAATTCCTTAAGCATTTTGTGCTGAATTTCATCAGGCCTCTGACCTGAACCGTCTGACCTCATATAAATGTTTCTCTTCCTGTTTTCCTTCCTGTACTTTGCCCTGTAGTCTCACCTTCATGTCCAAATTAATTTTGAGCATGTTTGCAGAGCTGATTGCAGGCAGGCTTGAACTTCGTTCCCACTGGGAGCCAGCTGGCTGGTGGCCAGCTCCGGACACATGCAGTGCTTGAGCTGATGAGCTATATTTCTCAGCAGGTCCCATTAAATGCATCCGAGCACCATGCAGATAGGGGCTTGGCTTGTAGTTCAGACGCAGCTTGTGCCTGCCCAGTTCAGAGCATCAGCAAGGAGAGCTCAGGCCTGTGCATTATTCCCTGGGCAGAAGGACTTTTATCTGAGCAGTCTTCCTCCTTCTGGAGACGCAAACAAGGAAGGCATTTAATAATCTTCTGTACTTATCTGTACCAACTGTCATTTGAACCCCTTTTTGATATTGTAATATTTGCATTTTGCTGGGATTTCTTTTTTGACTTCCCTTATAACACATTATTGTAGCCTTTTGTTGTAACATATCATCTGCTTTGCTAATTAAAACTTATGTTCTCTCTTAATTTTTCTGCTTTTAGCTCCCTGGTGCAAGGAGGCTTAGACTCTTTCTTAGTAGCATGTGCATTAATTTGTGCTTTTGGCATGATATTTTTTACATGTTTAGTTGGTTGGAGATTACCAGTAGACAATTACACTGGCCTGTCATTACACTTTGTCTCTAAAAGTACTTGGACATTTAGTACAATCTCTTTCAATAACTGCCGTCTGCCATTTCTTTGTCTCTTGGTGTACTTTCCTGAGAGACCTTGCTTACCTTTTCTCTGAGCCTGCTGGCCCTTATGCTGCTGTGCTCTTTGCAGAATACCAGCCTCATCCTTCAGTTGCTTTCACTCCAAGTACTACACAGATGCGAAATCTTGGTTATATATTCTGTAAAGGAACAAAATCTATTTTATCTGTTCCCTCAAAAGTGTTGCTCAGCTTAAGAAAGGAAAAAGTGTCCTTGGTGCATTTTCACACTTCTCAGCATTGGTCTGAACTGAGTCCCTGTTAGAAGCAGTTCTTGCCACTGGAACACACCTTTTCATCCTTCAGAAATGCCTTGGGCATGTTGTCCATTAGTGAGCTAAAGTGACATTTTACAACATTAAAGATCTGTCCCCTTTCCCATATTCTGTTTAGTGCCCACACTCCCTTTGCCACTGATGTGTAAGTCCCAATAAAAAGTTTAATGTTATTTTAACTAAATACTGAAACCAGTAATATCAGATGTATCCTTGGTTGTTATAATGCCTTTGATTGCCTCTCGGAACTATTTCCTATGGTATTTTTGCTGGCTGGGAGTAACTTTTCATTTATGTATGAAACAACAGACTTATTCTTGCATCGTAAGCATATGGTTGTGAATATATAGTATTTCCTCATAGTTTCTGTGAAATGAATGCCCAAAGCAGTTGTGGAATCTGCTTAGAATCAGAAGACAGAATTTATTTTTTAATCTTTGCTTGGATGGGAGTATATGTAATTTGTCAAGTGTATATATGTAATTTGTCTAAGTGTGTACGAGGAGGTTGAATATGGAATTTGCAGCAAGTATGCACACAACTGAAAGAATATGTCTCTCTACTTCTGAAATGGTTCTTCCCCTGTACCTTTCTCCACACATTCTCCACCATAACTGCTACTTTCCTGTAAATAAAATCTGAGCCCCAGTCCCTTTCAGCTCAGGAGCTGCCTAAGCGGATATGGTTTATGTGTGTTTAGTAACCCTCACTGCATCTTTAGGGGTTTCTCCTTTTTACTTGTTCTTATACTGGTCACTTTGATTTCAGTGGCACTGCAAAGGAATAGTTCATAGGAGATTCATTCATTTCTGCTTCAGAGCACGAATTACTTTATAAGGAACACATCCTTTAAAGTTAGCTTGTTTCTTTTTACCCTTTAACTCATCGCGGTTGCTACATAAATAGCAAGTTCTGAATTGCCCTTGTTAAAGTTGATAGGTCATTGTTACAGGAGAGAGAGGTTTTTCACAACATGCATTTAACCTGAGTAGGTGTGAATGTATCACCTTTAACCCCTGTTGCTTTCCAGATTAACATTAAAACAGTTTGAGGGAAGTGGGCAGCAAGAGAGGTTTCCATTTTTGCATCTGGGAGATCTTGGAGAAAAAATAATAAGAAACAGAGTGAAGCAGAAATTTTTCCTAAGGGAAGCGCCTGTGTTTTGAAATACCACCCAGATCTATCCATGAAATTAATGAGATTGATTCAACTGCTCAAATAAGATATAATTATCTGTCTATGCATGTATGTATATAAATATGTTTGAATGTGTTATGTATAAAATACTATAATCCTTTGCATTTTATTAAAAACTTACCATTTTAGAAAGTAAGTTATTTGAATGAAAAATGTGTGTATGGTCTTATATTCTTCATTTGGTAGAAGTGAATTATTTTAACAATACAGTACAGTTTTAATAAGCATAATATTCAACTAGTTATCAATAACTTTATTGGTTTTCCATTTTAAATAAGTCACATTTTATATCATGACTGGTAAAAAATAGAAAAAAAAATACTTCAACAGATGCAAAGAACTTTGACAACTTTGTGAGAAGAGGTTGTATTTAGTGGCCTTTTTTAAAACAAATAGAAACAAATAGCTCATAGGAAAGAATATTAACTATTAATATATGCTAACGAAAACTCTCCAAAATCAAGAACTGAATGTACCCCAAAGCATCTTCTGTCTTTTCACTTTCTAGAACTGATTCTTGAGGACATGTAAGAGGTGTTTTGCTAGAGAAGATGAAAAAGACAAGCTTGCTACCTAACCTTGTGGCTTTTGTTCCCTTAATTTTAAGAATACAAAGAACTCTTTGTTCTTCTTTTTCAATGTTATTCTGACGCTAGTGCAATAAACAAGCATACAAAAGTAATTTTCTGTTTTGATGCCTATTTCAAAATTGCCAAGTTGATATTATAGATCTACCAGGAATGTAAATTGACTCTGAAAACCAGTATTAATCCAAAGACTGTATAATACTTGCATTGTCTAACTTGAGTTCCCTACTTTTTTGTTTTGTCTATAGACACCCTATTTTTGGCCATCAAATTGTTGGGAGCCGGAAAACACAGACTATGGTCAGTGTAGAAACCTTTCCTATTTCTCTCGGGAATTATGTATTATATGAATGAAGACATCATTGCAGTCTGTCTTGTTTAATCATCCCACTGTTAAAAACATAATTATATGTCATGTAATTCCTGTACAAGAATTGCTGATGTTGAAATGAATGTGGTGTTACATTTTTTAAAGTTTATTAAAAGTTTGTTGAAGTCAAACCTGGAGTTGATTTGAGGGGAAAAAAATCAAAAAAGCCTCAAAAGTCATCAAAACCTGCCTTGCCATTTACATCTGTTTGCTCCAGGAAGTGTAATTATTTACAGTAACAAAGTCTCAGTAAAGCAGAGGACACTTTACTGATGGTTGTGCAATAGGTATTTTTAGATTCAGACTCAAAGATGTGCCTAGTTTAGTTGTCTTATATCTGATACAAACCATGTGGAAAATTATTTATTATGGAACCATTAGTATGGTTCTAATATTAGCTATATTAGAAAATAACTTATTTGCCTGTTTCTTGGGGTTTTAATCATAAATTAAACATTGTAATTACCGATGTGTGCTTAGGAAAATCTAGACATAACAGTAAAGTGTTAAAAAAAACCTCATAAAATAACTATAACAAAATTAGGTGCTGCTGCACACCAAATAGTGATGTAATTTTTAAAGAAAATGGCTTATCTATGAACAGTCTCCTGTTCATTCTAATCTAGACCACAAATACACAGCTCATCTGAAGACCAGATCACTTATTTAGATAACTAATCATGTATATGATAGTTTACCTGTTTAAAAACTCAAACTTTGAAAGTCTCTATTTAAAGCTTTTTGGAAATTTAGATATGTGTTCACTTGTAATATGGATTCATTCTCAGCCCTTGGGAGCTGAAAACTGCAGGGATGGATGGTTCCAATAGATGCTTCCTTCCTGCAGTGGAGAGAGTTTAATTTCAAATATGTTGCTAAATAAAATAATTTCAAGCTGAAGACTCTTAACAGAGCTGAGTGCATTCAGTGTAGAGTTTGAAAACAGTGACAGTTTCCTCATCTTATAGAAGGAGAAAATGTTAATCTTTCTTTATTGCACAGAGATTTGAAGATGTCCAGCAAATTGTTATTGAAAGCTACAGAGGAAGGGTAACTCATACCACGTCTGAGTGATTAGCCACTCTATAGAGGAAATTAGTCTCTGAAGGAGAAATGCTTGATTTACCACTTATTACAGTGTTTTTCCTTTCCTTGAAACTGTTACTTTTCTCAGAGGGGCACTTCAGTATACTCTCCTAATATGTTAAAGATCAGAAAGTAATTTACTATGGTTTTAAGTGACATTAAGTTGTTCAGCTGTAATATGTGTTACATTACCAGGGGGATTTTAAGAAATAACTATATGCTTAACAGGTCTGAACTTGAGATCAGGCTGAGAAAGTTTCAATTAATGTCCTTTAAACTAAATTAGGAGAGATTTATTTTCTAGTCACAGCTGATTGCTGGATTGGAATTACACACCTTAGTCAGTAAATAGAAATCTTATACGATCTGTCCAGTTTTTGCATGCCAGAAATGCAGAATTAAACTTAGGATCAGTTTCTTCATCATGCAGGAAGGTGCCTTTGTTGACAGTAAACACGCTCATTTGGAAGCTTTTAAGATTTAAATATAAGTGGAAAATATGTTGCAGTTGGTGAATTTAAGCTTTTCTGTTGCAGAGGGTTGAAGGAAGGGAAAGCCCTAACTCGCCATCTCATTGCTCCTTCTGAGTCATGAGCCAAAGGTACAAGCCTGTAAGAAACCCACCCTCAGTTCTGCCTTGCAACAGGGTCAGAGCACTAGATCTACCTAAGGTGGCTGTGTGCCATTTGAATTGACTAATGCCAGAGCATTCACAGGAAAATAATTTTTTAAGACAACTTCTCAATAGTTTTCCTATTAGGTTAGCATCTTCCCCATCCCAGAAATTAGCATTTGCATTGTGACCTGAGGATTTTTTTCTGATACCTTTCTATGAGTATACAGAGAGGGCAGATAAGGGGAGAACTGAATACAGCTGCTTGCACAAAGGGTAGCATAACTGGTGTAAACAGTATTTATCAGAGGAATACAGACAAATCAAGCAGATAATATTCAAGAATCCAATCTAAAGTAGGATTGAAAAAACTTAAGGATATTACATTTCATATCAAATACACTCCAAAAAGTTTCTGCAGGTTTCAGAGTAATTCTGTTACTTCCTAGAAAATAAATAGAATTTGTGTTCTTACAGATATGCAAATTCATTTCATACTTGTCATGTATTATGGTGTTCTGCAGTGCTTCCATTTTCGTGATCTTGTCCTGAACAAGCTTGAAACTACACCTCCTAATATTAATGGCTGTCACAGGCAGTAGGAGTCTCTCAAGGCCAGCAAAAAGGAAGCTTTCTCTGTAATTTTCCTTTATCAAAGTTATTAACAAAGCAAACCACTTTCTTTGGTGTTGACCTGATTTTACAAGTACTTACAAGTACACTACAATTTCATTTTAATTTAAAAATTGCTCCCAAGCATTGCTCAGCCATAGCTCGGCTACTGTCCAGAATGTAGCATACTGCTGGAAAAATAATGAATCTTAAACTAGAACTTAAATGAGATTGAGGTATTGCCAGAGTTAAGTCAGAAAGAAATAATCTTTGCATCTTTGTATAGCATGTTACTATCTTCTCTAAACTGTAATTTCTTGTTCCACATGAGCTTGCAATGTCAAATATTTTCATTAAAAGAGATTTCTCTGTAGAAAATGTGAACAAAAAAGAAAACAAGAGTCTTCCAGAATGTCAAAAAGCTGCATACCCATTCTCATAATAAAGCTATTTCTTTGTGGCAAAAAAGGGGCTTGAATTAATTTATTGTATGTCAAAGGGAAATACTGTAACCTTTGGGTTTGATTATAACCATCAAAATATTGACCATCTGATCATTCTGGGGTTACTAAGAAGCTGTTACTTTTCACCAAGTGCTGAAAATATCCCTCCCTTTTTCTTGAAAATCATGCTATAAGAGACCTCAAGAGAGATGCCTCAAATTCCAAACAATTTTTTAAAGGTACTTTCTTAGGTTCCATCTGTTGAAGATACCCTTTTTAACGCCAGATGTCTTGGAGTCCACCCATGCAAGACATGTTGTTCTCTATAGAATCCCATTGCTTTCAGTAGGATTTTATTAATGAAAAGAAGTCTGCATATTTATAATAATTATTTATAATAATTGATAATAATAATGCCAGTGTAATTCAAACCACTTTGCGTTTCCTCTGAGTTAAGTCATGTTCCTGAATTATGATTTGGTTTTGTGACAAACAGAATTTGATCCCAGTTCAGAAAACTGGCTCTGAAAATGAATGCAGCTAGTGGCTGAGCATAACCTACCTATAATCATCTCTTTTCTTACAGATGTACTTTTGTAACTGACAGATTTTTTTTCTGGCAGATTAAAAGTAGTTCATGTCATTAAGAATTAATTACATATGGAGACTTATTAAGTCCATTGCCTCTCAGAAAGGAGAAATATAATGCCAAACATGAAATTGTTATTCCATATGCATTTGGCCTCAGTTCTCAAGGGACCTGTCAGGTTCTCTTGGAAGTTTAGTGGATTACAGCTGTTGCAAATTTGAGAAATTCAATTTCTTACCATTCTCTTTTTTTGAATGAGATAAGAAAGGTTAGGGAAAAATTCAATTCACAAAAAAAATAAAAGCAATTATTTTTGTGTTTGGAAAGTTCAAGCTTAAGCCTAAGTAAACAAATGAACATAGTTGTGGCAATATTGGAGGCTTATAAGGATTTCAGACATATAAGATACGGAGAAGAATCAGTAACTTTTACTTGTTTTCTGTAGTCCACTTATGTTGATGATTAGATTCAAAAGTGTCTGTAACAGAGACCTTTTCTTACAGTTAACTGTGTATTAAAAGAAGTAAGTTGAAAGGAGATACAGAATAAACTTTTGAAAGTGCCACAGTCACTCACAGTGTTAAGGAGGTTTGGACTGATACTAGAAGGCAACAGTCAACTGCTTTTATATAATCACAAGAGCATGATGCTGTTTCAGCCTTGTGATTTTATGTGTGTGCATTTCTCCCAAATGAATTAAAAACGGAGGAGGATTGCAGGATCTTGGTAAATTATGGAGAGCACACTAAATACTGATAATGCAACACGAGTTTAAGAGCACATGTCCATGTGATTTGTGAATGAGACTATTTTTCTGTATAGTCAAAGCAAAATGTTAAATCATGCTGCTGTGAAGAAGGGCTATTTTCAGTAGCCTTCCAGGTGAAGTTATGTGCTGTAAAGAGAGTTTTCTAGGAAATTAGAGCAACTACAAGAAAAAAAAAAAATTAATTGCTGCCTTTAAAAGTGTAAGTTATCTGTCTGGGTAAATGCTGCTTGGAAGTTTCTGTGGCAGTTCTATATATATTCGTGACTGTTATCCAGTCTGAGTTACAGTAAAATAAGGAAGCCATCTACTTTTGCTATGTGAAAGTTGTTGTCTCATAGCTGTTGTTCTTCAGCATTTTTATGAAAGCAAAAATGTCCTTTTATTATTTATTTCTTTTTTATAATCAGCTAATAAGTCAGTCTTTACAAAGCTGCCTTTCTATTGCTCCTGTATTCCTATCATTTAAGAGTAAACTGACAGACTTCTCTGTGTTCAGCCTCTGCTGCTCTGTTCTGAACATGAGCCATCATATCTGTCTCATCCGCCTCTCCTCTGCCAAACTTAAAGTCATGCTAAAGAGCGCATAGTGCACAAAAAGTAATTGCAGTCATGTATCATGTTTTTCATATATTGAAAATTTTTTTTGAATTTTCTCCCTAGAATTTGTTGCCTGCTTGTTTTACGTGCCTAGCTTCAAACCTCTCTATGAAAGTCTGGTTAGTTCAGGAATTTTCTCTCTCATTTGTCTTACTGCACCCTCTCCCATGGAGTGAGTAAGTGTACAGAGGATGCATTGTATACTTTCTTTGTCCAAATGCTCAGGCAGGATTCTCTTGGCAACAGCTTATTAGTAAACGATTTGTGCTTGAGAAATATTAAACCCTATTGCTTACCTGAAATCAGCTGGAAAACTGCATGTGCTCAGCTTCTCTGGAAATCAATCCATAAATATGAGTCAGTAGCTTGAGTCAAAACTGGTGGCAGAGTAGTATTTTCTTTCATACAAATTGCCAGATATTAATAAAAATGTGCTTGTTAAAATTTATGCCACGAGAATGAGGAGAAATTTGTTAATATAGTGTAAATAGTTTCTGGAGAGTTCTGCTGTTCTGTAATCTTGAATCTTGGTGCCCAGTCCCATTTTTATAACGGCTAGTGTCAGCTGTGAATGTCAGCAGTGGATGACTCCTGTAAGCAAACATCTTAGGTCCTTAATAGAGATCCCTCCTTTAAGGACCTGTCTTAAAGTGTCTCAAAATTTGCTGGATTTCTAGGTGTAGTGAGAAACAGACTCTTCTACCAGACTCAAGTAATGTACTATTTTGTTGCTAAGATGGGGTTGTGACTTCTTAAGTGAGTGATTTTGAGAAACTGCGTATACAGAATCTACTGAATCTTGGTGGCAGGATTAAGTGAGGAGTAGAGTCTGTCACGGAGCATAGTCCCTCAAGAAAATGTGCATGGGGCCAGTGCTTGCTATGCATAGAATTTAATCTGGGCAGAACCTAATGAAATGATCTTTAGGAAAGGGACTTGGCATTAGCAGAAAGATGAAAGAGGTGACCTACAAGATTTTTTTTCCACTCTGAATTCATATCACATTATATTTCTCTGCAGAGCTACATAATTCACTCATTAGGCGCTATCTCTGTCATATCAACAATGGAAAGAAAGTCTCACTTCAACAAGCATGTCCTGATTTTTTTCCTGATCCTTGCTAATTCTGACATTGATAAACCACAGTAGCAAGGGCTCTGTAAGCAGAAAGCATTTCATGAAAATGCACTCCAGTCAGCTCACCACTTCGGTTTTGTACTTACCTGAATTTTCTTTCCATGAGTGTGTAACTTATATCCATAATATGTGGTGCATGGAAAATGTGTTTGGCCAATGCATTTGTATGCACACATATTAAAAGATAACTGACACAAGTACTTTCTGCAGCATTATTTTAAAATCATTAATTTAAAAGCATTGATAATCTGTATCTAGGTCCCCTATAAATAGGGATAAAAAAATTTATTAATAAGTTCTGAGATTAGAAACATAACTCATAAATTTCAGAATTGCTTTCAAATTACCATGTTGAGTAAATTAAATAGGTTTGTCTGTTTCATTATCAATATGGAAATTAGACCTTTTAGGCCACAAAAGGAACAGTGACAACAAATGCTTTTTTCTGTAGTCATGTGCTGTCTTGCCACTGATAGCCCTTTGTGGGCACTAAGTAATAACCTGCTTTGTCAAGTAATGGCCACCTTCTGATTTCATCTCTGTAGGTAGTTTTTGCAATTTAGAAGAAAATACTCTCTATCTTCTCACATCCTAAGCTTTGCCTTGGATTGCACATGCCCTAAGTGGTTTCTATGCAAAGTCAGTGTATTTGGATTTGTTACACCTCCTCTTAGAAGCTTTTAGCAAGTGCATTTGAGTCCCCCTTAAATCTGAGAGTCTGAAGGGGGGGGTTAGAAAAATTTCTTTTGATGCCAGAGCAGGGTGTTAAAATCTTGAATGCAAATTGAAAACATAATGATAACAACAAGAAGTATGAAATAATTCAGTGGATGTGATTTTAAATTAGATTTGACAACAGGACATTATTTATCTGATCCTGGAGTTTATGTAGATTGGGAGACCTCTCTTCCACCCTTCTTTTTGTCAACCTGCAAGACTTTCTGAGGCCAGCGTCATCTGAGGACTTTTGAGTGTTGAAAACTCATTTGTCTTTTCCTAATTCTTGAGCTTTCTGGTAGTTTGAAATTTGGTTTCTTTCTTGTACTTGGTTTATGTAAGAAAGTCCTCTACCGATCTAAATCAAATCGCATTCCTTAGATGTTATAGAAATAGTGTCATCAAAGAATAGAAAGTTGAGAAAGGGAAGAGTGTTTCAGAAACTATGGTTTTGACCATTTGGCAATTTAGTGCACATCAGCTATCATGGTCTAACTTCTAACAATGTTATTCTCATTTAATAGAGTGCAGTTTTTTATAGATGCATGAGGCTGATGATGACCCATTTGTTCACCTAAAAGTTATCTATCTTTTTTTTAAGATTAAGTGAAACTCAATAGTTGTTGCGAAGAGCAAAAAAATTTTATTTTTTTTTTTAATTGGGTAAAAGCAGTAGTGACCTAAAGAGGGTATAAACAGCCCTAGGAATCCCAACATTTAAATTAGGTGGTTCATTTCATTTATTCTATTCCACAGTCATGTCCTGTAATTCTCCAACTGATGCGAGCACTTGCATATGAAGGGAGAACTTCTGTCTGCCCACTTTGAAACCCACAGACCTTGCAGTACTTGCTATTTTCTTTGCTCTTTAAATACTGACTAGGCATGTACACACTGACTCTGAAAGCAGAATTTTGACTCACAGAGAGTATAAATTTAATCTGGCCTCGGTGGAGATAATGAATGTTCAGTGAAAGTTACGCCCACCATCTGAGGCTGAATCAAGCTGTAACAACACTGGCATTGGGACAGTTACGTAAGAAGTTTAAGTTTGTGTACATGGTGATGGATGTGTAGGTGGCATTATCCATGGTCTTCAGAGGCCCAGTTGTACTTCCATTGAATTTAGATGAGGCTTTTTCCCCTCTGTGGTAAGAGGGAAGATATAGACCCTGTTTAGCAACAAGCTTAAGTTCCCCACTTAAACTTTTGCATGAAAACTGTTTTGTTTCTTTGGTTTTTGTTTGTTCGGGCTTTTTTGGGGTTTATTTGGTTGGATTTCTTTTTCAGTAAGCGTGTGTAATACAATGTGTACTCTGTCCAGTTTCTTGATTCTACAACGAAACCTATCATTATCATGATGACCTTATTTAAATATTAAAAAACTACAGATATGCCTTAGGATCTTTCAAGGGCAAGTGAACAGTCAAGAATATGAAACAAAGGTAGCTAACCGTGAAAATGGCTTATTTTGGGTGTAACAGTTTAAAAACTTGGAAGAAGCAAAACCCAGACACCCTCTTCATGCAACTCTTGCTAGAACACTTTCCAATCTCACTTTAAGCTCTCACATTGCCCACGTTTTGTGAGTGCCTTAGTGAATTTTCAGAAGCGAATAGTCTGTATTTACTGCACAGCTACCAAAGTGTGCTTTAGTACTGTTTTTTGGTTCAAATGCCCATTTATAAACATCACTGACCATCTTTCATTATGAAATATTGTGTATTAATATTACCTTTGAAATTATTGACAAATCCATTTTTTCATGATAATCAGTCACTTCCAATGTAGAAGCTATAGCATCTAACATATAATTCACTTTAGTGGAGGCAATTATGTTGATTGCAAAATCCATCAGAATACACTGGCTCTAAAAATAAGAGTGTATGTGGCAATCCATATTTAGCAAATTGAGGTTATTAATCAGACCCCATTCGTTGCATATCATTCAACCATATGTTTAGCATTTTTCAGCACCCTTGTCAAAGGGTGGCAAGAGCAGGCAGCTCTGCAAGGGAAGGTGAGCAAGAATGAAGGCTGCCAGCAATGCAGGCAGGAGCAGTCCTCACCAACAAAGTCTGAAGTGTCCGGGAAGGTCCAAAGTCAAGCCAGGAAGCCAGGGCAGCATTGATAAATTGCAGGGCTGGTTAGACAGGTATCTACAATGTAACTCTAGCTGGGACCCGAGAAAATAGCTGGGCTTAAGCACAGCTCCTGGGCACAGGAGGCCTCAGTGGAGACCCGGGATGGACTGCTCAGGGCAATTATTGCTCCTTGATGTACTGAGCACTCATTACTCTTCTTTGAGAGGGAAACTAGAGGGAAACTAGCTGGCATCCTCCCCAGATGCACAAGGTCAGGCTACTGAACACATGCAGTTATTTCACATATGTTTTGGTGTGGAAATCAAATAGTACCTGCAAAAGATGGAAGTACCTGTATTTCAGATCTTATTGCTTTAAAAGTCGCAAGAATAAAACTTCATTTCTTTGTGCCTTCAAATGTTCTGGCTGAAAATGAGAATAATTTTCACATTCTTGCTTTCCCACATGCTGATGAATTTTGTTACAAGCAAGCCAAAGAATACGATAACAAGAGTGTGAACTGGTGAACTCCAATTCCTGAGCTGCTGCCAGCAGCTCTTAAATACATCTCCAACCCTGAGCTTCTACAATAAGGATGTAATAGCACATAGCATTGGCAGTAGATTGAGTCAAACAGTAGGAATGACCTTCAGGGCTATTTTCTTCTACACTAGTTGGTATGTTGTGTTTCCCAAATAACTAAATCTTGCATGGGTAGATTCTGCCTTACCCACACTGGCACACGGAAACATTTCTGACATGAAGAAACCAAGATACAGTTATTATAACCTTTAGTCTCCTGAAGGGGAGACAATCTGGATATTTCAGAGAAAAAATGGTCTGAGGGATGAACGTGACTTTTTGAGTCTTGGCTAAAATATGCTCATTATGAAAAACAAACATTCTTACACGGACTATTTCCTATGGAGTTGGAGCAAAAAGGGTCATTAAAAGAACCCTGCAGGGAAAACACTGCAGTAGAGTCACACAGTGAAAAGTTTTCTTAGACACAGTATTAGATTAATAGTGTTGCAAGCTAATTCCTCTCTCCTGCTCCTGGTGGTCCAGTGGGGTTTTTTGCCAGTGTTGAGAACTCTGTGATCTGAAGATGCTTTTTGTTAAAACCTATCCCGACAGCCAAAAAAAACCCCAAAACCCACAAAACCCTACAGCAACAATTTTTGTTGGAGGTAGCAGCAGGTGCTAATCCCACAGTAAACTCAAGGAAGTGCTAAACTAGCCGTGCCTATACAGGGACCATGAGAATGGGATCGATAAGGGTTTAATTAAGTTCAGAGAACAGGGAGTTTATTTTGTTTGTTTTCAGATAGTATCAGATTGGTTGTACTAGACAAAATTTGACCCCTGCAATTCCCAGAACTGTCTACATATTTCTGTTAAATATATATTCTAGTGCTAGTATTTTCAAGGGATTTAGGGACTTTTTTCACTTATTCAATGAAATAACATGTTTTCAAGGAAAAGACAGGAAAATTCTTCACTATGAAAGAAGCTAAATGACAAAGACTATCCCTCTCCTCAGTATTCTCTGAACACTGTACTGATTGTGGATGCAACCTAGGTACAAAAGGTCCAGAATTCATCCCATCATCTTTTGGTGACACTTCAGCATGCATGCCAATGCATTAGTATAAGTGTATACTAATATTACAATGCATGGACACTGAGGCTATTGAAACTGCTTGTCTGCTATATTTGGTTTGTGAATGGATTTGTATCTGTATTTGTAGATTTTTTTAGACACAGAAATTCCTTTGGAACCAGAGGGGATATGAGAATGCCAGGAATAGAGAAACATCATGGATTCTTATGGGAATGAAAAGTGAAGAAGTATGAAATAAAATAGACCAGCTAACACACACAAAATGAGAGAGAAAAAAAGACATTAAAATATAATTTCATTTTACAAGGACACCTGTAACTGCACCTGAAGTTTTTAGAAGTGCTTGTCATCAGTTCTACTGAAATAGCATCCACTGGAGGGGGGTTGCATGTATTTGCAGGTGACTTGTTTTCATGGAGTTGTAAAATGTAATTGCTTTGACTACTTTAAAAATCAAAGCTATATATATGTAAGATGAGCACCTCCTTCTTCCTAGTGATTGAAAGACTTAGGTTCCTATGTGAAGTTTTTTCTCTTTGCTCCTGTACTGACAAGCTGACAGTCAGGAAACAGGAACATTCCTAACCACAACCAGTAAATATGGGCTCTTTTTGCTGACAGTAGACATCACAGATAAGTTAGTTTGCTTACCTGCACTGATCAAAAGATTCCTCCATCTGACACATCAGAAGGTGCTCTGAAGTAATGAAGTGGGTAAATATTACACCATAAGGAATTGCACTGAACTCATTGTCTTACTGTTAGGGGAAGCTGTAAGAATAGAGTTGATGTGAAGTATTTGTTGCTAAAGAGAGTCTGTTGGAAATGTACCTCATTCAAGGGTGATGGAATGCATAAAGAATTCAGGATCAAGCAACATAACATCAACCACTGTGCTGTTTCTGTAGTCTCAGATTTCATTTTCATTCCTGAATCCTTTCAATATTTAGCTGTCAGTATTCCATTTTATTAGTTAAAATTTTGCTCTATCTGAGTGAGGTGAAGGCAGAACAGCTCTCCTGAAGGATTTTGGATCCAGAAAATAAATGAAATAATATTTTTTCTCATTATATCTCATACATGATACACTTTTTCACTTCTTATTCTCACATTATTTTCTATTTTAAATATTGATTGTCGCAGACTAATCTCTATGAGAACTGAATTTTATCTGGAAGGAATTTTTAGCTAAAATCTTAGGTTGAAATTTTGTGATTTCCAAATATAAAGTAAAAATAAGTAAAACCAGGTATAAACATTCTTAAAAAATATTTGACTGATATAGCAGCAGCTCTTTATCAAACTCTTATGCATTGTAAGTTATAAACACAGAGTTAAAAAAATGTTTTTACCATTTTTTTAATGTGCCAGTTTCCTAGCCATTAAACAACCTCATCCCAAATATCTCGTACAGTTTGTATACGATGTCTGTTGCATAAAGCAGATTCAGTATTTATTCATTATTTAATGAATCTCTGTATCTGACCCATCAGTTTAGTTACAATACTTTTTAGAATAGAGGGAGAAATCAAAACAAAAATCATTAGCAGTAAACTAGAGATGAAGCCTCTAGGTTTCTGGTCTGCTGTGCTTATGAGATAGTAACAAATTCTGTGTTCTTTTATTCCGTTCCAGCTGTTTACCTCTGCAAGCGGACAATGCAAAACAAAGCACGGCTGGAGCTAGCAGACTACGAAGCTGTAAGTACCTGGTGAAAAGTGAATTTCTTTGCTGAGACTAATGAGCATGTGAAATACTATAGGCACTTTGTGTGAAATTTATTTGGGGTTTTGCCACTTTTGCCAATGTGGGTAATAGAAGCTGTTTGAGAGACTCTAGTGAAGGCTAACTGGGCAGAAGTTGAGATTTTGGTTCATCTTTAATGTTACTGTGCTCCAATCACCATGACAAAATCAGAAATAACTGTTCATGAACCCAGATACGCCACAGGTGTTTGAAAGTAGTTGTACTCTACACTGTGTAAGGTCTGAATGAAGGATCCCTGGCAGCACTTTCAAGAGCACTTAGTGGTTGTAGAAGTATGAGTCTCATTCTTTAAAGTGATGCTAGGGCTTGAACCCTTGTCCTGTCAGTTAGATGAGAGGCAAAGAGGGTATGATTAGAGGCACTTCCCGTTCTCTGAAACTTTTGCTCTGCCCCAGGCAGGTAAGATAATTTGGGCCAGGAAGAGCCTGAAAATGTGGAAGTTTGATTAGCTAATGAGGATGGCACTTGCTAAGGAGAGAGATGCCTTGAATTCCATCTCTATCCCCCCAAAAGTTCTTGAATTTTTCATGAAAATGTCAACATAAAATTCACGAACAGCCCTTGCTCTGTGCTGAATGCTGTCCAGCTGTGCTGCTGTGACATGATAGCAGGATAGTCAGCCAGGCCTCTTAACATGCTAAATACTCCAGCCGCAGCACCCCGCTGGCACACTTTATTGCTTCTTCTGGCACAAGCTTGCTTTTCAGTGTACTGCACTGTGGGGTATCCATAATTGTATACTTAACATGTCTTGGAAAATTCACCACCAGTATGCAATCCATGAGAGCCTTTACTGGTATTGACAAGATCTCTAGAAAAAGTCTCTACTCTCTGTGGTCTTTATTTTCAGTAAATGTGCCATAGAGGTACATTTACAATGTATAGAAATACAGTTGAAGCAACACTTTTTGTTAGGAAATTTACAGATAATTTTTCACTTAGTCTCAGTAAAAGCAGTGCACAAAGGTAACTGGGGTCTTTTTGGAGGAAGATAACCTCTGCCTTCTCCATACTAACAGACTGCATACTGCAACCATTTAAGCTGTGGAGAGATCGAAGAAGCTTTGTTACAGACAGTGAGGCTGTTCCAGCATCACTGAAGGAAAGAATTTTGCTAAGATTTTACAAATCTTCCTCCTGTTATTAACAGTAGGCTGCAGGATGCATTCGTTTCTTGTACAGTAGTGGAAAACTATAGTCTGCATCTTTTTAAAAATGGGGATAGCCGTGGAGGTCTTGGAAGGTTCATGTACTGCCAAAATATTGATAGCTTCCTTTGTTTGTATTTGAAGTAAATTGATAGGCAGCCAATGTTGTTCAGTACAACCATTTTTATAGGTGACTGGTGGGAATTGTCCTGTGGATTTTGTCCTGTGTTTTCTACTGCTGTTATTAGGTACTTTCAAAACGAGAATGTTTCTTTGTATTATTACAAAATTACTCAACCAGCACCCAGTAAATAAAAATGTTTCAGAAATCCCTTGCTATGCGGATGGTCGCATCCACCCTTGTCACCAGTTTCAAAACTAAAATAGTCTGGGCATGCGAAAGTAGATAGATCTAGTATTCCATCCTATTCGGTGTCAAGCAAGGACTTTGTATTGGATAAGTAAGGTCCATTTGCACTTGCAGAGATATCATGACTTAAATTACACCTTAGAGCGAATGAAGGGAAGAGGGAAGGATAAGCTAAAAGCTCTAAAATAGTAAATAACTTTCAACCTAACCAACTAAAATTGTGGTTTATTTTCAGGAGAGTTTGGCCAGGCTACAGCGAGCATTTGCTCGGAAATGGGAGTTTATTTTTATGCAAGCTGAAGCACAAGCAAAGTAAGTTCCTTTGAAGATGAGGAATTTTGGGTTTGCATGCCTTTTGAGGGGGAAAGGGAGGGAAAAGCAATTGGACACTTCTTACTTTCAAAATTATTGTCATTAACACTTTCTTTTAAATACTCCTGTAACATTGACAGAGTTGACAAGAAGAGAGACAAGATAGAGAGGAAGATCCTTGATAGCCAGGAGCGAGCATTCTGGGATGTGCACCGTCCGGTGGTGAGTGATGGTGGGGCTGCTCTGCCTGTGAGCAGGGCCACTGATAAATATCAGCCTCTGTGGAGCATTGGGGTAGCTTGGAAACAAGTTTTTAGTGTAGGGCTGAGGGTTGGGGCTTGCCTCCCTTTCTGCAGCATCTGGCCTTTTTACCATTCTGCTACTGAAGACTGTAACTGTGTGTACACTCCATTTGGAGTTTGCAGTGAATAGATTTGTTGTGTCTGATTTCTTGAATCAGAAGATAACTGTCTTTGACTATTACCATCTCAAAGATTTCCCAAGGTGTGAGTTACACAACCAAAATTATCAGCATAGCTAGAAATACTTTTAAAAACATCTTTTTTTAACCTGCTTTTTTACTTGCCAAGCCTTTCAACTTCACTCTGGTCATATTTTCAATTGATTCTTGATGGACATAAAGGTTAGATAATGTTGGATTTGAGCTGTGGGAGTCATGCACTGTCTAAACAAGATTTGCCCAAGTTCCTTGTCAAAGTCCCTCTGAAACAAAATAGAAAAAAAAAGAGAAAGGGTCTTACATAATCAACTGCCTTTGGGAGCTAAAACTCTGAGAAAGAATGTCAAATGTCACAAGACTTCCACAAGTACTCGGTAATCACAGTTTTCTGCTTTACTACAGAATTACGTCTGTTTCTCTTACCTAGAATTAAGTTTTCATTTTCTGCATACAGAGTTTAGTATCATTAAGAGTGAAACCATAGATGGATTATATTTTCCACGGTGACATTGAGAAAAGACACTTAACTAAAACTAACTGTTCTGGGGAACTAAAATTAGGTGATGATACCTGTTGAAGAGATGAATACGGTGAGAAAGTTTCAAGCAAAATATAATAAGCTTGGACATGAACAGCTTGTATTTGTGACCGTGGAATTTAAAGAGCAGTAGAAGAAACAGATTTTTAGGCAGGATTTAGAATGTCAGGTAGATAAAGTCATTTGAAGTGAAAGATTAAAACCTCAGGCATTAGATGCAAGAAGGCTGGGACATTGTTGTCTAGTCAGTGGCATAAAATAAGGAAGGAGGACAGAAAACAGTTTGCCATCTGATGTTGATGGACGCTACATATAGTATAAAACCAGAAAGTTTCTATGGACCTGGGAACTTTAAAGGTGCAGACAGCTTTTATATTCCCTGCAGAAATGGATCTGAAGGTTCTGAATCTGGGAATGAGATGCTATTTCCAGGTTTGGAACAGAAGATGAATTGCTGAAGTTTCAAATAGGCAGACAATAACGAGAACTAAAGGAGAACAGGACAAAAGGAAATCAAATCTAATTAAGAGCTCTCATTGAACAGTGGATATATCTACCTGAGCACATGTTTTAATCTGACTGTAGGCATAGCTAGGAAATATCAGAGGCAAAAGACTGCCTTAGAGTCAGCAATGTAGGCTCCTGACTTTAGGAGATACAAATAGAAGAATGGAGAGGTTCATACTTTGCCTAAGCAGCTCCTCTCACTAGTTAGTGAAATACTTGTTTTGACAACATTGTTAAGAATTTACTGTCACAGTAAAAGCTAGAAGCTTCTATTAAAAAGACAAAAAAAAAAAAAAAAAAAAAAGAGAGGAACAGACTGAAAAGAGGAAGGTGATGCTAGAGGTAATTACAATTTCTAATGGTTTTTCAAGCCCCCCAGAACTCACAGAAATGTTGCTTTTGAGAGGAAGTTAAGAGAACAGTTTTGATAACTCACTGATCAGTTTCCATTCTAATATTTTTAATTGCAGTTTCACTATGTATTTAATTTTTTTTCCTTTGGTATCTATTTTAGTGTAATGTGAAGTGTAATCTTAGTCATTTCTGTAATTTCCAGTTCCTGCTTTATGTAGAAAGATCTTAGCTTGCAGCTAGAAAGAGCATGACTCAGCTTCAACTGTAGGTACTGCAGCCTGCAGAGACATTCCTGAACAACTTTTAATCTTACTAGTTCAGACTAGTCATAGTAAAACCATGAAAATGTGTGTCAGGGGGAGCTGTATAAATTCCTGAGATCCTGAGCAGCAGACCTATGATAAAGTCCATGCCATTATTTCTAAGGTGTAGCCAGTACCTAAGATAACTGTGAGATTATCCACATACATTCACATACATTCATGCATTTCCCTTTTTGATGGCAGAGTAAACATGTTTTATAAGCCTTCTTTTTCCTTCCACCTGCATAGGAAGTGTATAACTTTCACAATTTTGAAACTTTGTATCAATAACTGAGTATGAAAATGGATGAAAATTGGTTGGGAGGATAAGGGCATTAGTCAAGAAGCAGTAACAAATTGGGCTAAATTGAGGAAGTCAGTTCCTTCCAGGCAAAAGAAATTAAGAAGCTGCTCTCGTTTGAAAAGAAATGTCATGTTCCTGATTAAAGTCTTCGTAAAAGAACTCATAGCTTTCCTGAATTATTATGTCTGTTTAAAACCCCTTAAAATCTTACACTTCTTAAAAAGAGACAAACAGGTACTAAAACAGTAAATCCCCTGAAACATTCTGAAATCCACATTAAATACAGTAGGAGCAGAGTGGTTATGGCTTGCTGTAAAATTAACTCTTAGATAATTAGCAAGGACAACTGATGTCTTGCTGTTGCAAACAGTTCACTTTTCTTCCTGAGTTACGCATTAATGTAATTTGAATGAAATGTATAATAAAGGCCTGTTTGGTACTTGTTGAGATTCAGATTAATTCAGATGATAATGAGGGAAATATCCTTTTCTCCTGGAAGTCAGCTGTATACTTCCTAAGTATAAGAAGTTGAAAAAACCTTCTTTATTCTCCAGGGCCTCTGACCTTTGTCATCAGTCAGAATGTATTGCAGTTATATTTAGCAGGCTTGTGTGCAGTTGTTTTCAAAAGGAAGATAGGAAATTTGCAACAGCTTTCTAAGATGTGATAGGAAGCTACACTGGTGTGTCCCTCTCCGAAGCTGGAGTTGGCTATGGTTTAGTTATATTGAGATTTAATACAGTATGCACCAGGGCGGGTTTAGATTGGATATTGGGAAACATTTCTTCACTGAGAGGGTGCTCAGACATTGTAACAGGCTTCCCAGGGAAGTGGTGGAATCACTTTCCCTGGAAGTGTTCAAAAAACAAGTAGATGAGGCCCTCAGTGACATAGTTTAGCGGTGGTCTTGGCAGTCCTGAGGTAATGGTTGGACTTGCTGATCTTAAAGGTCTTTTCCAACCTATATAGAATTATAAAATCAGCTATGATTCTATAAGCATGAGCAATGTGTGATCGAGTTCTTTCATTCTGCCATTTGTAGCTTTTTTAAACCTGATCTGCAGGACTGAAAAACAAAACCCAATATTTGTGTCATTTAGTACAGTAAGACAAAATATCCAGGGTGTATATGTTTGGTAAGGACAGCAAAAACATTAAGGGCAAGTGTGGTTTTCAGATAATTCACTGGTGATGTAAAATTCAGAAATACGTGTGATTTCTGGATTTGGGAGTTTCATGCCATTGTTTCCTAGTAGCAAACTATGAAAACAGTAACCTTTAAATTTTAAAGCTTGTCACGCATCCCACACCTTTTGCTTCTCTCTCCATTTAGTGTTTGGGTTTTTTTAATGAGATTCTATCTCAGTTAATCTCACTTTTCTGTGTTTGTATTTTTAAGTTGTATTTTATGTGGTCTGAATATGATCGTCAGCATCTGAGCCAGTGAGTAATATTGCCAGGTGTCAGGGTCATGCAGCAGATACCTGTGGTTATTTGCTCTTGGTTTTCTTCTTTTTTTTTTTTTTTTCTTCTGTTTTTAGTGGCTTTTCCATCCTGTCCTTCGAGATCAGTCTCAAAGACTCGGCAAGAGACTGAATTTAACTTGGCTAAGATGCCGCAATCCTCCATTTCACTCTTTGTCTGCTACAAATCCTGGACTTTCCTGGGCCAGTCACTTCTTTAGCCAGAGAACGCTTCTGTCTGCTTTATCATTCAGAAAGTTTTTAAACATCTCTTGGAAATGAATGTGAACCATGCCATCCAGCTTCTCTAGTGACTTATCCACATACAATTTGCATGCCTTCTTTTGCACCTGTATATCCTTACAAGGCAGTTACCTCCCCAGCAGGCAGGGAGTGCAGCCTGGCAGCAATTGCAGCCTCAGATAATTGCACTTCTGGTAATGAACAAAACCTTGTACAGAGTTTTATTTTCAGAAAATGATTATAATATTTATGATCCATAATCCAATCTGTTTCAGGCAGATAGTTATAAACCTTGCAGCTAGCCTGCCAGATAAGACCTTTATGGAAGAATTTGTACTCACATTACTTAGCATTGTTATTTAGTCTGACACTTGAGTGAGGGTGGGACAGATGGGGAAAAGGAATCCAGGTTTTTTGCAGCAGTGCGACAAACTGAGAGTGCTCAAGTTAAAACTGAGGTTTCTGAGGAGGTCAGAAATTGTGAAATAGCTGACTGATGAGATGGTGGAAGGACACAAAAAAATGAGATGACTTTATAGTTTCTCGTATGGCCAAGTTCTGGTAACAACTAGGAAAATTAGGTGAAGTAGTAAGGATAAAGAATTTTTTGAATAAGCACAATGTTTTTATATTGATTTTTCTCTCTGTGTGAATTAAATTTGCTGCTTTAATCCAAAGCAGTCTGTCAATGATCTTCTATAAGTCAAAAGGCAGATAATCAAATTTCTAAATGTCACCTATATTTGCCATCTACATTTCCAGAGGAGTGTGGTCAGACTTTCCTGTTGTCACTTCTTTCAAGCCTATAACCTACATTTGTCTGTATGGAATCCGTAAAACAGCAGTTGCCTGCATTTTGGGGTGCAAAAATGAGAAAGCAATAATAACTCTGAGTATTTAGCATATGGGCAACAAAGCAGATGAATTTAACAGGTTTCCTTATGCAACAGTGTTGCGAATACTAGAATCTTCACATACCCAAAAATCACATTAATACAGCGTTAATTAAAATTAATACTACTGAAGCATCACTTGAATAAATACAATGGATCTAATTTCTGTACAATAATTTCTGGTTCTGGAAACCAGCAACTACAAAGCTAAAATAGTCTATTGTAAATGAAGAGTAATTAGAAATTAAATTAACTTTCAAAAAGAATTAGGCATATAACTTTCATGTAGTACTATATTCTTTAGTACAGCTTCTTCATATGACTTGTCTCAAAAATGAAATTTCAACATCCTTTTCATATGCATTTTTCACATTATGTGTTTTTCTGACACACAGACCGCTAAAATATTTTTTTTTAAAACAATATTATAAAACCCTGTTATCATAACCCAAAAGCCCAGCTTTGTGGTGGATCTGTCCTTAAACAAGCAAGTGTGCAAGAATGTGAGAATCCCTGTCAAGATTCAAGATGCTCTATCTCCTATGGATTAATTTTATAGTTTAATTTACTAGTGTTGTATTCCTTGAAAATTTCTCTATATTTCTTTTTTGCCTGTTCCAAGCAGGTCCTTGGTTTGAACAGCCACTGGAATTCCTTGTGCGTCTGATATTACTCAGGGAAAAGATTTGCACTGTAGCTTGAGATGACAAATAAGTATAAGCAGCGAACTGGTACAGTGTAGGTCTTTTTTTTTTTTTTTTGAAAGATGCTGAAAATCTGTGAAATTCTCAACGATCTTAAGTTTCATGCTAAATGAGACTTCCCATCTCTTAGTTTGAAAACTATCCGAGTTTTACCATGCTGCAATTGTAGTTAAAGTTTGGCCAGACTAATTGATCAGCTGTCTCTCCTTGGTCTGCTGGTCTTTCAACCTCATTTGTCTTCTCCAAACAAGTGAAAAAACTCAAACTTTTATCCATTAGTTGTACTCTTACTATGTTTTGATTAAGTCCACTGCAGAACAACAGTGGAGCTACTGCTATTTTGATAGCATTTGAGTGATCTTCAAATAAATCCTTGAATAGAGCATTTATTGGTTTTACTAATTGGTCCAAATTGCAAGCTTTCACTCCTTCATGTGGGGCTGACTATAGTGTGTTTAATTTATGCTTAACTGCTTATGCCTTTCTCTGCAGTTATCAAGAATTCATTATTTCTGCATCAGTGTATTTCTAGTGGATGCCACAGTCAGGTTTATTGTTTATTCATTTCTATATTTGTTTAATTTCTATATAATAATATAAAATTCTGGAATTTTATCTCTGTTCTTTAATGAGTCAAAATGAAATTAGCTAATGAGGACATGTATTGAGCATTTAAATTCACTTGGCTGTTTGCATAATTCTCTATTAAAAACTTCAACACAAGGGAACTAACAAGGAATCCTAACAACACAAGGGATCCTAACAGAGCTTTTATTCATTCTTACAAATTAAAAGAATCTGTTCCTTTGAAGAAAGCAATTCAATAGGATTATACATTGAAGATTCTGTAGCCTGAAATACAAGTTCAGTAAATGAATAAGAAAAAAGAGAAAAGTTATATTTCCTTAATTAAAAGCCAGTAGGTTATAGATTATTATCAGTTGATATAGACAGGTTTTAGCAGTTAAGCTGTGTACAGCTAATGTGTTTCCATTATACTAATGTATTGACTGTAGATCACTATACTCAGAGATATTTGCAGCATATTGTCAGATGTATCACGTTTTAAAAATCAATTTATATTAAGAAATATAACCAACTTTGAGGCTATTCTATGCAAGTCCAGTTCCAAGATGTATTTGCTTATTTCAGCGTCACAATGAATACATACATTGTATTTATTTACCCTGTCTTGTGTTCCGTAAAGATATCATTTAGTAGCACAATGCATCTCTTTTTGTATCCATAATGAAAAGGCTGTAGAAATTGGGGAAAATGTCTAGTGGTTTAGTAGAACAAGTGGGTTTTAATAATTTTTCCTTGATTATCTGCCAAATTTACGAGGCATCTGGGAATGAAATTTAAAACATGCTGCTACAGAATTTATGCTTGAGAGCAATCTTGGGATTTGCTTCCTACTCATTAAATGTGATTTAGAGCTGTTAATTGAAAGGTATAGCTGTACTTCCCATATAAGCTAATTTCCAACAGAAGAGAAGCTAGAAAAATTGTGCTCTAATTTTAGGGAAGTTTTGTCTGGAGTTCTGGGGAGGTGAAAACTCAATAGAAGCTGCATACAAAGTCATCATCAAAGTTACGTATTTATTGCAATTTATATATGAATTTACCATGGTCATAATGGACTGTAATCCAAATATTTGTCTTTCTGTGTTCGCTTCTTATTGGAACTGTAGTGGAAGTGGGACCTGTGTAAAAGAAGTGCAACAGAAGAGCAGGTATTAAAAGTCCAGTCACAGTGCTTGTGTGTCAGTCCCACACCTGGATCAAAAAAGGCATGTTTCCAAAGACATAGTTGTGCTAAAAATAATTGTGCAGAAGCTAGAAATATGATACTATTAAAAAAAGAAAACAACCCAGCCAGAGGGAAGTGGCTCCTCCAGCCCCATCTCTGTAAGTACTGGTCTGGCTTTACTGCCTTGGGTAGCTTCGCAGAGGTCAGTGAGATCGCCCCTAGCAGCAGTTTCAATCCATATTTGCAGGTTCTGGCAGCTATGACTACTGGGTTTGTTTTTAACTCGCTTAGTTAAGATTGATTTAGTTGTAAAGTGAGCTACATTTTAAACAGCTTTCTGGTCCTATCAGATAACCACCGGAAAAGCAGTTTTGTGAAATTTGTAAAGGGTCAGAAATGTGCTGCCCTCCTGTGACTGGACTTCAACGTAACAGCTGGTTTTTCAAATCCTGGTAAAAGAGCTGACCACTTGTACTCAGCACATTAGAAATTTTTCTCTGAGAGTTTCTGTTGCACCAGCAAAGTCATTAATTGTGCAGCTCTTCCACTGCAAAGCCTTTTTATTCATTGACCCTGAAGTGTGCAAAATGAAGTAAACCCCCAAAGTAATCTATAACTAAACCTCAAACTTTTCTTATAAGCCTTAGCAGGTTCTGCACACTTCAATGACCTCCATCTCTGGGAAATGAAAAATTGGTGCATTGCAGGAGGATATAGCTGGGTTTTTTCTTTGTGAGAGCCTCAGTTTTACCCATTACTGACAACTCACTCAGTATAGGATTTTATGTCTCCTTTGATGCTAGATTTTGCATGAGAAAAAATAAAAAATGTTGCCACATAACTAGAGTCAAACTGGGTACTCCTCCAGCCAATAACTCCTTTGGTTTTTTTCCAGATGAGTACCATGGAATTTTTTCCTTTGCCTCATTTATTTTTTGTAAACTTTAATGCTATTATTCTTGCAATTTTAAAATATGCACCATTCAGCTAACTACACTGAAATTTAAAACCTACAAATAAAAATTAACTCTGGTATTCTGCTTATCCTTATTATATCCTTATATAATATATATATAATATATATTATATCCTTAATTAGCTAAGCCTAATTAGCTTCATTTTCTTACGTTAGAAGTGAGTGTGTGAATATTGACTGCTGAGGGTTACAAGACTCCTTTCCTAGAAAAATGACAGAAATAGCAACAATAACAGAAATAGCAGACTAGGTTGTTGCAGAAAGCAACGTTAACATTTGACACTCAGAAAATGTCAAGCTTTCTATATTTGTGATGGTCTGATATTACAAATAATGTGAAAGACAGCTTTCCATCTCTGCCTTGTCTTTACATTGGACAGGTTGGATGGGGCTTTGAGCAACCTGGTGTAGTGGGAGGTGTCCCTGCCCATGGTAGGGGGGTCGGAACTAGATGATCTTTAAGGTCCTCTCCAATTCAAACCATTTTATGATTCTGCATTTGTCTGTCTGACTTTATTTTTTCCAATTGGAAGTGAAGATCTGTCCTGCTTGTATCCATGACCATGATTTAAATTTATTGTGCTTAAATTTTGAAAGCCCAGAGATCTTGAATTTTAGTATTTTGCAATTAAACTTAGCAAGTTAGCTCATGCTTGCAAAACAAACATAAAGATCTATTTCTAGTGTATTGACAGTGCAATGCAATGAAATTGTGAAAGGTATGTGAATCAATCTGCCTTAATATTTGCTGCTTTAATGCACCCTGAATTTATGGGTGTGCATTTTGAAATGAGGTAATTATTTTAAATAGCACCTGTTTGTTTTTAGCTAAAGAAGCTGTGAAATTACATTGCCTTAAATCATCACTAGGTTTGTTTGTATGCACCACAGGCTGCCAGAGGGCAGAGGCAAGAGTAAAGAAGCGAATACCAGACTCGGCTTTCCATTCTGCTGTTGTGGAGAGGTGAAGGCAGGGTGATGAATTTCACGGTGCCATGAATTGGAGTGTTCTGTGAAGTTGATTATTTTAATTTCAGTCTCTGCAGCTTGCAAGGATCATAGGCTGTACCTGCGAAATGTAGGCCAAGAGGGACCTCTGGAGGCCCCTCTAGTCCAACCTCCTGCTCAAAGCAGTGCTAACTTCTAAGTTGAGTAAGATTGTCCAGGCCCTTGGTTAAACAAGCTTTGAGAGTCACCAGGGATGGATATTCCATCTCTTCTACCTTTTATTATGAAAAATATTTCTTTATAGCTAATTGAAATTTCCTTTACTGCAGTTTCTGACTATTGCCCTCCTGTCCTTTCATGGTGCATCTCTGGAACAGGTCTAGCTCTGCAAGCCAACTTTGGGCAGCGGAAGAGAACAGTTATCGCTCCTCTTTTGCAAGCAGAAGAAAGCCTTTTCCTTGATTGGAATTTTCCATTTTGAATACATTTTTTTACATTGTTTATGGCACCCGAAACTAGTCTTGGTATTCCAGATGTATCCTCATTATGCCAAGTAGAAAGAAATAACCACTTCTTTTGCCTGCTGGCTATGAAATTGCTAACGCAGCTGGGTATGTGGTTTGTCTGCATTGCTGCAAGGACATACTGCTGACTCATGTTCAGCTTCTCCCTCAAATCATTTTCTGCAGAGCAGGAATATGGACAGACAGTTCTCAGCTTATTGCAATGTATGAGCTTATTCCCTCCCACATACATGGGTGTATTTGTCTCAGATACAAAAAAATACTTCTGGTTATTGTGGTTTAAAAAGATTCACAGTTAAATTGCAATATGCTTTAAGAAACAAAAAACCCACCAAACTTAAACTGATGTCATTGTGAACATTAATTTACTTTCTGTTGAGGATTTCACACTTAGTAGAATTACAATTACATCATACCAAAGAGATTTTTACACAAAAAGGTATTGACAGCAATTGATTTTGGCTATGTGGCCAGGCAAGAAAAGAGGGGCTTGGAGTATGCAACTTTGTACAGCAAACAGATGATAAATATTAGGTATTCTGCACTATTTGGATGGAAATGTACCATGGCTAAAGCATCCCATTTGATTTAAAAAACAAATTCTTCCAAAGAGTTGCTGCAGGTATCAAAAAATTAATTCACTGTTAGCACTGTTACAAGCACTTCATTCATTCATTCATCACTGTTGACACAGTTATCAGGGAAGGATTATGAATATCAAGTGGTTTTTTTTAAGGAAACATTCTCTCAGGTGCTTGTTCTTTTCAAATGTTGGCTGTAGCCAGGTCCAAGCATGTAAGTTCTTGGGCCACCACTAGTTGCAGAAGAGGCCTTTTCTTTCCACTGTTTTTTTATGGAATCCTATCATTCAGCCTCCTAGCAAGCATCACCAGAAAGTTGTGCTGCTTGGAATTCACACTAATGTGATTACCCAATAATTGCAGTAGCAATTAAAAAATATTCTATGTGTGGGTTTTCATATTTTTTATCTGCATCCATTTATCTCAGCAGTGAATTAATCATGACTGGACTGACATGTCCGTTGCTGTAAATTAATACAGTCGCATATGTACTTTGAGATAAGAACATGCTTACGGATGGAAAGAAACTAAGTTTCCTTTGGATATATGTCAGTTTTTCAGCCAGGTATTTAAAAACAGATGAGGGACAAATTCTATCCTGGTTATGATCTTGCTGTATGATTAATTTCAATAAGATCACAAGATTTTCCTCTGTGTGTCTGGAGGGGGGACTGTTTTCATACAGAATGTTAGTTGTGGAAGAAAAAAGTATTCTATTTACACGTATAGAAAAGGTTTCAAGCCTTCCAGAAAATCTGTTTGAAAACTATTTATGGTATTAGTATGCAAATTATATACTACACACTAAATGGGAATCTTGCAGCAAAGCACTCTGACACGCATTTCACTATTTGAACTATGGTAGTCCAGTTAAAAAGGCAAAACAAAAAGAAAACACAGCTGGATGTAATTGTATCCAAGCACATGCTTATTATGTTAATGGGGGCATACGAATAAGATAAAATGTTGTCCAGCAAAGGTTTTCCCAGAATGACTCAGTTATTGTAGCAAAATGTTCAAATAATGCAAGCTTTTGTGTTTGTTTTAATTGAAAACATGTTTCCTATTTATTCCTAAAAATTGACAGATGAAGTGTGGCAGCGCCAGAGAAACAATAAATTCCATCTCATATCAAGTATTATTTTAATAAGTATTCTTCAGTTGAGAAGAAAACATGAACTGTGGCCATGATCACATTAGGTATTTCCAGTGATATAATTTAAATCAAATTAGGAGATTGGTATTGTATAGAGGTAGTGATATATGTCTTAAACTCCTACTGTTATCCCAGGTTGTCAGAGTAGCGGTACACCTTTCCCTTTTGCACTGAAGCTTTCTGATGCTTCCCTGCCTGTACCTTCCTGCTGCTGCTGCTGCTCTCCTATCAGCTTCCCTTCAGTCACACCATGATCTAACTCCTACCCTCACAGCCTCTCAGGAATCTCCCTTCTTAAGTATGCTACAGAAGCTTTACATCAGTGTGAGAGGTTCTAAGCAGCCAGGTGTTAGTAAGAATCCATTAGATGCTGTAGAAGGTCAGTACTGGGTTGGGTCTCTTTCCAACTAGAAAAAGCTTTGCCCTTGTTTCATTCCTAAAAATCTCCCAGAATTCCTTGTTGTGTCCCTCACATCAATCTGCACAGCTCTGCAATGTAAATTACCTGGGCAAGGTGCTAGATCTGCTCATACCAATTTACTGCTGGTGGACTTGAAATCTTTGAAAAGAAGAGGCTTTGCATCAGGTTTATGCTCCCTCCCTCCCTGGCCCTGCTTTTCTTTTTGTCCTTTCCATCTGTAGCACATGCTTTAACGAACCATAACTGCAAACTAAACAAGCTGCAGTTTTGTGCCCTATGTAAGTTGCCTGTTATTCAAATCGTTTCATGTAAGGGCTGTGGATATTGTTAAAAGCCTATGTCTTCTTCACTGCTGGCTGCTATCATGGTCCTAAAGTAGATGCATTGTTTTGGTTTTAACTTTATATCTCAATATACTGCCCTGTGAAACTGCTTTCTGCCTTTAAATTGACCATCATGAAAAATTTTGTATTTTTCAACCTGTTGTTGTCTCTGACAGTTACATGTTATTCTGAATTTAAAAACTAACATTTTTGTTCACAAGCACAAAGGATACCTTCCCTAATCTAGCTCAATAGGCATGTCAACGCAGTCTTGAGAACATTATCAAAGTGCCTATTTTTATTCTTAGTGATGAGGAACTGTTTATACTGCAAATGTGATATGACCAAACACATATTAATGTATTACTTTAAAAGAATAACATATTAATGGATAAAAAAAGTCAGTCTGTTACTTAAAATATTTTCCTGAGGCAAAGTACCCCTGACCTGTTTAATGAGAATGTATTTGTTTTTTGGTCCTGCCAATGTAAGAAATGTTTAAAATCTTTGTCTGTGAAGACTTGCAGCCACATCAAGCATTTTACATTATGATAAGAAAACAAAGCTTGTATCATTAGTGTGATAAAAAGTCCAGCTTGGTTGCGTGGCAAGCAAATTCTACATCTACTACGCCCATTAAAAGAAACCTAACCTACTTTCACTAAAAATTTGCTCCTGCTAGAAAGCAGATTTTGTACTTCCCACTGTCAGTGGAAAATGTAATCCCTGTAAAATCAATAGATAAAACTCACCTGAGAGCATACACTTATTATTAGTTGTTTCCAGCAATGGTTAAAGAACAGATTTCTGCACAGAGTTTGTGCTTAGAGGGAAGTGTCAAAGGGAGATGAATTATGAGAAACTGGAGGACCTGTGTCCTTTGGGATGCTACAGAGTTGTGAGAAAGAATCTTTTAAGGCCAAACCATATGTGTCGAGAGTCATTCTGTTTAGACTGCCTGTCTTTTTCTTTTCTTTTTGGACAAACAAATCTCATTTTGGCATATTTTCTTACCTGTTTTAAAAAAAGATCATCTTTTAAAAAGTGATCCAAAACCAGACGCTCCTGAAAGGTGCCTGGGGTTCACAGCAGAGGTCAGTAATGCAAAATTCTATTTATTTTGTTTCATTAGGTCAACCATGCTTAGAGGAGATAGCTAGAATGCAAATTGTATGCTTCTGTGACAAAACTAAAACAGAAACATGTCATTTGTTTCTGTTGAGAATCTTGAGAATTTATTTTATTTCAAGTTCATAACGTCATGAGCACGAAGCATGTGATCTTCAGTGTCTCACTCTGAAATGCCCAAATAAGCCAATAGCAATTTAATTTTAACTGGTACGTGTTCGTTCTGCAAGCATGTATGCATTTTGATATTTTCTGCTCCTCTGTACATTGCTTTCAGTACTTTCAGTATAAAGATATACAGTAAAACTTGTCTTAAAAACCATCACAGAGTCCAGCAAACAAGGCTGTATAGTGGAAGATTGTCTCTTACAATAAGCCAGGCAGAATGGTACTTGAGGTGCTTCCTGAGACTAAATGTTATTTAGGTTTTCGGGTCTATTACAGAAAGACATCAAATTATTATATGCATCCGGTTATTTATTTTCTTAGCCTTACAAACTGAATAGCAGTATCTCCATGTAAATAGTATGGAGTTCTTTCATAGTATTTATCCTTGTGCTTTCCCTTCTTTTTCTTTTAATAGCCTGGATGTGTAAACACTACTGAAGTGGATATAAAAAAATCTTCAAGAATGAGAAATCCACATAAAACAAGAAAGGTAAGTACTGTTATTACATCAAAAGCAGGAGATGGGGGTAATTTATAGCATGAAGTTCCATAGTTTCTTAAAACAATTTTTTCTTACACCTGCAAAGAACAAATACATGAACCTATATTATTATTTCATAACCTCTTAAATAAATTAATATTAACAAATTTGCTAATACCAAGTAAATGCTATCACTTAAGAAAGTCTTTTGGGAAATACACAGAAAATATGAAAATAAAATTTATTTTTGCTTGCTTTATTCATAATGTTTAGTAAATTGAATAAGGCATGTTGAAATGTTCCTGCCGGTAACTAAGGAAAGATAAATTTAAAGTGCAGTGTAAACTAGAACAGTAATTCTTCTTGTGCTGGTCGTAATTAAAAGGGTGTCTCTAGTTTACAGTTGTGCCCCAAATGGTTGACCAGAAATTGTGGAGGAAATTAGCTCCGTCTAAATTAGGATCCAGACATGAACAGTATGAGCTCTCTAGGGACGTATAGACAGATCGGAACAGCACTTTCTTTCAAATCCTTTGTATCTTAATACTGATTCCAACTTTAAAGTACTTCCTTTGAGGTATATGTTTGTATAAACTCATGGAAAAATATGTTTTAAAAAGGAAAGTGGATTTAGAGAAGGTTTTAGCTTTGCTTATTTACTTTAGTGAAAGGTCAAGTTTAGTGTAATTTACCAAGTAGTAATTGCAAATCTGGGAGTCATCCAAATAAGCCATTGTGATTGTCTACCTTTCAGGGTACTGTTTCTTCTTTTCCTACTGGTCATCACCACTTACCTTAATAACTGCCTTTCAGTGTCGTCAAATCCTATACTATTTGTTTACTATGCTGTTAAATAAAGACTATGTTTAGTATGCTGTTAAATAAAGACTTAATAAAAGTAGATCCTGCGTTCTATGGCATTATGAAATTGTGGGGTTTGAGGAGTCTTTATTTGGCACCATCGTATAAAGGCACGATTTTGTCTGAGCGCATGGTTTATTTGCAGTTTCTTTACAAAAAGATGATCTCATCCAACTTCTTGAGCACACTGGACTAAAATGTCACAGTTACTATGGGTATGTGTAGAAAGCATTGTCAGAAAGTAACTGTCATTGTTCCATGTTTTTGTGTAGTCTGTCTATGGCTTACAAAACGACATTCGAAGTCACAGCCCTACCCACACACCAGTACCAGAGACTAAGCCACCCACAGAAGATGAACTACACCAAGAGGTTTGAAAAATAACTGCAAACATATACTTTTAAATTACCTGTTTAGGAAGTAGGTCTTAAAACAGAAATTACTGTAACTCACAAGGTTTTTGTTGTTCAGGACAGATCTAGAAAATGTTTAGTAGACCTTTTCCTTGTTTCAGGGTATACTGATTTAAGTATGTAAATGCTATTAAAACTAGGGAGACAAACCCTGACATTTTTTATATCTTGCATTGCACAATTAAAGGGAGTGAGCAGCAGGCAAGATAGTTTGTAGGCTCTTTGCACAACTAAGCCCGTTAACCCCTTTAGCAGTAGACAGCTTGCTTTTCCTTTTAACACTGATTCAAGATTTGGGAGTATATTTACCTCTCCTTGTATGCACATACAGGTTCACAGATTTATTTACTGTTACTGCTTCATGGAACTTTCCTAGGGTGTTAGAATTGGGAGAAGGTAAATGTCAAAAGAATTAGTAGTTCTCTTCAAAAGTCTAAAAAAAAGGCTAATTGGATTTCTGTTGATGAACCTTCAGGGAAAATGTTATAGTGGGTCCTTTTTTGTCTCTGTATGATATTCTGTCTTTGATGGAAAATTCCATTTATTTTAGAACTCCACTGGTTATTTTAACTCAAATATATTTCTCTTCTGTACCCTAACATAAATTAAGGTTAAATTACAGCCCTAATAAAAAGTTATGGAAATAGAGTCAAACAATGAATTGCTCACAAAACTCCTTGCCTTCATTTCTTACAGATTAAGCATTGGCAAATGCAATTAGACAGACATAGATTAAAAATGTCAAAAGTTGCAGAGAGGTAAGTATATTGTCATATCTTTTTTTTTTTTTTTTTTTTAATTAGACTGATAACTATTGGGAAAATATCAGTAGGAAAATAGCTTCAAAGAAAGAGGGACAAAGGAGCTCAGGTTTCCTAGAAATAACAGTTGAGATTTCACTTTAAGTGGAAGGTATGAAATTCTTTACTGATAAAAGATGGCCCAGATATTCTGTGATACATTTATGATAAACCCAAGAGTCACTGAAAGAGCCTCTGACCACGTGGTCACAAGTTTAACCTTGCACTGGCAGGGAGGCTAAACGGAAATAGGTCTGGGGTTACCATTTTGGTATTTCAAAAGGGCAATCACTGATGAAGGAAAGGAAATGATTGGCAGAGCTGGCTGGGTGAGGAGCTTGGTGCTTGAACAAAGTGAGTCTGAGCTTACTTCAGGTCAGAGGATGTAACACTAGTAGGAATCTTTCTCCAAATGAGACCAAAATTTGTCAGGAATGGGCTAGAAAGAAAATAAAACAAAAAGCCCCTTGGAAATACTAACTACAGCATATGTAGTGAAGAGGCAGAGAAAAGGAATGCTCTGTTTTGCTCATCAAGTACAGAGATAGTTAAAATTGAGCTGCATAAGACTTAGTAAATGAAATTAAGCCAAATACAAATGGTTCTTCATCCTCTCATATATGTTTGTGTCTACTTATATTTGTGCATGTATGCATAAACTTAAAACCACACATATATATAAAGAGAGCAAGTTAAGAATATGTGTTTGCTGAACAGTAACAATAGAAATAGAGAGTAAATATAATATGAATAGGAATGAAAAAAAGAATATTTGTCCTCATTTGTCCAGAATTTTCAATAATTATGGGGCAAAAGGAAATGGAAAGCAGGAATAAGGGCATGGGAGATGTAAATTACCAGAACGCAAGCAAAACTTTTTCAACTGAGTCAGACCAGTTCATGAATACTGAAGAATTTGGGGGAAAAACTGGCATTTTTTTGGAAAGCAATACACTTCGGAGTAGTGCCATTTGATTAGGAAATACTAAAAATATTAAATGTATTTAAAAGAGGAAGAAAGGAGTCATAGCAGCTGCAGGACCAATAAATATGACCTGATTACCATGCTGTGTTTTAGAACAGGTTTTAAAGGAACTGATAATTAAAACCGTAGGGTTATAAAACATGTTCCTTTGTGAAAGTAAATGTGCATGGAAGCGGTTGCTTGATTTAATTTATTAGTGCCTGAAGGACCCCTGAAAGGAGCTTTGTGGAAGTAATGGGGAAGTTTGTCATTTATTTTATATTATTTCAGCTCTTGAAAAACCTGAGCCACCCCTACTTCTTCAGAGGTCCATTTTTAAAAGGCTTGAGCAGACCTAATTTAGCCTGAGCATGTGGCTGACTTTTGAGTATGTGTGCGCCCAGTTACCATGGTTCAGTTGGTGCAAGTAACTTGTTAACTGGGTAAACTGATCAGGTTTCCTCACCTCTTGACATGACAATGTTTGATTCTTTTGTTTTCCTAGTCTATTAGCTTATACAGAGCAGTATTTGGAATATGATCCTTTTCTTGTGCCCCCTGATCCCTCAAACCCTTGGATATCAGATGACACCACTTTCTGGGAACTGGAGGCAAGGTATATAATTTTATTTCTTCTTTTGGACAAAGGGGTATAACAGGCTTTTCTTGAAATGTGAAGATGTCAGACAGAGGTGGGCAAATACTGAGCCAAAAGGGCAATGCAGTATCCTTTTGGTCTTTGCAGCTTCACAATTTCATAAAATGGGAAGAGCTGTGGATTAATAAATCTGTGTAAAAGTTACGGTAACAAGTTTCCAAGGTTTTCATGTGAGGAAAAAAGACACCTTTAAAAATCTGATAACATTTCAGAGTTGGAAGTCCTTATTCTTCCATGTAAATGCGTGCATATTAACTCCATCCTGTGTAAGTACTAACAGCCTGGTTGCTCATCTCTGCACATTGCACAGATATGAGCTATCTGGAAAGTGGAAAGCAATCTGGAAGCGAAAAGTCTGTGGCTGAACTTTACGACTTGGTCTAAATTGCAAATACAGAGTATGAGAATACTCATTGTGTGTTCTGTGCTTTTTCAATTCTGTAGCAAAGAGCCAGGACAACAGAGGGTGAAACGGTGGGGGTTTGGCATGGATGAAGCTTTGAAAGACCCTGTGGGAAGAGAGCAGTTTCTCAAATTCCTGGAGTCAGAATTCAGTTCAGAAAACTTAAGGTAAATAAGAGTGACTTTGGTTTTTACTACCTTGTAAGGTACATTGGTGGGTTTTTTTGTCTGATGCTTTCAATTTTTTGAACCCTTAAAAAATTTTACTCTCTTACCTCTCAGAATCCATTCATGCACATTGCCTACTGCTCCCATATTCAGGCTGAGGGGAATATTGATACAGTTAGCAGAGACTCAAATGAAGCATATTGTCCCGTTCATGTCCAACATTTGGTCAAACTACCCATGTAGGAGGTTTTCTCTCAACTCATTTTATTAAACAGGTTTAAAACATTGATCTGTTCAATGCCTTTTCAGTGTCTTTTGTTAATCCAATGTTATAAAAACAGTAAAATTAAAAGAGAGATTTTGTTAAAAAATAAATAAAGGATTTTAAAGTAAAATTCACAGACTCACTGTTGGTCAGGTCTCTTGGGAACATTGGTCTTTTAAGTATCTCCAACAAGATTCTAGTACCCGTGGGTCTAACACAGCAAAAGCAGTGTGACAGCTAGCCCTCAGATTCCTCAATAATCGCAAAATGGAAATGTGTTGCTAGTATATGAGACTTAAATACTATTTTCTTTTGAAGTACATACACAGAATTGCTTTTAAGTGAAGGAGAACAATTATTTGATTCTAAACAATGATAGCCCATCCATTGGCTAATAGCATGTATTGCTGTTGCTGTTCTAAGGAAGACATGTTTTGGTAAGAATTACTTCAGAAGGATTAATAACAGCCTTTCTATAGATAAGACAAATTGCATGTAGTAAAAAAAAGCATAGATGACATATTTTTCTCTTTATTCCACGTTCTTGTCAGATGTCATCTATATCGCTTCCCATTTACCAATAGCATAAGGAGTATAAAATCATATTTGAACACATTCTAGAGCTCAGAAAAATCATAAATAACTTTTTTCTGTGACAGTTCTCAGTTTGAAATGGTGCAGCATAGCCTTTTATACTAGAGTTACATTTATGTAGCATCTTACAAGACCCATTTAGCATTTTGTGATATTGGTTCAGAGATTCAGAGCAGCTCTGCAGAGAAGGACTTGGGGGTGTTGGTCGATGAGAAAATGAACATGAGCCGGCTTCAGTGTGTGCTCGCAGCACAGAAAGCCAACCGTATCCTGGGCTGCATCAAGAGAAGTGTGACCAGCAGGTCGAAGGAGGTGATCCTGCCCCTCTACTCTGCTCTCCTGAGACCTCACTTTTGGAGTATTGTGTGCAGTTCTGGTGTCCTCAACATAAAAAGGACATGGAACTGTTGGAACAAGTCCAGAGGAGGGCCACAAGGATGATCAGGGGACTGGAGCACCTCCCGTATGAAGAGAGGCTGAGGAAGTTGGGGCTGTTCATCCTGGAGAAGAGAAGGCTGCGTGGAGACCTCATAGCAGCCTTCCAGTATCTGAAGGGGGCCTACAGGGATGCTGGGGAGGGACTCTTCATGAGGGACTGTAGTGACAGGACAAGGGGTAATGGGTTAAAACTTAAACAGGGGAAGTTTAGATTGGATATAAGGAAGAAATTCTTTACTGAGAGGGTGGTGAGGCACTGGAATGGGTTGCCCAGGGAGGTTGTGAATGCTCCATCCTTGGCAGTGTTCAAGGCCAGGTTGGATGAGGCCTTGGGTGGCATGGTTTAGTGTGAGGTGTCCCTGCCCATGGCAGGGGGGTTGGAACTAGATGATCTTAAGGTCCTTTCCAACCCTAACTATTCTATGATTCTATAAATCCTGAGTAATTCCACAGACCTCCTTGTTGTTAATGTAGGTTTATCAGCAGAATAACTGCAGGTGGACCATGTTCATATTCAAATATTGAATTCAAACAGGCTGACTGTGTCCATATTCAAACACTGAATTTTGCATCATAAAAGTATATTAGATACTCTAGACCTTATGATGTTTTCCAACTGCTTTGTTTGCCATTACCCCCATGGAAATATGGCCCTATCTATATGTGTATGTTGATAACTTCATTAGTGACAGATACAGATGTTTTTAAATTAAAAAATCCAAGCGATGAAATGAAATTTTAAAAATCAGAATAATACCAAGGAAATAAAAGGTAACTTTTTTATTTCAAGAACATCCTGGTAATTCCTTATGCAGAGCAGCTGTTCAAACATGAACCTGTCCTACTCAGTGTGTGCTGCACTTTATGCTTTTCTGTGATTAGTTTGTCTCTCTGCCAACTAGACTGTTACCCACATAATCCCTCGCTCTTTCTTCTAATCCTATTTACTACACTAACCACAGGCAAACTGCAAGTGACTGATCCAGAAAAAATTCTGTAGAGAAATCTGTCCAGAGTTCATTCCTTGACATGTCATCTACTTTCTGTCTCTCTCTCTGAATTCTTATACTGGCATTATAAATTATAATATCTGAGCAAAGGTGAATCTGAGCTTAAAGTTTGTGCCTGGCAAGAATCAGGCAGGGAATCAAACTTGCACTGAAAAGGTGCTTTCTGTGATGATTAGCTGAAGGAAAACTATCTCACAAGCTCAGAATGATGTTTATAAATTCTCAAAATGTAAGGAAATCAGTCCAGTATTAGGCTCACACAGTAAAGTCAGGTTAGAAAGCATGATTTTTTTAAAGCCTGTTATGTATGGGAGTCAAAATGTTACAGATCTCAGTAAAAGAAATTAAAAGCTTAATGTTTTCAAGCATCATGTCTGAATAAAGCTGACATTAAAAAGATCACCTATGTCTTTGCTCACTCTTTAACCTCACGGTGGCAATTCGGGTTTTTTTAGGGGAGATTTTTTTGGATTTGACAGCCACCATGAGAAAAAGATTCATTTCTATCCATATCGTCCCACTCCAACAAAGTGAACTCGAGTCAGTGGCTGCCTCTTGTCCTTTTTACAGATCTAATAGTGATAATGATGATTTACAACAAGCACAATCAAACCTACACTGAGATAGACAGCTGTGACCTTGAATTCAAGCTGCCAAGTGCGGTACACAGGATACAGCAGGGGACTGCAGACACTACAGATTCAGTATTAGCTGATTATAAGTCTCCCACCTCGCTTTGGTGAAAGAAATACTGAAACTGTGAAATAAGTCTACCAGATTCAGCTTTTCTATTCAAGTGTGATTATGTTACATAGCTAAACGTCCCAGTGTTACTATTTCGTTAACTTGAACTGCGAGTGCCTAAGCTGCCTGAGAATCTCATTCTTATTGGATATAGATCCTGTCCTAAGAAACAGAACAAGGATGAAGAAACTTGAGCTGTGAGCTGAAACTAAGAGCAGTATAATGATTAGGAATGCAACCAGGTTTCACCTTACTCTATCTCAGGGCTTTTTTCTTTGCCTGTAAATTGGGATTAATAGTATTTCACTCTCTAATGGGGTGTTTTAAAGCATAGCAAAGGAATAATACTGCCTAAGCAGTTCTCTCAGTGTGGTAGCTTCATTACAGTGACTGAAGTTTGCTAGCCCCCAGTCTGGATTCTGCATTCACCTAATGCAGGCTATGACTTGTAATCTCTTGTTAGCATGTAGATATTTTTGGAGGGATTGCTTTGCATGCTGCTCACTACACAAAACAAAGAGCTAATGAAGCATATGCTTTGGAAAATAGATTTATAAATTTCCCACTCCCTATTACAAAAATGGTGACCATTGTTTAAAATTCACAAGATGTAAGTTTGAGCATGATCCAACACTACCAAGCATGGTCACAAAGCTGTCCAAGCACTGAAAAAGGACTTTTTAAAGACAGCAAGATAATGAAATGAATCTTACTGCAATATGGCACCTGTAAACCTAACTTCGTTACAAAAGAAAGAAAATCCCCATTCCTCTCCATATCTTTGCTTTACCTGTAGTGCTGCAGAACTCTTTGGAAAGTTAGCATGCATATGCTCACTGTACTTTTGCTCCTCAGTGGTTGTTTTGTTGGAATTGCAGCCTAGATCTAAATGGTTTCAGGTCTGCCAACCTGAAAGCCTGTCCAAGTCATTGCACAGTATTGCACTAGGTGTGATCTCCAAGGCTGCAGTAGCCTCCTAGGATAGTGAAAGGAAAATGGTGTCAGGACATCTTCCATGATGCACAGAGGGAAAAGATGCTGCCCCTCTTGCCCCTTCCTTTGATTCTTATTCATTAGCTTCCATAATATATGAGTAAATAGGGAATAGGGGCTTTGAGTTCTGGTTGTCCTGAAAAAGAACAGAGGGACTAAAGTGTTAGCTAGACTTAGATGTTTTCTCTCAATGAATTTTCTCTGATCATCCCCCTGCAGGCTGAGATTTTGTGAGATGCTTATTTTTGACTCATCCATTAAAGTTGTAGAAATGTTCTCTACATAGAGATAGAGGCTTCCATTATGTCCCATAGAAAAAAAAATAAACCCCAACATATACACTACTGAACATTTGCAGTCATGCCTACAATGTTATTCAGACTTAGTGCTTAATTTTATGTTTAATTTACTTCAGTGGTTCTGGCTATTCTTCTAACACTATAACAATGCTTTTACTAGAGACGAGTGAAAAGGGTGCAAGAGGTTTTCTTTTTAATAGAGCCTGTATCACTTTCATTTTTTTTGCTCTTTATTACTGATAACCACTCTTGATGACTTTAAATGCAAGACATTTCTGTTTTCTCTGATGGTGGAAGTGTTCTGCTTGTTATAAAGTATGAAGATTTATTAACTGTCCTTGATGTCTGTCCTGCAAGTCTGAGCAGAAGTGTTGGTAATGATACTTTCCCACACAGTGTGGGAACTGATAATGTTTATCCTTCACACTGTTTATTACATTGATTATGAGGCCCTGTTTTGAGCGCTAATAACTTGACCAAAATTTAATCCTCAAGACTGAAATTGCCTGTGCTTTATTTCTAATTCAGACTCAAGCTTAAACTCCAAGTCCCAGCAATGTTGCCACTTCTGCAGATTAAATAAGGAACTAGTTGCAAGATTAAATGTTTTTCTCTGTCATTATCCTGAAGATCTTCAGCCCTACCATGTCTTGAAGCTTGAAGTTGTACTTGACAAGAAGGTAGATCCTAGGAGACAGAGTAGTCTTTCCTGTCTCTAAAAAAAAATGGTAGCTGATTTTCTCCATGGAGTTTGTTAAGGTTTTTGTTTGCTTTTACTGAAAATGCTGAAAGGTCTGCCCCCTGACCTGTTGCATCACATGCACTGGGTGCAAAGCCCACATAATTCCCCCTTCATTGTCTCCACACTGCCTAAACCTCACACATTTTGTGGACAATCACTGCAGCCTTCCTCTCACTTTGTGTTCCCGTGTGCTAAGTTTAACTGATTAGCTTGATCTGGGATCTGCTGATGGCTACATCTTGTATTTTGGGCAGTTAATGGGACAGAACCCGTGTTGCAGCTGTGCTGTATATCTGGCAACGCCAGCATCACTTTGAAAGTAATCCAGCTGGAGGACATAATCCCTAGATATCTTGCAACATGAGTCTTACCATGTCATGTGGCTGGATGTAAAACTGTCATATGCTATACACTATCACTCAGCTAAACATCTGGTGTGTGACCCAGTGTGTGGCAGCCCAAATGCTTGGACAGAAGACAACAGTAAGGTTTAGATCAAGCTACTCAGGTCTCGTTCAAATGGTATTGAGCAGCTTCTAGAGAGGTCTCACAGACTCCAATTCAGCTTCATCTGTGCTATTGGTTGCCATGGGATATTCAGTAAAGTTATTTTTGAAGATGCAAGAAGTGGCAGCCTGATTTCTGGAATTTCCTAACTTTGCATATTTGACTTTAACTCTGTGGGAGGAGGGCAGGCATTTTTTTCTTGAAAGATCAGTAAGTAGATTGAAATGTTAAGAAGTGTGTTAGCTGTAAAGCACCCTAGACATAACATACCACAAAAATCAGCATTTTCTTCCCACTTTTACAGAGGTTTCTATATTTAGAACTTCACAGTTTCAATAGGGATTTTGAATGCTAATGTTAGAAGGGTAAAATAAAACTATTCTATCAAGGAGATGGTGTTCAGCCTCTAAGAATCTGTCTATACAACCTGCCTATTCTATGCTGGAAGCTGAATGTGTCCTCAAATAAGTTAAATTTATCTTCCATCTATTTCCCCCTAATTGAATATAACCTGCTATATGGAAACAGGTTACATGCAAAAGAAAACAGCATCCTAAGGCATGTTTGTGGTGACTGCCAGAAGTATTGGCAGTGATATAATGGAACAAACTAGAATGTGACAGCTTTGAGCTAGACCCTGTTTTTACAAAGAACATCCTTCCCTTTCATTTTTCTATTCCTTACCTGACTTTGACACATATGAGTAATCAGTCAGTCCCAAAAGATGCATTTGAAGGAGTAAGCACTGCAGGATACACACTTTTAAATGCAAATATTGAAAGCAGCTTAAGGAAACCAAAGTAGGTTGCCTAAATTTGACAGAGTGAACTGAATTAGAGTTTGTGAGCTGTGCAGTTTTTAAAGTTATGAGGCCTCTATGCTTACTGCATTGCCATTAGATTCTCATGGTACGTCCTCAGGCACTGTGTCCATCTATGTTCAATTCACATTTCAGTTCGCAGGGATAAGTAATGCTACCCAGAATTTTTGAAACTGAAGTTCTGTTGGCACAGACTCCCTTTGTGACCTTGAGAAGCCATTATACATTATTACATTATTAACACATTAACAAAACTGGAACAATATTACTCCTCTGTCTCTTGGAGAATCTTAAGGGATCAATAGATAGAAAGATTGTGCTTAGATACCATGGAAATTGAAGAGTGTAGAGATACCTGAAAGTCATCTCAGTAGAGTGAAGCCATAATGGCTTGTGAGCAATGAGCATGGGCTCCTTCCATCTGTGCTACAAAGGAGTTTCAAAACAGGACGATGAAGGACTAATTGCTTTCTGCAGTCATCACAAGTAAAGAATGTCTTACAGGAGGAATGCTGTAAGGTTTCCTTTGCTATGCTTTACTATCCTCTTTTAAGAGTTGTTGCAATAACTATATTTGAATTTGGATTGAGGGTGGTATCATTTTCCTTTCTTGGGGGGTCTGAGTACAGTTCCACTGTTCCTTCTTTGTTTAACTAAGCTAAGAAAACTGTTTGATGTCACAAAGCAAGCCAGGCATTGTCTAAGCATTGGGTCCTGGTTGAATTTAGAATTATTTTATGCAGTGAGCTAGTCTGAACACCCATAGAAGAAATAATGATAAAACAATCATAATAGCAAATGAAAAGTAATTATCAAACTTATAGCTAGCTGCTGTAAGTGCTCAAGATCTTTTTTAGTGATCCTGCTTCCCACCGAGTGCAAAGGATGCAAAGAACTGGCCTGCACTGTATGTAGCTGCCCAGTGTTGGTTTGCTCAGTAGCAGAAAAGAAGAGAGAACGGGTACTTCCATTCAGCATTTTAGTAAAAATATGCATAGGAATACAATACTGAAGAAAGAAATTAAATTATAGTGAGCAAAACAAATACTTCACCAGTTTCTGCATGATTTGTAGAGTAATAGTAACAAAGTTACACGGTTTATAGTTTAGCAGGGCTCTGAGAGATTCATGTAGATAGCAAGAATATAAGTTCTCATTAGTTTTTGAAAGAATGTAAAAAAGCAGTAGATTTATAGGCAATATAAGCGCTGTGGTTCAGGTGAAATGAAATCTCAGTTTGCTTCCAGTTGAGTGAAAACCTTCCCATAAGCAAGTTACACATACATAAATAATGAAGGATTTTCCACCCATCTCGTGAAGAGGCTTATAATTGCTTCTCAACATGGATGGATTGCCTAAGACAGTATATCAGAATGCTGATCCCCACATAAAATCACAGATTTTTCTTAATTTAGCATGGTTTAGATTAAAACTTCAGTTCATTATTTATGTTTTCTTAAGAGCAATGAAAAGTTTGAACTCTTCATTAATGATTATACTGAATTGGAAGTCAAGATGCTGTATTGTGCCACAGGTTCTGGTTAGCAGTAGAAGACCTGAAGAAGAGGCCTATCCGTGAAGTTCCTACTCGCGTCCAAGAAATCTGGCAAGAATTTCTTGCTCCAGGTGCACCCAGCGCTATCAATCTAGATTCAAAAAGTTACGACAAAACCACACAGAATGTAAAGGACCCTGGAAGATACACATTTGAAGATGCTCAGGTCAGTTTGCAATCCTGTTTGGGAACATTTGAAATAGAATATTGTGTAGTGAAATATATGTACAAAAGAATAAGATATATTTGGGAATTAAACAGTAATTCTGTTTCTTAAAATGCCATTTTGGCAATGCAAATGAGTAGTATTCTTTCATGAGGCCTATGAATTATTAAATCTCTTCATGAAACTTCTGCACCTGGTATGGAGTCATCAAGTGACTTCAAATAAAGCACAGCATTTAGTGCAGTGAAAATGGTATTTTCATGTTCCTGTTTTTTTAATTTTCTTATTCAGTCACATTAAAAGTTCCCCCCCCCCCCATTTTTTAGTTCTCAAGATCTCCCTTTGAAAGACTTATCTTGATACAGACTCAAAATCAATTCTTGCAATGCACGTCCAAAAGTGTTGTCATCATTTGTAGGATTCATAGGTTCCTGTCATGAAAACAATATGAGCCATGTGAGAAATAACATTTTGTAACCACTTGTGCAGAAGTATCATATTTCATGGATGTATATTCTATACCTTATTAAACTACTATCTACAGAACATGGGGAAAAGACCCTAAAGATCTTTTCTTCAGTAATCAGTATTACAGCAGTAAGGAACAGTCTGTAAATGTCTGATTTATCTTTTGGGGTTCTGATTTAGTCACAATTTGAATTCTATCATCAAAAGATACTCTTCACCAGAGCTATATTCCTAAAAGTGCTTATATTTTTGAGTTCGGAATTAAAAGTTAAAAAATCAGAATGGTAAAACAGAACTCTGAGCTTTCCTCAGAAGAAAAACCAATTACTTCTGCATTAAATGTGACACTTCATGTAACTTATAACTTAATATTTCATCTTTGCAGACTTCTGAGAAAAGCAATAGAAAATAACTGGATTCACAGTAAAAGTAGTAGAACTGGTACCATCCTCCCTTTTTCATCAGCAGCCCAGTGATGAAAATTTAATTATTAATGCAAAGTGAAATGATGTCAAAAGGAGAGATTGCGATCATATCCCTGCAGAATTTCCTACAGCTTGATTATTAGGTCATCATCTTGGGAGTCAGGAGATGGTGCTGCAAGTCTCACAAAGGAGAAAAGGGAATTGAACTGGGACTTTCTACTTTTTGGCAAAGTGTGTCTGCCCTAAATAGGAGAAGGATTAATTCTACCACCTTTTCATTTTGCTATCATAAGAATAATAACCTATAGTGCAACAATAATGTTTTCATTAGATGCTATGTCATGCTCAATGTTTTGAAGTACTCTGTCTTAAGCCAAACACATAGGTTTTGCTTGCATCTGCTGACCTCCATGAAAGTTAGGAATGCAGCATATAGCGAAGACTTAAGTTACAAAAATAAACAATCTGGCAAGATTAAAGGCTTTTAAAAAATGTCTTCGCAGTTGAGTCAGTAAAGGACAATTGAATTCCTTGCCAGTATCCAATTTATGTTTTCTTAATAGGTGCAAAATTTCAACACCATTTTACTTCCAGATCTCTCTGGGTTGTTTTTTTTTTTCCTTCATTTATGAAAGGTGTGGAATATGCAGCCCTTATGAAAGCAGGACTTTTCCTCCTGTCAGACTTCTGCTTATTTGATGCAGTTCAGCATACAGCTTGAACCTGGAAGCCTCCATTTCTCTAGGAAAGGAGGCAGACAGTACCTGTGGTGTTCTGACTTGAAGCTTTAAGACCTTGTTACTAAATGCCCCACCTGAAGTGGCAGGGCTTTGTCAGAGGTAGGACTCTGCCTCTGCAACAGGCTCTTTATGTCTTGCCAGTTGGGAAGAGACCACTTATAAGTCATTCTGGCAGTCAGCAGGTCATTTAAATGTGGTTAAAGATGTTTTGAAAAGCATTTCTGGACTTGAAAGATGGCATCATGGAACTCCTGGTCAAATGAAAGTGATACATAAGTAAAAATAGACTGATTGTGCTAAATAACATCCAGCCTCAATTCTCAGCTCATGTACATTAGCATTACAGCCTCATTTATTCTTGCTTTTACAGGATTGATTTTTTGCATAGAAATAACATTCTAATGCCCATTACCATTGATATGTAGTACAGGAGCAGAGTCCTTTTTGCTCTCTGTTGGCTGTATTGGCTGCTTTTGTAGAAACAGAGTGGCATAAAAGCTCCCCAAATGAACCAACCTAAGTTCTGAATATATACCAGCATTTCTCTCCTTAGTGCAAGAAATACAATGAAGGACACTTAGAATAATTTCTAGAGTTTCTAATACTACAAAATTTTAAAAACTGCTTTAATTTAACCTTGCCCTAATTCTCAAGCAAGGTCGTTTGGTGGTTTTTTTTGGTTTTGTTTGGATTTTTCTTTCCTATTCTCTAATTTTATGCAGTAGCAAACTGATAAATAGTATTTATTTTACAGTTTATTTGTTGTTTTCTGGTTGCTGCTACAAGTTTGCTACAGTAAAAGGTAGGGTTTAAGTAAAAAAAAAAACAGATATAGCTAACAATTCAGTGGATTGTTTAAAAATACTTTGGGTAGTATTTCCTATTTTTATAGCTTTTTTTTTTATAGTTTTTCATATTTCACAGAAATTAGAATGCTAAAAAGAAAAAAAAAAAAAAAAGCTCTAGAAACTGTCTGTGTCATTTGTTTTCTGGATAAGGTTTTCAAATTTTCATATGCCTCTGAAGAATATTTATTCTTGGAAATTGAATTAGCCTGGTTTTCAATTCGCATATGTATTTTCCTTATTACATTGTCAGCTGAAAAGCAAACTAAACATCTGTTCAGAGGATGTTTTCAAGGGTAGCAAAGGGATATCCTCTCTAACGTAACCTGCTATCCTGTAAGACTTCCTATTCAGAATAGTGCTAGCTGGTATACATTCCACAACTGAAACATATATGACTGCCTCCTATTTTACTTAGGTCTTCTTTTATGGGAGTAACAGCTCCTTCTTTCCCTTTCAGGAGCACATTTACAAACTGATGAAAAGTGATTCTTATCCTCGTTTTATACGATCCAGTGCCTACCAGGAGCTGCTACAGGCCAAGAAAAAGGTATTGGTCCATCTTGCCTTTGTCTTGCCACTGTGCAAAGCAGTGGTTATGTTTGCAACAATACTCAGTCTTCTCTCCCCTGTGCCAGTGCAACTGGATATCTGGTAGGTGACCAGCTTGGCGTGTTTGGAGGGTCACATACACACAGGAGTTCGATATACATATATGTGTATATATCCTGCATGTGGGCATGTTTCAATAAGTTAATCTAGCAAAACTTATTTTTATTTTTACATCCCATATTGTACTGTTTTCTCTGTTATGAAGCACCTTAAATTGCGAAGTGCTTTACAAATACATTAAAAAAATAAAATAAAATCCCAGAAGAATAGTCTTTCATGTTTGCAAGTTTGCTTATGTAATAATTGTTGTTCTCTTTATTCCACCTATAAACAGAATGCGTTTAGAAACAATCTTATTCATATAAATAACTTCTAATTTCAACTATAAATACAGGGGCTTCCTAATTCTCTTTCTTTCCCTATTATTACATGAATAGTTTTGAGTATGGTAGGAATCTGACTTAAAAGACTGATCATATCACACTTCAGCAAACAGAAGCTCATGTCTTGGTATGTAATATTTGATTAGAAAAGTCCAGGTTATGGAATGAGTTTTGAATAGACACAGCCCAGAGTATGTGGAAGAGCTTGTGCAATGCAGATTTCTATCATGATAAAAACTTTTATTAGTGGGCTCTAAATAGTAATCTGCTAGAACCAGCTGGGAGCCCTGTGCCTTGCAAAATCAGGGCCCTGATCATTACTGGAACAAGGTAGTTACTAACACCATAGCATTTTACTGTTTATAATGACAACCTAAAATTATATGAAAATACTGTGTGATTTTGTTTTTTGTTCAAACATTGATTTCTGAAGATCCAATATAGAGACAGATGTTGAAAATACCAGAAAGCTACAACTGTCCGTGTGAAGTCCTTAAGTTTGTGAATGTCAGTTCATTAACACAAGATGTGCACTTCATTATTTCTTTTTATTTTCAGTTTTTCTTTAAATCAAACCAGTTCAATCCCCATGAAAAATTTTTTTTGTTGAATACGATATCTGCTTTGCCCATCCCCTGTTTTGCAGATTCCCATAGCTTCATGCCCGTGTTTGCTTCCTGATTTATACAGACTTTGTTTTGCACACCATTGTTTCATCAATCTTTTTTTTCTACTCCATTTTTTCTTGCTTTTCTTTTTTTTGTCCTTTTTATTTTGTTTTCTTTTATTATTATTATTATTATTTTAAATTTAAGTTGGAAAACACTCTGGATCGTCGAACATCTTTTGAGAAATTCACACGCAATGTGGTAAGTTTGTTGCCTCGGAAGACTAGTAAACTTGATGGGACATCCTTCTCCCCTTCCCCTCACTGACCCTATTTTCCCTTTTTTCTTATTTAACCTGACAGTTAAAAGTGTACTCATCACAGTTTGTAAATTTTCCTAGGAATGTCAGTTTTATAATGTGCTTTCATTACAACCCCTCCTCAATAGTCCCTTTCCCACTGACCTCAGTAGTATCACATGGAGGAATGGACCTTTAGGAGCCATGCTTTTTGCATTGGGAAGCATGAAATTATTCACTTTTTATTATTTTTTTTAATTGTAGAATCTGTGAAAACCTGCTTGGTGTTGTTCCTTTTTCTGGTACCTCCAAAAATACTGAGTCTAACACCGTTTGAATACATTAGATTTCAATGCTCTCTCCTTTTTATTAAACTAAAAAGGAGCTTGTCTTTTTTTTTTTTTTTTTTTTTTTTAATTTGGCACAGGGGAAAATAAGCAATAATAATTCTCCCATCTTCCTTAATGTGTAGCACAGCTTCTACTGGACCAAAGAATTCATGCTGATGGTGTTCAAGGGTTTGATTGGGATTTTGGTTTGATAATGAACTACAAGAACTAATTTTTCTAATATATAATTTTCAGAAGCTGTTTCACAAAGGTAAAAATGAAGGCTGGTAAATTTGCAGTGGGCATTCTCCTGCCACCTGCCAAAAGATCCACTGATTTCCTGATATGTGGGATTCTTTTTACTTATCCAGTTTCTTTGGACTTTTTTAAACATTGTGAAAGTGCAAACTAAAGCATTCAACGCATTTATTTTTGTAGGGCAGAAACATCCCTATTTTCCCATGCCATAAAAACTGTACACCAACACTGAGGGCGAGCACTAACCTGTTATGAAAGAGGTAGAAAGATCTTGGATTATACTCAAGTTTGTCTGCATTGTCTGTTGAATTGTGCAGGTGATGCTGCTGTGTGTGTGTGTGCGTCCGTGGCTTTTTTGTGACCTGGTTAGTGAAGCTGTGTGTATTGAAATGAAAAATATGAGAGCTTTCAGCAAAGATCATGGTTTTTGTTTTTTAGTTTCTAGGGAAGGAGAAGCAGTTCTCAGAAACTACCTCCCATATAATGAGGCTCAAGAGTATTTCCTCCACTATTTAAAATATATATATATGTATATATATACTTTCTAGTAACCAAAAAAATAAACACAGTGAAAGAAGAAAGTTTTGTGAGGCTGTGGGAATATCTCACATGATAAAACAAAACTGTAATTCTTTAACCTTTCTTATAGGTAAAGGCTTCCTGTAATATGCTTTGAATCCACTGTAATCAGGAAGAAATTTGGATTCAATGGGACAAAGTCAGTAAAGGACACTAAAAAGTAAATAAACAGTCACAAAGGAAACTATCCCAATAATTGAAACAAAAACCCCTCTATTTTGCATGGTGGTGTTGCCATAGCATGTTGCAGTGTGATTTGTGTGTTGTCTAAGCAGGTTGATCAACAAAACAGCATTGTACATGATAACATTGTACATGATAATTACATGACAATCTCATAGGAAGTTCCATATTAATAAAGAGCCTATATTAATAAAAGAGAGTGTGGAGAGCAGGTAGTACATCTGGGACCTCTGAGAGTCAGGCTTGTTCCCAGTCACGGTGCCTGGCAAGCAGCAATAACAACTTTTATTCATGAGAGTTTAAATAGCCCACAGATCAGGAATGGGTTGTGGTAAAGAGTATGTAAACAGATGGCTATTAGGAAAAAAAAGTAGCAAGCTGCAGACAGATGTGAGGAGAATACAGCACAAAAAGGGAAAAACCTGAAGACAGACTGGGAGGCATTAAGATGACTCTCTGATAATCCCTCTTAGAGCAGTGTTACTGATCAACCAGCAGTTCTGTGCACAAACACTGAAGCATTATGCCCTGCAGGTGTGCCCAATTTTCATCGTGCTAATCTCAGGGCAGAAGTACCAGAATAGCAGGATGCCAGAGATGTAAGGCAGGCCCAATAAACCAGCTGTGAGCTAGAAATGGGAATGAGCATTTCTGGATGTGAAGTGTTAGTGCTTCAGTAGAAGAGGGTGGTTGTTTTTTCACAGAGCAAGCTATAAAATAAAAACTGTGGTTTTGCTTCTCCTCAAACTACTACCTGTGAATCCGGGTGGAGTCTGTCAAGTCGTGTCAGGTATGAAAGTAAAACATGTCACTGCTAGATCTATATCCTCCATTAGATTGGCAGCTCTGAGGCTTGCAAATTAATTCAGTCTGTCAGGATGCTCAGGTGCAAACCTTTTCTCCAAGACAACTGACTTCACATCACCCACTGCCCCAGGAGCCCTTGCCACCAGACATCCTTGTTCTTCTATTCTTATTCTCAGTTATGATGAGTTTATAATATGCAATTATCTACCCTGGTACAGCAGGGTATGAGGGAAACGTTTCTCAGAATATCCCACAGTGTACTGATTAACTTGTTCAGCTGTGAAGTGAGGGACTGTGGTATAGATCTATTCTTCTGATTAATACAGAAAATAGGTGTGAAACAGGTCTTCTACAACCTGGATAAATGCTGTCATTTCTGAATGATTTAGTTAGATGAAAATTACAATTTCTCTTCTGCTCTGATGGTTTAGAAAATTTAGACTAATTTTCACTGTTTGTTTTTTTTTTTCTCACTTATATCAAAGTGGGTTTGTATTGAACTAAATTAGACCTCAGCTTTTTCCATTTGAAGTGTTTAAAAAACCCCAGGAACCTTGCTTGTATCTAGGGACTGAACCTGAGAATTTGACCTCATAATTCATAACCTGATTTTTTAAGACAAAGACTAGAAGAGGCTCCTGATCAGTGATACCTGAAAGTGGGTTATACTTGCTACATAAAGCATTTGTTAAAGTGGAAAGTTTAGAAACTTTGTAAAGATAATCCCTCTGTACTACTCCTTGAATTAAGTGTAAATAACCTAATATATTGAGTCATTGTTCTAGCCTGATGGGGAAAATACAAAAGTGGAGTTATATACGTGGAAAAACCCTAGGCTCACCTCTGCATTTCTTTGACAACGGAGAGTTTTCTTTCCAGAAAACTTTGAATAAACTGGTGCACTTTATGAATGCCCTAAATGCTCAGTTTAAAAACATCATCTATTTAGCTTGCTCTGTAGATTTTATTGTGCAGAATCACTAATGCACTTGGCAGTACACAGTAGACAATATTAACAGTGTTAGAAACAGGTCTGATTCACATACAGTATAGATGAAGTGATAGCAAACTGGCATTTGCTATACGTAGTGTTTATTACCTAACACTTTGTAGTAAGCACAGCCATCCTTGGTTTGCCTCACTTATTCACACTCCAGGGAATTGCCTGGAAATACAGAGCCCATACACTTTAGCACTACTGGAATGATGCCGTTAGAAAAGTGCATTGCCTTGGAGTAACATGGGCAACCACAAGTGTCACAGCTCTGTCTCTGAGGCATGGGAACAGTGACAGTGTCCTCTGTGCTCCCCCCACACCCCGGCCAGCTCAGCCACTCAGGTTTTTCTTTGGGAATAATTAAGGTCTAGTCACCTGCAGCTCCATAAGGAAATGAGTACACAAGCAAGCTAAAGGCATAAGTCATGGAGCCTGAGAATCTCATTGATTGCTACAGTAGTACAGAGAGGGAAATCAGATGTTTCTGTGTCATTAAAAAACTGAAATTCTTTAGAAGAATTCACATGGGGAGAAAACATTAGACCATTTCATGCATGAGATGTGAGATGTGAAGGCCATTGAAAGCAGCACATTTTCAGAAGCTCATTCGAATGTCTCTTAACATGACATAGCAAATTATGGTCTAAAGATGGAAATTAAAACTCATAACAATAGCTTCCTCATTTCTTATCAGTGAGGGATAAACTTTCTAGATTAAAGAAGTGTAACTTCTTGTCATGTTAAAATCTATCACTTTATTGAGAAAGAAGGCAGATAATATATCAATTTAATCAAGGATTTTTTGTATATGCACAGGTAAAACTTACTTACACAAGGCTCTATTGTGCCAGGCCATAAATCCATCTAGAACTGAAATGCTGCTGAGGGTTAGATTTTTCTTGGAAATATCATTGTGAATAAGCTTCAATGCAGTATCACGTTTGGGACTTCATGTTCAGTGTACAGTCATGGAAGAAATCCTAATTAGACTTTGAACTTGCTTCAGGTCATCCCTAAAATTTAAATCAAAAAATAGCTAGTCAGAAAAAAAAAAATCACAAGGCTTCTTATTTGACGAGTACAAAACAATAATAAAAATAATAAGTATTTATAGAAATTAAGGCTTTTTCCATTTCAGGAGGAAGATGGCTTATTGATTTTTAACTGAAAAGAACTGATGAATTAATTGAAATTTTTAGTTTGGATTTATAATTAATCAAAAAATCTAGTTTAGGGGTTTTTAGGAATGATGCCCAGGCTAATGAGGAAAATCAAGAAGAGCATCTGTAAGACATGCCAGGGAGGACTGGCCTTCTTGTCCTACTCTGCAGGGATTGGAGCAAAGCTGTTGTGCTGGAAGAGAAGAGCTGGAGTAGTACTTGCACAGCCAGGTCCCTCTAAGTGAGGAGCCAGTGTGTACTGTTCAGGTGTTAGGCCAGTGTCTGCCATTTTCCACCTGACAAAATTTACCTGAGTCTTAAGCTCCTTGCAGGAAGGAGAACTGCTGAGAGGTATAAAAACCTGAGGGGTCAGGCCTAGGACAAGTATACTAAAAATATTTGTTTAGTGCATTGGTGCCTTGGAAAACCTTATGTGTTACCCCACGCTTCAGATACACCCCATCTGGGAAGAGTTTGTAGTTTAATCACAAGTGAGAGCTGCTCATCAGTAAATGTAAAGATCAGTGCAAAATGAGAAAGAAACTGGAAGTGTCAGCCAATTTGGAATGAGCTTAAATAGGAACACAGTCACTCAGCCGCTGCCTTCCTGTCTATGGACTGCTCCAGGAAACAGTATTGCCATAATGAGAAATGAACAGAGGACTTCAAATCCCTGCGATAAGCAGAAGGATTTTCCTCCACATGCAACCACTTAGCACTGCAGCTGTGCTGACAGCTTGAGCCTCAAATTCAGTAAATGCTAACCTGCTCCCCCTCCTCACATGTCTGAAAGAGAAATACACCTGCATGGGTGGCTGAAAGCAATGTCCCGTGCTGCTGTGGAAGTCAAAGCAGAATCCTGACCTGCTGCACGGTGCTAAAGCAGTTCCCCTGTGCTCAAGGAGCAAAAGCTGCCTAATCTTAGGAAGGGACTTACTGTTTCTGCTCATGTGCCTCTCCAGATGTGCTTCTCACAAGGGCTGTTTCTATACTGGCTCGGTATGTGACGCACTGCGATGTGACTTGGGAGCTTCCCCTGCTGATGCTGGCCGAGCTGCTGGCCGGCTGCAGATGTGTCATGGATAGGGATAGGATAGTGAGAGCAAGAGAGTCGATTCTCTCTCTGCATCTTATTTTGCTCACAGCAGGGTTCACACTGTTTCTCTGTTTCCTGGTCAGATGCATGAAGTTCTCATTTCTAGTTCTACCAGCACTGGTCCTGGGGAGTAGCACCTGTGCTGGCAGTAAAGAAACATGAAAAAGGAGCCATTGAGGTTGCTTAGCAGAAAGGAAGAGAATCCTCTAAAGAGAAAAGATTTGATTTTCCCATACCATACATTTCAGCTCTAGCCCCTATATAAATTACATATTGATTTCTTATCAGCCACAGAGGTTGTTGCTGACTTGTTTGCCAGCTAATTTGAGGTGTTAGTGTCATGATGCATAAATAGGTCAGTCAGCACGTTTGTATTTAGCAGCGCACACATCTGCACATGATTTTGTAATTTCCCTCCTAAATTCTCTGAAAGTACATATAGAAGGACAATTCTATGTTAAACAGTTTATACACTAAAGGAGTGACTGAACCAAGGCCAATTGATTTAGTATTCTTAGATGTACTTGTTAAACTGCTGTGCTGCCCCCTCAATCTCTGACTCCCTTGTCAGGATATGTGAGTCTCATTTTAGCTAGTGTATTAGTAAAATTGTTAAATAGTTTCAATTCATATGTCCAAAGTGCACCAGTACAGTCAAAAATCCTGTTCAGAATTTGGCCATATACTTCTAAATATTAATGGCAAGAATATATTGAAAAATATTAAGGATCTCCTTTCCATTCTGCAGAAAAATATCTGCTACTAATTCTGACTTCTTTTTCAATTGTTCTTTAATCTCATTAGCACAGGAAACATTTTCCTATATGTGATGATTCATATGCTACACTTCTAAAAAGTGGATTATTAGATGTATTTTCCCAAGTCAAAATTTGACTTGTGGAAATGCTACGAACCCTTTATCTGAAAGAAATAGTGAGGCTCCTGTTTTAAATTACGACCCACAAGGGGTGATCTTTACTTCAGTCTTTAAATTGAGTAAATCTGGAAATCTCTTAGAAGTGGTAATTCTGAAACCCTAACATACAGAGCTAAAGTAAAAGTATACTCTGGAACAGAATTTGAAATAAACATTCTGTAAACTGAAAAATAACAAATCCCTGCAGACCTGAATAAAAAGGTGGGATAATTCTGTATTTGGGGCTGCCATGGATTCTGTGTATTAAAAGCTTATTTTCCCAATCACAGAACGAAGTATGATTCAGAGTAAACATGGAAGATCTCTTAAGGACAGTGTATCTTCTAAGCTATCATTTTTCCAACTATAAGATAAATTAGAACTATTAATACCTGGAAAAAGAACACATGTTGTTGTTGTTCAGATACAGACTTCATATTTAGAAGTGTAATATTCTCTGAGGCAGGGAAGGGAGGTGAAAGAGAGAACCATGCCAAGAATTTCCTATTAATGTAGGGCTTAAGAGAAAAAGTATTCAGAGAACAGCAATATTCAGGAAGCAAGTGATGTACAATACAGGAAAAAAAAGTCATGACAGCTGTCAGTCTGCATAGGGGAAAATTCAAATAATATGTAGAATAAGGTTATACAATTCAGATCAGCTAACAGCTAGGTTTTGTGCTGCTTTTAGGTCAAATCTTCCTAGTTTATGTGGCATCACAATTAATTCCTCAGATGCTAGAATTTTGTTATTGATCATCTAAAAATTCCAGGAAATGTACGACTCCCAAATAATCAATTGTGAATAAGAATAAAAACAATATTTTCACAGATTTTATCCCACAATAAAAGCTGGTACAGCTTTGCCGTATTGAGCAAATAGTTTTACTAACTAGTAGAGAATACCTGGTTTGATTGTTTTAACTGATTTATGCAGGTCAGTGTTAAAGACCACTCATACATATTTACACAAAGTAGCCAGGCCTATAGACCTCTAAAATTAAGCATAAAAACTTAATGAAAGGCAAAGGTAAGCATATGCTAAATATTTTCTGAGACTATGTCCAAGCTGACAATCATGAATTGCCTAACAAAACATCGAATTTTGGACATGCTGTTTGAAATTGTATTCTAGTGTCACACAACTGTTGAGACCTGACTTTTTAAAAGGAAAAGATGTCTCACTGTAACAACTTTCCTGTTACATTAGAGGAAAACATAACTTAAGTCTTAACAAGGGTCAAGAAGCTATGAATTTAATGTAGGTAAAAAGCGACAGAGTTAAAGCTAAATACAGGGCAGACAGCATGCCAGGAAGAACACTTTCTGTGTTCAGAAGCAGAGAGTATTAGTACTGTCAGGTGATACAGTGAACCTGATGGATGGGCAGTGTAACCTGACACTGCAGATCATGAGTTCCCTTCAAAATTGTATTGTAGGGGAAATATTCATCCTATTTTTTTCACCTTGTATTTCATAGCACAAAATAAAATATTTACTCTTACTTTTGTGAAGACCTACTCTGCATCTGAGCCAATGCTCGAAACAAACTTGCAGATTCTTGTGAGCATAAATTCAATTAATAATGACAATAGATATTAAATTGTGGAATTCTACTGAGTTACAATACAGCAGATGACTTAACTCATTGATATGGCAGAATAAGTTAATTTGCCATTTACTGCAGAAAATGTAACATCTCTCCATAGCTACAGTATTTCTTACTTGAAATCAGTTTCACTTTTCTGAGTTATGCAGTTAAAATTAATACAATAAATGTAAGTATTAAGTATCTAACTGGAGAGTTAGAGCCATCTTTTATTTAATGTTATGATCTATTTGTGTTATCTTACCAGGGTATGCCAGTGGTATTTTGAGGAGTGATGTAAGCTTGCTGTGCCAGCTCTGCCTCTGTTGGATCAGAGCCACAGCAGGATGGCCCTAGGAGAGCTGATTCTTTCATATGGTCTTAGGAGAACTAATTCCTGTTATGTGGCTTCATGGTTTTTGTCTGGCTCAGCTAAAGCTCAGATCTGCCTGAAATATACCATGATGACACACCCAACGCCATCCTCTTCACGCTGTAGGCTTAACTCTTGTGGGCCAGTCATTATACCTTGTTAAAAGAATGCACTGTGAAACTGAAACTGCATCCTTGCCAAAGGAGGAATGATGAGGAAAATAAAAGTGTGGAAATCCAAACACCTTCAAAGCAGTGTTATGCAGTCATATGTGGTACACTTGACCAATGTTCCTTATAATTAGTAAATAAAGTCTCAGCAAACCAATAGCTGCGTTCATGAAAAAGCTGCTTTCCCACCTACATGCAATCTGACTCTTACTTTCTTATCTTAACTTTAAAGTAGCTTTTTGTCTTCTGTGACAGAGCTACTGCAGTTTGCACATTCATCTTTGTAGCACAAGGCACTCTTACTTCTTCAAGTTCTGGGTATGACTGACAGCAAAGCCCTCAGCATCAGTTTATCATCAGCCAAAACCAATCTCGTTCAAAAATGGCCTTTAAATTTGCTGGTTTATTCTGTGAAACAACCTGGCTGGCTGGCAGTGCAGGTGTTTCAGCGTAAGGGTTTCCGGTGGTTTAAGATTTGACAGACTCCAGTTGGTGCCCCTAGTTATTTGACAGTGATGTGGCGACACTGAGTGGTTGCTGATGAACAGGTTTGCAGTGATCATGCCTCTGTTTTCTGTTTTTGTTTTTTTGTTTTTATCTTTTCCTCAGGGGAAATCGCTCACATCAAAGAGGTTAACCAGTCTAGTGCAGTCCTACTAAAAGGATCACCTTGTAGCATGGAAGCAGACTCAAATCATTATACATACTTTGTAGCTCACTGATTGCCTGACTCAGAGGACAGTAGAACAAGATGTTGCATGAGCAAGGACCTGACTTGTTTTCTTTTGTGTATACTAAGGCATTACAGACTCCGAGGGACTCTCTAGCCTTTCGATGCCACCATTTCGAAAACTGTCTGCTCACTTCCTCCTTCATATCAAGCTGGATCTGTGTCTTTTTATTTTCTGCAAGCTGAAGTACAGTGAAAAAAAAGCTTCTGCTAGGCACAGTTTATTTAAAAAAAAAAAAAAATCAATCAAACCCTGGAAGAAATGTAAAAAATGCATATATTAATAAATATACATATGGCATCACATTTATTGCACAATAAATTAGCACAGAAGGTTTCATTTCACTGATGTATTCACATTGAGAAAGAAAGCCTGTGTCTTTGTCTGTTGTCTGTATATTCTCTGTTAATGTTTCTTGCATTTATTTTTATACCATATTTAAAAAAGAACACCTTTTACTCCAGATGTATTAAAGCTGATCCTTTCTCTGTAAATTTGTGTATGTTTATATTGTTGTTTTATCTTTCATTAAAAGATGCAGAATCTCTTTCCTTTGGGAAGTTTGAGATTTTAATATTGAATCTGAAGATTAGTCAAGAGCAAAATCATCCCCAAAAGTTACACACCTTGTGCTTTCTAAAAAGTGACATGAAATGGCATTTTCTTTCTCTCAGTGACACTTAATCAAACACACCTTATTGATAATCATTTACTTTTTCTTTTCTTTTTATCAAGCTAGCAGCAGAGAGACCTTTCCAGCTTGCTCATCATCACATAAGCAAACTTTTCTTTAAGCTAGACCCGTTCTGTCATAGTGCAGTCTGCACAGTGATTCAGTCTCTACCCAAGACCAGATCGACTGAACTGCATTTCTTTAGGAACGGACATGAACAAAGCTGGCTGAGAACACAAGTGCATATTTGCTAAACAGGAAGGACAGTATTTCTTCCTCCTTGTCACTTGTGATCCAATGCAAGGTTTTAAACTTAAAAGGTAGTGGTTTGCAAGTGGTAAGTGTATTGTCTGTAGAGCAAACCATGGTTAGTAACCCAGGAAGCTGTCATTTTAATTCAAGGGCTCTATTCAGGTGTGCTGTTGAATGTGTACAGCTGAGGTTAGTCACAGAGACCTATTGCCAGATTTCTGAGAGCATGTAGACGTTTCCCATGAGGTTGCAGATATGGATCTTTTGAAGCTAAACTGAGCTGTAACCAGAAATCTGCTTGGCCTAAGAAATAGCAGTTTTGACTGGCAGAGATGATGTAAGCAGGGTAGGCAGAACTCTGAATAGAAAAACAATGAGTCAAACAACAAAATGCTGATGCCTCCAGGGCATTGTAGGGTGCATAGGACAAACCAGCCTTTTTCCCAATACACAGGAGAGACTCAGGACAGCCAACTCCAGCACCATCTGTCATACTGACTTTAGTTTAATATTGAGAAACAGGAGTCTTGTTTTGAAGGGACTACCAAACCTAAAAATGCACAAAGTGTGACAGTCATAGACACAATAAGAATAAATTTGAATACAGTAATGCTAGAGTCACTTCATTTAACATCAGATACCTACCTGCATTGTTGCTGCTAGGGACAGGGCTCCTGCACAGAGCAGCTGTGTAGGCAGAAGGGAGCTGAGCTGCCTTCTGCAGGGAATGCTCGCTTCTCTGCTGGCTCTGTTGGTAGCCTGCTGCAGCCACAGCCCTGGCTGCAGCATCTCAAAAGATGTAGCCCGGATGAACCCAGGACAAAATGCATTATAAATCACAGTGAGTAGATGTTCCCCAGGTTTTGCTCTGTTGGGGTTTCTGGAGGTTTGGGATTTTTATTTGTTGTTTGTTTTCCCATGCCACTGTGTTTCTGGTTTCTAGCTAGGATGATAATCACTGCTTTCAAGTGTCTCAGGTTTTGCTAGCATAATTCTACTAAGCTTTTATCAGAAAACACTGGAAATGCCCCATGACAGCTTGAATTTGTCATGAGCTCCATCTAGGTCAACTCAAAATATTCACAGTCTAGGGAGGCCAGATGAATTTTAATAAATAGCCACACTGAACCCCAGATCTTAAACGCTGAGATTTAATTTTCCTTTACCACAGAAATGCAAGCTCTGAGGCATGAACTTGGGGCCAGGCAATCCACAGAAATTTGAGCTCTGTTTCACTTCTCGGTGCCAAATAGAGGTATTTATTTCCAAACTCCTGCTGCCACCAATTGCATCAACTGGTATATTGCCTGCTTTGCCTTAGGAGTTAACTGATTAGATACCAGGGTCTGCTTTGAAGAATCACTCCCTTCAAATAACTAATGTTTCAAATTCATGCATTGCGTACTTCATGCAACTTTTCCCGAAGATTTCCTCTGCCACCCCAAATCACTTCGCAACACCAACTGGCTGATAAAAAGATGTGGAGCATTTCTATCCCTGAACCCATTTTGTACTTGTGCTAGTTCTGTCATTTCAATAAACATGAAGTCACTATTGAATGGCTGTCTTTCCCTGGATTTGCACAGGTTTTAACACAGTGTCTGCAAAGTAAAAAGATGCAATACTTATAAGGATTTCAAAGTAGTCGGGGAGCTCTATTAAGGTTTTGTTTGAGTTTAGTCTCAAGTGATGCAACTCCATTGTTACACGAGTGAATTTGGCCCAAACAAAATCTTCCCTACCACCAGCTGATTTTTAAAGGATTTGTCTGCAACCTTTTGATACTTCACCTGATTACTGTCACCTGCCAATGATACCATACTTGGACTGAAAACTACAAATAGGCACAAACTTCCTTTTGCTTCCCCACAGAGAAAAAGCTAAATATCTGTTGCCACATTTATGTGAAGATCCACTTCCAGAATTACGATTAACTCAGATTAAGACTTGTTTGTAATATACCTGTTAGGAATTTCAGTGAGGCCACAAGTCTGCTCTGGTAAAAAAGACCAGGAGAGCAACCCAATCTGGAGGGGCCACTTTCCTGTCTCCTGGGGAAGAGCCATCAATCGGTGCCATCTGGCTTTGCCCAGGAAGCTGCAAATACCCTCTGTTGGGAGATATTAATTGTAATATTCATAAAAATAACAACTTAGTGCTGGGAACTTCCACCTGAGAAGCTGGGGTTCATCAGACACCTCGTTCCTCATGCATCCTTGTGCATAAAGCAGCTCTTAAACCTTCAGAGGAAAGAACTGTTTGCTGGTGATGCTGCAGCCTTGAGATGGCTTTGTGCTCCCAGACCAGCCTGGGAAGGAAACCAGCTGGTTGGATATATGTGAGCTTCCCTAGCACCTACCTGACAACAGCAAAATATTCACCCATTCTTCTGTGAGGTGCAATTGAAAATTGTCCTTCAACCCTACAAAACCAAAGAGGGAGGCACAAGGCCTTAAACAGTGACAAGAGAAATTGCAAAATGCTGAGCTAAACAGTAATGGAGACTGGCCAAAAATTAATGAGCTGGAGGTGAATACAAGAGTAAGAAGTGGGAGTTAATTGTAGTGACCAGAACAGAACCAACAAAGGAGGAGAACTGAGGAATTGAGTAATGAAGATTGAGAGGTGGAATGCAGCTGATGGATTCCCAGCCTGCTAGCCATAGCCATGCAGAGCTGGAATCAAAACCACTCAAAAGTCAGACAAGATCAACCGCAGCTGTCCCTTTAATGACCGTTTTTTCAACTAGAAAGCAGTTAATACCAAGTATCTATAATTACTTTTTTTTTCGGATTGCACCCCTTATATTGTTTGAAATAATGAGATAAATGCCAAGTAGTCTCCCAAGAAATAACAAACTGGAGGACTAAAATCAGTTCCAGACAATGAGACTTATAGGAGTGCATTTAGATTGTTTACTTATTAAAAAAAGAAAATAATGCCAAGGCAGACAACTAAACTGAGGGAAAGCTGTTTTTTCTTAGGTAACTGGAATGAGGAGTTGGGAATGACCAGCAATTTATGTGTGGCTCTTCCAATTATTTATCTTTCTGCTAAGTGATTAACAGCTGTTTGAATTTAGATTTTTAAATTACCATATTTTTAATGTCCCTTTTAGCTAGAGATGTTGTGCACAGAACTAACACTGGACTGATCAGGTGCATAAAACACAGGAGTTTTTCTAAAAGAAAGTTAATAGCTATAGGAACGTATATAAAATAAAACTTTAATCCCAAGATGTTCAAGGAAAATTATCAACAACTTCTTTGAACATATTCCATGTCCACAATTTATATAAGCAAATTGCTAAATGGTTATGATTGTACCAATCTGCCTTTTGATCTGACTATGCTGAATAGATTAATGCTTTTGTCTCCTGTGAGTTGAAGGTAGGCTGAATTCCCAATATCAAAGAGATGGAGGGGAAGCAAGGATGATCTCTCTGGGGCTGAGCTCCTCCTCCTTGTTCTGTTCTGTTCTGGACTGTAGAGTCCTCAGGTGACGTGTGCAAATAAATGGGTTTGTTTGTACAGACATCGGCTTGAGAGCTGCAGAGTCTCTCTAGTCATTATCTCTGCCACTATGAAGTTTATTTCCTGGTATCTAAACGAAATCTTCTTTGCTTCAATTTATCCATTTATTTTTGACCAGGCTGCTACAATCACTATAAAATGTTCCCTACCTTTATGTTCAAGTACATAAATGGCCATTGCAACATCACAGCCTCCTTTGCTTTCTGCTGTTTTACTGCTGTTTTCTGAAGTGTTGAATGACTTCATTGCTCTTCCCCAGGCTGGGGGGTGTTACAGCTTTCTTGCAGGACAGTGCCCAGAGCAAGTTGCAGGGCTCCCACGCAGGTTTTACAGGAGGAGGGCAGAGGATTGCTGTTGTACCTCTGTCTGTACACACAGCTGTGGAGATTGCCCTTTTTGCAGTAGATGGCCACTACTGAACTCTGCCAGCTTATGTATGTGGCACAGTGAGGCCCAGATCCTTTGCGCTAGAACATAGATGGTTGCTCTCCTTTGTGTGTAGCTGACTCTTCTCAGGTCAGTGAGGCCTCTTCTGCTGTCCATTGAATAGTATCCTCATTTTTCAGAGTATCTATCTCTTTTTCCAAGATCGCTTTCCTTTTTTGATTCTAACCTGTGAAATACTTGTAGTCCTTTTACCTGGGGGCATCTTTATGTATGGGTGAGAGTGAGGAATTTTCGGCCTGATTCTCTAAAGCATGAATGAGAGCAAGTACCATCATCACTATTTGGCATAAGGGATCAGTATGTATAAATTGTTAAGAGAAATTGCTGTGACAATAAATCCTGAGAACCTGCTCAAATGCTAGATGATAGTCCTTATTTACAAGTGTGGACATGGACGGTAAATATCAAATATTAAGACACGATTGTAAATGTTACCTTGTTAGTGGCATTTGCACAATTTTTATTGTACTTTTTCTTTGCTCCCAGAATATATTTTGCTGCATTCACCTTCATTGGCTCCTGTTAGATTTGGCTAGATTTTGAAATCTCTCATTAGATTCATCACAGATGTCAGCTTTCAAGATAGATACTATTTACCCCCCTTCCTCTTAATCTTGTGGCTGCTTCTTCTGCATGTATATCACATTAACAAGGCATTTCATTATGCACATATCTTTTATATCCACCTCTTTATGCCTTTCCCCCTTTCCTTTTTAACAGATGTGTGGCAATGGCATATTTAGTGTAACTTACTTTTCCACCTTTTTGCTGAGAGGAATGTATAACCTGAAATCTCTGACCCTTTTTGAGTTCATCTCTTCTGATGTGCTTATCTTTGTATGATTCATCTTTTCTTTTAGACTCTCTTTCTTCTCCTCCCCCTCAGTAACATCTTTTTTAGGATTCTCCATCTTTTATGTTCCTTTTCCTTTGTTCCCCTGATCCTCGCTCCATTGATCCCTCCTGTGTGTTCCTATGGTGCTCACTAATGCGCTTTAGACTTCCCTCCTCTGTTTAATCTTTCTTGGAATTGAAAGAAATTACAGGCTAAAAAAAAAGAAAAAGCATTAAAGGAAAAGCAGGCCAGTGCTAGGGCCAGGGCTGAAGTAGAATGTGCCTCTGACTGTGGTCTGATGTCAGGGGATCATCCTGCCTATGGGTGCCTGCCTTTCCCTTCCCCACCCTGCTTCCACCAGCTCTCCACAACTCCTCCAGCCACTGCTGCCCCAAACTCCTCTCTCTTGGAGATGTTGGTGAGGATTCAGACATAAGCACACAGAGGCATTTCTAAACACCTGAGGTACTGCCCCAAGCTCCTCTGTGCATCAGACAGAAGAGGTTCATAAAATCTCTACTTTGACTGGCAGCAGGATTAAGGATTAGGCATTCAAAAGCTAGTCTGGCATGCCATGGCATGGCAATAGATCATGGAGTGGCTGTTAGTAATGTTACCACCTTTGTTTAAACTGTTCTCCAAGTCTCTCTGTAAAGCCCTTGTACCAGGAGGGTCACACCCCCAGGTGTCCCTGGGCTGGGGGAGGGAAGGGGGCAGGTACTCATGTCATTCACTCCAGAAACTGCAGTTCCAAATAAATTGGGATCTTCAGTTTATTTCATGGTAACAGCAAGGTGAGGGAAGTCCACAGAGTGATGCAGAGAATCTTGGTCTCGTATCAAAGAGTCTATGGGAGGCAGGCAGGAAGATTTAAGCCCGTGACTAGGAAATATTTCTAAGTCCTGGTCTACACTGGTCTGGGAGGTAGCTGCAGTGAAGATAATGAATGGGCTTATGGAAGCTCATGTTGTACCTAAATCACAGATAAGGTTTTGAGGGTGAAGGGATATAAATGTGGAATTTCATCAATGGATAGACTTTATTTTAAATTATCTAGTGTTTTAAAAGGTGACACTAGCAGCAAAGTAAACTGCTAAAGATACTGTGCAGATAATTAGATAGATATTGCAAGGGAATTGGTTTCCAGAAAGTTTGGTTTAGGAAACAATTAAGGTTGCAATTCCTAGGTCATTTTGGGCAGCTCCATTTCTCTTTCCTGCACCTCGCCTGAAGTACTTCAGCAACCTTGCTGGATTCCTGATGAGCAAGGTCTTGCCTAATCTCTCTTCCATTGCTTTCCTTCTTAGTCTTTTTCCTCATCCTTTTCTGTCACTGTTGGACACCCCAGGCACGAGGCAGTAGCTGCTGCTGCTCTCCCAAGAGCGCGTTTATGTGCAGGGGGGGATTTTCATTACTATCTCTGTTTTCTTCCTATAATAATAAGACTTAAAATGTCATGCTTATATTTTCTTCCAAAGGGCTTCTTCCAAGGGCAATTGAAGTCATTCAGACCCATATCACCAGGTGTTTCTGTATACTTGTGTATTAGTGGTATTCATTTTATTGGGGGAAAAAAATAGCAAAACCAAAACAAAAATGTGGAAGTTATGAATTTTAGATATTTATTCTGCTGTTTGTCAGAGCTGAGTAGAAAAACAAATTGGCCTTTACTCTGCTTAAACCCCATTGCTGTGTTAAAACTGCACTTTGGAATTCCCATCTGCAAGGGGTATGGAGCATCTGCTGACCTTTCAGTGCCTCTGCTGGCATCTCTCACTGTATCTCCCTGCCCCAAACTCCCAGCGCAATTCCCCTGACATCAGAGATGTGAAACCTGTAAGACTGACTTTAAAGTACACTTGTTCTTTGCTCAGCAGGTACACTTGTGCTTGCTAGGTGGATGTCAGTTGTGGTACCTTTTTGGTACTGTAGCATGGGTTTGGGTCTTTTTTGAAAGATGGTTTGGACTTCTCCAGCCCCAGACCACACCATGTGCTGGGAATTCACGTTTCTTTCTAGAAAGCTTTTGAAGGCCTCTTTCCACCAACTGCATGGACCAGGAAGAGTGGCTTTGACCCCTTTGCGTCTTTTAATGAGAAAGAAAAAAGCAAGGGTTTGTAGGCCAGAAGACCTCAAGGAATAAAACAGAGAGAGGGAGAGGGAGAAGGAAGAGTATTAAAAATTAAAAAGAAGCATTAAAGTAACAGCTGGGATAGTGAAATCAAGGCCCACCACCTGCCTCTTGTTATAGCTATCATTTATTTCTCTATCTTGAGAGCAATCATTGATGGCTGCTCTCCTCCTACTCTGTGTTTAATGCTGTGGCTAGTGAAGCATCAGGAGAAAACAGAAGAGGAGCAAGAGACCACAGGACACCTGTGTGTTTGGTGGCATTGCCTGACATGGGGGACAGCACCAGGAAGACAGGAGGACTATGTTCTACGTACCCTTCAAACCATGTAGAGACTGCTGCTTTTATTTTTCATCCAAACAGAGATTTTGGACGTGCTGCCCCAATTGTGTTGTGTGAAAAAAAGAAGAAAAGGCCCTTCCATGCCCAGCGTGGTGAAAAAGTCCAGTGTTGCCCATAGAAGGTGCATCCTTTTCCAGTTCCTGAAAGCTCCTGCACCACGATGGAGTTCATTAATCATCGTTATTGAGGTCTCACAGTCTCGTGCATGCAGCAACAGTGGCAGCTGCGTACTTCTTACTCTGGCAGAAAGGATCTGTCAGCAGCAGTCCTTCCTGTGATGCAGAAACCGCTTCTCCTAACAGTGAACCCTCCTGGATACTCTTCTGTCGTATTGGTACAGACAAGGTAGCACCAGCACGGTTGGTGTATCTGTGCTGTTCTCATTCAATACTGCTAAAATTTTAATTCTGCTGAGGAAAAATGAATAACCTGAATGGTATTACATACTTTGACTTGTGTAATGCTGAATAGAAAAATACCGATGACAGAAATTTATTGGATGGGAAATTTTTGGTATCCATTATAGCCCATTATTTGGAAAATATAAGTAGAGCATAGAATCGGAAAGGAAGAAAGTTGAAAAAAATTTCTTCACTTTTTCCCTGCAATAATTCTGAAGTGATCATATGCCTCTTTTTTCTATTTATTTTTTTTCTGTTGCTGTGTCTTGCTGACTTTCGTGCCAAGAACTGATGTTCATAGAAAACAAACAAACCCGATTTAATTTTCCTTCTCTAAACCCTGAGCCATGGTGACAGTACAAGTTGCTGGGCAGCAACTGCAGTTTCACTTCCAGCATCAGCAACCAAAACATTTACCAGCTGTAAGGCGCTCCTTAAAGCCTTCTTCCGAGAAGCCGAGAGGAGGGGAAAGGGCTAAGGATAGGGCTGAGGATGTGGATAGAGCTGGGAATAGGGATAGGCATAAGGATGGGGCTGGGGATAGGGATCGGGATGGGGCTGGGAGCGCGGCGCGGCGGCAGTGACACCTGGTGGGTGCGTGCAGGAACGGTTCCGGGCGGGCCCACGCGGCGCAGAGGCTACTCCCGGCAGTTCCGAGTGGGAGCACACGGGAGAAGGAGGAGGGTGTATCTTGCCCGTTCCCGCGGAGGGACTGCAGGCGCTGCCTGCGCTCTCCTCTGCAGCTGCTTCTCCTGGGGAAGGAGCGGGATCCCGAAGCGGAAATGCAGGCTGAGGCAGACAGGGAGGCGAGAGCTGGAAGTGCGCAGTAGGTGCCGAGTAAGGAGGCTGGTATAGAATTGCATCGGCTCAATAGAAGTGGATGAGACCAACGCGAGTTTACTGATCATGAAATTTACATTTTACTTTACATTACACTTTACATTTCAGCTTAATGGCTTTAAGCTGAAAGCGGGGAGATTTAGATTAGATACTAGGAAAAAAATTTCACTATGAGGGTGGTGAGACACTGGGACAGATTGCCCGGAGAAGTTGTGGCTGCCCCATCCCTGGCAAGGGATGCCCTGGCAAGGGCAGGTTGGACAGGGCTTTGAGCAGCCTGGGCTAGTGGTAGGTTGGAACCAGATGATCTTTAAGGCCCCTTCCAGCCCAAACCATTCTATGTTTCCATGATTCTTCATATCCCTATGAAAAGAACATGGATTATTTTTGTTAGATTACACCAGAGGAGGGTGTCTCCATTAAGATGGTTCCCAGAAACCAATGTTGCTGCACTACAATGAATTAATTCTAGGTCTTTGGGATTGTATCAGGATACATTTGGCTTGTCTCAAGTTGACTTCAGTAGCTTTGGGCACTGATTTAAATAATGAAAAGTCAGAGTGCTGTGCCACTGAATGTGAAAGGAACCTGAAATGAAGAAGTAACAATGACAGGCAGTACATCAAGATCTGGTTTGAGTCTGGAAACACGCAGAGGCTGAGGGCTGATAGAAGAAGTAGTTACACAGATTTGACTGCAAGTGCCTGAGGAAGCCTGGGTATGTTCCTGGGAAGAAACAGCAGAGAGCCCCCTCCAGCTTGGCTGCCCATGGGGAAGGTGGGCTTTGAAGTCATGCATGGGAGTGCTACTTCCGGTTGTTCCTCTGATTGCATCCAGGACACTGGGATTTTGGTCCTGTGATCTGTAAGCAAACAGGCCGGCCAGCAGGAAACCCACTCCCATCTAGTTCTGGTTTTAGGGGGAATCTCTTAGCAAAGGCTAAAATATCAGTGGTTAACCACTGCCAGACTGCAGGGGTACGGTCTTTACAGCTCTCCCCAGTTCAGTTGCTATTTGTTTCTGAGAACGAGAATGAGAGACTGAATATAAAAACTGTCCTTGAATTCCATGGGCTTCCACTTGCATGGTTAAATTCTGTTTTGTGGGAGCTGCAAATACATGGGGTTCATTTGCACTGATTTTGGGCTGCCTTTCCCCTCTTCTCCAGAACCCCCCGACTGTGTGATGGGACTGATGAGGAACTCTGACTGTATTCCAACCTTTTCCATCTCACTTTTGCATATCACATTCCAGCTTTCCCAAAGAATCTGCAGTCTGGCTGTGAGGACAACAGGCAACCCAGGGCTATGCACCCTCATGACCTTGGATGCTGAACAATTCTGGGGAGGCTATTCTATGGAGAATCATGTATGTGGGGAGTTACTTTTCAGCTTTGAAACTCAAAATGCTTTTTTCCCTATTAGTAAGACAGCCAAGTTTCATAACATAATGTTTAATAAAAAATACATTAGGTATTTGTATGTAATTTTTTTTTATGTCTGGAATGGATGTTATGGAAAGCAATTGTCTTGGCTTTAGGGGATGGAGAGAAAGTTTGTCTTTGCTTGGATATATAGCACTCCCCTTTGGGATGGTGTCATTTGATAATTCCTGCCACATGTTCTCATGAGTAGGATGTTTTTGTTTCCTTACTGTGTCTCCCCCCAAGTCCTGCTGGGTAATATTTCAGAGGGTCACGGTCAAAAAAAGCATGTGACAGCTTCCAGATGTTCAAATAATCAAAGCGATCTGCAGATCTAAGGGAGCACACCAACAAACAAATGAAGGATAACTTGAAGGGCTGCAGTCTAGGTGGGGGGCCACATTCAGAGGTGGTGTAGCAGGCTGAAGGATAGTCTTTTAATATCTGGAGAATTCACTGATGTCTACATCACTTGCTAAAAATGAGACAGTCTGATGTGGCTGGGCAGGCAGTAGAAACCAAAAACATTGGATCTGGTTGTGGTTTTCCCGCAGCTTGGAGCAATGATAGCTTCCCAGGGGATTGAGGAGGGCTGTCATGGCGCAGCAGAGCTCTGAGCTGTGCTGGCTGCTTGGCTCCAGCTCGTGTGATGCAGCTGGGACTAAGAAACGTGACCATGCCCTGCTGCTGTCCACACCATCACCCCATCTGGGCATTTTCCTGGCTGAGGGGCTGGTGCCCAGCCAGTGCTGCACTCAGCTGAGAGATGGGAAACTTAAACTTGAGAAGAAACTTCTTCTCAGTGAGGGTGACAGAACACTGGAACAAGGCTGCCCAGGGAGGTTGTGGAGTCTCCTTCTCTGGAGACATTCAAAACCCACCTGGACACATTCCTGTGTAACCTTATCTAGGTATTCCTGCTCCGGCAGGGGGATTGGACTAGATGATCTTTTGAGGTCCCTTCCAATCTCTAGCATACTGTGATACTGTGATGGGAGGACGATTCTCAGAGCAGGGAAACATGCCTGCTTCTGGCTTGCTCCTAGCTGGCTTGTACAGGCACCTGTTTAGGTATTAGTAACTAGTTCAAAGCTGGGGTTTGGGAGACATTGAAAACCATTCATCGTCACAGGTGATTTTTGTTGGTCCATCCTTCCAGCTTTATAAAAACAGACAAGACAATTTAAAATGGGACACTGTATTCCTCTTTGGGAATGTAAAATCTTCCTCATAAAGAAACAAATAAAGCTTGTATTAGTCACCGTCAACCTGATGCTTGTAGAGGTGAATGAGGAGAGTTGTGTACCACTGTGCAGTGTGTACGGACCTGCAAGCAGGAACAGGAGGCTGCACAGCACTGACTGCTGTCATGCAGGCTGGGCAGTCCTCTCTGATCACAGGAGGGACAACACCCCCACCTCACAGGATCCTACAGCAAGTCTGCTGGTGCCTTTTCGCACTCTGGCATATGTCGTGTGGCACTGCCTCTGCGCTGATGGCACATCTTATGAAACAGATGTAACAGATGTGCTTTGTGTGTGCAACTGGCACAGCTGTGCTGGAAAATTGTTTTACAAAGCCTTCCATGTCAGTGATGGGGAGGGGCAAACATCATTATTACTATTATTATTATTATTATTTCTACTACTGCTATTACTTCTACTAATCTGTGTGCAAACAATGCTGGTTCAAAATCTGGCTCAGCTGCTGATGGAGAAAAGCAGATCTGATCACACCAAGGGAGCTGCTGGTGTTTTGAATGTTACTGTGACTCCTGCAGGCTGATGCTTTTGAAGCATAACTATTTGGGAGATTGCTACTGACTACTCTTTCCCCTTGGTAGTAAGGCATTGTGTGACTTTTCATGCAATCCTACACAGGCATTTTATGGTTTGAGAGGTAATAGTGTAGCATGCTAGCAAATTCAGTTCCACACTTGGAAAGCGAACAGCTTTGAGACAGTTGTCTGCCACCAGAGGCAGCTTTTGTCAGTCAGGTTCTGTGTTTCAGGTTCTGTTTCTTTTTTCAGTCAGGTTCTTGCATTCCCCAAGAATTTGGAGAACTTCTGGAAAGATTATTCCTTGGTTTTGTTCAAAGAATCCCTTTGTATGTACATAGCCGGGGAAAGACTAATACACTACTCATCTGGAAAATCAGACTATGGTGCCCATGTGTGTGGAGGGGCCTAAGCCTGAGAAGGGCATTGGCAGCAGTATAGGGGTCTTGGACAAGGCACACCATGACAAGGGCAAACACCCAAAAGTGAGGAGGATGCTGCTATGCACAAGGACACTGGTACCTGAATGCGCTGAAGGAAAGTGGTGGCCATGAAAAATTAGATCTGGGTCACACAACAAATATTTACTATGATGAGTCATCACTGTCCTGGTTCATGACTGTAAAACTGTGATAACAAGGTTGTTTCACGTTGTCAACCCTGAGAAGGTTTGGAGGCTTGTGTTTTTCTATGAGCTGGAGCATCAACATGTGCTTCCATCATTTATCATGTGGTTGTCAAGACTGCAAGCTCATTGCCCACGTCCACAGGGAAAGTTATAATTACTTATGTATGGTAAACTAAAAATGGAAATCATTCACTGCAGTGGAAGCTGACTCAAGAAGGACAGATCATCAGTGGGGAGAAGTGATAAGAGAAGTAAAGCTGCTGCATTGCAAACCAGAAAAGAGTGTGACAAAAAAACAAGTGGCCTCCATCTACTGTCTACCCATTCTCTGGTCATCCCCCCATCCCTCCACTAGCTACATATTTGTATGTTTTTATTTAAAAAACAGGCTAGGCAGCAGCATGGGGAGGGCTGGTTGGGGCAAAAGGAAAGCGGATGAAGGCCCTTTTCCCCTTGGCTTGTAAATCCATGCCTGGTCTCCCTTCAAGGCTTCGTAGTTTAGAAAGAATTGCAGTTTGTTCTTCAAAAGATGTGTCAGTCTGTTATGGATTAAGACAATATGCCTTCCACATTTACTGTCTTTGCAAAGACTGATTTTTGGAGGATTTGCTAGTCACTTCATTTCAGACACATATTTTAACATGTTCAGATTTCTTTGTGGTTAAACTTAGATCCTGTCCTTCCTGAATCCTATAAGGCTTGCTGTGTGGTGTTTGTCTTTTCATGGTCATTACTGATACATACCCACTGCACTCATTGTGCTCCACTAAAATAATTTTGTCAGGGTAAAAATTGCAAATTAAAATATTCTCTCAGAAGGCAGACCCCAAACATAGTTTTGTAACAAAAAATCCCCAATTGTTTCCAAACTGAACTTAATTTAAAATGAAAGATAAATATTTCCCTTTACTATTACCCACATGTGATCTTCCCAAAGATTCAGACATGAATAATCTCTCTAAATTTTCCAGCTATTTCAATATCCTGGCCACATTGAGCTCAGCCTGTGGCTCTAGCACCCATTCAGGAAAATCTGCAGGCAAGGCCAATGCCTGACATCTCTATCCATTAAAATCAGTGATCGCACATTTTCTACTTTACTTTCCCAGTTTTGGTTCCCTTTCATTTCTTGTTTGCAGCTGCACCTTCATTTTTCCCTTTTTAGTGAGAACTTGGGAAGTTCCCACTACTTTCCTGCCTCTGCCTCTTTTTTCTTTAGAATCTCTAGTCTGCTTGCCTTATTTTAATAGCCATCATTCTCATTCGTTGACTGCAGATTTTGGCCAAATCCTGATAATGTCAACAGAAAGGTTCTCCCTGGAATTTTAGACGTGTTTCTGTTGTGTTTTTTCTTTCCTCTCCTTCTTGCTGCCTGGCTGGCTGATTTAAACAAATATTTTCAGAACAGCTTGTCCTCAGTTGACTAAACTGGTAAATAATGGATAAATATAGTTTTGATTGGGAACAGCTTTCTGGCTAAGGATGGAATACAGCACTAAAGAAGAATTTTTCTCACCTTGAGTCATGGGATCTGGTTGGTTAAATTAAAACCGTTTACTTAACCTGCCTGTACAACACACAAACATCAGAGATGTCCTTTAGCTGTACTGATACTTTGTGCTGCTTACACTACAGTAGCTGCCACACCTGAGCAGTAATTCTATTTTGTGAAACAGAAATAGCCTGGCTTTCATTCCTTCTTCGTATCAAACCTAATTTATATACTTAAGTAAAGGCTCAGGCTTATTCTTCCAAGTCATTCCTTCTTTATTTTTTTTCTCACCCTCTGGAAGGGAAATGTTGTTCTGTCATAAGCCTCAAGCTTCTACGTGTATAAATTCATCAATGTCCTAAAGCTGGCTACCTACCTCCATAACTCAATCCTGCTATAACTGTACTGTCTTCTTACCAAAATGTACTTCACCAAGCCTACAAAAGGGATGTTGCTATGTTTGTTCGGATTGCCTTTGAAGCATGCGGAGGACTTCTATAAGTATTTTTCTATGCGTTTATTCACACAGAGGGGCTAGAAATATTACAGTGTTCTTGATATACGTAGTAAAAGTAAAAACCCAACTTGCAACAGTAATATGAATACAAGTCTTGTATTTTGAATTTTGATTGTAATAAATTACAGCAATAGTTCACACAACCCAGCTATTATCTCAGATTGTCTCTCTGCAGAATCACAAAAACAATCTGAGTCATTCCAACTTGATTCATGTTCAGTTCCTGTTTGGGAAAGCTTCTCTCACCATCAGACCGCCTCGTAACTTTTTTTTCCTGAGAAAGCTTAGATTCTGTACAACAGTCCCAGAGCCTATGGTGGGTTCTGCAGCATGAATCATGGAAAATATGCATCCCTGGTTATTTGTAGCTGCTTATTTTTGCAGAAGTCCATGTGGAAAAAGGGCCATGTGATTTTGTTCTACGCAATACGTGTGTCTTTTTGGCACTCTAATGGGAATTGTTTAATAGAGACTAATCAAGCATATCAAAAGATGTCAGTATCTGAAAGAGGAAACAGAGGTGGAGTTGACATGTAGAGCTGAGATTGAGTATGAACCAGTTTCAGAGAGAAAGAGAGTGAATTTGCCTTTCTGAATAAAGCAAGGCCTCAGAGAGTTTCCCTGTTCTCCCAGAGAGTTCTCCCAGAGCACTCTTCATGGTCTGTCACTAAATTCTTGTGAAACCTCTATTCGTCTTTGTTGTGGTTTCATTTCACCTACGTATAAGATGTTAATTCAGCTAGTACATGCAGAACATATTATTTCAAGTAGTTCACGGAGCTGATTAATTAATAAATAACTTTGGCAGTATTACCTGAAAAGCATAATAGAATCAGAGAAAATGCCTTCTACTTGCCAGCCTTCCTTACATCATTTGAGAGACCTCTCTCTTCTGAGAGAGCTCCCTCTTTTGATCTGAAAATACAGAACAGTAACTCCATATAATATCTTAGACATGAAGTGAATAATAATGTATAACTTCAAGGAAATGAGGCTACACAGTATAATGATGATACTAGCTATCATTTCTGTAGTTGAACAGCTCAGCAGTGAGCACCTTTGCTTCTGATATGTCCTGCAAAAATATGGAACTCATTTTACTATTAGTAACAGAGGCAGTATTAAGGGCCAATAAGAGAATAAAATCATCAAAACATTGGCAGATGTTGCAAAGATTAAGGTTATCATATATAATGAGGATTAAAGGAATTCAGAAGAAAAAGACTGAGGTGCTTTGTCATTTGATGTCAGATGACTGAGCAATAGTCATTTATCCAGCAGGGAAAAGTAGTCTGATGCAGAGAAAAAAGGTGTAGGGGCTGCGCATACTGTCGGGAACACCCTCAACCGGGGATCAGTGAGCTTAAACGGGACATGCCGGCTCATGTCCCAGGTATCAGCTGGATAGGAACTCCAGGGTAAAACTGGTCAAAAACTAATGTGACTCCTGGGATCATGTGTTTTTGGCAAGGATGACTTGTTTCCTCCATATGTGTGCTGGGCTCCAAAGCATGGTGTTTGCTTTAGGCACTCCTAAATGCTGACAGAATTCGAGACAGGATGCAGACAACAGCTCTGAGAGCAACCAAAAGACCAGAAAGCACCTTCTCGTAGAAGCTGTAGGCACACATTTTTTTAAGTATATCCAGAAAAGGTTAGAGGGTTACTGGTTACAGACGGTAAGTATTTACTTCAAGACTAACTCTCTTCCAATCTAACAAATAAAGATATAAAAAGATCTGGTGGCTGGAGCTGGACAGATGAGCAGGAGGAAAAGGCTACACATTTCACCAGGGAAATACTTTGCTACTGGTGTGGATGGCACTCGGTTCTTGTGGCTTTTCTACCATTAGCAATTTTTAAATCGAGAATAGATGTTGTTGGGTTTTTTTAATCTAACACATGTACTCAAGTTTAAACTGGCTCACATTCAAGGATGTTCTGTGTCCTAAATTATGTGGTTAGGTGGCCACATGGCGACTCCTGGTTTTATAATCTGAAAATCCTTTTGCTCTGACAAATAGGAGTGGAGGAGCTTCTACTGTAACTGAGATTTTGGATTAATGGATGCTTGTCGTGTTTACTGGGGTCAGCACTTACCTTTCTTCCTTCTCTGAACCAGCTTAGCACTGACTGGTCCTGGCTGCAGAGCTGCACACTAGGCAGACCTGTCCTGCCTAGCCCAAAGATGCTCCTTTTTCACTTATTTCTCTCCTCCCAGGCTGGAAACCCACATTCATTTTTCCGAGGAGCCAGGAGCCACCTTGAACCGGGGAACTTCTGTAGCGCTTTGAGAGTAACCATTCACAAAGACCTCACAGCTCTGAACTACAGCACGCACAAAGAACACTTTTTTTCTAGCGACTACAAAATGCTGCAATAAGCTTTGCTCAAATGAAACCTCTATTAGCGGTAGTGGAGCTTTGTATGTTAGTCACCAAGGATTTGACTATCAGATAATTGTGATTATATGTTCTCTTCAGAACAACTTGCATTATTTAAGAAGAAAATCAAACTCCAATCAAGCTGTTCAGAGAGTTTGAGATATTCAGACGTAGAGCTCCCAGCTTCCCTGTTTTAGCCATTGGAATATAGTGCAAGATGCTGCTAAGCAGGCAATAGTCTCAGGATTTTTTGCAGTGACTGAAATTATAAATACAGAAAGTTCACAGAAAAGCCTGCTCTCGTGAACTTTCAACCAGCATTTGCAAAGTAAGAAGCCATAGATTATTAATATAATAAATGGATGCATATCTGTCCAAATGTTTAATAAAGATAATATAATATGTGAGAAGCATGAAACAAGTCATTTTCCTCTGCAGTAAAAATATATTTCTTCTATTGGATGCAGGACAATGTCAGTAGCAGTTGAAACCTGTTGAAGTTTTCATCTTCAGAAAATGATACTGTAACAAGAATCGTACCAAAACCACAGATCTTAGAATGGGAATTGTCAGGTTTGAGGAGACCAAAATTTGACAAAGTAATGGTTGAATTCTCTGTAATTAAGAAATATATATATATGCACATACACACACTATTTAAATAAGATCTTTATACCAAAAGGTAAACTGAATCATGCAGTACAATCCAGAAAAATCTGTTTTTATAAATACTCTTTGATCCCAGGAAGACATGGGGACAGCAATGCTTTTGATTTTAAAAGGTCAGATCACCTGTTTCTGGTTGCTTTGGCTATTGGAGTATGGCTGGGCTGAAAAGGCCAACACTTATTTGGCCTGCAGTTGCCACACACCCTACAACTGCCTGCTTCCTGCATGTGCTCTCTCTCTCCTGCAAAGCACTGATCAAGGACACATGAATGTTACCAAGCAAATAACATGAACTACATCTACACAGTCACAGTAATGGTGATTTGTATTTCCTGGGTGGTCCCAAGAGACATGAACACAGTATGAAAGCCCCAGGCAGACATTCATCTTCCTGTTGCCAGCACTGATGTCTCCAGGACTGGAAGTCTGGTAAGATGAGTAAGATGGCCTGCCATGCTGTAAGCACAGGTCTGCTCATTTAGCTTGCTTAGGTCTTTTCACTTAAGCACACACAGGCACATACAAAATGCTTCTTTTGAGTGTAATTCCTTCAAACTGAAAGGATGCAAAGATGCCCATGCTTCTTGCTGCCAAAGGACTCCCAAAGCCTCCATTTTTCGGAAGCGGTAAGTGGCAAAGGAGATGGACCTGCGAAGGTGAGAAGTGTTTCCTCACAGCTAGAAATTACAGTGCAAACCTGGTTAAGATCCCAGGCTGCAGTAATTACAGTACTGATTACAGTAAAGAACCTCTAGTGACACTAAATGCTGCTTTACTGTTGCTAGTAATATCAGGCAAGGAGATGTAAAAAATAGTTCCAAGCCAAAGATGTTACTCCATACGACTTTATTAGAATAGCAGAAGGTGAAGCCAGATGATGGAAAACATGTATGTCAGGAGTTTGTTGTGACAGGCATCCATTCTTGATCTGTCATGTGCTGTAGTATATGCTTTACATTCCTACACAGAGTTTTGTGAGAGGAAGTGGTCAATCCTTTCAAATCTGATAGAGCAATGCAGGCATTGATTTCTGTGGGTGCAGTCGTGTCAAGTGATTATTTGTGTTGGCACAATGAATTCAATACACATCTACGACCTCGATACTTGAATCTCAAAAATTTCACTAAAAGGGTTGCATATGAACTGTTATTTTCTCTAAACACCAGTTCTCTGTAGATGTAATCATAGTAACAGCCATCACGTTTGTGTTAACAGTGGCCAGCAAGGGCTGAAATCTTGGCCTGTTGAAATCTCTGGTGAAGATTTGGCTGAGAAGTGCAACTAGGTTTCCACACAAAGATAAAAAGACTGAAGGGGAAAACACATTACATTTTGTGTAATGGTAAAATATTCTTGTTTTGCTTTGTTTTTCAACATCTTGGATGTTCAATGCCCTTAGTTTATGAAAGTTCAAGTTTGTTTGTGCTAAAATGAAACAACAACAACAAAATGACTGTATTTCCATCTCTCCCTCCAAACCAGAAAACCTAGCAGGACTGTGTTTTAATGTAGACACTGGCAGAGCCACAGCCCAGGTAGGTGCAAGGCAGCATAATAGTGGGTGATGAGGTGAGTCATGTGCCACCTGAATTCCTCCTGGTTCATATTCTTAGAAGCTTTTAATGCCCTGGTCTGAAGCTCCAGACAGTCTTTAGAGAGCATCCAGCCTTCAGACATGTTTGCTCTTTGCAGAGTTTCTAACAAATGCCCTGCTCTAATCAAAGAAGATCTGTCCATTGGTTTTGACTTTTGAAGCCAGCTCTGTAAATCAAATACCTGTGGTACCAAACATCTAAACCATGAAAACCACCGTGGAGCATCAGGTCCTTGACCTTAATGCCATAAAAGATTTATGACTACAAATTTCTAAAAGTTGCCTTGATTATAAAGCAAGAAAATTAACTGCCCTCACAGACGTGCTTCATCTTTTTGGTGACCATGGGAATTGCTACTAGTGTGTTGTGCAAAGGTTCAGAAATGCTTCCAGAAATTATAGGTTAAGCGGGATATTTTTTGTTGTTGTTGTTGTTGTTACAGGCTCTTTGCCTATTTCCCTTTAGAATGAGTGTTTATTAATAGACTCCTGACTCTGTCCTCTTTTTAGTTGCTCCTTGCTGATGGCGGACGTCAAAAGCAGGAGAACCAGCAGATGGCAGCACAAAGCTGCTGTATCTGGGCAACTGCTGGAGTGAAATGGGAAAAAATACAAACCTAGCTGAAAAGGAAAAGTTTCTTACAGTTTGTTTGCTTTCAGATCTCCTCAGATCTCCTTCCTTTCGCCTGCTCCTTTGGATCGGGTTTGGGTTTTGGGGTTTTTTCTTCTTCTGTTTTTTCTAATCACTATTGGGAAAAAAAAACAAACAAACAAACAAACAAAAAAAACCAACAGCAGAGGAAGAAAATTGCTATGTCAGGTCATCCTGTATTGATTTAGTAGAAGATAGTAAGACCTGATGTGACCTGCTGAAAAGATGACATGAGGTTATGGCCTAGCCTACCAGTGCTTCGCGTCGTATTAAACACTCCACAGGGGCAACATCTGGAGGGTTAAACAACTGCTGGGTAATGCAATTTTAAATACCACTTCATCAAAGTAATAGACTCCACAGGACCCTCTTGGGATATGTAAACTGATGTGTTCCAGGCTTTGTGAGCTGCAGGCCCTTTGTGTAACACATTAGGGAAAGCCTGATAGCTCTGACTGTTGCAGAGTGATAGAACTGAGGTTTGCAAACTCATCTACAGCACTTTGCCTTGCTAGGCCTGGGATCAAATGCATGGCCTTTGTGGTTTTTCTTTTCTTGCTCAAAGCTTGATAGTTTGTATATCCAAAATTCCTGCAAGCTGAAGGAAAGATTTTAGGACAACAGATTTACTCTTGAGTCTATTTTAATGGCAGCATATGAGCTTCAAAAGGAGATTGGATCCCATGCTTTCTGTTTTCCAGAGTAGTTACAGAGGAGAGAGCAGATCTTCTGTGCACTCTGCATAACTGACCAAGCTTTCAACCTGAATAACAAGTGGATTCCTCGGGTCCTTACTGGTCCTGGCTCCTCTCCTGCATTCTTCAGATACAACCCAGCTGTAGCTCCAGCAATACAAATCACGAAGGAAATGTGGTCTCCAATTTGAAGGGCCATGGAGGCTGGTGCCACCATCTAGCTGCAAATCAGCTTGAATAACCTGACAGTAGAACAGTGTGCAGTTTTCCAAAATAACTTTTTCCACTATTCCAGAGCTGCTAAGCAACAACTAAGAAAAGTCCCATTAAATAATTAATCACTTTAGTCCCACTGAATAGTTAATCACTTTAAGACAGGATAGCCCAAGAACTTTTTCTATCGCCTGCTAATGCAACATTTGCTTTCTGAACCCAAATCCAGCAAAACACTTTAGCCCACACAGATCCCTGCGTCTGGGCAGACAGAATTTGATAGCTGTCACCAACTGATCTTTGTCACTACCAGGAGCATGCAGAGGGACACTTGGAAACTCTTTCCAGCGAGAAAAATTTAGGGTAAGGCTTGCAGCTGGCACGAGCCAGCAGCATTCAGCTGAGGTCAATGGAAAGGCTTTGATTCTTTCCAAAAGCGTATCTGCCCTCACTGCTGTCCTTGCCTGTATATCCTTCTCTCTGCTTTACTGCAATCAGTTCAGATCAAAGGGCAGTGGAAAATGCCTCAATTACCTGACACAGTTTCAGTTCAGAAATGTCTCTGGGTAAGTTTTGTGTGATGTCTTTCAAAGAGGGTTGCTGATAGTAGTCATGGAACAGGGGGAGGAGATCTGAAGCTGACTGTAAACCACCCCTGCCATTTTATTCTTGTTACTGGGTTCTTGTAAACTCTGGGAGGCTGTAGGAAGACCAGAGAAATGTTGTATTTCTGTCTCCACCGAGCCATATATGATAGCCTTCAGCTACCTTAGTGTCAGCAGGAGAACAGACCTGAATTGTCCCTGAAGTGGGTTCTGCAGCCTCACTTGACAACCGCCATGCCACCCCTGCCCAAAATGTTTATATCAGGCAGTCCATCCACAGGTAACCATATTAGGTAAACTATTCTTTGGAAAGTATAACATTTATGAATACATACATATGAAGGATGCCCTCCCCTCACTAAACTAGTTTATGGCCTATGCTTTAAAACCAGAACTTATTAAGACTGCAGACATATGAGCTACTGTAATTTACTTACTGGAATTATTTTTCCATCCCTCATTATTGCTGAGGAGACCACGGCTGCCCTCCATCTGTGGAGAGGTCTTCATAGGAAAATGGGGAGCAGTAGGGAAGCAGCATGAATTCTCCAAAGAATGCATTAGTTTATTTATTTATTGCAAATGTCTTTCATGTCTTGGCTTTGTGCATCTTTTCCAAGAAGCAAATGCTTCACAGATGGAAAGAAGCAATTTTCAGTTGTAAAAATTCTAAACAGTTCAGGTGAAATGAAAAACAGCTTCCTGGAGACACGCCAGCTGAGATTTACTTTATTTTTTCCCCAGCCTCACTTTGATTGTGAAAATATTCACCCACCTCCAGGCATTACAGCATGAGAAATGCCCTGGCTGGGATTTAATCCGTGCCTGAGTTATCACTGCAGGGTCAATTAGAAAGGAAAACTATTCCCATACAGAGACTACGTATCTGCTCTGTTTTTCTGATGGGTATATCCACAGTAACCCTACTGCAAAAATTAAGTCTTACATAAACCAAGCTTTTACTGGCATAGCTGCTTTTCTGGAGGTAGTTCTGCTATGTTGTCATCAGGAAAAGTCTAATTTGTCCACTGATACTCTGTTTTCTGTCAATTCGTACGGCTAGGTAGTGAAATTAGGGGAGAAAAAAAGTTATACATGATTTGTGGGAAAGAGTAATGAGCTTACGAGCTTTTTTTTTTTAGATTCTTCTCACTGATAAAGCCTTTAGGATTTATGGCAGATCAAATTAGCAGGAACTGTCAGAATTACCCTCAGAACCTTTGGATATCACACACTGCCTATAACGCACTTAAATTTCCCACATGCTCCCCACAGAAAGCTTAGCTAGTCCTCCAGGATATCTGCCTTGGAGCCAGACACCTATACATCTATGACCAGCTACGTGTAGACTGAATCCCAGCAGTGGAAAAAACAGTGTCTTCGCCATGCTGCCAGTGCCTATGCGTTTGGAGCCAGTCTGATCCCCATGTAGGGCAAGCATCTGCAATGGAGGGAATGGGCACAGGGGACTTGAGCTGCCTCTGGGTAACAGGGTGAGGGGCAGCTCCCTGAGCTCTTAATCATTCAGGATGTTCAGGATCAGAGACTCAGAGAAGAACAGAAGAAGGCCTGTAATTATTAGCTGCTGCTGCGCCTCTGGGAGCACAGCTCTGGAACACGCTAATGCATAATGCTCAGTCACTGGCTAACTTTGGATGTTGCAATGAGTTTTACAACACGCATTTGACAAGCATATTGTGCGGGGCTCCACAGGAAGAGAGCAAAGCACTCAGCATTGGGTGCTGAATCAGGGTCTAAGTGTGTAATCCAAGGTTATTTGCTATGAAGTCTAGGACATTCCCTGAAAACTGTTGAGTTGTGCAGGAAATATCTGGTTACTTGTGTAACTGTTTGCAAGATATACAAACTCATCAGGCTCTGACTCCTAAGTCTTATGACAATAATGCATTTTCTTCCAGACATGTTCAATTGCATATCTGATACACATACTCCTTGGCCAAAATGACTTGTTAGTGATTTATTTGGAATATCCAGCCTTTACCATATGACATCACCTCCTTAACTTGATGGAAAAAAGGTTTAGACTGAATTTTTCCCATTAAAAATAATGGGGCAATGGTTTCTTGATGCCAATATTTACTGATATCAAAGCAAAATATTGTCTTGGTTATTTGTCTTAATTTAGCCCAAACAGTACACAAAGCACAGGGGACAAAAACAGTATGTTCTTTCTTCTAAACCAGATCACCGCTTACTAATTACTATATGATTTGAATGAAAACAGAGGCATGATTCACTGACTTTTATAGACATTTTCTTACTATATATAGTTTTCTCTTACCCTGATTAATAGAGGGGTCATGTAAGATGATTTCCTATATCTGCTTTCATCCAGAATCTCAGGATTGCTTTTTAGTTATCCATTTTACAAAATACAGCAGAATGTCACACAGATCCTTTGCTAAGATCTCTAAGAAACAGCTACATTACGTATATATGGGTAGTTATATACATAGTGTTTATATATATATGTGTGTCTGTGTGTGTGTATACATACATACACACAATCAATTTTTAAGCTTTAATTAAAGCTTTCAGATCCCAGTGGTATTTGACCATTCCTAAAATTCAGGTGTTCCATTTGTGTTGGATTCAGATACATTTTGAACAGACCATTTTATGTATCTAAATCCAACACAAAATCCAACCCTGCATTAGAGAAAGTTAATGAAAGTAAATGCCCAGAGAGGATCCTTTGCTTCTGTGTTTGGCCCTGGACTCAGCCAGAGATGTGCTTTCCCTTCCTGTGATTTCTGTTCTGTTCGGAAAGTCACGGTTGCAACCTCAGGTAAAGCATCAAAGAAAAAGTAATTTAGAGCAAGAACTGTAGCATGAATACTTAGAAGACTGTGTCCAGATCTGGTCTGCTTCCAGCATGCCAGAAAAACAGTATTTGACCCAGGATTTTTGGCTGACAACTCTAGGACACATTTGGCTATGAATGAATCTGTCTCCTCCCTGTTAGATTTCTATTGCCTAAGAAATCTTTAGCTGAAGCTATGAATTCCTCTGAAGCCTTTCTAAGATAACACCCCCTATTTACATACACTCTACAGACCTTTGCTTCCACTCACATCACGCACTTTTTCCTCCTGCCTTGTCTCTAACAATGCCTTGTACAAGGTACCAAGGGTGGTGTGGCGTATGGGAACCATGTTCTGTCGGTGGTGAACACATCAAAGCCCATTCATTTATTTCATCTGCGCTTCACTGACTACAAACATGCCCAAACAATGCCAAGCACATCCGACACAAACTTTTAGCCATAACTTACACGTTGCTGCGTCTGGGTGGAAGGAGAGAGGAGAATTTCTGCCCGGTTGCCGCTAGATGGAGTAAGGCCAAAACTGTACATTTAATTAGTCTTGCCGTAGAAGCGCATCCATTTCCTGCATAGGTTTTCTCTTGAATGAGTCTATTGAGCTGAAACCCCAACCTATCTAGCTCTAGACAGAGTGAAAGAGCCCTGTTTATGTTTGTACACTGTACCAATTTGTAACTAGGGTTCATTCAAAGGATTCACTGAACTTTCCAGTTTGTACCTTGGAGAATTGAAGTCAAATTCTTAAAAGACTGGTTACTTTCTTTGTCTTCCAGCACTCAACTGAGATGAGTAAACAAGGAGTCTAAACTATGGGGACAGCCCCTGTGCTGTGACTGTGCAGGTACACAGGTTCTCTCTTGAGGCTTCTAAGGTAGATCATTAATACCTGATGGTGCTGACATCCTTGAAAGAGTTTATCAGTAGTCCATCTTCCCTTTTTCTCTTTCACTCTGTGCCTTTTACACTTGTCTGTGCAGCCACCTAAACTCCTATCCTCTACCCAACTGATTACATACTAATAATACATGAGGAAATAACAAAATATTTCTTCTTGGGGTGCAGCAAATTATCGCTTACACTTTTTTCACAACACAGGTGGTATTCCCAGATGTGCTCAGCATTGCTCTAGTTCTGTTTCCAACTAGGGTTTTTACTGTTGCCTTAAACGGCAGTTGACAATAAGATAACAGTTATAGCTTCTGAAAATCCACTGCATACATTGTGCATTTTGAAAAGCACAGTGCAGTTTGAATGGTGAGCAGCAAGCTCATTAAATTGTTGTTTTTGTAGTTGTGACAATTCTGCATACGCATGAGGCTGTAAGCCCAAAGGTGCTTTGTGTACTGTTTTACTTAGAGAAGACAAGGATATTTCAATTGAAAGTGATCTACAGCGATTATCTAGTCCAACTCCCTGAGCTAAGTTAAACTCCCAGGGCTAAGTTAAAGCATATTGTTAAGTGCATTGTCCAAATGCCTCTTAAGCACTGACAGGCTTGGGGCATGAACACCTTTCTAGGAAACCTGTTCCAGTGTTCAAACACCTTCTTGGTATCTTTTCCAGTCCTGAGAACCTTTATCTTCTATCACATCTTTTTTTTTTTGCAAGAAAGTAAGCAATTCATCCATACTCTTCCTTGAATCTGGATTATAAGCTATTTTTTTACCTTTATTCCTTCTGAAACAGGAAACATTTCTCCTTCACAAACTTTGAAGATCTTCTGCTAACCAAATGAAACCCTTGCAGATCTGCTACCACTAATACTCTTCCAGATGAGGCTGCTTGGATGTTATTTCTTTTCCACCGAGTGAGGCTCCTTTTTACTGTACTCAGTGGCGAAATGATTTAAGGCAATAGCTGGTCAGAAATCCAAAGATATCTGATCAAGAACTTTTAAAAAGAAAATGTTGTTGGGGACTGTTTCTGCTTGAAGAATAATATTGTATTTTCTCCAGGAAGTTTTGACCAGATTTGGAAAAAATAGAAACTTTGAAACAGAATCATGTCTCTACTTGAAATGTTGTGTTATGGTATTTTTGCAGTCTTTTTTTAAGAAAGCAGTGAAATTACCACTTAGAACAGAACAAGAAATTTTAAATGTGTTTTATATGAATTGATCTTTTGAATCTAAACACGATTTTGTTAGAGATTTTAAAACTGATTAGTGGAAATTACAGGTCATCTGGACAGCCAAAAAAGTTGCCATTTCAGTGTATAGGACATTAATTTGATAAAACCAGTGTTGCTGCACGTAAGAATATTTCAACTGCTGCAGAGCTCCCCATACCAAATGCTTACCTCTTCATGTTGTGCCTGCACACTTCAAGACTGTTAAGAGTTGGCTTGTGAGATCTCAGCTGTGCAAGCAAAGCTGATTTTTGCTGAGCAGAGTGAGTGCCAGGATTCTTGTCACAGACAGGAGAGGAAGAGTGGGCAGGAACATAAGAGAGATGAAGAAAGAGCCAAGGGAAAGCATTAGTGGTTCAGGCATGCTGCTCCTGATGATTGCACAGTGACAGAGAAACTGAGCCCAGCTGGGCTGCTTCCAGCCCAGGACTGTGACAACTTCTCACATCCCAGCTCTTCAGCAAAGCAGTGGAAACATTCAGGTTAGACCTCTGGCATAGGCAGAGTTTGTTTTCCCCCTCCATCTCTCTTCCATGGTAGTATCCTGCCAAAGCAACTTGCCCAGACCTACCATTAGCTCTTATTTTGACCAATAATTCATTTACTTTCCTCACTTCAAGGGTCCCATCTCAGAATTTAGGTGAGACACATCTTCTGCTACCAAGGGACATGAATCCCTCAGCAACCAGATTATTTTTCTTACTGTAATTGTAAGATGGATGGAGCTGGCATATCATAACTTTCCAAATAGGATTTTGGCTGGACTATCCTATGTGCTACAGGACTCTCTGACACAAAAAATTAAGAGTTCATTTACCCTTCTTCACTAATAATTTTATGATTGTCAACTCCCTCTTTCTTGCCATCCCTGCTGGAGTGTTAGCTTAGTATTACATCTTATTATTACTAGGTGCATTGATAGCTCGTGGAATTAACATGGATTGTCTTTCAGGGCTCTCATACAAATCTCCTAACAATTCCTCATCCTATTTTCTACAAAAAACTGAGCACCACTATATTAAAAATGTGCTACAAAGAAGCTGATGATTACCTGTTGATTTGATTAAATACTTTGAATATAGACATTAATATCCATATACATTTCTCATCTTCCTGGGTAGGGGGTTCCACCACAAGTACGTAACTTCAGTTTCCTAAAATCTGGACATCAAATATAGAAAGGACTTATCTTTTTTTGTACTTGGTGGAAAGAAAGAAGCACTTTCACAGGAAACATCATTTCTTCCAAGGACATGAGTAAGGCTATGGCATCAGTAACTCTAGAGATTGTTTTTTCTCTCTGTCAGTCATAAAAAGGGACACAGGTGACTAACTTGAAGTAGATAACTGATTTTTTAGCAGCTAAAGTTAGATCAGATGAATCCCAACAGCTATGTGTTAACTTTAGCATCTAGTGAAAAAATGATTTTATGTCAAAGAAAAAGCTCTGTATCAGAAATATAGGTATGCATATTAGTGAGTCTAGCTAAACCCCCATACAGGTGCAACTACATTATACTATTTGCACCAAGTATATTTATTTCAAGATAAGGTTTCTTTGTGTTTCTTTCCTTCCTGATCTTCCTTTCTATCTCTTCATGGTCTGGAAGACGTCATTGCCTAAATAGTTGGTATGTGGTCATAGTTTTTTTATCTTATTGAAGAAAAAGCATTTGGAAACATATCACTCTCTTCATTGCATATTGCTTGGCACTATTCTATAGTGCAAAAGTGGTTTTAAAATTGGGTTACTTCCTGTTGCTCAGCTTGTAAGCCTCAAGACTTTATATAATTTTGCAGCTGTGAAATATCATTTCATTCTAAGGCTGTAAAGAAAATTGCTTCCTTCTCTGTTGCTCAGGAAGGACCACCAAGAAAAGGGGAAAAAGGATCTTGCTAGGGGCTGTGGGGGCTGTGCCTGAGGTCAGAGCAAGGGAAAGTGAATGGCTGTGCTTCATGTACACACAGCATTTGTTCAGAACATGCTTGTGCCTGGGAGCAGGAAAGCCAACTGCGTGCACCTGGGACAGACACAGCTCTGTCAGAGTGTCCTTGCTGTTCAAACCTGTTATTCAGCCACCCCAGTGCTAGGACGGTCCTTAGTCGGGAAAGAAAATTATGCCAATGAAAGCGATTCCTTTTTGATATGGAAAAACGTCAGAAGGGGGTAGGATAAGATTAGCAAAACAATTTCCATTGCTGAACAAACAGAAATTTCAACCCAGGTCACGAGGGGTGAAATGTCACTACACCAAGTTGTGTAGTTTTGACTTCCCAGTTAATCCTTATTTCAGAGTAATGAAACTCAACTGTCAGCCGGAATACCATGTCCAGCCCCAGCATCCACACCTTCAAAAGGATTTTGAAAATTGGAAAGCATTCAGGAAACTGCTTCAGGAATGCTTTGAGAACTCTTTAATCCAGCAGACAAAGGCATAACAAGATCCAGTATCAGAGAGCTGTGTTTTGAAACATTCAGATTAGAAATAAGGGCATGAGAATTGCATAGCCAGGGAGGGACTTAATAGATTCTCCATCACTGCAAAGTTTTGAATCCAGACTGCTTTATATTGTAAAAAAAGATCATCCTCTGCTAAACTAGAACTATGGATTTGAGGCCAGAATTGGCAAGATTCATTAGAATCCTCTTGGGTCTTTGTAAGCAATAAGTCAATGAAAAGTAAAGTACTTAATCTCAAGCATTTTATTTTTAACACGCACATGAAAGTTGGTACAATAGTCTCATACCCAAAGGAAAACCTGAGCCAAGCTTTAGATAAATTCTGATAATTGGTTATTTTAAACTATGCTCTTAGATGCTGGTTTGGGGTTTTTTTGGGTTGTTTTTTTTTTTTTTTTTTTCATAGTAGAGATGTGAGTTATAATTCAAACATATTATAAATTCAAAGAGCTGGAGAAAAGGTTATGCTGCAAAAAATAACTAAGGGAAACTATCAATTCTAGGACTCTTTCTTTCCATACTATTTCAATCCACTTGCAAAACATAAATTTGTTAGATTTGATCAGTATTTAGAGCCATTCAGCTATATTTTCATGTAAAGAATTTACTGTAAATATACTTGAGACCATTCATGCAGTGATTACCTGGTATTAATCTACTTGAGTGGGTAAGTGGTCTAGCACACCCAATGCAAATACTTGCACATTCAGATTGAAGTGTGGCATCCAGAGATGTTTGCTAGAATAAAACCTCATTATTTAACCACAATATGCAAAAGTGCATAAACAAAACTGAAATTAATTCAAGTCTTAAAAATATGTTTAGTAGTTTACATCAGGATAATGAACATTCAGAAGCAACTAGCATGATTACATCAGAGACTTCCAATGCCCCCTTCTATTTTACACATAATTTTTCTAGGTGCTATGATTCTCCTTTTGCTTATTGCTGCTCCATCTTTTTTTCAATTTAAATTTGTAATTATAAAATCCTTCTGTCACCAGAACTTTCTCAGGCTCTTCCTCATGCCTGTTTTCCTCCATCCTGCCCACTCCAGTTCCAGGTTATTTCATGCCAACGGACCCTGAATTTAGGAAAGTATATTGCTTGTGAAAATGAGGAGGCATGTGTGCAAGTCACTTTACTGTGGCTACACTGTGAAGTTCTGCTCATCTGGAGTGCATTTTTCCACTGTAGATGAACAGGACACCTGAATGAAGTTAATAGTACTTGATGCACACAGTATTCATTACATGAAGTAATACTGCACTACTACACAGCACCTCAGGAGCTACAGAAGTTCTAACCCTTATCTCTGAACACTGAGCCCCAGAAGCTTGTTTCTGAATTTCGCAATGGTTAAAGGGAACAGCACTAAGCCTGTCTGCTTATAGAACATTTAAATAGACAGTGACAGTATTGAAAGCAGTCCTAAAGATGTGCTTATATAGTCAGAAGTTTGTCTGCTTTATTTTAATTATTTAAGTTAGCTTAAGAGGAGCTAATAGTCTGAATTGTACCTTTCTATCACCTCCCAACCCCCTCTCCCTTCTCAACAAGTATTCTTATATATTCTCATAAGGTTGTTCAATGAAAATACAGGTCTAGGACTAGAAGAAAGATAAATGGGGGAGGGTCTTGCCTTCTTGTTTCTGGTATGATTTTAGTGACCTAATCTTGTTTCTTTAGCATGCAAGTTTCTCCTTATTCCTACCCAGGCTTACTGTCATATACAGAAAAGCGGATTATTCAGATCCTATATAGCATAGCATGAAAAGAGAGATGAGTATGGACAGCAGTACTGTCATTTTATATTTGGTGAAGATACTCAAGTACTTTGGAGCTGGAGGCTTTACAGATACCTGGTTGTAATGAGATGCATCCCTTGGAGAAAGGATGATGCTTTTCAAAATGCAGTGGCAAGTACTCATGACACCTGCAGATCCTGTAAAATGATAAATGTTCCTGCACTGCCTTGACTGCTTTGTCTTCTGTATGGATGAGTCCCTTCTTGTCCCTGCATAACTTAACATGAATTAAAATATAGAGCATATTTTATGTGTTATTGGTATCAAAATGGATTTACTGATATATTTAGGCTGTGCATTCACTATCCATTTATGTGAATAGTAAGACATCTCATTATCTATAAACTGAATATTTAGTAGTTGTTAGATATAGCTACCTGAAGCACCCCACTCTTTGGTGTTTAATACTCTGGCAATAAAACCAGTTCATCACCAAGAAACTCCCTAACTAATTTATTTGAGTATTCGGAAAGGCTAATTGTTTTTTGAGAATGGACAGACACATGCATTAATTCAGGTTCCAGGTCAGCCAACCAGGAGGCAGCAGGGGGGTTAGGTGAGCAGCAAGAAGACCTCATGGAAGTCAGGGCAGCAGAACTACTCAGGCTTTCCCTAAGTCCTGGTCCAAAGTGGGAAGACAGCACACCTTGCTCCTAGCATTTGTGACAGAACTGTTCAGATGCCAGACTTGCTCTTGAGACATATCTTATTTGGTAGTTCTGCTTTCTTATCAGTTTGACCCTTATACTTGTACCTTTGGGGAAAAGGACAGAGCCAGCTCAAACTAAAAAAAATTCCTAGTCTCTCCAAGAAGAGGAAAAGACAAATCTTTTTTTTTTTTTTTCTCATATTCGCTGTGTGCAAATATTCTCTGTCTGTAGACACCATTTTCATTTCATTATACACAGTATTTGGGATCATTTCGTTATTTAAAAGAAGACTCATAATGAATCCATCCATGGCTGACAAAGATCTTTTATTAACTAATAATAAAAAAGAAGGAACTGAAGGAATGAAGAAGAAAATGCTGTAATACTTCATTCACATATATATCTCAAAATTTAGCTGGACAATTTAGTCAGAACTGTGCAGACATTAGTGTGTGACACTAGGAGCGGAGAGAAGGAAAAAAAATCCCATCCTTTACGTGGAGTTGATGAATGATGTATTAACTGTGCGTAAATTGTATAAAACAGGCCAGGCAGATTGACAAAACTTGGCAAAAATAATTCAATCCACAGCGTCAAATTACGCAATAAAAACAAACTGGTGCTATTCAAACTGGTACATTTCACTTTAAAAAAAGGCGGAAATAATCCTAGATTCCCAACAAATCATAGATTCCACTTGTTTTGGCCAAATCTCAGTCCCCTTCTAGTTCATGCAATACATGTGAATGTTTTTGTAGTGACACAAATTTTGTTGTTCAGTTTTCCTGGTCCATGATCGCATCTATTTATTTCTGCAGATTATGAAAAATCGTCTTAAGAAAACAACAGAAGGGAATGTGGACTGGACATTATGTTTAGGAAGCTTCCTAAAAAGCAGGACCTGCAGGGACAGTCATATGCAGTAGATGCAATGTTTTAGAATATTCTGTGCTCTGCCACCTCATTACCTCTTTCAGTAGCAGCTTAATATTATTTCTTTATAACATTTAGCTGACTTGTTCATAATATGTTTGAGGTATTGAAAGAGAATACTATCCTTTTGTTTAAGCTGATGATTTCAGTGAAATGCTTGGGTATTTCCCAAAACATTCACTACCAGTCACTATCAATGAGATAAATTTAGGTTTAATTAAAATATCTAATTCAATTGCATCATGTGGTAATAATATATTTTCCCCTTGTGTGCTGTACATATTAAATTGTTATCACATGTATTCCATCCTTAACATATCCCTGGCATGATTCTTGTTGCTTAAAATCTGCTCTGCTGTCAGAAGGAACCATTCATCATCTTATTTGTTTGCTTGGAGCATCCTCCGCTGCTTAGGCTGGGGACATTTCAGACAACTCAGCTTCTCCCACAGCCTGATAGCTCCATCATAGAGAGGAAGCACACTTTGGGCTACCATGTTCTGAAAAAGGGCCAGTGAATACGCTTCCTAAGTTTGAAGGACATGTGGTCTCAGTCATGGACAGCAATGCGTTGCCTCAAAGTAGTAACAGGGGAAAGCCTGAAGTACCTGGAGCTTTCCTAATGAGATGCAACAGTGATTTAGCAGGCTGAGAATCGCCTTTTCCTCTTCATAGCTGCTGTGATGTGAGGTCTACAAACAAGGACAGCATGGTATTTTGGGTGAGTTTTTTCTCCTTTGGGAGATGCTGCAAATAATTAGTTTTCTTTCATCTTAGGGAAGTTTTGAACAATTTTTTCCTCTGAAACACCAGAGATTGAAACACCTTGAACTAAAGCAAGAAGCTGAAGCATGTTATACAAAGATGTAATATCTGTGGCTGGGTTACAGACCAGGTTTTGAGAGGAAAACCACCAGGAGATTAGGAACTAAGAAGGAGCAAAGAAAAGTTAACTGATGCAGCTAGAGAAAAAATATCCTTAAAGATTCTGAAACTTTGTACTTTTTCCTCCTTTCCAATTGCATGAACTTGTGCTGTTTGGGAGTAGAGAGAGATGTCATACAGAAAGCAGCACTTGTAAGAATCTCACTCAACACATTTTCATGAAAGAAATTAACCAGGGACCCAGTTAATTACTCACAGTTCTTGGAAGAAGCTATATTGGCTGCCTTCCTGGTTCCACACATATTGCCTTTATTAGTCGTTATACGGCAAGTGAATCATACATGACAGAGCTGGTCTGGCTCTAATATTTCAAGGTTATCTGGTCCTATTTAGTGATGTTCCCTAGAGATCCACATGTCCCCACAGCCCCTCATGACAGTGAAGAAGGAAGAGAACTCATCTCAAATGGTCTATGCTCTCTGCTGTTGTTCATCTCTCTTCTTCAGCTAGGTAGTCTCTCAATCCAACCAGAGAAAACAGATGGAGTGGAGGTTAACTGCTCTCATTCATTCAAATCATCTTGCATTTAGGCTAGGTCATCTGCTCTAAAACCACTAGGGCATCATCAAAACAGGGTGAAAAAAAGGAGCATCTAATGTCAATTTAGAGAAGGGGAATGACAGACCTCAGATGGCTTAGGAGTTTATTTTTTTTAATTGTCATTGAAAGTAGTTCAAAGCAAAAATCCAGATCTATGTCATAGAGTGTATGAAACAGAAAATACATATCTGGACATGCGTAATGGCGTGCTTTGTCACATGAGATCACTGCTTTCACCCTAGATGAGCAATTTTCAAAGGGTTCTGGGTAGCTCAGGTTCCTCAAACAGTTTTTGAGGATTCAAGGGGTTTGTAAAGGGTTCATGGCATAATGAACTGCAGCTTCCAGAATAGTGTTGAGAAGCACATTTTGGGCTACCCTGTTCTGAAAAAGGGACACTGAATGTCTACAGACTCGTTCTGTCTTAAAAGGGAATGACTGCATTAATATTTCACATCCACCTTCACTCTGCGTTTTTCTGTTCTTCACTAGTTACCGCTTTTCTTACTACGCTCTCTTCAAAAACACTATGGCAGGATGTGTCATTAAGCTTTCATCAGGCAAAGTGAGCATCATCCTTAGGCTGGAAAATATTCCAGTCAAGGAGAAGTTTATGTCAGGCTTTGTGTGGACTCCTGTTTTTAATCTGTTAAACTGAATTTGTGAGCCTTCTGGAGAGTTTTCAAAGGTAGATGTGTGAAGAGCAATCATTTCCTCCTCCAAGAAAACACTCAAAGGAGAGGCAACTTTCAAATACCTAAAGCCCAAGTTCCTTAAGCATACAGACGGGCTCAGGGCATCTGGATAGAGCTTGGCTCAAATTAAATTTTAATGGGAATGAAATGAAAGAAGGTAAAGGTTGAGAAAGGTGCTAGCACTCTTTTTTCCTTCTAAGGAGCACACAGTAATTCATGTTTGAAGTCAGAATCAGGCAAGATTGAGGAAGTTTCATCCATGTCTGCTGTGAAATACAAAGATGACCTTTTTGACAGGAATAGTTTTATCCATGTTAACGAAGATCATTATTTGGAGTTTGATGAAGTATTGACTCATGTCCTGGGATAGGATGTCTCTGGTAGAGACATATTTTAGAGTTGTTTTGCATAGCAAAGTACTGAAAAAAACAGGATCCAAATTACCACTGCTTAGAGTGCTTTTCTGGCTTGAATCCACAATGTTAGAAAGAACTCCAAATTAAAAAACAGGTGCTCTATGTCCAAAGGCATTTAGGTGCCTAACTGTCTATGAAAACACTATGAGCTGTTGAAGATCTTGACAAGTGTGATTAATCTTAAGGGGACGCGACATTCTCCTGCATTCTCGCAGCTTCTCCTAAGCCACGACCCAATATTGCTGCTACAACCTATTCCACAGGCGGCTGAATTATCACACAGATAAGCTGTGTGCCAAATGCTCTGCATCAGCAGTGGGATATCACATTTTATAACTCACATTCAGCAAGGTGGCTTTGAATGGGAGTTATTAAGGAGTCACAAGTGGAATACTTGCACAAAGTGACTATAGCTGGGGTGGCTCCAGACGCTGAAAATGAGGAAACTCAAGACCAGGAGTCAGTCACCAAGGACGGACCAGTCCAAGGCTCCAGATGGAAAGTATGCTCAGAAAACCAGAGAAATCAAGGCTACCTGAAACTAAAGAGCAAATCAAGAGCAACGTCAGGAAATCAAAGAGCTTGTACTAAAAGTCTTGGATAAAGATGAGTTAGGACTGGAATGAGATAGAAGTTAGCCAAGAGGCAGGAACCATGCAGAACCAAAGGGGATGTAAGGCAGTGAAAGCAGTTTGTGGGCAGTTTGAAAGCATTTATTACCCCTTGTGCCTGAATCAGAAACATATGCCAGCACTCAGACAGTCAGGCTTCTCAGGACATCAATTGCCTAGGAGAGTACTGAGCCCAGCTTCTGGCTACACAGCTTGGCTGCTTAGGGCCTGAGGGGAGGGGAGTATATGTGCCTAACCTAGCAAATGATCAGTTTGTTCATTCGGTGTAGATAAGTCAGTTTACAATCAGGGAAAATTTGTATAATGGAATCACCAAATCTCTCACGTTTCTTCTTTTCCATCCTCTGAAACTCTGTGGATCATGTCTTGGGACAAGAATGAGGCTGGGGTATATGGTGGGCTGCTCCATCTCTCAGGCCTCCTTTGGCTCTGGGGCTGTGCTGCAGCCCTTCATGCACTCCAGGCACTCCTGCCAGATGTGTTCACAGACCAAGACAAGCTATGCATTCAGGGCTCCAAAGCAGAACAGAGTTTCTGTAACAGCGGTGACAAAGATGTGGTCCTTGCTGTGAAGGAGATGGGCACCAGTTGTTTGTGTTTTGTCTCAGTGTGAGACAAAAGGCATGGATTACAGTCATTCCTGAAGTGTGGCCACATCAGTAGAATGTATCATGAAATCTATAGATTAAAAGTAGGTATATGCTTCAACAGCTTGCTGAATTAATGGCTCTATAATTGCCAAGGGATGTTAAAAGGTTAGTCTGTGTAAGTACAGCACACAGTAGAAGTCAGGCACTCACACTGGAGGAAAGAGGCAGTAACATCAATATGAATGTGCTTTACGCTGACATTGCTGGGTAACTGCTATCTGTAGCATATAACTATTTCAGTTTTAAAAATGTAAACAAAACCTGCACGCTTAACTGAAGTATTTTTAATGGCATAAAATGATGGTTGTAGACCAGAGCAAAGAATAAATATGCTATGTATTTTCTATGGCAGACCAACACCCTTTACAGTTCTCGTGAACTAAATTGTGTATATATATATATATAAAAGTTGTTTTGAATCCAAAATATCTGTTACCCTTACTACTAGATATGTGAAAAGAATATGTATGAAAAAAACATTGATCAAAAAGAAAATGTAACATTCCTGTTTTAAAACAAGGTGTGTAATGAGAAAATAAAAATTATTTATGAAGTCAAACGACTTTTAAATCTTTAAATTCCCCACATACCTTCTAGGATTATAGCAACTTGTGGAAGGTCATTATAGTTATAAGGGAAAAGATTAAATAAGCACTTAAGCAGACATAAATAAAACAGACAGGTTAAAAGCTATTAAATTGAACAAGACTAGAGGGGAACTTATCAGTGCTGTAAAGGAATCCAAACTAACCCAGGAGGAAAGAAACCCAGTGTTGGGAATGGCTAATGGGAAGCAGCAACTCTGGAAGTACAAAATCTTATAAAGTCCCAAATCATCTGTACCAGAGAGTTCTTGTGTTATAAGGAGGAACACAAAGAATTTATTACAGGAAAACTTCTGTAGAGACTTCAGAGTTTCCCCCTGAAATAACACAAAGCAGGATATCAAACTTGTGCAGAGATAACAAGGTAATGCGGTTGAAAACCAGTGGCTGGAAGAAAGCTTATGGGAACAGCCTGCCATGGTGTTTGCTTCAACAACTGCTCAGCTGGAGGGCCAGACCCCTTCCTTCAACACAGCTATCTGTCTGCCTGGGGACAAAAATGGGAGCCTGAAAAAAGGGCTTGGAAGTGGAGTATGACTCAAGAGCAAGCATTTGTGCAAGGAAAAAGTCAGGGTGAAGGAAAGCACCACCTTCTGACTTAGGAAATACTGAAAAACAATCAGCCAGTCATCTGGATTGGAGTGTGCAGGAAGAAATAATACACCTGCTGTCGAGTTGTTGGGGGGTGATGAAGATGCAGTGGTCACTGAGCTTGTTGGGCCACAGCTAGAAACGTAGCTTGACCTCTAAATTAGTAATTTCATTACTCCCAGAGAAAACTAAACAGGCAATATGTGAAGGAAAAATATGTAACCAAAAAGAAACAGGATTTCTTTAGTTACTCTTGTGTTCCAGAGGTGTACCTCCCCTGAACTCACTGAGGGACGTTTTTGCTAATAAAGCTTTTAAAATGAGGGAAGGATTACACTCCAAGTGTAGATATTTCTAAGTATGTCTGGTTTTATATATTTCTCAGTATTTATATTTCTATTTTTCTGATTTTTGCCTGAACAACAACAACAAAAAACAACAAACAGCAAAAAAAAACAACCCCTCCCCCCATTTTTTAACTAATTCTGTATTCCCCCAAAGAGACAGAAGTATGCATGCTTTCTAGAGAGTGAAAAATAGCATACAATTTGGGTTAAGAAAGTTAATTAAATACAGAATCAATTTAAAATGTGATGGAGGTTGTAATTTAAAAAGGTACATGCTGCTGTCATGCAAAAGTATCTCTGCAACTTCGTTCTGTTTCAAAAGCTACAGTCTGCCAAATTTGCGTAAATGTTGACTTTTAAGGGATGTACCAACACACTGCTCAACACATCAGTAACAGCATCAGTTAAATGCAGGTCATTGCATTAATTAAGAGTACATCTGTTATAACTGATCATTTTGTTCTCCCTAATTTTAATACACATTTTTGCCAACGTGTTTACTGGAAACATTACAACATCTTCCTGAGCTGAGAAAACCCAAAGGGCCTATTTATCTGGTTCAACTGTATTCTTGTTTAAACAGAGGGTCATACCGAAACCAAAGGATTGCCCTTTTGCCCAGAAGACAGCTCTAAGATTTGACTTTAGACTACAGCATGTCTGCAGGAAGCAGAATCCTTTTCCACAGGCCACTGAAGTCATCCCGAGCAAAAAGTATACATCAAAGATGCATCAAGGAATGCCAATCACAGCTGCAGTTTTGGAATAACCCTACAGTCAGGAAGGGAAGGCTTAGCATCCTGATTTTATTTTCTGTGCATGCCATGATTTGATGTGTAGTTAACCAAGACAGGGCTGGGAAACCAAACAGTGTAAGAAAAGCAAACTCAACTCAGGCCAAGAATGTTTTGTCCTACCTCACATTTAGCCCTTAGGTGATCAAGCACTGCATGCTTTTAATTTTACTAGCTAAGGATATTTTTAAAAAGTATTCAGAGAACAAACGTGTCCGAATATTGAGCGTGACACAAAATGTCATGAACGCTTAAAGTTGCAGGTCCTTCAGCCAAAGGAGGAAGATGCGAAGGGAAGGAGGGTGTTTTGTCAGATCCAGGGCGAGAATGTCCCTGCACAAACACAAGGCTGGGGATTGGAGGTTGTCTTAGGGAAGGGGTGGGGGGGAACCAAAGGGGGTTAGGTCTGCCCACCAGGTTGCTGGAGACTGGCAGGGAGGAGCGGAGTCGCGGGGGAGCGGAGCGTCTGGGGCGGCGGAGGGGAGGCGGGCAGCGGGCGGGCAGGCTGGTGTGAGCTGTTTGGCCACCGGAGCCAATCGAAAGCTGGGGCTTGATCCTCTCCCCGGGCAGTGGCTGCGCGGAGCCAGTGCAGAGCTCCCGTCCACCGCCGGGACCCGGCGAAGCCGCCGCGCTCTCGCCACGCACCGCTCTCCGCCACTGTGCGCCTATGGGCATCTGCAGCCAGCGAGGGCTTGGCACCACCGCCACCGGCACCAGCAGCACCCGCGGCAGCAGGAGAGGACGACGACCGCCACCCTGCTTCATCACCCCTTGGGATCTATAGCTGGCAGGACGGAGCGCGCTGCATACCCTTCCCCGCCTCTGTGCAGGTATGGGGCGGCCGGGGGGCGCTCGGCCGCCTGCTCCGGCTCCGCTTCTCCTGCGGCCGCCTTGCTCCCCTCCTCCTCCTCCTTCCCTGCCCTCTTACACTACGGCCCCTCAGCGAGGAAGCGGTGCGGGGTGGTGCGCAGGGCCCGCGAGCGCGGTGGCGATTGACAGCGCGGGGCCGCCCCGCGGAGCCTCCGCCCGTCGCGCCTGCCTGGCCCCGCGGAAGCTCCGTGGGCCCAGGGCGGGCGGCGGCCTTCGGGCGTCTTCGCGAGGCACAGCGCCTTGCGCGCCCGCGCTGCCGCCCGTGGGGTCGCCGCAGGGGCGCGTAGCTGAATTAACGAGCGCCAGCTGCAGCAGTGGCTGCCTGTCAGTGCTATACCCTGAGCGCTCTCGAAGTTACCTGAATGGCCAAGTCCCTTTGGGTATGAAGCGTCGCGCCTCCGCGCTGCCTCCCAAGTAAAGAAAAAAAATAAAACGGGTGAAAAATCACGTCGTGCTTGAAACCTGTGCCCCTTTGTACCTTTCTTTCTTTGCTTTGGGTTCATGATGGTTTGCGATTATGAAACCCCGCAAGGGATCAGCTCCAAAAGCGAATAGCATTACTTTAAGTCATGAGTTGGAAATATCTATATTGTGTATAGATGCACTGTTTTATTTTGATGTGGGTTTTTTTCCCTTGCAAATGAGGATTATAATAATACAAACCCATGACTGTCTCACAAGGGGCTCCTGCTTGACTGCTAAAGCTAAGGAAATGTTTGCACTCTCACAGGTCTTGCAGAATTGGAGTCACAGGTCTTATAAAAAATTGCAGTGGCATTTGGCTGAACAACTCTTATTTTTAGCATGCTATTGTGAAAGTGGTTATATAACTTTTGGTGGATTTTTGAGGACAAAATTAACAGCTCGTAACAAGTTAAACCTCCTTTTTCTCCAAAAGAGGAGAAATAAACAGAATGAAAGCCCAATGAGTAGAGTCAGGTGAACTTCAGCCTGACAAATGACCATGACTGAGATTCCCAAAGGAAAAGTCTCAGGTTAAGCTCTCAAGAATCACGAAGCAGCAGGTGCAGGCACTGTCTGTGCAGAGTCCCAGTTAGCAAGCTGCTTATCAGGCCACTTCAAGGCTGTTTCTTGCTAAACCAGGGAGAAATCAACATCACGTCACTCTTGCCTTCCCACCGGTGCCAATACAATACAGATACTGTATTCCCTTAGGGGATTAGTTTGTTGCTTGAACTCCAATAGTACACACCGCCTGAAATATTTGCTTAGAATACCCGATATATCTGAATGCAGATGTTTCACTTGCTAAACTTGATGCTTAGTTCTCAGGCTGGCCTTCCTTTATTTCTTTCCAAAAGGTAAAGAAAAATAATACCCTGGGATTTTGAAGAAATGCCCTGAGCAAATAATTGAAGTAAGGAACAACAATCTGCTTATTACTGAGAGCCAGGACTGAGGGTTCTGTCTTGGTATTCAGCCCTGAGCAAGGGACCTCTCTCTCTTGCTTTTGTTGCGTGGTCCTCATGAACTGCCATCATCCTGGATGCGCAGTGAAGTCCTAAACTCTAAACATTTGTCTGTAGTTACTGTGCAGCTGAAGAGGGCGGCCTGATTTCCTAAATCACTGCTGTAGGATGCATGAGAAACATAGCAGGTAGAATTTTGCCTTCTTGCCTCCCTTGCAGCCAGCTGTTCATGCAGAGCTCTTGTGCGCGGGGAGGAGGTGCATCTGGTAGCAGTGAGGTTTGCTCAGCCTTCCGTTGCAGCATGATAAGTAAGTGAAAGATGTGACAGTGAAAAGCATCAGTGAGACTTCTAAAATGGTGCCACAAAAATAAATGCCGTTAACTCCAGATTTTGAGCTGATTGGGTTAGCTAACCTATTTGCTTTTTGTTTATCTTTCAAATAGATTGTGCTGTCGTGAAACATAACTTTCAATGTGGAATAGAGCAAAGGTATGAGAAGTTGAAGAATTAAACTCTGCAGATTTCGGGGTTTTTTTCCATGGCAGTAGCTCTGGGTAAAAAACTAATAACTGAATTGCCAACTGAACTATATTGATATATTGGAAAATGCTTGGTTTCAGTCACCATTTGTCAATGCTTATGAAAAGTGTAAATCATGTAGATCCAGATCCTCTCTTTTTTAATAAGTAGTTTATTCCTGCTGCAGTTTTGCTTGATAAATTTGGTAACTGGTAAATTCCAGCTGCTCAGTTTCATAGTTCTATATGCTACTACTAAATTCACATTGAAATGATTTGAACTTAAACATCAGAAACTGGTAAATTCTAATCTGGATTGGGTAAATTGGAATTTACCAGTTTCTGATTCTTGCGTTAGAATGGTTTCGATGAGCAGTTCAAGGCACTATGCAGATTTACAGACATCCAAAGAGTCTTTTCAAGAGCAGCATGAAAAGGTCTTTCACTTTGCTCTTGCTGACGCTTATGGGTGTGGTTGTGCATTTATATTAGTGTTGTGGTTCGTGTCAGGAGTGTACTTTTGACGCCAGTCCTCCAGTTGTTCCCACTTACTGTCCATCTTCATATACCTCATGGTGGGCCAGCTGGATTCCTTTAGGATGAATCTAAACTAGAAGATGTGCTTGAGTCATTGCTGGAAATTCAGTCTGTGGGACAAGACCAGAACTAGCCTGAACTAAAACCCTGTAAAACACATACAGTGTCTTCTATGCTTAAATGTTTTGCGCCGTATGTCTGTTCCTGTTGGACTGTGCTAACACAGACCTCGTCCATCTGCAGCAGACTAGTACCGGTGCACCACCACGCCATTTGGAGCTGGTGCTGTCTTTCCCAATGGCGTGGGCTAATCCTTGCTTCTTGCACCATTGCCTAGACATGTGTTACCAAAAAACTCCTGGCTCAGCTGGAAACCACAACCCTGCAACAAACTGTGGCAGCCCTACTTGTGTAGGGCCTGAGATCTCTTCAAATCTAAATGAAGATGGTTTTTATTTTTAATAGTCTGGCATGTGATAGTGGACAACTTGTTGCATGGGAACTTGGGATAAGGCAGCCTTGTGCTTGGCTGATGAACGTGAACACAGCGGTTGTGCTTAGGAAGGGACAACTGGTGCTTCTTCATGGTTGTTTGCCTGTCACTGGCTATAGCCCTCCTGTATATAAAGGTTCAGAAGGCCACGTTTATGTTTCTCATGGCTTATGGGACTGGTGAGGAATGTTAGCTTGAAACTTAAAAACTGTCATTTAGAAATGCTGAACCATGCTTCCTGGGTGTAGCATTGTGGCTGACTGCACTTCCCACAAGGCACCAGAATTACTGCTCTGGGGAAGGTGCCCTCTGTGGTGGCAGTTCTGGGATCCCAGCACATGATGGGAAACATGCTCTCGCTCTTGAGCCCATTTGCTCCCGGTAGGTGGGGAAGTGCGATGCCCAGGGAGATGTTTAGAAACATCCACGTAAAACCTGAAGCTTTTGATTAAAACATGTTAAAATACTTTTTTCTGCCCTTTTCACTGTAAAGCAGAAAACGTTGCCATTTTGTGTTATTTGGTGATCTGGCTGTCTCTTTACAGTTGTATGTTTTACTTTAGTTTCCTGCTTTTGGGGAAAATTATTTTAAATAGAAAAAGAAGATTCTGTTAATTACAAATGGTTATCTTTTGTATGAAAGCATTTCTAACTTGAAAATGTATTATTGGAGCAATTAGGGATCAGATCCTTTTTACTTGGCAACAGGAGACGGTCATTGCTACAAAAATTGGGCCTCTTACCAACTCTTCAGTTTTGCACACATTTTCATGAGATCATGATAGAAATCATAGGGTTGCATGTGTATAGCATGAATGATAAAAGATCCTCCTTGTTCTCAGTGACTGCTCCAAGACTGCTTTTAGATCACAGAAAATGTGCTATTCATAACAGGAACTGAAAAACAGGAGGGCTTTTCCTTCTCAGATGACTGTATTTCTATTGCTAGAGGTTGTCTACCGCAAACCCTATTCCAATGCATAGCTGCTCTGAGTTGAAGTATAGATTTTAACTTGAATTGTGTACACTATTGACATGTCACTTGAAACCATGATATTTCTTGCTGTCAGTGTATTAAGCCATTTATTAGCATTTTTTAAGCAGATTTTTAAAGCCTGTTTCAGAAAGAGAAACAGACCATAAGAATCTGTCTTGCTTCAGGATGTTAAAACAGGGCAATCTGTCTTTCAATATCTGGTGTGATACAATCATGACAACTTCAGTTGTAACCTGTCTTTGTCAAAAAGTCATCTTACAGCATCTACTTTTCACGTTCATCTTTTTCTTCTGGGCATAACCAGAAGAAATCTCCTTATCTGAGATGCTGTATATTTTTTTTTCTTTGTTCCTGTCTACATAGTATCTGTAAGAGTTATAGCAGCATATTTTAGATTAGTCGTAAAACTAAAGGGGATTTACTAAGGTCAGTTTTTCTCAGAGGCTACACTGCCATTTAGAATTATACTTTAACTGTATGTTGCATGCTACTGTCTTTACTTCAGGTTTCTTTATAGAATGAAAAAGGTAAATTCATCTCTCATTCCAGCCAGTTTTACAGTCATTATTGTTTGGGAAATGAGTATTTTAAGAAACCATAATTTGAAAAGAAACTAAGAGGAAATGAAAACTGTGATACTTTCAAAATACAAAAGTCTCATAAAGACTTGATTTCTGACCATTTTGTGTTAAGGAAGTGGGAGAAGTAAAGTACACCGTGAAAGGAAAAATATTATTTACCCTCCAAATTTCATTTTGGAACCATTTTTTATTGAGTGTGATGGGCAGCAAACAAAATAAAACATCAGACTGTGGATTTAACAGCAATAAATCTTAAAAATTTCCTGAATTTTTAACTTCTCTTAAAACTTGGAAGCAGCATTTGTACAGCTTATGGAGAACGCATTGTTGACCTTGTCTTGTGCAAACACTTGCTAGCATTAGAAAACTGTATTGAGCTGGTGCTACTAGTGAACTAGCTGCCCTTCCTCATTTGTGTGCAGTTTTGTTGTGGTTTCCAGCCATGTCTTGTCTATCCTATTACTCTGCTTTAAGTGCTATTATCATAATGTTAAATAGCCTGATGTTCTACAGTAGTGCTAACAAAAAGAAAATAAACAGCACTGTAAAAATTCTTCATGACCATTTCTGGCAAGATACTGCAGGTTTTTTCCTGGTGCAAATCTCAAATCTAATTGCATTTCCAGTGAGGCCAAAACACTAGTTTGGCTTAGAGCTACGCAGGATCCTGACTGTAAATCCGGCCAGTCTCCATACTGATAACATCTGGAAAGTTGTAATTTAAAAATATGTGGGAGAACTTGGGATAGGGGTGTAAATAGTGGGTAAGAGCTTCTATCCAAGATGAAAACATCCCAGCTCTCTGATGTCAGACGTCCGTGCTCTATGCATGGTTTTTGTTATGATCCATCTATCATTTGTCAGTTCCTGTTCCATCAACATAATTTGGAGCTCAGTGTCCTTTGTGAAGAACAAGAAGAAGTTGACAGGTAAAGAAGACAAGGGACTACGTGAACATGTTGCATGACTTAATGGATATATCCAGTAAAGTCTCCTATAAAAAAGTGAGATGGCTATCAATTGTATTTCATTTTAATTTGGTCTCTGGTTTACACCTTTCAGATAGCTACACACAATGGCTTTATACTAAGCATATTTGCTGACTTTGGCCTATATTGTTCATTAATGAAGCCCATGAAAATTTTGCCTGATCATTCATTGAGAACGGCTTTTGCTGAGGTATTCCTGAGAATGAATACTTATAAACTGAAACAAATTGTAAGCACCTTGGATTCTGTGTAGGCAGGGAAAGATTGTTGATCTGCCTCTTTAATATGTCCATTCCTTACTGAAGCTGAGCCTTAAGTAAAGTCGTAGTCCAGAATTTGTGACTTCTTAAGCGTATCTAAAGATGCAGATTCAAATGTCACAGAAAATGATAATTAGGGAAATTTATTGGCTTATTAAAAGATCACAGAAAAGATGTGAAAATAGCACCTTTTTATGCTATTTTTGTGATACATAATGAGGAACCCTGAAGCAAGGCAAACAAATGCACACAGTTGGAAACTGACCTAATTTCTGTCATTGAAACTGTCTTGATTTCAGGTTTCCAAAGTCCCTTCAGTCACTTATACAAGGTTATTCAACAGCGCCATGTAGGTTTGTGTTTTTTTCTAACTGTAAGACAAATCCCACCTTTGTCTGCCATAAATTCCTCCCAAATGGAGAGAAGCCTTCAATACAAATTGTACTATAATAAATCCCACTTGGTTATCTTTATCCGCCTTTTTTTTTTTTCTTTTTAAATTTTCTGCACTTGATGTTCTTTCTTCTTGAAGGAGCATTGAAAAAACTCAGTCTGCTATTCAGAAGCTACAGTCTACTGTTTTCTGAATTCTGCATCCCAAATGCCAGTTGCTTTATCCTTCCACTCAGGTAGACTGCTTCCAACTAGAAAAATATTTTTATATCGGTATTCCAATAGCTGACTTTAAAAGTATGGTGCATGCAAACACTATTTCGAGTGCCTATCAGAAATTTCCAATCTTCTCCTTATAAAAATAGTCTTGTTTCTTTCTTTTTTTGGTATAAAAACTAATATTTTATAAAACTCAAGTTTCTTTGGAAACAAGTTTATTGTGTCATTCTAAGTTGAGCCTTGTTCTTTTCTGGACATCTCTAAGGTTTCTTTAAAAGAAGGATATGATATTACAGGAAGAATGTTACTCTTGTTTGCCAGAGAGCTGTACTATGTTTACTATAATAAGATTAAAGGAAATTTGAAAGTCAACTCTAACTCAGTGGGAAACTGATAAACACATGTCGTACTTGCAGAAACGTGCTGCCTGATAGTATTAGGAAATTTATCATTATTTATTTAGCAGTCCGGACTTTATCCGACAAACAGATTTGTTGCCCATTTAAAACTATGCCAAGACATTGAAAGACTTAACAATATGGATGTGATTTTCAGAATCTGAACTATTATTCTGGCATAGCCATCTTACATGGCTTAGGATTGAGACTCTCATACCATAGACTCTCAAAATAAGGAGTCTGTAGCTTATGGATCCCATTGCTGTCCAAAGTCTGTGGTTTGATTCCTGGCACTTCTGGTTAGGTCAGCTATTACAGCCACAGTCATAAACAGTGTTTTTCAGAATCTGAGCAAGCTAGGCGAGGGTGTAGCTCGTTGGAAAAGTTATTCTGAAAGAGGCGAAACCAGCAGCGTCTTTGGATCCATATCTGGCATTGGCAGGCTCTACTGTTGAGGAGCAATGGCAGTCCAGTCTCATATTTACTAATGTTTGTTTATTTGTGCCTTGGCCAGTGTTTCAGCTAGAGAGTGAATTCTGGAGAAAGAAAAGGCCACAGGGATGACTTTCCATTCCTAAGTACATGTTAAGAGGTGATTTTTACATGGACACAAATGCTGCTTACAAATCAGTAAAATAGAATGAAGTAATTTTGCTATGAAATGCATGCAGGTTTTTTGGTTAGGTTTTTTTTTTTTTTTTTTTGAATATCAGGAGTAGAGGGGAATGCACAATCACAGTGATACACACAAGTGACTATTGTAAGTATTTTCATCAGCTCCAGAATGTCAGATATCTTACAAAAGTGAGCAGCTACTCACTGTGTACTTCTAAGCACCAGAAGAGGCCAGTGGACTGTTCCTGCATGTGTTGGTAATTAGCAGGAGCTTCAGAATGGAGTCATATCAGTTATGGAAGCTACTGCTGTGAGCTGTTCATGCTGTGTATGGTGATACAATCATTTGACGAATAGGTGGTTAGGGAAATGAGTTAATTTCTAAGTTGCTCTCAGCTTTGAATTATTTAGAAAAGAGACCAAAACGCAAGGGTCATTCTTTGTATGAAATTTATGAATTTTTATCCTATTCATGAAGTCACCCCAAAATACTAATTTCTTCTCTTGATTCCCATCATCTCCAGATGGGAATGGGAGTTGCTAATCTGCTCTGAGATATTCAAGTCTAAAGAAATCTGTCTCATCCCGTTCAACACGCTTGTGCTGAGGAGGAGTAATCTCACTTCTGCATTCCTCTCCCACCCAGTATGATCTTTAAAGGTCTGTGGAGTCAGTGGAAATGCCCTTCTGAGGTAGAATAATCTCATTTCTCCTGCATTCTTCTCCCACCCAAAATGATCTTTAAAGGTCTATAGAATCACTGGAAATGACCTTTCCCAGGCTGAGTTATTATTTCATTATGGCCCATGCCTCCCTATTGTAACTGTGGGCAAAGTACAGTTCAGTGTGTTGTGGAGTCTCCAAGACTGACAGCAACCTGGGGAATTTTTGGTTTGGTTTTAGGTGGTCCGTTCAGACAGTGGAACTGCAAATGCATGGGTGAGAAGTCCCTACCAAGGGTTTCCTGTCTCAGGAAGACAATTGTGTATCTAACTACCCTATCAGCCCAAGCTTCAGGTAATGAGGGAGGGCAAGTTCTCCTGCAGATCTGTCCTGGGCAACTTGGCCTGCAGATTGGAGAAATCTCCATCTTGATTTATCATTAATTAAAGCAGAATATTGCCTATTTGAACTCTTCTGCTTAGCTTCATCCACACAGATAGGCTACAATTAAGAGTGCTTGCAGTTTGCTCCATTATATACAAATTGTAATTCAAGGCTGCGGCAAGTTGCCAGTTCATCTCCCCACTTGGACGCCAGCTTCATTTAGTCGTATAAATAACTGGATAGCAGTCAAACGTGATTGACTTAAGATGTTACTTTCTCTAAATGTGTAAAATATAGGGAGCATGAGATGGCAATGCTGTGCTTGTTGCCCCACTCCCACCTCGAAAGTTAGGTGTATTTTTTGAGTATATTGAAATATATTTTCTTTATAATGGGTTTAGATTTATCTTTACTGTTTATAGGACAATGAAAAATTGATTGTGGTTTTTTTATTGTCAGATTAGAATATGCATGGTTAGATTTATATTAATTAAAGAGAAGCTTATTTTCTCAGTAAAAGTGAACTGTAATTTAACTGCTCCAAATTAGATTCCCCTCCCCCCGAAGATATTTATTTTTCCTTTAAAAACATTTGAAAACTCACTTATTTTACTGTGAGTAAGGCCAGTGCCTTAATTTGGACATCAAATGCACTGTAACTTTTGATCTTCCAGCTGTATGATATGAAGAGCTAACATATGTAGCAGTTAGTCAGATAGCAATGCTGGTGGAATTTTTTGGGTGAGAGTCATGCTTCAGTTTTGCTTTTAAGTAAGTACTCTCTTCTTGCTAATTGTAAACCTTTCCTAAAGCTTCTGTGGTGGCCTTTTGCTTTCTTCACGTGACCAATTTCTTTGTGGTGGTAGAATCTCGTAGTCTCTTTAAAGTGTGCTGTAGTTTGACCCCAGCCAGGAACTAATCACCACCCAACCACTCGCTCACTCCCCCTATGGTGGGAAGTGGGGAGAATCAGAAGAATAAAAGTGAGAAAACTTGTGGGTTGAGATAAAGGCAGTTTAATAGATAAAGCAAAAACCCCACATGCAAGAAAAGCAAAGCAAGGAATTCATTCAGCCATTTCTCATCAGCAGGCAGGTGGTCAGCCATCCCAGGACAGCAGGGCTCCATCACACTTAATGGTTATTTGGGAAGACAAACACCATCACTCCCAACATCCCCCCTCTTCCTTCTTCCCCCAGCTTTATATGCTGAGCATGACATTGTGTGGTTTGGGATTCCTTGGGTCCCGGCTGTATCCCTTCCCAGCTTCTTGTGCACTCTCAGCCCACTCACTGGTGGAGTGGGGTGAGAAGCAGAAAAGGCCTTGACCCTGTGTGAGCACTGCTCATCGGTAATTTAAACACCCCTGTATTATCAACACTGTTTTCAGCACAAATCCAAAACATAGCCTCCTACTAGCTACTATGAAGAAAGTTCTTATCACAGCCAAAACCATCACAAAATGTTAATGGTCCAGTGTGTATTCCTGCTTTGTTATGCTGTCTAAACCTGTGCCTGTGGTGTCAGTTTAGTTTGGCAAAGGGCTAAACTCATGCTGAAAGGGTCATCCTGTTATGGACTTCCTTTGTGCCATCTCACATATGTGAAATTGTACACTCGACATCTGTGGAAATTGGCTCAGAAATTGTGCTGTAAATGTTGGCTCAAGTGTTCAAAACACTGTATGTCCTCTAGCTGACAATGTTCATAAGTGCAGATTCGTTGCATGGTTTCTTGAAAGCCCTGTTAGTACTGGGTGGCCTTAGTAATCTAGATAGACAGGCTGATTTGCTAGGTGTGGAAGATCATTGAAGGTTGCTATTTAAGAGTCAGTCTGAAGACCAGCAATCCTAAATTTTCTGAACAATGACACTGGCTAACAAGGATGGTGAGGCACTGGAACAGGTTGCCCAGAGAAACTGTGTATGACCCATTCCTGGAAGGGTTCAAAGCCAGGTTGGATGGGGGTTTGTGCAGTCTGATCTATTGAAAGATGTTCATGCCCATAGACTGGATGATCTTTTAAGGTCTCTTCCAACCCAAACTGTTCTGTGATTCTGTGATTGTATAATGATGCCATTCTTTGAACAGAGCCTTATGGGTCGCTTTACAGGCTGTAAAAACTGTTACTGTCGTTGAACACTTTAAAACAAAAAGTAGTAAAATCTAAAATGCTTCTGTTATAAACTATTTATAAACAGTGTGATATATGTATATGTAAGCAAACAGGTAAAAGAGGTATCCATGACCTTACATGTAAATGCAAAAAAATTTGATGTTTTGGTTTACTGCAAAGCCTATAAGGATGTGGATTCTAATGCAGATCTGCATACAGTGGTTTAAATTAATTCCTGCACAGAGGAATAGCATATTACTTCAAGACAATGCAAAAATACTTCTATAATTTAAGAAAAGCCACAGTTAACCATGCCTTTCATATAGTAGGAATTTCTGCCCATTGTGTATTGGTCTGCTTTCTTCATTACTTAACATTTCTAACCTGGGACATCCAAAGCTTTTGTTTATAGTTTAAATAAGGTCATCCATAGCTGTAAAATATCTTTTTACTGCAGTAAAAGAAAGAGACAGCAACAGATAAGTGCCCGTGCACTTTTCTCTTTTGAAGCAGCAGACCTAAACCCAAGTACTGTAAGATTGGGAAGAGAGGATTTGTTTATGGTGAACTGAATTATTCTATACATAGCTTGTTCTGAAACATTTCAGTTATATTTTGTATGATTTTGGGGGTAGTTCTGAGTTAACATATTTAAATGTTAACTTTCAAAACAGCTCTGTAAATACTTAGGTTTTATGATAAAACTCTTATAATTTAATTCTGGAATTATTCCACCAGTTTTTCTGACTTGGGTATATTGGAAAGGTCAGAAGGAATTTCAAATTTGAGTTAAACTAGGCTAGGTACTTTGGGATACAGAATTACCCTATCAAAGATATATCCACTAAAGAGTTGACATTAACACTTGTGAACTTCATTCTTTAAGAGTCACCTTATTTATAGCAAGATAAATGCACTTTCAGCTCTAATTGCACAGAGCAGCAAAAACGTTTTTTGGATAGGCTAAGTAATTCCAAATATACTTTATCTGGGAAACCTCAGAGGATCTATTTATTCAAGAAGGTAGGAAAATTTAAAGGATGTATACTTGCAGCTTGAATTTCAGAATATACAACTGCTGCTTGCACATTTTAGGAGGATTCTTAATTTCTTGTAATTAAATAGAATGTTTAAAACATCATAAGCTATGTGTTCACAAAGTTTATATGGCAAATATCATGTCATGATGGAAATATATATGAGAACTTGAAAAGTATATTCAATAGGAAAATCAAAACAGATTAATGCTTTCATGTAACTAAAAAAAAGGAAAATGCAAATAGTGACAGAAGTGAAAACTGAGTTAAGCTTTTCAGTGGTCTGTCAGCTTGAACTACAAGTTAAATTCTAAACTATTTATGGCTTCGGGAGGAGGGTGGTGATGTGTGTATGTTCAACAAATGTTTTGGGTTTTTTAACCACTTACAGAAATTTTTTTTTACTCATTACAAACTATCCCCCTCAGTAACTGTTTTTAAAAAAGTATTTTTAATGGAAATTAACATATTTCCTAAGAAATATTTACAAAGTGCATCTTTACTGTAAGATATCTCTCTGTAAACTAACAATCTTTTAGGATATAATCCCTTTTTCTAGGAGTTTATACATACAACTTGCTGTTGTTAAGGCTTTTCATCAAGAAGTCAAATGGGATCTATTCCTCTGTAGGCTTCCTTGGTGAGCACATGTAAGGGAACTCATGTTTAACTGCTAGTAGATTTGATGTTGTGTAAGCTTTGCAAGTATTCAGTGAATGTTAACTCTTGATAGATAAAATTGCTTATTCACTATTGACTTATCTTTGAGGGATTATTTACTCTGTCACTATTTAGTCATCTTCGTGCTATGTTGAGACAGCAGTCTCTCCAAATCACCTTGTGGCAGGCAACTGGTTCCCTGATACAAAGCTGTAGTTAGAGGTCTGCAGAAGGAATGTGCAGGAGAAAGGGAGAAAGACAAATGTTGGCATGTTTTTGAATCTGACTTAAGACAGCAGTCGTTGGTGTGTGTGAAGAAGGGGGTTATACATTTGTAGCTTATTGTTTATTGGGCTGCTCTCCAGGACCTACTATGGGTGTGGGGAGAGAAAGGCTAAGTATTTTGCCATTTTTTCTTTCACTGTTTTTGCTCATAGGATTGTGTTATTTTGCCCCACTACAAAAATCACAAATCAAGAACCACTGTGACACTGCCACTCTGTCTGGGTCACCTTCTCGTATCAGCTTACCGTTTACTTAAAATATGCCTGTTAGGCCAACCTTGCGTGTATATATATATGACTTGCAATAAAACTTTGGCACATGCATAGGTTAATGAAAGGAGCATTTTGCTTTTATTCTAGATATTTCAGAATGGTCTCTGAGTAACTTAAGAAGAATCTAAATGTATCTGGCCCCTTTGGCACTGCTTAGATATGTGGAGGGTAAAAGTAGCCTTTGCCTTCTTTCCTTCCACCTATTTTCACTATGCAGAAGACTGGCCTATTATGAAGGTCAAATGAATTCTACAAATAACAATGTCTAGAGTTCAGTTTGGGATCAGGGAGCCGCAGACTTTTTTGTTTCTTGTTGGGCAATTCACCTTAAACTTGTATCTTAGAGTGCTTAGACATGCTTCTTCACAGCATTACAAAGGCTAAGAAATTTGCATGGTCTTTGCTTAGTGTGCAAAGCTGTGAAGATAAATTAAGGTTACGGAGTCTGGACTTGATAAGCCTTTCGGAGAAGGGGAGTAATAGCTAAGGTGAACTGTTTTGTGGTAACCTGCCTAGGTGGCTTCCAAACAAATGAAGTGCTCTGTGAACTGAGCTGCAAAGTATTGTGGAAGTGCAAGCCCTGATTTTTTGAAGTAGCTGATTTTGAATGTGGAACTGAGCAACCTAAATAATTCAGTAGAGGCATCACCCTAAGGACTATCGAAGAAAATAAAAATTAGATGGCCAGCATCAGGAATTCCCATAGATAAGGCAGACAGACACCTGCATTCGTTGTGCTGCTGATAGTGAGAGTTTGGGGGTTAGGCTTATGTACGTAAGTCAGTGTGCCAAGCTGGGGAATTACTAAAATTCAGATAATACTGGAGAAATTAGTGTTTCTAATCTCTCATAAGTGGAGACTTTCATAGAAGTGCTGGGAAGGAAAGAGTGAAGAAAGATTAAGAAATGCTGCAAAATGCTTCTTAATGCTCCTGTCTTTGGATGCGTCTGCTGAGATTTTTTCCTTCCATAAGGAATAAGGTGCAACTGGAGGCTGGGGAGGATTACTGTGAGGGTTGAATGCATAGGTTAAATTACACTCTGGAACTAAAGGTGATAAAATCCTCAGAGCTATAAGAAGATGTAATTAGATCTGAAGTACAGCTAGACACATTTTACCCCCTCCCTTCTACTGTCAAACCCTTATATAGGGAATGGCCCCTGGTGCCAGTAACCAGAATGTCACAGTTCAGAGCTGGTGAACCTCTCAGAGGCCACTGGGATTTCCCAGATGCTTTTTAGGATCACTGAACATGATTTTACTTCAAGATGAGAAAGTCCTATATAACAACCAATTTTACAAGTCCAAAGTTCATCTGGGAGCTGTGCACGCAAAGCAACACAGGTACTGAATTCTTCATTGATACTGTACTAGCATTTCATGAGGAGAGATTAGGATCAGCCCTTCTTTGCTTAAATGATTTGTCTGGTACAGCCAACTGGCAGTAACTAGTTCCTTCCAGCCAGGAAACTGTACCAAACAAGACACTTGTGTTACAAAGCCTACAATTAATGCACACATTGTGGGAAAGTTACCATTCAGAAAAACAGTTATTGTCACCATTGCCAAAACTGAACCTAGTGACTTCATTTGTCCTGATGTCTCTGTAGTGGACCTCCATCAGATCTCAATTTGGTTGCAGCCAGGAGTGTAAATCAGTGGAGCTCAAGGGGATTCCAATTATATTTCCATATTTTTTGGTTTAGAATATATGGCAGTCATGTAATGAAAAACTGTTCATTTCTTTATGTCTTTTGTCTGTCTCTCCCAATGCTAAATTATAGCTCTTTCTCCCTCTTCACTGATCTCAGTATTTTACCTGCAATGGTCTTCCACTGAGTTTTTACTAGATCCCGATACCTAAGGTTGTGAAAAAGAGAACATTAGGAACTATTTAACTATGGCATGTTGATATTTAATTATTGCAGGCTCAAACTACTGAGAAAGTTTTCTGTTCTCTCATCTTTCTTTTTTCCCTTTGTAGCCAGATGAAGTTTAATACATCAAAATGCAATTTAAAATATGCAGAATAACTAAAGAAGCAGTGCAATACTAACTAGAAATGAAAAAATAATTTGTATGGGATAGGCAAGAAATTCCACGAACATAAATGTTATTAATCTGTTGTTTTAAGGTATTGCCTGTTAAACACTTTTGATGGTGTTTTGTAGTTTGGGGGTTTTTTTCATGTTAGCTGTCACAGTAGTTTATCTCTAAGAATTTGCTTCAAACTGATAAAGTATTTTTAATGGCAGTATATTTTTTGTCCACATGGACTGTGTGAAATATCAATGAGTCTACCTTAAGACAGATACTTTCCTGGTCTAAATGATTGTATATTTTAAACCTCAAGGATTCTGTATTGAGATTCCCATGAAGTAAAATTATTGGCTCCATTAAATGAAGATATTTTTTTCTGTTCACTACACTGAAGACAGTATTTGTCAGACAAATCCTCTGAAATAATTTTTAAATACATATTTGCAGAGAATCCTCCCTCCCTCCCTATTTCCTTTCCCCCCCCCTCACCCCGAGCTTACTGGATGCAGTGAAAAGGTGTGTGGGGCTTCTTGTTGATAGAAAACATTGCAGTGTTGCCTAGTGCATGAAGCTTGTCAGTTTCTTCTTGTCCTCTGCTGTACTAATGTTTCAGGATTCTGTGTTGTATTAAACTTTCTTTTTGTTTCAGTCCTATGGTAATCCTTGGCAATGAGTGATGTACTTTTTATTAGAATCTGAACATATTTATATCTATTTGATTATTGCTTTGCATTGAGTTACAAGTGAGAATAAATGTAGCATTAGTTTAAAAAAACATTCCAGAGCAGCTGGCTTCTTTCAGCAATAGCAGTACTGAGAACAATTGTATGATAGTTACTAAATAACAGTAAACAAATAACCAATTTTGGTGTTGTAAGTTGCTCTTAGGTGAATGACTCTTTCCTGACTTTGAGGAAACCACACACTGCAATATCACCCCACCTGTTTAATGTAATCGGACTTTATCAAGGTAGGGGAACAGTTCCTCACATTCCAGTGTGTGTTCAGTTTCTGTTTGAGGGCAATTTCATTTATCTATTTATTGTGTTTTGTGGGAAAGGGAAGGTTGGACAGTGGATACATCTTCACAGGCTATTGCTGTGCTTGTAGGATAAATACCATAGCTTTATGATGACAGCTGTTGACAAACTATTCCACACCTGTTAATTACAGCTATTACAAGAGGAATATGTATAATATAATACAGTAGAGAGGAATTTGGGTGTTTGCTGCCATGAGGACAATACAAATGTTTTGCTCTGTGCAAACCTCTGTGGTTTGCCTCAGATCTTCAAGGATGTGGTTGTTCCTGGGCCTGTTCCACTGTCCTGAGGCTGATGGATGAGAAGCCGCTGAGCTGCCCCAGTCAGTTGGTGGCTGTGGGCTTTTGTTTCTCCATCAGCTGGTGCAGCTGCCACTGCCCACCTCCTAATTCAGTGTGCCTGTCGCTCTGGCTCCGAAGGGACCTAAAGGAAGAAACATGACATGGCACAATATTGGCATGTTATCATCTACCCACACTGGCTAAGCAGTTTGACTTCTCTGCCGTGAAATCAGTCTTCAAAGACAGTTTTAAACCATGTCCAAATTAGTCTTATATGGAGAATGGATATCTGTTTTATGGGTATTTAAATATGCTTTATGAAACCTAACTAATTTTCTAATTATTTATAAATTACATTCATCTTCTTCGATGAGTAAACTAGGCATTTTTTCCTCTAAATAACTTAAATATTTGGAAAACTCAGGACATTCGTTCTGCAGAATCTTGAGCCTTAACCTCTTTTGTCAGAGAAGTGCATTAAACAAAGGTGTATTCTGCCTACAGCAAAAGGAATCAAACGGAGTCTTTTAATTCTGAAAGCATCTGATAGTATCTGCATTATAAACCTGGTAGGTTCACAATTAGCAGATTGCATTGTCTTAATCATAAGGCTGGCTTTATCTAGCGGTTTAATGACCCCATAGCAAATGTACCTTAAGGTGTACTGCAAAAAGAATGATTTATTTCTGTGATGGCTAGCACAAAACCTAAAAGGCTAGGTATGTAAGAAGAGAGGTAACAGAAAACTAGGCAAAAAACTATTAAAAAGTTGGTTCTTTGGAGGAGAATAGTTGTTCTATATAATATATATATGACTATTTATTTAAAAGGGTATTAAAGGGACTTTGAGAAGTCATCTGGCTCATCTCCTCCCTGTTAGGATCATTTTATCTAACGTAATCTGTTGCAGATGTGAGTTTTCTTTTTCCTTTGCGTCACTTTCTCCTTAATAATTTTGATGATGAGTCTACAAACTTAGGCAAATCAATTCCAATTCCTCACTGTCTTTATCATGGTGCTTGCTAATAGGAATATTGTCTGAAATCTTACTTGCTGACATTATTCCATTTGCATCCATGAAAAGTAAAGACATGTTGTTTCACTCTTCGCAATAGCCCTTTATGCATTTGAATGCTATTAATATCACTCCTCTGGTCTTTGCTTCTTTGTATCAAAGATCTCTGATTTCTGCAGTCTTACCAATTGAGTTATCATTTCTGTGTATATAAATGTTCTAGTTTTCCTTCCTTGCCTCCCCTCTGGAAATCTTCATGGCTTTTCTGAAGCGTGGTGTCCAGAACTGGCTCATAAGCTACCACTTTCCATTCTGTGTTTGTGTAGCCCTGTTTTCAAGTCTCCAAAACCAAAACCTTGATTGTCTCCAGTGTATCATCAACAAAGTGTAGTGGGCATAGATCTGATGGAGGTCTTTTTTGGGGAGTTGCACATAAGTTGGCCTAGCTTCTTTGGGTTTTTTTTTTTTTTTTTTTTTTTATATTTCCAGGTGCTGAGGAGTCTCTTGTCCTACTATAGGACATGTTGGGACAGATGAGTTACTGTGACCACCACTGTGAGAAACATCAATGCACATAGAAACAATATACAATTTGTGGGATGGTGTGTGGAAGCTGACTTAACAAGAAGCTGCCAGTGAAGTACTGAGCCTGAGGCTTCCTTTTAGAGGAATAAATATTACTTGAGGCAGTTTACACATTTGAGATAGCAGACAGCTTTGCTTGTGTAAGTGCCATCAGATCCAAACTGCAAACTTAACTTATCCATCCTTGATACAATTTCCATCTCTTAATTTTAATTACAAGTGGGTAGGGTGTGTTCCCTGTTGGTTTTGACTTGCTACTGTGTAGTGTACATTATCATGCTTTTCTCCTAAGGTCTAGTAGCTTCAACAGGTTTTTGGACCTGAATACAGGAAGCCAGTTAAGTATTTGCTGAACTTCTCCTGTGTTTGTTTAAAGCTGTTGTCGTGGTTTAAGCTGAACCCAAGACAGCTGTCCTCTCTTAATCAGAGTCCTAATTAATAAAATGGTGTGAGCTCATACCTGTATGAGAGCTTAGTCCTGACTGTTGACGATTAAGTGTATTACATTTAAGCATGCATGCAGCTGTAGGTAAGTGGAAAACATTACTCCACGTGATACTCAAAACCCTCCGGGCTTTTGCAGAATGAAGCTGCCTTCATTCAGTCACAAGGGAGAACCTTAATGCACAGGTTCTGTGCATATGCATGTGCCATTTGGATGGAGAGTCACTGTGGTGTTTGTACCTTTTGACTGTGTGGCAGAGCTACCAGCTGGTGTTCTTTGGCATTGAAGGCTTTACTTTAGACTCTGACTGGTGGTAAAATGCTGTTTCAGACTTCTGCTGAATTAATGCTCCTAAAAACTTGTCTATTTTTCTGGTTCATGTATTAATATCATCACTCCATTTCTTGCCATGTTTATGCATGAACAACTTATGCTTTTGCCTAATGAGGGCAAAAATCTATGTGAATTCAATAGCCAGAAAGAGACCAACTTCTGTTACAGTTCTGGAGCTCTGTTCTGAAAGGGAGGTTGGACAAATATTTGCACTCAAATTGTGTTATAACTTCTGATGGATTGTTTGTTGTTTTTTTCTTCCCCAGATTATTAGCCAGCAGATTGATCCTGTCTCATGAGCGTTTTTGGCTTATCTGTTACCTGGAAAGAGAACAGAAAACTGTTTCTTCGATGTCTTTTCCATACCATGTTACTTGTTTGTTGGCTTGCCCTTAAATTGAGGTTTGCTTAATTTTGCAAGGCACTAATTGCATGGATACACAGCATCTTCACACAAAGGAGGAAGAGCCACCTTGGCACCAGTGCGAGGTTCTGCATCAGATGTGAAGGATCCCACAAGGGTAGATGTTAGGAAAGGGAGGGTGACAGGGCTATGTGACTAACAGATGAAGAAGGCATCAGTGCTTCATGTGTCACGTAGGTTATTCCTGTGCAGTTTAACCAGTGGTTGTGTTTAATCACTTGAAACCCCAAAGACTTGGTGGAAGAAACCTTTGCACTTACAAGGCAAGACTCTCAAAAGTCAGACAGTAGGATGCAGCAGTTAGAGTACATGCTTCTTTTTCTGTGTTTAATATTTAGTTTTGCACTACAGTTGCAGAGCACATTTTCAAGATAAGATAAAAGTTCCTCTTTTTAAGTACCCGATATCCATTGAGGACTTGAGATAAATGGTGCATACCTCTTTTGGAAATGTAGACATAAGTAAGAGCTGTAATGTTTAAGACCCTTCAAAAATCAAGTCCTTGTGTCTTTAGAGCAAAATATGGTTCTGGCAGAGAGTTGTTTGCCTCAACAGATGTGCCTGGTGCCTGTTTGAATACCCCATGTCTCTCACCTGGCTTCCAGTGGCCACTGTGGAAGAGTATGCATGTCCCATAGGGTCTATCTGTTATGTGCCAGCTGGTACAAACAGCTTGGGTGCCCTTGGGCATCATCACATTCTATTATTATTATTTTATTTCCTCTCACCGCTGTGGTACAGACTGTAGTCCTGACACCAAGCCATTTAGACACAAGGACCATGCATCTCACGCAGGAAGCAAAAGCATGCAAGTCTGTCAGTCAATGCCACCTTTATCAGCCACACCCTTCCAGTTACGTTAGGCTCCTCCACCCTGAAACAGGTAAATTGGGTGACAGCGTTCCCAGGCCCCAGTTTGGAAGGAGTATCAGGGTGCGGCTTTGCAGCGGGTTGAAGGCAGCCTGCCTGTAGGCTGGCAGGGGGGCTCCGGCGGCACTGCTGATCCTGCAGCTGGAAAGCTGGCCGGCAAAACAGACAGAACACCTTTTTGGCTGGATCAGCAGGCTTGTCTTGCTGACTGTGTGGCTGCTTGGTTGTTAGTACTGGCATGGAGGGACCAAGGAGAGTGTGTGTGTGTGTCCTGGTGTGTGCACACATGCTTGTGTGCTGGGTGGGGGAAAGGTGATGCCGCTGGGGGCCAGGAACAGGGGGACCATGGCTCATAGTTTAAGTGAATCAAAGTGCACCCTGGACTAGGTGGCAGCATGAGATGATTTAATTTTATCTCAGAGGAGCATGGCTTGAAATTAGAAATACATCCAGCTGACATTAATTGCTGTTTTGGTTATTTCTCAAGGTCAGATACAGGGTTTTCTCTATGCTGTTAGTTTACCTGAAAGTTGCACTGTTCTACAGTGAGTATATATACCTGAAATATATATTTGAACACAAGTCCTGCAATATTCTTATCAGAAACGTAAAATAGAGAGAAAAAGGCATAGGTTCGAAGTCTTTTGGTCTGTGGTTATTTTCATTTGGATTAAAAAAACCTAGAAAAAATGGCTTTCTTAATGTGTTGGGGAGGTTGATAAAATTCAGGACCTCAGCTCCATATCACAAAGCCTAATCACAGAAAAATAAAGTTGGCTATAGTATTATAATACAATAATAATAATTATTATATAATAATAATAATTATTATTATTATAGTATTATAATTCCAGCAATTTTGTGTTTGTTCATATTTACTACCTCAGCTTTACTAGAAAGAATGAGTTATGCTTCTGTGCTTTCTACTTTCCCAGTAGCCTTTTCTACAGTTTTTAGTGTTGTTTTGGGTTTTTTTTCTTGTTTTTTCCCCAGTGTGGGGCAGATGTGAGTCAGATTATTTCCAGTTCATGTGAGTACTGAAACTCTGAGCATATGTTGATAAATGGGGAAGATCTTGGTGCTAAGCTGGTTACAAGAAAGATAAGTAACATGTCCCATTGGCTAAATTTTGGATGACTGGTAGTAATCCAGATGCTGTTCATCTTCTACTCAGTGTTGTGTGCATGTGAAACACACATGATAAAGCAGGACAGTTGTGGAGCTGCTGAGTGGCTCCCAGGCTTTGTCTGCCTTCTGTGTGAGTGGCAGCAGACAGCATTACCACCTACCCAGTCATACATCTTGGCACCCTACAGAGGCACCTCTGTATAGATGTGTAAGCAGTGTCACAGTCCAAAATGAAACTGGAGCCCTTGTAGGTGTGGGAACAGTTTTCTGGATTGCTCACATTGATTCAAGTGACATGTATGTCCCTGTCACCTATTTCTAAAGTGTCTCTAAATCTCATCTCTGGTTTCTGTTAGATGCTTTGCCATGCATTTGGCAAGCAGCTTTAAATAATATTTTTTTGAGGGAGATTCAGAACAGTCATAGAGAGGATCATAGAGACGATCACAGTTAGAACTGTGCTATCTAGATGAGCTCTTTGTCTTCTGTACAGTTATGCTGTAAATCCACTCAGTAGCTTGCCTTCTTAGGTCTGTTTCTATTAATTCAGATGCTCCTCTCTTGCTTCCTTTCCTTGTTAAAGTCTGCAGTACCATTGTGTATTCTGTTTAAACCATACAGTTTAATTATTTAATTCTCACTCCTTTTTTTTCTTTTTAGCTAAGCTTAAGAGTTCTCCCCTTCAGCCTTAGAACAAACATGTAGATACAAAACTGTGCTTTTGCTCTGATGTAGCCTTTTATGTCATTTATGTTGTAAAACAGGAGTTGGATTTTGAGGGCAGGAAGAAAGAAAAAAAAACCACAAATGTGCCCTGTGCTTTTAATGAGCAGAGTTTTGCCAAGTGGCAATTAGTATTCCTCACTCTTTGTGCTAATTAAGAGCTTCTTAGGGTCCTCTAAGGAAAATGGGTTTTGCCAAGTTAACAGATTTTTCAACAGGTGAGCTACTTTTAGCTTTGTCTTTCTTCTAGGTGCATTTTTTTGTAGTGATTTTCCTGATTGCTGTTCTATGACACTCTGACATTACTCGTGTTCTTATGCTGCCCAAATCACTGGTCTGATCTGTATGGAGCTTCTCTTCAATTTTGTGCTGGAGAAAAATTATGGAAGCTGAAATAATCACTCAAAGCAAAAGCTGTTGTTCTGAAACTAAGTAAGGGAAAAGAGGACGCACAGTCTTGTTTTGCTAAGCAAAATTCTTTACTGAGCCTCATTTCAAAATACAAGCACGCAAAAATCCCATGGACCTGTGGATATCCTTGACCCATAGACGACCGTTGTGCTACATGGATTGTAGTAGCTGGCCCCAAGGGTTCAAAGTTGAAACTTTTGTTTTGTCTCTCCACACAGTGGGAATGAAAGTTTTCAGAAGTCTTGATCAAAGCAAGCAACTGAGGTTACCATGCTAGCAATGATCCTGAAACTGCCTACAGAAGGCAAGCTCTGGCTAGTGATTGCCTCTGTAGGCTTCCTCCCTTCTTCTTCTGTTGTAGGAAACATCTTCCCTGCCATTATTAAGGAAAGTGTGGTATCATTGCACTCCACTGTGCACCTGTATGATGTGGGAATCTTTGTAACGTTTCTTTCTGGGTACTAAAACTGGATCTGACCACCTGACTCAGAAGGCTGAACTTTCAAATCCCAAGTTGGTTCATCTGTTTATTATGCATCACTCCATTTCCCATGTCCTGTCTTTGGCTGACAACTCAGCTCTGAGACTCTCTTCAGCTTCACAGTTTCAATCAATGTCAAAACTCTCTTTCCAAATAGTTACGTGTTACGTGTAACTCCCATTACTAGCTTTGCCTCTGATTTACTAGTCCAGTAGCACACTACCGAAACTTCTTTCGTTCTGTGAAGGGACTCTGAAGAAAACCACTTGTGTGTGTTTTTAATTACATGTTTGTTCAGCTCTCTGAGGATGTCAGGAGCTGTGAACAGTAAATGCCAAGTGATTGCCAGGAGGAAAGCTGCAGACTGCAGTGCATCGTAGACAGAACCCTTCTGTGTAACTGCCACTGCTTTGCCATGCACATACCAACGATATCTGATTTTGATTATGGGCTCTCCTCTGATGATAGTGCTGTTTCGGGTTCTCCTGGAGACAAAGTCTTGGTCAAGTGAAAAACATAAGCAGTGGTGTAGTCAAGGACAAAGTCAGACTCCCCCGGATTCCAGTCTATTGACTCTTCTTTCTTCCTCATTTGGAGTGAACTGAAAGGCTAACAATCCTCCTTTAAATGAGCATAACTTGCTGTATTATGTTAGTCTAGACAAAGGAAATCAAATTAATTAGCAGAAAGACTGCAAATGTGCTGTGTAGGAGGACCTGTCATTAGAGTACCTCATCCAGGCTCCTGTGGCTTGGTGTGTGTTCAGAATGATAGCTCTGGTCTTCCTCTCAGCAGAAGTGAAATAGAATAATACTAGGCTTCAATTAGAGACAGAACTATAATTCAGTCATGGGCAAGGAGAGGGGGAGGTGAGTAGAAAGACGGCTGCTCTGCAAAGCCTGTCATAAAACGTAAAATCCGGTTTATGCATGGCAACAGATCCTTCTATGATTGAATTACAGCCTTCATATTAAATAATGGGCCAAGTCTGTAAACCAGAATACAGACAGAACAAATATTTACATTCTTCAGGCAATGACGGAGGGAGAATCACTGAGCAGAGAATGAATCAAAGCCACAAGAACATAGATGTGGGACAGCCACGTGGTGCCATCAGTGTGAAGTAGGAGGGATGGAGTAAGTTTCCAGTGCTTGGATGTGAAATTTCCAGTTGTATAAGTCATCCTGCAGCATTTAACTTAAAATTCATCTTCTTGTTGTGACAACACTGCTGATAACTGTGAGTAAACTGTAGCTTGTCCATTCATTCTGTGTGCTATACATTTTCAAGTACATCTAGGAAGTGATATTGAAATGTTAAGGTATTTAGCATTTTATGCTGATAGTGCATATCTAAGTACAATTTTATTTGTATTCCTGACTTTATAACACCTCATAAGTTCTGTACTTTTTACAGTTGTTAAGCTGCTGGGGTTTATTTTGGTCCAGCTGACAGCTATGACAGTCATAAACATTACTGTCAATTTGGAAATACCAGTAGACGTGTAGTTAAATAAATAATAATTCTTTTTTTTTTTTTTTATCTTGCAAAAAAAGCTTGAAAATAAGGGGCAGAGCAGTTCCAAACTGAAGAACTTGCGTCAAGACATCAACTGATGTATGTACTAGGGTAGCCAAGAAGCCATATAACTGAAGGTTTTGGACTCTAGATGTCATATTTGTTCACAGGCTTGCATATGCACATATACAACCAACCATCAAAGCATGTGATTGCTATGCTTCTCAGCCCCCACAGGTTTGAATTGCATTTCAGTTGCATACCTGAATTTTCTCATATGAGACTTCTAATGAACAGGCTTCCTTTCAGAGCAAAGCCCACAGCTGAGTTAAACGTGAAACAAAAGTAATTAATCAGGGATTCTGATGGGTCATTAGTTAATCCTCTAAAAGTCACTGCAGAAGTAAGACAAGCAGAAGCCTGGTGTTCTTAGGGAAACAAGAAAACATCTTGTAACTCTCCAAGCAAGTTTGTGAACAAAGGGAGATACAGAATATTACAGGATCAGTCTAGGGGTGATATCATGCATGGAGTGCGGCAGTGACTTGTTCCTGCCTGGCTTCCAGCTACACATAATGCAAATAATTGTTTTAACCGTAGGGCCAGTTTACACCCTGAGCAAGAGAATGCTTTAAAAACTTTGAGGTGACCCACTATTGTTTCAAGGTGTCTTGTATTACACATGAACATTAGAGCTTGTGAACTCTGATTTTCTATGGATGTGTTCCGTGTGCCAGTCCACAGTAACCCTAAATGTCATCTTTGCTATTCAGGCCTCCTGTGGTACCAAACTGGATACCACAGGATCCTGACTTGTGGTCCCCCTCTTCTCCTTCCCTGAAATATTTTTCATGCCTTCCTGTATACCCTAGGAGAAAACACACTTAGCATAATGCAATAGGAGTTTCAAAACTGCCTTGCTGCCCAACTTATTTGAAATCTGGTCAGTGGATTAAAAAAATGTAACTTTGAGGAACTGTCAGGTATGTAGTTGGATATTGCTTATCAACCAAAGAAAAGGCAAAAAAGGATGAGAGGATTCCCTATATTTGGCCTCATTGAGGCAAAAGATGCTTTCCTGTGAAAAATAGTTCTGGTAAAGCAGTTATATGTTTGTGTGGCTAACAGGCTGAATGGACTTAATACTTGTTTTATTTGCTCATTAGTACAGGTCTTCTGCACTCTGTCCCCAGAACTGTTCAAAGTGTTAGTGGGGAAGGCTGATATTTTGTCAAGCAAATTTAAGCAGACATAAATGTAAATTAAAAACTCTTCAAGCAATAAATCTATTGCATTTTTAGGACAGCTTTATGAAAATACAGCTGCAATGGTTCTTGCAAGAGACATATTGGAAAATAGTGGAATACATAGCTGAAATTTTGTGTGTATGGGAATTTGCAATTTGCATACTACCTAATAGAAAGACTAGCCTGTAGGGTATTGAGATAAGAGCAATTTGAACCATCTGTGTTTCAGCTCTATAAATAGGATACTGGCTTGCAAACAATGAAAATATAAACACTAGACCATTAATAACATTTTAGATGTTTCAGATAGGAATATGACTACTTTAAGAGTCATAATGTAGTATTTGAGGATAGCATCTTGTATAGGGAGCTTGAAAGAATACAAGAGTCTGAACTTCCCAGAATACCTGGAAAATTGAAATGTTACTTCTCTGTTGATTAATGTTTCTCATATACAAGATTATGTGCCACCTATGCAATGGCATTTTTCTAGCCATTAAGAGAAGCAAGCAGAAATTTTTTTGAGCACTTCTATGATGCTTTAATATACAGGCCTTAGTTTTCTTCTAGAACAGAGCTTATCCAAATGCCCTCTTCTGGGAGTAGTGCAAGTACAGTGATGCATGCATATTAAAGGCTAATGTCATTTCTCTTATGGTGAGCTGGAAAATGATCTGCATGCTCTGGAAATAGTGCATTGTTTGAGGCTACAGGGCAATAAAGTTCATAACTCCATTTCTCTTCAATCAAAACTCAGAGAAACTGGATTGGAAAATTTCATACAGAACTATTTTTGTATACAAAAGTATAATGTTTTTAGAGAAAAGCTTGCCTAAGGGTAACAAATCTGATTGATCAGCGAAAAGAAGAACATTGGTGCCATGCGGTGCAATTGAAAGACATGGAAACGGTCCATTCTCATTTAATTTCTGACCTCCAATAACTCACTTCCCCTTTGTGCTCAGTGCTGGTCCCACCATGTGTTGCTCACCAAGTTAGTCTACAAACATTGGAAGTTGTGTTGCTTAGTCAGGCACTAGTCTTGGATAGCATTTCTATGTTCTGTTGTCATGCAAACAACAAAAATATAATGGAGACTACTCATTGCAAAATAGTCTTTTGTAGTATCGATTCTCCAGTGAGGAAGCAATGAAATGAGCTATTGTATTTAAACGCTGAACTTTCCGCATTCTTGTATTGACTGTCCTCCTTTCCAACAGACTGAGGCATGGTCACAGATGAAGACATTTGCTCAAGCCACCACTTCCCTTCTGATTTAGTTTTTAGTTTCCCAAGGGCAGAAGCCTGCTGTTTTCTCCTCAATGAAACACTGCCAAATAGGATTGTACCAGCTGCCTTCTGCGCAGGAGAATAAAGTTAAATGTAGGCTATTATTGCTTGCTGGACAAATGGATCATGTGCAAACAGAACTGAGTTGCCTATTTGGGGCGCTTTATCCCATGCTGAAAAGCTGAGGAGCCCTGAGAAGGAGAACATATCCTGGCTCACTCTTGCAAAGAGACATTTTTTAGGTTCAGAGAAGAGCTGACTTTTAGTCTTTTCCAAAAAGCTGTTCTCCGTGTTTGTTCCCCCACCCCCTGACTGTAGCATTCTCCAAAACCAGGTTGAGAGAAAGAAAATCAACCTCATGGACAGCAAGCAGAAATCTGTTTTTATTTTGTGGGTTTTCCCCTCCTCCCACTCCCCCTTTTTCCCTGGTGTTGCATGTGCTGCCAGTTCTGATGACTACCCAGACACTTCTGAGTAGGACATCTCACTCTGCTTGGGACAGTTCACATGTGCTCACCAGGCAGACATTTGTCTGTGGCTGGCTGTAAAACCACAAGTTCCTGAAGCTGAAATTGCAACAGAAATTAGGAGTTTTAATCATAACAATATTCCAAAAAGACTTTGTCCAGTTACCTGTTACAGTATTCAATTGAAGTTCTGTATGTTCACGTTCTCCTAAAAATGGCATTGCTACATTAGCTTTTAGATTTCTTGCAGATTTTCTTCCTCCTCTTTGTTTTACTTTTCCTGTGTTAAAATGATAAATGCTGACAGAATTGTTGAATTGAATTTTTGCCACTGATAAACACATAGCAGTGTGAAGTTGATAGTGTCTTGCTTCACTGTACTGGCTAACATTCAGCCTTTAAAAAAACCCCAAATTTGGAGCATGGTTTTCTTCACTATTTTCTTCTAGTCGAGTATTGCCTTTGTTTTATGTATATGTGGTTTTTGAGAAGCAATGGTATTTATTTAATGATACTTAATGGATATAAGTGTTACTGAATGTATCTCAAAGAAAAATTTCCATGGCTAGCTTCACCAGTTCCCTCCCTCTCAACCCTTCTCTAGTCTTCTGGAACTCTAATTCATATCTCGGATATAACAGATAAAACCTGGTATCTCAGCTATTGAACTCTTCAGTGGTTCTTCTCACAAACTCCTTGTCCTGGCTTTAAAAAATGAAAAACTTCTCTCAGTTCCTCCAATACTAATACTACTTAAAAAAATAAAGTGAAGCACAGGTTTGGAAGCTATGCAAGGTGAGAAGGATTCAGCCTGTGGAGAGCCTAATATAATCGATCAGTAATACAATATTTAAATCGATATACTTCCTGGCAGGATGTCAGTGCAAAGAGGAGCAGTGGAGTAATGTGATCTCTTAACTCTGATGAAGTGAGTATCTGCATTCAAACCTGTTTCAAATGAGCTTGTCTGAAGTTCCTGAAAGAAGGAATGGTTCAGTAGTTGCAAACATGAGTTTCTGAAGGCAGTAAAAGGTAGATAAGAAAGATAGAGGGCAAAATGAAGGAAAACCTCAACACTTGAGCTGGTTAGTTTCAGTGCCAAGGGTGAGTTTTCTTTTTAATTGCTCCTGTCCAAAAAATAACATATCTATCTGATACATTACGCATAACTGAATATGACAGGAGTAATTGGTCAAGTCCTTGATTCCTCTTATATTTTTGTGCACGGACCAGGAATTCTTGTGAACACCCAACTTTTTCAGGGGAAATTCGAAATAAAGCTCTTGATTGCATAAAATCTGTAGTAAGAGCTGAAATTAGTATGAAGCAACATCCTCTGAGTTGCTTACAACTAGCTTTATCTTAGGATAGACTATTGCCACCAGTGTCTTTGTTCTATGTACTTTGGTTTTGTCAGTGATGTACTCTATTTTTCAATATTTTAAATCTAGTGTCTTCAGGAACTGTCTTGACAAAGAGAACTTCAGGATGCAGAAATGCTTCTTTTCCTGAAGAGTGTGGGCTGGGTGAAACCCAACCCCACTTTCCCATTTCAAAATCAGAACAAGAGCCGGGAGAGGACAGTGGGGTTCCCGAGGCATTCCACCCTGCAAGCAGACCTTTCCTGTCTCCGTTAAAGCTTCATGATGTTTCCTGTGGACATGCTTGAGCCTCTATAGGAGAAGGGTTTTGGAGCAAGGGAGAGGGAAGGATGGATCTCCTTGCTGGGAGGGAGAGGGAAAGATGGAGAGGAGGAAGGATCTCCATCCAGGCAAGCCAGCAAGGGTACAAGGAGTTTATTGTCTGAAAGAAATGTTTTCTCCCTCTACCACCAACTGCTAGGGCTGTGATGCAACGAAATAGCTTTCTCTCAGATCACTATAGAAGGTTCTTAGAGGGCAAGAATGGAAAAACTTCTGCTTGTAATGCCATTAATTATTGTTTTTTAAGCAATTATTCCCTCTGGTGTTGCGTGCAGTAGTTTTAAAAAGTGATTTTTAGTCTTCCTAGTACATGGTAACTCTTCATTACTGCTAAAATGCAGAGATTTTTGTATCTGAATATCTGAATAACACATTCTAGCTGCAGTACTGGGTCTTCTGAGGTTTTTTAAGTTTACTTCCCCCCTGCCTCCTACATGTTTTGTTGTTGTCGCTGGCCTCAGTCTTGGCAATTTAGTAATGAGAATCTATTAATGATGGAATGATTTACTAAGAGGACCATGGCTCCACGAAAAGATACAGTACAGTGTTCAGTTATTACTGGTGTTATTGAGACACTGGAGAAACAGTTTCCAAACTATACTTAAAAGGGATAAGTTAGCACCAAATACCTCCCTTGCACAAAGATGCCTGATTTGTGTAGTCTTTATGTGAACACTGTACCATTAAAATCATGCCTAGACATTAATAAATTAAATAAATAGCATTTTTGGCTTCCTGGTAGAGAATCTGATATTTCCTGGCTTCCCACATCTGTTGCTAGAGCCAAGTTTTAGTTCTTTGAAAAGTTACTGCCTGGCTTGTCTTCAAGGAACACTTCTTGTGTCCCATCTTAAATGCTGAGAACTAACCATGTACACCATGTTCTTACATTAATATACAGAACGCTGGTTTATACAGATTGTTTTTTGACTTGCAAAAGTAAGTGGGGAGTAAAAAAGATTTTGTTAGCAGGGATTCTCACAGTCAGCTGAATAGCTGATCCTAAAGGAGAGCTGTCATGCCTATGAATTTTGCAGGATAGAAGCTGGAAAAAAGTGATGCACATGGTCAAATGTGTCCCTGTATGTGCCATGCCACAGAACTGTCCCCGATTTAATGTAGTTTATGATGTCTGCCTTTTGCTGATAGTCACAGAGAAACCATTTGCTAAGGCAAACTCTTCAGCTGTTCATTAAACTCAATTTTCAAGAAGTAAAGGATCTCTGAATTTGATTATCATCTTCCCAGCCTTGGCTCTTAACGGTGCTTTTGATGGGCATAGGATAGGTTAATAGTACTAAATCTTCTTCCACATGTATTTACAAGGTGAATCCATCGTGTGACTAAGCAGGTAGGCCTTCAAGTTCCCTGGTAAGAAAGGTTTTGCAGGTTTCGGGGGTTTTCTTATACCGTTGGCTGTGGCTTTTTTTCTGAACCTTTCCCAGGCAGGCCTGGTGAAGAGGAGATGATTGTGTCATACCAGTATCAGAGCTGGATGCATCCAGGAATGCTGATAATGCAGAGTGTTTTGTAGGTGTTGCATGTTAAAACAAACAAATGGGTCTCACACCTGCTGGCTGCCCGAGCAGCTAACATAAAAAAGTCACTGCAGTCTTCCAGTTACATCTCTCTCTATTTCTGTCCACCTGCAATCCTGAAATAGTCTGATCTACGAAAGAGGAATTCCTAGTAAGAAACTACATCTTGAGACGAGAAACTGGGCATGCCTTTGAAAACTAGAGGAAACAGTGGAGCAGTCACTCAGCACAGATGAGCGCTGCTGTTACCTTGTGACCTGTCTTTTAGACCATAGCACCAACTTGTGCACTGGGGGACTTCTCCAGCAATGATGTACGTGAATTCTGAGGTCAAATCCAATACTCCAATTCCTAGAGAAGTGCCCTAACCACAAAACTATAGGCTATTTTGGGGGTTACACTACTGCCTGTCCTGCTCAGAAGCTGGATTGCTTTCAAGAATGCGTAAGTTATAGGGCCAGAAGGTCGGTATGCAAGGGGGAGCCTGCCTTGGTAGATATTTTATGTTACACAGTAATTGGATACAAAGAAGAAATAAAGCTAAGGGCAGACACAGTGATCCTGGGTCTTTCCCTCACAGCTGAGTGCCCCGACCTCACCAGATTGCAGAGCTGGATATTGCCTCCTTGGCCAAGGAGTTTTTACCTCTGGGTACCTGATATCCCAGCTCCAGCATGACGGTGTTGATGAGTTTATGAACTCATGCTTGATGCTGATTTCGTTATCTCAAAGAGATAAAAGCTTAGCATGTGAAATGTAATTGCAGCTGGGCCTTGTTTGGCATCTAGTCTGTGGTTAAGTTTCCCAGTTCATGCACTGGAAAAAAGCGGTGGGGAGACATGGCAGCAGCTGGAAACGATGCTTGAAGAAGCTGGAAACTTTCACATGGGAGCTCCCACTGCCTCTGCCATTGCAGCAGGAATGGTGGGCCCAGGCTGGCATTTGTGCAAGTTTTAGAGTCATTGGCCTCTTGAGACAGTTCTTGCTTACTTGGTCTCAGCCACATGCTGTTCAATTCTGTGACATCTAAGCAGGTCAGAACTGCCCTGTTCTTGCCAGAAGCCAGATTCTTTGCCAGTGCGTTTCTCATCCCACTCTGTCTTCAGACAGACAACATTCCCCATGTTGGTTTGCATTCAGACTGGGTTTACCAAAATGCTCTGTTTCTGTAAGAATACTTAGGTTCCTTTTCTCTTTGCATGTGAGCACTGAAAATGTATGTAGTCCTTGGCATGTTGTTGGCACCAGGTGACCTTGTTTGCACCCTTACTTACTTGAATAGGGGATCTGTGTGCCAGGGCTTAGAAAGGGGTGATTTGCAGGCTAGTAAGGGGCAACCCTGTGATTAGAAATTCCATGATCTGACAGAATGCACATTTGACCTGCTAGTGTAAAACAGATTATTATTCTGTTATGTAAATATTTTAAAGTCCAGATTTGATAAGGATCAATGACAGAAATAGGTGGTGCATTGCTACCTGTCTGTAAAAGTACTTGCTAATGTGTACTGCAGCATTCGGTTTATAACATTACAATGGTGGCTTTGATTAACAATGCTTTATTAGTTATAAACATAGATTTACTGAATAAATCCTACTTACTTTGTTGAATGGCTCTTCATGCCTACATAAAACTATTTCAGTAATTAGAAAGCTACTGTAATATTTCTCTGTATTGTAGGCTTGGAGCTGTTTGTTAGCTCTCTGTCAGCTTTCCTGAATTCCTACATAGGATTTTGTACTTGATCCCATCTTTGACACGAAAGGGAAATGGTTTCAACTTGCATTTTGTGATAAGAAAGGGCAGATGTGGTAAGACAGGGTTTTCTAAAGAAAAGAGGAATGGCTGGGGAACAGTGTGTGTCTCCTTCTATGTGCCCCTGGACCTGAACCATCCTCTTCCCAGCCAAGACCAGAGAAGACTGGAGCAGCCATATCCCTGCTGAAAAGGACCAAGTTCCCTCCTGAAGGAGTTATCACAATTGCTTTGTGGGCTTGTGTTTTAAGAGAAGAATAGAAGAGTATGTGTGAGGAATGTTGGCATAAGGCATCTTGTGGAGAGCTCACCTCTGTCTTTCTCTAAAAGGTGCAGGCTTGTAACTCCTGAGGTTTTTCCTCCCCTTTCTGTATAAAACACAAAGCAGTGGGGGTCAGTTGTTTTATCTACTACTGAAATGCAGCCATCAGTGCAGAATAACATGAGAACAGTTTGAAAGGAAGCGTGGAACACTATATTCAACTGAAACTAATTACCTGATTAGGTTTTGGCCTGGCTGTGTGGGTTGACATCCAGTGGTCTTGGCGACAGTACCTACGAGCAAAGCCAAGTCTAGTCTTGCTTCATTTAAAGACTCTGGACAAAACTTCTGGACTTGTGTGCTGAATGCTGAGCAGTGTGAAAATAGGACACTGACTTAAAGTACCCATGGCTACAGAAGGTGTCAGTGGGCAGATGAATGACCTTATTTGGGATTTAGAAATACTGGCTTCCATTTAAAGCTGTTTTGGTGAAATGTAACTGTGCATCACAACACCCTCCCTTCACGGCTGTAGGATTAGCACTTTCCTTCAGCACTTCAAGCTTCTACCCTTAGAAATTTAGTCAGAGTCTGACGCTGAGATCTCATAAACTTAAGACAATCACCTAAATGGATGTTATCGCACCTTGTCTGCCACAGTAGTTCCTTCTCTTTATCTCCACAGGGGTTAAATACTTTTGGTCTGCTTTGTTAGGTGAGAATGATTTGTTATTGCTGTTGTCCTTTTTGGGAAATAGCATGTTTTCATGTTAGGAGTACTTATGCAGCATTTCAAGTGTCTATAATGTTAGACATGTCTGTATTTACCAGTGTGGTGGTATTTTTTTGTCTTGGCATCTCTTTAAAGGGAAAAAAAAATCATTACTTGTTAGGATTTGAAGCTTTACTGGGAAGATAGGGTGAGTCTTTCATCTGTGTGCTGTTATACAAATACAGTCCGTTAAAAACAAAGGTGAACAGAGCACTTTTAAAAAGACTTGAAGTGTTCTTGCCTTCAAATGGGAAGTTTCTGGGCTGAACCCACTTCTGGCACCCTAGCACCCCTCTGTTTTCCTTCCCAGGGAGAATGGTGTGAAATGAGCTGTAGAATGAGTTGTGGCAGTTCACTGGTAAGCATTGACTTCATGAGGAAATTTAGTACATTTACTCTGATATCCTAGAAGCGCATCGAGACACATTACTAAAATGAATTGGACAAACTGTTGAGGGAAATCGAAGAGCTTGGTAAAAGATGCTCCACAGAACAAGAAATCCTAATAGACAACCATAGGAAAAGATATTTTTGCCAACTGGCTGACTATTTTAACTTAGCAACTGGCTTATGCTTTACCCTATTCCTTAACATCTAACATAAATATTGAATTCTCTCCTGTTTACAAACCTTCTTAAACCATATGCCTAAGGGGCGTTGCAGTAATGAAGTCCTCAAAGTTGTGCTTAAGCATTTCCTCTTACTTCAAGAATAAATCCGTCAAGTGTTCAGCCTCCCACAAAGGCAACAAACGCAATCCTGTAAGTGCCATGAAAGCCCCTAGAAACTTCAGAAACAATTTAAACCAATAAAAATAGGCTTTTGGACACCTCTCGTTACTTCTGTGTAGAATGAGGCTGGGCAGGGACTCGGGCTGAAGAGGGAGATGGGAATTCACCTTGTGTAACCTGGTATTCCCTCCCCCTTTCCCCTGCTGTCCCCAAATCAGCTGTCACAGTATTGGCAGGAGTCTTCCTGAGCCTTCGCTAGCCAGGAGTTTGCCCAGCTGTTTGGCCTAGGATTTCAGAGAGTAGGAGGGAACCTTTCTGGCTGAAGCCTCTGTAAAATCACTGCTTCAGTGATCAAAGCAGCAGTGTCCCCATGGGGAAAAAGCAAGTAGTTGGAGCGCTTGGTGTGGGGGGGAGGGGGAGCAGTGTGACTTTCCACAGGGCATGGCATCTTCATGATAAATAATCACACTAGAATAGAGCTAATCTCCCAGGAAAAGTGGTGGGATTACAAAGGCGGTAAAATCTCCACTTCTGTTAGTGTGCGTAAAGTTCAACTCCATTGCAGCTCTGTGGTTTGAAAATGCGTCTCCCCTAACAGCTACTTGTGTTACTGTTGCAGGATGATTTGGAAATTCGTCTTATCCGTTTTTCTGATGGCAGCATTGGTTCGAGTAACAGACACCAGGAAAAACCGTCCTGCAGGCGCCATTCCCTCCCCTTACAAAGACAGCAGCAGCAACCACTCGGAGCGGAGGCAGCAGCTGAACAAGGAGGTGTTGGCCTCCAGCCAGGAGGCCCTTGTGGTCACCGAAAGAAAGTACCTCAAGAGCGACTGGTGCAAGACGCAGCCCCTGCGGCAGACTGTCAGTGAGGAGGGCTGCATAAGCCGCACCATCATCAACCGCTTTTGCTATGGGCAGTGCAACTCCTTCTACATACCCCGGCACGTGAAAAAGGAGGAGGAGTCCTTCCAGTCCTGTGCTTTCTGCAAGCCCCACAAGGTCACCTCTTCAACTGTGCAGCTGGAGTGCCCGGAGCTGGACCCACCTTTTCGACTCAAGAAGATTCAGAAGGTCAAGCAGTGCCGGTGCATGTCTGTGAATCTTAACAACTCGGGCAAACTGTGAGAGCAGGCATGTAGCTGCTGCTTGGTCTTGCCCCCATCAGATTTACTGCTGCCTCTCGCTTTCCACAGCACAGACTGTCCATTTTGTTGGTTTATTTCTTCTTTTCCTTTTTTTTTTTTCATGTTTTGTTTTCCTTCAGGAGGCATCTCTCCAGCAAAGAAAGGCTCCTTGTTGCTTGCCTACTGGAATAGCGCTTTTTAATGGGCTCTGTTACGCACTTCACCATCAAGTTTCATTGTATTTCCAATATCATCTGGCAGTTGGATCTTCTGGAGTGGAGCAGGCTCCCAGAAGTTGGGATTGATCCTCTAAAAGTGACCAGTTGGCTGAATCCAGCATTAAATGTTTCCACTGTGTGGAGTAAAGCCCTCTGCCCCTACACTCCAGTCCCCTCCAAAAGATAAGAACACCTTTCCCACGCTTTGGTCTGGAGCTTGCTGCTCCCACTTGAAACACTGGGGTGCTGCCCAGGACTGGGGGATGCAGATGAGGGAGAGTAACGTGCAAAAAGCAAGCGAGACTCTTCGATGAGGCTCATCTCCTTAAGACAACTTTAAATGTGCAATGACAGACATTTCCGGCTTGTTGACTGAATGGTAGATAAGAAGTGAGGGGAAGAGGGCGAGGAGCTGGGTCAGCCACTGCGACCACAGAGCAGACTGAGGGCGGGTTCTGATGCTGTTGTGGTTAGAGTATATCGAACACGTGGTCTCTGCAGCAGTGTTTATTTTGTAACCTAGCTATGGTAAACAGCTGTTTAAAGTATTATAGACCTAGACATGTATATTTTTCTTGTGGCAGAATATGCCAGAAATTAAAATATGTTGACTAAGAGACTCGGATGCTAGGTCAGCTGCCTAGCTTAAAATGGGCATAGTTTAACTAGGCTTTCAGTAGGGTTTTGTGTCCTAGATATAGGTGCGTCCCTTACTCCAAAAAAGACAACATCCATTTACGACCTTTATTTATGCCTGTGCAGACCAAGGAAGGTGGGAGGGTAGCGGGAGAGGAGCTGAGAACACTTAAAGGAACGTTGTTTCCCTTAAGGTAGAAAAGCACTGTCGCACAAAGGACAAAATTTGGTCATTGCTGGACTGAATACAAAAGCTACATCAGTGTCATCAGGTTTTGGGAGTGGTGTCTCTCCCATGATTGGAAATCATGTTAATGTGCTAGTGTTAAAGGACAAACCCATCACTCAGTGGTGCTGGAATGGGTCACAGCTGTAGGAGCAGGGAGAGCGTTAAGTTGTAATTGCAACAGTACTGGTGGTCCACTCAGTTTTTGAGTCCTACACAGTCAGTGTTGGTGAATGCTTGAAGTTCATTTTAAATCATGCTATGTTGTTATTCAGTTGATGGAGTTTAGCATGTCCCGTTTATCCCATTTGTTACAGATACGATCTGTATTAGTCCCAGCTGCATTAAAATCCTGTGCCTGAAAACAAACCAGCTCCTTCTCCCAAACCAAAGCCTGTGCGTGCTCAATTGTCTGAAGCTTACAAATTAAAAATGACATGCTGACTCCCTGATGCATGTCTCACAGCTCAGCATCTGCAGCTAGTGAAACCAGCTTGCTGTGGGAGCCCTTTCTCTCCAGCCTCTTCACATGTAGCCGCTTGAAGGGGTTAATGTGTTTAGCACTGTCAAGGGCTCAGGGCCACAGGTCTCTATTATGTGAGACAGGCTGCGCTAAGAGGCTTTCAGGACTGAGCTCCACCAGAGCTTACCAAGGGGTTTATGGGGATTGGCATGGGCAGGATGAGGTTGAGCAGATCTGTTAGCCCTATTACATGAACAGCCATAGCTTTTCTGCTGTGATCTTTCAGCGTGTCAGAAGTGCACAGGGAGACTCCTCACACAGGGATTACCTTAGAGGCTGCTGCTGTTGCACTGCCAGTGTTGTACCAGCCACCAAATGGGCACCATTCTGTCTAGGCTTAAGTGTTAAGGGGGGGGGGAAGGCAGCAATAGCTGAAGTCTACTAAGACTCCAGGGATCTCAGTCTCCACTTGAAATAAATAAACTGAAATGAAAAGTCAGACATTTTGGACTCTAGAGAGAAAAGCACCCTAGTAACTTCAGTTAATGTGCAAGAATCTTTAAGCTATGCCCTGCCTGGGTTTTTCACCAGTTTGCAATATGAATATGCTGCAGCTTAAAGCTCCTTCTAGGAGCTGTGTTTGTTTATGTAAAAACTAAGTTGAGCTTGTAATGGTTAAAACTGTATTTAATTCTTGTTTTATAAGTAAGTGAAAACAAAAAAAAAAAATGAAGAAATGCTTTAAGTATAATGTAATTATTTTATAGGTCTACTATTAAATTATAGATTAATAAAGCTACTTTAGGGTTATATGGCATCCAGGTGTATAGGCTTTGCTTCAACATCTTGTGTCCAGCTGGTCTCTAAGCAGTATCTACACCAACTTCCTTTTGACCCTACCAGAAACAGGTAAATGATGTCTCAGCCTGACAGCTTGGGAATACCCAGCTAGTTCTTTCCTTGTCCCCCACTCCCCTCAGAAGTACCTGCAAGGCAGGAGGGAAAACTAAACTGCACTAATCTTGATTCTCGGGTTGATTCTGCATGCACGAATTCTGGTTTTTGGTTAACTGACAACAAGACAACCAAAGCTCCATCACTGGCTGCGCTGCTGGCATCATTTGTGGTAAGAGAAGCAGCTATTACCCTGACCAAAGTGGTTTTGCTTAAAATATAACAAGATGCTTATGTAACGGGCATCAAACTACTCATGGGGTGGGGTGGGGGGGAGTAAATCTGAAGATACAGCTGAGCTTTAATGGGTTCTCTCATCTCTTGGATGAGTGAGTGCGCTGTGTGCCTCATCAAAGGTAGGGCAGTGGTTTGGGTTTTTTTTTTTTCTTTCCAACCCAGGGAAAAGATAGTTGCAAAATAACCTTGAAGGCAGACTTCACTGAGAAGACATAGTTTGTTCATGCGGCAGAATGAGCCCCCATATGACCAGAACAGGTGCCTGTCATGGGTCTTGAAAGAAGCAGGAGGGCCTAGACCACAACTAGCATGGGAGGGTTTTATTCTTCATGTCGCTGTAACTGACGCCTACAGGAGCCTTTTGCTCTCTTCCCCAACTCCCCAAGTCCACTCACAGTTCAGCAATTTAATGAGTTTGGCAACTTGGGGTTTTTTTGTTGCTCTGTTTGTTTTGGGGGTTTTATTTCTGGTGTGGTGGTTTGTTTTTTTTTTTTTTTTTTGTGGCTGTTTGTTTTGAGAATTACTGGATCAGGTGCTCAGAACTTGAAAGTGCCTATGCCAGTCAGCTCAAAAGGAGCTCAGGCAACACCTCTGTCTCTAAGCCCCTCTCCTGCTTTGCAGGTAGCTTCATTGCCCAGAACCCACCCAAACCTCTTCTGTGGCACAGCGTAGACTCCAGCTCCAGCTCTCCCAGCCTCTTGCTGTGTGCCTGCTGGACCACTGTACCAGAGGCATAAACTGTAACTCAAAAATCTCCCCCTTGTGGAAGCAATCTAAGAGCAAGGCAAGTGTCAGGCTAGATGAGAAAAGCTTTAGGTCAGATAGATGCAGTATTTCTTAAAGTAGAGTGGTGCTGTGGGACAAGGGCAGGAGGGGGACAGTAAATGTTAAGCTCTTTTACCATGGAACTGCCATGTTGGCAGGGCCCCAATTTGGGGTGAGAAATGAAATTTCTAACAGATTATTTGAGCTGTAGCTGGAAATAAATGAGAAAACAGCGCTGACTAAACAGGGACCCTTGATCTTCAGACAGACCCTGTCTTTCTGAGGCAATAGGCAGCGGATGCCTTCACAGTTAGGTTGGACAAAACTCAGGTACAGCACAGGTACAGGCGGTTCTGTCATGAGCAAGCTTGGAAAACCTGTTCTGTTATGTGAATCCCACTTGACTGATGTGTGGCAGACCTGAATGGTGTGAGGCATTTGCTTTCTCCTGTCTGTTCGCACTATCTTCAGAAAAACCCAGCTCCACCAGTTTTCACTTGTTCTTCGCACAGCAGTTTGAAATCAGTGTAACTTAAGTACCTTGGTACAAACTTGGCTTTTGTTATTAACCTGGACAATGCAACAAAATAATTGCAATACAGAGACTTGCTATAGCTTCTCTTAATGAAATTAATAACTACTTCCAACTTTTTAAGTTGATCACTGAAAAACTGCACAAGAAAAAAAATCTCTTGTCTATGGAAGTTATCACTAATTGTATTCCCACTGCCACTGTTGGTTAATACTTCCAAGTTTTGGAAATGCTTTGGGATGATGAAAGGTGCTACAAAAGCAGCTAACCACTACTGTGTCATGACACATGACAAAGCACGATGCTTCCGAAAGGCTTTAATTTGGAAGCAAAACAACATGAATCTTCTCAGCTCCTCATAAAACCTCCAGACTGTTATTCTCCCTAAGTAATATCTGCTGCTCAGGTATGAAAGTACTTATTTAGCTGCTGCATTTGTTTAAGTAATGATGAGTGATATGTGATGTTGGTGATGAAAAGGTTCAGAATTTTGTCTCTGAGAACTGTTGTAGGGCTACAGCCAACTCAAAGTGTAGTATGCCTGATGTTGCAGTAAATGGGGAGAGGGTACCAATGAGGTGTTCAACCTCTTTAGAACACGCCCAAACAAAAGAACATTAGTCTGGAATTCTGTAAAAAGATGAGTGTGCCACTGGAAAAAAGAGTAGTGGTGAATCTTTTATGCTGGGAATCCACTCTGGGAGAGCCATGGGTCAACGTTAGTGCTGTGAATGGTGGGCAACTTCACTCTGTATGGAAGTTTGAAAACAGGCTGGAGAAAAGCTACAAGAGAGCAAGACAGACATTCAACCAAATAGCTTGGGTCTTAATAAGATGAAAGAGGAAATATGTATAGCAGCTTGTATCTCAGATTATAACACAGTACCACCAGCTGCAGTCAGCCTTTGACACTGTTCTTCAGGAAGAGGGGTTTGCAAATAACATTTAGCATCAATGCTGCAGTGAAAAGGGTAGTATGTCTGTATGTGACAGTCCTACCACGTTGCTGGACAACACTTTAATGATCTAAACCATATATGTATGTATATAAAGACATTATAATATGCAGATAATACTTTTTTTTAGTGCATGTTTCTGCCCTAATAGCAATTCCTTGAGACTGCTACATTAGGCAGTGTTAGTAGGAACACGTTACAAGCCTGAGCCAAACGCACTACTGGAAGGAATGCGCAAGCCAGATGAGCAAGTGAAACATAATCTGATTGGGTGAAGGACTCTGAAGCTCCTCGCTACCACCACCTGGGGAAAAGGTAATATATCAACATAACTGGAAATTACTGTCACTATGCTTTCAGAAGGCAAGGAAAGAGAAGCCCTGTTTCCACCACTGCCTTCACAGAAGTTTTTCCTTAATCACACGAACTTGAATGGGATGCGTTGCTTAGGGAGCAAATGGTTGCTAGGAAACCCTGACAGTAAAGAGAGAAAGCAGTTATTTCAGTATTATACCTTTTATTTTCTTATAAATTAACATTCTAAAAAAATTGAAATAGAAACACTAAATACAGTATTGCACATAGTGATCTTTGTTAGATGATCTATTACTTCATTTAGTATAGTAATATACATACTGTAGGTACTGAAGGAAACCGGAAGGCTACAAATGAAAACATGCTACTGTATTCTTGCACTTAGGAGCAAAGTTAAGAGGAAAAGACTATTGTTTACATAAATACAAACATGGATTTGAATCAGTGCCATTAAAATAGCTTTATTTTTTAATTTTTTTCCGTAAGTTACTTGTAACAGCAAATAATCACTTCCCCAAACAGTAATGTTACTCCCATCAACACAAAATTTTAGAACTCCATTCTTGGTAATTTATATCCCTCCTAGAAATTATTACAAGTACAGATTTTCACATAGTTTTATCAGCAACAGGAGACTTGCTTTTCACATAGTGAAAAAACCCATCTTTTCTAGTGCTTGGTATATGTGAAGAATAACAGATTCCTGAGATCATATTTCACACTTCCTTTTGCGACACCCTGTAGGGTATATTAGCCTCTGGACAGCTAGGAATGACTCTTGATAAGCTAGATTAAACAGGGAATAATGCAACCCAGCAGATTAGAGCTCATTTGCCTTACCCTAGTGTCTTTCAGGCTCCAAGGTTGTGAGCATGTGTCCAATTCAGGTGCATTCACACACACACCCCTCTTTCAGGAAAAGTGCGCTTTGAAAGAAAAATATTGTCAATCGGGCTGATTGGTTTGGGGCTTTTAAATTAGGATTGGAGGAAGGGATTGTTACCAGTTGAGCAGATCAAAAGTGATATAGTAAATTCAGGATTGCAAATAGGAATTAAGCATGTGGTCTAAAATGGAAGCCCTAAGTCATAGATTTCAATCATTAACCTTCTAGTCAGGGACACTGAAAGCCTGGAGGAAAAGTCTGTAATTTTGTTAAGTGTGAAATTGATGTCAGTTATTGGTAGTTTATGTTCTGTCACTAGAATCAGCTACTTTTACATAAATGTCAGTCCCCATGTGCATCTTTTAATGGCTCTCTGAAGGAGTTTTAAATTACCGTAAAGCTAATTTCAAAAGGGAATTCATGTACATGTGGCCAAAAGCTTGTCTGACTTAAGTGATCTGCAGTTAAAACTATACTATACCTTCTAAAGTTCATGTAAAAGTATTAGCTGCTTTATATATTAACAAACTGTAATAGCCAAATCTCTCTCATACTCTCTATCATACTTCTGTGCTTTTCTGTGTTTTCCTGCTTTTCACTTACTCTTTCTTTTTTTTTTTTTTTTTTTTCTAAATGCTGGATGTCTGACCCCCATACCACCTGGCATTCACTATCTGGCAAAAGATGAAATAAAAGTATGCTGTCTTATCGATTTTAAAGATAGTTACAGTAAACATCTTGTTCCACAAATATTTAGTCATGGAGGGCAACCAAACAAGTTGGGAAAGCATTGATTATACTGTATAAACAGCACTTAACGATTCAAAATACAAACTACAAATGCCAACATGAAACAGATACGAACAATTCGCTAGGAGTAACATTTCTTTCCCTAATCTAAGCGCAGTGCCATGAAGTATTTGTGTTAGACAGATGTTGCCAGTAGGAATGGAAATGTTTTACTGTATCATGTAGCATTCTTATGAAGTTCAACGTAATGCTTCAGCATGTTCAGAATTGATGCAGATGCCACTTTTTATGCATGCTGACTTGGCCTATTTGAAATATACCATACACTTTACAAAATATCATTTTTGAGTGGCAAAACAGATACAGAGTACAGGGAAGGTGTTTCAAGTCCATACCTAATCTATTGCTGGGCACTCCATTAAAGTGATTACATTCATGAATGAATGTACAATAACACATCAATTAGTGGAAAACTCTAGAGAACAAAAAGCGAATTTAAAAAGGTCAAGAAAGCAAATGATCAGGATGATGTAGTTTCCTTCCCCCTCGCTCCCCACCCACAGGCATGTTGAGTTTTGGTAACCAGGTAGCAATGGCTTTTGCTTTTCTTCTCTCAGATTTTCATACTTATCTTTGCTTTCTGAAAAATAAAATAAATTAAAAAGGCAGAAAAATGAGTATACATAAAACCATCTCTGAAAATGTGGAAAGCACAGAAAGATATAGACTAATGTTTAATTATACCTACTGTACAATTGACTTCACAAATAAATTTCCTTTGAAGCTGGAAATGAAGTAGACTGCAACTACACACTGCTTGTGAAAATATATTTGTTTACTTTCACTCTATCAAATTTTCAGTAACACTAAAAGTCCCAGTTTCAGTGCAAATTATATAGTTATCTCTTAAGAAAACCCCCAGCTCTCAGTGTCTTTACATATGGCAAGATGTAGGTGAGATGGAGAAATCTAAATCAATGCTAGCTTTGTTATTTTAAAAATGACATCTTGATATGGTTTTAAATAGAATTGATAAAATAAAATCTAGTTTATCATTCCTAGCCAAGCTACTCCTCTACATACATTCTTGTGGCACTAACCACAGACAGTCAACTCTCCCTAAATATTCAGAATAGGAAACAATAAATGCAGTATGATTTTTTCCTGTGGCAGATTATGTTAGTGAGAATATAGCAAATTACCACCTGTTTCACTTCAAGGATGTGTCACGGTAATAGAGCCATGACTACAAAGCACAGAAGAATTAAATAGTGCCTTGGGGGTGTTAGACAAGGACATTGACACATGAAGCAATCTTCTGTTATAGTATTTTACAAATCTAATTGATGGCAGTTGCTACTGGTATAATTTAAATAGGAAGTGCCAGATTAATTTTTTTACTGGAGGAATATTTTATTTAAAATCAGCTATGATCCTAGCAATGCTTAGGCAATAATAGCGGGAAAGTTTCACTGAATGACTAGAATTGCTCCTCTACTATTGTTAAAGCTATATATCTGTTCAGAAGAACAGTGAGAGCACAGTATTATCTTTTTCTAGGATTTCTACTCCAAACAAGTCCAGATCAGTGGAAGAGAAGCCACTAGGATTTGATGTAGGGATCCAACTTGAAAAATGTGTACCTATCACAATTCTTCCTTATGTTTTATAACTGTAATCAAAGAGAGTGAATACATACTGAATAAGCTTGGAAAACTGGAGCTGCCTTTCTGTCTTCTAGGTGCATCCCACACCAGTACTGGGATGCAGATAGACTGGCGGTGAGGGGTCCATGAGGGAGAAGAGGGGGACAATAACATGCTCCTCTTGCTTGTGCTACATCGATTTTGTGAAGTAAACGTTATAGGCAGCATTTAAGTTTGTTAGTCTAACACCTTTTATGAAGATTTTAGACATTAAAAAAATAAGAAAGAAAAATCCCCTCAAAGCAAAAATGTACATCAAGAGTAACATGTATAAAATGCAAAGAGAGAAAGGTAGCATAAGTGATGGGAACAGAAACATTGCTACAATTTTTACTTACAATTCCAGAGTCATGTTTTGGTCTTATATTGTATAGCGACTTCCCCTTTTTCTGCCTGCAGACTTCCTCTGCTTCTTTAACTCTGAAGAGAGACAAAACTTATAAATATTCTTGTAGAACAAAAATATTGCCAAATACAGCATATAGCTTACAAGTTCAGGCCTGAGGACACAAATGGGTAACTTTATTCCCCATATTTTCATTTGCATGCTTCATAAAATAGCAGTTGCACTCTGGCTATTGTTGCCATACGTTCAGACTCTGGCACTTACAAGGAAACTCATACTCAATGGTGCAGTCTTCATCCATTCCCTACCTCAGAAATTTAACAACAGTTTGAACAAAGTTTCGCACCAGCCTATCTATCTTCCCTTTCAATCAATTTTGCTTGCAGTTTGTTGTGGTTTAAGCCAGTCGACAAGTTAGCCACTTAGTTTCTAGTCTCCCCACCCCACACCCCCCCCGGAGGGATGGGGAGGGAATCGAAAGAATGTAACTCCCACGGGTTGAGATAAAAACAGTCCAGTAACTAAGGTATAACACAAATCACTACTGCTGCCACCAATAATAATAATGATAAGAGAAATAACAAGGGAAGAGAATATGATACCACCCGCCGAAAAACAAGCCTGACAGAGCAGAGAGCGTGCCCTTCTGGGAAACTCCCAGTTACCTCCCCCGGGCATGACGTGCTGTGGTATGGAATACCTCTTTGGCTAGTTTGGGTCAGGTGTCCTGTCCCTGCTTCCTCCCGGCTTCCCCTCCTCTCTGGCAGAGCATGAGACTCACAAAGTCCTTGGTCAGGGTAAACATTCTGACCAGCAACTGAAAACATCGGTTTTATCACTACTATCCCCAGGCCGAAAGTCAAAACCACAGCACTGCACCAGCTACTAAGAAGAAGAAAAAGTGACTGCTGCTGCTGAACCCAGGACACAGTTAAAATGGCAAAATACCTTAACTGCAATTTCCAGTCTTCACTCTAACTTAAAATAAAAATGGAAAATTAACATGTAACATGCAGTTTACAACCAAGGTGGTACACGCCACTGTACACAACTCTTTCTTTCCAAAGCTGAGGGTGAGCAGCAAGGCTTACATGGCCACTGGGAATAAATGCACTTGAGCTGCTTGGATGTAAAAAGGGGAGCAGGTTCCAGAAGTGAGCAAGCTTCCTGACTTGGCAAATGGTACCAAATTAGGGCCTTGCAAAATGCCAGCAAATGCCACATTTCTGATATGTGTCCTTTTAGCCGTGCAGATAGAGAACAAACTGTGAAAAGCATACGGCTATACTCAAAAAGGAAGCCTGCCAGGATCAGTCTGGTGTATTCCATGGCACACTGCAAAATGTTTCTTTACCATCTTTACTCATTTTATAGATCAACCTTACAAACACACATGGTTATTGAAACACTGATAACATAGATTTAAGTTATGAATTCTCTGAGCTTCAAAGAATTACATAAAATCCTTTCTATATGATGGCATTAAATGGTGTGAGATGTGTATTTGTTTATGACAGATGAAAATATTTATAAATAACAAAGTAGAAAATAAAAATGTAAGTCCTATATGGGTTTGCTCTTGCTAACAATATAGACTTTAGATGGCACTTACTCTGCCTTTTCATCATTATCCAACAGTGGGGAAAAAAAAAAGAAATAACAGTAAAATGATATTGAAGTAATGATATATCCTTGGCTGGTTCCTTGCGGTTCATCTCCAGACCACTTGCATGTCTGCTATTTCACTGAGGCTACACAGGGCAATGTGAGAATATGACTTTGTGTTATTATTATCCTTAAATATTTTTTGTGTGCGTGGTAAGGGCCAGATTGTGAAAATAAGACTCCAGCTGGGTCTGCTAAGCACATTAAAAAAACCCCGCCTTTGCATTCATCTCTCCTTTATCCAACTTCACCAGACACACTTCGTTCTTTTTATGAGTTTCAATTTTGTAGTTTCAAAAATTAATTTAAACATCAGTTCTTTTCAAGCATTTCCAACAAGCTGCTCTCTTCATTTGATGGCCCTATATTTTATTAATGTAGGAAGACCTTTACATGCACAGGTGAGGGAAAAAAGGTTTTGAAACCTATTATTTTGAAGCTGTAACACTTCCTATCTTACCGCATATCAGATAGACTGCTGTAGCATAACACGGAACAATACAGAACAAAAACATCAAACAGCAAAGTAATTCACTTTTAAAAAGTATTTAACTAGATTCAGTAAAAGTGTCAGCCAAAATGTTGTGATAGCTTTAAATAGATGCTTATGGGAATGATACAAAATGCAGTAAAATTCAAAGTCACATTCTTATTCCTAAAATACCATCTTTTCTTCTGCTTCATGTTTACTTACATCCCAAGGAGGTGTCAGACACATTCCAACCCATCAGAAGCCACTCTTACAAAGACAAATATAAAATATCATGTCTATCATGTAATTTCCTTTTTTTTTTTTTTTTTTTTTCCAATACAGCTATAACTGGTTTCCTTCACTGATAGAAATAATTTAAATTAGAAAAGAAAATGCTAATTGGGAGTAAATTAGTATCAAATCCCAGGGTCTGTACGAGTACTATCAGGGTTATCAAAATGACTGTGTCAAAGAAGAAATGTAATATATGCAGGTATTCAGACTACACGTCATGACCGCATATGTAACACACAAAAATATTTACCAAACCAGTTCAGACAGATCCAGATGTTATTCTCAGGAAATGTCAGGGAATCTTTAGTTCCAGTCTTTGTCCCATTTAAACATGCCCTTCCAGGACAGATTATCCACTGCTTGTTTAACATAGCAGGACACAAGACAGCACAGATTTCTGTGTGTCTAATTTTAATTCATAACAGAAGTCCTCATGCAGAATGTGAATGTTGATAATGCAGTGATAGGGCTTATTTTCTAAAAACCAGGTCCCATTAAGTGCCACTGCAAGCATAACATCTGTAAATGTTCTGCTTCTCTAGAGAAATAGCTATTTGGAGAAAAGCTGTCTCTGCTTGAAACAGCACAATGTTAACAACAATTCCACTCTGTGAGAGAGGAAGTCAGGTGAGAGAGGATGTCTGAACTTCTGTGTCCCTTAGATTGCACTTGAAAAATGATCCGCAACCTCCAGACTGATAAATGACAACCTCAAGCTTGTGCTACCCATTTTTCTAGGATTACGTACTGGTCTCACTTATATGGTTGCTTTCCTCAAGTTTTTGGGAGCTTTTGTGAAATTCCTTGGAGTTTAAGCCTATTTATTCATACTGAGGGGAATGCAGAAGATGAGAAGCATTACTCCCTAATGCACTTAAAGCTGAGATCTAGCAGCCGCTCAGTTCCAACCATATCACTGACTCAGTGTGTGGGATTGGGACAGTTCGCTGCCTCCTGGTCCCCATCCTGTTCCCTGTGCAGGAAGATTCAAGTGGCTGGATAGAGATTCACTGAAGCCATGTATACTTCTTCACCAAGAAATGTCATTAGAAGTGTAAAGATAGAATCATAGAATCAACTAGGTTGGAAAAGATCTTTAAGAAGTGTAGAGAACTGTATAAATCTACAGCTGTATCTATAAAAGAAAAGTCATCAGACTGGTGAAATATAGAGATAAAGGCAGTCATTCTCCTTCCACAGGGCTAAATATTAAAGCAGTAAAACTGATAGCAATTTCTGCAGTGTGCAAGTGTATTTTCTGAAGGTTGATCATTCAACTAAATTAGGATTTTATTAAATATAAAATTAAAATAATCTAATTCTTCTGGAAGAGCAAAAGGATGTGTTTTGATATGAACAGAATCATTTAAGCTGCAAGATCTAGAAAAGCAGACAAAAGGTTACCTTTGAAATAAGGATGATAGCCTTAATTCAATTAGAAAATAATTGCCACTGTCAACTTCTTGTCAGTCTCTTAGGTTTTCTCCACTGACCCTGAATGTTTCTTCATCTTCCCATCCATGAAACTAACAAGATTTAGGGAAAACCACTTTGCTTCTGTCAGTTCATGCCTGGTTCAAGTTGCATTTCTCACAGTGGTAAATTCCTGCATACCTTCCTCTTGTTCAGGCTTTTCCTGCACTACTCCTCACTGACTTCAGTGAGACCCTGATCAGCATGGAGCTGCAAGATAATAATCTAGGACCAAAAGGTGCAAAAGTTATATGAACACTAGCGGTTATATCAGGACAGCTGGATTAACTATTCAACTATGGTGAGCTGCTAGAGCTTAATGAAGAAATTAATGGATCTAATTCAATGCTGGAAGGAGGGAAGAGGATATTTAGAGAAAACAGCACAAAAGCTTTTGTGAACCTCCTAGCAGAAACAAAAGGGGAAGCAATTGCAGACAATGACTTACTTCCAGGCTCCAGGCCACAGTGACACTGCTGCTCTGCATTGTCAGCCTAAACAAGCAGAGAGTTATTTAACTCTCACTGTAGTAACCTGAAAAGCAAAGGTATTAACAGCAGTGGACCCAAAATCAGGCCCAGGGCATATTCCATAAATACTTACCGGAAGTGTTTGTAACTTGAATCTGGACAAATATATGTCCTTAAATATTGAATTCAGCTAAAGCATTGCTTGCATAATTCCAGAAAGGATATACTTCCAAACATCCCGGACAATAAGAAAACACGTAGGGAATGTACAACAGTGGACAATCCACAGATCAGTTAAAAAAAAAAAAAATAAAATCTACAAGTGAATGAACAGCCTGTCTCTCACACACCCCGAGAATTCAGGTCTCAAAATCTGCTACTTAAGATTCAGAGAGTCTAATCATTGTCACTTGTAACAAAAGAAATAGTTTGTTATTTCCATCATAACAAAAAAAAAACACTTCTCTGGCGCTTTCACCTCCTACCTCACTTTATTGTGAGACAAAACTGTTCAAACTATGATTAAGTTTAAAGACAGTCTGTAAGATGAATAAGCAAGTTACACTTTGGCTTACACACAGGAAAAATAAATGAGACATCCTTACAAACCCAAAAGACAAAGTATCTTTAACTACCTTCTAGACCAAAAGCCAGCCTAGCCACAACCTTATCAAGGCTTAGAAACTTTCTGTCATCATTCAACCCATTGAGGGGGGAGAGGAGCCACTTCGCTGCCACTAAACATTAATAATTTTGTCCAAAGTATCTGCGGCAGACAGATTCATTTCCTACTGGCTCCATCTAGGCTTGGTAGCCTTACACTTCACTGGTGAGCACTACAGTATGACAAATGTAAGCACAGTGAGAAGACTGGAAGATAATATTCCTGTGAGCAGCTCTGCTATTTAAAAAACTTCCATGATAAACTCAGGCATTACTTTTACAGTTTGACAGTGTATTTCATGAAACCCAAAAGACATTTCTCTGCAGATATTCTCTATTTTCTAACATAAAACAAAGCTTAGGCAATACTCTGCATGCTACTAAGTGCTTATTATCAGATGACCAAAAGGGGTGTTGCCAAATATTTTATTTAGGTTTGCCTGGGTTAGAGGTAATTTGTATATAATAATTATAGTACCTTCACAAATAAAAATTAATTAAAAAATCCTCAGCAAAAATATCAAGTGCCAGACATCTTTAAGACTTCAGGAACATAAAATTCTAAAACTCCTTCTTTGAAAACTCTTCCAGATTCTTTGATCCAGTTACTAAAATATTGACATGATTTTTTTGCTAAAGAGTTTCTTTTTAGCAAAAAAAAAAAAAAAGTGATGACATAGATATGATTCAGTAACTGACTGCAAAGACTTTATGCAGATAAGAAGCACATTGTGATGTACCCAGCCCCATCAAACTGACCGATGAAACTGACTTCTGCCTACCAACAAAGAGAATATGTATTAGACTATCTTGATACCCCTGCCAGCTACTTGCATGCTTACTTCAAGGACCACAAAGCAGACAATGGCTGCCCAAAAGAAGCAGTGATTAATCATACTTTGGCTCAGAGAACCAAGGAGAAATTAAATTAAATTAAATTTAAATGTTTTAATCTGGCCACTTAACAGAGAGACTAACCTGTAGCAGGACCCTGAATAAGATCCCTATTCCGTCAACAGTGTAGAGTACACTCTGGGGAATACATTTCAGATTTTCTTCAGTATGCATCATGTCAAGTGGGCCTAAAATAAGGTTTCAAGGCCAACTGAAATTGAGGCCTACTGAAATGAAAATGAGGTTTTCCCACTGCAGTCTTACTGTAATCCATAACACACTTAAAAATACTCTGAAGGAATTTCAATTCAGAAGTATTCAGTTTCACTCAGCTCTATCTGGCAATCATATTCTTGATGATCTAGGGATTCCACTCTTAGCTGTGCAGAGATACACAGATGCGCATAAATACAAAAAATGGTAGTTTGTTGAAGCATGTTTTAAAAATTATAACTTCAACATTAAAGAAAATTTCAACTCAAAAATATAATGATGTAAAGAATTAAACTGTTAAGTGTTGCTATGATTCAAACAAACTATGAATGTGCATATGCCCACTTAAATGCATTACTTGATTTCTGCCATTGAAGAATTCATATTTGTTTCTTGTCACAGTGATCAGTATTTCAGGCTATACCCGGCTACCTTCAGGCAAGATGGAAATCACTTTCATACTGACTTTGCATATGAAACTTGAGTTTGCTGTAAGAAAAGATAGTCATCACCTTCCATTGTTTTTTTGGAACTGAAGCCAGCTCTCAAAGAAGCTGTCTGCGTTTTGGGCTATTTGGTTAGGAAATTCAACAGGAAATGATAAGGGAAAGGAACAAGACTGGAGGTGAAGTAAAACTGGTAACATAATCAGCAAGCAAAAGAATGGAAACTTGTGAGTGAACAGAAATGTGGAACTACGTTTGCTGTAAAACATTTTTAAGCATCAGATGAGGTAAAAGAAGGGAAAAATGCAGTATGCAAAAAAGAAAGAAAAAAGTCTCAGTGAACAGACTATGTGGAGAAGATGACTACCATAAAGAGGATATGGAGACATACCCTGGATAGCTGAATTGCTACATTGGGTATACTGGGGCTACTATTTTGTATAATTTATAGCCACAAGATTGGCAGTAAGCGAAGATGGGAACTGAGTGAATAAAAGAGATCATTGGGGGGAAAAAAAAAAAAAAAAAGGAAAAGAAAAAAAAAGTAATAGCCAGCTGGAGAGCCACAGAATTAGCGATCTCCAGTGCAGTGCAGTGCAGTGCAGTGCAGTGCAGTGCAGTGCAGGAGGTGGGAAAATGAGAAGCTTCCAACTTTGCTGCATAAGGTGGAAACAATCATATTAAATGTTGCCCATACATAATCATGTAATGACTGAAAATGACTGTAGACACTGTGAGGCTCTTCCCAAAATGTGAAACAAAACTCCCTGATATTAGACTATCCCTGTACTCATACCATAAAACATGCACACAGCCATGTACTTACACTTAATGGATGTTGCCATTATTATGCCAACTCCATGCCCTGGGTGAGCAAACTCTCAGTAACCAAAGAATCTAATATCTTCGGTAGTTTAGGACCAGTCTGGGTTACTGGTAGATTTTAAGTCTTTGTGAGCATTGCAAACTTTTGGGAACTAATATTTTAATGACAAACGCTGCTCATTTGTAAAAACATTGTAATATTTTATTGTACCTCAAGTGCCAGTGATGACTTTGCCTGGGAATAAAAACATCCCAAGTATACAAAATGTAGCACCTCTTGTCGAAAAATGGGGCTAAAATATTTAGTGGTATCATATTTTTCACCAGTGTGCAAATATCTATTGAGTATGTGGGGCTGATTTTTATCATAGGAAAATGTCATTCTTTTTTCAAGAAATGATTAACAGGAAAGAGTTAAAATAACTGAAAAGATCACTGTATGTCACACCCAGTCTGACATTACAGCCATGAGAACAGCCTGCAAAATTCATGATATGACTGGTATTTATCTCCTTTTATTCACACCACACATATTAGGATGCAACGTAACATACCAGCATAATACAACACCATCACTAAGTAAATAAAGACTGCTGAAAAGCCCTTTTGCTGTTTATGTGGGGCATTCTGGAATTTGGCCTCATGCAAGTCACAAAAAATGGGAAAGATAACAGATTTCTAATTAAGTTTCTACTAGATTTTTCACTCTTTTCAAGTTTACTATTTGTATGCACCAGTTGGCTTAGAGTTGGAATTGCAAAGGGAAATATTTGTTCCTGCCTTACAAAACACAGTATTACTTAGAAATGTCAAACTGTGGTATTTAAAAGAATTTTCACCAAAACCCAGACCAAGAAACTTATCTCCAAATGCTTTTAGTTTTTACAAACTTTTCCTTCAAAAGCAATGCTAAAAATTAAAGTCATGTCTCTCCTCCCTGAACCAAGAAATGATGCTGTTTTCACTGAAAAAAGGACTAGTTGCTGAAAGTGCACAAGGAAGAAAAAATAAAAGTACCAAAATGTCGAGCAACTTCCCTCAGCTGGACAGCAAATTGTCTCTTTGTGAGGCATTGCCTCAAAGGACTGTTTCTAGCTTCTCAATCTTTGGTGTGTTTAGGTCTCTTTTAAGTAGATTCTCCAATGCCTTTAACAGTATTTTCTGACCAGAAAGCTAATTTATTTAAGTTACATCTTTTAAATACTCCCAAAACCTTTTAATTATTCAACTAAAAATCGTGTGAGCTGCATTCTGTGTTGAAATGTCATTATAACTTAGTTGTAAAACCAAGCTTATCAGCATGCAACTCAGTTGATTAGAGAACAATAAAGACATTGAGATTAAAGTTCCCAAGTCAGAAAATGCATCTTTCCATACCCACTTACGAACATAACACTTGGAGCTTTCACCTGGCATTACAACAATATGCCAAGCAAAATGTGACTCCAGTAAACATACTCCACATGTTCATCGTTTCCCTCCCATGTTACCACTCCATACACATTTTTCTACTCTTTCCTTCCATCTCCACATTTCTTTGCAAGTGCACACTCCCATGTCCCCAGATTTCTCACTCTCAAGTCTGACTCACTGGTTCCTATTATAAGCGTTAACAAAATATCCCTTAAATTACTCTAAGAGGACATTGCTTGTGCTATGGGATTTAATGCCCTCCTCTGCAAGCAGAAGTGGCAGCTTACCAATACACTTCTCACTGTGCAATGTACAGATATCCAATGCCAGACTTTAAATTGCTCAACAGCAAGTTTTAAATCATTCTGCCGAGGAGTCTGTAGGGAGACATACCAGTCTTTTTTGCAGAGGGAGATCAATGAGCTGTGGAGACATGCTGGCCAGGAATCTCCCTTTCATCTAGATATACACAGTGTGACACACCAGGTGCCAGCTTAACTGCTATTCTTATGGGAATGGGCAACTTCTATATTTGAGAGACGAGTGCATTTTTTTGAGTTTATAGATTATTTTGAATGTGTCAAAGATTTATCGTGGGAGTTAAAGGGTCGAAAAAGTCAGCCAAAAGAAATTCTCAAGCTTAGTATGATGCAAAGATATCAGGGACTTGATCCTGTTTATGAACTCTCCTCTGCTGGCATTCTTGACAGTCTTTGTTCAGCAACATGATTCTTCATAAAGGCAAGGGCCAAACTGAGCTTATGAGCAGTATATGCCTTATGTACACACTTAGAGAGCACTTCTATCTTTTTCTCTTTTTCTCCCTTTTTCTTTTCCCCTGTCCCTTCCAAAATACAACTTTCTTTCCCCTTTTTAGGTGTGTCTTTGCAGGGTTGCAAGCCTTTTGGAACAGCAAACAATCTGAAAGAAATGGAAACATGTCCAGAGCTGGAGAGGACAAAGTCAATACCTCACTTGTACCCAGAGAAAGGAAAGGTGGAGCTATGGCCCTACAGACATGTTTCTGTCTTATTATTGATCTGTTGCTAGTAAGATCTGAACTGGTATCTAAGGTCTAATGATATAGATATTAACTTTTGACGGCAATAGAATGTTTCCTTAAAACACAGAATTTCTTAAAGGATTGCTTTTTGTTACTACAATGAGCCAGAGTATTTCATGGCCATAAAGAAAATGTGAAGTTGCAGTCCTAAAGATGGATCATTGCTGTCCACACCAATATGATATTTCCTGATAAATAACTGTATTTTTAGCTACCAAGGATTCGCAAATTCCATATTTGATTGACATGCCCAGCAGTTGCTCCTTTTCCTCCCCTTCTCTCACGCCCTTTTTTTTTACATTGATCATAACTTTTCAAGACTTCCCTCTGTAGGGTTATGTTACATGTTGCCTCATCAGCTTTTTTATCTTTAAATTCCTAAGACAGGCTATCTTTTCCTATTTCCTAGGAAAAGAGTAGTGTCAGCACAACAGTTCTGTAGACCTCTGCTGAATATCAAGAAGAATTAAAATACATCTCGCTTTCACATAATTGCTAGACTGGAATAGTGCATGTAACATTGGATAGCTTTACCTCCAAAATATAAAGAAACTGCGGTGGGGTTGAGTTAAAGACAGAGATTAATGAGAAAAGAGTTAATATATTTATGTTAGTTTGTATGAGAGAGAAAGAAAAGGCATTTGAAGACTGGTGGGGTGATTCCCTGAGTTTTCCTAAGGTGATGCTTTCGCATATACTGCAGCTGTGGATTACCTGACAGTACGTATTCAGAGAGCAACATGCATCTCAAGGTATGCAGCAACTGAAATACATGTGTAGATAACGAGGATGCTGAACATGAAGCTTGCAAGATTCAAAATAACACTTCTTTTTTCAAACAGCATTGAAAAAGTATGAGGGGAAATATGTCAGCTCTTCTTGGCTTCCTTGTTGACCACATGGAAAGTGCAAGCTATACTGATAGATGCCTTTGAAGAGTTTTTAAAGAATGAATGTAAAGCATAGACTATGTATGATGCATTAAATATATAATGTAAGGAAAATGCTAACAGCAACTTTTTAAAACTTTTTAAAACTTGGAACATGTCCTGTTAAGTTTGGTTAGGATTTTTTAAGTGAAAATTTTCACTTAAAAGGCTATGTCTTTATGGTAGACACAGCATCAGAAATTTCAACCTCCACAAATTATTTTTGAGAACTTTATAAATAACCCACATAACAATTCCTATTGGAATGCTTCAGTTAGCCTCGACTCCAGCATGACCACAAAAAAATAGTGCTGTTCAGAAAACCTTTTGGCAGACCTATGCTTTCACTGTAATTTTCAGGTGCATTTTTCTTTTTATTGCTACTGTATTTAACAGTTTATCACGGATAATTTTCTCTACAGCTGGTATTTTCCAGTTCTGCTTTATTTCAAGTGAGAGAACTGAGTGAACGCAGTAAAAAACTTCAGAAAAATTAATTTGTTTTTAACCTTGCACCATTTCTCTTCTTTTTTTTTTTTTTTCCTCTCCTCTTCTTGTAAGGAAATTCGAAGACTGACACTTCAATGTTTATCTGTAGCATATAAATGCCTGGCAAACCAATGTACAAGTTGAAATGCCAAGTGAAAAGTGTTTAAAGTAAGAACTGGCTGACTGCTTTCTTTAAAACATATACTTTTAATCTATCAGTAACAAAAAGTAGTACCACCTTAGGAAATACCATCTATGAAAAGCCTTTGGGTAAATTACTGTAAAAGAGTGTGACTCATATTTGCAGAGACTAAATGAGGAACAGCCTCTCTTAACAGTCCATATGGAAACTGGGATATAAAATATTTTAGAATCATTGCCTATAGCATAAGAGTTTATTAAAATAAACATTAAGGTGGAGGGGCAAAAGGCAAAAAAACCCCACCAAAACCAACCAGGGGTAAGAAACCAAGATGATCAAATTAAGAAAAAAAAAAAAAAAAAGTTATACATTTAATAAATACTTATAGTAATTAAAACATGCTTCATGAGGCATGAATTCATGAGGTAAAGGATTTACCAAAGGTGGCATATACCGCAATACTTTAAAATGAAGTTTCACTGTATGTCACTTGATTTTGCCACCAATGGAAAACTAGAGTTACTTCGATCATTAATATTCTAGCCTGCTTTTCAAATTTAGCAGCATAAAAACTTTCAAGAACATCAACTAAAGAGGAAAACCTAGTTTCATGAAGCAATAATTTTTATTTTGGTGGAAATAGGCAGATCCCATATTTCCGACACCTACAGATCTATTGATCTAGGCTGAGATTTTGAAAACCATCTCATTGTACATTCTTACACCTTTGAGTACCACTTATATTTCTATCAAGTTTTTTCTCCTTTGACTTCTCAGTATTTCACATTATAGCATCTTGTCTTTTATTAAGAAAAGTGGAAATGTAAAATCAAGAAAAAAAGCCTGAAGGACAACTTCAGATTTTAGGTCGAACTTTGACTGAAGGCAAAATATGCTCCACTGCAGGCCCTTTTTCGCTGTCTTTTCCCTTCCCTGTCACATCCTGCATCTAGAGGCATTTTGTAAGTTATACATGCTCTATACTATTCAGGCTAAAAACACCCTTGCCCTAGAAGGGCTCAGCTGGCAGACACTTTTTTCCTCTGCTGCTTCAGCATATCCTCTAAGCATACACATACACTGAACTAAAACAACATTAGATGATTGTATCACAGTCCCATTCTTTTAAGCTTTAGATGTATAAGAAAAATAGGAGGAAAAGGATTTGTGCCTTTTCTAGTTAATGTATTTTAAAGAAAAATATTTCGCAGTGAGAACCCTCTGACGGATCTTTGTTGATCTGTTTTTAGAAAAATAGCCTACTATTTTGAAATGAAAGGACATTTTTCTTAAATATTGTTCTATAAAAAATAGATTAAATTAACCTGTATTAAGTTAGCAGCTAAATCCCTGCATAGGAAACCAAAGATAGTATTTAACTGTCAACCCAATTCCAAAGAGATATACTTTATTACGTACAATTAAATCAGTCAGTGAAATTAAATAGATCCCTGAAGAACTGCTGTACTGTGTTAGCATTTGCAGCACACTCTTGCAACAGGAGCAAAATGCAGTTTTCTTGACTGTAAGACTGCTTGTTCCAAAATGTACCCACTTATGCAAAATACATATAGTATACATGATATTGATCACATAGGTATCTAGGGCAAGCTTTCCATAAACTCCTAAACAAGTAATCTCATGCCTGTGCCAAATACATAGGGTGAGTATTCTTGAAAGAGAGGCCTGGTTTTGTCAGATAGCAATCATTTAATGAACATAAAGCTTTGATCCTGTTAATGTTAAGGTTCAGAAGTAGCTTCATTATCTGTATCCCAAGGTCACTCCAGTTGCTAACAGATGTAGGATTATATAACAGTGCTTACAGTTTTCATGGTTGCATTTGTTTAATTTGTCCTTTTACGACATCTATTACTTTTTTAACAACTGATTAATTCTTGGCATGACTTTTATAAACAAGGGCAACCACAATGCAATATCTGCATGCAGATGAAAGCAAACTTCATAGCTCTTCTAATACATGGACCAGACACTATAGCTAATTTTTCAAAACTACTGTGTCATTTCTTTGTGCCATATATACCATACATGCTCATGTCCATGGGCTGCTATTTGCAATATGGTTCAGTCTCAGTCTTTTCTTAACACAGGGTCAGTTGGCTTTATTCCTTCTTTATTCCTGCTTCTCTTCCCCTTTCCCTAGCTTCGCTAGACAGAAGTTTACTATATGTCATGCCTTGATGCCTTGACTTGTTTTCACTGAATATGCTAATGGTAAATCTTTAATCAACTTTCAGGCCTGAAAGAAGCTTCCCATGCCTTGAATTCATAGTGGTACAGTGGTTACATGCTCTGCTGAAAACACAGTTCCAGTAACAGTCTCAAAAAAATTTAGCATAAATTCATATTAATATCCCATTCAAGAATCATGACAACTGGGTGGGGTGTGTGATGGAATCTGTTAAAACAAAAAACAAAACCAAAAAACCCTCCAAAAAGCATTCGATAAGTTGTGTGCTAACAAAATAAGGCTGACTGGTTTCTGTGCAATTGCTCTCAATAACATTATCTGAGAAAAGCCTTTGAACAAACAAACAAACGTACCTTTCTTGAAGAATAAGTTTGTTTTCCTTCTTCCAGAAGTCTTTGAAGTCAGAACTGAATTCGTGCCAAATACTGAAGAAAGAATGTGGGGAAACCTCTTTCTCTCCCATTTTTGTTTTCATACAGAAATAGGCTGCAGTTTCCAAAAAGCTGTCAAAAAAAGCAAAACCGACAAATGTTTCAGTACCCGCTGATGCAAACATTATTTTTTTCTTACTTAACACCCACATAATACTTAATTATTCTTGGTAGCAGATCTAAAAGAACATAACAACAGAACGGTTCTGAGCTCTTCATGTACAGATACACAATGTCAGATGATTCTCCAGCAAAGTTGGGGTCTAGCATCCATCATAGGTTCTGGTTTTAACCAAAGTATTTTTCATTTCAAAAGCTAAAATGAATGCACTGTCCACAGCCCTGCAAATCCGGATATCCACACCTGCCCTTATATTGCTTTTCTGTTGTGTTTAAAGCTGTTTTCAAACCACAGAGTCAAAGGACTGTAAATAAAGTTCTTCAGGTTCTGTTAGATCTGTAACATAGCACAATAGGGTAGATGGCTTAGGCTGAAGCTTACACAGAAACGGTAAACCTCAAACCTGCTGTGCACTGAACAAGAAATGATGCCACAGAAAACTGGGCCAGGAGCAACTGTGCTAGAAAACAGGTGCCCGTCATGACTCTACCAGAATGAACTGACAACACCTTTTCAGCACAGCAAAAGTAAAATAATATATTGAACACAATAGCTACATCACAAACAAGAACTGATGCTGAAACACAAAGGTCATATTTCCAACATTGAGTGAGGACTGTGACTGCAACTGAATTTTACAGATTTCCAAGTTTGAATCGTTTCTGGTTTATTTCAAGTATTAAAATACGTAGGAATGTTACAGGAAGCTGTGGAAGAATTGTTTCAAAAATTAATTGCTTAATTAACTATTATTCCATTTTGATTTCTGACTTAATGTTTTGTAAATACTGGAGCTTTTAAGAACATTTTTCTCATGTGAAGCTCAACATGGAAGCCTCTGAAGAATTGTTTATTTTATAAAAATTTCTATGGAAAGGTGTCTCTTGAAATATGATTGTAGATGCCTTGCTCACTGATCTATTACTACTTGTTGAATCCAATGATAATTTTCTATGAAATACACATCACAACTTTGATCACTTTAATTATAGGAAATTAAATGCAACTCCAGTAAAATGAAAATGTTATTTTAGTCACAGAAGTTGTATCTTCATTCATGGACTTTTCTAACTGAAGATAGACTGTTTTGATAATTGTTGTAATTTGAAGTGTTTAATGGTGACAATAATATACAAAGATTCAACCATTCAGAAGGGTTAATCTCACAAAGCCTCTGTGAAACTCTTTGTCTTAAATACTAAATACTCCAGTTGTTCTCCCCAACATGAAAACTAAACGTTTACATCAGTTATCCTATTTCTGAATAAAAAAAGCCTACAGCTTAAAAACAGGAGTTTACCAACCAAATTCTACACACTTTTCCCTCTTAATTTGTAATTCATTTTTCCATCTGCTGAAGCAAAATTAAGCTGTAAAGCAACAAAGACGTAGGACAGAAAAATATAAAAGACAAAAAAGATTGTCATTTTTAACCCATTGTATTGATACTCAAATGCCACCTTACCTGAGCATACCATTCCTTCAGCTCTGTCAGCCTACCATGACATGCTGTTCTGTAAGTCAGCACTTAGTTATTAAATAGAATAAAAAAATAATATCCCTGACACCCATCAGTGATCTGCACTGTATTTTGAACTTTTTACCTACTTCAACATATTTTGAACTTTTCCAAGACTGCAAATATATCAGGGAGATCTTTTGGTTTTCTTCCCAGCCTCTTCCCCCAGACTTACAGCTCTAGAATTGGTTAGTGGGGCATTTTAGAATCATAGAATAGTTCAGGTTGGAAGGGACCTTCAGGTCATCTAGTCCAACCCTCCATCAATGAGCAGGGACATCTTCAACTAGATCAGGCTGCTCAGAACTACATCCAGCCTGGCCCTGAATGTGTCCAGGGATGGCACACGCACCAGCTCTCTGGGCAAACTGTTCCAGTATTTTACCACCCTCATTCTGAGTTATATAAAAGGTGCATTTGATTTTTCAGAATAAACTTGTAGCATTTTTGAAGGAACATGAAGAAATCTGGATGCATCAGCTGAGTCAATGGCTTATTTTTAAGGAAGCTCTTTGAATGAAGGCCACTAATGATTCACAGAACATAGATCAGAAATTAAAATAAGAAGCCTTGTTCTGAGAAATGTGTCTTCAAACCATTCTGCAATTGACAATAAAGTGAAAAGAAATTGACAGTGAATGGCTGTCCTAAGCAATGCTTTTAAATTTGAGGTAATGAGCTAGAATTCCCTTACAGAAAAACATCACAAGAAACAGGAAGTCAAGACAAAATGAAATTCATACTATACAGAAAAACAGCAGTAACCTTTTTTTACAGACACAAAGGCTTCTATTACCCTTCAGTTATTCCAACTATCCTATGGGAGCAGAAGGAGATAGCCAAAGTTTTTTTTCTAGTGACTGAAAACCTCCCTGAGGACCACTTTAAGAACCAGTACAACCTTACAAATGTATACAGATGTGTCTAAGAGCTATAACTTAATTTCCAGGTTTATAGACAGAACAGAAATGCTCATCCAGATTCCTTGCTTCCCTGGCAGTTACTCTGGGAGGTAAGGGAAATAAGCTGTTTGTGAAATGTAAAACAGCAGCAGCGTAGCAGGTTGTCATTGTTAATACATCACACCTTTCTAATGCTCAGTAACAATGCACAAGACATCAGCTGCAATATAGTAAGACTTGAGGGCACAATTCTCCATGAATCAAATATTTTTTCTAAATATGCAGATCAAACAGCCAAGACAGTTACTAAATTTCTTTCCAGCCGGAGAGGTCCACCCTTATTTAGCAGTTAAGTCTCTTAGAGTACATTTAGAAGACATATGGAAACCTGCTTGCTATACATTTGATGCTGTCATTTTTGTAGTAAAAAGACAAAGTGGCATAATTCGCATATGAAAGACAAAACAAATAAAGTGAATCCAAATGCATCAAATAATAAAACATGCACAGCAATATTATCCTCTATGTTATCACACTTTCTAAAGATCTGATTTGAAAATGCTTACATATGTCAAACTAGACATAGCTCAAAGTTGATTCCAGGAGGGGATACACATTTTAAATACAAAGAGAAATTTAGATGACATTGCCATAACCCCAAGACTGCATATCATCCTTTCATACTTCAGCCAGGCAGCAAATACCTCTTCTCTGGTGCTTTAAAGTGGGGCAGCCCATTCAAATTTTTCTGTTGATCCTTCGTCAGATTTTTAAACAAAACATCTGTAAATACCATTAATACTGCTCCTGACTATATCTGCAGGCACACAGACATTTTGAAGCAAGTAAGGGACTAGAGTTCAGAAAGCTTGTGTTCCTATATCCAAATTAATTTCTGCATCATACAACCTTGGGAAATTCATCTGACCTCTCCAGATTTAATTTCACCTATCTGCAAAATCAAACATTTATTACAAACAGGAATTGCAAAGCTCATTTAGTGTCCATTTCTCAAGTGAGAAGGTTTTTACTTTTCCATACTCATAGCAAATAAAGGACTGTGCATTGGAGAAGAGAGAGCAGTCATGGAAGAGGGAAGGAATTGCATGTAAGTTATTTTCAGGGATTAAAAGAGGTAAAGGATGTCACTGGCTTCGCTTCAAACAGCCTGACTTTGCAAGCATGATTCTAAGCAGTGATGTTTACACCACTGTCTCATCCTGGTATGTCAAACCCCAGAATTCTTTGAAAGATTTCAGACTGGGTTTCATATCCTTCATGCTGGCCCTGAAAGAGAATTAAATGACATTAACTCTCTCAAAACAATGGAAGAGATGCTCATCCCTAATAAGTAAGAAAAGAAATAAGATCAAGAAAGATGTTTAGCTTCTTTTCTCCTTTCTCATCTTCTAATTTTCTTGGTTCAAGTGTTTATTTAATTCAGAAAAATCACTTCAAACTGAGATGAGTGAACTCACAGCTTACTCAAATGTGGAAATTTGGTGAATGAATCATTGGACTCTTCTGTGTGCTCTCTTGTGTACAACTACGAGACTATGTAAATGATTTTTCTATCTAGAGGGAAGGAAGGAATGGATACACTAACAGCCAAACCAAATTTAGTCATACAAGAAAGAAAGATGACATGCACATTGCAAATGGCTCACTGACAGCATTTCTAGCTAAGGGATCTGATCCATTAGGAATATTTTAAGAGCAGCTATGGATTATTCAGGTTTTTTCCATTCCATTCTGAAGCCAGTTAGAAAGCAGTTGCAGACAATGATTCAGATTCAAGTCTGCTGCATGCAATGCATTAGTCAGTTTATAAATATGTATATGTGTTTGTACATATGCATGTATGTATGTGAATGTATGCAGTAAGTCAAGAAAAGGAGAAAGGAGATAGAGCAGCTGGCAACTACAAAAATAATTCTCCTGCTAAAAAAAACCCCAAAACAAACCCCAATCAACCCCCCCCAGAATGCATTAAGGAGATAAATCAACAATAGTAAACAATGGACAGCAGTAGTTTCATCTCAGCATCATTGGCTGTGTCCAAACAAATAGCAAAGTAACTATAGGATCAGGCATGCCCTGACTGACCTCAGAAATGTGGAACACATGCACAAACACACTCATCTGGTTTCCCCATACAGCAAACTATATCACCTGGAAGAGTAAAGATTTGTTTCAATGTGAATTTAAAAGCAGAAAAAATATTTCTATTATTTTGCAAGAAAAATTCTGTACTGTTTAACGGATAACATATTTTTGGTTGAAGTTCAAAATTGGATATTCTTCACTACTTTGGTTTGGCTTTATAAATTCTAAGCATTTTTTATGTACATTTGAGATTAAGATCAGGTAGTGCTGGTGGTGGTACTGTGTTAGTTTTGTGAAGCAGCTGTGTTTCAGAAGCAGTTCTGAGTCAGGAAGGAGCCACTAAAGTATATTTTTGTTTGATTAATGTCACATATAAAATTTAGAACTAAGCATAGTCTAGCAAAAAAAAAGAAGTAGAAAGGGGAGAAAAGACTATATGTGCCTCTTACTATTTTAAATCTGACATGGGTAATATTTAAAGCCAAACTGAGTTGGCAAGCATATAAGCCTGTTCAGAGTGTTGATCCTGAATTGATGGACACATAGGGAAGATGACTACAGTACACAGGTAACAGGACTTGCTTGCTGGAAAAGCTAATCATATGAATTGTCATACACAATTCTTATTTTATTTTATAAAGAGGAAAAGGCTCTGTACATATTTTCTCTGTGTTTTCAAAGTCTGAAAGCATTAAGGAGAGTTAATCTTAAGAGAGAATACCAAGCACTTTAATAAAGTCACACAAAATTATATAAAATGAAACAGAACCAAAATCCTGGTTATTGAAATAGCAGAGTTGTGAGCAAACTTAACATGCTCAGTATCTTAAGAAGTCTCTTATTTTCTAATGACATATTTTGTTGAGATCCTCTCTGCACCATAACTTTACATCACTTCACCCTTTTATTTTTCTTTTTTTCCTCAATATCATTGCCTCTCCTCAGTGCTGTCCCTTGTCCTGCATAATTAGAAGAAATATAAAAATAAACATAGATTCATCCAAAATACCCAGTGCTTAAATGTCAGAATGTTGGTAAGAAATTTCTGGTGGTCCTCCCCTCCCCCCCACCCCTTTTTTTTTAAGGAAGAAAAGTATCTTTCTTATAGTAAAAAGAAAGTTGAGATAATATGCCAGTTTAAGCCAGCTGCCAGAATCATTAATCTCTTCTTTCACTTGCCAATTTAGATTGTGTAACTGTGGATTTTGTAATATTGTTCCTTAGAAAACAAAGGTCTCAAGAGATTTTTTTCTTTCCTCTAAAAAATGCAATGTTTTGAATCCTAAATCATCTCCCTCAACTCTAGTCCCTTGCCTCCTATAAACTCATATTAAACAGACAAGTGTTTTATTGCTCCAACTAGATTAAAATTAACAACTTCCAGAACAAAAAAAAACCCAAAAAAAACCAAAACACCTCTCCCCCCCCAAAAAAAAAAACAAACAAAACAAACCCAAACAAAAAAAAAATCTTTCTACCTTTGTGGTACCATTTTTCCCCCCACAACAAAAGCCCAACAAGCAGGATCCAATGTGAAGAACAGGAAATTCTGTTTTGACAGGCCAATCTGCCTTTTTCATGAGGATGTTTATTGTATTCCCCGAACACTAGGAATTATTTACAGCTTTCACATTCATCAACAATGATCAATATTATCAGCTACACACACTGATTAGTAACACAAATGCACAAGTTGCGTATTTTATATCTTATGCTACACACTGAAGGCAGCAGAGCCAGTAAGTGAAGCAAAGCACACGCTGACACACACTGTTAAATTCAATAGGTATTGCAAATATAACCTTGCGCTTAAAACAAATATTTTAGGAAAACAAAAAATTTTTAGAGGACTGATGAACTCATGGAGTTAACAATTAATAAAACCTTCACATATTAGATTGCCATTTCAATCTCAGCTCATACTGTTATTCCAGATCCTTGGACTTACATCATTCAATGGGCGAGTATTTCTTTAGCCCTGTCCTTTAGGAACAAAGTCCCTCATAATAGGGGTAGCAAAATAACATGGCCATAACTAATTTATAGTGTTGTTGGAAGGTGAATTTGAGCACCAAGATTTTCACAGTTTCTATTTTAAACATTAATTTTATCAGGTCCAGCCTAAGGTACATTGGTTGGGAAAAATGAAGAAATTTGCCAGATTGCTTCTTGTTGCTTGTACCTCCTGGAAACCTTAAGTTATCAGGGATCACAGTTGACAATAACTCTTAAAAGTATTCATCAAGATTTTCCTTCTTTGGTTTTATTATTTATTTTTTCTTATTATTCTCATTCTTCTCTAAACCACTAGGCTACAACTAGGGCCCTTGATATGTATAGCTTGGGTTGGATTTTTTTTAATTGCTATGATATAAGCAAATGCTCCACTGATGTAACAATGCCATCTTTTATCTGAGGCAGTATAGGATTAGCTGTTAGCTTGGCAGATAGAGCTTTTTTAATATTGATTAAAAAAAAAAAAAAATATTGAAAAAGCCATTACACACAGAGTAAGCCTCCAACCATTTGAAAATCAAGGGTCAGGAAGTGGAGGTTAGAGGTATCTTTGCTACTTTGCTGTATCATGTATAAAGTATTTGTCAGCCGCAGCTCACCTAGGAACTGGGGTTTATGTGAAGCCAAATGCTGTTATGCATATTTAAAGGTTATGTCTCTGTTCAAGAGTACTATTGAGAATAAAATATGAATTGAGATACTGCATTAGAAACAGCTAACCTTGCAGGGTTTTTTGTCTCCGACAATTGTATTCTAACAGGCCTCACAGAAAAAACAGCAAGCATTGTTTAGCATGGCTCTTCTAATGCATTTTTAATTTGAATGTGCTTTCTCCTGTCATTTTATATTGACAGTTTTAAACAGGTTCAAACTTTGTCTCAGAAGTTTGGCTTGACATAATTGCAATTCCATAGAGCAATCCACTGTAATCTGCATACTTTGCATGAACACGTAGGTTCTCTTTCTCAGAGTTTAATACTTTTAATTTTATTTTAGTGTATATCATGCCAATGTATGCCAGCTAAGCTGTTATGCAGACACATGGATAGCTCTGTACTAAACTGGGCGTACACAATATGAGCATGCAGAAAACAATGTCATGTAATTGTGTGCACTGGAAAGTCAGATTCACTAACGTATCCTAGAGAAAACTATTTTTCTCTCTTGAAAAAACTAATATATGAGTTTCAAACATATTAAATAACCCTTGGCCAGTTGAGCTTTAAGAAATAATAAGGTGCCAGTAGACACAGAATACAGTGATAGGATGAATTTCAACAGCAGTGATCTGACACACAAGCTGCTAGCCTTAATGCTGTTAGAAACAGCTAAATGCACCATGTTAAAGCCCAAGTTGTCTCCTGATGTTTCTATTAACACACTTCATCTTCACTGTCTAGTGCAATGGAGGCCTTTTGAGCAATTATTATTACTTAAAGTGGTTATATTATATATGGAGGTAGTATAATCATTGTGCACTGAATTTTGTGTTAGAAGTTTTATTACGCTTTTTCGACTTATCGATATCAATCTTAGCCTTGTAATCTGCCTACTCCCATGGTATAGCAGGGTCAAGGACAGTTATCTAACAAAATAAGAAGTAATTTGCCATAAATCTAGAGCAGTTTAATTAGATATCTAGACAGAAACCACACAAATGCTGTACCAGATTTCAGGTATATAAAATATTAACCCACACTCTAAGAATATAACCCATCATAGATTAAATTTTATACATGTTCATTTACAAAAACACAGTCTAGAAATAACAGGTGAAATGAATCTATAGGTCTGATTGGGAGTATTGTCATATGTTCTTTCTATTTTTGTGCTCAAGTCAAACTTAGATTTCAGCTTCTATTAATTGAAAATTATAGCATAAAAATGCTCTGAAATACTTGGGTATCACAGAATCTCCTAGTATTGTAAATGTGTTGTGGTGCAGTTTCTTCTTAACCCTTCAGGATTGTTCTGAAGAGCATTTTAATTCAGTGTGCAAGAGCAAGAGCTCTCCCCTTAACATGCATGAACACAGGATTTCCTGATATCATCAAAAGCCAACAAACTATGAACGGAAGAAATCTAGCCTCTGAGAAGACAGAAATATTCACAGGGCTTTCATATTCTTAGAGTCAATTTCAACATAATCCCATGAAAGTTTAGGTTCAAACTCTAGGTTGATGAAGTGTCAGATTGAAAAGGTTTTTACATTCATTTTTCAAACATTAGGCAATTATGACTGAACTCCTAATTTATCCCAATATATTTTCTTCATAGAGTGACAGTTATCTTTGTTTAGATGAGTAGAGAAAAATGGGTAGCATTTTCTATAAGGATCAAGTTTAAATGAAAACATGGCAGCCATTGGAATTAATGAAATAATTGCAATAAATAAGCTTATCACTCTGGATATTTGAATTATCAATATTCATGCATCCAAGCAAAGCTATATAAACCATACTCCTTTGGCCTAAGAACACACTCATATCTGGAAGAGTTGTTTCCATCCCTTCCAAGGACTACACAAAGGCTTCATGGTGTTTCAGGTCTGGAGTGACCACTGCTCTAGTTATTTTCTTTGGCATGGAGAAGGTACTTTTACCTCCTCAACAGACTGAATAAGATAGAACCACCTTTTAGGCATTAGTTAAGAAAAGAAGTTGGTGCAAGTTCTCCCATGAAAAGTCTTCATTTAAGACAATGCAGAAGGGATTTAACTTGTTAATAAAGACAAGAAACAAGACAACAAGGCTGAGGAACAAACTGAGCATGAGTAAAGAGGCAAAACTTTTTTAGCTCGTCACATAGTCTCCATATATAAGCACACTGGGGTTTCAGCAGTAGCCTGAGGCAAATCCTATACTGCGGAGGGGCTGACGGCTGATGGCAGCCTTCCATCAGCTGGCAATGATTACTGCAGGAATGACCTGTATTGTACAAGTTATTACTGGATAGTTCCCAGATGAGTTAATGCAATTGTGACCTAATTAAACCACATCCCTGAAGTTGTTTTTCTATTTGCATATACATGACAACAGCAATACAGTATAATAATCCTTAAAGTAAATCTTAAAACACAACAAGGAAGAAAGCAACAACTGCAGTGGCAAATCAACGTAAAAGACTAAAAGCAGAAACGTTTTTCACATTTAAGTCAGAGTCACCGCAAATGTGAACAATATATGATGAAGTTCTTAGGAAACAATCTTAACTAAACAGCTCAGGTAGACAAAATGATGAAAGAAAAAACCTACTGAACATAATCAGGAACTGATGCACAAGGGAGAGGCACTGGAACTAATTACATGTATCCACACACACACAAGCATTTTACTTCAGCTGTAACAGCTCAAGAGCAATATGAATTTTTGAAGACTTCTCAGTGAAACCACCTGCTGGACATAAACTGGAGGTCAAAACAATGTGCCACATTTAAAGATATTAATTTTATTAACCACATGTTTCTTCTCTTAGTTTTTTGGGTTTTGGTTTTAATCCTGAATTTACTGCTGTAGCATTAGTTTTGGTTAAGATCAGACTCCAGTCATTTTAACTATACTGTTATCAGAGTGTTTCTTAGCTGTATTGTTATCAGTGCTACTTAGCTGTGTAACTGTATGTGTGTCTTAAACTAATATCTTTGCTCTTTTACTGTAAGATGCAACAATATAGGCCTCTAAATAAACTGCAGAATAAGTTGCACAAATATGAGTTTATATTGCAGAATTTTAGATCTCTGAATTGTACCCTGTCTGTTAAAAGCAGTTACAATTAGTTCATACTAGCACTGAATGCCATTAAATGCAAACTAATTAAGAAACAATTTGTTTTCTAAGCAAGCAGCGCAATACCTTTAAAAGAAAAGAAAATGCTTTTACACAAAAGTCGTACAAATGCTTATGGACTTGCAGTCATTTGGCAAATATTTTCTGAAAAAGACAAAGACTTTGTCCTTGAGGGAAAGCTCAATTACCCATATGTCAGAAGAGACTTTCTGACATAACTAAACTGCTGGCTAAGTTTCCATTACTACATATTTACAGGCCCTGATATTTTGTCAGAGGCAGGATACTAAACTAGAATTATCCAATCTGTTTAACAATCTGTAAGCTTCTTCTATACACATTTCCTTTGCTCACCAAGTATTTACTTTTTGCTGATCCAGCTAATGTATACCTACAGTCTGAAATGTATTACTATGAGCAATTCAAGTCTGCATTCTGGGAGCCACACAGTGAGAAAAGAGACCTAGCAGTAAAGAACCAACAAAGGATGAATGGCCAAAGGGTAGTGAAAGATGGAGTCCAACAACATAGTCTTGCCTTTCAGTTAAAAGTGTAGTGATGCTGGGCTTTTTTAACTACATACCTTTCTCCATTCTGAGCTTTTCACCACTTTATTTCAATCATTTACTCAATTTTCACTTTAACTTTACAGTTCACTTTTGGAAACAATCCAAACTATTGTGTGGAGGGTAGTGAGGTGGGAGGCACATTTACTATTTTAAAGGATTACCAGACTTAGGTGCTACATTTCTAGGTGTTGCTTTTCAGCAGTGCCATTGTACCATACTGTGCTATTTCTCTAAGTGTCATCAACTTGTCAGGTCATAAGCAGGTGTAAAGCTTTGTTCCTCCCCAAGTCTCATGTTCAGTGAAGCCAATGGAAGTCTGCAAAGTGTTGTGACAGGAGTAGGTTTTTTGCAGGGAATTTAAAGGTAAACATTCAAAATTAATGTAATTTGTTGCTACAGCAAGGAAAGCAACAGCATATTGCTAAATGGATTATTAAAAGTCCTGAAAACAGAAGAGGTGTCTGGGAGGCTGCACTCAGGAAGCACTTAAAAGCCTAAAAATCACTGGAATGTGCAAGTAATGGGAGCAAATTATAAAATAAAACAAATAAAAATATCCTGACACAGGAAGACAAGTATTCCATACTCAGCTACACACATCCTAAATTCCCAAGTTGATACTTGCATCAGAAGGCAGAAAGTCCTGTGTTGGACCTTTTATAAAACAAATATATATTCATATAATGCATTGGAATTTACTAACAAACAGATTAAATTAAAATCAGTGATGTACACAAAGCCATGACGAGGGGCATTTGTCTACCCAGCTGTCATTAGCCATCACAGCAGGAAAAAACAGGGGAACAGTTTCACCCCAAATCCAGCCACCATTATATGGGACTGTTGTCTCAGTGACCTATGTTATCACTTCAAACAGGGTTACAGTATCTGAACTATTAGAAATAAAAGGATCTAGAGCAATTTGCAGTGCTACTGCACTGAATTTAAAATCCAGTGCTTCATTGTTTGACTGAGAGACAGCAGGAAGAACTGAAGATCTTATGACTGTGTCTCAGGTCTAAACTAAACATCTCCAATTCAATTTATGAATGACTCCTGAGGTGTTATTCCAACAAGAGACAAATCACTGCATGTAAAGAGAAAAAAGAAAAAGATCATCTCAACTATTTCAGTGGAAGAAAGATCAGCATTACAGTCTGGATTTATTTTCTTCTTGAAAAAAGATCCTAATCTAGAAGCCTTTCAGTGAGATCAGAACACAACACTGGATATGGTATTATAGAAAAGTAATAAAACTACATACTATTCCTTCATAGCTATTCAGCTGAAGAGAGCTAGTAAGGCAGAGAATTCGGACCTTCATCTTCAGTGAATGCTGTTTCTAGTAATTCTAGTGAGGTTGTTCAGCTGTTACTTCTTCAGGAATGAACTGCAAGAGGAGGAGTAACTATCTCATTTCTGATTATAAGTGGGCAAGACTATATTTCTGCTTCTGTAATTGCTTTTTATCCTACCATGGTAAACAACACATCAGCTATCATATTACTTTCAACAACTTTTTTGCACTCCTGGTTTCTGTTTGCTGTGGATACTGTGATCAAACTAGCTCATTCTAAAATTCTGTTAAACATAACTGGAAACAATAGTGCTTATAAATTTTTCCCCCTGCTGAAAGAAAATCGCATCTTGAAAGATTAGAGAGACTTAAAGCTAAGTAAACGAAAATCAGAAAACAGGGAATGTATTTGTTTGCTTGGTAGAAAGTGTGCTGTATCTCTAAATTTTCAAAGATGCTAAATTTTAATTATAAATTTGTTTAAATGTATGCCACTGTGTGAATTAATCATTCAGCTGTGCATTTTGGGACAAGAAACACAATCCAAAATTAAACAAATAAAATAAAAATAAAAATGAAAGCAGCCACCAAACTCTGGATTCTTAAAATATAGAAGTATAGAAGCATCTCTTTCCCTCCTCCTCTTCCCCTCCTGTTTTACTTCTTTCCTCTCCCCCTAAACCTGTGTTTTTCACTTTCACTTGTCAAGTATTTCACAGTTTCTCAAGTATTTAACAATGAGGATCTAATTGGAAAGTGCCAGGTTCTTTTTTGTTACACTTTATCAATATTGTTAAGGGAATGATGTAATTGTTTGGGGTTTGGTGAAGACATTCCATGTCACTTCAGTGTTAATACCAGGCTGGAGCCTTCCTTGTCTGCCTGTGCAAGCTAGATAAACACAGACCTGTGTGCTTTCTTCTCATCTCAGGATACTTACTCAGAGAGATCTTGGAACATATGCTTATTGCGAGCTAAACATTTCACTTTTCATTTTATCCATGTGCCAGAAATCCATTCCTTGGATAAACACTTTACATACTGACACTCTTAAAGTCACTAAACACGATAAATAAAGAGAGAATACATCATTTTAAAACCGATTAAACATTTTCTCATTTGTGACAAATGAACAGCTATACACTGTATGGAGTCCCTGGAGCAGACATTCCATTCTCTTTGTCTTTATTTTGTGTGGAAGATTAACTTTCCATTTCAGCTCCTCTATTGCACAACTGAGCTTTTCTAAAATACACATTGCTGCATTTTCCCCAAATCATTATTCATTTTAGAAACATTTTTGTTGTTACTGCTGCAAGAGCTTTCCTTTTAGACTTTCATATTTTTACAGAGATATCAGCTTTACTATTTTGTGGAAAAAGAAAAAAAGAGGTAGTTTCTCCTGAAAGCTAAAATAATACTATCATGAGGTAGACCTGAACATGGGTTGAAGTTATCCGCTTCAAAAAGAAAAATCCAAGCGCATTAATCACATTAATTTTGCTCCATCTAACCCATCGCATTTCCTTACACTACTTGCTTGTCTAGTCATCCTATGCATTGCTGTTCTACCTATGATTAACCAAATGTAACTAATCTTTTATTTTGCTTGTTAAGCTCTCATCATCTTTTTCACCCATCCCCTGCCAAACAAGATCCCAAGCATTTTATTTCTAAGCCAAATTAAAGATCTTAATCAAATAAATACACATACCAAAACTATACGATGAAGCTGTTCTCAATATAGTAACAAACACCATTAATCTGATTGGTAATTTCAGTGGAAAGGTGGAAGGAAGGAAGAGCTAGCTATGTAGCCTACATAATAGTAAAACAGAACTTTGCACTAATGTTGTCCTAGCATAATTCCTCATGTGTTCCATAAAAGGTTTTGCATGGGATGATACTCTTGCTAGATATTCACAGTAATGAGGAACAACAAAGCTGAATTTTCTTTGACAAACTACTATGGCAAAGGAGCTGCTGTGCTCAGCATAAGGGGAGAAGAAAGAAATACGACAAGTCAGAATAAGCAGAACAAGCTGAATGAGAATCCAGGGAGCAGTTTGCTTTCTTCTACGTATTGTAGATGCTAGATATACCAAGAGGAAGTTTTTGATATGATGGCTCCAGTGCAGTTGGGTTAAAAAATAAGAATGGAGAGTGAATTAGACACCAGAGGACAGTGACAAGTCACAAGATTTCTAAATAATCTGCAGATTCCTGCTGTCCTTAGTTATCAGTTAGTTTTGGACAAGTAGACTAATCCTTTTTCCACAGACAAAACAGTTTCCTTAAAAGAGCAGTCAGAGATCACAAAAATATCATCTCCTAACTGCAGTTTCTTCTCTCGAAGTTTTATTATGAAACAGATATTTAAGGACAAGACTTCTGTAACTCCACAGTTAAAGAAACCTAAGAAATGTCAGGAATGCCTTTCATGTACCTGAGCAAGAGGTATGACATTAAGCCAAAGAAATACTCCCTTTGTTCCATTTTTTCCGTCATGACCCTGCATCACCGATGCGCCACTCAAAGACCTAACATCTCTTTACAAGTAAGATGGGAGGCTCTTGTGGCATAGGAATATCCACTCTCCCCTTGGCTTCCTTTCAGGTACTATCTTTAGTATGTGGCCCAAGGGAATACAGACAAAATGTTGTTCTATACCACAAAAGACATCAACTGCACTGTGGCATTACAGCAGGTGGCAAATTTGGGCATCAGGGCCAAAGCATGGCTAATGAACCATAGTAGAAACTGGAACCTTTTATGGTGGCATATTTTACAGGAATTCTATTGAGGGACTTCTCAGACTTGGGCATGTATAAAGATTATATTCATTAGCATATATTCAGTGGCAGTTGTAACTGGTAGAAAAAAGAGGATGCTATTTTTAGTGAAAGAAAAACAAATGCAGACCATCAGTTTCACTAAATCTGGACTAAAAATGGTGTGCGTCATGTTTAGGTCTTTTGCTCGGACAGATAAATATCTGTCCCATTTAAATGCTCTTTCTGGAGAACACTGCAAAAATCAGAAGAAACCACAAGTGTGGAATGCAGTGAAGTTCCCAATTTTGAAAACTCTCCCAACTACACACATCTGTAATGAAATTTAATGAGGTATTTTGCTTTTTGCCACAAAAGAAATATTTGAAGATCTAATAGCAATTCTACAAAGGAAATCACATTAAATTATACAAATCCTTAGTATATTAAAAAACAGATTATTTCAAAGCAGACATTTTATAAGCACACAAAACAGTACCTAATGAATAAGAGTTGTATAGGAAATGCTATGTGTGTCTCAAATTATCACAATTCTGCTGCAGCATGAACAGTTTTCTCTTATTCCAAATAGTATATTCTGAATTTATTTTTATGTAAGGCACATGCATTTTCCAAAAGACAGAAGTCATGTGCAATATTTCTGTAAAGGTAGTCTGCATGCCTATAGTCCTTCAATTTCTTTTTTCCTAATTATCATATTCAAATTGACAAGTGCATTTCTTTCACTATTCAAAAATACAGTAATGTTGTCTGCCAAGACAGCAACATCTACCAAAACATATTTTTCGGAGAAAGGTTTTACTACATTGTTCTTTCTTACCTTTTATGCGCTTCTGTCAGTGACTTTTCTTCATTTTCTTGGTCTGTTTTAGCTGTAAAAATACAATCAAAGAATTAACTACAAGGCAAAATATAATGTTGTTTCAAGGTAATGTTCCTTGTAAATATTACATATAAAAAGCGTATAGAAACCACATGAGGATATACTCATGTACATCAGTTCTGAAAGAAAAAATCCCACTACCAAAATCAACAAAACACAAACAAAACTACATGAATTTTTATAGCATATCCCCATTAAGAAAAAGACAAAAACCAACCAAAAACCCAAACAAAAAAATCTCTAAACAAGTTTTGAAAATCAAAAAAGATCTTGCAGTAATATAAAGAACAACCAAGTAATGAAAGTGATTTAAAAATAGATCTTAAAAAATTATTGTGAAAACTTAACAAATACAGGAACTGGTCTACCAAGAAAAGCTGAGTGAAGAGCAGGAAAAATTCAGTTTTTCTAAAAATTGTTTGATAGTCACAAATAAAGCTCTCTTCCTTCTCCCTGCATTCACCATCTCCCTACACACACATCAGTTAGTGAAGCCTTAGAGCTATAGTGAGCCCATGTCGAAAACATGACTGCTTTTATATAAAGGAAATTAACATTCGGTGATCGAAGTACAAAACTGTCATTGACACACATTGGTGAAAAAATGACCTATTTAACATGTGTTTTCTCATATTTTATTTTGTACCTATTTTACTTAACTTAGGTGAGTATTCTGATGAAAAAGTCTATAAGAACATGCATATTAACTTAGGCATCACCAGTGTGCAAAGAAATAGTACAAACCGCTCTGTATATGTGTGCTTAGGTGAGATTTATACTTATATACTCATTCTGGTAGCACAACTTAAATCCCAATTAAAATTTGCATACTTCAGCCAAAAGCTTTTTAGTTTGGAACTTGTCCCTCCTTTTCATTCTGCTGGATTGCTGGCCTGTTAATTTGCTAGGAGAGTTTTAGGATTCCCAAAAGTCAGTGGGTTTTGGGACATGAAGAGATTCTGAACTGTTCTGGAACCAAGTGTCAATGGTACAGAATTCATATTGAAATTGAAAAACAGAAGAAAAAAACTTAAATCTATTTTTCATTTCACTTTCCCTACATAGTTCTACAACAATAATTAATCAAAATTATTTTTCTACATTTTAGACACACAACCTTTGAAAAAGGAAATCCTGATTTTACATTTGGCAAAAATGAGGAAAACAGTGGAATTACCAGGGATCAAAAGCAACCACTATTTTCTGTTACAATGTTTCAGCCAACAGCACTTTAAAAACATACACTAACACTAAAATAGATACTCGAAATCTACAGCAAAGATACACAAATGGAGTTTCCATATTCTTTCCCCAATAAGAACAAGGATCAGAGCTGTGACTGATGCCTCAAATTCTCTTCATTGTAGTAATATTGTATTCTGCTGAGTAGGGTGAGCAGTGCCTGAATGTTTACAGTGGCAAATATTGTATCTACTAACCATAACATGAAGACTCAGGCTCCATCATTGTTTTACTGAAAGTGAAAAAATTCTAGCAAACCACAGAAAACTTAAGGGAGAGCTGGGTAAACATTCTCAGAGAAATTCAAGAGCACGTGAAACCTGTCTGATTACAGGTTTCAATACCTACTTGAAACTCAGCCCAGATTCTTCAAAAGGTTTGTGAAGGCTCACAATCTTTATGAGTGAACTTGGGCCCAGTGTTGAGTGAATCTCGTCTGACTTAGAGTTTTTCTTTGAAAGCCTTGCCTTACTTTGGATATGAAACCAGGTGAAACCTGGCAGCTTTGACAGAATTCCATTAATTTATTTTTTTTCTCTTCATACCTCAATTCTGAAAGTCAAGGTATGACTTATAAATCCATATGGTGTAAGAGAGAAGAAACTGCACGCAAGCTCCCTGGCAGAAGGGAGATCCAATATCTAATTCTGCATTAACACTTTTACTAAGTGCCTGCAGATACAACTTTTAAAATAAATAATTCTGTTCTTGAAAAATGTAATTTTGACCCCTCGCAGCTAAGCAATGCTTGGAAATAGAGGCTAGCATGTTCCAGCGCAGGACAGTCTTTTAGTATCTACATTATATTCGTAGCATATAATTCTTTTTGTAATTTCCAGAATTGATGGCGTATAACACCACCTGAGCTGTCTAGTTTTCTGGGCTTTTATTTTTTTTCTTTATTTCAACTGTTCTGCACATGCTTACAAACATTTACCTACCACCAAGGAGTAAATATTCCACAATTTACTTTTGAAAGAGTGCAAGTTTTCTTTCAATTAAAAAGGAAACTTACTATGGTCCAAAGAGGAACACAAAACAAAACAAAACCAACAAAACCACACCCTCCCCAAAGAAAAAACTATACACCAAAACTTCAGGTATTTGCACTTTTAATCATTTCATAGATCATGGGTATTATACAACAAAAAGAATCTTGAGAATCCCTGAATAATACAGGTACATGTAATAGCATTTTCTTAAAAAGTAATAAGCACATATGCATAAGGCAACTAATATAACCGACAGAAAGAGATTTCATCCTGCATCAGATCACCTATTGGCATTAAACAATCTTGCAAGGAAAGAACTTTCCCTAGAAAATAATTCCCTTGTAGTCTGCTCCAAATATGTGATGACACTTCTAAATCTTTTGCATGTTATCAGAAGGATATTATTCAAGTATAAATCTGATTTGCAATCCATTTGCTGTCTCATTTTTCTAGACCTAAAAAGTTAAAGAACAGTATGAAAAATATTCTGCTTTCACAAGATGACAGGTGGCACCAATGAAAGAAGAAAACATGCTGTGTACACACAGGGATCTGTCCCTCTTCAAAGAAAATATTCAGATAACTGCAGTAAACAGGGAACATCTGAAAGCTGTAGACAATGGCTTGTCAAAGACATGCATTGAGATTTACCCAGCAAGGGAAAAAAGCTTCCTGTTATCAAAACCATGAAATTTCTACTATCACGTGGTTACAATGGAATAAGTATTATATGTTGAAGCAGCTAGAGGAATTGACCAGTAATAGGATCACTTGATATTAGTGGTTACTGGTATTTGGCTTTTAATCACCCCATTGATAAATTGCTTTCAACCCATCTTTTCTGTTTGAATAGGGGAGGAAAAAAAATAAATCAGACTTACGGCAGATTTAGTTGAAGTGTCCCAGAGTGAATTAGACTTTACGATTTAATTCAATATAATACATCTTTACTGTCACTTCTTCCTCCAAAACAGTTCATCATAACTGTAAAGCGAGTACCTGAAGGGCACCGATTTGCTGTTTTTCTTTCTTGGCAGCCTATATCAATTGAGCTCTAAATAGCAGCTGCAAGGTATCCACCTTGGGAGCACAGGCTTCGAAGAAAAGTGCATTTCCTTTTACAAAAAAGAACTCCTTCAACAGGTGAAGTAAAAAGGAGAAAATCCCTCACTACACCACAGCGTTCCTACTATGGCAATAGCTGATAGAGGAAAACTGGACATTTCCAGGGATACCATGGCAGCTGAGCAGATATGAACACTCCATTAAGCCACTAAAAATTCTCTCTACCCTCTATAGCAAGATTACTTCAGAATGCTTTATTTTCTTTGAAAAACAACAAAAGATGTCTTGCAGTCATCCAGTAGCCATATCTACTTTCATATATATTCCAAATCTGACAGCTGACCATAGCAGTGACTGTTTGCAGACTTTTCTGACGATCATTTTCTGCTATCATACCCAGAAATACTAGCCTTTGTATTTCATGTACTGCATCAGTAAGCAGAGGTAAAACTTAGGTTTATATCTCTGCCTGCATACACTCAATATATTGTAGGGCTTTATATGCAGCTTTCATAATCCTGAAGGCATATATATTTGTAAAATTTACTTAAACCATATAGTTGAAAAATAACCTCAGGTCATATTGAAAAACACTGCCCTATAAAAAAAAAAAAAAAAAAGCTGCATTATCTACTATTCACAACACGTAATGAATTATTTAGATTTTCACTTTTTGCTTTGAAAGCATCTTTAACGCCTTCTTGTTGGATGACATTCCACTGTTTGCCTGCTTTTTCCATTAAGACACTTTCAGATTATTTAAAGATGGTCTTTGTTTGTAGTAAAGTCTATATTTCCTAAATACTTCGTATATTTGGTCAAAATTCAAGTACATTTCTTCCTCCCTACGTCACGCCTTACCAAGCATGAGGACTGTACTGTACAAGACTCTTCAATCAATTCTTTTAACTAGAGGGTATATGTATTTCTTCAACATTTACATCAGATGTTCAAATTTCTTTTACCACTTTTTGTGTTTCATAAATTTCATGCAATTCAAAATGAGCTTTCCAACAATGCCTCACAAAGTATCATTACCTTAATTCACAAATGTTCTCTCATTATCGGCATAAACCCACATTCCAGACTGATTCATGCCATTGTTCCATGTGTTTGCTCTTCCAAGTCTTTTAGATTAGAGTCCTGCAAAGATTACTTATAAACTTCTGCAAAGGCATGCATATGAACTGCCATACTGAAGTGACCTATGCATTTATGAAAATCAGAAGCATCTCACAAAATTAAGTATATACATGCATTCCAGAAAATAATGGCCTTCAGCAGAACAGTATAATTCACTTTTCTGCAACTGAAACTATTTCTAACACTTTTATGAAGTGTTCCTTGCTACAGATGTATCAGGATCTCTAAAGAGGACATATTTTTTTCACAGTGGTGCTAGCGAATAGTAGCTGAGACTTTGAAAATATACCCAATATCATCTCTGGCAGACCAAAAAACCTCAAAAAAACCCAAACCAAAAACAGCCTCAAAAAAAAGAATAGACTTTCTTTAAAAGTGTATGGAACATCTGGTGGTTCATCTGTCATTGCTTACCCAGATCCACGAATATCTGAGGGATGTGAGGTGCCTGACAAAGGTCATGAGGATACTGGATGAACCACCACCATGAGCAAGGGCAGATAATTACACTGGTATTATTAGGGCCTAAGGTTTGAGTTTACAAGATCTCCGCCAATGCTCCTAAGAGAATCCTCCATTCTCTCTGGTAGTATGTGTATTTTCAAATGCCCCAGAAGACACCAAAATATACTTATAGCTATTCTTACAGCTATTTGGCAATTAGCTTACTATTCAACACTGTGGTTTTAAATACCTTGAAATACAAGAGCAGAATAAGCAAAGACACCAGGATTAGCAGAAAGCTCTTTTGAATGTGCTTTGCCCCAGTTTTTGGATTTTGTTCTTTGTTCTCTGCATGTTTTATTTAGTAAGACTAACGTGACTGGGAACATGAGCAGCACTGGGAAGAAATAAGTAGCCATTTTAGGTGGAAACTATCAAAAAGGAAGTGGGTTTTGAGGAATATTTTAAAGAAAAGTTAATGGTCATTAATATTTAAATGATGACAGCAGCTCATGTTTAGCGACTTTGTAAAAACCAAAAATAATAAATTAAAAGCATTAAAATTTAAGCTTAAAATTGAATAAGCAATAACAGCAGGAATTTCATTAAAAGAAGACTCAAAGTGAACAACTTAGTAAGAATGATGAGTAAACTTCATGTGCAAATGTACTGGGTAAAAGTAGTCACAAACCAAGTTGACCCTTCTGTTCCAATTCAGAAATCATTCCAAGTAGACCTTGCAGATCCACTCAAGCAGAATTTAAATGTACTTTCAAAGGTTTTGTTCCACCAGAAAGTGTTGCTGTTAGTTTGTGGTATGATCCTGATCCAGAGATTACTGTCTGTAGTTACATCTGGCCTCAAACCCTGCTGAAAGTTAAGCTATTTCTGCTGAACCAGTTTCAAAGGGCTATGAGAAAGAAGATGCACGAAACCGCCTTCTTCTGATCTCCTGATCTCTTAAGGGAATATCACATCTTCTCAGGTAATTGAATACAGGAATACATCTGAGTGATCTCAGATGGAAGGCAACAAGAATCCTTTCATCTGCCTGTCTGTGTCCTGAATCTTCAAGCTATTTTCTTCTTTCTTAATTTAAAGTGTTAACTAGTATTTGTCTATAATTAGCTATGAATGTGCTTTCCAATATCTTTCAAGTGAAGCCAGTTGGCTTTTTTTTGTTTTGGTTTGAGGTTGAGGTTTTTTTTGACAGACGCAGTGCCTTTTCAATGAGTCATTAGAGCTATGTTGCTATAGTTTTAAGAACTTTTATTTACACTTGTAAACACTTGGAACAAAGGTCCAAGTACATTTGGATGGTTTATTATCAGGTACTTTCATGCTAAGAAAGCTGTGCAAGAGAAGAAAGTAGGATTTCTTTGAGAAATCCTAGCAAGAGTCTTACATCCTTCTGTATTTCCTATGACAAAGTCATAGAAGGCTGTAAGTATGAAGAATATCAACTCGTTCTCCCTCATTTTCTAAGATTTTCATACATACAAGAAAAAGAACAATTTAAATACTTCATTCTGGCCCTAGTCTATTGAAGATAACTGGGGATAGAGCCTCTAATATGCTGGACATTTTCCCAGTTATGTTATTCCATTTTTTTCAACACCTATGGTAAGTTAAACACATACAAATTCGTACTGATTCCAACCAATTGCACTTTCACAATGACACTCTCACACAACAGAAACAACTCAAATTATATGCTAGTTCTATAGATTATGACCAGGATCTATGGAACCACAGCTTAAACTCTCAGTGAATACAGGAGCACTGAAAGTTCATCTTTTGTTTAAAGTTAAAAAAAAAGTTAAAAAAAAAAAAAATTAACAACAAACTCTGTAAAAGGAGACTGACTTCAAATTAATAACTACATTAATTAATAACAACAAAAAAATCTCAGGGCAAGTCCTATCTCATACATGTTGTGTTTCAAGATGTGAACTCTCTTCAGCATTTGCTGTTTACTGTTTTTCGATTCATCTTAGGCAGTAGTCTGGTAAGAAGATAAGATGGTTTTGCCTCCATCTTCACCAGAAAGTGCTCCAGCTGCACTGGCCGAGTCACAGAAGGCAAAGGCAGGGACTGAGAATGAAGAACCATCCACTGTAGGACAAAATCAGGTTTGAGACCAAGGAAGCCGAAGGTGCAGAAATCCATGGGGTCTGATGAGATGCATCCGCAAGTCTTCAGGGAACTGATGGATGAAGTGTCTCTAAATTAGAGAGGCATGGATTCGACAGACAGACTACTCAGTGAATAAGGAATTGGCTAGATGGTCATCATCAGAGATTTGTGATCAACCATGTCCAAGTGGAGATCAGCGATTAGTGGTGTTCCTCAGGCGTCAGTATCAGGACCAGTGCCATTTAATATCTTGGTTGGTGACATGGACAGTAGGATTGAGAGCACATTCAGCAAGTTTGCTGATGGCATCACGCTGTGTGGTGCAGTCTACATGCTGGAGGAAAGAGATCCCACTCAGAGGGACCTGGACAGGCTTGAGAGGTGGGCCAATGCCAACCTCATGAAGTTCAACAAGGCCAAGCACAAAGTCCTACACCTGGACTGGATAATCTCGAGCAGAAATACAGGCTGGGCAGAGAATGGATGGAGAGCAGCCCTGAGGAGAAGGAGTTGGGGGCTGTTGGTTGATAAGAAGCTCAACATGACCTGTCACTTTGCACTCGCAGCCCACAAGGCCAACTGTCTCCTGGGCTTCATCAAAAGCAGCGTGACCAGCAGGTCAAAGGAGGTGATTTTCCCCCTCTACTCAGCTCTCATGAGACCCCACCTGGAATACTGCATCCAGCTCTGGAGCTCCCAGCACAAGAGGGTGGTGGACCTGTTTGAGCAAATCCAGAGGAGTGCCATGAAGATGATGCAAGGACTGGAGCACCTCTCCTATGAAGACAGACTGAGAGAGTTAGGGTTGCTCAGCCTGAAGAAGAGAAGGCTTCAGGCAGACCTTACAGCAGCCTTTCAGCACTTAAAGGGGGCGTACAAAAAGCTGGAGAGGGACTTTTTATAAGAGCACATAGGGATAAGACAAGGGGTAACAGCCTGAAACTGAAAGAGGGGAGATTTAGATTAGATATTAGGAAGAAACTCTTTACTATGAGAGTTGTGAGGCACTGGAACAGTTTGCCCAGAAAACTTGTGGATGACCCACATGCATTTATTCAGAATATTTTAAGGTGGATGACTTATATCGTGTTATTGTGACACTCATGCACTGATCTGTCCTCAAGTGATGCCGAAATACTTTTTTTACTCTATCACTCCTGTGTGGTCTGCAATCGTATTAATGCCTGCAAAAATGATTAAATAAGGTCCTGTGCCAAAGGCACAAGAAGCTGCCAGTCGCAGTCAAAAGGTTTGGCCTTTCATGGACTTCGAAGTGAAGTGCAGCTAATTCAGTGAAGCCTGTTTAGTGTTACAAATACAACACAATCTGAATTAGGATTTTTATGTAATAATGCACACGGGTGGAGGTGCTGACATCTGAGGTAGGGACAAGTTTATACAATACTGACATTAAACTATTTATTAGCATTAAGATGTCATTGTGAGATTAAAAAAATACTTTCAGCACTCAACAAGATTTAAAACGTCTTTCAATAATCCAGCAAAAAGAATGCTAACATAAAAATGTAAACAATCGTGGAATTGTTTAAGTGGGAATTCCAGCATCTTTTGTCCTAGTGAGTTTGTGCTGCTCACCTTTTATAACCCTCCAACACTTTTGTATAAAATGAAAAACAAATAAATAAAAAAATCTTAGTAATGAGAATATTTTTGTTGTTATAATAATAATATTTAAAATTAGTGTCTCCATATAAGTTTATCAACAACCAACACCTTAAAGTGCATTTTTTTAAAGAAAATCAAAAACATTTATTCATATATATATATTCCTAATGGTGTTTTAGTCATATTTTCTTCAAATTATTTTTAGAAAAAATATGAAGTGGCACTATACTTTCCCTTATATTAATCATATTATAAAAACAACATTTAAGAAAATGGAATCTGTAAAATCAATCATTCTGGGTTAGAAAAAGCCAAAATTAAGATTACCCTAGCAGCGTTCATTTCGCAATCATCTACAGTATTTCTGGAGCCAGGAACTGAGCCCAGCCATCCAGGATTCAGCCTGATACTTTAGGCTCATTCACAATCCATCATTTGACGACGCACAGCCTTTTGCTGCTTGACCTAAAGAAAAAGTCACGGCCAACTTTCTGGTTGCAGCTACAATGATAAACACAACACACTTTGTGATTTATACATTCATTTACTAACAGTTTGGAAACTGGATTCCTGAATGCTCCTCCTGGCAAGAGAGGGAGATCGTTCCACACAGTTCACCCAAAAGGATAATTTTAGCGTCTTTATTCTGCAAGATCAAGAGAATCTGGGTCTGTATTTTTGGGTCCAGGAGAATGAAACCTGGGGCCGGCATTCACTAAGAAGAGCAGAACTGCAGAATTTTGTAAAATAAGACTAGAAAGAACCAAAGGTTGTATGGTTACCTTTTACCCCCAGACTTACAATCATACTGGAATTATTTGCAATGTTTTTAAATGAACTAGCTAAACATCACAAAATTATGATTTTACTTCTAAAAACAATGCATTCTAGTGCTTAAATTTCCTACACCATAAAGCTGTTTCTAAAGTCGAAAACCAATTATGCTGGTTTGGCTTCTGAATATGATATCAAATTACTTGCTCAGATTTGAAGTCTGTGACATTTGCAGAATTTATAGAATCTCAGTGGAAAAGTTATGATTCCAATATATTGCCTCTTCCCAGTTCCCAAACCAGATTTACTTTTCTGAGGGAGTGATGGTTGCTGCCTCCTATCATAAGTTTCCTGCTTTATCAGGCTGACAAGACTACACATCCTGACCGGAGTCCCAACAGCAAACACCCAAAGACTGCTTTTCACTGAAGAGTTAACTACAGTTAAGACCAAGGGACTGAGACTCATTTGAGGTTTATGAACACACAATTCTTTCAACATGAGCTGGCTATCCTATCAAATGGGGACAAGGTTAGAGGATTACTAACTGCTAATGAAATTCCTCTACAAAATGCATGATGATTAGCATCCTCAGTATTTCCCCACCATCCCATGTGTCAGACATTTCCCCCAGGAAAAGAAATTATTTCTGAAGCTTTCCAAACTTGTGGATGTGATCTCTGGTGTCTTTGTGTCCCTATCTACCCACAACCACATATGGAACAAGGGAGACAAGGCTCCCAAATAGTGCATTTCTTTACAATTTATCTTATTCAAATTGTGATAACTTGCGGGGACTAACTCAAGGAACAGGAAATTTCAGGGAATAGATATCTTATATTGGGGAGATGCAAATAGTACTTTTTAAATTCCTGCAGTTCAGTCTGAATAACCTTTCTTCAGAAAAGGACTATTACTCAAGTTTCATGCTTATATCACTCAAATTTTGGAAATCCTTAAAGAAATGGTTAGAAATACGTAACAAACAAAATAATATACTTTTAAAGCCTTGTATTTTATGAAAATTTTTCTCTAATCTCTTTTTTTGAAGTAGCTCTTTTTTTTAAAAAAAAAAACAAACCTGTGGTTATGGATAATTTGGGGAGAAAAAAAAAAAGTCTTAATATTTGTCAAAATAAAAGAACCACATTATCTACTTTGTGATTGATGATTTGCAGCATATGGACCCAAAAAGAGAATGGAAAACATGGGTAAACAGAGACGATTGCATTGGAGGTTTTGAGGCAAATAAACCCTCAGAAATCAAATGCATAGGATCAAACATGCTTGCAAATATCTGCTAAGCTAGTGTAGGTAGTTTGAGTCAAGTTGAATGATCATTTTAATAATGACCCTTAAGTCCATCAGAAAAAGGATTGGCATTCTTCCACTAATTTGTATATTTTAATGAATATGCTAATTATTTCACCTACTGGCTAGGCTGGCAAGGCAAATGCTAACCAGCCTCAGTCATATATATCACTAGCGTTTTCATCTAAAACATTACAGCTGAACAAATTCTTGCCTCTTCCTCTTCTTTATCACTCAAATGAAATTCTCCTTACAAGCTAGTAACATAGAAGCCTTTTTCTGTCCCTGATGAATCTACTAAAAGTGTTAATATTAAAAAAGGGGTTTTATTTATACATCAATAGTAACAAACAACTCGACTAGTTACAGTAATTTAATTCAAAGTTATATAACTGTGCCAGACAGTAACTATTCTTATAAAGCAGTGCCTATCTCACCCCTTGCCAAGGATATTTAATTTGATGTCCAAGTTTTCTTGCCTATGGGAAAACCATTTTCCATTTTAGCTGCTAGCAACAAGTAGAAGTGAATATGCTGTAAATAACTAGCTACTTTTAACTTCCGCTCATAAAGAGACCCAGAAGTTATCTACTCTGAAAAGGCATCATATAAACATGCCAAATTATTCAACCCTATGAAAAATGCTTTTCATTTGAATTATAAGTTAAAACTTTCTGACTTTAGAGAAACTGGGACCTGAAAAGATAAAAACTTAAAGCTTGATTTTTCTTTACTCAAAGCATATGTTATATAAACACAAATCCCCAAAAGGTGCCAAGAATTGTCCCTTTGTTTTTCTAAATGATCATGTGTGCAGTCTAGCTGAAAAGACTCATCGATTATGTCTACATAAACAGCAAAAGCCCTTAGAAAAAATATCTAGATCAAAAGCCTGTCAAACACTGAACAGGAAAGAGAAATCCTGCTTTAAACATGGCCTCTTTCAAGTCTGAATTTAATCTCATGAAGTAAAAACAAAGGATTTCATAATGAAAGGTATTTAAAATTACTTTATTTTTGGAACTTAACCAGGGATTCTTTTCTCCTGTATGTTAACCTTTGTCTTTCTTACACTGGGAAAGAATTCTGCAAAATGGGCCTTACAGATTTAAATAAATGTAGAAATAGTTCAGTCACAGCCCACTGTGCTCACAGTACACATTTCCAATTATTTTCAATAAAATGCAATAGTGATATTTTTCATGACATTGTGGGTTTCTCCTTTTGTCAACTACCTGACAATATCTACTGTTAAAAAGGGAACACAGTAAATTTCTTAATAGCTGAGATGCATTTCTTTTGTTTGTCCTCTTTTTTCTCACTTTTCCTAAAATATAGGCACATAATCGAGAAAGGAAATCCCATCTTCTTGAAAAACAGAACAGATTACTCTATAGTTTATATATAATTATGCTTTGGAAGTTATAGTGGGTATCAGAAAGCAATCTAAAGTATAGATTCAGATACTTCTAAAAGTATGTTTTCTAAAAGAATGCAAGACATTTAGCAGATGAAGTCTGATGAAATATAATCCTCATGTATTTCCTGCTGTTATTAAGGTTAATATGCAAGCATATACCACGATTTTCAGTATACCTAGTGATCTCTGATTGATTTGTAGTTTGTGATTGTCTATCTCTATATATAAATAATAATATAAACCCAACTTAAAACACTTGCTACATGTTTAATCATGCCACTACTGTAACATTTATTTGTCATGCACATAATCATAATCTAGTTTTAAATTACATCATACCTACTACTGTTGGTGACAACAACCAGTTTACTAGGTTTGGTTAACAGACATTTGTCTTAGAAAACATCAATTCATATTTGATGGTTCAAAATGGTTGTTTTGCTCAATTTATTAATTGTAATTGAGAGTCCTGTAGCATGGATTGGTATATACTAGAACATACGTACTTCACTTCCTATCATATTTGGATAGATGGTCAAGGGTATTCTAACCCAGAAGAGATTAATGCATATCTGACTGGCCTCTCAAACATAATGTACATTCAGTTAATAATGATTTCTATACTTGGTAGCTTGTTATCACAGCTCTAGGCTAACAAACAGCTCTATTAAATCAGCACTAGATATTAATTTTTCACATAACTTACCTGTTCAGGAGACAACAGGTGTGTCTTATTATAAAATGCAATATCAAAGCAGAATGAGCATCAAAGTAGTCAAGGAAATTAAAATTACATTTGTTTACAAATGAAGCCATTGTCACCCTGATGCACTGGATTCTGACTTGTATCAAAAAGTGATAAATGCACATATACTCCTTTGGAGTAGCATTGCAGGAGATTCTCTGATATTCCACTAGCCAAAAATTAAAGTTATCCATAATCCCTATAGTCTTGCACAAGAAGGGTCTATTAAAGTATTAAAAGCATAGGCTCATTTTTAAAGTTTTTTCCTTCTAGCACTCAGAATGTTAGTTCATCATGGGTATTTCTAATCTATTTTCTCTTGCAGTGTTTTCCACTAATCACATCCAAGTATTTCATATGGATTTACCTTATATCTGGAAAACCTTTAACTACTTCTGCTATGCTTACTGCATGTTTTTGGCACATAAAAAAGAATCATCTCTTTGGAAAGAAGTTAATGAAACAGATCCAGCTCAATAATTTTTCAAGGAAGAAAGGTTGTAAAATTGTTTTCTAATGGAATGCTGAACTTATCAGAAGATCATGCACTCAAGCCAATAGCATTTGTCTTTGCTGTCATGCAAAACAAAGTGACTCACCTACACTACAACAGAATCATTTTGCAAATCTTTTAGAACCGTGTGGCATCTGATTAAACTAATCCACATCTTTCTATAATGCCAAAATAAACAGTCCCTTTCCCACAATGTATAAACATTGTTCCCATAACTTTCCTTTGAAATGTCATGAAAAGGTTAAGTGACGTTTCATTATTTACCTTGACTAATGAATTGCTCCATGCTGTCTTTGAAAGGCTGGAGGTGCTCTTCTAGTGATAGCTGATAAACTTTTGCTGCTTCTGTCTCACATACTGAAATTGAAGTAACAGATTAGTTTAGGATGGCACATCATAGTATGGATCTGTATACTCAAATAAAAGACACAACTTAATGCATAGCCAGTAAAACCATTGGAATATGTGCCTCAAATGCACTAGTTCAAGTACAAACACTATGACAATATGTTCAGGAATAGTTACATTCCTAGTGGAATATTTTTGACCAAAATATACAGATAACTTATGGCCAGTGTTTAGTTTAGATTACTAGTAACAAAAATGAACAAAAGTATTCAATTGTGTTAAAGGAGAAAGACAAATTTAAGGACCTGAAATGTACAGGAACTAAATTATAAATTCAGATCACAGGCTGTGATGATATACCTAGCCCCAAGTAACAGTAACTGAATCAGCCCAGAAGTTCAGATGAAAAATCTGAACCACGTAGTAGGAAGGACCTTAATTTAGTGAATAAGGCCAGATGAGGGCATGACACCTGATAAAACTGCATATGTAGTATAGTTCCTTGCATTGTTCAAAAGTAAAACCACAAAATTATTAAAGTGAAAGATTATAAGAGTACAGTTATCATGGCTTGAACTCAGTGATAGATCTTGGAGGACAGCTTTGTTCTCATTGCACTAGAGATCAGGAGAGAGAAGCTGAAAACAGAAGCAGCCCTGACAGAGATTGTTCATTGGTGAGGTAGTACCATTGTGCTTCCACAACTATCCAAGCTAATTTAGTCTGGGGTAAAAAACAGACTTGACGTTACTACTTTAGGAGAATGTTAAGTTCTCTTTTCTGCTATAGAAGAAATCTTTCTAGGCTGTGGTAACTTCCCATCATTTAATGGAAATGAATCCTGCTTGATTCTGCCTCAAAATTTCCACTAAAAGTGTACATACATACACAAAAAATTCCAAATTTTCCTTGTTTACTCTTCAAAGTTTCTTTCAGAAAAACAGGACTATTATTATGTCTTTAAATACAAATTACTAGTTAGGCATTTAACTTTAGGCAGTAAAATGTACTATCATAATTATCTGCTTTAAATATAAATTATTTATTGAATTGCACCAATGAAAATATCTACTGATGAGAATTATATTCTGCTTTTGAAGACTAGAAGTAACAGGTATTAGCCTTTCATGTACCACCATTATCTGCTCTAAAAATGTGGTGCTGTAATATTTTAAATCAATGTCACCTTGTTCTTCATCAAGCACAAATTTATAATCTGTCTCTAGTTTACAGCAAGAAACTAATAACATATCCAAAAGGGCATGGTACAGCAATTAAGGACAACATAGTTAAAGATCCACAGGTTCATTAATTTGGCAAATGCTGGTCTGTCAACCCACTTCAAATCTGCACCTAGTCATTCGAGCTACAACAACGAGAAACTGAAAATATATTATGGTAGTCATATCACTCCTTTCTGTTAGTTATATAAATTGATTCACCTTTACTCTACTATTTGTCTGGCCTGCTATACCTGGGGCAAATCTTTGAAGAATGCAGCTTTAGATATCATAGAGACTGGTTAATAATCTTTTGTCATGGTTGTGTATATGCAAAAGACAATTAGAAATAACAATTTTAAAAATGCACATCTGCTGAAAAGCAAACTGTCTCAAATAACTGGTAAAGCCACAAAAGTGCACTAAAGCCAGGGTGACACTAATCATTTAAATTTTCTTTTACTATTATTTTTTTAAGCTTAGAGCAAAATAGAAATAAATAACAGAAGATTTTTAGAATAAAAAATAGCATGGGTATATTTTAACAAACAGGTAACCCTGTTTCTGAAGCAATTTTGAAAAAAAAAAAAAAAAAAGAAATGAAAAACAAACTAAAAGAAACTCCACAAATATAGTCACATGGACAAGCCTGTAATTTTTAACCAAATGTTCATCAACATAGCTGAAATAACAGAGGGGATTCAAACGACCATGAGTTTTTCTTAGAGCATATGATAGAATTTCTGTTATTCTTTTCTCTTATTGAGAAATAAGAGGCAGAACCTACAATAACATTTCATATCAGTGAAATTCCATACCTTTCTCCAGAATATGGATTACATTCTTCACAGCAGTACAACATCATGCTCTCTTGAATTTATGTCTGCAGCTCACAATGAACTGATCTCTCAGCTGATTTGAGATGCATATAGATCTTAAGAAGATAAATACCCACCAAAAATCTTAGCCTACACCCATGCCAATAGCCTGAAGCAGTCCCTTTTCAAAGTCTATAAGGAAATGCAGGGATACACTATATATTCAACTTGCTAAGGAAAAGAGAAACATGTAATATTGCCAGAAAGAAATGTCTGTTCTTTAACCATTCAGATACTGGAAACTCTTCCCTGGTTGGTTTGTTTTTGAGGTGAGGGAGCAGGAGTGCAGTTAATTAAATTTTTCTTTTTCCAATTTTTTGTAGAGTGGGTTTTTTTTTTTTTTTGTTTGTTCCTTCTCTCCCCCTGTTAAAAGACTAAAATAAGAGATGGTCAGAAGAATAACACTTCAGGTCCCTCTTCCTGAATTGCAAATGATGACTAAGTAATTTAAAAAACAAAAGAAAACACAGGCGAAAATCCCTTTCTCCTGCTTTACAGAAAGGAGGGTATCATATGTAGCATCCAGCCTTTAAAAACAGGATAAATTCTGTCATTATGATCATACTAATATCAGTGCTATGATGCTCAAAACAAACCAGTTCATCAGATGCTTTCTTCGTTAGAGAATTAAAGGCCTGTAAACTATTCCTAAGTTTCACAGTTCTCCAGAGCACCAAATCTGGAATTGTAGTCTCCCTGCAGAACCTGTTGAATATGGCACTCATTTATCATGTTCTTTAATTTGTCAGTACAGTAGAAAACCCCACTATTTGCATGAGATTGAATGCTTGTGACAGAAGAGTATTTAATAACTTCTAAGCAAAGCGGAGGTGAAAAATTTTTAAAAAACCCCAAAAACAAAAAAACCAAACCCAAATTCAAACTAAAAAAACCCAACCCCTAAAACAAAGAAAACTACCCCAAAAAAAAGCCAACCAAACCAAACAGAAAAAAACAAAGCAAACCCCAAAACAAACAAAAAAACCCCAAACCCCAAAACCCAGCTATGTGACAATACTAGGTCTTCAATATTTGATTTTTTTTCCTCAGCTTCATTTCTCAAACAAACTTCTCTCCACAACTAAATATCCCAGATATCAAAGGAATAGGTTGGCAAAGGGTTGGCCATGATGAGTTTGTAAAAGTTTTGTCTGAAAAAAGCTTGTATCTCTTTTGATAACACGCTTAAAATTTGCTCTGTTATCCCTATTCTTACAGATTCAGTTATTCTCTCATCTTGGGGGATGTGCATAAAACTGAAAAACTCAGACAAACCTATTGTATTCCTAAGCTTAGTTTACTTTAGGCAGATTTAAAGTTTTCTTATAATGAAAGAACTGAAAGGTATTCAAGGCACCACAAATCAGTTATGTAAGCAATCACAAAAGCCAAGCACTGGGTAGAAGCTTATTTCAACATGGAATTGCCTGAACAGGAATAATGAAAGAGAAAAACTTGCAGCAAGGTGAAGGTTTCTGTTCCCTGTAGTCCTGAATACCCAGCCTTCATACACTGATCTAAGATCTCATATCCTAAGCAGAAGTTGGAGTGAGCAGATACACTCCTCCAACCCTCTAAATCAATTTTAACATACAAGCAATAATCTCAAAAATGGAGAAGACCAATAGGCCATCTAATTTAATCTTCTAATACATGCTGCAGAGGACTGTATATGATTTTCCAGAGAAGCAATGGATTCTTGTGGGAATACTTTCTAAATTTTGGGCAATTCAAACTGGTATCTTTCTGCCCATATCTCTCAAAGACTCTTGATTTGGAATTTGATGTGAATATGCATGTTCAAAACCAATTTAGAGATTAAAAAAAAAAAAAAAAAATTATTCCAGCCATATCCAATATCTCAAAAATCTTACTCTCTATTTTTATATTAAAATACAATTTATTGCCATTTTTCCAAGCTACTGTGTTAGCTTTCATATTCTTTTTTTTTTTTTTTTTTTTTAAATTTTAGGTCAATATATTTAAAGTGTAAAAGATTTCACAACAGCCTTCATTAAGATTTCACAACAGGTGATTAAGAGACATTCATATAGAAAACTAAAAGAAAAGTCATAAAATGTTATGTGCATTGTACTAACACTTCAAGTAAGCAATTCTGGTAAGTGATCCAAAATGCACTGTCTCATCAACACTAGTCGCTTTTCTTTTTTGAAAAAGAGAAAAAAGAATGTTTTCAAGATTCAGAATATTTCTTTACTGTGCATTTTCCATCTAGTTCTGTTGGATACTAAATTCTAGCCCTTGGGAACACATATCTCTTCTGAGTCCAAAATATGTCTCTGAACAAAATGTGTGAGCAGATGATCAGCTGCTTCCCAGGCTTACTGTATTGTCTTTGGTCAGGATAATAATGGGCAGCATGATTTTTCTTTCAACACCCTTCAAACATAAAACCAAAAATTACAAGCAAAAAACCCCAAACAAACCAACTCACCAAAACACTGGCAATTATCTTGTGCGAGTAATTAAGAGGTCCATTAGGCTGTTTTAATTTAGCACTTCCGAAACCACATACTTATCTATAGAAGCCCTACAGAATTTATGTGTATTTTCGAGACTGTTTAAGGTACTTGAGAGCACAAGCTGCACTGAGATGTGATAGACTATTTATTTTTAAATCTTTAAGGAAGTTTTGAAATTATGTCCTGAATTTTAGAGGTTCCGAGTACTCAGATTCCTACAGAAGATGTGCTTGTGTCCTACTTTCCTGAAAAGCATATAAAATCATAGAATAGTTATGGTTGGAAAGGATCTTAAGATCATCTAGTTCCAATCCCCCTGCCATGGACAGGGAATAGAATCATAGAATAGTTAGGATTGGAAAGGACCTTAAGATCATCTAAAGCATATAACAGCATAACCACTGTTTTCACAACTTCCTCAATGCTTTCTGGATTCCATAAAACTGCAATCTGTGACTTCAAAAGAAAGCTTAGACTTTACCTAAAGGAAACAATACTGGCCTCAGCAAAAGACAAGCTCTGATGAACTCGGCCACAAGTACAGAAAGAGCTCTTAATTTTCCTTTAGTTATTTATTTTTTTGGGGAGGGAATTGTAAAGACTTACACTAAGGACTGCTGAGTCTTCAAGGGCTTCCATTGACAGCTCCTTGTTTGGAGTTTTAAGGACAATAAAACATAACTCACAGATTGACTGAAAGGCTGGCTTTAGTTTACATCTGGTTTAGGTTTAGGAGTCTGCATTCTGCATGCTGCATGACTGCGGCAATTAACCCTTTCAGTAAGAGCTGAACAAACAACTAGAATTTGTGGATGCACAGCTGTTAATGAATAGGCAAAAGTAAAGAATTAGTTAAAACAGTAGCTGTTTCTGTAATGACAGCCTGTACAGATAACTATAGGATTGACCAAACCCACTAATGTTTCTATAGTGTTTTGTTAATAATTACCTTGCAAGATTAGACATTTTATTATAAAAGACTGAAGGCATATCTTCATCAAAATACGGATCTCTGGATCATATAAGAAAAATAAAATATCTATTTCTTAATTATGAAAAGCCTTCACTCCCATTTATATAAAAACTATTAACAGAGAATAATAAACACAGACATTTCAAAGTATCTTAAAACAGAAAGTTTTTTATGAAATAATGAATAGAAACTCTCCAAAAATATATTTTTTCCTCTATCTCAGTTCTCTCCCTTCCAGCTCCCTGCCTTCTTCTCTTGAAACAACTTGGAGTACCAACATAGAAACACATTATAAAAATATTAGTTTTTTGGGAAGCCTCTTAGGATGGACTTAAGTTCATCAAACTTTAGGTATTTAGAAGACACACAGCAGGTGTTAAACCAGAGAGCACATATCAACTCTACAACTAGCAGATCTAAGATGGCTGGATAATTTTAGGTGACTCTAAGAAGCACAGAAAAATAGGAAATGTATATTTTTCCAAATTACTGTGAGGCTTTTCTTGGAACATACTTTTTAAAATTCAGAGTGCTCTGCAAATGCTTAACACTTTATAAACATTCTTGGTCACATTTATTCCAAATCAAGAGAGATGCGCTGGGCCACACAACCTAGTTTTTTATTGACTGAGGCTTTTCAATTAGTTGCAACCACTCATAGCAGGAAAAGAAAGCATCAGGACAAAAATAATGTTATCATAACCATCACTTGTAATTAGTTTTCAAAGATACCAAATATGACAACATTATAACATATAAACAAGTACTGATTTCAACTTCATTTTATAACAGTTTGCATTAAACGGCATTCATCTCTTCAACATTCTACTAGTTGGATTTATTTTCTGCCTGACATTGTTTTTAATTCCCTCTTAGCTGAGCTTCACTGAAAGTTTTGCCATAAATGACAAATGATGCATTAGTTTTTGATTCGCAAGAATGAACTTGCTATTGTAAAGCTAAAACGTTAATGTGTAGCCAGAGGACAGCTTCTAAACACTTTGAACTTGCCATAGTGCTTCATAAATACTGTAACTCTCACTGCCATTTCAGTGTCCTAGTTCTTTCCTAAACTAAACACGTCTTGAAGGACTACATGGGCCACAAATCCAATATTTTCCTAAACCACAGTTGTACCTCCAGAGAGTGTCAGAGCAGAGAGCATTAAAACTTGATTCAATACATGTTTTCCACATTTTGCTGCCCCACATTTAGCATTCTGAAGTGTCTAGAAAAATATACTGATAATAATAGATATACAACACAGGTCCTAATCAGTGAGAGTCACGCACTGCTCTTCTGACCCTGGATGCCCAATTTCTTTACATGGCGAGTTGATTTAAGTCATGTGGCAAGTGCTAAAGTTTCTTCTGCGGAATGACAGAGGAACCGAACTCATTGCTTGACATGACTGCATCAAGGAACGTTGCTGACAGCCAGGAGAGATCAAAAGCAGATCAAGTTGCTTGACAAAATAGATGTCACTGAAGTCAAAAAGGCTAAAGTAAGAATCCTGGAGAGCTGTGAAATCTGGGAGCAACAGATGGAGCCAAACTCACTTGGTTTGTTAGTAAAAGGATCTACCTGTTCTTTGGTCTTCTATCTTGGAAGAGGGTAGAGGGGTAAATCTAATATATAGACTTTATCCAAGGGGTTTATATTATTAGAAAAAAAACTAAAACCAAAACTGAACAATTTGTAAGTTCCATATTACATGGCTAGTGGTAGCTTCCACTATAATATCAGGGATATTTTTTCTGTCTTTAATTAAAAAAAAAAAATAAATTGATAATTTCTGTCTTATTAATCTTGGAATAGGCACACAGCACACTTTCTGAAAGTCTTTTGGACTTACACTTTTAAACTGGAATCTTAGAAGAGATTTTATTTTCTAACATGTACAAACTGCAAGGAATACAGTTCATAAATAACCGACAAGAGTCCTGAGTCAAAAGGGAAAAAAGCACAGAAATTTGAACATCATGAGTGCTTTTTTCAAAAAAAAAAAAGAAATCAGCTTAACAACTCCTTTAATACAAACATAAGCCCAAACTCAGAACTGTGAAAGAGCATGACAACGGAATTATTTTACAGAACCATAAATATCATTTATATCTACATGTCTCTGTATATGGTACTGACATATTAAGATGGAAAAATACAGCATTTCTGGAATTAACTGCTATTGTTATGGTTACAAAACTTGGGGAGGGTTTTATAATAACAACCTTTCTCAATGCCTTTTTTTCCATGATTTTCCATAAAAATTCTTCTAGGAAGAAGTTTACTTTTGAATAATGATCATGGAAAGTTTTTTAAGACAGAAATAAAGCATATTCAGAAGCTTTTGTTCCTGGGTGAACCAATACCCCCTTCCCCCATTGTACTGAGCATGATCTCACTGTACATGTTTTGTAGGTTATTTGAAACCAACATGGACAGAATACCCTTATACTAGTGGTATTGCCTGCATCAATTTTCAGTTTTTCTGTGATAAAGAGCAAAGCAAACACACCCACCCCACCTCAAATGGTGAAATCCTCTCATGAAATCTTCTAATTGCTAATAAGAATAGGTCCAAGGTTACAGTCTGCATCTCAGTATAATACTGAAATGCATATATAGGCAGCTATTTCTATGGCTTTAAAGTCAGTATTTCCCAGGAATACTCAATAATCATTTAGTCTCACTGACTTCAAAAGGAGAGCATCATATTTAGGATTTTGTTAGACTTTGCTCAGCATCTTACAGCTTCTCAGCCATTTAATGAGGCACTTGCTAACTCTAGTAACTCATAAGGTTCCAGATGCTCATTAGCAAATCTAGTAGTGTACTTAAACTAAATGCAGAGGAAACCCACTTTAAAGTCATTTATCCATTCAGCTAAAACTTTTACTCTGTTTAAGAAAGACTGTCATGAAACTTTGCTATTCTATTTCACAGAAAGCATTGCAACAATTAGCTTATTGGAATATCCAGAATTTTTAGTGAATGCTCTTGCAGTCACAACATTTTTTAACACAAAATATTTTTAGTTTATGGTGACACTTTTCTTTGGAAAAGAGAACCAACACAAAGCATTTTTGCATCACTCAGGGATGATAAGAAGTCATGAATAGATTACAGACTAGAATTGAAATTGTCACTTCATGTCCAGAGGAGGATGCAGAAGGGAGCTGATACTGTCTTCCAAAAATTTGTAACAAAGGGAATAGGGAAAGAATGATGGTGTCTGCAGTTATTCTTCAGTTTCATTAACTACAGGACAGACTGACAAAAGAGACTCCAGTCTAAATGCTGAATTGGAAGCACAGAAAGAATTCAACTGCAGCCTGATGGCAGAGCAAAGCGTGTAATTTCAATTTTTACAGAACCTCCGCTTTGATCACTGCACAGTGTGGATTTATTCCATAAAAGATTTATGTCTGTGCAAAAATTTCAAACTTTTTCTAAAACTGCTTAACCTTTCATCAATATAAAAACATTTTTGTTGAACTTGCAAAGAAAAACATCTGTGCACCCATGGATGTTCATAAACAAGTGCCAGAAAACAAGTCAGACCTAACCATCTTCTCTATGTGCAAGCTTGGACATCAGCCCTCAGATTATCTGAAAGATGTAAGTATTGAAACAAGTTTTCATACCTGAATTTCAGGATTTTTGCCTCATAGATTTTTTGGGGCAGCAAATAAACGGTGCTGCAGTTCACTCCTTAGTATCACAAAAATGACCTTGATACAACTTTTAAAATTTATTTTAAACTTCTGGAGGTAATAATTAAAACATCCAAACAGAAAGCTTGAAAAGGCAAGAAAGAACATTCGGTAGCTATGTTATGTTTTTGTTTTAAGAGAGAAACTTGTGTTCTAGGTGTTCAGGGACTAATGTTTTACCAAGCCATTCCTTTGTTTTTAGAAGCATGGCATTCAAAATCAGCTAGGCAACAGAAATATAAAGATATTTTCATTCCTTGGCTTGAATCCTTCTCTCCAAGATTTAGCATAATGGTACATAACTGGCCAGTCTAGCAGAGACTTTTAGCAAAAATAGTAAAGATCATGATATTAGCTATTATTTGTATAAACTACTCCACCTTAACTTAAACCCAATGCTTCGTTCCCAGTGTTAAGAAGAAATGTATTATGTGACACATGTTCTTTAGTGAAGTCTAGCAAGTACACCTTATCTTAAGCTTGTTGAGTTCATTTAAAAATATAATTCCACAAGGAGGAGAAAAAAATACTTTCTTTGCATATTACTTTTTAACAAAGACAGGCTATTTCAGAGGAGCGTGACCAGCAGGTCAAAGGAGATGATCTTGCCCCTCTACTCTGCTCTCGTGAGACCTCACTTGGAGCACTGTGTGCAGTTCTGGTGTCCTCAACATAAAAAGGACATGGAACTGCTGGAACAGGTCCAGAGGAGGTCACGAGGATGATCAGGGGACTGGAGCACCTCCCGTATGAAGATTGGCTGAGAAAGTTGGGTCTGTTCAGCCTGGAGAAGAGAAGGCTGCGTGGAGACCTCATAGCAGCCTTCCAGTATCTGAAAGGGGCCTACAAGGATGCTGGGGATGGACTATTCACCAGGGACTGTAGTGACAGGACAAGGGGTAACAGGTTAAAACTTAAACAGGGGAAGTTTAGATTGGATATAAGGAAGAAATTCTTTACTGTGAGGGTGGTGAGGCACTGGAATGGGTTGCCCAGGGAGGTTGTGAGTGCTCCATCCTTGGCGGTGTTCAAGGCCAGGTTGGATGAGGCCTTGGGTGGCATGGTTTAGTGTGGGGTGTCCCTGCCCATGGCAGGGGGGTTGGAACTAGATGATCTTCAGGTCCTTTCCAACCCTAACTATTCTATGATTCTATGATTTCAACTGTCTTGAACAACATCGCATATCTGTTATCTGCTAAATGGTATTTGGACCTGAATATGGACCTTTTTGTCATCGACATCATCCAGCACTTTAATTTATAGTGAAAGACTGTTTAATTCTGTTTAAAATTTTCTTTCTTTTGTTTTTGAAAAAAAATATTTATCCTAACTGGTTTGATGATGCTTATTTTAATAACCTCTTCCAGATTATCTGCTGAAAATAATGAATTATTGCTTAAATGGTCATGCAAAAAACAAATTAAAGAAATAAAATAGTAATGAGATCTCAGACATATACAACTATTTTTACACTGTCATCCAGTTTCTTAAAATTATACAAATAATAACAGCAGGGATATGTTGTTAACATATGTTTAGTACTTAATCTAGTTTCAGTACCTTTCAAATCTTTCTTCATTTTGCGGAGATCTTTTTGAAAGTCTTCAAACTTCATTTGTGAAGCCTGGAAGAGATCTTGTGGGTCTGGAAGAGGAAAAACGCACTGTTCTTTTCCAGCATCCTGACAAAGAAAAAAAAAAAAAAAAAAAAACAAACAAAAAACAAACAGTCACAGTGTTCATTGCTTTTTCTATTCTAAAATATATAAGTGAAAACAATGAGTGTTTTTTCACATTTTGCCATCTAAGCCAGAAGAGGGAGGAATTTAGTAAGTTGATTTTTTTAACTTAACTTGAGCAAACTTAATTCCCACTCACCTGATCAAAATTACGTAAATAGTATGAGACAATGTAAGATAGAAGACTTCTGCTGTTGTCCTGTATAGGAGAGAATGAAGTTTGCTGTTACAAAAACTCACTAAAAAAAAAACCCCACAAACAAAATGAAACAAATTCAGAAACGATCATTCAAGTAGGTGAAATATTTAGTGTCATTAGAAAGATATGCTACAAGACTCCCGTAAGTCAATCCTTGTTTTTGAAATTTATCTGATTGTAAAATGAACCCTTACATTATGAAATTTCCCAAGGAGGAAATGAAAAATTGTTTCTGAGTTCATGCATGCAACTTTTTTCACAATATTCAGATCTTTTTATTAATCTATAACCAAAGCAAAATTAAATTAAAAATGTCATCTTTCTTTAATGAAATTTTGGGAATTTTGGGAGTCTTCAGGGGAACTTTCTCATGTTCCTGCTATGTAAGCTCTGTAATGAAATTTCAGCAGAAAATCTATTTAAAGAGGATTTTTGACAGAATTACATTTCAAATAATTTCAAACAATTGTTTTGTAACGACTTCCCTGACTGATCAGAAGCAAATAAACTGAAGATGTACTTTGCAATTGCAAGGTTAATAATAGGGTCAAAATATTTCCAACAAATTACATACTAAAGACCCAAGTCACCAAACCATTTTAGTGTGTCTAAATGTTCTACTGAGCAGAGTTCCATAACTGGTGATATATTTAGAGTCAATCAAAAGGTTCAGCTAAAATAAGCTCCTCTAAACACATCATGCTTAGGCTTCATTAACCTCAGAACTTCCTTGGCTTTCCAAAGAAACCAGAAGGCTGGAATTAACTTCCTCCACCCCTTTAAAGGCAAATGGCTGAATTAGTCTAAATTCAGGATAAAAAAAGTTCACTTACATTATCTAACCCAGCATGTTTATTTAGTGAGTGATCAAGCAGAGAAACAAACTCTTCTCTTTCTGCCACTTTCAGAATAGCAGACCTTGAAAATGACTCACTAGAGAGGTTACAGCATTAATTCTCGAGACTTTAAACTGGCTCCTACACCTTTCTCATGACACTGTCCACATAGAGATGAGTCTTTCATCATAGCCATAGAGACTTAAAGTTTATTGTTTCCTTGTAAATATAAGCAGATATTTGAATACAACTCCAATCTGAATAATCAAAACCAAAAAAGCGCTGGTAACACACAAGCTCCAGTTTAGCACTGAGCAAGAAACAGAACTAATTATCATTCTCCTTTACTTAGATGACTGTACCAGACAAATCTTAAAGCAACATGTACTTGCTGTGATTACTCTTTACTCAGATGGTTACATGGTCTAATGTGAAAAGCACTTTTTGTAATCATGACGTATATAAAGGATGAACTTTGGATTATCCCAAATGTTAAGGATGCCTATTCAATAATTTTTAGGAGTGACTTCCCTCCCTCCCAACCCTCAACAGTTTGAATCACCATCCAATCACAGTTAACTTTTCTTTTACAAATCTTTTCACATGCGTAATAAGCATTTTAAGGCTAAAGATAATAGCATTGCTTCTGAATACAGGAAAAGTTAGAAATATGCAGAGTATTAAAAGTTAAACATATTAGATTAGGAATGAAAACATAATTTAGCATATTTTTGTTTTCTATAGAATTTTCATGTTTCTAAAGAAGTACACCTAACTCCAGAAGTATGATCAGATAAGTACAATAACAAAGAAGTTTCAACTGACATACCTTCCTAAATTTCACACCATTTACTCAGACATGGAGATAAAGAAATTTTCTGACAATTTAACATTCTTGGGCCTATAGCAAGTCTAGAATCAACTTACACTGCTCTTGACATCTTTCAATTTTGGCAGGATATCTAGTCCAAAGCCATCAGCCTGCCCTCGCGTCCTGTTTCCACCATTCATGTAATTTCCAAAGGCAAGAACCAAACCAAGGACCTGCATAACTCCTGACCCATTTTTCAATGTCTACGAAACAGAAACAGTTTTTTGTTCAAACTCTAATAATATTTACAGTTAACAGCATTACTGACAATGTATTTAGAAATAATACTTATATAAAGGCTCAAATAAAGCGAATTAACCTCCTGACACATGTAGTAGAATAATTTATATATAAAAATATAATTATATGAATATAAATAAAAATATTTAATTTGTTGTGACTGGAGAATGTTTTCTCCATAATGGATACTTATTAAAAATAATAGGAAATCTATACAATATTAGCAGTGATGAGCTGTTGAGAAAAACAAAATAGTAATTCCTTAACTGATGCTGATACCATGAATGCTATATTTAATTTAGAAGAGAATTTTGCAAGAAGTTAATAAAAAAAACCACAAGGAACAATTAAAGCACTTAATCTATCAAACAAAAAAAAAAAAATCTATTAAATGGTAAAACAAATATTTCAAACAATTTTCAGTTATTAAAATACTGATGAAGCTTGTATTTCAAAGCTATGTATTTGTTTTACATAGGACCACAAAATTCCAGTAATCTAGCTAGAGAGAACATTGCTCTCTCTAACTGATTTCAGATATCAGAGATATTATCAAGTTGCACACTTCCAAAATCTGAGGAAATACAAGGTGGACTGAACTTACATTCATCTGGAAAGGAGTGAAATGGTGACTATAAAAAGGGAATATTTTGCTTTATATTGATATAAATATATACTGATGTCAAAAACATGATATAGTTCAGTATCAAGAGCTAATCTTAAAATTCGCTTTGATGTTGAGGTACAATCATTAAACATTCTATTCTGTTATCCTTCAGATTTAATGAGTGCTTAGAGTAAATAAACCAAAAACATTTGAAATATGAGTACAACTGAACGAGACTAAATATCAGAAATTTATCTCTAGCTTTCACAGAGCACAACCTACCTCGCACAGTTTCTGTAACAATTCAAGTTTGCGACGGATTGAACAAATGCTTTCTGAAAATGTTGACTGGAACAGGATGCAAAATACACGTTCAGAAAAGTTCGGAATTAGTGAGAGTTCATAGAGGAACCTGTAGGGGTGATTCAAGAAAATTGTGTGAGTCACTGCTAGTAGGTACAGGTTTGGTTTTATTCTTCTTTTATAACACCTCTAGATAATTTACTCTAGGAGGGAAAGTTTTCTGAAGCGAGCAAAACTGTTTTTTCATAAGTATGTTCTTACTGTTCTGGCTTATCCAATGATTTGGCATTTTCTTTTTCCTTGGATGCCTTGCTATGCTTTTCTATTTTTTCTAATTCATCTGATTGTGCTCTCTGGAATAAAGGAAACAAAGTAATTGAAAAACATTAATTAAAAACTTAGTCAAAAAACATATTAAGATGACCTTAGAACAAATCACACTCATGGATTTTTTCTTTTACTTTAGCATCTGCTTATGGTAAAACAACTAAGTCCATAGAGTGATTGTACGTATAAATACATCTGATGGAAAACAGAACATTGTCCAAATAATATTATTGACTACTAGTAATCTGCAAAAGATTTATTCATTCAACCATGCACTGAGACAATAATCTTCATTCCCAATCCCATTTCTTTGGCTATTTATAAAGTCTTTGGATCAAAGAACTCTCCTCCTGACTTTTATTTCTCTTTCCAAATCTGTTGGGTTACATTTGAATGCAATCTGATCTTTAAATATATATTTAAGTAATATCATTTTTTAAACTAAATGAAAATAGGTTTGCAATTTAAATTTTATTTGGTATTTGGAAAATGCTATAGAACAACAACAACAAAGTTGATTTATAATAGAACTGTCATGCATACCATAATACATAAGAAATATTGCATACTTAATTGGGCGTACAGTGATATTCATTTTTACCTTAATAAGCCAAAACAATTACATGCAAAGTGCCTAGTTTCTTGGAGAACCCTGTGGCACATTGTGCGGTCTTTTCTTCAGTATTCCAATCAAAAGAAATAGAGCCTCACTTCTTTCTGTGCTCCATGCTACAGTGAAATTATTTTTTCCAACTGCAGTACTGGAAAACAGAACAGCATGGGACGGAATAAAAGTGGAATGGAAATTTCTACTTCTGACCCTTCTTTTGACATCCATAGTGGTTTTCAAAATAGAATCAAAACATGAATCTGTGCAAAAGTGAAAAAAGGAATTAAATATATCTACCTTTACGCCTTTAATAAAACATCACACGCATTTTTTTAACTTACTCCATTACAGAACTCGAAAACAACATTAAATTATACTAGTTAAATTCCATTTTAACTCCTTAAATAATAGCAAAGCAAAAGATAGACTGGATCTGCATTCTTTCTAGCATGCTTTCGCATGATTAGCAGAAGAGGCATGGAACTATCTCAAATCATACTGACACAGCTCCGTCAGCAATCTGAAAGCAGAAAGTCAGGTTTGGACAATCCTTCTGAGGTTGTTGAGCATCTTTCCATGTGAAAAGGGAGAAAACACTGACATGAAACAGAAAGATGAAGAGATTAAAGAGCCACTCAGAGCAAAAGCACTTCAGAGTTCATTTGATTACTTCAAGAAGCCTGGAAATGACTGCAAGGCCATCTGTCTTGAATAGTACACATCCTAATACTTAGCCAGCATTTCTGTGAATGTTCTTCAAGGGTCATCTTCTCTAAAGTAGTCTGATCTTATCTATTAATAGGAAATTTTGCAAACAACCTTTTTTTTTTTCCTCCCAGAAGTAAGCTCTGTTTTTGACAGTATGAAATTCTATTAATGGTATTACACATTTCACAAATTAATAGAACAATTGAGGTTTGAAGAAACCTCTGGAGATGGTCTAGTCAAAACCCCTGGCACAAGCAGAGGCAGCTAGACAGGTTGCTCTGTGCTAGACCCATTTCAATTAAGTCCATGTCTCTTGCACAGGGAAGGCCGGAACTAGACATAGCACCCTAGATGTGGTCTCACCAGTGCTGAGAAGAGAAGAACAACCACTTCCCTTGACTTGCTTGATGCTTACTTGATCTATTTGTGTATACACACATGGCTTTCTCAGTTAACAAGGGCTAGGTTGACATAAACTAGTTTTTTACTTTAGTATACTGGTACTGACCCATCCATAACACCTAGTTTCTTGAATTCCCTACCCCAGTATCACTTCAGTGTGAGAAAAGAAACTTGGAGATTCATCTTCCAAAGCTAGCTTTTATGTAAAGGTTCTGTCAAGGCAGGCATAGGACATACTAATATAATTACAGTAGTAAATTTTTCCTGTATAATTCCATCATGAAAAGAAAATTTTCAAGATACTAAGATCAGAAAATTGTACAATTTTTATTTTTTAAGACACATCTGGACACAGGGGGAGGACTAGGAAAAATCTAACTAAGGGCAGAAATTTCTCCTTTATTCAATTTACTCTTGTAAACGGTAAATAATTTTTTTAAAAAAAGTAAACAAGTTCTTGTACCAACAGTTTTAAAATTATGTTCTATTTTTTCTGGCCAATCTGTAAAGTATAGTCTCTTCGGTTAAACAGAAACAAAATCACTTGAAATTTTTGTGTAATAGTTAAAGAAGAGAAATTATTTTAGCAAGAAGCATAAACCTAAACAGTTATTTGCAAATTCTTTAGGATAAATAGTGAGAGTACTCTCTCTTCTGGCCTTCTACATATGGTGAAATATTAGAGCACTTATCACAGCAATTATATACATGCATGTTCAAGCTGTTAATGTTTCTCCATCAAATCCCAAGGGTAAAGGTTAGGCAGAGTCACTATTCCTTATTTAAGCCATTATTCTCAGATTGTGTAGGCAAAGAAATAACAACTGGCAAAGATACAAGGACCAAGCATGATCCACTCATTGGCAGGCTGAGTAAAATTCAAGAGGTATGTTTTACACTCTTAACAAAATCAAGAGGTCCAAGTATATTGTGCAAGTTCAGAATGAAACCTGAGTTTCAAATCACTAATTTTGGCTCAGGTATCCAGAATTCTGATTTATGTCTATATTAAATTGCAATACAAAAGCAATAAGACTGACATGCCTTCTGCACAGGTATTACTGAAGATAATTTCTCAGGATTTTTATCAGTTAGCCCTACAGTTAATGTTTATCTAATTCTTAATTTTCAGGTGTATAGTTAAAAAAGTATTTTATATAACTATCCACATTTGTGTTGACAGACATGTTCAATAGATACTTCTCATAAGTCATTAATCTGATTACATCAGCACCTCTTTGGATGTCACTGCTACTTATCTCCTTGAATTTTAGCTACTATATAGCATCATAAATGGAACAAAATAGTATAATGCACTAGAATTTTATATTAACTATCACTAAAATCAGGCAGCATAAATCTGATAGAAATTGTTGAAAAAAATACACTGATTCCATTTGGCTCTCTTCCCACTTTTGCCATAGTATAAACTTACCCTATATTTGGTCTTACCAAAGTTGCATTGAAAAATGGCCCTTGTGAAATCTTACATTTCCTGGTTATTTTTTATTTTCCTGGCAACAGAACCTTAGCTCTGATTTGGATCAGTTTAAATGTGTGCAGTTTTTTTTACTCTTGGGGTGGATTTTTTTTAGTCAATTTGATTTTCAAAGTTAATCTTATGTATTTCAAAAGCATTAAGTGAATTGTTGAAGAATATTGTCAAAAGTAACTGAAACTAAGATATAACAGAGATAAAGAGGTTATTAACCATCATACTGCTTTGAAGCTTGGTCATGCATCTGAAGTCAGGTACAATCTATAGTCTTCACATAAAAGCAATAAGACATTGCACTGTAATTGCCATTAAAGGAAATCACAAGAAATAATTGAGAAGAAGGTTCGAATCTCAGTGACAGAGCAGAAGTATGCGCTTCAGACTTCTGGGTGCCTTTCATTCTTGCAAATGGCACTTATTGATTTTTGAAAGCATTTTAAAGATAGATACAAGGAGGACAATTTACAAGGAATCAGATTAAGAAAGTATACAAGTTGCATTTTGTAATGTAAAGAGATTTGAATAGGGTAAATCAGTAGATTAAAGATAATCCTTTGATAAAAATTTTAATCAATTTTTTATAAGCACAATACAGTGAAGACGTAAGCAGGAGCAGGCTTATCTTGTTTCACGCAGTGATACTTCAACTACAACCTCAGCTGCTAAGAGGATGCCTGTTTTCAAAACATTCACTTATTTGCAAATAAGTACATTTCTCATCACAACCAATATGGCCTAACCACATACAGCAAATTGACAACTCTGCTGAATTTTATCTGCCTTTTCCCTCTCTACTTTTAGCTGCCACTTGAAAGCATTGCTATTAGGGAATTTGTAAAAGCATATTAAATTAACTGTTTCACATTTAGTCCTACTTATTAAGATTCTCCTATTAAAATTGGCTAGATCTTAATACATAGCTCATTATCAACACATGCTTAAACAACTTCTTATAAAGCATACTATACAACCATGTGTAAGAATTATGTGACTGTACTATACAGTGCTGTAGTAACAAAGCCCTTCTCATTTGATGTAATATCACTTAATACTATTAAATAAATTGTTGAGGGCTCAAGTCTTTGGTGGGATGTGGGTTCTTTCATTTATAAAAAGTCACTAAGATGTATACAGTCACTTTGTGGTTTAACAAGACTTTAATTCCTCAGTAAACAGGAATTGAGCCCTCAGGAATGTGGCTTTTGAAATTAGGGTGTGTTTAGGTTTGGAGACTGCCCAAATTTCATTCACATTTAAGAAGGAAAAGCACCATGCCAGACATATGCAATCAGAAAAAATGATTACATTCTGAGGGAAGACTGTAAAACAAATGCTCCCATATGTTCTGTAGAGATCAAATATAAAGACTGACAAATAGTACAGCAATATTTAAATATGCAGACAAAAAATCCCAATCCAATAAATAAAAATTTAAGTTATGACTACAAAGTAGCTGAATGAGGCAAAGTTCCCTACTTACACTACAAGATGAGGATGAGAAATAAGGAAGGAGTCAAAGATGTTAGCCTTTCTGGTACCCACACATTGCTTACTTTTTTTTTATTTGAACGTTGTTATAATTAGTGAAACTACTAAGGAAAGCAAATGCAAAGTCTGATGTGTTTTGATCAAAGACTGGTAGTAAAAACAGAAAATTAAATGAAATTTTAAAGAATGCTTCTTTCAAGACACAGCTTGATCAAATAGAGGATCCAGAATTAAAATTCAGGTCCCCTTGTGAAGCTCTCCCAAAATAAACTGGGTGTGGTTTTTTGTTCTTTCTTTGGTTTTTGGTTGTGTTTGTTTGGTTTTCTTCTGTCTTCTACCCAGGCAAATATAGTTAGAAGGTTGGCCTGATCTGTCTTCTATTCAAAGCAAAGAAGCATATTACAGTCATTCAATTATTTTGAGTCTTGCCTGAGATTAACATATAACATTTTCCTCAATCAGGATAATATTTCCCAGACATTTTTGGTAATTGCTGAAGGTAATGATGAAAGGTAGACAACGGCATTTGGTTATTTCAGCAAACTGCAAATTTGCAGGTAACCCATCATACTAGAACTCTGAAGTATATGAGAGATGACTTTAAGAAAGCATTTGAAAATTATCTTATTAGGCCACATAGGAGGGCTTATGCAATAAAAAAGAGAGAAGCATGCAAAAACTGATCATGAGGGCAATATTTATTCTGTACTTCCCACAACACAATCTCTCACAATCACACATATGTAATATGTAAACTTAGTTAAATTTTTTACATGCTAAAGAATGTATGGAATGGGATGTAGATGTAAGGGAGAAGATTAAAGATAATGTAAAATAAAAATAACCCAGGCCAAAGCAGAAATGCAGTGGGTTAAGGATAAGAAGTGCTTGAAACGTAAAAATTTTGGGGTAGTTAGAACAGGTTTCCCATTTGACCACTATTTTCCAAGCAGTGTTGAGAAAGTTACTTCTTCAGTGATGAGATAAGATCTGAAGTGCTTCTTAGCTCTTGTTAGAGTTTTGTTTTTCATTTTCTTTAGGATTTTGTTTTTTCTATAAAGTGGACTAGAGCATACTACCTCTCTTTTGAGGTCCCAAGGTGGATTATTTACAAAATTTCTATTTTGTAAATCAACAAAACATTCCTATGTAGGCTATAAAAACCCCTAGATTCTTAACCCCCAAATCTGAAAAATAGTGAAATAATTAACATAATATCAAAACTATAACATGAAGGAAATAAAAAATCTAGTACAATCGCGTACTTTAGCCTCCAATGCCATTCTGTGGCTCACAGATTTACATTTCATATTTTCAGGTTCTTTGAAGGGTATATAGAAGGTCTCTTGCTCTTTACAGATAGGCTTAGTCAGAATTCCATGTATACAGATAATGTGCTCGGAAAAGGGAATAATGCTTGCTGGCTGCAGCTGAAGGCAGAAATGTGCTTCTGAGATTCGCTTTTTTGAATTTTGCGTGACTGGCATTGTAAAGTTTTAGAACGTGCCTGAGTATATTCTGAATCCCTGATTTTGCATACCTAGTGGTCAAACACTCTCTAATGATTAGTACCAGACATTTATGAAGCCTCTGGCACTTTGTACTGCTTTTCATTTAATTAACTTAAAAAATCCTTTTCCTTTTGAAGAGTTAAAATTATTTTGCAGGAATCCTTGAAATAAAAATAAAAATAAAATAAAAAATAAAAAAACCCTACAGTTTCACAAATGGCATGATTGCTGTCATTAAAACCATTTTTTGTATTGAACAGCACTGTTATGTTAGTGAAGTACAAAGTGAAGCCAAAGACCCAAAACGCAAGGTCTGATACTTATTGACCAAAGACTGCCCACCAAAGAAGAATAAAAAAAGGAGCAAAACCAATTTCTGTTTAGTTATTTAGAAGTTGATTTTGTTACTTATACAAAACACAACTAATACAACTTGAATGCTTTCAGTCCTTTGGGGAAAATAAAGTCACTTGAAAATAGACACGTTTTACAAGCTTGCTGAATATTGATGCAAACCAAAATACCTTCACATGGCCTTACAGTATTACAACATTATATGGACTTCCCCTGATTACTCACATTCTCATACAGGGCTTGGAGGGTCTCTAGGTCAACTACAGAGTTGTCCAAGTTCACAACAGCTATAAAGAAGACAAAAGAAAAAAGAATTAGTTGTCAGGATGATAATCCAGCTGTGAAAGAAAATCTGAGAACAATACCCACCAACAGTTTTTATGACCTACTGGTCATACAGCTTAAGGGTTTTAACTTTATTATGCCTTGAATAGTGCCATTCCTAAGACTATGAGCTAGAAACCTGGTAGAGCCAGGTGTCAAGTGTTAAAGAATTCATTCCCTCCCCCTAGACACACAAACACGATCCCATGAGTATGGCCATAGCCAGAGATGAGAGACAAGCTTTACATCAGACTTTCATGGTCCAACTGAAAGCATTATAAAAATTTGTAAATCTGCACCACAGCCCCCCACACACACATTGACACAACAAAGCTCATTCCTGTCACTGTTGGCTTCAGTCTTAAACTGATTAATCCATAAGTCAGTCAGTTAACTTCAAAATACCTGACAAGGGTCAAGTCTTCTATACACTAAGCCGAAATGTTTAGTACAGACAGAAAATATGCCTTTCCTGTTCCCAACCAATTTTGGCACCAAACACATACAGTATTTTTTCATCATCAAAAAATCAGTTCAACAGCACAGACAGAGTGATATCCATCTACCTAACCTGGACAAAAAAAAAAACAAACCACCCAAAAATCAAGAGATACACACTTTGAGGAACACAACCCTGACTCCTGACTTGTATTAGGAAAATTTCATAGAAAGTAGGAAATGTTTCTTGAATCTAGTGAAGAATTAATCTCAGTTAATAATAAAAAAAAATTATTCTTTTTCAAATAGTACTTTTCAGTCATCCTCTTACATAGTTTTTACAAGCATACTCACCATTCATATCAAAGCCAGATAAATCCAGATTACTTCATCCAGGTTTTAAGCTTTGCAAGAAATTTAGAATGTTGCATTAGAACCTATGTTCTAAATACAAATTCTTTGTATATACCTATACTACAGACAATAGAATTCAAGCTCATGTGCTTCAGGTTGCTCAAAAGCAATTAAAAATACCAGTCTGAGCAGGGGGACTCATCATGTTTCCACTTTCCAGGCCTGACACATAGTTTTAGTTACAACATACCAAAATTACAATGACAGTAGTGTTGATCTTGATTAAATTCAGCAGGCTACACTGTATTCCTAAGAATGGCACAACTCCAAATTTTAGGACTGACTAAAACAAAATTAATTAGAAGCGTCTTCAGTGTTCAGAAATAATGTCAATATTTAGAAAATAACTTTTTTTTTAAGATTTTTTTTCCTCACCAGAAGACAAGAGAATCTGAAAGATAATGGCAATGTAACAGTTCAGGAAGAATACAGGGATATTGTCCGGGAAGCTAGGGACCAGGTTAGGAAAGCTAAGGCCCAGTTAGAATTAAATTTGGCTAGGGATGTTAATGATAACAGGAAGGGATTCTATAGGTACATAGCAAATGCAAGACAGACTAGGGACAACGTAGGCCCCTTCCGGAAGATATCAGGAGAACTGGCTACCCAGGATTTGGAGAAGGCTGAGGTTCTTAATGACTTCTTTGCCTCGGTCTTCACTGGCAAAGGCTCTGACCGCACCACCCAAAGCGGATGCAGGGACTGTAAGAATGAAGACCCTAGGCCCAATGTAGGAGAGGATCTGGTTCGAGACCATCTTAAAAACCTAAACATACACAAGTCCATGGGACCTGATGACAACCATCTGCGAGTCCTGAAGGAGCTGGTGAATGAAGTTGCTAAGCCACTGGCCATCATATTTGAAAAATCATGGCAGTCAGGTGAAGTTCCCGAGGACCGGTAACAGGGAAATATAACCCCCATTTTCAAGAAGGGGAAAATGGATGACCCAGGGAATTACAGACCAGTCAGTCTCTCCTCTGTGCCTGGCAGAATCTTGGAGCAGATTCTCCTGGAAGACATGCTAAGGCACATAAAAAACAAGGAGGTGGTTGGTGACAGCCAGCATGGCTTCACTAAGGGGAAATCCTGCCTGACCAATTTGGTGGTTTATGATGGGGCTACGAAAATGATGGACGGGGCAGAGCAGTTGATGTCATCTACCTGGACTTGTGCAAAGCGTTCGACACTGTCCCACACGACATCCTTGTCTCTAAATTGGAGAGACATCAATTTGACGGGTGGACCACTCGGGGGATAAAGAACTGGCTGGATGGCCGCACACAAAGAGTTGTGGTTAATGGCTCGATGTCCGGCTGGAGACCAGTAATGAGTGGTGTCCCTCAGGGATCGGTGTTGGGACTGGTCTTGTTCAACATCGTTGTCGATGACATGGACAGTGGGATTGAGTGCGCCCTCAGCAAGTTTGCCAATGACACCAAGCTGTGTGGTTTGGTTGATATGCTGGAGGGAAGGGATGCCATCCAGAGGGACCTTGACACGCTTGTGAGGTGGACTGATGCCAACCTTATGAAGTTTAACCATGACAAGTGCAAGGTCCTACACCTGGGTTGGAGCAATCCCAGGCACAGCTACAGGTTGGGCAAAGAAGAGATTGAGAGCAGCCCTGCAGAGAAGGATTTGGGGGTGTTGGTGGATGAGAAAATGAACATGAGCCGGCAGTGTGCGCTCGCAGCCCAGAAAGCCAACCAGAAAGCCAACAAAGAAAACTTTGTTGGCAAGTTTGTTCCTGGAGTTTCCTCCAAATCAGTATCCTGGGCTGCATCAAAAGGAGCATGACCAGCAGGTCAAAGGAGGTGATCCTGCCCCTCTACTCTGCTCTCGTGAGACCTCACTTGGAGCACTGTGTGCAGTTCTGGTGTCCTCAGCATAAAAAGGACATGGAACTGCTGGAACAAGTCCAGAGGAGGTCACGAGGATGATCAGGGGACTGGAGCACCTCCCGTATGAAGATTGGCTGAGAAAGTTGGGCTGTTCAGCCTGGAGAAGAGAAGACTGCGTGGAGACCTCACAGCAGCCTTCCAGTATCTGAAGGGGGCCTACAAGGATGCTGGGGATGGACTATTCACCAGGGACTGTAGTGACAGGACAAGGGGTAACAGGTTAAAACTTAAACAGGGGAAGTTTAGATTGGATATAAGGAAGAAATTCTTTACTGTGAGGGTGGTGAGGCACTGGAATGGGTTGCCCAGGGAGGTTGTGAGTGCTCCATCCTTGGCGGTGTTCAAGGCCAGGTTGGATGAGGCCCTGAGTGGCATGGTTTAGTGTGGGGTGTCCCTGCCCATGGCAGGGGGGTTGGAATTAGATGATCTTAAGGTCCTTTCCAACCCTAACTATTCTATGATTCTATGATTTTATGTTTTTTGTTTTGTTTTTCTGGGAAAAGGCATATGCAAAAACCTGCTACTACTTATTTGATATATTTTAAAATTATCCCCCCCGCCAAGCATAGTAATTATTGCAACAGAGGCTTAAAGATGTCTTCCCAACAAGGTACTGCAGTATATGCTGTATTTAATAATCCTTGCTGCTCAGTAGGACTATCTGCATGCTTAAAAACATGCCAAATTTGCCTTGTAGAACTGGAGACTAAAATTAACACGCAAATAGAAACTGGGTCTAGATTGGTTTGAGACCTCTACTTTACAAAAACATATATGTCAAAGCCTGTGTACAAACAGCTTTATAAAAACCAGGATATATTGTGGATATCAGTTTGAATTATCCCTATATTTCAGCATTCTTATGCTTATGCAATCATTTCATATATGAACACACAATCCTTCAACTATTTATTTTGAATTGTGGATGTCTTCTCCCTGCTCCACCCCCCTTTCCAGAGACTCTTCTCCCTGCTCCACCTCCTTCCGGAGACTGTCTAATCCTGCGTTGAGAAATATGACATAATATAAATCCTGCTCTGATTTTTGCTCAATGTTAAGATCACCCATGGATTACTCAAGGAGCAATAGAACACTTTTGTTTGAATGCTTGCAGGAGATAAGAATGTCTGGCAAACACAATGGTGCCAGGTCTGTGTACTTTCAACAAAAGAGGTATGCAGAAGAGTGTACATACTTCAGGGAGCTGCTTAAAAACAAATCACTCTGAGACAACGAGTTGGAGAAATTAGATCCTAGTATATATGTTTCACATCCCTGCCTCCCAAGAAAAATATATTTCTACACACTTCATCTAAAGATGTGTAAGTTCATAAATAGCACTCTAGCATCCCATTAGGATTTTTCAGTATTCACTATAGGTTTGTTCTCCCCACTCTGGGGAGTCAGGAGATGAGCTTCTGTTCCTTGGCAGTACTGCAGCACTGTCATGCAGAACATGATAGCTCGCAAAATAAATCATGACTGTTGCACATCTAATTCAATTATCTAGACAATTTGAACTGATAAAAACAATGATGTTTCTTTATGTAGCCAAACTCAATGGCTAAACATGGCCACCCCCTACAATCAGCATGACTACACAAATATCTAACCAAAGGATTCCATATGTGGTGGCAAAGTAACGACAAAAATATATAGACAAACATTAATTTCCTCATATGAAAATATTTTGAGCTATGCTACAATTCCAGTACACTTTGAAGCAAAATTTTGGAGAAGGGTTTATAATAGTCTTGCAGTCACTGGATATTTTAGCTGGTGTCACTATTTTAGAAAACAATTTTCGTGTTTCAAAGTTGATATTGCCATTTCCTGGTCTTGACTACTATGAAACAATCTTTAATAGCCAGCTCATCACCCAGCATTCCTGATACATTTGTAAGAAAGCAGTGAAGAATACCTGAAAGGAACAACTTTCTTTTAATCACATCAGTTTCAGGCATCCTCAGCCTCTTACCTTCAAGATTTCTTAGTTCTGTTACTTTCTTGCATTCCTATTGCCACTGCTGCCAATAAAACCAGCAAGCCAGCCCCATCTCAAGCCCTTATATGATAAAATTATTTGATGTACATGTACATAATTGTATATGAATACAAATATATAGATATATAAAATAAAATTTTAACCAAGTGTGTACAGATACACAAATATGCACAGGTGAAAATAAAAGGAACTACAAAGCAGCGACTTGTTTGTTTTTCAAATTAAGCACTAGTCAACAGATGACAAAAATGCCCACCCAGTAAGAAGAGGGGTTGAAGAGCAATCACAAATGATTTCTTGATAATTTAAAAGACAGAGGGGGAGAAAGAATTTAAATAGATTTCTATGCAAAATAAAGGTTCAGGAATCTCTTGTTGGTCTTAAGCATTCTTGATACTTTCATTATTTTTATCACAATCTACATGGAAATTTAAACTGGCATGTTTGGGACAGAAATGATATCTTTCTTATGCTACTGCAGAATACAGAAGATTTAGCAGAATGGAAGAGTTTTTACAGCATAAATTGAAGAAAAAATAAATTACACAAACACACAATAACAAAGCCAACTTAGGTATTATTTTCAAACTGGAAGGATGCTAAAGTATATGCAGCGGGACAAAGACTTACTATTCTTAGTAATATTAAGTCATTTGCAAGGCTGGCTATGCACCTGAGAAAATACTTCACCTGACAGGAGCAGAACATTGGTGCTAAAAAAAGTGGGATTAGTGTAAAGCACACAACTATTTTCAGAGGCATACCTGAACTCTGAGAACAACCAGACCTTCTTTCACATACATAGAAGGCAGTTTAGAACACAGACTCGAAAAAAAAAAAAGAGCAAACAACAAACATCACAAAAAAATAAACACAATGAATAATCATCACCCACATGTCTTCAGAAGAACACAGTATGTAACCAAGCCACCAATGAGATCAAAGCTTTTGCCTGCAAATATAATCCTAAGAAAAAAGGCATGAGAAAACACCAGCAGAGAGTTGAAGGATGCAGTGTATTCTCAGGAAGACTATAAATGGAAGTAGCTATAATTTTTTAATTGTAAGACAGATCATTACAGTTGATTATTCATCTGTCTACATTGTGAACTACCAGCTACCAACAGAACAAAATAGGCAATATAGACACAGCAAACTTACACTTGCCTGAGGCTATGAATCTAATAGTACCACTTACATAAACCATTAGTACTTGGAAATTCTATTCTATTTGCAAGTCCAAACCTCTGGAATTTGCTTTTAAAATGAAGTGGCCAAAATTCAAAATTTCACACTGAGTAGAGTTTCAGGAAAAAAAAAAAAAAAGGAATTATCAACTCCATCCTTTGGATCCAATTTTTATGTCATAAACTCCCATTAGAACAGCCTTACTTACGGAGGTGACCTTCAGAAGACCGGCTTTCAGTCCAAATCTTGGGTTTATGTCTTCCCTTTTCTCAGGGCAGGCTTCAAATCACACTACATTTCTTTGGCTTTTCCAAGTACATTTCCTAAGCTTTTCTGTCTCTAGACTCCATCCTCTTCCAAGACCTCCTAGGAGCACTGCTGTCTCCCCAAAAAATGACTGAGCAATTTCCAAATCCTACTTAATTAATAACTGATTACAGTTTACCTCCTCACAAAAGAAGCAGTAGCTGAAGCAAAACCACCTCTAATTTGCAAAAGGAATTCTGAACCAATCCTGCTATATTCAGATCTATGTTTCAGGGAGATCAACAAGCAAACCACCCACTCAAGTTCTTCATGCTGATTTCCACCACAAATGACTTCTCCATGGCTCTCCAAAAAACAAGCAGTATCACTCCAAGAGGCCGTTCCTTTTTTCCTCTTGAACATCTTTGCTTCTTCCTTTTCACACTTACATTTTCTCCAGAAGAGCACCAAATCTTTGCAAGACTTCACATCTGCTCTATCAAATGGAGCAATAGACAGTCACTTCAGCAAATTAACAAAGGCAGACTGATTCTTCTTCACTGAATGATCTCATGAAACTGTATCCATATTATATAGAAACCATAAGCATAAATAAAGTCTCAAAATTACTACCTGATTTTGAGGAAGAATGGTAACATTACAAGTCATTCAACCTTCTGAAACTTTTTCAAGTAGCTGTACTGGAAAATTTGATGAGAAGTTCATTTTCATATATATAAAAAGTATATTTGGAAGAAAAAAGCCCACAGGACTACATGAATAGGTCAAATGTGTCACACTATGGTCTTCCTTGAATGATTATTTCTGAGTTAATTAAAAAAACCCAAACAAACAGCCAAAAAACAAACACATACCTGCTCCAAGAACAACATACAGATAGGAAACTTCAAAAAATAGTCAATAGTCAAAATCCAACATAATCAGGAAACTAGCATACTGGTAAACCTTAAACAGTGGAAAATTCTGATGCAAGGAAGACAACTCAATATATATCCTGATAAACTTATAAAATGGTTCTTACAACAAATTAGAAAAAAAGAACAAATAAGTTTGTTTGTTTGCTGAATACAGAATGGAAGTCTTCACTGAGAGACGTCTTTGGAAGAAAATGCAAGAACACCACACATGTAAATACTAGCAAATCAGAGAAAAAAGAAAGTCTCAAAGTAGGCAATTTCATCGGTTCCTTGGAATGACTGACAGCTGAACTGCTCAATTCAGAAGTAGAAGAAACAATATCTGCCTCAATGTTCTCAGCAAAAAAAGAACCAAGAGAGCCTTAGAAGATCAAAGTGAATTGGCTTCCTTTCCTGCTATAACCATTATGGTATGATACAATATCAAGCTACTTGCAAAGTAAACCCAGATTTAAATCAAACTTACTATTTATATTTAAAAAATCAATTAAGATACAAAGTTTGTAGTCTTTTTCTTTGTTACATAGTAAACCCAAAACTTCAAAATTTGCTATCCTTTGTCTTTTTTTCTTCCCCATGTGAGTTTATTGGCATAATTCATCTAACACACACCTACTGCACAAGGTCATGCTTTTGTCTGTGCTACTTCCAACAACTTCACAACTACTGCTATTCTCTTGGGATTATTCTTTATCTCAAAAAATAGAAATGTGAATCCCCTAATGCAGAAAGTTAAACCCCAAATGGGCCTCTGAAATAAATGGTCTGTCTACATAAATATGGAAAAAACAGTGTTTTTCTGTGCTAGTGGGAGCTGCAGCAAAACACACAATGATAGTGACTGTAGAATTTTTATAGATTCTCAGAAAGTGAAAGAACAGAATTTTAAAACAGGTCCTGCAAAGCTTCTACTAAAAAAATCCTGTTGATAATGTGTAGGTAGGGGGACGGCTGTACTAGGGGGAGTTAATATAAATGAAAACAATTTTGTATTATTACCTACCTGCTTGCCCTCAGTACCTTTGTGATATGTTTATCTATTAGCAAATACTCCAGCCTTCTCAGGACGAAAACTTTCATTGCACAAAGCACAATGGAGATTGGATCTTCAACATAAGTACATACAGCATGAATGAGAGGCAAGACACAGCAATTAGAACTGCTTGCACACCGTTTTACTGGGGCAGTAATTCACCTTGATCTAAAGCTTATGTAAGAAACCAGAACAGTAAACAAAATTTCCAAGCAGAAGCCATGGATTAAGTTTAGCTGTTGCTTCAGATTGTTTTTAAAGGACTTGAAATATTTAAATACCTTCAAGAACATGCACTTATATTTCTGGGAAGCAGTAAAGCAAGAAGATGCATTTGCAAAATTTGAACTAACAGAAGACTTCATTGAAAAGAGTGACTATTTAGTATCACTTTTTGTACTGAATCTTCTCTTACCAAAACAATTCAGCTTTTTAGACATTTGTCCTTAACATTCCTATTCCTTAACGTTGTATCCCTACACTACACAGCAACAAAATTGTATCAATAGAGCTTTTTTATGTACATATCAATATATATACACAAATGACAAAATATATAACTAGATTTAGCTGTACATAGTTAATATAAACAGTTACATTACATACATTTCAAACAATTGACTCCTATATTAAGGACAGCAGTTACTGATTATGTGAAGTCTAACTTCATACACCTATACAGTTTGTTTATAAAAAGTGTGCAAGTTCAGTTCGTAATGAACAAATATATTTTGTTTGACTCACTATGTCGCCTTCTTGTCTAGGCTGGAAAAAAAAATGGAGACTGATGCTGTAATCTTTTCAGAATAAAATGTTTAAATACAAACATGATTGCCATTGTAGACTGTTTAATTTAGAGAGATTGTATTTCAGTTCTGGTTTTGAGAGGTTTGCTGATTTGACTATAGAGAGTACTTCAGTGCTTATCTTAATTGTTTAGATAAGATTTGTTTGAATTTGGCAGGTGAAAAAACCATGGGTGTGGAATATAGGAAGGTTGAGAAAAGGCTGGCATTTTACCAAATTAAGCTTATTTTAAACTATAATGCACAGAGAAGCAGTCTCAATGAATCTGCCAGAGTCTTTGGGGAGTGAATTTATATTGCAAGATTGACTGGCAGGATTCAAGATTTTCAACAAATTGGAAAGGATTACCATGATAACTCCCAAAATGCTACTTAAAGCTTAGCATAGTACACAAATGCAAATGACACAACACATTTAAATAAGTTTTTTTAAAAAAGTACTCTAACCTTATAGTAGGGGTTGCTCTTCAGACAAACTTCTTGTCCCTTAAATGTATTTTTAGAAGTGTTTCAAGAACAAGAATTTAGTATGAAATTAATCATTGACATAATGATATATTTTACATGTAAGAAATTCTGTTACAGAAAATAAAATTACTGCTATGAAAAACAATGCTACTGGCTTTTACTTCAGTATCAGCTTATACTAAGCTTTTTCACTGGTTAGGTAGTATAACACGCCACAGGCATTTTGTTTAGAGATTCTCAAAACAAAACTTGTCATACCTATCAATTATATCACTTTTGGTGGGGAGACTACTAATACTGGATACCTGAGGAAAACATTTTTGGATGTTTACATGACAGTATGTATTTACAGTGCACGTTATAAAAACAAGCTGGACAAATACATCAGCTGCAAGGCACATTAAGCAGTGGACCTGACACTGTGTATTGATCTGTCTGCAGACAGATATAATTTATAGCTTTGTATTCATGAGTCAAGTGAAATAAAATTTGGGTTTCCTGCACATTAGTCTTTGACTTTTTTTTAGATCCACATGGGCTCTAATGCTTTTCAATCTCTGTTTCAATGACATCAGGCCTGGGATTTCCACATGTTAACTGTGGTACCAGTGATGATACAATGATGGTGTATCCGTGACAGTCAAGGGATGTATGCAAGTCAAACTTCGCAGAACAAGGTAGCATCTCTTACTGAGTGCTGCTTGAAGAAGTTAGCAAGACTTGTTTGGAATACAAATTACGTGTGGATTTTTTCAGAATTCAATTTTCCTGGCTTTTGGTTTAATTCCACATTAGCTATTTTCATTAGAGGGGCTCAAAGTAACAAAGCTATGGCTAGCTCTGATAAGTCCGGTCCACAAGCAAAAAGGAAAAGTTCTTTCATGCTTTGTGGAACTCATTCTAAATGATATCAAAAGATAAACAAAATACAGGAGAAGGACCAAAAGATTTATTTAGAATCATCTAGTAGTTCACTGGCAAAGATGAAACACTGGTTCAAAATAGTGCAAAGTCAAGAATAAATGTAGATTAACATTATTGCAACTATTGGAAGAATAAGTTATTGGTTATTCTAACATCATAATCACTACGATGTTGCTAACTTTTTGTCTAAGGTCTCTGAACTATTTGCCTTACTCTATGATGCTGTGCAAATCTGAACAGTCCCCAGCCTTTCCATGTTCCTTATGCACATTCCGCTCTTCAATCATTCTTTTACTCCACTACTGAACCTCTCAATTTTTTTGCTATTATATTTGTTTGAGATGAAGTGGCCATAATTAATCCATCATAATAATGGCAAGGATATACCAGTTTTATACAGTTATATAGCACTCTGTATATTTATTTGATGAAGTTAGCAGGGTAGACATCAAATGTAATTTTTTTTTTTTTTTTTTTAATATTCTCTACATTAAGCAGCTAACTTAAGATCTGTGCTTTTGTGCTCTCGATTTACCCACAGCTAGTATACAGTTAATGGAGCTTCAGGTGTGTTGGAGTTGGAAATTTAGAATGCTTAAATTACTTAAGTAATTTAGTTTTGAGTGAAGGAGTTAACAACTGCATAACTCATAGATCTGAAAATTGAATGGCTTATGAAACACCACCAGAAAGAAAAGTATCTTCAGCTTCCATAAGAATTTGTTCTCAATTTACCCCAACTAAATACATCTTTACCAACACAGAAAAGAAAGATATTAAAAATAGTTATTAATCCTCAGTGAAGTCCATGTGGCAATACTAATGAGAAAGCTGGTCTTTTCTGAGCAGACTCAAACTCTCTCAAATAACTATCTTCATTACACTCTTAGTAATTATGATCAGAAAATCAGTAAGACTCCTTGTCTCTCAAGGAGTGACTAGAAGTAAAAACAGTCTTTGGACTAGAGCTATAGCTGATGGAACATCAAAGAACATCAACAAAGGGAATAGCCTCAATAACCTCAAGAATTGTCTTTCTGTGGAATTGCTTGATCTATTTAGCTTACAAAGAAGAAAGTTAAGAAGCAACCTGATTACAGTTCTTACACATACCTGCACGAGAAGATAGCCAAAAGTAGATGGCTCCATAATTTCACAGACCAAAAGCAGAAAAGAATGAAGGATCTGTAAATTAATCTGACAAATTCACTATGGAAAGAGCACTTTAAGTGCTAAAAGGAGGGATATTAATCTTTTGAAAAATGTTTCCTGGGATATATTGACTTCTCCATCACTTAAAGTATTAGTATGAAATCCTAGACTCACCAAAGTCCATAGCAAAACTATCGGTGACTTCAAAGAAAGCAAAGGTTGAAGGTTAAAATTTCAGCTGGAACTTAGGATAATTTATACTGCTAAAATGTTCGTATTTATGCAGACTAATAGCTTGAGGCAGAAATTATCAGGCAATATTACTGACTTGCCTAAGCAGCCAGATGAAGCACTTAGAATGCTCTTTTTAAAATCTAGAGTTGTGTGTTCGCCTTCTGTGAAGTCCCTCCAAAGTTCTCTACTCGTCTTCTCTAACATCCACAAGCCAAGTATAATTTTACGTAGACTACACAGAATGTTGCTACTTTTTGATTATTTACAACAGAAAGTACTGCAAGTTCTTTTACCCATGAAGACATCCAGGATCATTCAGAAACAAGCTTTCCCTGCTTAATGGTTCAAGCTAGTGAGCTGTGTATGATATCGTCAGTACCCACAGTACTATAGCTAGTTAGAAAATACTACATGGAAATTTAAGGGATTCAGAAATCAGGCAAAGCAAGTTGTCATTTATCTGTAATTGCAGTGCAGTCAACAGTTGCAGTCACAAGTCAAAATACAAATTTTCTTGCTCAGGAATTACAGATACAAAACATTTGAGAAGTTAAATTTCAAAATCAAATGTCCCTTTTCCTCTATCAGATGGTTGTACCTTACTGAATTAAAATGACATACTCTCAATTTATTCTGCCAATCAAATTTCAATTTTATATTTGGCATAGCAGAGAACAGACTGGACACAGCCTAGTACTCTATATGTCTGTCCAGTCTGATGTCTGGATAAGCACTAGGGATAGTATCATACTAATGCACATTAAGCCTTTCATCAAATATTCTGAAGTTACATATTAAAGAGCTACAGATGCTAAGAAAATGATGTAATGATCTTGTGATATTTAGTCCACGTTCTAAGTGTGGTGGGATTATGAAAATAACACAAGATTTTTGACTAGGTAGATGACAGATGACACAGCTTTACAATTCAAATCACAATACTGTGATAACTGAGGGCAGAAGGATGCATGTTTATGGTTTAAGTTCCATCTCTTTTCATGCTCGAAAGTGTTTCTGAAAAGCTGGTATTAATAACTCAAGGAAATAAAGGCTGGGATTGTAATAAAACCAAATGCCTGGATACATGGAAAACCGGAATATATACATTCTAAGAAAACAAAAACAAAACCAAAAAACTATTATTTGGAATCACTGATGTGTATTTATTTCAGCATCATGACTGAATTCAGCCTACTGAGAACTTTAAGATTACAAGAGGCACTCTGTACTACTTCAGTTCAATACCTTTGAGCTCTGTTTTGTGTCCAGGTAGCTAAAGTAATCCCAGCTTCCCTAAAAACAGAAAACACATTATACTGAAGCAGAGTCTAGCACATATTGCTTGGGGAGGTTTCCTGTGCAACAGCAGAACAACAGAAATAACCTTGATCTTTCTTTGCTTAGGGGTCACGACAAAACTAGAGAAAGAACGGTTAAAGGCAGGATAAACCTAGGTAGCTCATGAAGCCGTGCCGGCGTCTCCCGGCGAGGGGCCGCGGAGCTCCCCGCCGGCGGCGGCAGCGTGGGCCGCTGTTGCCACCTGCTGCTGGAAGCGGGGAGAAGGGGCCGGCCGCGCGGCCGCCTGGGGCAGTGCGCCCGACAGCGCAGGGCAAGTGAGGCCCACCTGGAGGAGAGGAGGGTGGCAGGGGCCGCGCGGCCTCCCACCTGGCCGGGCTGGAGAGGAAAGCGGTGTGGCGGAGAGAAAGGGCATAAACCAAGAGAGATGAGTCAGTAAAATGACCCGGATAAGCAGAGCTCAATACACGAAGTCCATAACATGTGTATGATATAATCCCATATATTTTCCAGGCATCTAGCACTGGCAATGGGCAAATTTATACTTGCTGGTAGATTTAATAGCTGTTCTAAACATAACAGAAGGAAGATAATTAGCGTGACACTAATAATATAAGGTTGTTTATGGTGCCATAATTAGTTACTGCAGAAGAGTGGCAATGAATACCAAGGGAAGCACAAGTCTGTTAAGATAGAGCAATCAACTGTACAAATCTACCACATTCATTACAGAAGAAGTTCATGCCTGAGTAGAAACACAACAGCTACTACCCTAGAACAGATCACTCAACAAGCATGCTAAAAATGACTTGTAAATGGTAAAAGCTGTAAGATAATATGCAACATAGAAAACATAACAAAAGGTTTAATCTGTTAAGTATATTTTGCAGAATCTAAATTTCAGGGTATTGTAATTATTGCTCAAAGCAACTGGGAAGAAATAGCAAAAGAGGAGAAGCAACGGTTGATTTACTTCTGAATAATGTACAAAACAGTTGGAGACACCATAACAGTCTTATATAAAATGACTATAAGACAGGGGAAAGATTTTTAAAAGTAACACCATAAAATTAGACTTGACAAGAAAGAATTCAAATGAGAAACCAGTTAAATGGGTGAAAAAGCTTAGAGGTCAGAAGGAAGCTTACAAATGCTACATTACAGGTTCAGAAGAAAAATAAAAAATTGTCAACTGAAAAATTCAAAGCACCCTTTTCCCTCTAGTCTTTTCAGTTCCTCAGTATTCCTACTCCTCAAAAATCACATATATGATTAAACATGAGAGCATGGGGGACATCTGTAAATAAAGGATACTCTTCAAACAGTGCTAATCAGCCAAAGAAAATACAAAAGCAAAGTCTCATAAATTCAATGTAAACTGGAGAACCACAAAAAGGTCTAAACCCAACTTGCCAAATGCATAAAGCCAGTAATAAAACTGCTTTCAAACACATCAGATGTATGAACCCTGACAGGAAACAGTTGGGCTTGCAGATAATCTGACTGTAAAACAAGCACAAAAGAAAGATAATCAGAAAAGGTTAAACAAAGTATTTGTGTTAGGATTCACAACCACAGAAAAGGTCAAAGAGGTTCTCGGACAAGTTCTATACTTCTCAAACAATAAAGGTTTGAGCACTGTCTCAAACTGAACAAGTTTCAGAACATGTGAATACAAATTGCAAGAAGATTCCCGAGATGATGCTGGAAACTACAAACCAGTCTGTCTGACCTCTGTGCCTGGAAAGCATCCATGTTTTATATGGAAGAACAGCTTTTAAAAAGTACGTACAGATAAACTAATGTAATCAGAAAGCAATGTACCATGTCATTTTATAGTAGATAGTCATGACCAAAAAATCAAATACTGCCACTTTAATGAAGACAACAAAGGCACAGGTAAGAGTGATCAGAGTGATACTGGATTTGGAAAAGACTCCTCACAATCCTTACCTAAGGCTTCAGAAGAAAAGCATGCTGTCACAGGACAAGAGGGAAGGTCTACTCTGAGTGAAAATAAAAACTGCTCAAAAAAAACAACCAAAAAACCCACAACCCAAAAAGACCCCCATGATATCAATTACGAAAATGAATGATCAGTATTCAAAGTACGGAGCTGTAGCAGTGAAGCCTTACTAGGACGTTTGCAGGTTCCTATGCTGTCTAAAGAACGTGAGGTGGCAATGTCGACAGATAATAAAAGCTAGCTTCTTTAAAGCTGACCACAAACACATACAAAAGGTTCTCTCAGATATTTAGTGTCAATACATGCAAAGTAGATGGAGGGGAAGAGGGAAGGGGGAGTGTGGGGGGCAAAGGAACCAAACTGTAAAAGCACTCTGACAGATACGAAATTAGCAACTACTGCTCCAAAACAGACACTCAGATTTTTTTCATAGTTCTGTGAAAACATAAGCTCAATAATTAGCAACAGTTAAAGGCAAACAGAATGGCAGTAACAATACAGAAAAAAATTGAGCCTAAAATAGATGATGATGCGATACCATGGCACAGGCATATGGTGCACATAAATCTTGAAAACAGCATACAAGGCTAGTCACCTCATTTGCAAAGAGAAGAAAGAGAACTAACTATGGATCATAGGTAGTAACAAGGAAAAAAAAACCAAACAACAAAACCAAAATCAAAAAAATCAAAAGAACAGACTTGCATGAAAGTCATTCCAAACAAACTTTTCAGTTTGGAGAAAGACAACTACTGCAAAAAGATGAAATAGAAATCTATAGAGGCTGCACAATGATCAGCCAGTGCAGCTCTTTTTGTTTATTATTACTATGTTTTCTTTTTCTTCTGGTTATCCACACAGGAGATTGGATACAAAGCTAAATAGATCTCGGTTTGATCAAATACAGCATGCAATTTTAATTGCTTCCTTAAAAAAGGGATGATAAGAAAAACTCAATAAAAACAGATACACTGAATGTGATAGGAAAAAAAGAAAAGAGAAAAAAGGAATATACTGTGCAAGTTTGTACTAAATCCTCATTTTAACTACCTTGTATTTAAATTAGATTTTAACAGCTATAGACATGTAAGTGGTGTTAAGTAATTTTTTTTGTGCATAAAATGTATTAAAATAAAACAAATATGAACAAATCACAGATTGTAATGGCAAATATCCTTTTCTTCTAAACCTTTTAACTTAATGAAAAAATGTGTGACTGTTATTGGAAGGTCTTACTCAACTAACAAGCTTTTCTTCATTTTCATATGCTAAAATCTCTTTGTAGTTCAGCAATGTATAAAACTATGACCACTGGAAAATATTTCTGCTATGGAAAGGAGACCAAGTGCTCTTTTTCCCTCTTCCTTCCTCCCCCCAGTTTTTTGCATGGTACTACTGCTAATGGCATACATTTTGTTGCTTTTATACTTAGGATTTTTTGATCATCCCTCTTATGAGTGACTTATGTGGTTCACAAGTGAGAAATAACAGTGCTGGGTTTTTTTTTTTTTTTTTTTTTTTTTTTTTTTTTCTTTTAGGAGACTGGAACTTTCCTGAAACTTCTCGCTCAACATTTTGAAGTTAATCTTCCAAGAAAAACAAAAAAACTCAACACAAATAAAAAAAAACAAAACCAACAACAAACTGTTTCAACTGAAACTACAGACAAACAATGCATTAGTTTCTTACAAACTTCTCAATTAAATTACATTCATATGTTCTTAAGAACAAAAATCTTTAATTATCTAAGCTATCCAATGTGGCAGTAATTAGTCTCTGCTGATTCAAATATTGTGAAAAAAAACCCCAAACCACACCCCTCAATTTGATTTTCCTCATTAAAAAAAAAAAAAATCAAAAATTCTTTAAAATGTATTTTACATTATAGAATATTTTTAATTCTATAAATTTATTTTTAATTCTAAAAGCATGTATCACATAAAGCATCCAGTTCCTTTCTAGAAGATATGTTGCTGTCCCTCACTATCTTGATGTGTTGCATGCATAGTTAAAGAAAATGATAACCAAGGTTGTATTTTTTCCTAACAATTGCTGCTATTACTTGATTGGCCTCTGGTCACTGAACTGAGCTTCAGAAAATCTCAGAGGCTAGAAAGAGGACTCAAGGCATGCTCTCAATATTCCAGACTGGCTTTCAGGGGCTTTACCCACAGCTTTGGGGTTTATGCCACATCCATTAGAAACCCCAGCTGTCTCCAAAAACCTTCAGTGTCCTTCCTCACTAGCTGTCTCTGGCAGGAGTGAGGGCTCCTCATCTGGCCGGATGAGGGCTTCAGTTTTGCTTTGGGCTGCTCAGCGCAGAATACTGTAGGCATACTATTAGCATCAAAGCAATAGAAACATTTGCAGCAAGACATATGTGTTGCACTCTAACTTAACTCTAGTCTGTCTTTTATAAAAACCATTTTGTGTATTCCATTGTTTTCCTTACCAATAATTTCACAATAGGAGCTTGTGAAATAATTATAAACAAATAAACCGTGTGAGCTTAAAATCTAACAGCAGGCATAATGTAATGAATATGGTAGCATAAAGCTAAGAAGAAATAAAGGAATAAAACTGAGGATTATGATGTGAAGTTTTGAGGAAGTGGTAGTTCACAGGACAGAAAAATGCTGAACAAAGTAATCCTTCCTTGGTGGTGTTTCAGAAGAATCTAAACACATTTGGAAAGGCTGTAAGAGAGCAAGAGTAAGTGATAATCTTTTAAACTTTCAGGTGTCAGAATGTCCAATATTTGATCAAAAGAAAACAAAAAAGTTTAAAAAATTTCAGTTCTCAATTAATAAGCCAGAACTAACAGCAAAAGTTTCAAACTTTGTAATTAACCTACATTGACTACAGTTGCTTTATGGGTCATGTCTTTAACAAAGAAATAAAGGCTTGCCACCTGACAGAAAAACTGTTCTGCATCTTTGTGCATTCACAACAAACAGAAATAATAATTTTGGGCAGCTGGTTTACCTTCCAGTATAAAATGTCCAAAGAACCTGAACATATCGTGTATTGGTCTGCCCTCATAACTTGTTTAAAGAGTAAAATGTCTTTTGGGAAAATACCTGTTCTTGACAAATATTTCAGTATTGTACGTGTCAAACGATTACGCTTATACACATATACTGTTATTAGGATAAATAATGCTCAGATCACCTCTGGACCTCCCATAACATAAAATAATCACGAGTCTTATTTTACAGATGTTGAGTCATTCTTTCCTGAGTGCTTTCCATTTAGAGTATCTCTTGGATCTATGAGCACTAAGGCTACGTGATACTTCAATGCATCAAGAATTCCTGTACAAAACATTTAAATAATGCAGCATAAGAGAAATTTTATGCTCCAGTAAATAATTCAGTTAAACCTGTGAGAGTTTCTCTAGCTCATCATTTCTATGTGTCAGCATGCACAGTCAAGTAAGAAACCAAAGATTTTCTCATGTTCCTTTGTCACCAATAGCCAAATATTAAAGGATAAACATTTATTTTGCCCACTAACATTTAGAGTGCATTCACTTCCTGCACATCTGTCTTGAATTCAGGGCAGTGATGTATCTGTTGTTCGAAGTTATGCTTCTGTTAGCAGAGCAAGCTCTGCTGCAAATACAACTTTCAGTAAAATAATCTCAAATCCAGATTAAAAGGTTGGGCTTTACCAGCTGTCAGTTAAATTTGCCTGCCCTTTCCGTAGCTATTTTTCTTATTACATTCTTTTATACAGCCTCCTTTCCCAATATTACTGGCCAACAACAAATTGAGGGCTGTAATAAAAAGAGCCCTGATCTTATTTGCAGATTACCAGTGTCCCCTGGGGGGGGTGGGGGGATGGGGGGGTAGTGGTGTAAAGTGATATGAGAAAGGTGGCCCAAAATTCTGAGGCAGAAATCTCCCAGCTACTTCTGACAGAGCCAGGGCAACCACAAGGGGCTATACAAAACCTCACAGAAATATATTCGGACTATTGCAGCCACACTAGGGGTAACATAGTGCCTGAAATGATAAACCACATTAAGAGAAAGTTACTGAATTGGAAAAGATTAGTCAACTTAAAAAGACAGAGAACTGCATATACTGTTTTTGCCAGACTTCTACTTTCAACATTCACAAGGCACACTCAGACTAAGAAGATTTTGGTGAAAAAAACACCCCAAAACCCCAAAAAATATTCATTTCAATTTTGGAAATAAATACTAGATATAAAGCTGACTTTGTATTAAACGTAATATTTATCAGCATGAAATATAAAATTTGTTTTTCTTCTAGATGACATCTTCAATTCATTTTTTCCTTCTGTTTTTAAACACAAGTATTTTTTGCTATTCTTGCTGCACTTGTCAACAGCCATGAAAGTTTAAACACAGAAAAGGATACACTGTATCTTTATAAGCAAGGGGATTAGGGAAGGCACTGACAACCATGTTCTCTGCAACAGTTACAATTTCAAACAGTTGTTACATTCCATGTGATGACAGACAACTTCATTAAAGAGATATCTTACCAGACATGGTCCCTAAACGCACACACAGGCTTAACATGCAATTATATATTAATGTTTAGGGTGTTCATCATAGATTATTATATGCAGTTAACTGGAATCTTGCTGGATCTCTAATTTAAGCACACATTGCATCTCTGAAATGTTCAGGAAGAAAACCCAGAAGTCTAGTGTTAAAGCTAAAGTCTTGTCTTTGGGAAAAAAATCTGAGCCATAAAGAAAAAATATGTAAGAAGTACTTGTTAGGCATTTCTAAAGCCTTGGCTCTATCATGCAGCCAAATACAGCTATATTTCTGGTGGGAACATTATACTGGATAAAGGATATTTGTGGTATAGCAAAAATAAAAAACCAAGCTAAACGCCTGGATAAAGTGCTTTGCATAGTTGATAGATGATTGTAAAAAAATAGGCGTCAGTAAAATCTTGTGTGAAACCAGAGAAACCATGAGAAAAGAACTTATTTTTATACTAATAATGTGGAGAAAAGGCACTGCAACTAGAGAGATCAACATTCCTTACAGTTCTATCCTAGACTGCATAAAATAGCTGGGAGTTCTGTTAGCAGTTAGAATCTACTAAAAACACTCAAACATAACAACAGCAAAAAACAACCTACCCTACTTTAAAAGCACTACTATAAAGACATACTAGAGTTCAGTACACACGTGCTCTGATTATTACAACTACTCCTTCCACACTGTAAAAATATTTTAAAAGTAGCCAGGGTTTGGGAGTTTGTCTTACTAAATCTATTTCAAAGTTGGGAGCAGACAAATGCAATTCTACAAACACACACTTAACAAGGAACAATCTATCAAAGAAAGCTATTTAGCATATATTATAATATTCTGAGATCTCCCACTAAATGCCATATGATCACACATGCAGGAAAAAGTAGCCAAGTGTTGAAGATTAGTAAAAAAAAAAAAAAAAAAAAATCATTAATGACTCAAATTTTCAAGTTTCCAAAACAAACTTTCATCAAGGATTGCTTCTTGCAGACAGTATTTCACCACTGATTTATAGCTTAAAAAGCAAACAAAAATATACCCCACAAAAACCCCAAACAAGCCTCTCTTTTCCTTCCCCTCCTCCCAGCCCACCTCCCAAAAAAAGGTTACAAGACATTAAATACATTTGCCCAGGTTTCAAGTCATTTTAAGCTCTTAGTTAAACACCATATGAACTAAAACTTGAAATCCTAAATTCACTAGGTGAATTAATACCCAGCACAATTGTTTTCCCTTCCGTTCCTGTAGCACTTTGAAATTTGTCTAAACCATTAGAAAATTAAAACACAGAAGCATGTAAGCCAATAAATTAACCAAATACCACACTGCACTGAAAGTTCCTCTCTTTCTGGTGTTTTGCTATGGCCAATACAAAAAAGACATAAGAAAAAAAAATTAATTACAATTCTTCTGCATGCATCAACATGCATGCAATTGCATGAACACTGCATCCCACAGATAATGCTTTATATACAATATAGGGAATATTTACAAGAAAGCCTATAAAGTTGCTGAGTACCACAAACTGTCAGTGGGGGGCAAAAAAGCTGCCTTTCAAATTTATGAAGAAGCATTGTTTGTGTTGTACTGAATGAAATACAGGTAAATGCACACATCACTGTACTTAAAACATCGTAAAAACGCAAGACCACCACTAAACCCGTGGGCCAGAAAACAAACAATATCCATGACTTTTTCTGTAGTTACTCTTATATGTCTTAAATCTTAATGTATAAAGATGCAAATATATCAATTGCCTACTTTGTTAATGCAGGCGCTCTTTAACAGTGTTTTAATTTTCATAGTATCTTCTCAGTATGTTCAAATTGCAGCAGATAAATCAGCTATAAAACTCAGGAATATGTAAAGCCCTTTCTTTCTACAGGGAAGCAAACATAGCGCATACATAAAGGTGAAGCTAAATACTTGGGCTTGTGGTTTTATATTTTTTCCACAGTCTCTATGGTTAGATCAGAGAATTTTGCATGGAATTACTGATGCCAGAAATACTCCTCGGTGAGATCGTTTATTTTCCTTGCCCTGCAATGCAAATTTCTTTTCTGCTCCTCTCTATTTTTCCTCTGTGCTTACTTTATATTCTTAAAAAAACACCAAACCAAACAAAAAAACCCAACCAACAAAAAAAACCAAACAAAAAAACAAAACAAAAGAAAACCGAAACATTTTTTACACCAGGATCTTGCAGACATTTCCACAAATTCCCCCATCACACAATAGCTCTCTCGTATTTGTTCAATCACTTCTGCACAGCAAGGTAATAAGAGCAGTACTAAATTCTCCTTTGCAAAGACTTTTGGTTTTAGAAAACAGCTATTGAAAGAGGAATATACAAAATCTACACACAGCTTTTAGATGATCATGTGTGCTTAATAATGTAATAGGATAAAGGTTAAGCATAATATTGTTTGACCCCTTCAACTACTGACATTCATGCCATGTTATTGTTAGTGTTGCATGTTAAGCAAGCAAATTTTCAATGAACTTGTGTTGGCTTTACCACAGACACAGATGTTAGGCGGACTCCTTTGTTCATAAGGTTCTCATTATTAACTGAAACCAAGCTGAATATTTGACTGAAGGAAAGGACCATATCATTGTTTTCAGATTTTGCTCTATGACTTAACTGAACTACATCTGCCAGCTTTGGAAATACCAAGTACTTCTTGGCGCCAGTACTGGCGCCTTGCTCTATGACTACCATCTTCAGTGCTTCGGCTTGAGGAAGTCTAGTAACCATCAAAACAGTTTAATAAAAACTTAAAACTGTGATTAAGAGTCACTCACTAGTTGACAGAGTGCTCTGAAATTTGTTCTATTTATGAATAATTTCACAAAATAAGCAGATCATAGTAAACTGAATGCATGGCTGTAAATATGTAACCTAGAAAGTTCACAAGATGTTTCATGATTTATGAAGTCTGTGTTATGCTTGAAACCACATTTATTTAATAGATAGACTGGCACTTCACAGGATAATTCAGTCTGCTTCAAATCTATCCAAAGCCTTTGGGAAACATAAGGGATGCTCTGAACACAAATGCAATTCCACTTTTCACCTTTTGCACTACTGTCTCTTAGCATAAATGTGAAAATGATTACACACCCCCCAAAAATCTGCCTTTATAAAAATTACTGTTCATGATGAAAGAAGTGCACAATTTGGGCTAATCCAAATGTATGCACTATTTTATATAACAAATCAATTAAATGTTATAATTATTTTTTCTGGATATTTTCTGAGGCTATCTGAATTAAAATAAACAACGTATCACGCTTCCTCAGAAATACCACAATCAAAGTGCGTATAATTTGTATCACCTAGGTAACTGATGGCGAAAACTGTAAATGGCAATTCTGCAAATAGTTTTATTTTCTATACAGTACAAGGCAGATATGTTACTAGAATGGGGAAAAAGTTGTCATAACAAGCTATTTTCAGAAAAATAAGAGTGTGAAAGAACTGTCTTATTGATTTTACATATCAAAAGACAGAAATAACTAGCATTTCCAGATTATTAATGTTGTGATCTGAGCTAGAATCAACAATACTTATTTCACTTACCATGCTGAATGTCCCTCATGTCTAAATGAAGGCTAGACATTAATATTCCAACAGCTTGAGATCTTTTGTTACTTAACAACTTGACAACCTGCCAAAAGAAATCCAACTATTAGTATTAATCTGCAGGAAAATGCAGAAGATATTTCACATTACTAATGACAAATTCAAGAAACAGTATCTTGTAGTTTATATACACATCTAAAAATTAGTATTTTTATTATTTTTAAGTGTGCTTCCGCTCCATAAATTCATTACAAGTGTAACCATGTCACCTAGTTGAACCTTAATCCTAAAAACAGTCACTGTAAAAGTTCTTGTAGACTTCCTTCTTCATCAGGATGCACAGTTTCAACTTCACACTGATGTTACTAAGTGTACAAAACAGGCTGTCACATAAAAAAAATTCCAACTGTGTCTATCTTGGAATTGCTTTGGTTTCCAAAACCACACAATGATTTCCATCTCAATGTAAGCTAAAACTGTGAGAATTTGTATTTTATTTGAATGTTTGACGTAGTAGGCGCCAAGATGAATTTTATTTAAAAAGCAAAATAACCACGTACATATTGGGGTGTTCTTTGATCATTTTTTAAGAAATATAAAAGGTCTCAAAGCTTTTTTGCTTTTAAAATAAACAAAAAAATAAAAGTTAAGCCATGAAAACATCTTGCTGTAAGGGGGTAAAATTAGCCACTGAAATGTACTTTTGTACATATTTGTTTCACAGGCATAAAAGCAACAAGTAGTTCAGACTGTCTTCCACAAGGCTCTAAGCTGTTTGAATTCAACTTGTAAGTTTTGTATCGTTGGTAGCAAGTAATGCCAGGTAAAGACCCTTATCTGCAAAACGTGATTCTACACGAAGTACTTTTCAATGCAGGGCTACAACAATTATGTAGATGGAAGAAGTTAATATTAATCTACTCAGGTTGCTGAATTTTACATTGTACAATACACACTGAAGCAAACCTTTGTGGGTTGTTTAGAGGAAAGAAGAATTAAGTTCAGGTTCCTTTCACATTGAAGTTAGGAAGTTACACAGGTCATATCTTAGCACCAATGTGCAGTATCATCTACAGCCCCCCGGCAAAATGATTTAGAAATTAGTTAGTAGAAATGAGACTAGAAAAAGCAGAATTAATTTAGCCAGAGTAAAGACAATCACATTACAAGCCACATCTTAAAAAAAAAAAAACAAAAAACAACAAACAAACATAAAAAGTACCCACAAGATGTTTGCCCTGGGGCCAACTTCAATTCATTTCAGGTTTCGGACACAGGTTTGGCGCACTGATGTTTGAGCAATAGCTGAAGAGAAATAGTGAAAGTCTGACACAGAACTCCACCACTGGGACTGTGGTTGGCTGGTTGATTAATTTATTGATATTCTTCTCCCCCCATTAAACCTTTATCACCATTGATTATGAAGGTATTTCATCCTTCTTTCCTTGTAGATGACTAACTAGTTACAGCAAAATGAAAACACAGCATCCTGCTCATGAATTGAAAATTTTAACATTAGAAACCAAATATGTCATAACTATTGTTCGCAAGTTAAAGACCTACATTCAGGGCATAGCCATTGACATTATCTGCCAAAAATTAGCAAAAAAACTCCATGCAATTGTCTAATCCATGTAATACATTATGAAGAATTTCAAATTGAAGTCTAATAGACTGATATAGCATTTGATAGTCATATTTTCTGAATTCAATGGAAAAACTAACCTAATTCAGAAAATATAATTAGGATATCCCGCACTATCTTTCTAATAGGTTACTATAACTCTAAATGTTTTTTAAATAGAACATTAAGTTCATGTAAGCCTGGAACTGATATAAACCTGAGGTAGATTGTCGTGTTGTAAAAAGAAGCTATTTTCTATTTACTTCTTTGCAGCTACAAAGGGTTTATAAAATAGATCTTGGGTAGCAACACATGGATCAGCTCTTTCTAACAATTATGTTGCAATGTACATTTCTAGTAACCACCAAACAAATATCTTGCATTCTATGAAAAAAAATTTCTAAAAAAAAAAAAAAAGTGGGTAGAAAATTTAAAAAAGAATGTAAACTCTTCAAAAAACTCTTCAGAAGTTCAAAAACCTCTCCTTAAAGCTGTTTGCTTCAACACTGACAAGACTGAATTCAGTATGGAAAATGTTGGGGAAACTGTTGATTCCAGACCCAACCATTATTGCTTTTGTTCAAGTCTGAAACATTTCACAATAATAGAATAACTTAAGCTTGCTGCTGTCATCAACATATAGAGGGAGTCCTTTGTGGCCTTTTTTTTTTGAACAAGAAAACTATCCCAATATCCTAATGTTGGCAAAACCAAAAACAAACCCCCCCCCCCAAAAAAAAAAACCAACACAAAAAAACCCACCCCAAAACCAACAAACCATTCAAAAGTCCTACAAGAAAAAAACAATAGTCTCACAAAGCAGCAAGAGCTCATCCAGAGTAAGCTTGCATATTTATTGTCACTCATTACTCTGCAAATACGAAGAAGCAGAACTGATGCAGGCTACTAACTGATGCAGGCTACTAACTGATGCAGGCTACTAACTGATGCAGGCTACTAACTGATGCAGGCTACTAACTGATGCAGGCTACTAACTGATGCAGGCTACTAACTGATGCAGGCTACTAACTGATGCAGGCTACTAACTGATGCAGGCTACTAACTGATGCAGGCTACTAACTGATGCAGGCTACTAACTGATGCAGGCTACTATACTGGCCATAACAAAAGAAGAAAACAGAATAAGGTAGCTTTGTTAAGTGGTCTTCCCCAAAACAGTGTTACAACTGCATTCAGATGTGAACATATCTAGGAACAAGGAAGGGTCCACAACTTAACCTTTCCAAAAGAACTAAACTGTTCCCCCTTAGGGGCCTAAAGAGCAAGAATAAGCTGGAGTGATCAGAGGGGAGGAGGAAAAGCAAACAAACAAACAAAACCAAAACCAAACCAAACAAACAAAAAATGCACTGTCCCTGTGAAAAATAACATCCCTTTGCTGTTAAAATTTCAAACCACACCATCAAGAGTGTATGGAAGAACATGGCTGTCAGGTGAATGGGTGCAAAACAACAACAGACTGTTTTTATGTAGCAGCTACCGATTTTGTCTGGATTTACTTAAATCTAGGTTTTATGTCAAGTTTTATACTAATCTCTATTGAGCATTTCATTCCCATTTCAGTCAACTGTGTGAACACTATAGTTTCCTCCAATAGAATGGCTGTAACAATACAATCCTAATTCAGAAACTATGATTATTAACATAAATGCCTAACGTAATTCCCACATTTCAAAATAAAACAGTAAATCAGCTGCATAGTCTGAGCCTACAGGCTACACACGAGTGACGCCATTTAAAAGCGGAAAAACAAAAGTTTGATAAATCCAATCTCTACAAGATCTAAAGCCCCAGACACAATAGACAGCTCTTTTTTAGTCTGGGTTCTGGAACTCTGCTTTAAACAAATCTTTAAAAAATAAATCAAAAGGAAGCTAGAGATATTATCTGCAGCCTGAAGTCTAGGACAAACTTTCTAATTGTTTAGTGGTCCTCATTGTAAAGCAGTAAATGAACTACATGCCAAATTTCTGCCTGATTTCTTAACACAAGCAAAAACAGTCAAAGAGATATTTAGTGAAAGGTAATGCAAAACACATGTTTGATGAGAACCCCAAAGCAAAAATATGAAGATCTCCTTTCCCCAGAATAATATTTAGCTACTGCATGGAATTTTGCATTAACTGAATGAGGGGGGAGGTGGTTAAAGGTAAACCCAAAAATTACTTCTGGTTCATAATGGCAATAGTGGGAGTCGAAACAGGAACTGCTTCAAGTAGTGAGGTCATTTCAGTACAATACAAGATCAAACACTTCTACTTAATACTTAGAAAAAGAAAACCAAGCCCCCACAACCAACACCCAGTCCTGGCTCTCAACCAGCATATTTGTGTTGAAAGAACATGATTTAACCGAAGTCAACTTTCGCCACAGAACGTCAATCATAAAGCATAATTTTGAGCATCTCCTCTCTTCTATCCTAATCAAACCTAGAACCCATTCTGCAAAGTAACTGGTTACTTTCCCCACTGAATATTCTCATAATCTGTATGGATATACCCACGGTTTCAAAATTCTTTGTCACATGCTTCCAGATGCAAGTTGCTGACATGTTACACAAATTAATGCAGTCAAGCAGCCACATCTGCCAGTTTGGGTATTTTTTGAAATGAATATCATAGAACTATTACTATAGAACTAATCTTCTACTAAAAGATTGCTACCCCAGTTAATATTCCTCACTTATGACATTACATTAAAAAATTCTTCGATTGCTTACATTCAGATATACAGTACTAAGTTAAATAAGTATTGTGCTCTTCAAGAAGATGCCCAACAATGTTAAAAGATCTCTTAATAAAAAATAACAATATTCTGACTTTAAGGACTGGAGTAGGGGATGGATATGAAAACAGAAATTTAAATTCTTCAGTTTAAAAATATGTCACAAGGATTTTATTTTTCCATACCTAAAGCTCCTCTTGGGGAATTTAGCTCATTGTTATGTGCTAAAATTATGGTTACTCCATCTTTCATCAGCTAAAGGACCAGGGTACCTAAAGTTCAGTTTCTATACAACTCTCAAAAAAGGAAACCCCCAAAACTAAAATTTCCTTAGAAACTCTGTATAAAAGCCAGAATTTTCATGCATGATTTGCATTGCACTTAGCAGGTGGTTTTCGCAGGTGACAAATCCAATTGCCATGAGCAGTCTTGCCGCTACAGATCCAAATCAGGTATGCAATTAGACGTATTTTTTGCAAACTGTTGCAAAATCCATTTCATACCCAAATACATTTGAAATTAACAGTTGTAGTTATTTATACAAAGTTAGCACATCAAATCAGAGACAAAGACATGGAAAAAGTTGGGAGGGTATGAAAGGGTAAAGAAAGAAAACAAAACAAACCCAAAAATATCTCCAATAAAGGTGCAAGCCCACTATGATATCTAGTAGGAGATATCAACAATAAAAACCCCATGCTGTAAAAGCTTCAGTGTTCCTATTTTTAAAGGGGGACATATGGTTAGAGTCAAAAGTATGACATTGCTTTGTGTTGGAGTAGTACCTACTCCAAATGAATATAAGAACTTTTTTTGGTTTTGCCATTTGTACTGAAGTCAGCACTACATAACAAAATCTAGCCATAAGGAAAAATCTGCAAAATCAATACTTGTCCACAAAGAAAGAAATAATCTAAAAATCTTGATTTTCATGCTGACATTAAAAATTTATTTAACTTGTAATTCAGGATCTGATAGTAATACAAATGTGTTCACACATAAGCTAGACAGTGATTTTTTACTAAATCAACATGACCACTGTACTAAACCCTAATTTCTAGGTGAAACAAATTCAATCCATACACACATCTAATTCTGAAAGCACTGAGTTTTCCTGATCAGATTTAAAACCTCCTGTACTAAAAAGTAATGGCCTACAAGCTGTTTCAGGGAGGTTTAAATTGGATATTAGGAAAAATTTATCCACAGAGAGGGTAATCGGGTACTGGAACAGGCTTCCCAGCAAGGTGGTGGAAGCACCACCCCTGGAAGTGTTCAAAAACTACATGGGGAGGCCCTCAGTGATATGGTATAGTTGTGGTCTTGGCAGTCCTGGAGATGGTTGGACTTGATGATCTTAAAGGTCTTTTCCAACCTAGCTGATTCTATGATTCTTGTCTCCTTAGCAAAATTAATATGGACAGAGAGATGGGAGAAGAAATATATGTTGCTATCTCCATATTTTTTCCTTTCTTCTTCCCTTGATGTCATCCAGTGCTACAATATCCATTGCTCTAAGCCATTACACTGAGAGAGTCAGAAGCACCACGGAGAGATGGAAAGCATATGCAAGGTGTAGACCTACTGGAAATGCAAGCTTGCAAACCTCCCTGAAAAGACGGCTGTAACTAAGACGCATCTATTTGGTGGTGTCAAGTACAGCAAGAATTGCACATGGCTCAGAGTGGCAGCTATCTTTCTGCTGGGATTTAAGATCTGGGTTCTGCTTTTTAGATACCACAGAGTCATGGAACAGTTAGGGTTGGAAGGGACCTTAAAGATCATGTAGTTTCAACCCCCCTGCCAACCCCTCATGCAGGGACATCTTTCACTAGACCAGGTTGCCCCATCCAGCATGGCCTTGAACATTGCCGGGGTGGGGCAGCCACAACGTCTCTGGCCAACCTGTATCAGTGCCTCACAGAACAAAAGCAGTCCACCTCCAAAGCCTATTTTTCAATTTAATGGAACAAACTTTCAGTAGGACCTTCCCCTCCAGAGGTCCTTCAGAGAACACAGAAACAATAAGGCCGTTGTCAGATGCTCCACATGGCTCCTCCGGTTAGGAAACAAATATAACCTCTCTTGCCCATACAGAATCCGTACACAGCAGATGCAGCATCTAAACCAGGCTGTTACATCAACAGAACCTTTCTGTGCTAACGAGGATACGTGAACAAAATAAGGAAACCCACAGAGCTCTTAGGTCACAAAATGAGTTTGCAACATTGTAGAATGCCAAGCTCATGTTTGTTTTTAAACTTGCAAATACATGATCTGAAGAAAAGAAAGCAGGAAGGAAACAAGAAAAGAAATGCATGTGATTAGGAGAGGATATCAATGTGGCAAACTTAAACAGGTAGAGATATTTGAGAGATATATATATATGCAGTCAGGTAAAACTCTGCTTGCAACAAAGAAAACTTCATAGATACAATTACAAAACAAAAAATATAATAACAAAACATGCAATAGGCTATATAAAGAAGAAAATGAGAGGTAAAAACCAGAGATCACATACACACAGCAGCTCATAAAAAAATTATTCTTACAAGCCGTTAGATATTATTTTCATTTCATAAATAGCTTCATGACATTATTAACAATTTTCTTGTGTAAATAAAACGCATAAGTCCTCTAAAATCCCAAGGGGAAGGGAGGCAGCAGAACCCTAACTGTGTCTCTGTACAGTACATAAAATCACAGCAACCAGTTGTGCCACTGACACAGGTAATAGATCAACAAAAATGGGTAGAGAAAGCTCCTTAAGACAGTGTCTCCACTGTTCACAGGGGGAATAAACCCTCATTTTCAGAATAATGTCATTCCTTGTTCATTCAAATAAACATGAATAAACTTTTATCTGTTAACTCGATATGGCTTTTACCTTATTTACCAATTAATACTTCCGTGGCATTTTATTTCTAGGGATATTCTATTGCCATATCTTCTTTCTGTTCAACTTAAAAATTCAAAATGCTGAAATGATTAACTAAAAAGTTTTACTGATACATCTTGTTTGCATCTAAGGCTTTTGAAAATAAATGAAACTTAAGTAACCTATTATTTATTTTCTGGGGTGGAAGAGGGAGATTAGACTCTTAATGTCAATAGATTAATAGTGGACTTTCCATATGAGAATATATTTAACATTACTATTTTGTTTACATGATAGATTATAAACACATGGTCTACTCTTGAAAAGTTCGCTGTAGCTACGTGTATATTGTTTTCCAAAAATACAGTTGGAAGATTATCAGTGGGGCTTCTAAGATGACTGCTCAGTAGTTAGGAAAAAAATCTATGCAAGTCAGCTCAGCCCTTTCTGTATACTTATTATGCTGACAATGATATAAACATTTTCTGACTATGTACCATCTTTCCATTGAACTCATTCAGCACACACTGGCCAGTATTTGCTATGTAACATTTTTAATATTGCATTTACTGTCATTCTTGAGTATGTGGCCTTAATCATGAGAGCAGCCTTTTCCTTCCTGCTTCAGAAATTATAGTTTATAAGTGATGCAACAACTGATAAAAAAAATTTTTTACTCAGGTAACAGCTTAATTTTCTAAATAAACATTATTAACTATGCTCATTTCACACAGTCCGCAGTAGCTACAGGAGGGGTGCTAAGAAAAATACTATCCAGCCGTATAACAAAAACTACATGGCATGGCTGAACAAGACACTCTACAAGTGAGCTTTTACCCTTTACTTGGGTCAAGCTCTGTAGGTTTTATGAGATCCACTATTTGTTGAAAGGAACATCCAGATCAAGAATACCACAGGATCACAAGTTTCTGACAGAAATTACTTTAGACAGAATAAGAGGTGAGACAAAAATCAGACCTATTTTGCTATGTTTTTCCACCTATCACACATCTCCTCAGTTCTTCATTCCTTCCCTAGTTACTCACCTTGATCTTCCATTGCCTCTCTCCCCTTGGCCCCTGTTTTCCAATGTGCTAGTACAAGGCTAGGAAAAAAATCTTCAGAATTAGAATTTAGTGTGTGGTGTCCCTGAGCATGGCAGGGGGATTGGAACTAGATGATGTTTTAAGGTCCTTTCCAACCCTAACTATTCTATGATTCTATAAATTATACCTGAAGCCTCTCCTGAAGAACAGGAACTGAGATATAGCCTGTAGAGTGGCAAAATTTAAGAAACCCTTTATACAACCAAAAAGAGATGTATCTGGAAAAAAAAAAATTCCATCATTAAAATCTATGAAACTACAAGGACATGAGCAAAACCAGACTTTGTTTTTTTTATTAACATTGGCAAAATGAAGGAGACACCCAATGCTGGGGGGAGGGGAAGAGGAAACCAATCCAACAAAACTTGCAGCCTAAAGACCTAAATTTTGGCAAAGTTATAACAACAGCTAGTTATAATGAAAGCCAGACCAGTTTAATAGGTAGAAATGGCAGCCCCACCTATAACATAGCCCATAAAGGATTTTCTTTGAAGATTTAGTAGGCATTCCCATTGACTGAGCCTGCACACATTTAGAGCAGCTGAGAATTTGACATATACGTATTAACAGAGCAAAATAAATCACAGCTTTTGCTGCAGCACCAATGCGTGTAAGAATAAAATCAGCTGCATTCACAAACAGATATTAACACTTAATTTTTTCTCTTTCTTTAAAGTTCTGAGATGGATTTTAATGTGGCCTTCATTCAGTGCTAGATGCAATACAGATTATTTTTTAAACCAGTATTGATTTATGTTGTATTAAGTTATTTGCAGATGATCATGCAAAGGGAAAAACAACTTGAACCAATACTTGGGTAGGGTGAAATTAATTCAATTGTTAACTTAACACCCCCTACCCTCCAACCAACCCAAAATAATATAGATAACTTTACCACTTAAAAATAGGTCATCATTTAGAAAGAATTACATCGTGCATATCTATATATATACACCAGCAAACATATGCATATGTTCTGTGGCATATAGCATAGATAGCTGTGTGCAGAACAGCATTGTACTCTAAAATAATTCATCTTTCACCCACTAAAACATCCCCAAACTATTGAATCTTTCTTCAGATTAGCTAGAATTTCCCTCCCTGCCATATGGCCTCCTCTGTAAATACATTTTTATTTCAGGTTACAATAAAAACATTGTGTTATTAAAATCAGATGTTTATGTAAAGTACTAAATATTTTATGCATTTGAAAGTTATCTGAGCATTTTTTCCTGACTACTATTTCCAGTGCAGCTAGTATTTTACATCCAATCTATCTAAACAATATAGCCACCCAGAACACCCGCACATCAATGCAAGGAGGAAATCCAATTGCCAGACTAAAGCATTTCCGGAAAGCAGCAGAGTGAGCTTTGCAGGTCCTTGTTCTGTTCTGTACAATGTTCTTCCTTAGCTCAACAGGTGACAGAACACATCTGCTTTGCATAACAAATCCCTGTAAAAATCACTACAAAAACACCATTTGTAAGATCTTTACAACACCCGTTATTATCACTGAAGCCATGTAAGTCAGTAACCACTTAAACAGCACTTGGTGCTTTCTATAAAAACATACTTGTGGAATTGCAGCCGTGTTTTCCACAAGTAACTGTTCTTCTGCTAAACATGAATGGACTTTATTATCCGAGTGTTTACCGTGGCATAAATGAGGAGAATTTAAAAAATGACAGCCTGCATTCCAAACTGCTGAGAGAACATACATAGAACATATTTGTGAAGCTGTTCTACTTCAGTTGTCTCATGTCAGTATCATGAAAAGCCCAAACTAGATTTGCACACGTGAACATTTAACTTTTACATCTGCAATATGTGATATATCTAATTGCAGTTCTAATGAAAGTTGGCAATTATCTGTTTTGTGGATCTTTTCCCCCCAGATACTACAGTTCAACAAATCAGACTTCTTCATTGGGTAATTTCTCTTTTGGAGAGCAGTTCATTCCTTTAATCAGAGAGAGGGAAATACACAGGGGATTCTCTTCTGTCAATTTATGCGGCCCAAAGGAACGTTTGATCTAGATGATGGCACCTGCTTAAATTGCCTTAAACTTCTGTATGTAAATTTCTAACATAAACAACTTGTTCTTTTCAAAGAAGTTAAAAAAAAAAAATCAACAATTTTCATTTAGTTTTATCTACATTTTATTTATTGACACTGTATCTAAATTTTTGGCACTGCAAGAAAAATAAATACTCTTAGTATTAAAATCCACATCTAATGTTTATTCATAATCACTGCCTGTCTTTAACCACTGTTTATGTTACAAAATTAAACAGCTGTCATTTCTACTCTGTTTAGACACTTGCATCACCAAACCTTATGAAATGCGAGGGGATCAACAGTTCATAGGCAAAGCATCGGCTATACCTTTGCAGTCCTTTTTTTTACTTAAAGAACTATCACACTTATTTAGTTAGGATAGCCATTAAAAGGGGCTTTTTCTAGAAGAGCACAGGTCTTGCACTTTGAAGATTTATTACAGGACAGCAAGGTAGGAGCAGCACTGTTATCTTCTCTCCTATCCCAGTAAGTACAGCCTAGCACAGCACACATGTATGTGATGAACAGCCACACAAGTGGCTGCACTGTCCTTCCCATTCAGTCCAATAAAGGTTTTATCCAACACCTTAAGATAATCATCCTAACTTTACTACCAGTTCTGTTACATGCAACACGCAGCCAGCACAATAGAGAGCACCTGCATGTTTATATTACTGAATCAAATTATGTCTGAGGGCAAGATCTCCAGAACTACTAGATGGAGAGGTCGTATTAAAACATAACATCTTCTGCATGGAGGCTTGAAGTCCCACTGTATATCCAATGTAGAAAAAAACCCGCTTGTATAGCATTAACCTGTATGTTAAAAGATGATGCAGAGAAGAACCTAGCCTTGAACTAAGTATAGGGATGTGAAGATGAGATGAAACAACAACTTTAACTGCTGTTTGGGGTTCTACATATGAACATTTTCCTCCATAGCCTGAAAGTTTAATTGCAAATTACTTATCACAACACCACAGTTCAATTTTCACACAAAGAAAGAACATTACAGCTCTCTAATCATGTAAACATGCAGGTTCAATTCTCTTACCCCAGGGGTTAAACTTCTACATTCAAAATATGCTTCCTATTTTTATTTTATTGTACACCATTCAATTTCAAAAAAAAAAAAAAAGCAGTTTGGTTAATGATGGATGCTTGTCATTTATTGTATGCATAAATTTCATATTCATTATATATATACATATATAAACACAATACAAACAGAACTGTTACAACTGGTATAACATTAGGACTTAGACTCTTAAGCATATATTTTTTTTCTCTGAAGTCATTCATATTCTTGGTAATTCATACACCACTCTATAAATTAATCAGAATAATTTACATACTACTCATCACACATGCACAGTCAATTTCAAAGTGTGACATGCATCTATTTTAGTTCTATTTTTATTAATTTTAAAGTGGATAAATAAAGCAAAGATGGTCGTAAGATAATCTATACTTAAAAGTAATTTATAAGAAAAACTTCAGTCTTTAACACATGTGGCTTTGAAACCCACCCTACATTCCTCTCCTTTTCTTACATTTCTACATAGTGTGTGTGTATGTATATATATATATGTTTAGAATTTCACACTAAGAAAAATTCATCTCAGCTGCTTGCAAAAATCTGTCCTTATGTAAAAACCAGCCTAGAAAAAATCTGAAATTAAATGAGTACTTACTTGTTTAGTCTTCGTTTTTGTAATGGTGTCCGAAATGGGTTTCTTCCTCTCTTTAACAGCTGTTTTAGAAAACAGTTCTTCAAACTCATGATAATCTATGGAAGGTTCTTCAATTTTTTCCCACACAAGTGAAGCACTAGAATCTCTAAAGTTAAGCAAAAGACCTATGTAGGGCAATGTCAAACTAAATAAGGTCATAAATGGAGGAATGAAGAAAATAAAATAGCAGCAATATAAAAGTTGCTGCCTAACTTCCACTAGCAGCATTTTGAGAAGATAATTGTTGATTCTCCCCCGTACTTCTTTCATTGCTGCTTTATTCACACATGACAGTGGTCAGGGTCATTTATATTCACCTATTTTACATACTTAGGAATATAAATAGGCCGTATACAGGCTATGAAACATAGACATGTACACAAAGAAGCAGAAATAGGTATCTGCAGGCCACCTGTGTGACAGTGGCAAGAACTTGAAAAGCAAGAGAAATTCAACATATAGAGAACAGCAGAATGGTTTTACAATCAGTACTCAGAGACATAAAGAAAAGATTAAGAAGGAAATCTTTTCATGATCAAGAATGATATTTTACACACAAAAAGCATCAACAACCAAAATCAAGTATATCAAAGTAAGGGTTATCAGAATAGCTTTATGCTGCTATGAATATAAATTGCCATTTGAAGCTGTCTGTTGAGTGTACAAGATGAGAGGGAAAAAAAATAAAAATAAAATATATTTAGGTCACTGGAGAAAGGAAAGAGGACAAACTGCATTCAGCATACATTCATCTAGAGGGAAGAGGCTACAAAACTTGCAAGCTGCTCCAGAGAGAGACCAACAATATCTTGAAATTTCAGGGGAAACACAAATATGACACTTTTAAAAAACATCTCATGGAACACTTAATGGTACACATTCACCCCTGGGTCTCTGATCAGTGCATAGTATGTAACCCCAAAGGGCAGCTGAGAACACTACCCTCAAAGAGCTTTCATGTACAGATAATATTACTCAGAATTGTAAAGAAAACAGGCATCCCACTCTCATATCCAACTACAGATAAAATCCTATGTGCACTGAGGTTCTCTTAAAGACCTGCCTAGCAATAAATAAAGACCTGCTTAGCAATAAATAAAGACCTGCTTGCAACATACAACACCACCAGAACAGCCATAAATTTAAAACATCACTCCCTACACAACTCTGTGACTTACCTTTTATTGTGTAGCTGAATTCTTGTCCAATAAAGAGGCTTCATTGGCCGAGAAGGCTCTATCACATGTTTCCTGCTCCCTTTCTCCTGATTCATTCCCATTGCAAATAAACCAGATGGTAACAGAGGAGGAAGAAATCCACAGCCTTGTGGGACTGCTGGGTAGGTGCTGCCCTGGACTGGTGCTCCTCCAGCTAAAGGTGGTGGGGCTGGAGGTGGCATCCCCAACCCAGGCAAAGGAGGGGGTGGTGGAGGAACACCAGCACCAGGCAAAGGTGGTGGAGGAGGGACACCAGCACCAGGCAAAGGTGGTGGAGGAGGGACACCAGCACCAGGCAAAGGTGGTGGAGGAGGGACACCAGCACCAGGCAAAGGTGGTGGAGGAGGTGGAGGAGGGACACCAGCACCAGGCGGAGGAGGTGGAGGAGGGACACCAGCACCAGGCAGAGGTGGTGGAGGAGGGACACCAGCACCAGGCAAAGGTGGTGGAGGAGGTGGAGGAGGGACACCAGCACCAGGCAGAGGTGGTGGAGGAGGTGGAGGAGGGACACCAGCACCAGGCAGAGGTGGTGGAGGAGGTGGAGGAGGGACACCAGCACCAGGCAGAGGTGGTGGAGGAGGTGGAGGAGGGACACCAGCACCAGGCAGAGGTGGTGGAGGAGGTGGAGGAGGGACATCTGCGCCAGGCAGAGGTGGTGGAGGAGGAGGGGCTGGGACGCCCCCTCCAGGCAGAGGTGGGGGAGGTGGTGGCAGTCCTACTCCAGGCAGAGGTGGCGCTTGGGGTGGGGATGTCATTCCCAGGCCAGGCAGAGGAGGAGGTGGTGGAGGGACACCAGCCCCAGGTAGAGGTGGTGGTGGTGGAGGGGGAGGTGGGATACCCCAACCAGGCAGAGGGGGTGAGACTCTTGGCAAAGGTGGTGGTGGAGGTGGTGGTGGGACTCCAGCACATGGGAGAGGAGGGGCTGGAGACAACATTGGTATCTCCCCACTTGGCAAAGGTGGAGGAGGAGGCTGGGGTGGTGGCATCATCATGCCTGGCAGAGAGTGGTCCAGGTGTGGCACCGCTGAGCCAGCAGGAAGGAGTCCTGAGCCTGGCAGGGGTGGTGGGGGTGGTACTCCTGCCATGGACATGGAAGTGGCAAGAGAAGGGCCATGTGCTCCAGACAGGGTTACAGCTGGTTCAGGTGCTGGCAGCGATGGGGGAATGCTACATGTGGGCTCCAGGGGCAAAGAAGGGGGATGTTCACTACAAGTCACATCTACAGTACTTAGAGGCTGATGGGAAGCTGGCATTTCAGTCTCTCCTTTAAATTCAAGGGACAAATTAACTTTGGGTCCTGGAAGAGGTGACTGTGGCGTACTCTGTACTGATTGGCTTGCATCCAGTGGCACTGAGATTAGCTTCGGTGACAGAATTAAGGAGATTTCAGAGCAAAATGTAGGCTGTAGTTCTAGAGCTGTCAGTTTCTGAGTTGGCCCTTCACTTCTGCCCCCTTCTAAGTGTGGTGGTGGGGGTGGCTGTGGCAGTGCATTGGCTGAAGGCATTGTGTGTGTTAAATAACCCTCCGTTGGTGACGTCTGTACAGATCTTGCTTGTGACACAGTCCTGGGTAAGACCTCTTCATTTGTTTGAAGACTCACACTGCTGAGTTCCCTGCAGACTGTACGTGTGTGCTCCTTTTCATGCTCCCTCCCAGCAGTCTGTACCTCTGCAGCAGGGAACTGTTTCTCTAGTTCTGCAATTTTGGTCCTCAGATCCTCAATAGTTTGCTCAAGTTGCTGGATAACACTGGCACGCTCCTCAGATTTCACGTCAAAATCATCCTTTGAAAGAAAATAAATAAGAAGCATAAATCAGGTAACATTCATCACTATACAAAAATTTTAAACTTAGATCAAGAATATTGCTATTCCAGAGGTTCAGAAATAACCCAGTTATGACAAGACAGAGGTATCATTTTGGCTAGCTGCATCTTACAGAGGAAGAAGATAGCTTAGAAAAACGATGAGCTTCAATATGAAGCTACCTTAGTCACTATGAGCATGATTTAGACTCTAATTATATTTGGCAAAACAAAAAAACAGCAGCAACCCCTCCCCCACATACTCTGGCCAAGAAAACCAACCAACCACTGAGCACAAGTATTGCAAGCATTTCTGTACACATGGATATGCAGACATGGAGGAGGGAAGGGCACTGCACTGCTCTAATTCTCTTAACTGAGAATATGTTTCTTCAAAAGGATGCACTGTGCATTAAGAGACTCAACCACTACTAACTGCTGGGTTTCAATATGCACCTTAATGACGCAATTCAGATTAAGAATGCAGAACATAACAAATGTTCACTTCTCAAAAAAACAGCTAATCTCAGAACAAAGCAATGCTTTTCACCAGCCACCACACTTGAAAAGGAAAAGCAAGACAAAACTGAGGGAGAACTTTCCTCCCACCCAAGATTTGAAACTCCTCTGCCAAGTGACAGACTGTGAGTAATGTTAGAAAAGCTTCCTGTCTGGAATGGTTATTCCGTATTTGACAGTTTCCACAATTTTATATCTTTCTCTGAAGCATCTGATCCTGCCTGCAGTAGACTGAGTAGAGGAGCCATTAAGCTTAAATGGTGCAGTAATTTCCATGTTTTTTAAAGAAATATCAGTTACAAACTATACTAAATTTATACTAAATTTAATGGCCTTGTACTTTTATCAAAAGATACCCCAAAAAACCAACCTAGTCCAGGAGAACAGGAGATAAGACCAGATGTGATTTTACAATACAAAAATCTTGTAATAAAGAAATTATTTTCTAGCTGCATGCATTTACTTTTTAGTTTGGTTTTTTTTTTTTTTCCTTCCTTTCTTTAGATTTGAAATATTGGTCAGCACTTCAAGAGTTTAGATTGATTTTGTCGTGCAATATGTTTCCCAAGTTACAGCAAAACAATTTAGTGCCTTTTTGTTCTCTTTCGTAAATTCACAAGCTTTATGGATGAGACTGTAGGCTTACTTCATTGGAAATCTTTCAAATATTCAGATTTTACAGGTCTTGTAAAGAAGCCTACAAATAAACATACAATACCTGATATACTAATTGCCTTGATTTGTTTCTGGAAGATGATGTTTTTCATCTCATCTTTTTGACACATGAAACATTTAAAAGTAATTTTTCTTTCTGGAAAATGAAGATATAACTTCCAGCTGAGGACTATTAATGAAATAGATGCATTAATACTTTAAAAATTGTTTCTTCATAGAATTGGTTTTCAAACATAAAATTTCAATTTTGTCTTTATCTTAAGAGTTTCCCAGCTGTCTTAAAGCAATCCCAGAAGTAAACCAGCAGCTACTACATTTAAACCAAATATTATTAGCTTTCTCACCTTTATAAAAACTTACAAACCCCTACATTGTTTGAACATTCTGGAACAGCAATTTGAACCAAAAGTTATGGAATACAACTAGGTCTCCCTACCAAACTTTGAAGAAAAAGTGTTTTTCAAGGAACAGTGAAGGAATGAACACAGCAGACATATTTTAACAAACAGTATTATAATGAAGAAAAAGGGCTGAAAAAGACATATGCATTACAGGCTACTCATGGTGCTTCAGTCCACTCATTTTCCTCTAATACCTCAACACTTTCTAGCGGCAACAGTTCTGTTGAAGAACTTAATTATAAAGAAGAAAGCATATTCTATTGTCCATTATCCCTGTTTCATTTGCTCTTATCCCCTTACCAGTCACCTGCAAATACAATAAGGCCTATCAGTTTTTCAAAAGGCAACATTATCAAAGGAAATGTGTTCAGAGGGTTATTAAGGTCACACACCAGTCTTCAGTTATTTGAGAACAAATCCAGTTTCTCCAGACTTAACTTTCCTAAGCTCCCACTATAAAAACACTCTGCCAAGGGTTTTATGACAGATACAGGTTACCAGTTGTATCTGACTGGAAAGATTAATTCCTGCCACAAACAAACTGAATCCAACAGGATTAGATACAATATTAAATGATACTGAAGAGATTTGTTTTAATGATGGCACATTTCACTGTTTAAAAATTCATCTACTCAGGTGACTGGATTCAACTGTTCATGAGAAAAAGTTAATCCTTTAGCCCTGAATTTCTACCTGAACTACAGGAAAACCCCAGTATTTACTGTTTTACAAAATAATTTACCCTGAAGATCATAAAATTTCTTTCAAAAGAAGTTGCATTTTTTAAAGTTTAGAAGAACGGGCGATCAAGTAAGATAATTAAACACTTCAGACAAGGAAAAAAGATGTCTTGATTGAATTAAAAGAGACTTTTTACCCCATGCTCTAAGAAACAATTTTTCTGCTGTCCTTGAGACATGGCTTTCAAACAACCTGATGACTTGTTATTGTTACCTATATATATATATTACAAGTATATCCAGGTTTTTACAGGAACAGCATATTAAGAACAAATAAGACTTGATGTGAATGCAGGGATGTTTATCCAGAGGAAATTACATACTTAAAATTAATTTTAAAAATAAACCAAAATCAAGCCAAAGCCCCTCTGTATTTTTGTGCTTCAGTAATTATTTTAGATACTTTTTATTCTGACTTTCAGGATGTCCTCAGACTAGTTTAATTAGATTTCTGCCTTTACCCTAGCAAGAAATTTAAAGTGTTCCTTTCGATCAGAAAGGGCTGTATCAAACAAACGTAAGATACAGCACATTTCCACTCTCCTCAACATGGAAGCGAATCTAAAACATATAAGTCCAAACCAAAATGAAAATTAGACAGTTTTCTTCGAAGAATAAGCATGGGAAGACTTAGTTTCTCATACATATAAAAGACAGTCAAAAGCTGTTGATAAGAACCAGAAGACTCAGATTAAAAAAAGTTGACATGATGAAAAGAAGGTTCATTTTTAATCCAGAGGACAATTCCACAGCAGAAACCTACAGGGTTTAAAAGAGATATGAGGGAACTCTGTCTTGCCTAGAGTTCTTACCCAGGACCCAGGTACTGTGGAACAGTCTTCTTTCTGTAAAGAAAGAAAGAAAGGTGGAAGCTTAAGCCTTGCTTTATCCAGGTGACTTGAGTGTGAAAGATGTGAGTAGGGAAAAAAAAAAAAAATCCAGATGTGTGTGGCTATAGAACAGTGCCCAGTATTTCTCAGACAGGTTTTACATGTTCTTCATGCAGTGAGCTGGATGCTTAATCTGGGACTGCTGGCCTGTGTTGCACTGATAGGCTTGTATGTGTACAGTATCCAACCGATCTGAGAACACTTGCTTTGAAGGGTAAAGGTTGTACACTTGGATTTGCACACATACCAAAAGCCTCTAAGCTACATCCAATTCATTCCAATCTTGTCCTACTTTCCACATGAACACATCAGATGTCCAGCATAAAGCTTATCTGTATAGATAGAACACGCCCAGGATCCTCAAACATGTAAAAACTCAGATTGCATCTACCTTCTCTACCAAGTCTGACATCCTAGTTTCTCAATGAGTGACTGAAACCTACAGACTCTTCTATAAGAAAATTTCCATGTAAAAAAACCCTACACATCTGTAAAAGTTATCCCTAGTCTGTATGCATATACATACACATATGTGTCTATATTATATATTTATCTGCATCCATCTCAATTCGTATCTGCTATTCTGTTCTTTACGAACAGCTATAATGAGTCTTTTCTGAAAACAAAAAGAATGACAGCTCTTACTGGTAATTTTGGAACACTTGAAAAATAAAGACATATTACAATTTAGTTTTAGAAATTCATGCTTTATACTACTACAAGCCAACACAATGCATCTGCATTTTGGTCGGTTTCAGCAAGTTGTCAGTGTCATGAAGCTTCCTCTCTGGATGGAATTTGTATTTAGATGCTAGGTTTTAAAAAACTTAACCTTTTAGTGTGTCTGCATCAGCAGTCATGAATCATAATCTATGCTACTACCTGACTGCAAGCACACACAAGGAATAGAAGCATACAATTAAACCTGATTAAGATGGCAAATTTAAGATCCCTCAGGTCTTCTAGTAAGTCAACACCTGGTGGTACTAGCAGAGTCTAGTTACTTGGAAGGATGGTCTTTCCAACTGCTCTGTTAATAAATGCCTCTCTTCTTCTCAAAGTGAAACACTTTCTAATGAGCATGTTCACTGAATGGCACAAAATAGAGCCACAGTAAGAATTTAATTCAGTCAGAGAAATGTGATCTCTATTCAAGTTTCTCTCTCTAAAGCTGTCTCATTTAACAGCCTTAAAAACAGGAGAGACAACTTTTTAATAGGTATTTTTAGTGCTACAGCAATTCTCAAATGTAGTGATGGACACTCGGTTTGCATTCAAACAAAATAGCATCCATCTAATTAATTCTCACATTTCACTTAATCCTCAAAGACTATTGCAGCATTTTAGTTTTACAGCAGCAGAAGCCGAGTCAAAACAAGCTTGCCAATAGTACCAGGAAGAGCTGCTTGAGAAGTAGAACTAGCATTGGATACTGTTTTTTTTTCCTCAAATTATGAGATCGAAGCTTTTATTATACTGCAGGTGCATGTATAGGGACAAAGGATATAGGTTTTCACAACAGTCCATGTTTCTTCCTGCAATCACAAGGAAACGATGCAAAGCTCCCCAGGATAGCACTAAACAAACAAGCCCTGAAATAGAAACAGCATAGTCCACTGCTCTGCCTGAAGTGATCGACTTAATTTTGGTGGATGCAAGCTAATCTCTCACTCAGTGACATACTACAACAGATGGATTACACCAGCCTGCACTGGGTTGGCATTGGGACTATATAGCTCTTCCTAAACTGAAGATCTAGGACAAGTCTAATCACCAAGAGGTTTTGCCATAGCATATCGTAGCTGACAAAACAAACAAACAAACCAAAACCAACAGCAGAAAAAGCCCAACTTAACTGCAGAAATCAATAATCATTGCAATCCAGAAAATTCAAATAAACAAACATAGGATAAGCAGGGAACATGGACCTTTGAAGCAAGCTGCATGCATTACAAATGCCAGCTTGTAAAACTGGAAGTCAGAAGAAAGCAGATTGAGTTTCTTGAAACTTCTGCTCTAAACACTTTGAATACTTTATCTCTGAGCTAAGAGCGTTTCAAAGGATAAGATCCCAGTTCTTTATAGCTCCCATTTTAGTAAAAAATAAAAATTAAAAACCAACCTGAGATACATCAAAGATTGAAAGTTTTCTCTCTGAGATGCAAGACTCTTAACTGAGCTGAAACATAACCTTAGGTTATCCCCAAGTTCTGCTACAATAGGGAGCTCAAAAGAATTTCGTAGACTGCAAACAAGACAAGATAAAATAAACTCTCAAAGAACCACTGACCACCCTAGAAGCTACACAACAGTCAAGTATAATTGCATGTAGTCTTACATAATATTACTTTTAGCTTGCACAAGTAGCATTTTTCAGCCAGAAAATTTTAGACCTGCTTTATTTAAAAAAAAATAAATACAACCAGCCAAAAAAACCCAACTGCCTCCTCTCCCCCCCCCCCCCACAGTTTTGAAGATTTCTCGCCTAGCATAAAAGAAATAACCTTATTAGAGAAGCATGAAGCAGTACAGCATTAGACAATAAAGACTTCAAAAAAGGCTTACCCCATCACATAACTCCATTTAGCCCACAAGGTGGTTTAACTGTTCTATCATTCATGCAGTGTAAAACAAGTAAGTAAATGAGAATGGACATAAAAATAAAAAAGACAGAGGTTGACCTTTATTTAATATAACCTTACCTTGCTTATTTTTGATGTCTTTTTTGGGTGTTCTGCTGTGGATTGCAAATGCTGCTGGACTAAAATTAGCTGCATTGAGGTCTTACAGCAGATAAAAAGATAATAAAACCTAGCCACCTACACCAGCAATCCAAAGGGCAATAGGTACCTTAAGAGTCACAGATCTCCTTAAATTGGGGTAAAAACTGTTCTAGATTTTCTGCTCAGTATTAGACTGATAATTGAAATGACTATCACGTCATGAATCACCTTCTTTCTTGTATCATCTGCCTTTGTCCTGAAATATTTTAACTAAGTAAATCTAAATGGTTTGGGTATTTTTCCTGTGTATCCAGGCCAAGGCAACCACCATTCTCATTCTGTTAAAACACAAAATAAAATCTGGTATATCCTGAACATCACTATATTTGCATATTGGAGAGAAAGGAGCTGAAGTTTTTCATACCAGGCTTTTTCTTGATTTTTGATTCAACTTGAGATTCACCAGCATCCCGGGAATGAGTCTCATGTAAACTGTCTCATTCTATTATTATTATTTGTGTTCTTTATATACAGAAACTATACTAATTTTTATGCTACAAATAATAGTAAGAATTCTACTATCCAAAATGTCAACATTAATAATCTAAATTTGAAGGACGTGTAATGCTTTTAATCTCCAGTACTGGAGAACAAAAAAAACTAATGAGTTTCCAGGTGAACTTTGACACATCCTGATAAGCAACTGTCCAGGCTATGATGTTTCTACACAGTACTTGCCCTTTTTATCCAGGAGTTCAGCCAGACCACAAAATGGGAGGTTCACATGTTGCTTTTATTTCAGGCTTCCAGCAGGGAATAAGCAGCAAAAAAATATCCACAGTAAGAATAAATCTTTGTGGAAAGGGATGAATAGTCTTCACTGCCCTGAAACATGAGCCTGCTACTCACAACAGAAAACGTTTAGAGAAATGGAATCAGAGACTTCACAAATATATCCATGAATATGCTGAAAGCAAAGGGCTGGAGGTCAGTCAGCTTCTCAAATTCTTTAAAGGTGTGAAGGCTATATTAAAAGCAAAACTGTATCATTTTGCATGAGAGAACATTGAATAAAACCAATCACAATCAAATCATCAAAGATGAGTTTTATGTTTTCAAAGGTTAAGTAAATTTTTTTGGTATCATGGACAGTAGAAAGAAATCATTTGTCTCTTCAGAACAAGTTTAATTTTGAAAACAAAGTAATTAAATATTCAGGAATATGAAAGCTAATTTTTGTCAGTAGTTTTGTTCTTATTCTGTAAGGAACAAATAAGAAGAAAAACGTACTTAAAAATATAGAAAATAAATGGTTTTATTCATACTGACGTAAAATGGACAGCATAATAAAACCTGCCTTTTGATCTGACTTTAAGTAGAAGTTAAACCAGATAGACTGTTTTGTATCCAAAGAGTAGAAATTCTTCTCAGCTTTACTTTTAGGTTCTCTTTCAGGTATGCCAATGGAACTGTTGGAACAAGTGCAGAGGAAGACCATGAGGATGATCAGGGGGCTGGAGCACCTCCCGTATCATGATAGGCTGAGAAAGTTGGGGCTGTTCAGCCTGGAGAAGAGAAGGCTGCATGGAGACCTCATAGCAGCCTTCCAGTATCTAAAGGGGGGCTATAGGGATGCTGGGGATAGACTCTTCATTAGGGACTGTAGTGACAGGACAAGGGGTAACGGGTTAAAACTTAAACAGGGGAAGTTTAGATTGGATATAAGGAAGAAATTCTTTACTGTGAGGGTGGTGAGGCACTGGAATGGGTTGCCCAGGGAAGCTGTGAATGTTCCATCCCCGGTGGTGTTCAAGGCCAGGCTGGACAGCATCTTAGATGACATGGTTTAGTGTGAGGTGTCCCTGCCCATGGCAGGGGGGTTGGAACTAGATGATCTTAAGGTCCTTTCCAACCCCATTCTACAATTCTACGTTTATGGTTGTGTTTTTTCTTTATTTTGGCTTGTTCGGATTTGTGTGGGTTTTCTTTTTAAATAATTTTTGATATTTTTAAGTCAAAGAAATATCCATTTTTTACTTAGAAAAACATTTCTTATCTCTTCTACACACAAGGTCCTGTAGAAATTCTCAAAATCTACACCACCGTAAGGTAGCACCTGATCTTTAATGCTGAGAGAAATAAAATTATTTAATCTTTACAACTTGGTTCACTTTTGACTGGAATTTTCTCTCAAATAGGCTAACCCAACTTGGCAATTGAGATCAGTTTGCTCTGCTAGGAATGCCACAGGAAGAAGTTTTATTTCAGTGACCAGATATTCTTTGAAGACATTTATGGAATGTGCATCTGTATGCGTATGTTTGTATACATACACATATGCACACACATGCACACAAACTTATATACACACTTTTTCATGCTGCTCTCTTGTATTTAACATAATTTCTCCATCTGTTCAATTCAATTTCTATGGAGTTCTTCTAAAAAGTTTGGAAGGTAGGTAAATACTTTAGTACCTAAAATACTTCATGTAATCCAAATACAGTATGGTACCACTGAGTACACAAAACCTCTTTGTTTTCACTTGTCTCCAAAAGGGGAGAGGAATTACATATGTAAATAATCAAACTTCCAATTTAAACCACATTCTGGAAGAAGAGGAATTTATAGATTTTCATCTGAAATACAATGTCAATTTTAGAAAGAGAATTTAAGAAAAATCAACCGTATTTTAACAATTAATAAATACAGATCTGTTAAAAATTTTGCTCTGACCAGGAATGCATAGATGGAATGAAAGCTATCTCAATTTGCCTATTTTCACAAGTAAAAAGAATGAGGAGTCAGAGGAGAAAATGGAAAACAATTTGAAACTGTATTTTCAATAAATGTATGCCTATTGTGCATTTACTGCTCCCTCAGAGAAATGACAGTGCCCTACTAGGGTTTTACAAGAAGCTTGCTGTAAAAGGCAAGACAAGAAACATACTAACACTCAGAATCATACACATACAGACAGAAAAGAAGCAATTCTTCCTATCCAAGACCTATCCCATAGAATAATTCATCTTCTGAGAAAAAAGGAGAAAGTCTCTTACAGTATAGCCAAGATCTTAAGTACCACCAGAAGGTAATTCAGGTTAAAATAAATAAATTCATCAGTTTTACTCTCATTTCTCCTTGCTTTCCCATCAAAGAAAGAAGAAAGGGAAGACTGTAAATCCTAAGTTAGCTTCCATTGCATAGAATTTACAAACATATTGTTCAGACATAACAGAATTATTATTGCCTGAACCTGGAAGTTGGTGCTACTTGTAGTACCTAAAATGACAAAAAATCTGTCTGATTTTGTCCAAGTTAAAAGCATGTTTAAAATGGAAGAATGCAGAATGTCCATTATAATTACAAGATGCAAAAATTTTATTATGCTCTGCCATATTCTCATAAAATTTAGTGATATAGAAGTAGTGAAACTAGGTAAATCACTTGAACCCAACCAGTAGATGCTTGAGAATTTTAACCACTGCTTGAAAACACACAGTATTTGACTTACAGGTAACTCGTGGGAAATATATGTGCTTCAGAGCATGCATTTTTATCTAAGCTGTTATTAAAACAACACATCAGAAACATAGCAAGGCTTATCATTTTACCACTAACTAGGCAAAGCAAAAATTAGTATTAGTATTACCACATACCCATCCTCAGAGGTGAGGAAAGTCCTGAGAAAACAAGCCAAACATCCGAGCTAGCTTTGCTTGGAGAAGGGTGCTGGTACAGAAGGGACTGGACAGCATGACCTCCTGATGTCTATTCAGCCCTAAATTATGCTATGATTTTTATGTTATTCCAGAGCTATGATTGTGGTATCATGCCGCATATCAAAGTGGAAGAACACAATAAAGAGCATTTCAAATTGAAATGAACATGTAAGTTAAACTTCATCTTGACATGAACATCAAGAACACAGGTCAGAACAAAATAAATTTTAGTCTCACAATGGCCAGGAGGAAGAGTGCAAGAATGTGCTATTGTCACTCCAAAGAAAATTATACCAACATATTGTTCCTTTTAAAGAAGCAAATACTGCCTTCAAGCAAAATAACGGAAGTCAATCCAAGTATTGTGAAGTCTGAATATAATACAAAATACTAACATTTGTTCTGAGAATTAACTGCTTTTATTTTTCTACCACACAGGCTTGACATGCTATACTCCTTTTTTGATTTTTATTTAAATATGGAGCCTATGATTTATACTCCATGTCAATTAATCAATCAAAATTATGTCTGATGCAGTTTTGCCCCCCTCTTTTTTTTTTTTCCTTTTATTAATCTCTCTCTCATCAGGACTAAATGGAAAAGATTCAGGCTTATGGCTGAAGAAATGAATTTTGTATCCAACAAAAAAATCGATCCTATTTAAATGATAGTAATTCAGCAGTAAAACTTTTAAATTATCACTACAGCCATTCAGAAGTTTTACAGCTATTTACAGATTAAATCAAATGTGTTCCTTTCACTATTTACAAAAACAAAAACCAAACCAAACAAACAAACAAAAAAACACAATCAAAAAACAGTGACAGAACAGAACTATCTAAACATCTAATGTTTCAAGATTTTTGCTTTATTTATTTTTTATTTTTTTTTTTGTTATCATTGATTTACATTTTACTGTCTCTCAGAGATGCTCCAATTACTCTCCTTGGTCAGATTAAACAGAGTAAGTGTGCATACTTTTATTAACCACCAGAAGGACACCACTTTCTGATTTATTAAAAGAAAATAATTAATTCATATTCTCACTGTAGGGTATCTGCAGGATCACACCCCTTCTTCCTCCCCCGCGTCCCCCGGCCCCCCGCCGTAACGGTTTGCAAGTGCCTTGCACAGCCCATTCAAAAATACTTAACTGCCATCTAGTGGCTGAGTAGGCAGACTTCTCTATGGTGTTTTTCTGACTAATTAAATAATTCTCCCTTCATTTCTAATATTTCCACTTGCATTCTCAACCTTCCTTCAGGGCCTAAGAATCCCAGCATTCTCATAAGACAGTGTTTTAATAACAAAGTTCCATTACTAGTTATACAGGAAGAACAGACTAGAACAACCTCTGTTTAAATTATGTAGAGATCTCAACTAGGAGAGCCTCACTTGATATTGTAAAAAAGTTCAATTAATTCATCTGCTACAGTTCTAGAACATGAAAAATCTATTAATGCTTATTAGGCTTTCTAAAAACAACCAAAAAAAAAAAAAAAACAACCTAAAAATTGCATTATATTTAAGTTGAAAAATTTTAAGAATCAAAGGCAGATTTCTATCAATAAAGTTGGAAACTTCTGTGCAAAAACCGTATTTCATGAATATGAACATAAAAAAATTGAGCATACTTGATTTGAAGTTATCATGGCCTGGAGTGAAGTTTGACAAAAGTTAGACTCCCCTTTATTTCTTGAGTAAAGTGGTCTGCACTTCAGCAGTTCATATGACCCCAGCAGTACAGTATTCTGCCAGGTTTCTATCATCTCTGGTTTCACACAAATTTTGTTTCCTTTCTGTTCATTTTTAATAAAGTATAATTTATTCTCAGGGCTAACAAGAAAACACTATGCCTCCATGTGCTTCCTGACATTCACCCACTTTCAGATATCTCAATTCTAATACCTCATGTTAGATGTACAATTAGAACATGATCTGCACATCACAAATTGCAAGTCTGGCTTTATTTATGCAAGATAAGGACAAAACAGATTTATATCTCTCATTTTTTTAGCTTTGTGTTTTTTGAGATTTCTGATGATGCTGCAGGAAGTTTACATTGATACTCCTTAAAACAATATATCCAGTTCTATTTGTCAGACAGAGATCATGAGTTAGCTATAGTATTTACTTTGAAAAAACGCAGTAAGTACAGACTTCACTATTATTTGATTAATTTAGAAAAATTTCAAAAACAGTTTGCTTTTTTTATCCTCCTTTCTTTCCTCATATAGTTTTGAAACTGAATACAGTTTTGTAGGAAAAGAATTATTTTAGAACTGTTCACTGCCTCTCCAAGTCTTCTCTTCCCCCTTACAGAAGGTAACCCAAGTAATGAAGGGATGGAAGACGAGTGATCCAGGTTCCCAGAATCACTAGCTCCTTCTAAATGGATATCTCAAGGAAGAGCACATAGAAAGAAGCAGTGTAAAAAGAGCCACAGCCACAGAATGGTTTGGGAGTGCATAAAGGAAGAGTTCCCTATTTTCCATCAACTTCAGTTGAACAAAATTGTTAATCAGTCTCATCTAGAGTTTACCTTACCTTGATGAAAGCTATGTAATACCAAAACAAAATAAGTTTTAAAAATCTCCTTTTTTTTTAATATTATTCTTTTTGTATGTGTAGTAGAATTATTTCACATTTCAGAAAAATCTTACCTTTACCTTCCTTCTCTTTTCACCTGTGAAGAATCATCTTTCTGAAATTTCATTGAAGAGTTTTGAGCAGTGTGTCTGTTTCCTATACAAAGTCTAGCTATGATATTTTATAATAATGAAAAGTAAATCCCAATTTCACTAATTTTTTTTCTAAAAACACTCATTATTTATTTATCTTACAGGATTTTGCCACCTTTTTTCTTGTATCGCTAAGAGTCAAAATCAGAACATTTCGAAAGTCTGAAAGGTTGTGTAAAAAAAAGTGTGGTAGTTGAGAATACTTTGGAGACATTCCAAGATTCAGATTTATAATATTTTCAAAATAGGAAGTATATTCAACATGGCAAAACTTGTCCTGTAATTTAAGGTTTTTAAGGGTAGCATCATTTCCCTATGATATTGTTGGAAAGTGCACCAATAGAACACGCAGTAGAAATCTGTCTTCATTGCCTGAGAAGTGCCAAAATTTGGTCTGGCTGTTACTACCAGTTGAAGTATGTGGCGTTCAAAGAAACAATATAATTTTTGTTGAGGGTTTATTCGTTGGTTTAAATGGGGTAAACCAAACCAAAGTAAACATCAGACCCGGAAATGATACAGGCATAAGTATTTTTTGATGGCAAGCTTTTCCGCAGTAAATATAGGTTAAATACTTAGTTTACACTATCTCATAACCAAACTGCTAGAAATTGGAGCAGTCTGGCAAAACTTCATCTCCTGAAACAGGATTAGAGACTAGGCTTACTCAATGGCATGAAGAATTCATTGTATCCGGATACTGACCTTTAAATAAACGTAATAAGGGCTTTCTTTTAAAATCTGTGTGATACTCAGAATAGACACTTTTCACGAACTGTTGAAAAAAAAAAAAAAAGGAGGAGAAAAAAAGAAAAAGAAAGGGAAGAAATTTCAAGAAAACAAAGAATATAAGTGACTTCCAAACAACTTTAATTTTTCAGTTCTGTGATGTCCCACTACTAAACCAAAGCCTAGTTTTCATGTATTCATTTTCAATTATAGGATTTTTTTTTTCTTTTTTTTTCTTCTTCTTCTTTCTGCTAAGGGTCTGTTTTTATCTACCATGTAAACAAAATCAAGCAAACCTGAAAACTGAGTTAAACTGCAGGGAAAATTACAAGGGCAGCAAAAAAAAATCAGGGGTGTGAAACAAAAGGTAATTGGCTCTTGCACAAAAGTACTGCTGTCAAATCTAAATACCAGGTTTGAAGCTGGAGTTTCTAAATTAGAACAATCAGTTTTTCTCTTCTTCCTTCACTAAAGGAGCTAGGTCTAACAGAGCTTTCTCTGTTCATACTGGGAAGACTAAGCAGACATTGTTGCTCCTCTTTGGGATTTCAAAACCAGGACTTGAAATGGCTGCCATTTTTTATTATGTTTCCTTTCTGCACTAAAACCAAACACACCCCCAATGCCTTTTTTTTTTTTTTCATTGTTATTTAAAAAAAAAAAAATCAGCTATCTTGGACTCGAAAAAACTGTCTTAAAAACGTTAGGAAATTATGCTGCAAAATAGGAAGGTTATGTCTAACATTGTAAAGGTAAGAAAACAAAGAGGATAAAAAAAGTCTCTTCCAGTGACAAGAAAATGTAGAATCCAACCTTCTAAGTAAGTGTGTTACTTCTACTTTTAATTTAGAATTATTCTCTTTTAGTCAATAACATGTAACATTTACATTTGTTTCTATGTCAATATTGACCATCTCCAATTATTTTAATAGCAGGTGGAAAATGTCTTTTCCTGTGGAAAGAAGAAGGAAGATGTCTGTAAGTAGAATTAGTTGATCAGTTTCAAATTATATGCTAGGGTTCACTTTCTTGTCATGTATCAAAAGAAAAGAAAAATTACCTACTTGGCTAACTTCAGCTAATGCTTGCTTTCTTCAGAAAAAAAAAACTATGGACAAACTAGACAAAGAATAAAAGAGGCTAGATGTCTAATAGAAATATTTCATAGTCTTTCACCACTTTTTTTAAAGTACAAATAACACCAAGAATGACCTGATTGCAGTAAATGATTAATCTACAAACATGATGCAAAAAGTTAGTGTGACCCTTCTACCTTCTATGTGTTTAATTGGTAGATTGTAAGGATTGATATAGATAGGTAGCTAGAATACACTCAACTGTTTGGGACTATACAGAAATAATTTGAATACATGAAAACATTTACCCACATACAGCTCCTTAAATGAAGCAACTTCCACTCTGACTTTCAAAAAAACCCAGAATGATGATGACATAGCAAAAATTTGAGATTATTTTCTGCAAGTGAGGTCATCATGCGTTCAAAATATTTCTGTTCTTCACTGATGAATAATAGCACAGAGTGGAAGAAGTTCATATTACTGTGATAAGAGATCAACACTGAGAAAGAGGAATGGTAATTTCTAACAATAGTAGCGAACGTAATTCAGTAACTGGACAACATAATAGGCTAATTTTAAAAATAACAAAAACCCCACAACCTGAAGTAAAAGTTTGTTCACGCTACCAAAGAGTGCACTAGTGCTGCTGGTTAAACTTCATTCTTATAGCAAAAGAATCAGGTTTTCCTCAGGTAAAGTACCTAAGTATTCATGAAACTTTTTCTATTAATTATATTTTTAATTTAAGAAACCCCTTTTATATAGATTATTTCTTACAATGAAATAAAATCCTAGAGACAGATTAAATATAGTCCTTATATGCAATACCTTTCTGGAAGTACAGGAAATAGTTCATTTTCACAAGAAATACTAAAAAGCATTGCTACTGAAACCTGGGTAACTGAAATACAGAAATAGCATGGGACAAATATATTTTAGTTTAAACTTCAGATATTGCAATGTAGAATAATTCTGTTATATTTTAACTCATGGCATCTAGTTTAAAGATATTCTTAATTATGGTGGTGAAAGAGTTCAGGTACCTGACAAGAACTGCTTTGATGTTGTTTGGCAAGACAAGAGCCATAAAGGTAACAAACATATTCTCCCCACTCATCCTCATGAAATACTTGATTGAACCTGGATTAAATTTGTGAGTCTAAAGATCAGTAGCATGCATTTCACCAAGCATTCCTTATTTTTTCCCTTAAAAGCAAATCACTGACCATTTTCACAGATGCTGCTCAATGCAGTTATGCTAGAACCATCCAATCATTAAAAAAAAAAAAAAAAAAAAAAAAAAAAAAAAAGAGAAAAGAAAGATAATTAAAAAAAAAAAAAAAAGAAATATGAAGAGCTTTGGGGCATTCCTTGCTCCAAACCAAGATTTAAGGAAACCAGGACTTTGCCTTCCTCTTTATGACTTCCAGAGAAACTGAATATTCTTTTTCTTTCTCAAGATAAATTTGGTACCTGTGATTGGAGAGCTTTCACAGAAAATAAGCTAATCTTTTGAGGAAACATAATAATGTGAAGTTCCCCAACTCCATCAAACTACACCACATTTAATGAGGAATATAACACAAAGAGTGAAAAAAGGGTTGAGTCTACGTTGAACAAATCCAATCCAGAGTAGGTCTTCACTGTCCCACTACACATTATCACCTTTTAAAGTCAAGCACTGCAAATCTGTTCCCTTAATATCACTGCTATAAGCTTCAGTGGAGAAAGTGAAAAAAAATTCTGTAACTATTATTCCACATGAACAATTGAAGATCAGTTGATATAACCAGGTGTTCTATAACCATTCCTTAGTGATGCTGTCAGACTTCCAGAACCAAGCGTCAACTTACTTCTGAGTGAGAAATAACACCTAATAAGAATCACCTTAGGCAGGAGGAACCTTGAATCTCTGTACCTAGATACATTATGGAGCATATAAGTATTCCGAAATAAAAATTTAGAATCAAAATCACACTTCAGAATACTTGTACTCAGAACATTCAGTACACAAAATTATTGCAAAAATGTCTGAAGTACTGCTTTTCTGGTCTTTTCACAAAATGATAGATAAAACACTTCTGTTAGAATCTTACCTGTACCAGCTGAACACCATCTACGCAAGGTTTCTCAGTTTCTAGGCCAGCAGATTTCAGTTCTGAATTTGAAAAGAAGATACAGATTTTAAAAGTTTTATATATACTTATAAATCATTCATCTTTTGAAATACACATTAAGAATTTCATGAATACTGTGTAGAGTCAAAAAATAATGTTAATTGCCCAAATTATCAATCTAAAATTAAACCAACAGGTCATATGCATATAGTCATATCTGATCTCAATTTACAATGTATATATTATGACTCAACATTAAATGCTATCGTCTTAAATTTGAAATAAAGTCCATTTTAATTGTCAAGATTTCTGATTCAAAGAAAAACAGTTATTTATGCCTCTATCATGCATATTCCACAGAAGGTCAGGGGAAGGTTCTCATGATTGTTCTTCCCATCTAATCTCATTAAGAAGTATTTCTGTTCTTAAGGTCTGTGGATTGTGTCTGTTCACAAAAGACCAAAAGAACTCATGAGCAGAATTGCTTTTTTCATATCTGCCAATGGCCCTCTTCTGCCCTGCCATCAAAATTTGAAATGCTCATAATAAGACAGATAATGATACAGACCTAAACTCATATTTTAAAAAGCATGCTTGAAATAAACAGGCCTTACTATTGCAAATAGATTTTGAGAAATCTCAGTTTCATCCTAGCTTGATTATTTGCTGTCTACAACATCCCAGCCTTACAGAGGGATAATAGTTTAGGACAATACACTTATTATCTAAGTCAACGCTTCCCAGAACTGGGGACATTCAAGCTGAGGATACAAAACAAATTCTTCACCTTTGTACTAAATTCTACACCCTCTCTTTTGGGCAAAGTACCAGCATTAATGTGACTTTTGGAATTTTGAAAACGTTACTCATTTACATTGGAATATGAAACAGCAGTACTTCATTCTAGTTTATCTTCCATTATTTTCTACTTTGGAATAACTGATGAATCTCCTAATGAATATCTTTGCATTCTTTGACTTAATGACTATCTTTAAATGAAGAAACAAAATTATCTGTCCTAGAATAATGGTTTTAAAGAGAACTATACATCTTCAGCTGTGACAATGAAAAATATAATGGCAGTGGGTCTAAGAGCTTTTATCTGCACATTTTACCTGGAAAATGAGCATCTAAACATAAGAAATCTCCTTTACCCCATAACTAGATTCCCTGTCTTATTTTAAACCCTGGCTAACAATTATTCTACAAACACTAGTCCTTGAGATCTTTGTTTTCATAAAACCATTTCAATTTAAACCAAACCTGAGCACAAACAAAATTATATTAAAACCTTAATTATGCTAATATTTATTTCAGTGAGAGACATGTACTGTACATTCCTGCATTGTTTCTACAGTGCTGTATTTTGGTTGGCTGCTGGTTTGGTTGTGCTGGAAATGACATAAGCCTGTAGCAACCCAATACACATTCAGGACCCTCAAAAGTCTTTCAGTAAGTCATTGCAGAGAATAACAAAGATTTATTTTTCACGTATCTATGAGAAAGAGTCTTGTAGTTAAAGCACAGATTTAATTAATATTAAATATTTAAAATAAATAAATTAAAAAATTAAATAACTATAGGAAATATTAAAAATAATAAGCACTTGAATTAAAAGCTCTGGTGTCTGTTCTGGCCTTTCAACAGATTTCTTTTCTGACCTTAAAGAACATCTCTATGCCTCAGTTTCCTTGCCTGATAGGAAACAACCTGGGGGGGGTGCAGGGGGCAGGGGGAGAGAGGGACGGTGGAGTGCTGGGAAAATGAAAGAGAGGAAAAAAAAAAGTGCCATGCCAGCAGCTACATAGTGCAAAGATCTCTAATCAGCTTAGTAGCTACTGCTAATGATGCCACTTTAACTGGTCGTATAGCCTATTTTTTTTTTACACAGGCCAAGAACAGAAAGATTTTTCTTATACCTGCCCAGAAAAACACATGCATCTTGCATCCTTCTTATATCTTTCAAGGGCACCACTACACAGCAGACAAATCTGTTGACCATTTATAGGAACAGTGAAACTGTTGTGGTCCAAAAAAGTTGTGGTCCAAAACCTCTGGATTCAGAATTCCTAGATATTTGGCCTCCTCACAGTTTTATGACAATCCCAGATGCTGGGAAGCAAGACATACAAAGGGGAAGTTTCATTGCCAGTGGCAGTTATGCTGCAAGGCTACCCCTTGCAAATTAACAGTCTTCGACCTTTTTTACTTTTTTAATTATTTACTAAAACAGCATTTCAAGTCTCACTGGACAGAATTCTGCCCAGTCAAAGGAGAGTGAGGATAGGCTGTCGATAACAGGAAATAACTCATTATGTCTCACTTTGACGAGTTTTTAGCATGGTTAAATCATGCTTTATGGCTGACTTTCAGATAAGTCCATTTACTGAAGAAAATTCATGATGCTACTAATGAATTTGACACTCGCTCCTCATTGCAACCAAAAAACCCCCACAGAAACAGTGAATGATGATTTTCTGTCTCTTCTGAAGGAAGGGAAAAGTATTAATATATTTAAACTAAGCAGGTGTGAGACACTGATTTTACAAATTATCTGGAAAAGAACATTGTTGGTTAGCCCTACGTCAATTGATCTGCAAAGCTAGAAAAACTTCATTAGTATTTGGGCATTGGTGATCACCCCAGGGCTCATCTACATGACTTTAAGTTTCTGCATGGCTGAGAGACACTTCAACGTGAATTTGATCCTTGCGCAGGTTTTATTCTTTGCTAGTGTTCTAGTGCTAGACAAGACATGTACACACACAACTTAGAAAGTAATGTTTCCTATTATGCAAATTGGAACAAACTACCTCCCTTACTCAAAAGTTCTTTGAAAAATAGGAACAGATTATTCCTATATATTTGTCAATATTAAACAATTTGATAGAATTGTCTAGCTTATTTTGACCTCTGAGAGGTTTTGTTCTAAAAAGTTTTCTAAATATAAGCTGAGTTCAGGATGACACGAGCAGATAATTTTAATGTTAGTTTGCCAAAATTCAGCAAATACAATCTATTTGGAGGAAACTAACAAGGTATTATCTTTCTTCATTTTTTAAAAAAAAAAAAAAAAGCCAAAAAAAATCCCAGAAAAAAACCCAAACAACAACAACAAAAAAAACCTCGCCAAAAAACTAAACCAAACCACACACACGAAAGTATAAAAGGAATTAAGGAACAGAAAAAACTGCTATACAATGAATATGATGAATGAAACCTTCCCTTTAACTCAAACCAAATATTTTCTTCATTTTTCATAAAAGGAAACAAATGTCTGGACAAACCCAGTTTGTTAAAGAGATGTGACTTAGATTTCAGGGTGTTTCACACAGATCTAGTGTGTTAGAATTGTTTCATTTTGCAGGAGAAGCTGTAAAATCTTTGAGTCTCTGCCCAGGCAGTTAGGACTGTCACATGGGAGACAGGATGACTGGGCTCCAGTGCCTGCAAGTTGTCTTTTCCTAGATGGTAAGTGGAAAAACGCCATCAGCAAAATGATAAACAACTGAATTTCATATACCCTCTTGTGCTTAGAATCAGGCAATGTTCTGGAGCGTGAGAGTGGTAAAGCCAAATACTGTAAAAAGCAACAGAAACAGATTTTGGTATTCAGATGGAAAATTGGTGGCATTTGCATTGATATTTTTGGTGATATTGATTAATGTTGTCCAAAAAGTTTTCCAAATCCAGAACTGAAAAGTGGTTTTGGCATAAGCATCTGCTGACTTGAAACCAAATTTTTATTAGGTATTTCCAAACTTCAGTTTTCTAAGAAATGGCCAATCTAAAAATAAACAAACAAACAAACAAACAAACAAAAAAAAGAAAAACCAAAAAAACCCCAAAAAGCCCTAAAACCAACACCCACTAAAACCAACCAAAACAAAACTCCACAAAACCCCCTGAACATTCTAGACAGCCCTTTCCTCACATCCAACAATGTTCCCCATGATACAGAGCACACAGCAAAACTTTAATAAATACTATCTTAAATAGATGATTAACTACTTTGCTAATTTAAGAACAATTACTTAAGACCTTGCGGAATTTCCTCTTGCCTTACTTAAAACTTGGAGGCCCAGTGTTGTCCTCATGCTAAGAATATGTGTAATGAAAATGAATACTCTTGCTCTGAAAAAATCCCACTACATTCCTTTCCAGATCAACATTTTGTCTAAAATGGATGCTTTTGCTCACGAACTGTTGTCTCTAATGTTCATATTGTATCTGTTTAAACCATAAAACAATAATTACATATGATGAGAAATAAAGCTACTCTACAAAGAGTAATTTAAAGTCCTTAACAATGCTTGACATCTCCACCTTTCAAACATGTGTATACATAAAATAGTTCAGTTAAAAATCTTGGGGAAAGTGTTTATCCTTCAGGTTTCACATGAAACTCACCTCCAGATTCTTCCACATGGCAAGCATGGAAACAATCCCCCCAAAAAAGTTAAATTAATTATCTACCTGAATTTCATTCAGAACAGTTATATTTTTTCCTTAATCCCTCCATGCCCTGCACTACAAATTCACACCAAAGAAACAAAATTTCAATGCTATTTCTAAGTGTCAGCACCTCAAGTAGATAGATTTTTGGAACAATTTATGTTCCATTTAGAAATAATCACAATACATAACTTTCTATTTTACTTCTAATTCTATTTTCTTAGTATTTTTGCATGTTTTGAGAGGCCAGTGGCTGAGATAAGGAACAGATAAGTACTGTACACATTACATCCATGTAGGAATAATACTTAATAGAACAACACAGGATAGAAACACACCACATATAAAAAAAAAAATACATTATTATATTTTTAGTATTATACTTTTGGTAGATATACTCTTCAAATTAGTTAAAACAATACAAATCTTTACATTTCAAATTGTTTTATGTAATCAATGTTCTGTTACATTTTACAGGAACAAAACTCTTGCTAACTTACACAATCCTTTGCTGGGCTAAGCCTTCAAGTAAAATAATAAAATATTCACCCTTTGTTTTTCCCATGCAGAATATGCTCATGAATACTCTGATCACACATCCATTACCCAAGCTTCCAAGCTGAGAAACACAACCTGTCCTCTAAGAATACATGGCAATGAATTGTACTACTGCATGACAGCCCTTTAACTGAACATAGCATGAAATAGTAGATTATTAGCCCAAAACTAGACAAGCCCAACAATCCAGGACTGCACCTTTCCACACTCTGAATTGAATCACTCAGGTTGATGCAGAAATATTTTCTTGACCTCTAATAGAACTGCTTTGGTAAAAGCCACAGCACAAACAGAATAATATAGCACTATTGCATTTTTGTTGGCATCACTTATTTTGCTTGTGAATGCTGGAATAAATGACACCAGTAAAAGTGAAGTGTTGCCATGATAAGTGGTGTCCATCCAAGGAATACTTTGCTTGTGTTCCAGAGGAAGTGGTAGAAAAGTCCCAAAGAGAAGGAAATCTGAATTTAACTCCACCCAAAGTCTACAAGCAATACAAAGAGATCTGCTGAAATTATGACTCAATTTTTCAAATCTGAGCAATGAAAAAAAAGGAGTGGTAGGAAACGGAAAATTTGAGAATACCCTGCGGCTCTTCATGGAGATCATGAGAATTAATGCAGCCTAAAAGTGTTGAGAGCCATTGAATACTAACTAAAGGAAAGCTAAGCCTCCAAGAACCTATGGTATTTGCCCATCAACACTCCTAACAGAAAACAGGCTGAAAATTTTCTTCGAAATTTCTTTGTCAGCAAGAGGGTTTTTTATTTGGTTGCTTTTGTTTAGTTTTAATTCTCATCATCTTAAATAGTATTTTTATATGTATGAAGATTTCTGAAATTTGGCTGGCAGAGTAACCTCACAAATTTTAAAATAAACTGACTTTGTAAACAAGACCTCAATATTTTTTTTTCAGATACACTTTTCCTACCTCTCTGTCAGCAGGGGACTGCTGAATCCACAAAGGAATACCTTACACCACTCTAATAACTTTCAGTATACCACCAGTGGCCTTCTGAAGTTTTCCATATTTTTAAGAAAAGTACCCATATTTCATGGATCTGAAGGAATGTAAACTGGAAAACAGCAAAGGTCACAACACCTAGTAAAATCCATTAGTCAGCAGATGCACATCTTGGTTGTTAATGAAAAGCATTCATTTTTGCTGAATATTTTCTATTAGATTCATGCTAACTAACATTATTTCTGATGCTAATCCCGTATCTTCAAAATCAGGTATTTGTTAGAAGTTAAAATATTAAGCTTATATATTGGATTCTAAAAGACAGCAGCTCCCCCCATGCTGTATGTATATATCTTGTCTGTGTCCAAGAACTATACCTTCTTCCGTAATACTGATTCTTTGTTCTTCATCTGGAGGTTTGGGTGGGGGCCACACAGATGGAATTCTCCTTGGAAAGCTTCCTTCAATGTAATCTGATGAATGTGTGGGTTGGCTAACTGCAGCCCAAGTATAAAGCTGGTCTTGCTGTGGTTATTAACAAAAACAAACAAACAAACAAACAAACCAAAACCAACAAACAAAAAAGAAGAAAAACAACAAACAACCACAAAGTTGAGAATTTCATATAGAAAGACAAGCCAAAATATCAAAGTTTTTGTTTCCAACACAAATAGCTCAATATCCACTATATATATCAAAGCACACTTCTTGTTATGATCTTCATCTCCTGATAAAGACTTAACATAAAAAACTTTAACGTTTCAGTCTGGAATTATCTCTATTAACAACAGAAAAATCTAATCTTTTAGTTAACTGCAGCACAATGAGATGCCAGAATACAGTTCAGAACATTTTTGAGCATAAGGAACTCTTTGCTTTTTTCCTTAGAGAAATAACAGGTTGGACTTGATGATCTTAAAGATCTTTTCCAACCTAGTTGATTCTATGATTCTATGACTATACCTCATTACATATAGCTAGCTTATAGGTTAGAGAAAAACATTTCGGTTCACACACTGTGTAATCTTTTCACACTGAATGCACAAGCAAAGTAAGGAAACAGAATTATTTCAGCATAAATTAAATAGATTTATTTTTTGCCACCGCCACCCTGTTTTTGTCATTTATGTTTCCATATTCATAGACAGGTGACTAAAAAGATTGGTTTGCTTTTAGAATAAATTTGAAATAAAACAAAACAAAACAAAACAAAACAACACACAACAAACCAGCCCAACAGATAAAAGTATTCTAAACCCTCTGGGCTAAATTAGATTATACACTTATTACTCAAGAGCTTCGAGTTTGATTCACTTATTAAAAGTAGGAAACACTCAAGTTGTCTGATGAAAAGTAGAGCAAATTTATACTGTAAGACAACAGGAATGGACCAAAATTCAAGTAGTCATTCTTGTGACTCCTAGTATGCATCAATGTGCACACCTTGTGATTATATGTTTATAATACTGTAAACTCTAGAAAGATCAATTGCAGCAGCTCCATGAGTAATCTAGTGAGTAATCTAGTAAGTAATCTGGAAATATGCAAATACTGTAGTGCAAATACAGTAGTATAGTATATACTATAAAAAAACCAGAGAACTGGGGAAAAAAAAAAATCAAGTAACAGGATAAAAATACAGTATTATCATTCAGTAGTGTCTCTTTACAAAGATAATAAGCATTGAAGAGACATCCAAAGGAAAGAACAAGATAATTTAACACTTTTGTGTGATAATCGCTATTCTATGTAAGATTTTATTTGCCTAAAAATAAGTTGTGATAAGAATGATAATACTCTATTGAGAGCAATGTGCTAAGAACAGACAAATGCTAGTTATAATGTAAAAAGCTTTGGTTTACAGAGGATGCCTCAATCAGTCAGGGTCAAAGGAAACTCATTAGATCTTTCTAGCATGAAAAACATGGCAAAAATCCAACCATATACACAGACCTTAAATAAAGGTAAAAATAAATGGATAAAAAGCTTAATACAAAATCACATCATGTCCTTTACATAGCCTGGAACTCTGTGTTTCCTGAAAAGCCTATCCTTTTCCCATTAATATGCTACTGCATTTGAACATGCAAACAGGTTTAATTAATGCAATTTTTTCAGTTACTTAGTACTTTTCCTTTGTCTAACTCCAGTGTTTCAGAAGATATTTTTGTTTCTTGTTTCTGTCGAATTTCCAGTACTGTGGGAGTAAAAGAAAGAGTCATACCTGTGCATACTGTAAAGAAAAAGAGATGGATTTTGTTGTTAGTCTTGTTTCTGTACCATCCAAATCTCAAAAACACAGAGGAAATTAAGATTTGAAAAAGCCATCAAGGGAAACCCAGAACAACTTTTTTTGCATGGTCTACTACCTTACACACTTCAGGGAAAACAGAAAAGAGCAAGCTCTACAGAGGGTTAGCTGAGATTATATGTAGGGTTATATGGCAATACACCAGAAAACAACAGACTGTAGATGATATTGACATAACATGAATGAGGAAGACAAACAGTTAAACTGTTCCTGGATGCACTATTTCCCCATGCCAGTTCTTGAAAGACAGTACAATCATTTAATAACAAATTTTTGAAGTATGATTAACCTACATGAACTAGGATGTATGCTTCAGAATTATTGTCCAGCTGGGATGCACTATGAAGATAATAAAATATGAAGTACCTATGTTCCTGCTGATAAGGAACACTATGCACTATGAAGATAATAAAATATGAAGTACCTATGTTCCTGCTGATAAGCAGGAACAGCATTTACAGCATATAAACTATGAACACTTGCATATTAAGACATCTCACAACTTTATAACCGACTCCTAACCCAGCATGGGAGCATTGTTTGTGTGTATAAAAGACAGTAGCGTTTTGTTTGTGTGGTCTTTTTGTTTTGGGATTCTTTTCATTCACTATTCAACATGAAGAAGGATAATGTAATAGAAATTTACAGAGGTAAGTCTAAACTTGCAAGGGACTTGCACTACAACCAAAATGCATTCAACACATAAACAAGGTATTTAACAACAGCTACATTTAGATTACATGCAAATTTATAAACATAATTTAAAATACGAAAAACCAACATGACATAAAGGTAGTCTGAAGGTCTGGACATCAAGTTGATAGTCCATAAACTACATTTGAAATGGGAAAAGATTAACCCGTCTCAACTTTCATGCTGTTTAAAAGAGATGAATCATTCGAAAGTCCTAATTCTTACTCACTCAAGCTACTTTCCAAAATCAAATCCTCTTTACCTTTTGTCTTTAGCTCTTTGTCAGTTAACATACTAACCCATCTCATTTCTCCTTTTCCAAATCTGATAATGCCATAAATGTGCATGGTTATTAGAATATTTTGAAAAAAAGATAAATGCAGCCAATTTTATGATGCCGAAGTACTATTCAAGAAAAGAAACAGAATAATCCAAATAAAATATAGATTTTCTTTTATTATTAATAATTACAATACAGGCATCCACAGATCTGGATATCCACATCCAACTTTTTCTCCTTTACTCTTTTCAGAGGAAATTTTTACTAGATATAGTTTTAAGTACAGCCAGTTAATTCTCTTACCGTGATCAAGCTTTGAATACATCTGTAATTTCCACTTCATCTTGCTTAGACTCCACTAAGCACTTCTTTTGAGGGGGAAAAAAAAAATATATATATATATATATATACATATATATAATCTTCCTGCAACGGATGATCCCAGTCTTACGTATTAGGACTCATTTCTGGGCAGACATTGAAAGCTTAGAGCTGTCTGAGTCCAGTGCCCTAAATATGATGTCAAGAAGAATTCTTGTTTCCACACATCCTTACACAGCACTTTCCACTGGTTCTTAAAACTGCAGAGCATTTGAACATGGGCGAGGCAAAGTGCCTGCAGGATCTGATGGTACCTAATCAATAGACATTTTACCACTTATAGATGCTAGCATGTAGAACAGAGTCACAGTCAGGTCTGTATTTTAACTCACTCTCTTCCCAGCCAGCTCTCAGTAGGCACAAAGAAAGGCTTTCTGTAACAAATTTTCATTCTTGGGTACCACAGTGTTACAATTCAGGTACATAATAGATTAAATATTAATTATATTCCTTCATGGCTTGAGCTAATGATATGCTTGCTAATCTTTAAGATGGAAGGCAATACTGTAAGATACTCAAAGTAAGGGCCTATAGCAAATGACATGTAGAAAGAGGCTGGTGGACTCAGAACTAGGGACATGAGCTAGACCTCCAGCAATCATCAGAAGGCATACTGGTGGAGCTCGAGCTTTCAGAAAATGGGTCACACATTTTTCACACAGAGAGACCAGGTTTGTTCCCTGGGCCACAGACTAAATCAGAGATTAGTATATTCCACTGCAGGAATATAATGAGCAACCTTAAACCTATGCTTTGGCAGCTGTATTGCTCCTGGAGGCATGCAGGTAATATGACCTTCAGTTCAACACCACTTCAGTTTTTAATCAACCGTTTATCTCCTTCCAGTTCAAAGGACAAAGAGAGCCATTGTGAGAAATGCTTAAAAGTTACAAGAGAGACAGAATTGAAACAGCAATAAATCTGTCACATCTGCTCAAACTGGTTGCAAAAGCATAAATTAGCAAGGTGAAAATAAAAATCTGACCAGAAGTCAAGAATTCTTAAGAAAGAAATAAAGAAAAAAAAAAAAAAGGGAAAAGAAAAAGCACAGTTGGATTACATGGTGAGATGAGAAAAGTGGGGCAGTACAGAAGCATGCTGCTATCACAATTAACCTTTTCAGCTCAGCACAGCAGTAGATGGGGGAAGCACATTAGCAGTACCTTTAAACTTCCTTACACTAGAGTAAATTGGTATTAACTTCCCTCTCTTGCAGAGCATTTATTTTCAAATAGTAAACTTGGAGAATTTTTCACTAGAATCCCAAACATTCAAAGGTATCAAGAGGAGGGGAGAACAGAAGGATTGGCATGTCCACAGACAGGTATAAATGGGCCTGCTCATTAAATCAGTATGGATGTGGACAGTCTTCCAATGGGAAGAGCTGGACGAGGGGGGAGAGCAAAAAGTACAACTGCATTTAAGGTGGAACCAGGTAAACTCACAGAGGAATTTATTTTATTTATTTTTTTTTTCATTCAGGAAGTTTAATCATTCTAATATACTTAGCATGCAACCTCTAAAATGAAAGAAGGCCAATTTCATGTTCTCAGTGTATATGAATAGTTAATTGGACAAGCAAGGTTTTAGTTCAAGAAATTAGAGCCAGACTACCTCAAAATGCTCGTATCAGCAGGAGCCTGCTTTATTTTAAGCAGCTTTTAAAATAAAGAAATCAATACTATCAAGAGTGGGGAAAGTGATTTACTTTTTGAACAGAGTTTCAGTAACAGACCACTGACAGAGCATGGCTCTCAGCTTGCACTACCTTTTGCTTTTTTTCAGCCTTGGAAGGCATCTATGCTCACAGCTAACATGTCATAATACTGTAATATATGGCTGAAGTAGCACTTTACCCTCATTAACTAAATTTGATGCATCAGCATTTTACTTGAGTGATTTTTTTTTCCTTTTAAGAGTACTGATATGTCTCAACATTAATTTAAAAATACTTCAAGTATCAAAAAGCCCTGCAACTTTTCTTTCCCATGAAATGACTTAAACCTTCTCAACAAAAGAGAACACTCTTGCTTAATCCCATCAAACTTTGATCAGGATTCAATATCATATCCTGGGGATATGAGAGGCCAATAGCTCTGTAGTTAGGTCCCTCATGGGGAAATGAAATCAGAAAACTATATTTCAGATTTCCACATCTATTCTCATTCTGTTCCAGAGTTATTTTCTGGGTCTATTCTCTGAGAGCTTCTACATTTAATATAGCTGAATAGGTTGAACTGGTGAGCTTACAACACACTGTCCTTAGAAGAGGGAATGGTGGCTAGCCTATAAATCATGAACCTCTAGATCTAGCCTCTTTACACATCCAACTTGAACTCCCTCTAGAAAGACCACATCACAAGACTTCTAGGTTATCAGCTTCTACTTAGACCACCTGATGGTGTGTCCTTTAGCATCATTCTTTCCATAAATTCTAAGCTGAGGCAAGAAGCTTCTCCAGCAGGATCTGTTTTTATGTACACTGACATAGTTCCGTAATGAGTTTGGATTCTGACAGATTTGAATTTTCTGAAGAAATCTGTTTCATTAGAAAATTCCTTTCACCTCTATTCCATTTGAAAAGGTAATTATTACTGCTGTAAAAACTTCTGCTTGAAGAGACATGCAATATACACAAATTCAACTGCCACTGTATGTTCAATTCCTAGGTAGAAAAAAAGGCATAGTGATATGCCTGTCATTCTTACATGAACTGCCCTGGGTTCAGCAGTAGCAGTCATTTTTCTCCTTCTTAGTAGCTGGTGCAGTGCTGTGGTTTTGACTTTCAGCCTGGGAACAGTGCTGATAACACCTATGTTTTTAGTTGCTGCTCAGTAATGTTTACTCTGACCAAGGACTTTCTGAGTCTCGTGCTCTGCCAGGGAGGAGGAGAAGCCAGGAGGAAGCAGAGACAGGACACTTGGCCCAAACTAACCAAAGAGGTATTCCATACCACAGCATGTCATGCCCAGTATATAAACTGGGGGCAGTTACCCAGAAGGGTGAGATCACTGCTCAGTCGGGCTGGGTATCGGTCGACAGGTGGTGAGGGGTTGTATTCTCTTCCCTTGTTATTTCCCTTATTATTATTATTGGTGGCAGCAGTAGTGATTTGTGTTATACCTTAGTTATTAAACTGTTCTTATCTCAACCCATGGGAGTTACATTCTTTCGATTCTCCTCCCCATCCCTCCAGGAGCTGGGTGGAGAAAGAGGGAGGGGAGTGAGCGAGCAGCTGCGTGGCTGACTGGCTTAAACCACGACAGAACTAATGTACAGAAAGCCATAAAATAAGATCTCTTGAGGTGACAGTGTGACCACCACCTTCACCCTAGGCACAATGATTGTGAACATTTCAAACAAGTGGTGTAAACTTAATCAGAACGTGCCTCTTGAAAGAGTTCTTTGGAATAACAAGCAGGTAAGCAATGTTCTTTGCAATAAGAAGCATAAAAACTTAGCAACATTCTGCATATAAATACCTCAGTCAACAGTGTATACAGTATCATTACCAAAAGTAAGCAGAAACAAGAAAAGAGAAAAATAAATGGCTAGAGAACCACAGGACCAGATGTAATAACTATGAAATGAATATGCAATTAAATTTCTAAAAAAAGGAAGCAGAGAAACAGTGTAACAGGAATCCTTCAGCTCAGTGATAATCCAACTGTTTCCATTTTACTACTCTCAGGAATATCCAGAGTTGCTCACCACAAAAGACAAAGTGTTACAAAGTGTGGTTGGGCAATGGAAAAGGAAGAGGAGACATGGGGGTTTGAGCCAAGCTCAACTGCCATGGCAACCTACATGACAAACAAAGATTAAGACAGCTGACTGACAACCTTTTCTCTGCTGTATTCCACAATTTTCACTTGTTAACTTTTAAAGTCTTACTAGCTACTGATTGCCAATATACCGCCCTCACAAATTTCATAAGATGGACTACATTCAGTCTTCCACATTTTACTCACAAGCATTGCAAGAATGCCTGAAAAAATGCTGTACTGTTGCTAGGTTTGTGCTGTAGTTTGGAAGAGAACTTCTCCTAGCTGAAGTCAAGCCTTGGGAAAGTTGCTCTTTAGAAACTGATCACTGGTATTTTGGCTCTCTGACTTTTGACAAACAAGTCAGTCTGCAATCTGTTTAACTACTAATTTTCAGACTGGTGTACATGGTGCAAATAAGGTAATTTTACTTAAAGTCTTCATGTTACTAACTCATCTTCCATCTGACCTGCAAAGTCCCACCATCTGCTACCACTCAGCAGAAAGAAAGGAGCATCTTAATTTTTTTAAAAAGCATTTGCATCACCACAGGTGGCCAGGAGATATTAGGAAAAGAGCCATTTTTATAGCATTTCCCATTTTTGCTGTCTGTCTCTCTGCTTTCTTGAGGAAGCTTTATTTCAGAAACTGATGATAACCTAGTCAGTCATCGTAGCTACAAATTGCACAAAGGACAGTCCCTATCACAAACTGTCAAACATGCCTATGTATAAAATCACATCATAACACAGTAAAGACAGACACCCTGCAGAAGATGTCCATATAGCTTTTACATTATGGAATGTGCTGAAGTAATTTATAAATCAAGAAAACTTTAAGTCAACACAGTAACATCATTCAATAAAAGCACTGAAAAAGGTCCCAAGAGAGCTAGCCCAATCAAATGACACCACAAATAAAGAAAGATGAAAGCTCAGTATGCATTTCGGACACATGGAAGAGGATATTGATGGTTAGTGCCAGATGAAAAAAATAGTTGTTGAACCTTTCAGTGGACATTAGAGATTAAGTTCCCCAAACAAATAGTATAATATGGATACAAAGGTATGCTCAGTTTTCCTCTCAAAAGAACTTACAAAACCATGACAGAAAGACTCTATCACAAAATCATTAAAGTTTTCACAGAGTATCTAAGTGTTTTAAACCTAATGTTCAGAAACAACACACAAAACTACTTGGAAAGCTTGTCAGAAAAAAAGCAGAAATCTCTTATGAAAAAGAAAAAAAACCGCCCATAGCTCAAGACTTCACAGTGTAAACTGGAAAATCTGGAATGTGAAGTCATAATTAGGGACTGGACATCCACAGTGTGTGGGAAGTGCAACTACTGGGTAAAATGCAAACACCAAGTACAGTCAATATTTCTTAATATAACATAACTAAATGAAGTTACCTTGCACTGATAGGAAACTGCCAGCTTCTTTCATTGGTGTATGAACAGTTTAAACTAACGCAAAAGTGTATAATTTATACATGTTACTGGTGGCAGTCCAAAGATAGCCATCTTCTTCTAGCTTCTGTGATACATCATTAACAGAAGAGCTAAGCAGGAGATGAGATCTCTACTTGTTGAAAGTTGTAATCCTCCAACAGGTGCCTGCAAAACTTGCCTGTGGTTACATTCCTGGCAAAGATGCACTGTTTAGCTAGCTCAGCCTTTTGTTTATTTTACTATAATAGGATAACATCATGAATTAACATGTTAAAAAGCTTAGGACTACTCCTGTGCTACAGAATTACGATTATTTAATAACACGACACAGTCATTTGTGACGGAAAGAATTTTTCATAAAACATTAATTTCTTAAACATCAGTAAGTCAGAGGATATTTTAACTTGAAACTTCAGAAGTTCTCTTGTGCATGTACAACCATTAAAAATGGAAGCATTTAAAAAGCAAGCAGGCAATAGTTATTCAAAAGGCAAGTAATTTTTCAGAGAACATTTTCTAAACAGGCCTTTGCTAATCTATCCTTCAATAAGTTGCCCGTTTTCTTGCTTGGCCATCTTTTTTTTTTTTTTTAATTATTATTATTTTATTTTTAAAAACTCTTTTTCTTTTATAAAATGCTAGCTGAAGAATGAAAGGCTGTAAAGATAGCCTGACAAGTAAGAACTCATGACATACATGAGGCAATAACTATCAGCCTCTCCAGGAGATGAGAAACTAGTAAAAAGGACATCATATTTCCAAACAATGCATCTGTCATTTACATTCACTTACTCTTTAAGATACACTTTACATTTTAAGAAGAATAGATAGGAAGAACTATGATGAAAGCTTCTACTGCTTGTTAATAGTGAACACCTCTAAAAATCACAACCCTGTCTACTTCTGTTATTTCTAAATCTTTGCTCAACTTTTATTTTTCAGACTAATCATTTATTCTGGTCATCTGCCACAATCTGTTTGGAAAGAAGTAATTGATAAAACAGGACAAGAGAGAAGATAAAAGCTTTCTCATGAGTTTTTAATATAGCTTTAAAGTTTCTATTCTTTAGGCTATGACTTGAAATTTGACAAAAAATTCTGATATACTTCAGGAGCATGCCATTTCCAATCATCATCAAATGTATCAAAAAACTACCCAAGTTATAGGCCTCTGAAAACCAGATGCCACCCTCAGCATAAATGGGATGACAGCTGCTAGTTCTCTGAAAATTTATGCTTTCATTGGGTATTTGTTGGTTCTTCATGTTTATCATGTACTAACAAAGAAGTAAGCATCACAATCCACAAAGTGTAACTTACACCAGAAATAAAAGTCTAAGATTTTAATTTAAACTGTCTTCCAAGAGCCACTATAACACTAGCCCAAGAAACTAAGAGCTGTGAAAATTGTCTTTACTCTTAATGCATTGCCTAATTGCAGTCAGAAAGCGTGGAAGAAATAGGATCCAATGAGAAAAGAAAGTGAGGCTGTATACAGTTATTTAATGGCATGATGTGGAGGCCCACGCTGAACCCTGGAATATCTCAGGACACATATAAACAACAGATCTTCCTTGTGGTACCGAGAAAACAGACAAAAGATTTGGATACACAGTTGTAAGACAGAGAGAACTAAAGGTTACCACCAGGCATGAGTAACAGAGATGACAAGAATATAATCAGTGTGCAATTGCAAACATTTCAATACAGCAGAGTTCAGCATTAGCCATGTTAAATTGAATTCACTGGAGGACATCCAGAAAAGGAGATCAGAGTGAGGGAATAGGACTTTTAAATAATCTGTTTACATTCATCTTAAGCCATGAGCAATATATCATAGAGTGAACAAAGCTTACTGAATTATTTTCATAAACTGTAACCTAACATCTTCAAAAAAACAAAGTCTGTGGGACCACAGTTAAGGAAAAGGGGAATTGTGGATTTTATCCAACATTAAAAAAAAAAAAAGTAAGTTAAAGTTCAGAAATATGTGGGATCAGTCACAAAAGGGAAAAGGAGGGATTCAAGGAAGGATTTCAGCGGAAAAAATGTTGGCAATTCTGCAAAAAAAACATACTAAAAGAGTGACCTAAGAGACTTTATCAGAACCAGACTAAGATAAAAATCAAAACAGCCAAATGAGTAACATTAAGGAACAAGCAAGCACCAGAACAAGATGTAGGAGAAAGGACAGACAGCAAGGTGTCAAACAAACCTAGGACCAGGACGGGGTTACAGAAGCTTTTTTGATCGCAGTTTCAGCTGAGTAAAAGGGACTGCAGCCAAACTGGAGGCAATCCAGGATGAACTATAGACACATTTTATGAACTCAGAGATTCAGGAGGAATATGGGACTGGCTGTGCTCCCAATTTTGGAGTAAGGTCAAACATGATGAATCTCCTAATTCTAAGTGGGTGAAATCTAAGTATTACTTAAGGCTAGTCTGATTCCTCTGTCTTTGAAATAAATGGTTAGATCAACATTAAAATTCTGTTCAAATGAAGGAAAAAAAAAAACAAAACAAACAAACAAACAAATCACTAAAGAAAAAAAGCAAAGCACAGAGACAAAGAGAGACACAAGAGGGGAGACAAGTCACAGATCTTAAATGTACTGTTTTAAGTAACATACAGTATCATCATAAGTTTTTTCCATACTAACTGTTGTTTAATTTCCTTACTTAACCATTAACATTTATCTTTCACAAGATATTTTATTTACTCACTCTAAGAAGCAAAATCAGCTAGGAGAAGCCCAGTTTGAAATTCTCAGCCACTAGAGTTTATACTGCAAGTTCTAAACATTTTCACCCTTGTAAGGCATGTAATGAATAAACAGGTAGGTGTTCCTGTACTGTGGTCACCAAGGCTGAAGCAGAAACATATTCTCAAACTCAATAGCACCAGCTCTTACCTTTATGACATGTAAAATTCAATTGTTGAGATCTTAGTGTTTTAAGACCAATATATGCTCCTTTAAAGCAGATGTGCTACTAGTTGCATGCACAGGGCTTTACACCGCTTCTGACGCTGTTTTAAAGAGCATAATCTATTTAGGGGACTTACGCATAAAAAGAGTAATGGAGCATTTGTTTCTTACTGATAGTCCAATTAAAATTAAAATTATTGCTAAACCAGCAATATCTGATATTGCTGCCTTTAACACACTGTTCACGTGACACTAGGCAAGGCTACTGCTCCTTTTCAGAAAGTCCATCCTGTTGATAGTCAATGAAAGATAACTAGAATAATTCTCTTACTCAGACAAAGCATGGTATACCAGTTAGGAAAAGAGCCTCTTCTGCTTCTTTCCAAACTGTTACTTTGATAAAATCTGTTTGTAAGTGAGAAGCAACTTTTGTAAAAAGAATATTGTGTTCAACACTCTAAAGAGATTAGCTGAGTACATGGTAAAGCCAGAAGAACTTAAAACATTGACAGACTTTTTAAACCACCAGAAAACAAGAAACATGTATTTTCCAGTAACTTTTAGTAGATTTAACCATAAAAACTTTCAGAGAGTGTATGAATTTAGGTTGCCTGAATAGCCTCAATTTTATAGTCACACTCCATTTTTTCAATTAATTTCAAAAAGAGTCTGAAAATGTTTTAAACATTTGTTTCTGAAAAACAAAACAAAACCAAAAAAAACCCATCCAAAAAATACAATATAAAGGTTGAACACTTTCAGAGGAGCTATGGAGTCATTCTGTAGCTAAGCTAAGTTATCTAGACAAGTTGTTTATTTTAAGAATTCATTAGCTGAATTTATTCTACTCATTTTTCCTTCCCCAGTTGTGTTAAATTATTCTTCAGGAAAAACAAGAAAGATTTAAAGAGTTAAAGACTCATGTTCTTTCATATCTATGCCAATCATTTTTTGAGTATTTCTGACCAAGCTTCAGCTTAATGCGTAGAATAAGTATGATCTTAACTATATAAGTAAGGTATTAAGTAGATTAGTTAATATTTGTACGTTTTTTCAAAAGTCTTTTCAGAGGAGAAAAATTATCTATCATAGACATCCCTTTTAAGTTCTGTAGAGTTTTGTGACATGCAGATTTATGTTTTGGTGAAGCAGCTGTTGGATTGAAGTACTTTGATTCAAAGAAAAAGACATAATGAAAACAACAGATAAAGGATAGTATAGCAGACTAAGATATGACTTAAAAAGTTAAGAAATCAGGTTGTGGGAGAATCTTGAAATTTATGCTTACCAGGATACTAAAGTATCTAAATCATGCTTACCAGGATACTAAAGTACACACCTGAGCTCAGAAAAATAGTTGGCCACTCTCGTAAGGGCAATTTTCATTAAAAGGACTAACAGAATTCTCTCAGGAATGATGAGCCATTGATAAATCATGTCCTGCTTGGCAAAAGAGACAAAAGATATCTTTTTCAGTACTTACATCAAATGTGGGTGTGCTTTGCTGGGCACTCTGATTACATGGTTCTCTGAAGCAGTCAGTGAATGGAAGCAGAAGACCCATTGCAATAATGCGAGAACATAATTTTTCAGCTTCTTCTTGCGGTGCATTTTCCTGCTGGCTGAAGAGCTTTTCCAGCAGCGTTCGCCCTGCAAAGGTGATGACACAGATCAGTAAGAATTTGTAGCTATCTACAGGACACAAAGATTTAGGCATTACAAATGTGTATGAAACATTTCAATTATTAAAAGTAAAAATATGAAATAATTTCTTTGGGGAAACCTTCAATAAAACAATAATAGCAAAAAGCCACTGATTACTACTTTGCATTAGCGGTATTTAATACAGTTTTAAGGGACCAGAGTGATCCAAACTAAAATGCAGTGGCACAAGCAGCAATTCAGAGAAGTAAAACTTTTAGAGAGTGAGAAGAGACTTATTCCTATTATAGGGCCAGATTTCATGATCAAAGTGTTTTCTTTGTTATCTCACTTCAGTATGAAAGGAGGGCTTATGCTATAAAATATATTACAGGAGACAATGACAGAGGTTTGAAAGACCATTATGATGTGTGCAGTTAGCCAGAAAGAGACTACAAAATTAGTTATACACACAAGCTGCAGTAAAATCTACATTGTAAGAATTTTAAATTGCTTGATTAAGCTCTAAAATGTCAAAAGATGTCAAAGTTCAGATTTACAGGATATAGATAAAGCAATGAAATAGATCTACTGGAGGAGAAAAGGCAGATGGAGTAATGAAGTTAATTTCATGTTTTAGTGTGGACTAGCTGTGAATACAATTTTCACCTAGGTCAGTTTGTATAGTCTGTTTTTCCACTCACTCACTGGAAGCTAAAGGTATTTTCCAAAAGAATGTACTACACTAAAAAGGATTTTAGTGTCATTTAAAGTAGCAATAACAACAACAGTAACAATAATACTACTGGATTTTACATAAAAATGCAAGATTTCTGTTTGAATGTTGATTTTATTAAAAATCTAAAACTTCCCAGGCTTTCTTAACATAAAAAGATTTTTCTTTCAAACATCTGGATGCAATTTAAAAAGGATCTTGTGACATTAGCTCAAAGTTTCTGTATTATTTTAACTTCATGTGGCAATACAGCCTAAAATAAACAACGCATTATAAAGTGTTACAAGTTATTTCTAAGATTTTCCTCTCCACATCTAAAGATCTGCTAATTCTGAATTATCAGTCCAAGTTTCCTAGCTTTTTATTAGACAATATTCACTACATTCAAGAGGATAAGCTAGGGAATAAACTTGTAAGAAAAACAAGATTTGTTATATTTGCTGATTAGTTTGTCTCTGTTCCTTGGTTTCACCACATCTAAGTTGATGTTAACAAAACTGCTTATTCAAAATACCCCTCTATTCCACAGTTGCAGCAGTGTACAGTAATTCCCTACATGAAGAAAAGCAACTGTACAAAACCATGGAAGTGAAGCACAAATACGGAGCTATCTGCTGACAGATATTTTCGTGATTTCAGCAATGCTTCTTTGGAGTTGTAGTTGCCAATGCTTAGTAGTGCTGCAAAGGACCACTAAAAAACCTCTAGCTACTACCCTCTTACTGAGATAAATGGATACTCCTGGCTATAAATATTGAGGTTAAACTATGTAAGCAAATTTTAGAAAAAAATAAGAACATAAGACTGGCATCACAGTGCCACTAGAGCACCAATAGATGGCATTTCCACTAGCCCTTCTGGGGCAAAGCACACCATATTACCATAACATCACCTTATTTCACTAAGTAAAGTTCAACAACATGGAAAGTTGTCTAGTTAAATGAGAGACGGCAAGTGATGAGGATGAGTGAAGAAGTCAATGCTTTATGTTTATCTGACGTGCACAGAAGAAAAAAAAAATGAAAAAACGCACAAGAGAAAGAACACTTCACACACAAACCAAAACCAGGACTACACGTTTCTTCATGCTACATTAAAAATGTAAATGTTATCCATGAATTCTGAATGTCAGACTTGAAATATCTTTTCATTGTTTCAACAGTTAAATAATGCATGTTTCAACATTTAAATAATCCTGTCATGTTTAAAGAGTCTTCTGCACATACAGAAGCAAAATAGCCTCCTCTCTTCCCTCCGCCCCCTTTTGCTTTAACCTAATTAACAGGAATAATACCCATAAATGACAAAACATGAAATACTCCCCCCCCCCTTTTTTTTTCCCCTTAATCCACCCATTCTTTTGCTAATTTTCATAGCACTTCTTAACAGTCTTGGTCAACATGGAATCAGAATCTTAGTTGCTATTCAATTGCAGTTTAACTTGTATAATGGTTATTAACTGTCATTGCTTAGTGATTATTAGCTATTGTCTAAACACACCTTAGCATTTAGATAATATAAGTATATATGTATGAAAAAACCCACTTAATTTCTCTTACTGTACCATGTATTACTTATTTCATTTTGTACATTTAAACATGAACTGTTCTCCCCAGTGTATTGGTAGTCTCATAATACATAGGGTAGTAAAAATTATTTAATGATATTAGCTAGTACTTTTAACCTGAAAGAATCAACAAGTTAATTCAAACTAACTTTAGTACCAGTAAGCTGTCCTTTGCATCAAATACAGGTTGAGTCAAAAAAATTAAGGTTCTCCACACAAAGGTAATAATGTTCGGATAAAGCTGCGCTGTAAAGCTGCTCGTACGTTCCTTCCAATTGCTATGGAGATATGAGGACAGACACAGGAATCTGAATTACAGAAATATATTTTGTCTGTTCAGCTAACATATTTTACCAAACGCAAGCTGAAAAAAGTTCCATTTTCAATGCATACAGAAAGAGCTTCACTGCGAACAGCTGTGAAAAAAAAAATCTCGGTACCAACAGTAAATGGGTTATATATTTAAAGCACTTTCTGGGCAATATATTAAGAACAGACTGTTAAGCCACTGAAGTTTTGTACCTAATCAGCTAGGGCTTATCATAAAATTGAATGTTCATTACAAGTGACAGAACCACCCATCTCCCATCAAAGTTATGAAAGGTATAATACATAGAATCATAGAATCATAGAATAGTTAGGGTTGGACATATTTTCCTTAAAGGGAAGGGAGGAGGTAAGCCCTACCAAAAGAAGGTGTGTCAATACTTTCTCATTTCCTTGAGACACGTCACTCATTTCCTTGAGACAACACCCAGCCATGATGAACCTTCCAATATTATGGCACTGTAGTTCTAGAAAAGGCTGAAGCTTTTTTACATGAGAAAACATTTGAAAGCCATCACTTACCAAGAAGTAGTTCCTCCTGTGTTAAGGGCATCTGATGTTTTTTTCCCCACCTACTTTTAGCTAAAAGCCAGTTGTCACTACAGTGGAAGCATTCCAGATCCAAAGTCCTCTGAAGCTGAATCAGCCCATCTCATTGCCTTTTGGCCCTACCTGTGCCTACGCTTGATGTCAAAGTGATCTTCATGAAGCAGCAGAAATCATGTTTTTTAATTAGGGTAAGACAAAGGTTAAATTTTTGTTTTGGTATAATGAAATACCTCTTTAACTCCGGACTCCATAGGCTCTTAACTACCTCTGTCTGGAAGCAGAAATAGTTTGCCAGCATCCTGTCTATCTGCACTACACATGCTTGGAACTAATTCAAATTAAAATGATTTTGCATCGTATATTGACAGCACAATGTCAATCCCTGCATCTATCTGTTAAACAGCAAAACCAAAACCATAGCTATATGTAATGCATAGGCTAAATTCCAGTCAACTTCAACCACAAGATTTTGAGCTAGACCTTTTCATCTTGGGTTTATAAATAAAATGCAGCAACAATAGCTTTTTTCCTCAGACACCATTAATTACTTCATATTTGTAACATACGTGAGGTAACACCTTCAATAGGAAGATGATTGCAAATAACCTGGGATAATTATAAGATTAACATTTTCATAATTAGCAAATAATAAGCTGATTTCTGTTACAGGTTAAATGCAACGGTAAAACAATTTCTCTTGGTTTCCTTTACATGCTATGAAAAATAGTAAAGAACAAAGATCTCTCAGATCAATCTTTTCCCCCCAACAGATTAAGTTCCCATTTTTTTATTTTTCTCATTTTAAACAACCCTTCTTCCTAGAAATCCCAGATCATGAAGCTCCTGAACCCTACTCTTGCCTTCCCCCTAAGTATTAGTTTGGTTTCGGATGGGAGGCATACTAAGTTCTGAATTAGAGAAGATCTGCAGCGAAATTTCAGCCTTAGATGAAATCAGTATTCTGAAGATCTTGCCAAAACCCTTGGCAAGTTATGACTATAAACTCCTAAGTTATTTTTTAGGAGCTTAGAATGACTTCTTAAATCCCAGAGAGGGATAAAAAGATTCTTCTTTTTTTCTTTTCTTACAAAGAATTATACAATTAATTAACTAAAAGAATGTAAACATGAAATAAGTTTGGAAATTTTGGGTACTCTGGCCTTCTGTGGATATTCTGTGACACTTTTGCTGCCATGGCTCAGCCTGGGTCTTCTGGCTCACAGTCCAAATTCCATACTCTCCACTTCCATGTCATGGTCACTTCCTCCCATTCCCATGAAGATGAAGCACTTTTAGCTTGTTGTCTGCTGTGTGACATTACAGGTCTTCATACTATCCCTATAAGTAACACTGTTCATACAAACCTCCTCTGTAGAATATGTAAGCTATTCACTGCAGAATGAAAATGCACAAGTTCCAGTATGGTTTCTATTCATACTTTTTGAAAAAAAATATGTAATTGTATTCTTGAATTATCATTTTCAACTTCAGGTTTATTGCAACTGCATTTAGTCAAACGCAGGGTGAAGGGAGAAGGAACCTACCAAAAGACATTCTACAAACATTATTTCATATAATAAATAATGAAACAAAATCTCAACTATTATATAAAATGCACATTTCATATAATAATCCCACTTGTTACCATTCTGACACAGCCACAGGCTCTCCCTTGGCCTGGAGAGGTGTCTGTGTGTATGTGTTACACCTCCTTCCATACAGCAACAACTGCTGCAGACCTTGGCTATCAGTGCTGATAATGTGAACCAACTTGCCTGTCATGAGCTGCACTATGAGTCACTTTGGATGAAGAGGTTGCCTATTTTAGAAGGAAGCACATTCGGTCTATTACAATTACCTCATATTCCAGGGCAACCTTTTTTTCTCCTCAAGCAGACACTAAAAATAAGTATCTACACTGTTCCAAAATGCAGGTCTGCCCTACACTTTATTGTCTATGGAATTACTGAATGTTGAAAGCATGTACAGTACTTTTCACGGAGAAATACAGTCAAATCCCAACTCAACGAATTCACATTATAGCTCTTTTCCTGTCCAATCTGCTTAGAAGACCAACCTTTCAGAAAGCTATGAGGTAAGCAATAAAATCCTTAAGAACTAGCAATATCATGAGCATGTTGTTTCTGGCTTTGGATTTACTTAATTATTGAAAAGAGAGGTACAAATAGAAGGGAGAAACAGTAGTCAGTCACACTAAAAAAAACACACATGCACTGAGGGACTGCACTGCAGCAGAGCTTGCAATAATGTTTCCCTAAGGATCTTGGTGTTATAACCTCACATTTATCTTTAAAAATCTGCCTCCTATCCTCCTTACACTGCATTTGCAAAAGCCTGCAGCACAGCTGTCAGTGAGCACAAGTTGAGACTAATGATAAAAATGAGTTATACTCCAAAAGCTTTCCCTTCTGCCCCTCTCCTGCAACTCTCTCCTCTAACAACAAGAGCACTATGCTGCACTTTCACCATTAGCACAGCAGCTGTATCAGCACATCTTAACCTTTACAGACTGGAGACAGACTTTCCACTTTAGTTTTTCCTGATACAGAGTGAACGGCTTCAGTGTAACACCAGTTCTGAACAGAGTCACATCAAGGGTTAACTTGATTCATGCGCGTACTGCTTACATCTTCAAAAGCTCAAACAGACTTGCCCTTTTTTCCCCCACTTTACTCTTATTTTTTTCCACTTTAGTGAGATCAGAAATGCTTACACAGCAAAGAGATTTTACAAGCTTTGAAGCCATAAGTACCATAGGCCTTGCTTTATTTTTGGGAGAGAGTGCAGGAAAAAAAGGAAAAGGAAGAAGACATAGACAAAATGGAGTATTTCTGTTTAGAATACGCTTTCTATTTGTCTTACAAAATACAAAAAGACAATGATAGTCTTCTTTTTTTTTTTCATTTAGAAAGGATTATAATTGTTAACATAATCCTATAAATTAAAAAAAAAAAAAAGAAGGAACAGTAAGTAGGGAAAAAGAAAACCTGATTTCTACAGCTTTCAAAAGTTAAGAAACACCGTACTTTAGATATTTGCTGCCCCATATATGTCTACATCATTTCTCCTTTCCATTTTTTCCCTGGTTTTTTTTTTCCTACATATACCACCATCAAGGTCACAGCTAAATGAAGCCTAAGTAATCTGGCAAAGCACCTGAACTGCGCAGCACCAAACATTTCCCAAAATACCAGAAGGGGACAAACATGTCTGAGACACAGAAACACTGCAAAGATTTCCATATTTACAGATGAGCTAGTAATTGCAACTACATGTAATTTCTTATATACTTTGCAGTACAAGTTTTAGTCTTTCATCATATCTCCCCAAACTACACAGCAAAAGCTTGCTGAGTCATTTCATAGGGGCAAGTCAATCACACTTCATTTTCACCTTCCAGCAGTTAGTTCTCAAGTATACAAAGCACTCAGTAGCTCATACTTCACATATAAAAGTAACATTTCAAGGATTAAAAGTATTATATTTCTTTAATATTTTGCTTTAATTTCATAAACTTTTCATACCACAAATTCTTCAGCTAACCTACATGAGTCAGCCTAGATATAAATTGCAACACGCGACTGCTGAAAAAGACGTGGTTTTTAAAGGCGCGCACGGAACTTTGGGAATGAAAGAGAACTGGAAATCAGTATTTTAGTCACCCCTTTAAATGACAAGCCCAAGTCCTGGATAAATAAAATATAAATTTGCACTAAAAAAGTAACAAATTAAGTTTGCCTCTTGCTTGCCTGAAGAATAACCTGGGAGATTATGACCAAAATTCCAGGATTAGAGAATTCATTTATTGTTTTTTTTTGCTGCAGAGTTTCTACTCCTCTGCTGATTTAGACTGGGAAACTCTTCCAGATCTCTCATATTGTGAGGTTGCGTTGGCTGTTTTGTTTTCATTTTGATTTTTTTTAAAGAGATTGAATTTTCATTGACAGATACTTTCATAAAACCATCTGACAGCTTTCTCACAGCCTGGTTACATAAAACATGGAAAACCGACCACGTAACATGCCTGTGCGCACAACGTGGTTGCATAACTAAAAGAAAATAACCTAATCCTTCTACTATAAATAAACACAAATTATTTTTTGTAAGTCTAATTTCCAGGCAACATAAACCTTAAAAACAATAAAACTAGGCAAGGTCTAGGGTTATGGTAAAAATTACTATAATTCTGGCATAAAGATATTTCTTTTTGTTCTTATTATCAGTGTAATAGCTAATATCTGCATTCACTGCCTGTACACAAAAACATCTTTTAAGGGGAAAAAAAAAAACCAACCACGAGATTATATATCGATTTCTTTATATATTTGTATTGCATTTTCATATATATATCAGTTTATTCTTCATAGAATATATATTTATATCTTATATCTTAGTATTTAGAACAATACTGAAGTTAGGGATATGTGCAAGTGTCTGAGAGGACTGTCCTCTGATTTTCCATCTTCAAATTTCCTGGCTCTGTTCACATGGATGGTAGGAACAGAAGCCACATACCATCTCAGTCAAAAGCAGAAAGACTGTTTAAACAAGAGAATTAAGAAAAAGACATGTATCAACACTTTCTCCCTCTGTCCCCCAGTTTTCCATGCCTGCCTACACACAGTTAATTTTTGTAATGCTTGTAATTTCAAAGCCAGAAATATGTATTTACCAAATTCCAGTGGATAATGTATTGATTGATTGATTTCTTACATTCACAAACTCTTCAAACAAATAGAATAAAACTATCAATTATTAATTTCACATCTATAAGTTCTGTAGCTGACTATCACAGTAAACACAATGTTGCTTCCACCAAGATGTCTGGATCTCTTGGTATCTCAACCTTCAATTTTATGCTGTCCCATCTCTTAGTACCCTTCTTGATTGTTAAAAAAATTCCACAAAATCTCTTGACCAGCTCTATGTTAGAACCCCAATATATCAAGCCCTGTGTAACTCAATTATTTCCCTCCCCCCTCCCCACCCATTTTAGCCTCACAAGAATTACTAATCATTTCAACAGATTCTGGATTGTGAAAGACAGCTTGAATAACTGCATCATTGAGATTTTGACTCACTCAGCTAAACAAGCAACCCATTACACAGTTACAGAAAGAGAATCACATAATGCTAACAGCTCTAAGTAGCACAGAAAAGCCAGGGAACACACATTTATATGCTCCCTTTTGGAAGCAAGGGTACAAGCTGCCCCTGGCAAGAAAATCCTGCTGATTGCTGCCAGGGCCACAACAACGTACACCGAGCAAAAGTAGCACTTCATACAAACACTCCTGAAATTCTTCCAGGAATGCCCTGATGAAAAAAGTGAAGGTCTGGCAAAATCTGAAAATAGGATTCTCCAAAAATAAATATGACAAGAAAAGATCCCAGATGTAACGAAGTAAAAAGCCGCTCCAAAAAGAATGTTACAAACAGTCTTCAAAAAACCTCATTTCACTCTTTAACCATAGTATTCCTTGATCAAAACAAGTGGCTGTATTTTAAAACAGCTTGCTCCACTTGTGCAAGCTATGGGACATGACAGCATCACCAATTGCAGCACATACTCAATGGTGTGTCAAAAGATTACTTAACCATATGCCTTATTTGCACAAATCATGTTGGAAAGAGCTGAAACAGTCAAGCTGAAATTTAATGCAGACCTCCATCCTAATGAATGAACTCCCAATGCCAGCCCAGTTCCTAATTTTGACATTTGTGTTATAATACAGATAGATGAAAAGTTTACAAAAAATTTTACTTGGTAATGAAAATGTTGTCCTGCAAACATTATGGTCAGGACAAAGGTTAAGGCTCAGCTCTACCCTCACAATAATTATGCAATGAATTTCCACAGCTTGAACAAGCCTATGCATCACAACAGATAGAGTTGAAATAGGCTAAAATGAAGCTGTTCATCTCTGGTGGCAGTGAAGTAACATGACAGAGTCCCTTATCAAAACCACCAGAATTTTTTTATTTGGGTGATCTGCAGCATTTCCATTTTGTACGGAAAACCAGATGAATTCCTTCCTATCATTCTTGCATTGTCTAGAAAGCAGTTGTACATAAAAAGTTATCAATGTAGTTTTCTTGATCTTTGCTAAAACCATGCTGCATTTTGTCCTATTTTTTTTTTTCATCCTTTCATCATATACCCAATAGCTAATTGTATCTTAGAATTTCCTCCTTTAGAATCTCCTCTTTATCCTTAGAATTTTCCAAAGCCTTGCTTGTTGCTGCAGTCAAAATCAAGACGATAATTGCCTCAGTCATTTGCAATAACAATACTTTTTCTGTAATGCAGATATTATAACTTTGCTATCACCAGAGCTTTAAAATATATTAAAATATTTGTGATGGCCTGTGACAGTTCTTCTAGAATTCTTGCAGACTAACAAGTCTCTGACGCACTCTATCTTCCTAACTTGCGCATTAAGCTCTTTGAAATTTTGCTTTCACAGTGACTAAGATTTTACACCTTTCCCCCACACTGAATTTTCTGATATATGACATATGTATAACAGGATAAGCTGACACAAAGTATTAAGCTATGCTTTTACCCCTACCTTTCCCTATATATGTGACTATATATATGATATATTCTTACATTTCACTATATGTCACATATGTCACTAAATATCTTTCAGAAGCTGAAGTTTTAAAATACCAATTTGTTAAATATGATACAGCAGTGGTACATGATACAAAATACCTTTCTAAAAATATAAATAAGACGTACCCTCCCACAACACTATATGGCATGTCTCCTTTCACCTTGATTTCTCTTCAGGAAGAGAAAGAGAGTATTTAATGGTAGTTGATGCCTTCTGAGGAGATAACTTTTCCAGCATGCTCTTCAGGTTCTAGTGCAATATTACAGCAGATTATAGAGGTATATTCCTAAAACTTTTCCAATTATAGTGGTTTATGATAAAAGAGAATCTATATATGTCTGTCTACTGAATCTTTTAGGCACCATATGCATCTCTGGCAACTTCCATATTGTGTTTTCCAGGTACTTAGGTTCCTCTCAGCAAGTATTAAATTCCATCCATCTTTACCCTTTTAGTTTCTGTGGTGATTTGCAATGTGAAGGCAGTATTCTGTGCCAGGTTCTCACAGACTGCTGGAAAGCCGCAACTCTTTCTGTCTAGCTCTTTAAAGTAAGAAGCTCCTCTGATGTCTTTTGGGGCACCTATTACTAACAGCATCTTTTGTCAGTCGAAACTGGCACACACTTCTTTGGAACTTGGTTTTATAAAACTTCTTTATTCCCAATAGTTCTACATTTCACTTGACATTTAATGCAGTCTGGCCCACCTCTACTTTAGAAGCAAATCCAAGTATTTGTTCAAGCAGCCACATGTCACAAACCAAAACTGAACTGAACTAGGAAGCCTCTAAAGTGGGAAACAAGTAACAAATTTCTTTCAACTTATTCATTAGAGCTGCAGCATGCCTTAGATTTCCTTCCTCCCAGGACCAGTGCACACAAAGTCTGAAACTCCTCCAACTGTAATAACTGCTGATTTTTTAATCTTTATCATGATGTACAAATCTTTTCATCTTTGTATCCATAAACAACAACTAGTATGATAAAGGGGAAAAGCAGAAAATTAGAACTGCATTTCATGAAAAAGAAGAAAAAAAAAAAGAAAGCATGCATACCTAAATATTTGTACAGATACGTTCTTCTAGACTTTACCTGAATAAAACCTAAGCACATCTGTCTTGCTGTAGCTTGACCTTCATGTTCTTTCATTGATTTAATAAAATATTTCCCTCTATTTCTCACCATACTGTATTGTCTTGTCTCTTTGCATGACAAAACAGTGTTTAGATACACACCCTCTATTATGAAGGCAATGTTTTGTTCTAGTTGGGTTTTTTTGTTGTTCCCACACACACCCTTTTTTTAATGAAAACCGCCTTTTCTTCCATGGATGTTAGCAGATGTTTAATTTTATGTATGTTAGGAATTACTTTTACAACTGTGATGTTGTTTTACACACATACACACACTATCTCATAATCACTGCTTCTTACTTTTGCAAAACAGCTGACAATAGTTCTGTCGTCTATGAATCTGCAGATGAAATAAGTCACATTCTGTATTAATCTGAGAATAAAGCAAGATTTTGCATCAGAAAACATAACCCACTTCCTTTTAACGGGCAGAAAGCCTAACTATTTCCATCAACATGAAAGAAACTTATTTTGGACAACAAAAACACAGAAATAAAATGAGGAATAGTCATTTGGTACTCAGTGTAACACAGATCATCTCAACATCCCTAAGATCCTTTGCATGAACTGCAATGTAGCAATGCAGAAAGTTGCTGCTGCTTAGAGGAAATAATAGTGTGACACAGCTCCTGAACCCACTTCTATGTCTTTTCCAAAGCACTTAATGAAATGCAACTAGCCTTGTATTGTCACATGAAGACGCAAGAAGGAGGTGACAGAGTGTAAAGTACTAACATCCTACCACCACCTTCCTTTCATTGCTTCTCAGTGCATCTGCCCTGTTACCCTTGTATCAACACACTTCATCTCCCCAAAAGATAAAACATATGTCTCAAAGTTTCCAGAACTTGTTGTATTCCACCTAACTGCTACAGAACGCTGCTTTGAAATGTACCTAAAAATAAATAAAGCCAGTCACAGAAACACCTACACATGTATATTTCATCACCACTATTCCTTATGTAAGTCCAAATTTTGGCAGGAGTAGTTTATAAGGAATACACTTGGCCAACTCTGAGTGAGCTTTGTTAAACTACGGCACAAACAAAACATCTTGGGCAATTAGTATCTTTGCATTTTCTGTCAGGAGGATTCACATTAGAACTTGATCCCTCATATACAGGCAGAAGAAAATATTCCTAGAGAAGTTTTCCAATTCCAAATTTATTCTAATTTTGACACCACAGCATGAAGAAAAAATGAGGCCTGCTTCAAGAAATAAATTTTCTCTTCTGCAAAGTAGTCTACCCAGTTTAGAAAAAAACCAAAACACTCGACAAAACAGCCCCCAAACCACTAAGTAACTTATAAATATTTTAAAAAATAATAAAGCACAATTAGATCCAAGAAATATTTTCAAACTTCAGCTTCTCATAACTAATCCCTCTGGAATAATCCACTGCTCTTTCACAGAAATGAAATCGCTGAAGCACACAATGTCCTTCAATAACCAGTTCTATCCAGATCCCATGTGTGGATATTATACTGTGACTACATCTCAGATCCTAGCAGAGATGCATGGACCTCCAGCTATAAGCTGCCCCTTTTCCATCCCAAAAAAGTCTAGCAGACAACTAGACATGAGTAAGACTGCCAGTCAGATCTCAGAATGGAGTTGCTGCTGAGAAAGAGAGTGTTTGAGAGGTGCAACCACTCAAACCCATGACCAAAATATGCTACTCCCAGTGAAGTTCTAGATAAAGATCAAAGCATTAATCATGAGACCCCATCAAAACAAGCCTGGGGCAGCACTGCATTCCAATGACATTACTCATATTGCTCTGATTCCCATATTGCAGCATTTTAAAGTAACTTACCAGCATTCAGCAGTCTTTCAAGTATGTATTGCAGCCCATTTACAAACGCATTTTACTGTAGTTGGAGTGCAGTATTGCAGCCCTACTCTGTCCTCTCCCCCATTTAGGTTTACAAGGCAAAAAGAGGAAGATCTTTCCCTTCAGATGCTTACTAGGAATACTCAATATAATGCGTGATTCTCTATCACATGAAGAGTTGCTGTTGGGCAGCTCTATTAGAGGAGTCTGTACTGCCATCTGATAAAAAAACCTACTTGTATTCGGGGAGACCTTACAGCAGCATTCCAGTACCTAAAGGGAGCCTACAAGAAAGCTGGAAAGACTTTTTACAAGGGCATGGAGTGATAGGTCAAAAGGGAATGGCTTTAAGCTGAAAGAGGGGAGATTTAGATTAGACATTAAGAAGAAATTCTTTACTGTGAGGGTGGTAAGACACTGGAACAAGTTGCCCAAAGAAGCTGTGGCTGCCCCATCCATAGAAGTGTTCAAGGCCAGGTTGGATGACGCTTTGAGCAACCTGGTCTAGTGGAAGGTGTGCCTGCCCATGGCAGGGAAGTTGGGACTAGAGGTCTTTAAGGTCCCTTCCAACCCAAATCATTCTATGATTCTACAACTACTGATAACAAACATCATCAGTGAAACAATAAAGCATAAGTAGTCTTAAATTAACAGTTGTGTGATAAATAGTCTCCTATATTATAGAAGCCAACAGATACAAATCCATATTGTGGCATTATCATGTGAATCACCATGAAAAAAAAAAAAAAAAAAAAGAACAACCCCCCAAAAAAAACCCCCAAAATGCTTTAAAAATATCTATTTTGTCTAATAAGCAAATTTTCATCCTTTTTTTTTTTTTCAAATTTTCACATACTTCTCTATACTGAGACATTTGTTTACGCCTGCAAACTCTGTACTTGAACTGCAAGTGAGCGCAGACATTCACACAGTGCAGAGGTGAGATAAAGTGGCCTTTGTAAGAAATAGGCTGGCACTCTGGAAATCAAAAAGCAGCTGTGAGCACACGAGCACAGGACTAACAGGTCTTGTTTTATGGTAACCAGGACTTTTTGTTTGTCTCCTGTTTACAGCTACAGCAGGACAAACAAATCTCTGAAGATAAATTTAAAGATAAATGATCTGTTTGAAAGAGATGCATGCAGCAAGTGTGTTACAGCTAGCCAACAGAGACTAGAAAGGGCTTGGGTTTGTCTGGAAGAGTTTAATTACCATCCGGGGCAGCTGATGAGACTCTTACATTCAGTTTATGTAACAGACACCCTTACTAGCTTCTCTGCAATTCCTGCACTTCAAATTAATGCAAGGATAAACTCCTTTTTATTAATTTATTCTGCTAGCTCTTATGTTGCAGTTAATATTTGGAAACATCAATTTAATTTTCCCACCAAGATACTCTCTTAATGTTAGTGTAAATCATTCATTGTCACATATCAAAGCTAGAGAGACAACCCTATTCATTCAGGTTCAGCTCTTGCCCTCCTGGGACTACAACATAAAAGCCATGGCTCCACTGTGCATCAGGTAATCTAGAACTTGTAATTACTGTCACTGCAATTTCAAATACAGCTGTCCTCACCATTAAAGAAATAGATCCAATGCCTGGATTACAAAATGCCCATGAATTTGTTCATGCCATATTCTTAGCCAATGTATCAAATTTGAAATAACATGCTTATTTTTAACATAAAGCAAAATTTAAATATGCAAAGTCTCTACCATTCAAGCTGTTGGCTTCCATCTACATTTTAACATTAAAGCAGACTTAGAAAAGTTCATATGGATCATTGTGAAAACCAAATGGAACACAGCCAGACCACAATATAGTGCAAAAGTAGGCCAGTCATCTGCATAGAACCTGCTGTCATTAAAATTGATGACTAAATTGTTGTGGAATATTTAATTGATTCTAGTTTGAAATGCAGAACACAGCAGTCACTGCACAGCAAGATGGGATTTCATGCTGAAGGCAAGAGGCTTTTTCTTTTTTTTTTTAAAGATAGGAATTAACCACTACGAAGAATTTTATCTCTAAAAGCCTGATGGCAAATCCCCAAATTGATGCATCTCATGCATGCAATTAAAATACTACATTTGTCAAAAGAAAAATTCAAATTACAAGGAAATTATTTCTGTAATTGTTGCTGTGCAGACTGATTTAAATAAAGAGGTTTTTCTGCTCTTGCAGCAATGACAGCTGGTCTGTGGGAATATTAATGTTAATTTCCCTTTTTTATGTACACTAGTTATTTTTATTTTCTTGATAATTTACAGCTTGCAAGTATATTCTTAAAAAAAAGAAGAACGATCAAAGAGAGATGAAGTGTTATCATGTCACTTCCAGTTGCCTCATTTCAAGTTTTTCTGCAGGAACTGAAAGGTATAATTGTCCTCTGCCTATGAAGACAGCTAGTATGTACATGCAAATGAGGGTCACCATCATTTCCATAAGAGACAGAACCACTGTTGCATTGGACAGTGGTCCCTTCATAATAAGTCTAAAGTGGTGGTGGGAAGACACGATAAAACAAAATTATAAGTAAATCAAAATTTTGAGAGGAAATGCGAACAAGTTTGTTTCCTGGGAAATAGGACTCTAAAATGTAATTCCATGTTCTTTAAGTTTGCCACATAAAGTTCATTTCCATCACACCACCATCATAAAGAAGAAAATTTAATTACTGATGATGCAATTTAAAGCTTTGCTCCCAGAGTTGTTTATAAGATGTCAAATGTCTAAAGAAAAAAAAAAGAAAGTGCTTTTTATATGCTATAAATCTGAAAGTAGTGATCACCTCAACTTGTAAAGCTTTAGGTAGGGATGTCTGAAACAAAATCTTAGAAAACAGGTGGAAGGGATTTAAAGCATACACAAAAAGATTCAGCTCACTTCACAGGGGCTGGTCTCCTTCAGAGGGGGCTGGCATTTTTTGTATTAAAAACTTAAATTCTAATTTGCAAGACTGAAATTGGGGATTTCTATTCAAGGCTACTGAAGAATTAAAATATTCATGTGATTTGAATCTGGAAAATAATGTTAATTCTTTACCTGAGTATTTCAAGCTCCTGGAGTTGGCTGCTGTGCAAAAAAGCCACTAATATTAATTTGTTTCCTGACAGTTTAATTCACCAATATTACTGTGATGTCAAGCAGAGTAGAATGTGCACAAAGAAAGCAACTGTGAATGCAAATGATTACAAGTTATATATTTTTTAATATCTATAAAACAAGATAGTCTTATGCAAAACAGTTGTTGATTGCTCAACTTTTTTCTTATGTGTGGTTATTAAATCACATCATTGTTCCCTTTATAAACCATACTATTTTTTTTAGTTTTCATAAAAGCACAAATATTCTCACTCCATTTTTTTGCAAATAGCTCAGGTACGTATGTGGTTACCATGCTCATGAATCTAGAACAGACTTACATTCAAAACAAACCTGATCATAGATTCAGCTGTTTTAATATTGTAACAGATGCTCGTAGGGCATATTTTCCATATTCTTAGTTCTACAGTTTTCTTAAGTGAAAAATAAATGGAATAGGTTGCTTAGTTTCCTCTGTATACATACCTCCTATGTGACAGAGGCCTTCTCTATTTGTGAATACTTTAGCTTTATATAGAAACTTCAGATGGGGGAAAAAAAGGAGGAAAAAAAACCCAACTCAAAATGCAGGAAAATATAGCCATACAGTGTGAATAGATATTCACATTATCTCATTCGTAAACTCTATATCTCTATGCCTTTATAAGAGGATGTAAGCTGCCTAACAGGCAAGGTGAAATAATGCTTTCCTGAATGAGTCACCCTATGTAGCCTAAGCAGCAGCCTGTCACAGCTACCAAACTGTATTACCCCCAGTTTCCCTTCTCCATTTTATGCTGCCTTTTCAAGTCATTAACATTTTTTCTTTTCCTCTTTCCTCCTTCTGAAGGGGAAATTAGTTCTTTTCTGTAGTGCTGTCCATCTCTGCTTGCATGGCTTTTTCCTTTTTTTACTAAGCAAATCCTTATCTCTGCCTCAGTCTAACACCAGGTGCAGCTCTCAAATATTTACAGTACATCAGAACAGTGCCTAGCACAAGAAAACCCCAAACAGGATCACAGTTACAGAAAGCGTCACATATGAAAGATCTCTTTATGCAGAGAGCTGGTCTGCCTACAACACTGCAGCTCTTAGCATTTTTTGAATAAGAATAATTTAAGGCATCCAGCCTTTTCCTACAGGGTTTAGACAAAGGAGAAAAGCAGAAAGAAAAACTTCAAAAGAATTATACACTTCCTTTACTGGCAGTACTGCCAGGCTGACACTGAATGGAGAGGTTATGCTCATTAATGAAATGTGATTGTGTTAGTAAGATCAGGCCTTCAATTTTAAAACTGTCAGCACAAGTAAAGACAATTTCGTATGCAAAGGATTGAATTTAAGTATTTTAAATATATTTTCAAAGACACTCTGGGAAAAAAATAGCTAACACCAACTTAATACATGTCACTCACCTGAAAAGACATTGGGAAATGTCTCTGTAGAAGCCTGCACCCCTGAGGACTTTCTTGAATGAGTCAAAGGCACTCTTTCCGTTTGAAACTTCTCTCTAAACCCCTTGTGCTCCAAGTAGCCTGCAGACCCCACCTTCTGAGTTATCTCACATTTGTGATTAGATACCTCTTCTGTCCAGTCTGCAGAACGACTGAATAAACCTGCCAAACTAGCAGACCTCTGCTTCTTGATTGAGACTTTTTCTGCTTTCTGGAAGGACTCCTGCCTCCTCGTAGAAAGTGGGCTCTGGGATGGGGAGGGAGAAGGTGAATGGTTGGGAGAACTCAGTTGTCTAGTTGTGGTTTTGATGTAACAAGGATTAATAAGATAGGGTTTAAAGCATCGGGAACCAAGCATCGAACTGTCTGCTGTCCCCTCGGAGGACAAAATGCCATCTTTTGTTTCCATGGATAAGCCATTATGCAGGTCCTCTTGACTGGCTGACAGAGTGTGTTTCCCTTCCTGAGTCTCAGCAGCATGATCAGGGCCTGCATCTGAAATACCATCCTCTGTTACTGAGCCCTGCAAATCAACAGCCTGCACTTCAGCAATTTTAGTCTCAGTGTCTGCTACAGAGGTTGGAAAAGGTTGTGTGGAGCTGTGTGTCTGAGACCTGTTTTCTACCACAGTTCTATTCAAATCATCTTCTAATTCATTAGCTATAGCATCCACTCCAGCAATAAGCTGTTCCTGTTTCTCAATCAATAGCTTACGTTCTTGTGGTTCAAATAAGCCGTTACTAGGAGAGCCTGTGCCATTCACTGCTTCCTTCAGTTCATGTTCAGTTGCACAGGAGATGGGAATGTTTTCCACAATTTCAGATACTGCTGGAAAAGCACCCTCAGTGTCTGGGCTCCTCTCTTTGTCAGTGGTAGTTACTGAAAGAAACCGTTCAAAATCTAAGGGGGCTGCTTGCGAATTAGCCATGTGTCGGCCCATTGTTTTGGTGACAAGGTCCTCAGTTCCAATGTTAATTGCCCCCTGCTGCTGCTGCTGCAGTCTAATAGCTTGCTGGATATCAGAAAGCAAATCCTCTTGTTCTGTGGCTGAATGGAAACTGTATATATCCGTATCAGAGCCAGAGCTGGTCCTTTGTCCATCCTGTGTCTCTGCAGCAGCTGGAACAGTTTCATTTTTGATTTCAAAATGTTCTACATCTGTGTCTGAGAGACCCCCTTCATCTGCAGAGATGCTTATATCTGGAGTTTTGGTAACAATTGAATGAGTACTGTCCAGCTCTCCAGCCTGCAAGGCCTGGCTTTCCAAAACATCCTCCCGTGAACTACTATTCCCATCTTTAGCCTTGGACAGATTTTTTCTGATCCTTAGATTTGAAAACACTGAGGCCCTCGAGTCCGATTTACCCTTCCTCTTACTGGATTCACTTCCTTTTGCATGCTTCCCCAGTCCCCTTCTGCTTCCCGATACCTTCTTTGTGCCATCCGTATCCTTGGGCCCAGAGGCATCCTCTCCTCCTTCATGCACATCACCTGTGTTTTTCTTTAGCTTCCCATCTTGATTCCCCATGATTTTTCGCAGTGCAACACCTTCAGCAATCAAGCCATGCTCTCGGATTTCATTCCATTGGCCTGCCGGCGAGATCCCCTCTAGCGACCCAGGTTTGTTTTCAAGCGGTGATGATGCAAGTGAAGCAAACGCTTGCTGTGGCTCTCTCCCATCTGCTAGAGCTGCCTTTTTGCATAATGTGCTGCTAGCGCTGGGCTCCGCTGGGACATGCTCAGTACAGCACTGAGAGCTGCAGACAGCTCCTTCCAATGGCTGCTGTTCGCAGAGCTGCCTGCTCTCCGGGTTTCTGCGGCACTCTTGTTTCTTGAGGAAGGATTCTGTGAAAAGTGTTTCCTTTATAAAAATCACTTCTTGTTCTACAGTTTTTATTGCCTGCATTGCAAACTCAGCTCGTCATCAAATCATTTATAGTTTCAGGACTTAAATGTTCAGGTGCCTGTAAAAAAGAAAAAAGTTAAGGCAAGGTACTTTAATTACTCCTCAATTGTTCTGCAATTGTTTAAATTAATACACTAATAACCTTGGAAAGAGAAATATTACGATTATTTACTAGTTTATAAGGTGCTTGAGCATATGCTACTTCGACAGATTACACAGTGCCTCTGGTGATTTACATGTTTACTTTTTAAAGGCCACCAAAATACAATACATAATTTTAAAAGGAGAGTCACTCTGAAAGTAGATAAAGAAAGATAATAAACAAGAAGTTCTTTCCACAGGTTTAAAAAGAGTCGCACTTAAAATGCAATGCATTATGGTAATTACACTAAAAAAAAGCCCCTACAATTTGTATTCTGAGAAGGTAGATAAACTATTATTCCCAGGAGAATCAACTCATCAATATTAAAACACACCACCATTGTTTTCCCCAATAAGAACATCTGGCATGAAACAAGATAAAACAAACAAGAAAAGAAAAATAGCAGTATTCAAATGCTACTAAGGGAAAATGATACAGTAAAGCATTCCTATTTCATCTTATAAAATCTATAATTGATTTAGACACTATCACTTGCTAACTATTTTGGAATCTTGTGCAACAGTTTAATCAGTTGCTCTTTCTCCTCCACTTTTTCTTTAGTTGTATAAGCATCAATGCTTCATAAATTCATTTCTTGAACTTCCAGACAGGTAATCCCTTCCACTTTAAAATTTAGATTTAAAATAATTGGAGTAGAAACAAAAGGGCATAAGAATGCCAAATTGCCAAGTTGGATCAGTTCAGCAGTTCAATATCTTGACTCAACACCAGCCAAGAAGTAATTTGATATATTTCTGCTTATGATTTATCATCTCTAAACTCCCTAGTCTATGAGGTTGTTCAGTTCCTGTGAAAGACACATTCCTTCCTCCTCCGAGCTTCTTTACTAGGAATTTCCTTTTCATCAGAGATTGCATAAAACAATACAGTATTCTAGGTAAATGCATCCTATTGGTTTACCTAACTCGTTAATTTTGGTGTCATTCTCTTCATACCTTTATGAATCTGGGCTGTGGTCATTGTTAGAAAATTGCTGTTAATTCAGTCTGGTTAGAATAGCACTGTCAATAATACATGTAAACAGATTATTTTCAGCCATCATCATTTTCATCTGTGCTTCTTGGTAGCATACTGCTCTGATGCAAGTCCTGTCCTGAGGGCCCTGTGGCTAAGGCACCAAAAGCCTTCTGTCTAGAAGAACTCAAGTGTTTTAAGTGCATGAGATGACTTCATATACTCAGTGTTTTTTGGTTGTTTTTTTTTTTTTTTTTTCCTTCCTTTGTTTAGTTTGCTTGAGTTTTATTTGGTTTTGGTTTTGTTTTCTTTTTTTCATTTTTAGCATTCAGCATTTGTAAATATACTAGCTAAGAAAGATCTAGCATAGCAAAGTCTGCAAGAGTATGTGAAGTGATTTTGATTTCTTACCCCATTCCTGCTTTTGTTTCTGTTATCCTACCTAGTTTCTAACTTGTTGCAGTATTTTAGCTTTTACAGCATTATTATGTACTTGCAAAACGCTTTTGAAAGCTCAGGTAATTTCAGTCCTGAAGATACATGGTAAGAATTACTTAAGGTACAGTTTGAGAAAACCATAGTAGTAGAATAGTACCTTGATGGGTATTTTCACTGACTAGAACTGGCAAGGACCTAACCTTTGACTACAACTGGAGTACCTGTAGCTTCCAACACCATTTAAAAGCTCTTCTTGCACTAAAATCTGCCAGAAATTAACATAATGCAGAACCAATATAAAGATACTGTGGACTGAATAAGGGTAATGTAGAATTAGTGTGATGATCTGAAACATTCCTTTTCCTTCCTTCTCTGTAAACTTGCATTACAAACTCAACACAATTCAATTACAACCAACTATAAGTCCAGCCGTTGACAAAGCTGGAGTTATGAGATAGTCAAGTTAAAGAATAATCTTCATTTTTTAATTACAACCTAGAAACTTATAATGGTTTAAATAATGTATCTGCACTATTTCATTGAAGTATTCATACAGCACATCCTGATTAGTAAACTCTTCAAAAACCACATAAATATATAGACACATATATATGACCCAAGTTTAAATATATTACACTAAAAAATATTCAATTTTTTCAACCTGAGGCTGTAATCTTAAAAGAATTACAAGAAAAAGGTCAAACCATTTTCTAGGTAGTCCTTCTGAATGTGGTATTCTAACCATCATGGATTCTGACCACGATTTCTGATCTATTTGTGGAAAGAATATCACTAAAATGGGCATACTTATGTGAGTAGAGGTATGCACGTGAACATCAAAGAATTTGTCCTGGTTATTCCACCACATAAGGCACGGAAAATACATTAAAAAAAAAAAAAAGGCAAATAAAAATAAAAGTAAAAAAGGGAGCATGGAGGCAGAACACAAATTACCCCAAAGTGACAGTGATAGATACAACTCTCAATCGGCATTTCTTGTAAAGTATGAAAGGTTAATATTAGCCAAACATAAAAACAACTGTTAATACTTAGGGGGTTGTTTATTTTCAGAAGCCTGTTAGCTTCCAAAAAAAACATGTTCTTAAAGTCATCCAAAAAAAGAACATTTTGGCACCAATATAAGCTACACTTAAAACCTAAGAATATATTCATTATTCTACACCAAAAAAGAGATTTTCAACAGAAATTAAATGAGGAAAGGAGAGGGATTTAGATGTTCAAGAAGGATATTTCATTTTTAACTGTAACTCAGCTTGCTGTAAGTTGTTAACAAACAACTGAGCTTCCCTGCCTACCTCATTTAATATTTGCCAGTGGTCCACTAAAATTACCAAGGAGTGGGACTGCAGGCATAATCATAGAATCATAAAATAGTTAAGGTTGGAAAGGACCTTAAGATCATCTAGTTCCAACCCCCCTGCCATGGGCAGGGACACCCCTGAGATACCCCTCACCTCTCACTCTCAAATGCTCAGGAGACACAAATGACAGCACACAGAAGAGTCAAAACTTACAGCTCAAGATGTACTGAACTTGCACTCCCAGAGATTTCCACATTAAGACATTCCTGGTAGAAAAGCAAGCCCTGTTATGAGATTACAATTATTTTCAAGAAGGCAGTTACCATTCACTGCAGCCACTCTAGAAATGCGGCCTGATCCCACCAGCACTGCCTATCTGCTTGCTTGCTTGCCTGCCTGCCTGCCTGCCTGCCTGCCTGCCTGCCCGCCTGCCCACTTGCCCTTCTGGGTGGGGAATGGCTGCCAGCAGCACTGATTGCCCACACCTGTGTGCAGGCCTCAGACTCCTCTGGAGCACAGCCAAGGCAGAGTACTGACCCAGGTGAGGCTCAGACAGTGAGGGGAGCATTGCCCTCAAATTCCCTCCAGAAAGGCTGGGCAACCAGTTGACACATAATCATAGAATAGTAAGGTTGGAAAGGACCTCTACTCTGCTCTCATGACAGCTCACTTGGAGTATATTGTGTACAGTTCTGGTGTCCTCAACATAAAAAGGACATGGAACTGTTGGAACAGGTCCAGAGGAGGACATGAGGATGATCACAGGGCTGGAGCACCTCCTCTATGAAGACAGGCTGAGAAAGTTGGGGCTGTTCAGCCTGGAGAAGAGAAGGCTGCATGGAGACCTCATAGCAGCCTTCCAGTATCTGAAGAGGGCCTGTAAGGATGCTGGGGAGGGACTCTTCATCAGGGACTGTAGTGACAGGACAAGGGGTAACGGGTTCAAACTTAAACAGGGGAAGTTTAGATTGGATATAAGGAAGAAGTTTTTTACTGTGAGGGTGGTGAGGCACTGGAATGGTTTGCCCAGGGAGGCTGTGAATGCTCCATCCTAGGCGGTGTTCAAGGCCAGGTTGGACAGAGCCTTGGGTGGCATGGTTTAGTGTGAGGTGTCCCTGCCCATGGCAGGGGGGTTGGAACTAGATGATCTTAAGGTCCTTTCCAACCCTAACTATTCTATGGGTCTGTCACCTAATTCCCACCCCTGCCATGGGCAGGGACACCTCACAGTAGACCATGTAGCCAAAGACTCTGTCCAACATCCTGGTATTTTGAGGCCATCGCAAACACAGGCTGCCTAGGGAAAAGATGGGAGCCTAGGGGAGCCTGCTCTGAGGAGACACTGCTTTTTTGAGGTGGACAAGTTTTCATCATTATTATGATAATCTCTTCCTGCTCTCAATAGCAGTCGTTGATCAAGTCCATATAAAGTGAAGACAATAATGCCTCGCCTCCTTGCAGAGGAGAGCTGAGGGTACAATGGCAGCAGTGTGAGCCACAGCACTGTACTGCAGGGCACAGGTACTATGGGGAGGGGGTCTGCTACCTGCCAGCACTGAGGCTCCACCAGCCTCCTTTCACCCCACTCCCTGAGGGACCAGGGCTGCTGCTTGGAGAGGGAGAATAGGAATGGCCCAGGGGATCCTCACCTCTGCCATACACATCCTGCAGATATTTATTTCTTCGTTAGTGGCTCAGTGTGCCTCGGTTTGAGTTGGAGAGGAAGGCACACAGATTAACAGGGTTGTTTTAAAGTACTCTGGTGGTACATTACTGATTGGAATATAGTAATACAGATGGTACAAAGAAAGATTTGTTTAAGATGACTAGGATATTCCCAGCCATCTATATGTTACTAATGTTTAAATTTTCATTAGAAAGCAAAGGGTTCATTCTCATTTAGTCTGGTGCTGGAACCAAGTCTCTGTTCCAGCTTCCCCCAGCTGCCATTCTGAACATGTCAGAAAAGTTATCTCCTCAGAAGGAATCGGCTACCATTAAATACTCCCTTATAGTGCCAAAACTGTGCTCTGAGCAGTTGAAAATCATTTCTTGTGCCCACACCCCACATTATTCAGCTATAGAATGGGGAGAATTGGGCTTTGTGACCTGACAAGCTCTAGCAGACTCTTGTCCCCTCTCTGACTGGCAAGGGCCAAGTCAGGAGATCAGAAAATATAAGGTGGATTAAGAGACCATAGTGGCTAGGGATGAAGTTGGTCCTGTCCTTGCCTTAGTTTCTAGTGGATATGAGATTTTGCTTTTTCTTTTACTACTTGTTTGAGCAGCATGAAATCATGCCTCATGTATTGTATTTATAATAAGTTGAGGTGATCCAGCTGATGAGAAACCTGTTTTACCTGTTGAAAGGTTTCTTTTATAAGCAGCTTGAACTTAGAAAGCAATGATCCTAGGTGAGTGTTAGTCATACCTAGGAGCTTTGATTAGATACATGAGAAAGTAACGACTAGAATGTTCAAATGCCTGGTACATATTGCTGAACCTTCTCCTGTGTAATTTCTATGTAGTGAAAACTAACATTTCAAATTAGCATATCTGAAGAAGCAGAGTCTCCAGGAATGCAGTGTTTACCAACTAGTATGCTGCTGAATACTCACTGGTTAGGAGCCAAAATGTTTGTGAAACATTTAACCTCCTGGATTTCTCACCTAAATGCACTAATACATTTATGCAATGGGAAACAGACCTTTTTTGAAAAAAATATGATCAGCTTGACATAGCAAAAACCATACACATTCCAAAAAGCCATTTTATGCTTTTCTGCTAACATTTCCATAATCTTACTGCTGCTTTATTGTGAAACGCACTTTTCAGCATAAAAGCTATACAGAACCTTTCATAGCTACTTACATAGAGGGTTTGGCTGAACAGCTGCACACAAAACCCTGTCAGCATTCCAGAGATGTGTGCATTGCAGGTCAGGGTCAGGTCACAGAAAGAGTCTTTGAAAATCCAGGCCTCTGCAAATACTACAGCCAAAGACTCCTGTATTTGGAGCACAAGATGGTATACTAGTATTGTAACTGAACCTGAGCAGTGGGGAAGTGTAAAGGTCTGTCTTATTCCCTATCCCAGACTGACAAGTGAGGTACTTTGTGGCACAGCTCCCACTTTTCCTTGCACGAAGTTCATTTCAGACAAACTTTATCTCAAATGCAGATAACCATCAGTTGTATGCTAATATATGCTAAGCAAATTCAGTACAACACAGCGTAGGCTGCATCATGAAAAAATAGTAAAATATCTGCTGACCAAGCCATCAAAGAAGCACGGGTTAAGACAGTTTCTACCATTTAAACTATTTAAATTAAAGTACAGTAAAAAAATCAGAATAGGAGACTAAATTAGAAATTTTATTTTCTAAGGGAGTAAAATTTATGCAATAAGGACGTTTCTTCAGAGCTCATAATAGCTTTTGAACACAAGCAGGAAACATCCACCAAACTTTTAAGATGAAGATCATTAAACCCCTACAAAATTAACACACATACAGAATCAGTATTTCGGTAAAGGTGGGGACAGATATGCAGAACTGACTGTGTCAGTTGATAAACAAGATTCACAGAGTTTAGGACTACCCACCACAAGCAAGAATTTCACAGGGAAAAATGAGACCAGACTAGAAGAGATTTATTGTACTAGAGAACAGAGAAAGGAACAAAGAATACAAATCTGTAGGAAACTAGACATCCTCATTTTCATTCCTTAGAGGAGGACATATTCTGTTAAATCAAGCAGAAAATTACATATTGTCTTTTTGGTTTTTTTGGACAACTCCCAGAGAACTTACTGACAGGGTTGAAAAATGTGGACTTTGATCATATCAGTGGACCTTTTTCCCTGCAGAGAGCCTAAAATGCCACAAAACAATGGTAGATTTTTGAGCTTAGTTATTTTCTGTAGGAGACAAAAGATTAACTTAAGTCTTTAGGGCTCTAATTTTATAATTTCTACTGCAACATGTATCTACTAGTCTGAAGGAAAAGTTGCAAAAGATGAAGCTTTTCCTGAGATGATTCTCTTTTTTTTTAAAGATCTGAACCAGTAACTGGTTTTAAGAATACGTGGAAAGAAAAAAGAAAAATCATCATTTTTTACTTTCTTCTATTAGGCATCAGTTTCTGTTCTATTGCAGACATTCAGACACAAAAACAACATGAACATGCGGATAAACAGAGTTTGGGTCAAATAAAAAAGAGATCTATTAATCAGCTTTCAGTTCTTTTTAAAACAGCAAGCATCCTCCTATCTATTGGCATAAATATGTTTCCCCTAGAGAGAACAGCCCTGGGGCAGTCTCATTTTGTAAACCATCTCACAGTATCACAGTATCACAGTATGTTAGAGATTGGAAGGGACCTCAAAAGATCATCTAGTCCAATCCCCTACCCATCTGGGGAAGGTGCAAAAAATTTGTAAAATGGGATCGTTTTGCAGATAAAGCAGCATTTTTGTACAAATTTGTTGCATTGTTTCAAATACATTTAGTATTTAGAATGCTTATTTTATAGTATTTTCATAATCAGATTTAGGATTAATCAAATCTAATATGGCAAAATGGAGAAGAAATCTCTTTCCTAGCTTTTGGTTTATTTGAGTATAGAACATCATCAAGGTGATCACTACTTGTACTAATGAACAAATACAAGTGCCCCTGTCTGTTTACGAGTTCATAGGATAAATCTTAGAATCATAGTATGGTTAGGGTTGGAAAGGACCTTAAGATCCTCTAGTTCCAAATGCCTGGCCACGAGCTGGAAAGCCTTTGCAACTAGAGTGCATGAAGTGTACCTAAACTAAAATTATAAACCAGCATCCAATGCAAAGAAAGATGAGCACTGAGAAGCCAGAAAGGAAAGGAGCTCTGAGGAAACCAAAGGAAAGCTGAGATAATATGTATCACTTACATTAGTGTCTCGTGGTTTTTCTTCCGCTTACTGTAATCCTTTGCTGTCATCACATGATGATCAGCAAGTCATCTGTATGGGGGTTCATGACTTCTGTCTTCAGCTTTTTGCGTTTATTTTGTAGTACATAGTACAGCTCAAACTGAAATTTCTACAGCTATTACAACAATTCAAGTTCATGCCTTAAGTGGATATTGGGGAAAGCTGCTGCAGCAAATAATGGGGATAGATGTATCCTCTAGCATATATACTGCTAAGAGCTGCTGATGCACAGGGAACAGTATTCTCCACTTTAAGGAGTCATTGGGTGAGTTTTGATTCCTCTTCAGTTCTTCCTTGCTTGTCTACACATGTGCAGCCTTAGCTAGCCCAACAGTTTTGTTTTAAGGCTTTATGTATTTTCATAAGACAGGAAAGAGAGACCAGGAAAGTGAGAGGAATTTATGAAACTTGATTCAAAGCCTGGAGATCTATTCTTTCTGGGCTTCCTTTATATACACATATAAAACTAGCTGTAGAACTATTTAGCACACCTAAGTTTAATTGCCTGAACTGAATAATTTCTACATGATACTATTTCTTTCCACTAAGTTCCCAAATAAACAACATGAGCAGAGCAGTTTTATGAATACTCTTCAAAGTACCCCAGAATTTTATATTTTACTGGTGCAATTAATCTGATCTGCATTCAAGTATTTTGTCATTTGTCTGTTCTGTTATCTCTGCAGTGTATTAAAGCAGCAGGCTTGGGAGACAGCAGTAGTTTATCAGACACAGTATCACAGGACGTTGGCTGGGCTGTAAATCCACCTAAATAAAGTACTTGTTAATGTCCAGGCAGTCCTGGCTGCTTGACTAGGCTGAACTAGCTCACGTAGGACTTATCTACACTAAGACAAGCCCAGCTATACAAAGTGGGTTCGATCCATAAGTTATGTTTTATGTTGTGGGCTAGGCCTTAGCATGAAGGATCTAATGCCTAATTAGCACAGTGAATTCCTACTGGTTTTGTAGTTATAATGGCTTTCCTTTTGTCAGCTGAATAGTTATCATAATAAGCTGAGTTCTGATGCTGACTGTCTTTATAATAAAAAGCAAATACACTACAGATGAACAACTGGAAATCTATCTTAGGAGAGTAAATAAGAAAAAAGAATGAAAAAGAAAAAAGAAAAAAGTGCAGCTGAATAACCCAGATGCTCAGGTAAAGTTCAGGAAATTCAATTATAATGATGATGGGTTTGTATCAAGAGGATTATACCATGCACAGAGGCCAACACTGAACTACAGTTCTGTAAGGCTAAATACATAAGGCAAGTACTGTGGTCCGCTTAGGGAATGAAAAGGCCCACTCATGAGCAACAAGTTACAGTTTTACCAGATCCCTGTTTCTGCTCACTGTGCCCATTCCCAATCTCTCATATTCTTATGCCTTTCTTCCTCAACTTCAGTATCTTCATCTAAGTATCTAATATCAACTGTCCTACTGAACTTCTCATCCTAAGCAACTCTCCTTTGACTTCATTTTCACCACTGTATTCAAGAACTTCCTGTGTGATGTCTCATTTTGTTTCATGATTTCTCCAAGGTCACCCACAGACAAAGAAAGAATGTTGTCAGTATGGTGGGTGACCTACTTTTAGCTACAAAATGGCATCTCTTCTCCTGCACTTATCTTCATAATTTAATTTCTTTGTCTTCCCATGCACCTTCCCTAGCCATTTCTTCCTTCTGCTAACCATTCCCATTATCTCCTACGTGCTAACTGTTCTGGCCTTAAATGGTGTATCATTACAACACTCTTCTTCTATCTTTTAATCCAAAATCTTCTTCACTGTACCTATATTCACATTGGTGGCTATGATGGAAAGAGTTACTTTCATCTTTTGATAGATAAAAGCCAGTAAAGAGTGAAAGTAAGTGGGACTAAACATCTTTTTTTCACCCATCACTGTGGGTAAGAAGTACAACGAAATTATATCACAAGTTTACAGCTCAGATAATATAAAGGACATTCGGTATTCATAATATATTCTTTTTCTGTAAAATTTCCTTTAGGTTTATGCAGCAGATTAATTTCACCTTTGTGGAAACCCTGAGTTGGGTTCTAGTTTTCTTTTGTGTCACAATCCAGAACTGGTCAGAACCAGACAAGAAAGAAATAAATGTTGAGGCCTATCTTTTTGTAGACAGTTTCCACTGAGAAAACACGTACAAAAGACATTAAAGAACAATTACATATAACTACTACTACTACAAGCTTCAGGTCTGAGAAAGAATGGCAAACTGTGGAGAGTTATAATTCAGACAATGCTTGCATCACGTCTCAAAGTTTTTATTTCTCCTGAAACATTTTAGTTTAAAATGTCACAGCCTAGAGTGCTTTAGGAAATTAGTTATAGAACCTGAAGTAATACTAAAGCATTGATTTATTTGCAACAGTTGGCAAGAAAACTTTCAAGCTAAAATTTTATTATGTTCTGACTCCAACCTTGCCAATGTCATCATATTAAAAGCTTACATAAAATTATTTAGAAAATAGAGTTCTTCCTAACATCCAAGACGGTCAGCCTCACTCATCAAATGACATGAGACGTATTGTTCCTCTTTCACTTAAGTTCAGGGAAGACATTCAAATAAACAAGATAGAAATGCTCAGCAACAGTCCTAAATTTAACTTCAAGAGGCTTTGTGTCAACTGTCAGTATAGCAGCTCATCTTTTTGTATGTGTGTACAATAACAAGGATGAATTATACCCTAAGAGGGTTTGTCTTTCTGCTTTTTACAAAATGTACTCAGCACAGAGGAAAAAAACACCACCTCAGGGAAAAAAATAAAATGTTCAATTAGCAAAATTCTGATAGTCTTTTCTGAGCCAGCTTAGTCTTACCTGGGGCATTATTAGAGGAGGTGTTTGCTCTGTTAAAGCAGCTTTAAACTACCTTAGCATAGCCTAAAGATGGGAAAAAAAAGTCATGAGAATACTCGTGACTTTTAAATAGGGTATTCCCATCGTCATCTGGGGCTTTGTTTCTGTGCCAGGAATCTTCCCAATAACCACAGATACTAAAATATTTCAGGATACATCACTAAAAAAATTTAAAAATTGGGATTTGAACTGATGGCACATCTGGTTCAACATCATGCTCTAGGAGTGGTTAGTACAGACAAGGTTGCAGAAAACACCTTAGAAGTAAGCAATGGGAAATTTTATTCACTGAATCTGTCATCCAGGTTAATGTATGTCTTTAGACAAGAGGGTTAACTCCAAACAATCTTGTGCTGCAATTCATTTTGTTCTCACTATCATGAATGCACTGCATTTTGCACTCACAGAAGTGTCAGTAAAATCTAAGATCAGTTGTACCAAACACTAAACAAAACTCTACAAGCGTACTACTGTTCCTGTCCCAGAAAGCTTACAGTCTAAGTAGACTCACATGGGTAACCTCATTAACTCAATTACATTTGTTCACTGCCTTTAGTTTTGCACCACAGCACAGTGAAGAGGTATTTGATGGATGAATATCAGCAGCCTTCCAGAAATTATGAACGCGAGAAAGATTCTTCATGTGGAAAAGATAGACATCCTGGCTTAGTAAAATTGAGTGGTTATTTTATGTGTTCAGCACTATGTAAGTACATGTAAAAGTGGGAAAGGAAAGAGTACTAAATCTGTCAACAGTTTCAATAAGCAAAGGGCAATAAGCTACAGAAAGGCTCAGGACAGTACAGAGTATATGTGTCACTGACATGGAATGACTATGGCATGAAAAGATCAAACACAAATGTAGTGTTATAAGGAAGCGAAAGAAAGCAAAGGAAGAATTGGAGAAGGAAAACTGAAGACAGATAGAGGATCCATCTTTTCTGTACATCATCAGGGAACAGTGCCTTGAACTCCGATTCCTTGGTGGCTCAAATGTGGGCCTACATATTAGCCTTAGGTTTTCATTGGTTTTGTTTGTTGTTTTGCTGTGGTTTTTATCTGGGACATAGGAAGATTACAAATGAAGCAGTAATGAACAATATCAGAAAATACGCTTATTTTCATCTTGTCTGATAAGTATCTTGCATCAGTCTAAGAAAAAAGGAAGAAAGAGCTTGACAGAATATATGCAGACATTTCACACTGCTTTTTTTCTGTTCCAGTCCACTGAATTTACTGTTATTAACTCCCATTATGGACTATTCAGGATGCTATTGTTTTTCTTCTAGCATCATGTCAATATCTGATTAGAACAAATAAGCTTTTTCTGTTCCCTCTAGCTCAATACTAATCTAAAATATCTCAAATGCCATAACAGGGTTCTAAGCAGTCCAGTGCTTCTGTGTGAAATTTTGCATTATTGGCAGCCTGACATTTCTCCCTCTGATGTGAAAGTCCAGCTGTGTACCAGAGTGGAAGTCAGATGGCATTGCACTAAACCACAGTTCTCAAGGTTGTCCATACAGGCAGGAATAAGTCAACTGCAAATAGCTCTTTAGTAACATCTGTTTAGTAGTATGCAGGATCTAAGATTTTTCTGAAAATAGAAGTCAAACAATTTCCATACATACATATTTTTTAAAGTTATATTTTTAATTCAACCCATAGAGTCCTCAGCAGCATTACAGTTCCTTAAATTGGCATCATCCCGAATAATTTATTAATAAGGCTGCTTGCGTTGCCAATTAGAGTCCTAACTGCATGGAAGACTTCAGAAAGACCTTAAGGCAAAACCCACACAAAAGTCATCTTTATTTATAAATATGTACATATCTTGACACAGCTGCCTTGTTCCCTCAATTAGTCTGCTCCAGCCATGTCCTAGAACCCTGGATACTCATGCTGGGGTAGCTTGAAATGAACAGATCCTACCCACTGATTTGCAAGGAAGGCACACAGTGAAGAGACAGAAATACCTTGTTCATGACCTAGAAAACTATTCCTTACACAAATATTAACATGTGGTATAGCTTATGTTTCAAAGGAGTAGAATGTCAAGTTACTTAAAAATTCTTTTAATTATAATGTCTACTGTAAGCATTTTTATTCTTTGCTGATTATGTTTCATTGCACATTCTCTTCTGGTTCTATTATGAAAATAAGTGCAGATAAGAGAGCCCTGAAATATTTATGAGAAGTATATGTAAAGGCAGCTTTAGAGAACATACATAGGTTTAAACTCTACATTTAAAAGTATGTAAACTCTAAACTGCTCTGCTGCAGAGTAGAAAGCTGAAGAAAGTTCCAATGGAAAAGATAGTAAAGGCCCAGGCTGTTGCATGAAGCAGAGAAACCTCCAGATCAGAACGCAGTGATTGAAGCATTGAAGAGAAATTCATTCAACACAATGAAACTGAATTTTCTAATGATGTGAAGATATCATCACAGGGAATTTAGCATCACTAAGGATTAGAATTATGAATATCTGAACATTTATTGACTTCAGATGGAACAAAGTTCTTTTGTTTTACAGAACAATTTTTCTAATGACTACACGAAAGTGCATTCAATCTCACTTCTGTCAACACAATTTCTTAGTAAAATCTCAAACACAAGATGCTTCTGAATTCTTCTGCACTCTTGAGCACAACTGGTTTCTACAGGTACACAGATATAACTGGACTATGTGGTATTAGTTATCTAAACAGTTTGTGGCTTTTGCACATGTTCAGACTGTTTCTGCTGCTAGAAGAAATATCCAGAGAAACTGAGTTTATGTTATTACCTCATTTATCATCTCAAACCAGATAAAATGGGTCTGATTTACTAAGCCACCTACTTGGTTTGTTATTTTTAAACACTAAGCACATGGCTTCTTGCCTTTCATAAGACTACAACCCCCTTCCCGACATCTCTAGACAACCCATAACTTTGTATCAGTTAGAAATGATAAGCTTAGGGAGATCAGTTGCAGATCTTGGAAGATTGAACATGAGCTGCTGTAACATCTCATTATCTGTTATTTATTTATTTAATGCATTCATTGTGTTTTTCTTGGAGGTTTTGTGTTTCAGTCAAAACTCACATCTAACACAGACAGGGTGAGCACAAATTGTTTGGCACTACAACAGGGCAATTTTGGAAACATCATATAAGCCTCTGTCAAATTAACCGAGCACGTATGTTTCTTAATTTACCCCTATCATGTCCCTTTTGATGTCACGCAGGAAAGAAATGAACATTTGTGATGAAAGAAAAGGAAAACCACAATTCATCCATTCAAGCAGGTAGCCTGGGTCCCATGAATATAAGTTAGTCAAGTGTTACATGGACAGCCTGATGACCCTGCCCTGTAATTGCATAGGAACATGAGTGTTGCACTGCCAAGGCAGCAAGCCTCCTTTGACTACGGTGGCTACTCCTTTGTCCTGTTCCTCTCCCCTACATAAGCACATGCTGTAAGCAAGCTACAGAAGAAAGAGAAGGGAAACAAAAGTACAAAGGACTACAGCTATCATATTCTGTAGCAACTGCTTGCTTTGAGAAATTTCCCCAAAGCATTAGGGCTCAAAGCCACCATGAAACAGAGGCATTTCTTCTACATAGCCAGGAGCACACAAATACCATTGGGTAACAATAAGTGAAGGTAGCTGGAGATGGGGGAGAAGGAGCTAATTACTGTTCCTTGTTCTTTTCTTTCAGTAAAGTACTCTTTTAACACTGTGGGCACCATAGGCCATGCAGTGCTTGCTCCTAAGAGAAACTTATTCCTAAATGACAGGTGAAGCTTAGAGTACATATCTGAGCCTGTAAGTATGATCATCTCTTAAAAAAAAAAAAAAAAAAAAAAAAAAAAAAAAAAAAAAAATCTTTTCTCTTCTGGATTGGGAACTTCATAGGCAGTTAGGAATTCAGTTACACATTTTGTTTATGCTTTTAGACCTTCCGGTTTTCCTGAAACTGTGTGCATATGTCAATGTGTTATGTCTGAAATATATTTAGCTACACTAACACCTTTGGATGCAAACACAAGTGTATGTCTGCAGCTGCTCCTAGTCCAGCCATCTCTGACTGGCACACTTTTCTGCCTTTGATGCCATCCATGCGACATTCCAAAAAAGACTCATTCACATATGCATAGAGTTCAATTCACCTCTTTTCTTCATTGCTACAAATACCCTTATGCACAGCTGGTCACTGCATGGCATTCCTTCTACTTAGAAGGTGTAAAACCTCTTAAGATCATAAGACTGTTCAAGACTGCTCCCTGGGGTGACTACAAGCTAAAACCCCAAATGCAGTCTTCTTTCCTGTGAGGTAATTCCAATATAATCCCAGAAGAGTTATAGATACTGCCAGCGATGTGGAAGCCAGTTAGCCTTGTGTCCATTCCAGATCCTTATCTAGCAGCTCATCATGTTTTTCCTCAGCTCTTAGACCATTTCCAATACATACGCTTAATAAAAGTAATAATAAACCGATCATAATGCAACCTTACCGCATTTCCTGCCAAAATGTATTCTGATGTGGATTCAGCAACTTCTACTTGAGTGCAGTAGTAACATTTCCACACAGACTACACTTATATGAGAGTCAGAGTGTCTGGCTTTTTTGCTCTGGGCACCATTTCCAGTCACATGAACTGAGAACAGCTTGCTTCAGATGTTAACAGCCACTGACATTTGCAGGAATGTTGTTTAAAAAAAAATTAAAAAATATACTGAGAAATTTCACCGCTTAAAAGAATTATCACAAAAGTTATTGAAAATATGGTATGCAGGTTATTTGTGAGGAAAAGTAGCATAATATAAGAGTTCATGGTAGCATGACACATACCTATAAAGTATGTTAAGGAGTAAACCATAATGAATAAAGTTTTGTCCCAACTTTCATGCCTTTACAAGCTCACTGAAGTAGGACTTGTGTGAAAATCAGGGAAGAATCTGACACTGATTTAAATGGATGCCAATTTGGGAAATTAAGAGGGATGAATTCCACCTCTGGATGACAAAAGTGATGAATGAGAATAAAACTGTGATTAGCACCTAAGCTTCCAGTAAAATTTTCTGTCTCTTCATTTATTTTAAACATATTTTTCAATTTGGTAAAGGGATTTATTGTTTTGGTCTTATATCTGAAAGAGCTCTCCATGAGGTTTGCAACATTGCTTGGGGGAATGGGAAGGAGGGAAAGCAAGATTTGTGGTTTACATTTCACAGGACTGCAGTAATGGAGACATTTGGAGTTTAGCTCTTGTTTGTTACAATTCATCGCAGTCTCTGAGGAAGTCTCATGTTCAGAAGGTGACATCAAGGGGCACAGCTAAGTCTATGTATTACAGGATAAAAGGTAGCTGTGTCCAAACATCTGACAGACTTACTCCTCTCTGTGTACATGCAAACTACATTGATTGTTTTAAGCCTTCCTCTCACCTGAGATGCTGCTTTTATGCACCCTCTGATATTTTAAAGTGAACCCAAAAAAAAAGAAAAAAAAAAATTGAAGATCTCATGAAGCCTACAAGGAGTGTTCTGAAGTGTCAAAATCTTTTGCTTCTTGAGAGCAGTGAGGGGAAAAAAACCCAAACCATCTCAGACCCAGTTAAACATAGACAGATTTAAGCAATACACATGCATTGTGCCTTTATAATCTTCACACACGTCTAGGAGCAGAACATTGGTATTTTTCTGAGGGAAAACAGAGAAAAAAGGAAGTCATATAGTTCTTTCCCCATTAACAAGGTTCCCACAGTTCTTGTACCTCCAACCAAAGAGGTGACCAAATGACTGACAAACCAGGTTCCTGTGCTATGTACAGGAGAGAAAAGAAATTGGTAGGTGTGCAGTGGTGCAGAGCAGATGTTCTAAAAATAGCTAGTAAATATCTGTTGTCTAACGCATACTTTGCAGGAAAAGCCTATACACGTTGTCTGACATATAGTCTGAATTTTGGTGGATGTCAGACTTCCTAACTATGCACAGATCACCTGTATCATACTTGTACATTAAGTCCATCCAACAATTGTCAGAAAGAGGCTGATTTTCTGTCTGGTATAGGCAACTGAAAGAAACAAAACCATTTGCTAAGGGATACTCGTAGCTGGACTTTTTTGTTCAGAAGGTAATGGCAATCTAATTTAGTGATCTAATTTTCATGCCCCTCAAAGATTAATGTCTGGAAACTCCGCCTTCATATGCATTTGGGATACAATAACCATATCAGACTGCATGAGCATTCTTGTTTTCCACAGAAATGTCTTGGATATGTAATAAGCAGTGTTTCAGTAAGAAAGCTACTATCAGTGTGGTATAGCATCCACCCTGGCAGATTTGTCTGATGCATGCAGATAACTGAGAATAGATGACATCTTGTAATTTGCTTTGAAAATTCTCCTGAAAGATATTTAATTATTGGAAAAAACTAGATCCATCATAATCCAGTATGTACATCTCAAAATTTAGATATAATGATACAGTGAGTAGAACAGTAGTTTCATGTAGTTTGAAAGCATGAGATGTTACAGTTTCATTGTCATATTCAGCCTACATTACAGCGAAAGAATTATGTATTCCTCTAAAACAACAAAAGAACAAACAAACAAAACCACAAAAAAAGACACCCTGTCTTTAGCCAAAAGAGTGTGAAATTTTGATACTCTAGAAGGAATAACTCCAGCAGCTTTCAAAGGCAGCCACAGGAACTTGCAGTATTCCTGCTTCATGAGATTTCTTCTCCAACCCAAGATTTAAAGGAGTAGACTTAGAGGAGGTTAGGCATCTTACTATTTTCTCTTCTCCCAAATTGACTGCATCATCATTATTAAGGCACCAAATTAGACAGAATAAAGACATCATAACGATCCGAGAACTCCATGGTTTAAAAAAGGATTTATCCTGCCTGAGTGGGTTACCAAGATTACCATGAAGATATAATTTGGGATCATTTCATGAAGTCAGACCTGGAAGTAATAAATGATGTGAAGACATTTGGAGGAAGGAAGACAGCACAAGCAAGATAAGAAGCCATGGGAGGGTCAGAAAATATATTTTGTTAAAAAAAAAACCAAACCAAAACACAAGCAAAAAAAAACCAAAACAAACCAAAAAAAAAAAAAAAAAAAAAAACCCAAAAAAGAGAAAGAAGAAGAAGAAAATAAATAAATAAAAAAATTCCTTTAAATTCATACCATAGAACAGTCACAGCAGTATCTTAAACAGAGATTGAATATTCTCCAGCTCACTAGCCTACAGAGCTCCCTTCACTTCAGTTATCAAGACTGTGTGTGGAGTCCCCTGAATTTATGATCCTGGTTTCTATCCCTCAAGGAGAGATATTCACTAATCATTTACTGAGTCGCACATATGGGTGGAATTTGTATCTTTACATATTTTTCTTTCATAAGCTAATTTAACTGCAGGTACAAGTCAGAGAAATTACTCCTGAATCTGTTTTCCTCCAATTATGAAGTTATTCTGTCTTAATGCTACCTTAATGCTAAGACAAGGTTGATCCAACCTGATGCCCTGGAATGAAACAACCTGTATGGAGGTGTTTTGCTGCAACACGTCTCGCGAGGTTCTAGCAAGTCAAGAGGGGAATGTGGATTTTAGTTTGTTTTTTCTACCTGTCAGGAAAAAAACATATAGTGAAGTTGCCATATTTAGTAGCAGTGTCTAGGAAATTGCAAAGATAGAAGAGCCAGAGGACATGGGGTTTATTTGGTTTTTTGGTTGATTTTTGTTTGCTTGTTTTTTGATGTTTGTTGGTTTGGTTTTTGGGTGGGTTTGTTTGTTTTATTTTAATGCAGGACACAAATACAAATCTAGCTTTGGTGAAATGTAAGTGGAAGATACTATGCATTAAAATCATTGCCTGGCCAAAAGTTATACCTAGGATAGAAATACAAAAATGCTTCTTCCTCTCTTCAAAGTAGTACCTAGAATGAGATTACAGTAGTTGCTTTCTCCACCTGCTTCTCCCACCCCCAAGCTTTTGAAGACAAGCTAGAAATGTTATTTCTTGGAAACTGAGCCACCAGGTGCAAAAGCTTTCTGTGAAGAAGAATATTGCAGATTTTCTCAATATTAAGAAGTCAGAACTCCAATTCCTTTCTAAAACAGTCTCCTCAGAGGAGGCGATTCCTACAGCTAAGTACCCTGTAATAATCTTCTTGTTGGCCCTTCATATGCTGGAAATGAAAAGTTACATTAGATTCTGAAGGAACTATTAAGTGCCCACCAAGGTCTAATCCTACTCCCATTACAAAAATGGGTCTCTAGGACTGAAAGCCACAAAGCCACATAAATTAAAACTTAAGAAATGTAACTCAGGGGATGTGACTATTTCAGAAACGCAAAGCAGCAAGCAGAATAGTTTTAATATAAGGAAACATGCTCAGTAATTATGCTTTCCTTGGCTTGAAAGCTTAGCACAGAGCAAGCTCTTTCACTGCTTTTACTTTCTGTGCTATAATATTTGATCTGATTTCTCAGATGTGTTTCTCCATACTCTGCTAGATGTGTGATGGGCCGGTACATGTGGTGATCCAGTCACTAAAATTCTTTCATATAGAAAAATTAAGCATTTGAAACTGAGTTGCTGATCATGATAGAAGAGGATCACACTTCAGCAGAGGCACTCGAAGGACATAGAATGGAAAAAGACAAATTATAGAGCAACAGGAAGGTCTGCACTTCCATTGTTACTGCTCAGAAGTGCATCTTAATTTACACATACAGGGAGAGGAAATAAAAATGTCCCAATATCTTTTTTTTTGTGAGAGTTTTGTCAGGTGTATCATCTTCCTAGCACAGAAACCCAAAGGAAATTAGGTAATAAATCTCTATAAAATCTCTTTATTATTTAGCCTTTATTTTACCTTCTGGTCATTACTTCAAACCCACTTACTAAAATACTGCTGAACATGCTCCTTCTCAGAACACCTGCAGAATGCTGTGTAAGTTAAGGTAGCTATTTTGCATAAGTAGGGTTTTTCATATGATATAAAACATCCTTAGAACACCAGATGGATATTATTAAGTTTTATGGTATCTTGTACAGAGATAGCACTCATTTTATGGAGACAGAGAGAGTCATAAAGCAATTAGAGTATCCACTTGGCCTTTACATCATATTCTGCATTTCAAAGGCTGAGGCAGAATTCCCAGAAAAGTCTTACAGTTTTGGGACAGGCAGGACTACTGTTGTAAGAGTATGTTAATACCTTTAAAAAGCAAAAAAAAAAACCACCCAAAACCCATCAGACAGCAGAAATGGCCAGAAATAGTATAGAATATATCTACAATAACTATGCTACTGGGAAACATCAATTCTTGCTTTCAGCCCAAACCAGCAACTTCATTGCTTTGCTAGCTGCTGTTGGCTGCAGGAAAAAGCACCAGGCAGGATTTTCTATAGCTTTTCCATGTATGTGGGCCTGAGGAGAATCATAACACTAGTATGTGGGATATACTATATTACCAAAGAAATTAGGTGCATGTCAGTCAATACACTCCCAGTTTTTAAGACTCTACCTACTGGATCTATTGTGCAGCCTCTAAATGAAGAATCTGTGTGATGAGAGAAAGATAGTGAGAAGATAAAGAGAAGATACAAGACAGACTATCATTGAGAAGACAAAGTTGTTGACTTCGCTTATAGGCAACTGTAAAGTTTTTTCTAACAACTGAAAGGATTGGGAAAGCATCTCAGAGTTCAAATTGAAAATTAATTCTAGCATCTGTTACAATTTTCTGAGCAGATCCTGGGTAATTCTTGAAGCTGAACTTAAAAGTAAATTAACTCTAGCATGCTCAGCAAACACATGGATTAGGAGGGGTCCAGCAACAGTACCTGATGTCTCAATGTTGTTGTGTCCCTTTACAAGCATGGATAGACAATGTATCTTGCCAAAGGGTGACAGAACTGCCTCAAGCCCAAAGCCTGTGCCCAAGTCACTGGAGACTACAATCCTTAATAGAAACCACCACTTTTACTAAAGCTGTGTCCCTGTTTTGAGGTCCCCAGTTGGCCCTCAGTCTCCACTTCTCAGGAAAGTCTAAAGCTGTGCCTGCTTGGTAATGCAAGTTGCACTGAATAAGACAGACACTGTTTAAGGGCAAGGAGAGGAAAATTTTGCTGTAGATGTAACTATCTCCTTTTGAACCGTTCCTCAGGCAAGAGATGGAAAGGAAGCTCTGTGTGATGGTGGCCACATAAAGCTATATTCTCTAACATTCATTACAAAAACATATCCTGCTTAAAGCTGAAGCTATGAGTTCTGTGACAGATTTCCTCACATTACCTTTCAAAACAACCCACCAACCTGAAGTCTGCTACTGAAAAAACCCACATTGTTTTGATATACAGTTTGTATATTTTATATGGAACTCCCTGAGTATCCAGTTTTCTTCATTCAGTACTTAGTTTCTTATTAAAACCCTCAAAATTTCTTATGAACATTCTCTTTACTCCACAGCAACCTATGGATATTTTAAGGTAGATGCATGAAGGAAATTTTTTGATTAATTCCCAATCTCAGACTTAGTGTATTTTCTGTGGTTTAGTTTGAAATAAAGCAAGTTGCATTTTTCTTCCAGTTAAAAGGTTCCTACCCTTAAGATGTAAAATATTAGCCCTATAAACAACATGGTTAATGCAAACTCACACAATTATGTCCATCTGCAGGAGGCTTCTTGCAAGACATCTTTATAGTGTAAATACAACTATAATCTGCAACAGAGATCATACTGGCTAAAAAATTATAAAAATATAAGAGATAAAACTTTGAAACCATTCTAATTTAAAAGAATAAAAATTAATTTCTGACGACAATGTCTTAAGACCCAGTAGAAGACAGGAATTCACTGAAATGGCAGAAGACTTACCTTCAGAAGAATCCAGCACGGAGGCTCTTGTTTTTTACCTCGAACTTGATCAGAAGCTGAATGTTGACTCCCTCCACCTCTGTAGTGGTCAAAAAAATATGGCCAAAATCTAAGCACTCCTATAGGCTTGGCAAACTGAACAGCAGTAACATCTGGCTTTTTGCCTGAAATTAATTGGAGAAATGTATTACAGGCTGTGCTCTTATCATCAGCTGCCAAGAACCATTTAGATAATACTTCTTGACAAGAGGAAAAAGGAAATGCAGAGAAATGCAGGTACCAGACAACACTGTCAAGTAGATAACAATTAAGAGCTGACTGGTGACTATCAGAGAAAAAAAAAAAACCAACAAAACAAAACCAACAAGCAAACCCAACCAAAAGCAACCTTAGGCAAAACAGATTTTCCTTAATAAAAAAAAAAAAAAAAGTAATTCCAAATGCAGACCAAATTACTTTTTGCTATGGATTTCAGGATAGAGAACCCAGCTGATAAAGAAAGTTTCAGCTTTAAGGTGTTTTGCCTAGGTATCTTGTCAGAGCACTGAAAGTCACACCTACTTTTTCCTCTTTTTACAGCTCATCAATAGAAATTAACATCTCTGCAGAGCTGTGGAGCCCCACCTCTGACTCTTTAGCATCTCTCCTTGCTCTGCCACTGGTGTCCCAGTTGGAGCTGCATTAATGCTGTCAGCAAAGGATTTACACGTGTCCTTCTCTGTGGGCTGTGTTAAGACTCTACAGGGAAGAACCAGGAAACAAAGACTTAAAAATATGGGAAAAAGTGAGAGGAAAAAAAAAGCTCCCTGAAGAGTGTAAGTTGAAAGTCTCTGTTCTGCTAAAGGCTATTAGCATAACAACTTGGTGCACAGACATCAGGGTAATCTCTGTTTACACCCTTAGGTGAGCAGACAAAACCAAGCATACGCACTTCTTACATGTGAATGAAGATGAGTGTTGTGGCAGAGAATAGAAATGAGCAAAAGAGAAAATAGCAGAAAGAAAATGAGGTGAAAATGAAGATAAGCAGGCAGGAGAGGAGCTGGAATAGGAGCCAAAACCAGATCAGGTAGAAAGAATATGGCGCAAACTAATTTTTTTTAACTCCCGTTACTTCTTCCATCACATCACATAGCAGGAAAGCCCCACAGTGGCGGGCATTCTCGAGGAGCACGATAATCGTCCTGGCTCTCTTGTGAGGAAGGTCCCAGCAGGCTGCTTTAGGCAGGGGCAGCAGGAGCTTCTCCCCAGACATGTATCTGTCATGGTTGGTGGGGGGATCAAGGCTTAGCTTGGCTAACGGGGCTCTTGCAGCAGGAGACTCCTCAGCACACTGCTAAAACCAGGGGCTCTGGGGAACCACCACGCTCTAAAGCAGGAGTGAGCTGTTGAATGCCTTCCCATGAGGTTAGCAATCCTGCTAGCAAGCAGAAGGAATTTTTGCCTCCTCACTGGTAGCAGATCCTCTCTGCTCTGCCTGCATATCGACATACAAAACTATGAGGGCAGGTGCTATTCTCCTGGACCTGTTTTAGGCAGAGCAGATGTAACATGGTGTCATAGTTCCAAAGTGTACACTGCAGGCTGGCAAACCAACTAGGAAGATAACTGATCTCCAGTCTTTTGGCACGAACACTGAAAAGCCACACCAGTTTTCCCCATGCATACAGTGCCTTTTAAATCATCACTGCAGATGATTTAAAATTTAATTTATATTAATTTAAAAATTTAAAAAAGATCCAGCACCTTGGGCTGATCTGGCTGCAGTGGGATAATAAAAGTTTGTCTCATACACAGTAACATCTGGTTGTGTGTTCTGCTGTGCTAGACCTACACTTGGGGAAGTTCAGTAAACTCACAGCTATGAACCAAAGAAAGTACTGTTCAGATAGAAAGCTGGATGCAGGCAGGGTAATGAAGACAAGGAGACACCTGTGGCATAGCAATGTAATTAGAGCATAAATTAAAGTTAATCCTAAGAAAATCTTTCTATTTAAGCAATGGAAAACACTATGTTTCAATCAAAAGCAGTGCTACAGACTGTTCAATTATTCCCAAATTCCTTTCTGTGAACATTTCACTGTACTATGAATCTAACAGTTTCAGATTTTTGTCCCTAAATATCAATGACATAGATGAGCACAGACATTGCAGGCTTTTCCACCTGCACTAAGTCCACTTTTGTATCAGTTAACCAAAATCCTTACCAAGTATTTAACTCAGCCATGAGACTAAGGGTGATGGTACCAGTATAATAATACATACCAACTCCTAGACTTACCCTTTACTCAAATAAGGTTTAAGCATTTGTATAAAGGCAAGCATGTGGATGGTTAATTGAACAGAAAAGAGCTGGAGGTTGGATACCAGTGGTTATGACTCTATCGGCTACACTTTCAACATGAAGCAGTTTTAGTTACGCTGTGAAAAACCTTGTGGTTTGTGCATTTCTGATCATAAAATGTGTACCTCTTGTTTTGTTTTCACATGTTTGTTAGGTTTTTCTGCATAGTTTGCTTAGCAAAATGGGACCTTGGGAAAATAAACAGTCCACAGGCATGGGTTTTCATTCACATTTATTGATAGAGCAAACTAATTAAGTGGAGCTAGGCTTAGATACCACATTAAAAATCTAATGCTGAAATCGGGAATCAGCGTCCCTGTGATTACTGCCGGTGATGTCAGCAGGATGGCACTTACGAAAGGGCATGCTTTACTTTTATTCTGCATTTAAACATACAAGTATGGCTAAGCTAGAAATTTCTTTTGAATAATTACTATTATTCAAACATACCTTACAGGTATGGAATCAAGTTTTTCTCCCCTAAACCAAGCAAATATGAAATTTCATATAACCATCCAACTCCAGAAAGTGGAATACTAAAGAAAACACCACAGTGTAACACCAAACCCACAGAAGCTGTCACTGCTGCAGCTTTTAAAAATCATCATATTTCTCTTCCTGTTCCAAATTTTCCCTTCCTAGGCTTCCTTTTGATCCATCTTTTTGTAAACACTAAAACTCCTCTCTCTCCAAGTCCCAGTTATTTGTTCCTCTGTTTCTTGGCTCTTGCTCTTATTTTAAGAGTTGCCTTTTTTCCTGTTAAAATGATATGAAATAATTCATACCTGGAAATGAATGTGAAAAAAATCAAACAAACCAGGATATGATGGTGTAATTTAAAGTAATTTGTGTTTAACAGCAAGAAGACTGTGAAAAAAAATGGTGATCTTTACTGCCAGGGCAGAAAAAGACAGATAATATAGGCTGGAGTCTGTTAGTTTTGGAAGAGTGGAATCTGAAGGACAGCAAAGTACTATGATAAATATTTTTGAAATTAAATCATTCGCACTAGGGAAAAAAAAAATAAAAAATCTTTCTTGATGTCAGTAGCCCACATAAATGACGCGAAGTCTTAGAGACTACAGCCCAGTAGTGTGTTTCAGGGAACCCAGTTTAGTTACTACACATGGAGCCTGGGGTGAGGTGAAGGCTTCTGTAAATGATAACTCATTATCCTTTCCTGTTAAATAGAACCTGCCTACATCCAACAAGCGAAAACCCCAAAGCTTGAGATAGTATCTCAACAGTTTCCTGTTTCTGAGATAGGTGTATCCATGTACATGGGACTCATAGTATCATGTCCTCCACCTGGACAGCTTTCTAACTGAGGAGAGCATGCCCTTGTGTAAATGCAGGAGTTAGCAGTGGTACAGTGCTTCTGCAGATCAGGAATTCATTGAAGATAGAGGAAACCTGATGAGGGTCCAGCTCCCAGGCACCAGAGTCACAAAGTTTCTCTGGCCATCAGCTAAAGAAGTGCATGAACCAGAAGAGGTGGGAAGCAGCCCCTGCCCGTTTGCTGAGCCTGGGGCACAGCCATTCAGCACTGCAAGTTTCATGGTGTGGGAAGGCAACACAGGGGACTCCAACTTACTCAGTGGCATGGCTTTGAAGGTGAACCTCACTTTCCAGCCCCTGCTTCCAGCAGTCTGTATGTGCATTAGGTTACATGACTTTTGGAAAGAGATACATATTGACAGCTCCAACAAGGAGGACATAATATTTGCTTAGAGTGAAAAACCCTGGCATGATAGTGACCCCTCCTGAGTAGTTCCTAGGTGCCCTGTCTTTGAAGAAAACACCAGAAGCACAATTTTAAGTAATTGTTACAGATTTTCTTTTTCCTTGTTACGTGTAATGTTCAGTTACATATCTAAAAAAAAAAAAGAGATGAAGAACTGTTTTACTGAAGAGATACTTTCTTGGGTTTTACCTATCCAGAAAGTAGAATTTAAGAATAAACACCATTTAAAATCACGTACACTTTTATTTGAACAGTGTGCATGGTATAGATATACATAGCTCTATAGCTGCAGATACTATATAGCTATATATTTAATGTAAAAGTCTAGAAGTAAATTTAACAGAACATATTTAATCCATTTTTACCAATCTATTTTTAAAAAAAACCGACATATCAACTATCTTGATATATTCTAATACTTTCTTACCACATGTTTTTGTAGCCAGACTATTTCCACCATCAGCCCGAGGACTGGGCAGCACTTTATCCTCACGGAGTTTCGGGGATGTCCTGGGGAGCGAGCGCAGCTCTGCATAATAGCACGCTGCAGTCTCTCAAATGATCGTGCAGTGCCACCTATTGGTTGCTGCTGAGATTTGCAGAAAAATAGTTACTACCATTGAAACCAACTACTTCTCCAGCAGGTTATTAAAGAAGTGGTTCTCTTGGTTTGCTGAGTGGTCAAAAAGAGTGGTCATTTTGTTGCGCCCTCCCCAGCACTATGCTCTTCCAACATCATTTTTTAATGGAATATTTCAAAATTTAACTATTTCATTTCAAATTCAGGAGGCTCACGTTTATTTCTATGACATACAAAATTAATTTATCTGAACACATACAAAGTTACCAAACTTCTAACAGAAGTGATGCTCGAGTACAGCAGTTGCTACAAATGTAATTAACTAGAGAAGAATAATCTCTCTCTACACATGACAAGATCTTATAGAAATGATAGAAAGAAATAGCTTACATCACAGCCCAAGATAAATACAAAGAGTGTAAGCATGCACATGACAGCCTGTTGCAGTAACACACCATTATTTTGGGGCTCTGCTCCCAGTTAATAGAAGGGCACCCTTCTGGTACCCAATTGGATTACTGAACAACTGTAGCAGTACAGTGAGCCTTAATACAACTATGCAGGTATAGCTTAACCATAGAAGTAGCTACAGTGGTTGCTTTTTATATTTTAAAGTTATGGTGTGGCTTCTCGCAGTTGTATGAAAAGTTTTCTGTCTTTCCACAGATCAGGTACTTGCGCAGTAATCTGCACTTTCATGTAATCAAACCAAACAGAAATGAATATGATTTTAATAAACAAAACAGTCCCAATTCTGGGACTACTAATGCATGACCTTTCCCTCTGTAGTGTGGAAACTGATTTTATATCCTGGATCAAAACACTGCACCTTCAGAGAGAAAGGAAATGTACTTACAGCCTTTGGCAGAACAATGATTTGTGCAGGTCTCTGAGTGCCCTCTGTAGCATGTAACAAGTTGAAAGAGTGACACATGATATCATCACAAATTCAGGTCCTTTGATAATGATTTATAACCAGAATCTTCACTTCTGTAAGATCTTTAGATTTCTGTTTGACAATGGAATTTTTGGAAGGTGAGGATGAGAAGGTGCCTAATTAATACAAGCCACCTTCTCATGAAAAAGCAGCCCTCTGTAGGTGTAAAGATCAAATCCATTAAAAACTCCACCATCTATGAAATAGACTTTTGCCTTTATTATTTGTTGGCATGTTCAAAATGATTTTGTTCTCTTAAGCAACATACAGACATCCCTACAAAATGCTTTTAGGATCACCTCTTGGTTTAGAGCATCATGAAGAATATCTGTGTGAAAACATACAAAAATCAGTGGATGGCACTGTTGGCTTGCAGGTAGAGAATTCTCTCCTAAATTATAAAATATATACATATTTTAGAAGTAGCTGTATACAGATTTACATATGGCTAGCACTTGGTAGAATTTGTTATATTTAAGCAAATTTATCTTTCTTAAACAATATCTATTTTCATGCTGGAACCATCAAAACTGATAGTTATTTAATTCTGACTTTTTGTGGCCCAAATTCTACTTGCAATAGAAAGTGTTTGGACAGAGACTGAAAAAATAATCCCTATAATGACTGCAAGGAATATACTAGGTCTTGAAACACTGACAAATATCTGATTTCACCTCTTCAGTCCTTAAGTATATAACATGAAGACTGTTTACTGAAATCTTGTGTAAATGACGTTTTCCAATCTATAGGGTATTTTAGGGACTTGCTCTCTCAGTCAGGCTTTTATGACTTTGTCTCAGCTGATCACAAGCTCCCTAAGAGCCTTGACTACTCCCAGTGTCTTTGAAACAAGATGTGACAGAGAAAACAATGTCGCTGGAAAAGCATAATGTGGTAGGGTATGCAGAGAACACCAACCCAATGACAAAGCAATGTCTTCACTGGAGCACAGCACAAGGAGCTACATTAAAGTAGCAGTAGTAGTAGTAGTTAAGTAGTACATTGGCAGAATTTATTCTGTTCTGCAGCTTGAGTGCTGCATGCAGTAGGAAGGGGGGTATCCAGCAATTCTTTCTTCTGCAGATCATATACTTGCCAGGCACATTTGATGTATGTATACAGGCTGAGGCTTGCATCCTTCACAATGAGGCTAATTCTATATAAAAATAAGTACACTTCAAGGTCATACATATATTTTGAATGCAAATCAAAACCCAGTCTCAATGTCAAAATTAATTTGAACCTACACTGTGGATACAGTCTTGTAGGTTCCTTTTATAAGCTTGCACAAAGAGGAAAGATGAAGACTTTCATATCTGTGTGGTAGATGGACCAGGCACACAGTATACTGAGGTATGCTGTGCCCATGCTGTGGCCTTTACAGCATGATCTGCAACCAAATCATCTAAGGGATCCTCCTCTCCTGGGTGAGACCCCACATAATGTGGCAGTGGCATTGGAAGTTTGCAGGTAAACCAGAGCTTATCTCATTGTTCTGACAGCATGACACTTATCTGCAGGCATCTTACCCCAAAATACATGTGAGGCTATGTGGATCTAAATCAAAAAGCCTGCTAAGGCTGCCAGGAGCCTGAAAGACTTTAGTACTTTGCCTGCATGATGATTCTGGGCATAAGAGAAATACAGCCTGAGGGCCTGAAACAGCATGTGCTGAATACAAGAGAAAGATTCCCACTGAATTTGATGGGGTGCCTTTATCCTCAGTCCTAAATTCCAGCTTGGACAGAAGCAGAGCCAAGCCTGTGAATACCCAGGTAGGGGCAGAGGGATGACACCTTCCTTCCTTTCTTCCTTTACATTAAGATTTCTTCAAAGAAAGACATTCATGTTGTTACATTTTATTGAAATTTTAAAAATATTTGCCACTTTAAGATTAAATAAAAAAAAAAAACAAACCTCAAACCACTTCTGTTTTTTAAACCCTTGTTTTAAAACAGAACTGTAACTGGTTTTATATTAGAGTTATACTGCAACTCTAATATACTAGTCAAGGCCCTAGAAAGTGGAATGCAGATAAGGATTGAGTAAAGGTAGTCTTTTTGTTTGGTTTTATTTTTTCATTCACCTGCCTTGCTGAGGAGATCGCTGCCTCTCTTGGATTAAAAATAACATGAGCTAAAATACCCCATAAAGGGACTTCGGCTTTGTGCCTCAAAGGTCTTGAAGCTATCCTTCATCCTGACAGATAAGGTATTTCTGGCATGTCTGTGGCATCTCCACATTTTTCTCCTGAGCACCCACTGTTGTCATGGCTACAGTATCCATATGCTGAAAAAACAGTAAATACATAAATAAACCCCCTTCTTTCAGAGTAAAGGAAAATCATGTTTGTTACATGCATATGAGAAGTAATTTTCTTCACCAGACATTTTAATATTACAAACACTTTCAAATTACCAGAATTGTGTTTAACTGTCCAGTTTTAGCCCCACAGATTTGAAGCTGGAATATACTGAGTCTGTCCAATCAACAACTGAGCTCACAGCTGGACACTGCTGACATAATAAGCAGCACTGACACCCTGAAATATATCATGAATCAGCATCTCTCCTCACTGCCCTGTGAAGGGAAATCTCCCCCAGAAATTTGGTACTTCTTTTATGCAGAAGGGGCTGAAATTCCTTAATCCACAAAGATCAAGTATTTCAAGATGCAGGTATCAATATATTTCTTTCATGCAAGAAGTCCAGGCAGTGGGGACAGTCTGTGCTGTAACTCCATTATATGTGGAAAGGTTCAGCTTCAAGAATACAATTAAAATGACATGTTTCTAAACGTAACCTGGGAATAATCGTGCTAACCAGCAAACCAGTACATGCCTCTGTTTTGAGTCAACTCTTCTAGCCTCAGGGCCTGAAAAGAAATAGCACAGATTTAATTCTCTCATTACTGAGTTCTATAAAGCTAATACAGCTATAGATTGACAACAATATTATTTTTAAGTTTACATAAGGCATCGTGCCTTATCCTACAAGGCAGACAGTCCCCATCGCCTCACGCATGGCCATTGTGAGTTTACGAGAAACTCAGCATATTATCCTTGTCACATCATCCTTCCCTTGTGGCTGCTTGCAAGGATCTCCACTCGATTCCCACAGCCAAATTATCATCTCAGTTGCATTGTCAATAAACAGATACCTTCACTGTGGTGCGTAGGCATAACTACAAGTAGGATGTGCAAATTACACAGCTTGCTTTCACTTGCTACCATTCTTCTCCCAAAATATTCAGAGGCAGCCTGCTTACATTACTGCACGGCAGAGTGTTTCTGCAAGGTCAAACTATGACTTCCATGAGGCTTGTGCAGATTTCTTCCTTTTGGAAATACAACAGCTCCTCTGCCTGAGCAAATATAAACACTGTTGCTCTGGATATTGTCATAGGTGTCTGACTCTGAAAGATTTCATTTCTTTCTGGCAATAGCAAACCTACTTGCTAATACAATTTGTCACAGTTTTAATCAGTGCCACCAGGCAGCTCACAGAGCAGCTCCCGGACATCTGCCATGCATTTCCCACATCTGACAGGACTTTTCCCAAGACACATGCCTTTTATCAGAGAGGATGTGTGATGTTGCCTGTTACCAAAACCTGTTCTTTTAATGCGTGTGTAATGAGATGGCTAATGCTGTGAGTTGGAGCACCTATCCTTAATAGACACAGATATGCACTAAATAACACCATTGGCTTTTGAGTCATCCTGCACAAAAAATACATATACATATTTGCATAAAAAAAATTTTCCAAATATCATTAAAAATGGAATACAATATTTTTCTTTTAGTTTTTACTTTGCAGCTCTGCCAGTCAGAGGAAAACCAAAACAGAAAAATGCACTGTGTGTCACTGTTTTAGTAATACTAGCACTGAGAAGTACACAATACCTTAGCCCAAAGAATGCATTATAACTAAACATTACAAAGCTGAAAATAGCATTTACGGAAAGGATGGTATTGCTAAAAGTGAAGGATGGTATTGCTAAAAGTGATATGTAAGTTTGGGGTGAAGACTGTGCTGATCTGAAAATAGCGTTTCTGAGATCTATTCTACAGACTAATTACAACCAATTGGTGATTTTTTGGTGTTCTTGGCAAACTACAAACTCTTGTTTTGTGGTATAAGCAAGAGACCAAGACCTAGATCTTTTTAAGGTAGTCTTTCACCTTCCCTGTCACAATCAATATATGTTTACCCTTGCTATCTTTTTTCTTATAAGCTCAAAACTGCTGGTACCGTGCTGTCCTTCAAGAACAAAGCCCAGGATACTGAGCACTGCTTTCTCCAATTGCACAGCTACCAAGATCTGCATTTCTCCAGATCTATGTCCTTTGATTTCCTATTTTTTCTGGGGTTTCCCTATAGCTATTCACTACAGGCTGCTTGGTACAAAAAGCTACACCCCTGCTCAGTGATTTTAACAGCAGGAACCCCGAGATAGCTTTGCTAGGTATATATCTTGTCGGAAAAACCTCCTCATCCCTGCACATCTGTCCCCAGTCAGGGCCAGGCTCTCTCATTTCTTCCTTCACAAAAGGCCTGTTGTGCAACCCCCAAAGAACCACAACGTGCTCCTCATTGAGTTCTCACTGACCTGGCATGCAGGGCTACAGCGCTTCCTTGGTTTAGGACTCCGGACAAGCTGCTTCACTTCTGCAAGATGGCATTCATTAAACTGGAACAGTCTTTGAGTCTACATAGCCCGCTGCCCCACCACACACAAGAGCTACTGTGTCAGCAATTACCTGATCTGTATGTTTACAGGATTAAAGGATCCAGTTTCTGTTACTAGGTCAGTTTACTCTGTTGTAATTAGCCTTATCATCTAACAATTAATCTCACACCAAAGCCCCAGACCTTAGCATGGCCCTGACTTTGGATATGATCAGATTTGTGTCCGACTGGTGTAATTGAAAATGAAGTTCGTAAACTTGTACAATCCTATGCTCAACTTTCATGTACAAAAAACAATTAAAATGGTAACTTAAGCTTGAATGTAAAAGTTTCTCCTAACTCAAGGATACTGAATGTGTCAGGGAAGTTTCTAGTAAAATGTATATAGATCATAGAATCATGGGCTGGTTTGGGTTGGAAGGGACCTTAAAGCTCATTCAGTTCTAACCCCCTGCCATTTGTGGGGACACCTTCCACTAGACAAGGTTGCTCAAAGCACCTTCCAACCTGGCCTTGAACACTGCCAGGGATGGGGCAGCCACAGCCCCTCTGGGCAACCTGTGCCAGAGCCCCACCACCCTCACAGGGAAGAGCTTCTTCCTTATATCTAACCCAAAGTTCCCTTCTCTCAGTCGAACTCTATTTCCTTTTGTTCTATTCCTGCATGCCCTTGCCCAAAGTCCCTCTCCAGATTTCTTATCAGCCCCTTTAGGGACTGGAAGGTGCTTTAAGGTTTCCGTGGAGTCGAATCTTCTCTAGGCTGAACAAGCCCAACTCTTTCAGGCTGTCTCCACAGGAGAGGTGCTCCAGCCCTCAGAGCATCTTCGTGGCCTCCTATGGACTCGCTCCAACAGGTAAGCAATACAACAGGGGAGCACACAGCACAGGCCTAGCATTTGCAAGGTGCATGTACACTTCAAAGTGTTCCTGCCAGGGAACATTTGGCACAGTGGATGATTTTAAACTGGAGCTATTTACCAGTGTTCTAAAGAGGAAACACCCTTATACAGCAATTACCGGTGTTAACATTTAACCCATCAGTAAAATTACTGTTGAGAATACATTAGTAACAGTAAAAAATATCTTTGCTTAAGAAACACATTGGTGCTTTTAATGACTTCCATCAGTAGTTTCTTAAAAGAAAGCCAAAATAAATATTTTAAAGAACAATCTCTTTATTAAAATGCTAAAACTCAAGCAATTACTTCTAACAGTTTTAAGTTGAATAGTTCAAGCATTTAATTTATTTTTCCTGCATAAGATCTCTATGTACTCTTGAATTTATAGATTATGACAGTCACTACTACTAGACAAATATAAAAATTAAATGGAAACAGATATTTAGTATATTTCCATTTTATGTTGTACAGATAAATTAGCAAGTTTCATGTGGTTTTACTTCAGAAGCAGTGATCTGAGTTTCTAGGCACTGTGAGAAAAAAACAGGTCTAGAATATATGTTAAATGAAATTGCTAAACATTTTAATCAGAATCTCTTATATTATTCTCAGTGGTATAAACACAGCCTTGTACAAGATTAAACAGAATTCTAACCCTAGCAATTTGGAGGATCCTGTGAGATCGTAGCCCAGATGGGATGCATCTGCTCCTCTCTGGAAAAGTGCTCCAGTATATTTCTGAAAATGACAGTGGGCATTTAAGCATTGTTGATGTAGTAGAGAACGGACCCAGCATTAACAAGCATTAACCCTCCTTCACTTGTGCATTTGAAATTATGAATCCTCATGTCCCACAACTGACCTTGATTCCTTCCCTAATACAGAAAATGTTCACACACACACACCCCCTTTCTTCCCCATCCACTGCTGGGTAAATGTGTGCAGGGTGCACTACTGCTGAATGACCTACCTTCACTTTATCTAATCAAGCTGGCTAGATGTGAGCAAGGGCCCATTTGAAAGCCCATATGCCATCAGCAAGACTCATGGATTTGTTTGAGCATGCCAATATCTTAATGAAGCCATCAAGCAACCACTGACCTGCCTACTATAAAGTGCCAGGCTTCTTTGTGTCTATGGAGTATCAACAGCTGCAATCTAAGAACACACACACTGACAGGAAAATGCTCCTGGTTTGTGTATGCTGTGATTTTTTTCCCCTCTGCAGTAGACAACAGGATGAATCTGACTTTTAACTTGAAATATCTGCAGAGGATATTAATCGGAGCTAGCTGTTGAGATGACTCTTTTAGTCAATTGAGTTAAACAGCTTCTTTCATGAGGGCCTCTATTAGATGTCCACATTAGATGAGTCATTCTGCAACAATCACCTCAATTCCTCTCAAGTGTAAAATATCTTCTACTTTTATCAGCAAATACATGAGGCATTACTGAACATCACATCCTCAGTGTTTTGAAAATCCTAGAAGATTTTAGTTGGAATTAACTGATGTGCATTCAGTGGAATAAAAGGGTACATCATGATCCCAGACAGCACCACCTGTACTGCCAGCTAAGCTGTTTGATCTTAAAGCTTGACTCATTGGTAACAGAGGAAATCAATGCTACTAACACTCATTGGTACTGATGTTCTCTTCAGTATGAGCTGGAACTCCAAAACCCTTGCTGCAATTCTAAAGATTGTCTTGAACAATTGATTATTTACCTCCTCTGTTGGATAATTCTTGACTCTGGTATTACAGGTCCCCCAGAAGTTAAACCAATAGCAAGTACACTCATAACATCCCAAGTTTATGAGACTTTCGTCCTGTTTCTGCCACTTCACAAAACTAGTAGATGAATAGCAAATTTAACTTGAACATAATTTGTCTAATGCATTGTTTTCTCCATTCTACAGCCATTATAGGCCTGTTGTGTAATAGCTACAATAGCTGGAAGCCTTTTTTTTTTTTTTTTTTAATTATTTTTAATTGTGTTGTTAAAATAGTGAACAACTGCAATATGAAGGAATTCTTGAAGAAATTGATCACATGCAGATTAGATGATCTGGCAGTCGGGGAACTACCAGTAACTGTTAACAGTTACTACTGTAACTGGTAGTTAACTGTTGTTAGCCCTGGTCGTTGATTCTGGATGGATTTCTAGGCACTATTCAGCAGCAGCTGGCCTCTGAATGAAGACCTGTTCTGTGCAGGAGGGGAAGGCGTAGCTGTCTGATGGAGCTCGAAGCTCCTTTCTTTTTTCGTTTGCTCTGGAAAAAGCATTCACAACAAGGCTAACAATGCCCTGTGTTGACAGAGGAATCAAATCGCTCAAATAGAAAATAAGAAAGTTCAAAAACTGATGGCAAGATATTATTCTCTTTTGCTTTCTGCAACAGTGCTACGCCAATCTCTATGTACGTTTCACATATTTTTGCAACCATCATTGTGGTTTGTTTTTATTACAATGTAATAGTTCTCACTCTTGGAGATATTTCATATGACCTAACCATCTATCACCTAGCCACCCTCCTTGTTTTCCTACAAACAACATATTGGGGAAGGGCTAGATATTCTACATGTGCTATTACTGTTGCAAATCACTCAAGTGAACTATATCCCTATCCAGGAGAGTGAGAGGTCAGACTTGAACTTGAGAATTAGGACAACTTAGTTTCATTCCACATCAAGTCAAAGAACAGCTGCTGAATCTGATGCTAATTTTTAAAATGAAATATGTGGAAATCCCTGATTATTTTCTTCCACACACAGTCCTTTCTTCTTTCCTCTCTGCCCTCAATTGCAACAAAATACTGATGTTTAATTTCAGAGGGGAAGACATTGTCAAGAAGTGCACAGTTTCAAAAACCAAGCTGCATGCTCAGCCACATTTATATATTATATATCCACAGTAAGCTATGAATATCCATAATAAAACCATAACTACGCATAAACCTATAGCTGCTCCACATCATCTTTCTCTGCCTTCTCTGCAGATCTTTCTTGTTAACAGTTACATTCACTTCTCATTTTGGCTTGTCTTGCCACTGCTAAGTTGCTACAGGGGGCAGTGCTCTGGTCAGTGTGCCCTTTTTTTGACTGCGCAGGTCAGGTTTGCATCCAGAGGCTCCTGTCCTGCCCTCAGTCTTCAGGATGTCAGGAGGAAAAGGTATTTATCAAAGAACTTCACAATCTTCACAGCCTGGCACATACAGTGGAAAAAAAAGTACTGCTTCCACAATGTTCGTAGCCTCTTATTGTTATAGAAGAGGCAAGAGACAAATATTTCCTTATTCCTAAAATCTGGTGATAACATAATAAATCCAAAGGACTCTTGCAACAATCTTGTTCTGTTAAAATAATCCAATAGCAAGGCACATTCATACTGTACCAGATCCCTCCTGGTTTGTTTTGTGTGGAACTTCCAGCTTTAAGGTAATTATCTTTCAGGCTGGCTACAACCAGAACCATACATTCTTGAAATCGCAAGAAGCTACTAATGTTGGGGGTTTTATTGCTTTGTATTAATTGGAAATTTTGACGCTGCTCTTACTCCACATCCTTAATGGATATTTGGGAGAAAAAAAATCCCATCTTATTTTTCCCTCTGAGATAAGCGTGTTTTAATTTAAGCCACCTAAAGGTCTGCCAAATAGCCAGACTTTGTAGCTACAATAAAATACTTCCCTGCCATATTTCAGAGCCACAGGTCTACGGGGTCAGTGATACACAAATCCCTGCTGAAGTGACAGCAAGAAAGTGGGTGGAAGCTTTGAGGAGCAACCTGAGTAATATAACCTCACATTTTGTTTGAGCACCATTAGGAGCTGCATTGCTTTTTCTTTGGCCCCAACCAAATGGGAGAAACAAAAAAACTGCTGGGAAATACTTTCAATAAGCCAACAACTTCCTACGTTTCTGCAGTGACTTACTACTTCATAGCAGAATAAATAAGTTAAAGAGGAGATGCAGACAACTCGCTGAAATCCACATCTAGTTGCACTATGTAGCACACCCAAAAACCTGTGAAGGGTCTATCAGCTAGCTGACAGAAATGCTGAAAATCACAGCATATGGATATTTGTACATTGAAGCAGAAGTAAATTTCCATTTTGAAAGCCTCTCAGGAAACAGCTTGCTGGCTGGAGAAAAAGATTTGTGCTTTTACATCTTCTTCTTGCATCAGACAGATGCATTTAGCTGCCAAAGTGGCAGACATTATTCTGGTTACAAGTCATGGGGATAGTTTATTGTTTTATTTGATAGAGAAACCCAAATTGTATTTATAGTCAGTGCAGCACAAAGTCCTTTGCATTAAGGTTAGGAGTGTGCAGAGAATTAAGAATGAATCATTTTTATAACTATACAAGAATTTCCAAACTGGAGCCAGACCATACTGCTTCAAGGTAGCTGCATCACAAATTTGCTTTAGTCCTAATCCAGGGTTACTTAAAAATTGCCTAAAAGCATCTTTAACACTTTAATCCAGGATTTTAATCTGAAGTCATCACTGTCTAAGCCTTACTTGAAGCAATCAGTGCTTAAATGCGGCACCAGTGATGCTCAAGACCTAGGGCTTTCACTGCTGGCATCCCAATAACCAGGCCTTGGGTAAGACTACACTGCACATTTGGACCAAGCAAACCTCCCAGCACATTTCATCTTCACAAGCTGCTGTGAGAATCCCAGACTCACCAGAAACCAGGACAACCATCAGCAAACACCACCCCCCTCCAGCTGATTTTTCTGCTAGCTACATCCACATCCTCTAGCCACCTCCCTTCCTTTTGTCTCTTACAGTGTAAATTCGTTAGTTTATATCAGCTGAGAAGGTATTACTAATCTGGGTGGAGAGTTACTGCTCCCATGTTATCAGGAGTAATTGCTAGTGCATGTTGCCTCTCATCTCCCTCCTGAGCCTTACACAAGCAGCTCAGTGTAGCTCATCCAGCTGGGCCTGGAGAAGAGGCACCCCCAGCCGCTTGCTGCATCCAGCTGTGCTCCATCTGCTTGAGCTATTCTGTGATCCACTGTTTGCATTCACTCCTGAAAGGGTGACAATAAACCTATTTCATCCTGGAATGAAAGAAAGGAGGATGAACAGATGAAATTTGATAGTGTTCAAAAAGAAAGTCTCATGACACAGGCAGGTATCAAAGGACATCCAGAAAGAAAATAGTCCACCTTTGCAGAAACTATGCAAAGCAAACAAACTCACTTCACAATATACATTCATTTCCTTTTTATGTTGTGTGTGGTCAATGTCCATGGTCTTCCTGTTGTTTTTTAGTATTTTGTGCATTTCCTCTAGTGTTTTGCTGCAGAGATCATTGTATAAAGCAAAATTTATGGTTTTTAGCTCTGTTTGCTATCAATGTTAACTGTACATTTATGTTCCTCAGATCAGCAAGGAGGAAAAGAAATTGAATCACTGGAGGAAACCCCTCCAGTTACGCCCATTGCTTGTTCTACAGTGCCTGTGTATATGACACTCAGAAGTCCATAGATGGTTGCATTTCATAGTAACAAGTGCTCCTTGTCATATGGAAAACACATTTGCCCTCTGTTACAGCCGCAGGAAAAGCTGGACATGCACGATCACTCCATATGGCCAGGAATTTGCAGGTACATCCTGTTGTGCACAAGGAATGGAAAAGTACTTCAGCTCCTGTATGCCCCCATTTTGTGCTTGTGGAGGAAGCTTTGAGAGTTTTCCTTCAATACGAAGGGAAATTGGAGAAGAGCTACTTTACTGAATCAAATCTTAATACTGGGACTGATCATCTAGGGTACAGTATAATTTCTAGTCACTCTCTAAGCAGTCTGAGTGCCCCTCACTTTACATGGAGTTCTGACTTCTTGTTCCCTTTTGTTCCATTTCTGAAGTCCTCTTGAGGTGATGCACTGAGGTAGTAATCTCTTCTTAGGGCTTCTGCACGATATATCCCCAAATTCTTGTAGCTGCACAGGGAAAAATAACCCATGTACTGACTGAGCACTGGAAGACATACAGTTAAAGACTCAGTAGGCTGTTTCAGCAAGGGACAGAATAAAAGGCATTCAAATAAAGAAATATATATGGGATATAAATGACAGCTTTGACAGGGAAATGAGAACAACTTTCATGTTTTTATTGCTGCCTTAGAAGCAATTGATAAACAGTACACTTCATATATAAATGAGCATGTGTCAATATATGACAACAAAAATAAATTACAGTGACATAGTATTTAACTTTACAAGGTTGTACAAAATTTCCAAATATGAATAGATTTCAACTTAAAAATTTGAAATAAGTTAAAACTTCAACTATTCCGAAGAATTGAAAAATATACACACAATTTCACTCAATCACATCATTTACAGTATGATTTTTTTTAAGCTGTTTGGTCTTACACACCCATATAATTTTGACTGTATTAGTGGAGTATATCCTGCTATATGCAGCTTTACTGCACTGGGATAGTGAAAGGGGTTCCCTGAGGGCACAGAACAGGCTTTGAGTGTTTATATTTTAAGTAATTTGATTGCATCTATTAACTAGAAATACAAAACTGAAGCATTATTTATCTGTTCTATAAAGAGAGACTGATTTATCTGCTCTTGTTAGAATTTCCATTGATGGTAATGAGAATTTTGAAGAAGGCTTAACAGCAGGATTGAGCTAAACCAAGTCTGTTCCGCCAGGATGAATTAGGTCATATTATTTAATGAAATATTTGAAGAATATCTGTTTTGTATTAGATCTCATTATAGGCTATGCAGCTAGTCATGGCTAGGCACTGAGATATTTGCTTCCACAACTAATGGGAAAATGTATTTGATAAGGTACTTTAAAGTAATAGGATAGATTATGGATTGGTATTTCTAACACCTTGATTATATGCGCTTGATCATTTTATGAAATTTTATGAATATTAAAAGCACTGGACAAAACCTTGTCTGTAGGCGTGTGATAATTGAGAATGCAGAGGGTCTAATTCAAGCTGTAAACCAAAGTAACATAAAAGCAGAGTCATACTGCAGCTGGATGGCTCCAGATACCTTAGACTGGGTAGTTAATTTAAAGCTGTTGCTAAACAACCTCTGTGCACCATCAAAAAGTCAAAGGCTTGATAATTCAGAAACCATTAGTGAGGAAACAGGAAATGAACAAACTGGCACATGTAAGAAAATTGCTCACTTGTCAAAAATGCAAGAAGACGCTTGTGCAGCCAGAGATGAGTCTTAAGCTGTGATGAATTTGGTAAGAAAAGAAAACGAAATCCGACATGTTCATTTGCGTGACTGATTTTTCCCTTTTCTGAGTATGATAAAATGTCTACCAGAATGCTACATCAGTAATCTGCAATCTTGCCTCCAAAAAAAGTGAATTTTATATGAAGATCATTTAAATAAGAAAGAGTTCATAAACAGGCCAGTGATAAGCAATTCCTCATTTCCAATTTTCTCTACTGCTACTTGGAATAAAAGCCAATGCAGTCCACAATGAAGCTGGGAAGGATTTTAGAAGCTGCCTTTGTTGTGTGACTATGCTGTCACTGGGCAGCAGGAAGGAGGAAAGGAGCTGGAAGAAAGCGTGGGCCTTGAGCAATCTGGTCTGGTGGGAGGTGCCCCTGCCCATGGCAGGGGGGTTAGAACTGGATGATCTTAAGGTCCTTTCCAACCCAAACCATTCTCTGGTTCTATGATTCTATGTGCAGCCACCATGCTCCGTCTATGTTCTTCCACAGGAATTCTTTGCAGGCTCGTGCCCTGGGGAGAGAAGGGTGTGGGCCTTGTGGGGGGAGATCTGGGATGCAGATGGGAGGCCACATAGTGCAGCCCCATGCCGTGGAGCAGCGTCCCGGCCACCTCCTGCCGGCCTGGGGTAAAACCTGCATTTCAGAAGCGCATAGGGAGCCTTCCCATCAGCAGGAGCTGGGCCTGGATCAGTCCCCAGAAAACGCTGGTGTTCACCGCTGCTAAGAGAGTGCAGAGCAACTTCACTGAGCAACTGACTGTGTCATTAGGTGAATTAAGAGCAGCCAAAGAATATTGGAGCATATGAATGGAGTCAAAATTTCCTCCTATAGATCTGCATCTAAAGAGAGCCGTCCCAGACTGAGAGGAATGACAGTTTCCCCAAAGGAAAGGATTTGCCTGATGAAGCTTTCTCCCAATTGCTTATCCCTCTTGCAGCTTCCAACTGCAAATTACTTTAATCAAAACAATTACATTTTTCTTAATTGCATGCTCTGTGTTCTGCCCCTGTCTGGGGTTCAGAGAGGAAAAAAGAACATGGAAATATATCTCAAAAGTTCAAGCAACATCTAGTGGTTATGTAAACCTTACCTCACCAACTGCTTGGCACACAGTGTATTATTGTAAAATCAGATATGACTTGTATATCACATAATTTACTTTTTATCTTAACTAGCAAGCCACTCTAAGAGCAGCAACTAAAGAAATGAGTTTATCAGCTTATATTAATGCAATTGTTATCAGGGGCATACAGGGTAAAAGTCATTTGTAGATTACAATAATATATCTGCAAGGAAAGTTCCACACGGGAAGGTGCCACCTGATTAGGTTTATGTGGAGGGTTACATAAAAGAAAAGATGTTAAAGCATCTTGGCAGGAGAAAATCTTTTAAGAGCACAATGTTCCACCGTGATAGTTCCGTGGGAGCCAAGTTTTGACAGCGCATTTTGGGCTGATACCCATGCAAGGAGAAATGTGAGCACTCGTAGGACACCTGACCCAGGCCAGTGTGCTCAGTTTTCTACCAACACACAGCCATCCACCTCCTACCCCCCGGACTGCAGTGCTGGGTCATGGCTGAGTGGAGGATGCCTACAAAAAGCATTTGAGTCTGTCTCTGTGCATCTTCTCTTACTCTTTATTTTTTGTTTGCTGCAAAAGGGAAGGTTCCTCTAAGACATTGCTGCTGAGGAACAAACAATTGCTGTCAGTCATTATAGACCTCTACTCTTCCAATTAACATGCTAGTGTTTTGCAAACGGCTGTCAATATGAGCTAGGAGCCATTATTCTTTCTAAGAATTTACTGAGACATAGAATTTAATTAGTCAGCAGAAGGCTTGCTATGCAGCAAGGCAGCTGTTTGTTAGCAAAAAAAGAGCAACTTGTCCAATAATTTAAAGAATGCTAATATTCTGTACAGGATCTGAGTGGATGGCTATGTCTAGAACAATATATTCCAGACTTTGGGTGAATGTTCAGGTACTGCCTTTTCATGTAGCAGAAGGTGAGGGTCTCCCTTCTGATGCTTCTTAATTACTTCATCAGTTTACAGTAAATTCAGCTCCAATGGTTTTGGCTGAAGACAGTGATACAGTAAAATTACAAATTCCTTTTCATGAAAGAGATTGCTGACTTGCTTAATTACTGCATGTAATTTCTCCACATGCTTCAAAATCAAAATGAAGAAGGAAAATATCAATTTATTTAATATATCCAAGCCTTAAAAGCATATATTCAGATATTGTCTCTGGAACGTATTTTGCTCCATAATCAGAACAGAAAGCTTTCAAGTAATAGGAACAGAAAAACGTATCAGGAAACACATAAAGTATGTTCATCAGATTCCTGTAACGTTATCTCTAGTTCTATCACAAAAATACCCACTATCTCCAAACAGAAGCAGGAAGCTTATGACTCTTTCTTGTAACAGCTTGCCTGCCCTGGTGCGGTCCACACCCTTCCCCAGTGGGTGGAAGGGGTGGGAGCTCACTTCCAGCTTCACGCCAGGCAGTGTCCCGTGACTGCCGGTCGGGAAGAATTGGGGTGAGAGGCAACTGGGTGAGGGGACAGGGGACACCTCCAGAAAACCAGGGATAACGCATGTCAAAGCAATTATGTCTCCTTCACTCCTTCCAACACCTGCAGCTTATAGCCATCAAAATTCACATTATATTTAGTATGTTTTTAGTTCTTTCAGAAAGAAATCTATGGTAAATCGTGCCTCTTTTTGAACTACATGTTTGAAAACACACTTTTGTCCATTGAGAATATGGATTTCAAGGATCCTTGCCTATGCAGCTTTCTTCAGAGAGCAGCTGTGAATCTCTAGTCTTGATACTTCACCTCTAATGATGTCTGTCAATCTACACTGCACACAGTACAAAAAAGGCACAAGTGCCTACCAGTTGAAGTTTCTCTTGCATTCATTGGCGTGCTAGTTCTTCATACTGGTAATTACTGTTTCACAGCAGGAGGCAAAACACATGAGCTTAAGTCTCTGCAGTACCAATAACTGCTCTACTTAATGCAGCCATACTTTGAAAACAAGTGTGAAAAAACCCTCCATCATATGCAGTGAACTGTATGGGCAGAGCAGGAGGAAATAGAGCCTGTTCTGTCCTTAAACACAGAAGCTTTTGTTCAGATTAGCCTATGGTCAAGAAACCACACTTGTTTTGAGTAAAGGAACCAAATATTTACTCAGAGATACTTCTACAGCCTGAACAGTGGAAAGATTTTGTCCTAATTTCACTTGTAAAAGAAACATTGTAAATGAAGATACGAGGTGAGTAAATAGGATGTCTTTGTGAATCAGAAAAATTCATGCCACTGGAGCAAAAAAACTCCTTAACTCCAGCTACATCTAATTTTGTGCAAGTTTGCAGGTGCTAAAAAATAGCATACTTCACTATTAATGGTAGAGGGTATTGATCGGGTAGAATACTGAATATGTGTATGTAGTGAATATTTGTGTTCAGTAGGAGGGGACTGAACACATGAAAAATGAAAGTAATGAGTAGAGAAAAGTACTGAGCATCAGCAAATATGGCACAAGTCTGTTTCTTGTGACGTATCTGCAAACCCCAGAGTTCAGGGTAGGGCCCAAAGTAAATAGGGTTACATCTTTTACCCTCATAGTGTTAAGTGATCTGTGCCACAACGATAATAATTCTTAAAGTGGATTCATTAAGCACGAATTAATGAAGGCCATTTCCTCATCCCTCTGACATCTCTAGACTAGGTAGCATTTGAGTGACTACAGGTACTTTGTTACCCAGAGATTTCAATCCAGAAAAAAAAAAATAGTCTCAAGAGGACCGGATATTTCAAAGCCACATAAGGAATCAGATTCTTGTCCAGAAACTTTGTTTCCAGGATAGTGTTAAAGCTTTCAGATCTTACGAATATTTTAAGTAAATTAACTTATGCTTTTATGAATGATTTGAAAAATAAATTTAAGTTCTCTCTGTGCAATAAGTTCTTGTGCTTTTCTGACTATTAGCCATGGGTGAGTAACAATTACCAGAGCATTGCCAGCACTCTTTCATTCCAGATACTGCACTAAGTAACCTTTGTCCTGAGAAGAGTAAGAATTTCCCGTCAAATTACTGGAAAATGCATATGAGCATGGACAAACTAATCCTGCTTTCTTATTAATGCCTAGTTATGTAGTCCTAGACTGCTGCAGGAAGGATCTCTTCATAGAGGCCTGAGTGGGGTGTCGGGCTCTTTTGTCAACAGAGTAGTGATAGTGATGCGTGCTTTTGGCTTACAGACTCATTCATACACTGAACTTTTTTGGGCACTGTTTACATGTGTGTATTCACCCTTATGCAAGGCGGATGTTCACATCGATAAAACTTTAAATGTCTTGGGTATTTTCCACACTTTCTGCCAAGTTGAATAAACTGTGTAGCTTCACTAGCTTGGAAAAAAGCTAGCTCTTCTCACCAACGTTGAGCTGAATGGTTTTATCACCTTTTTTGGAAGACCTTCCCTGAGGCCAGCATCATACAAAGCAGTTAAACTCAGTGAGGTTTTTACTGTTTATACAAAACCAGTAAAGGGTGAATGATACGCTATGCATTTCTCAGTCCTACTGGGCAAACAAGGTTTTTAAGCTTGCACAATTCCCCCTGTGGGACTGGCACATGAAAAGTATCAATCATTCCATGCAAAAGCAAGGGCAGAGCAACAGGATGGGGTGAGAGAGGTTGATAATTTTTTCCTTCCTTTTCAAATGGGAGGATTTTGGTTAAGCTAATGGAGTTAAATCTAGTGCAGTATTGATGCAATAGCTCAATAAGTGAAATCTGTTTGTGCATTTCTAAATTTTGGGTAATGTCTGAAGAGCCAGTGCAATGAACTGAAAACACCAAATTTGGAAATAAAGACAATGCAATTGGAAAAACATGCACTGAGAAAAGATATGGAGAGTTTTCTTGCAGCCAAGTTAAGTAGACTTAAACAGAGTTCCGCTGTCAGTTACGACTGATTAGGCATCAAAGGCAATGTTAACCATGGCTGATAATTTCAGCAGGAACCTTTATATACACCTGTATAGATAGCTTTAGATGTGTGTGCATCCCTGTATTATATGTACATGCACAATACTATCTTACATGTTATCCTCAGATATACAGGGTGCATAAAGATGTATGGGTATAATGTGCATACTACATGACATGCTGGAATAAGCCATGAAATAAGTAGCACTTAATGTTTTCCTGTGTCACCTGTACTCCTTCCATAAACAATCTCTGTCAGAGCTAACTGAAGCTCCTCCAAGCCATTTTAGTATTTAAAATTAAGCAGAAAAATCCTCAAGCACATTGAGGAAGGCATCTGGAAATAACTACAGCAATCTTTCTTGAGGGGAAATAAAAAATTACAATCTATATTATATTTTGAATGTAAAACATGGGTGGTGAAAAGCAGTCAAAGTCCTGAATGCCGCTATGGCACAGCCAATGCATTTGTCGATTAAGACTCTGAATGCCTGTCAGTGACCTTAAATACTGTGATGGTCAATCCCAGACAACTGTGGTGCCAAAGTGTATGAAATGGAATGAATATAATGCATAGTTCCAAACACACCTATTCATACTCAACTTGTTTCCAGCAACTAGCATGACTGGATGAGCTACTCCATCTCCTTACTTTAAAAACTGAAGTATGAAAATGCCCAAGTATCAGAAATTACCAATTGGTATTTTCCCCACTATCTGTCTGGCATCTCCTAAAAGTAGAAAAGTGCAGAACCTGCAAATGATATATGCCCAAGGAAGAAAATCCTAACTATATAAGGTTTTTAGTTCTATGAAAATCTGAATATGACACATGCTTTAGCTAGGCTTCCAAATAGAAGTGTTTGGGTATCACGGGAGTCCAGTTCAGGAAACAGAAAAGGCAGCCATCATTAGAAACAATCTGCAAATATATATCCCTTTGACTTAATTCCAGAAGCAAGTGCAGTGGTACTTGCTTGGGGAAATACATAAAACATGAAAGGAATATATAAAATAGAAAAATAAAAGAAGCTGGAAGCACGTTGTGAGAAGGGACAGCACATTTACATGGGCCAAAGAATATTCAGGTACCACAATAAAGATGTATGTTTTCAGAAATTTTCAAATGCATTAAAGTACGCATTGATTCATGAACTGCTTGAACTTCAAACTAGTGGAGGCTTGCCAGGACATCCTGAGGGTCAGGTCATCTCCAGCAGCCCCAGAGAAGGTCAGGCCTGGTGAACAGACAACTTGTCGTACAGACCATTTCTGCCAGTAAGGATCTGGAACATGTGAAACCCACTGCAGTTCTTTTTTATAAGTCTGATACATCTTTAGAAAAGAAAGTATCAGACTTGAACACTAGAACTGCTGCAGCTAGCAATGTGCCTTCTGACAGTCTAAGAGCAGATTAACTTTGCACAGGAGTATTCTGAAAGGAAAGAAAAAGCCTGATACCAAGACAAACTTTTAAAACACCTTTTATGAAAAGTATCTGGGAGCCATTTGGAGGAGAATGAGGGCTTGAAATCTCAAACATAAATTTCAGTAGGGATGCATAAATAGTCAGATGGCCAAGGGGGCAAGAGAAATGCAGTTTATAAATAGTTTAGCATGATACCCTATGTCTATCCTTATTGTATATATGGTTGCATGATGATAACCATATGTTCAAAATTACTGATGCTGCTGATCAGGAATATAAAAAATAATAATTTCCTTTTACCTTCTGTAGAGGCAAACTGAGTGTACTTTGGGACTTCTTATTCTTGTATATACAAGAAGTATTCAGTTCTCATATATACAAGGTTGATAATGAGCCAAGACTTTTTAGAATATTCTTGCAGAAGGAAATAAACAAGACAACATAAATTAAGTTGTATATGATAGAGAAAGGTCACCAACTGACTCAGAACATCTGTCTGGGTATCTTAACAAAACTGCCAGATTCCTTTAGGTCATTTATTGTTCAGGATCTATAGATCTACAGGCTTAGATCCTGGGAACTGCTCAGGCCTTTCCTATATTTGTGTAGGTTTAGAACACACTGATCTGCAGTTTACATTTGCAGGAAGTGTGTTATGCTGGGATAGGACAAAGTGCTTCATGCACCACGACACCTGTCCCTGGGTCTTTGGATCAGACATTTCTCACAGCGTATACTGATACACAGGTTATAAGCTTCTGCTAACAATTTTATACTGAGAAAGTGAAGCACATATTATAATGTATTTTGTTGTCTTAGAGCTGTTGAGACGCTGACAGTGATTGGGGTCTATCCTACGACAACTCAGTGGGTCCTGTCTGGCCATCACTTCTGATTTTTTGATCCTCTTCATATGGAGTCTAATCTTGTATTATTGCAATTAATGGGGATGGTACCTGGTCTCTTAAAAGCCAGGTCTCTACGTGAGGAGTGTTAATTGGACTGAGCTGTTCATCTGCCCTCATAATGATGCTTTCTATCATGTTTCTGACTTAGTTTTCCTCGAAGCCGATGAAATATTACATCATTTGTACTTCTTAGAAGTAGTGCTGTGTCAGATTGTACTTCTTGGTCTCACCTTGCTCTTCTTCCACCACCTATCATGTGCACCTCTGTTCCTAAATAATATATCCACTTGCCCATATAGCTAAAATTTTTGTGTGTGCATGGGTTTAAACAAAAACATAAACATAAAATACAAATTAGTTTGATCCCCACTGCATTGGTAACACAGCCAAATTCTTAATATTTTATAATGCATATTCCATTAAATAAATAATAACTAAATTGATCTATGCTACAATATGTGTATACATACACATTTTAAGATGCCTGTTAATAACATTTTAAAGCCTGTTCACACATCAAAAGACAGGTTGTTTATTTCTCTGTTAAAACAATCCAAGGGTTTAACTCTTCCTATTATGTAAACAGTGGTGACAGCTGCTTTCAAGGAAGCTTAAGTTCATTAAAAATACTAGTTTCCCATTGTAAAATCAATACTAATATACCATAAACCCCCCTGATGAACTCTGGCTTCCTTACATGCTCTCATATTTTGTGTATTAGGGGCACAGCACTACTCTAGGTATCAGAAGATAATAATATGGCAATATATATAGATATAGATATTTATTTAAATGTCAAAACATTAGGTAGGTCAACTTGAGTAATGAATATATCTCAAATATATGATTCTTTCTATAAATAAAGGTCATTAATTGTCTTTGAAACATGGGTGCCTTGTAAGACTTTGGTTGTATCTGGCTACCAAACTGGTAAACCATTTCTGGGTATCTTTAGCTCAAAACGCACTTGTGACTTATAGATGAAGCTTTAACTTTTTCTTGTGTTTTATACTAAACTTGTACTTGCAGTAGACTTGCAATATCATTTACAAGATAACCTTTAAGTAAACACTTTAAACAACTCATATAAAAGAAAATTTGTACGTCAAGAGTATTTTTTAGTGACAAGAAAGATAGGTATACTCTATTCATTTCTCAAGCAGACCTTAATGAATCACTTTAAAAGGACACTACAGCTGAAGACTGAAGAGCAATATTTATCAACATTAAATAAAACATTTGGTGAAGTATGTATAAATATTTCTTCATATGAACATAACACAAAATTAAATAGTTCAGATACACAGACACCATTTAATATATTTCCACTGTTGTCAAATTCATCTGTAAACACCATCTCACACTGAATACAAAAGCAGCTTTAACATCAGTTCTGTGTTCACAACACTGATGCCCCTTTGTAAAAGAAGGTATTTGTTTTGTTTTATTTTCAGCAAAATAAGAGTCTAAGCAATAAAAAAAGTTTTGGTCAGTTCAAAGGAGAATACAAAATTATCTTTCAACATGTAACTAAATCAAATTCAGAACAATAGTTTAAAGTACAATCCTTTCCCCAGGGGATCTCTGACTTTTATAAATCATATTTGGTGCAGACCACATCACAAATACCAGGAAGTACTGGTCATGTCAAAGCTATAAATATTAAAGCCCTTGTAAAATTTTCTTTATGAAAAATTGCCAGGTTACAAATTGGCAATATCAATGTTTTTTGCAACACCAAATAACCTGGCATTAAATGGATTTAGGTGCACTTCTCCTGATGATTTTTAAAACAGGTTCTGGAAAAAAACCATTTTTTAGTGAGCATCCTTCACGTGCAAAAATAAAGCATTTCTTTCACACAAATCTTCTGCATCTGAAGATCACCTGGGCAGACAGTGGGGGGGGGGGGGCTCCACCAGCTTCAGATATAAAATTACAACCTGAGCTTTCACTGGAAGCTATACAGGTACTGTGCACTGGATCTCAGGTGGCTCTGAGAACGGTGGTGCATCCACATGGTGCAAGTCAGGACAAGGTGTTTCAGCATCTGTGCATGCTCTGACAGCAGCAAAGCCGCCCAACCAGGAAACAGCGCTCCTGCTACTGGCTGCACCCGCCTGGTTCCTGAGCGAGTCCCTTTGAGCACTAGCACTGTGCAACCCAGATGTGGGCTCCGACCATCCCACACCCTGCAAAGATAACTTCACATTCTGCCCTGAATGTAGCCTTCAATTCCTTTCACCTTTGTATCTTTTAAAGAGGTGTGATCACTCTGGGGAGAGATACTGGGCTCAAGATTAAGGTTTTACTGGGCATGTGCCCCATTAGGAAACTCTGTAGGCCATTAGGTTCACAGGGTTCAGTTCTCTCCATTTGAAATGTGGGCACCATGCTTTGATTTCAAAGATAAATTTGAATTTCAGGTGGCAAATGATATATGCATTTATAATATGACTTTCTGGGGGTTTGTTTATTTTTTTATTTCACTCACATGTAATTGTGATGGGGGGCCCTGTAAAACCTAAACCAATAGATTACCTCTTTCCTGGTATGTGTGTAGTTTAGAGGTGTGAATGTATGCTATACATACAAACACACTCACACACATATATATAACATGAGCTGCACACATAGATACTCGGCAATCAGGAATCAGGGGTACAATTAACAATACACCAGAAGAGAAGTAGACAGGAAACTCTACCTGGACAACAAGAAGCAATTTTGCAACCTATACAGTGTCTCAAATAATTACATAATCCTGTTTCGCTAGCTTGCTACATCTGTATGTGACTTGAATTGTAAGTTGTTGGATTCCTTGGAAATAGAAGAGTTGGGCTAGCTAGATGTGCTTACCTGAGATCCCAGAGTTGACTATAATCAAAAAGCTGGGCAGATCGGTAATGGGTTTATAATTGCTATACAGCTTCTTGCAAATTTGTAGGAAAACTTTATTAAGTCTGTCATTCCTCAGTAAAAACGTTGAAGTTTGTGAGTTTTTGCTCAATGCATACTTGGTTTTTATATTAAACTGGATTTATTAAAAGGATACGTAAGCCTGGCAGCTGCTTTCACATCTTGATGCTTAAATATTTAAATAAGCACCCTGGAACCACCCTCCCACCCCAACTCATCCTATTCCATCCCATCCCTTCCCTTTTTATCCCGTCCCATTCTGTCCTGTCCCATGCCATCCTGTTCCATCCTATCCCATCCTGTCCCATCCCATTCCCACTTCATTATTTTTTTCAATTGCTTAAAAAATACTATTCTATGAAGCCTCCCTGGGGATCCGCTTATGAAAAATGACAGACTGCCTCTGCTGATACTGCTGTTTGCGTCGTTTCCGTTTGTCACACTGGCACAGCAGTAGCATCTTGAAAGTGTTTCTGAATGTTTTGTTACACAGTGCATAGCACATGGGGTTCACTGTACTATTGATGTAGCAAAGCCAGTACCCCAGGTTCCAGAAAGTTTTGGGGATACAGCTGCAAAATGTGTTCACCAGAACCATTATGTTATATGGGGTCCAGGTAATGATGAAGGCAAACAAAATGGCACTAAGTGTTTGTGCCGCTTTCTTTTCTTTGATAAGTGACATTCGTTTTCGCTTTGTGATCTGACTTCTGGTCTTCAAGGCGAACTTTTTTGCCAGGGTTGCTTCCTTGAAGGACAAGGGCAGGGCTGCAGATGTCTTGGTCACTGATGAGATGCCATCAGAATCTGTGGTTGTCTCCGCCGACCCTGGCTGAATTGGAAGCTTAGAAAAGCTCTTCTGGAAATTCCCACCATCCTGAACGCTTTTGGGAGGGTGCAATTTTTTAGGTTTCTTTTCCTTCGATTCAGTGTCGGATTTCTGCAGTTCATCCCCTGACTCATGCAAATCTTCTGAGGAGGGGAGTTTTGTAGAATTGAGGATGGCGCTGTGACCAGGAAGCTTCAACACGATTGAATAGATGGCTCTGGTCTCTGCAGCGATGTCTTCCTCGTCAGAGGAGGCTGAATTTTCAAGGGAAGCAGCAGCATCATTGTTGTTCCAGCTGTCACTGCTGCTGTGCTCTTGATCCCCCTGGTCTGTGTTGGGTTCCCAGCTTTTCATTGTGAGCCAGAAGTGGCAGCGTCCATATTTCCTTCGGGTGGAGCGTTTCATGCTCTGTCGTTGCAGCTCATAGCTGCTGCAGCTGCGGGAGCTGCCTGTCTGGTGTACGAAGCGTGCTGCCTCTGCTTCACTGCCCGAAGCCTGTAGCCCTGCTAACTCTTTGGTGCGTTTCTCGGTCTCCTTGTAGATCCTCCAATATAAAATACTCATAATGGTGACTGGCAAGTAAAAGGCAGCTATGGCAGTGCCAAAAGTGATGACAGGTTCACTTAGAAACTGGATGAAACATTCATCAGGAGGCACAGTCCTCTCCCCAACAAAATACTGCCAGAACAAGATGGCAGGGGCCCAAAGAACAAAAGAGACAATCCATGCTAAACCAATCATTACCCCAGCCCTTTTGGTTGTTCGTTTGGCTCTGTATGTAAGTGGCCTAGTGATGGAAAAATACCTGTCAAAACTTATGACAAGGAGATTCATGACAGAGGCATTACTGGCAACATAGTCAATAGAGAGCCAAAGATCACAGGCCAAGTTTCCCAAAGCCCAGTGGTCCATGATGATGTATGTGGTGTAAAGATTCATGGAAATAACACCGATGATCAGATCTGCACAGGCAAGACTCAATAAGAAGTAGTTGTTTACTGTTTTCAGTTGTTTGTTAACTTTAAATGCAACAATCACTAGGACGTTTCCTATGATGGTCACCAGTGCAAGGATCCCAGTGAGGAAAGCAATCAAAACTACTTGCCAGACTGTGTGTCCACCCAGAGGGTCTTTGCTTGTGGCATTTAGGGACACGTTTGCTGATTCCACAGTGGAGAGGAGAAAACTCTCTGTGGTCTGAGGGAAATCATAGCTGCCAATGAGTGATGCTGCTTCATCAAGAAGTCCTGGTCCGTATGAATCTCTCTTCCAGAAGGAGCTTACATTTGAAAACAGGGGCAAAGCTGAACTGTTATTTTGCATGATCATTGTGGCTCTCTGACATAGTCTGCAGCAGAGAAAAAAACAAACAAAAACCAAGTGAACAGGTGAAGAAAGTAAATAGATAACCATCCTCACACTCATACATAAAATACCTTTAGCACTTTGAAAGACGTCTTTAAAAGCCACGCTATTCGTGACATATTCCAAGTCAAGTGTGTACATGACAGTACTCAGCTTATGGCTGTGGTTTATGTGAGCCCTTCGTAGTAATCACATAAAATTTCCTTAAAAACATTCAATCACAGAAGAACCAAAATCCTAGGACAAAATGAACCCACACTAGTATTAAAATGCTCCACTCTAACTTAATTAAAACACTCCCTGACAGATCTTCCCTGAACTCTACATCTCAACAGCTTACTATTCTGGAGCCTTTACAAACTAAATGCCAGACATATGCAGCCACATATCCTCCCAAGTCTGAATCAGTGCTGGTCTCCAGTGCTATTCTGGCACTAGCAAAACACTGCCCCAGTCTCTGCTGCCTCTACCTGCTGCTGCTGCCAAACAAAAATATTGTTCTGTCTGTCTAAAGATACAAGCCAGCATTGTTTCACTGTGTCAAGCTACTCTAACCTGTGAGGCTGCAGAGATCTTTTCATTTCCATCTACCTGATAAAGGTACTAGAAGTTCTCATTAGTACTTTTGGCACATGCCAATATTCATTTCTCATGCACATTTTTATACTTGAACTAAGGATTTTGTACATCTAATGACTTCAAAATGTCTTTGGGGCAACACATGTTAAAATTTGCTTTGAAAATATGGTCTCTAGAGTCAGAAATGTCAAAGCAATCATTATACACACTAGGAAAAGAGGAAAAAACATGAAAGGGATTAATAATTAAGCTTCATAATCTTATTTCCCTTATTTCATTAACTTTGTGATCAGCTGACTAGATTCATTGTAATAAATCAATTATAGCATCAAGAAACAAGAATTCTGATGAAAAAATCCATCACCAACCGTAAATATTGAACAAAATGTGCTGTCAATATGCTGAAATGTTTGTTTTCCAGATATGAATCCTTCCAGAATCAGTATGTTATGGTACGAGGTAATAAAGAGCACCACAATGCACTGGTGTTACACAAAATATTTACCCAAACCAGGAGGTTTTGATACTTTAATTAACTTCTAAATTCAGTATTCCCTTGACCTGTACTTGGTTTTGCTAGCAAGCCGTAAAACACAACATGATCTTAAATGGTGCAGTTTCTTTGACATATGGAATATACGGACCAACAATGCGTTCCCTTAGCTCATGCACAATAACGAACACAAGCCCCCCATATTTTGATATCTAGCACAAATGAGATAATAATTTCTCCCTTTATTAATAGGAAGACAAGGTTACAATGATGCTGCCTTATTTTAATCTAATTCAATCAACTTTTAATTTGTTAATCACAGGATGCAAAAATCATAACACCACCACAATAACAACAATAAATATTGCTGTGGGAAATCACACAGTTAAATTTAACCCTGTTCCTCATTAAAAGATTGACAATTTGGAGCAATTAAAAAAATTTTGGAAAAAGACAATGGCAAGACTTTTATGAACTACAAACCGACATGGATAACTGATTTTCTTAAAATCAAAGTAGGTTGAAACTAAACTTTGTCATTCCAAGTTTTCATTTCTTTGCAAGGTTCATATCATAGAATCATAGAACAGTTTGGGTTGGAAGGGACCTTAAAGATCATCTAGTCCCAAACCCCTGCTATGGGCAAGGACACCTTCCGCTAGACCAGGTTGCTCAGAGCTCCATCTAACCTGGCCTTGAAGACTGCCAGGGATGGGGCAGCCATAGTTTCTCTGGGCAACCTGTGCCAGTGCCTCACTACACTCACAGTAAAGAATTTCTTCCTAATGTCTAAATCTACCCTCTTTCAGTTTAAAACCATTCCCCCTTGTCCTGTCACTCCATGCCCTTGTGAAAAGTCCCTCTCCAGATTTCTTGTAGGCCCCTTTAGGCACTGGAAGGATGATGTAAGGTCTCCCTGGAGATCTGTTGAGGTCATGTTGAGCTTCTCATCAACCAGTGTGAAAGAAATGTGCAATTTAGAATTAAATTTGAGGCAAAAAGACATTCTGAAAATTTATCAAGCTGCTGCTCTAAAATGTTTAATGGTTTTTTTTTGCATTTTAATTGTTCCTTTGCCAAGAAAATCCAAATGAACTTTTCTGACTCAATTTCACCATGTCCTTGCCACCTATTAGAGAAGCTGTGGAACAAAACAGATTTCCTTTTTTTTTCCTCAAAGCAAAATACTTCTGACTACAGAGGTGGTGTACTTCAGGCCACCAAGCATACAGTACAGCAACATGTCCTCACTGATCCCTGCTATATTGGTTCAAAGAAGCTGAAGAAGTTAAATCTGCACTGTGAGAGATAGACTTATCCTGCATAATTAAATGAAAGTCTGAAGAAAGTAATTTGCAAAAAGGCAAGCAGAGGTCTGGATTGGAAGCTCTCTTGCCTTTTTTTTATTCACACCCCCTCAGGCACACTCATACCAGCTCATTCCCTCACCTTAACCAAAGACAACATTCATTTACATGTCTACAAAATTGGAGATTCCACATATTCAAAAGTTAAAAATGAAGGCCTATGAAAATTCAAGGTACAAGAACATTCTCCTTTGGCAAAGACTGTAAAGCAGCATTCAAGTTTGGCTTGCCCTTTCCAATGCACGGGTGAAACAAAGTTCAGCTGTGAGCAACCACTTACACAAGCGCTGATGAAGCTCTCACCAGGTGTTCATGGGCCAGTGTGGTTACTCACAGTGGGGAAAAGATCTTTAACTCAAATACGATTGCTGGAAACCATCTTTCTTGCAATGTTTTACTTAGGAAGCAGGCATCTTTTCCAGAGCTGTCAGATGAGGTGAGGTCAAAACCAGAATAGTATGACAGATTTGAAGTAATGATATTTGCTAAATATATGCCAGAAATGATTATTATTATAGGGTGCAGACTTTCCATCACTGATGTTAAAGACAGAGAGCAGAAGATGAAAGACAGAAAGACTCCTCTCCGCAGACATACGCTTGTGAAACCTTGACAAGGTAACAGCCAACATAGTTAAGTATTGAGTGAGAAGTCTAGCAGGTAAATTTATATGGTGATGACATCATTGTGCTGCTTTTTCATTAAAGACCAAGCTTGTTTCTTATAATACACAAGAAAGGACCAGGCAGAAGATACTGACAAAGGAAACAAAACTTTCAGGACAGGGCATAGAATAAACCGCAATATAATTTAGAAGTGATGCTAGAAATTAGAAGTGATGGTAGAAATAACGCTATTGCTAGGAAATAAAAATTGTTGACAGTTCAGGAGTAATTCCCATTTTTGTTGCATAACACAACCATAAAACAACCTATGTGTTAACCCTGGAGGTTCAAAACAGCTACTGCATACAAGATACAACTAATCTTGGAAAATTAACGTGTAAATGCTGCTCTATCGCTAGGTCTGTAAAATGATTGTGAATTCTGTTTAACTGTAGACTTTGAAATGAAGTTTAAATGTAAATTAATCAATAAATCCCTTCAGAAAGGCCATGCTTTAAAAGACTCATTATGAGGAAGCCTGAGAAAGCCATACTTCAGCTGCAGTCTTTCAGATGCTGACCAGGTGCTGGAACCAAACCTTTCAGTTCTCCCATCCCTGGACTTCAAAGTAACTCCTCCAAGCCACTGCTTCAATGAAAACCTGCACAGACCTTAGCAGTCCAGTAACTGAGGAAGAGGAGAAATTGAGAGCTACCTGCTGTCCACTGCAATACTGCACGCTGAAACTCAGCTTTTAAAACTCCTCAGGCATTAAAGGGACCCCTAAACTCACACTGGCTGGACTATTTGATAAAATGGACATCCTAGCAGGACAATCTTTTGTTATTCTGGCTCTTCTACAAGCTTCTGTAACTGCACCGCTTAATTCAATAAAAAATGTATTACCCATATGTTCATCTGCACAGAATAAACCTGTCACACCACCACTATCATAACATACCAGATCAGCGCAACCGGATTTTCTTCCCTTCAGGAAGCCAAAGCAAGGTAAATTATCCATCATTTTCCAAACCTGTCCTCTATTTTCTGCTTTCTCTCTAAGAAGTGCTACAGGAAAGAGAGAGTGGCCTGGGTTCAACAAAGCAACAGCGTGATCCACAGGGCAGCTGGCCAGTGCCTGCCTGGCAAGCCAAGCTCAGAGACAGAATGATGTGCCACCAAGCAGGAAAGCAGCCACAAATATTTTGGTAAAACAAACAGTGAGCACAGTGTGAGTGAGGCAAACAAACCAAACCGTGACATGATTATAGGTTTGTATACCAGGGTAAGAGTTTACAAATTGTTGGTACCATACATTACAGTACAATTTCAAGCCAGGGAGTAACAAAGGAAACTTTTTTTAGCCCAAGAATATATAATTACTTTACCTAAGATTACTGCTATCCTGTTCACTGTGGGTTTTTTTTTTGTTTTGGGTTTTATTGTTGTTGCTCTTGTTTCTGCTTAATAAGAGCTTACAAAAGGTACAGGCCAGAGAACACCAGAGGCAATGTACACTTCCTAGCATTATTCAGAAAAAGGGTAGGCCCAGCACAGACAATGGTTGTACAAACTTTCACATACATCCTTCCCAAGGTACCTCTGCTCCCTGCCCCACTGGAGGGATGGCGATACTAAATATCTCACTAAGCCCCACTGGAGAGGATGGAGAAAGGAGCTACAGAAATGGTCACAAACTTCAATAACTGGTTATAACACAGATTTAAAAGCCTGGATTTTTGGAATAGTCTAATTCATTGCACATTGCTGTAAATAGAAAGCAAAACAGACTAGACAGTTCTGTCACACATTTCCACCCCGTTTAATTTCTCTCTGCTTATTTCATATTTCAGCAGTTTTGTGAATACTTCATATTTGTTTACTAAATTTTTACTTTTCCTTAAACCTTCCTATTCACAAACACACAACCTTAATTTTTGTGGAGAAGTCTATTTTCTTGCTGTCCTTAAAGGACCCCAAGACGCATTTTTTCTGGGAAGTCAGATGGCAGTCTCTGGGCTTGGCTATATGTGAGCTCATAACCAGCAAGCCTTTGCGACTGAAGGATTTCACATCTCATTTGATTGCACAGACAAGAAAATCGCTTACCTTATTTTCCATTTTCCCCTGCATTGCTTCTCTATCCACATTAGCCTAGACAGCAGAGAACTCCATGCAGTGAATTACAAAACTGTTTTCTAATGTAAAGAAACCAAGCCTTCAGAATGCTTAATGCCGTGTCCTAAACTAGCACATAAGGTTTGTTCCAAACCTCGTATTTGGTAAAATAAAAATACATATGAATTTTGAAGTTTTCCTGAAATTATTCCAAGGTTACATATACCTATTTTTCAAACCACACAGAGGCTTTTTTAAAAAAACACCAACAAAAAACCCAAAACAATGAAGTATTTTAAAAACTTGTATTGGAAAAAAAAAACTATGCAAGTATTCACACTAGCATTCATGGTTTTACACTTCTTATATAGCAGCTCGCATCACTTGCAGCTAGTGTAGCATGCTAGAGGATTCCTAGTGAATGTGTATGTGATAGCAGAAAGAGTGTAATTATCAGTGAACAGGACCTCAGATTTTTCATGCCTTACCTATACTGATGATTAAAGATATTACGCTCAATATGGTTTTGCATCTTTGCAGAATGAGAATACAGAGCCATAGAAACTGATAACATTATGAAATGCCCTGGCCACTGTTGACTCTTTGAAGATACAAACAAGTAACTGATATACTCTTATACTTTCATATATATGTACATATACACATAAGAATATATACATACAAATATGGCACACATAATGTGACAAAAGTATGTGTATAGATTGCTGCAGATGAAAGCATATGTATGTATATGCATATATGTATACACAAACATATATCTGCAGATATATATGTAAATACTTTTGTCACATTATTCCAAATTTTGTGATAAGGGAAGACTATCTTTCACTAATTAGCTATCAACTTGATATAGATAAAGCTCAGTTTAACATCCCACTAACACTTCAATCCAAGCCCATTCATTTTCCATGCATGAAGATGTTTTGCTTATGCCTGCTAAAATTAACTATATTTAATGACAGTGCTTTAAAATTGCCTTTGTGATTAAGGAATTAGATTTACTTATTATTTGTTAATTGTGTTGCTGCTGTTAGTGTGTGAGGACTAGCATGAGCAAACTAGGAATTAGTTTCTTTAATCCTGTGTATTGTTTTCATTACTTTGGAGAACATTTAAAGAACCTAATGCACAGCACCAAGATACCTGATCTGTCTCCCTGGCTGCCCTGCAAGCAAGGGGAGACAGGGAGATGCTAGCTCAAGTGTTCCTGCTGGGATGTGTAAGGATGCCACGCTGGGAGCACCTGAAACTGAAATTTATTATCTAAAGCTGGGAAGAGCCTCTTTTATGCCTTAATTTGCCAATTAGCTTTTGCCAAACATCTAACTTTGCCTTCACTTGGACTGAGAGGCTTACGCTCATACTGCCTAGCTGTACCTGAAGCATCCACTGCAGGCCTTGACCGCTTACACTGTATTTGCTTTTACAATGTTTGCTCTTCCAAAAACTTTACTTCATGTAGCACGAACCCTCCCTCCACTGAGTGTTTTTATGTACAGACCAGTCAGTCTCACCTCTGTGCCTGGCAAACTCTTGGAGCAGATTCTCCTGGAAGGCATGCTAAGGCACATGAAAAACAAGGAGGTGGTTGGTGACAGCCAGCATGGCTTCACTAAGGGGAAATCCTGCCTGACCAATTTGGTGGCCTTCTACGATGGGGCTACAGAACTGATGGACAGGGGCAGAGCAGTTGATGTCATCTACCTGGACTTGTGCAAAGTGTTCGACACTGTCCCACACGACATCCTTGTCTCTAAATTGGAGAGACATCAATTTAATGGGTGGACCACTCGGTGGATAAAGAACTGGCTGGATGGCCGCACGCAAAGAGTTATGGTCAATGGCTCAATGTCCAGCTGGAGACCGGTAACGAGTGGTGTCCCTCAGGGATCAGTGTTGGAACCGGTCTTGTTCAACATCTTTGTTGGTGACATGGACAGTGGGATTGAGTGCGCCCTCAGCAAGTTTGCCGATGACACCAAGCTGTGTGGTTCGGTTGATACGCCGGAGGGAAGGAATGCCATCCAGAGGGACCTTGACACGCTTGTGAGGTGGGCTGATGCCAACTTTATGAAGTTTAACCATGCCAAGTGCAAGGTCCTACACCTGGGTCGGAGCAATCCCAGGCACAGCTACAGGTTGGGCAGAGAAGAGATTCAGAGCAGCCCTGCAGAGAAGGACTTGGGGGTGTTGGTCGATGAGAAAATGAACATGAGCCGGCAGTGCATGCTTGCAGCCCAGAAAGCCAACTGTATCCTGGGCTGCATCAAAAGGAGCGTGACCAGCAGGTCAAAGGAGGTGATCCTGCCCCTCTACTCTTCTCTCGTGAGACCTCACTTGGAGTATTGTGTGCAGTTCTGGTGTCCTCAACATAAAAAGGACATGGAACTGTTGGAACAAGTCCAGAGGAGGGCCACGAGGATGACCAGGAGACTGGAGCACCTCCTGTATGGAGACAGGCTGAGAAAGTTGGGGCTGTTCAGCCTGGAGAAGAGAAGGCTGCGTGGAGACCTGATAGCAGCCTTCCAGTATCTGAAGGGGGCCTACAAGGATGCTGGGGAGGGACTATTCATCAGGGACTGTAGTGACAGGACAAGGGGTAACGGGTTCAAACTTAACCAGGGGAAGTTTAGATTGGATATAAGGAAGAAATTCTTTACTGAGAGGGTGAATGAGAGGCACTGGAATGGGTTGCCCAGGGAGGTTGTGAATGCTCCATCCTTGGCGGTGTTCAAGGCCAGGCTGGATGAGGCCTTGGGTGTCATGGTTTAGTGTGAGGTGTCCCTGCCCATGGCAGGGGGGTTGGAACTAGATGATCTTAAGGTCCTTTCCAACCCTAACTATTCTATGATTCTATGGAATGTAACTTTGAATACTAATGTGTTTTAATGGCCAGTGATTTCAGTGGAAACATCTGCTTATTTACACAGCTATAAAAATAAGAATAAATACTGTGTTACCAGTGGGACCAGAAAACAAAATAAAATCTCAAATCTGTTGCATCTGTCCAAAAATCCAGATCTGTATTTCTGATCCCTTGCACTTAAGACTTCCATTTAAGATTGAATTTGTTACAAGAATTGTATAATCCTCTTGCATAATTTTTCCAAATATGCCATGGATAACAACCATAAATTCCAGTCTGCATAGTTAAAAGGACACTGATTTCAACAGATAACCACATACACTGAATAAATATTTCCATGCTATTTATTACTTACTTATTCTTTAGCTTTAGTGACCCAATACTTATTCACTCTATGACTTCTAGTTTCAAAATAATCCTATCTTGAAATCTTCTAAAATGATTCTAGGGAGATGCTTCAGAAATGAGCTACCCATCTCAGTTGTTATATCGCCTAAGGGCAGTGAAGCTTATCATCTGTAGCAGCAGCAGACTTGCTGAAGGAACGGTACTTTTCTTTCTCGGGCACGTGCACTTAGTGGTTATTGTCTGAACAACTCATATAGAACAAAAACCTGAGCTTGAATGTGTCTACAGTTTTCAAATGCTTGAATACCAGAGCAAATCAGGCCTTGCTTAATTCAGATTACAATAAATACTGACTGTTAGCTCAAACAGGTAAATCTGCACAGTGCATTACAAAGAGAAGAAATTATTTAAATTCTGGGTAGTTTCTCTTTCGGACAGCTTTATAAGAACTGCATCCATCGATCTAATTGATATTGGAGGAAACAGACATGCTGTCAGAAATGTAGTCAGAATTACAAACAAATACAGAGAGTTTTACTCACTTTGACCAATGACTTTGCATGTATCTAGGGACAGGAAGGTTTGGCTGAATCAGGCTTGGTCACTATGTTGAATTTAAATATATCAGATTGAGATGATAGAAGAATACCAGCCATTTATTATCTTACTTATGCATGAAGGGTGCATATTTTTTCCTTTAATTAAAAAGCTATCCATCTTAGAAACTTGAATATTTTTTATATATATATTTTTTATATATACACTTTTTTACATAGTAGTATTTAATACTTTGCTATTTATTATGATACTGAATCAAAGTCATGATCTAAAATTTCACGTGGCACAAATGCCACAGATAATCCTCCAAATGAAGTATTTAAAGGTCATATTAAAATATTGATAATTTGAAATAAAGTAATGGGAATTCTTACACTTAATTATATTGTCCTCCAAGATGTTGATAAATGCTAGAATACCTTGAATAGACACGGAAAAACAGATAGAAAAAAAAAAAATCAAGCCTTCTAAGTTAATTTCTCCTCTTTTACTAAAATGGATCTTTCTCTAAAAAAAAAATAAAATAGTTTGAGCAAATTAAGAGGTCATTATCACTGTAAACAAGTAAATTTTACTGTATTTGTAATCTAGTCCTACTTTTAGTAATCCTTGCATGCATTATTTAATATGAATATTAGCCTTCAAGAACCTTTGAAGGGAACAACAGCCCTCATTTGCAGACCTCTTTACTATCTTTTATGAAAATGCATTAAAAAAGAGTAAACAATAGTTTATGCTCTAAAAATAAATACATTTTTGCTTTTACTGTTTGCTCCCTGACACAATATACCACCAGGGAAAACTAGGAAACACTACAGATATTTTTCAAGTATCAAAGAAGACAGAAAGCCTGGATACTGAGCTTCACAGAAGCTCACCTGACACCTGACACACTCTTCTCAATTTCATTTGTCTGCAAGAAGAAAATGAAATGACAAGATGCCATCAAGCCTTGAAACCAGAAAATTGAAAAGACTTTTTTTCCTGGAAGTCCTTTCCCTTTAAGGGAAAATGAGCAGCCCAAACAACAAAAAAACAACAACCAACCAACCAAAAAAAAAAACAACAACCAACCAAAAAACCTAACAAAAAACCCAACAAAAAACCCACCACCACCACCAAAAAAACCCAACAAACCCACCCCCCAAAAAAACCCAAAACAAACAAAAATCACCCAAACCACACCAGCTCTCCCCCAAAAAGCCAAAAAACCAAACCAAACAAGTCCAAAAAAACCCAAAACAAAAAACCCCAAACAAACCATAAATAAACCTCAAACCTCAAACCATAGTTTTGATTTTCTGCCTTTTCAAAAAAATAGTGGTTTGGGGTTTTTTTTCCCTTTGGAAAGTAATTTCATTTTCTGCCAACTTCAAGCTGAATCTCAGATATTTTGACAAATGCTGATGAAAGCAGATGAGCTCTGCTTTGTTATTTACTTAGAGAAAATATTAAAACATGTTTCTGTTTTCCTCAAGGTCCTGGCTAAGGGCTATCAAAGCCTCTTGGGCAGTTGTCATGTTCATCCGGTGTCAGGTCCTGCCATATGAAAGATCTCTAATATACATCATTTAACTGTGCTAAATAGCAAGCGTTTAAAGTTCTCTTGAGTCTGAGAGAATCCTAAAAGGTTCTAAATTGTACTATTGCTGATCACTACATTTTCTACTGTAACTACGGCATTGCACGCAGGTGCCAAAAATGCAGATCACTTACTATAGCTTTTGTTGATGATGGACAGTTTGGCAATTTTACATAAGATGCAATAAAGTGACTGGAACAATGTTAGGAAACACCCTATTAAGGGAAATTTATTGTTATTGGCTTTGGTGATTGAAATATTATTACTATTCACTGCAGCAAACCCAACACTCCCACACTGGACAGATGGTTTACTTGAAAAGCGGAAACGAAATAAAAAATCTTGTGGAGAGGTTTCAGCTAGAGGAGAAAACAATGCTAATAAATAGCTATTAGCTAATGAAATCTACATGGATATTTGGACACTGAAGCATTTATATGGGAAAGGAAATCTTATGAGAGAAACTTTATGTCAGAATGTTTTGTTTTCAATCACACTGCTTATTATTTTTTTCCAAAGAATGCTTTAAATAATGCATTTGTAACAATGTTTTAAAGCCTTTTAGTTTGGTTCCAAATGAAAACTGGCATAGTTGGTAAGAAAAAAACATTTTCAGCATATTTTTTTTATTTAATTGTATTACAGAATGGAAATTCCTAACCTCTGAGATTTGTGGATATCCCTTCATGCTGACAATCTGATAGAAGCATACAGGCATATGAAATGTGCTAGTAATTTATCTCCACCAGGGAGGTGGAGAGCTCTGTGTGTACCCTTTTAATAAATTATATTTCTTTAATACAATTGTAAGCAAACTGCTGTGATATAGTTGAAAAGGAATATTTTTTAATGTAATAGAACACCTTGGTAAATAATCAGACAAAAAGGGAAAATGCTTTGTTTCAACATTATGCTGGAAATATTTGTATAAATATTTGCTTCGTTATTCACCAGTATATTTTAAATCAATCTTTCCATTTGGTTAAAAGTGCAGTTTAATACCCACTAGGTGGCACAACAGGTATTCAGAAGCAGAAGTCTGGACTTTGCAACAAAATCTTAACTAGCCTCATAAAGCCTGTGTGTTATACATGGAAATTATAACTAACCAAATTATATCTATTCCTTGATAGCAACAGCAGCTAAAAGAAATGCATGTCATCCATACATGGGTCTGAATCAAACTAGTGGCCAAATTACTGAAAAGTGGTTTGTGCTGTAGCCTAACTTACTTTTTTCCCTAGAACAGATACATCTGAAAGTCCCGGTGGAATTCGGTAACCTAATCAAAAGCGACCATTTGAAACTCTGACCCCCTGCACTTCATGTTGCCAGGAATTTGTAAAGTGTCTGGGATATCTATGGTAGCAGGCACTGTTGATTTTAATGCATGCAAGCAATTGTTCTTTACTCAAATACAGCCAAATAATTAAATCATTCTCCAATGTCATAATATATTTTAGGGTTTGTTTGCAGGGTTGGTAGGATTTTTTTTGTTGTTCGCTTTCTTGAGTTACAAAGCAAGATAAATAGAGACTTGTCCAATGAAAACAGTCCTGACAGAGGCGAAGGAGGTGCTAAGGAAGAATTTGAGTTATTCTATATAAATGCCTGTTGGTAACCCTCATGACAGGGTCCTCTTCCTACCAGTATCTCACTAGATTGCTATGTATTTGTTTGATGGAATATTTGCTTTTTCTGCCTACTTGAAATATATCCCAAGAGTCTGAAGTTTTTGAATTACAGTCTTACAGAATACACATTCACAAAGCGGTGATTTTATCTGGTGTGCAGAATGAAGGTATGTAGTAAAGGAGGCACAAGGCTGAAGAGGAAAAAGGAAGGGCTCACAGTTGGGTAAGTTAAGTGTCGAACTCAAGAGTATTCCTAATTCTGTCTTAGACTTTCCACACACTACAGGAAGAGTGACCTATGCAGATCTTTAAAATAGTATCACCTTACCTTGGGAGGATACTGTGAAGCTGAATTTAGTAATTCACAGGCATTCCTCAACTTTTGTATATGCAGTTTTGCAAAATGAATGACCTTGAACTGTATCTTTGCAGGTTTTTGTCTGTATGCTTCTAAAATCTTAAAATCATTCCATCAACAAAAAAAGAGACCATTTTAAAATTCAGCAACTATATATTCATCTACTACACTAAGAGTTTTCTACTGTCTAGCTAACACAGTCATGCTACTTTTCACTCCCTGTTTGTTGCTGTTTCTTGAGGATTCATGCATTCTGACATGGTAAATAGAAAGATAGGGAGATATAATTACAATAGCTGTAAAGGTTGCTATCTAAGTAACAGGATTTTGCTTCTAAAATAAGAAGGTAAAGTGGACTCATGATTTTTTGCATTTGCTCTTCCAAGCCTATAAAACCTGCATTTTGCAAACCCATTACAGTGTAGGATAATCAACAAAAGACTTAAAATCAGGAGTCCTAGCTAAATTAGAGGGAAAATATTTCTCTGTCTTTGATAGGGTTGCTGAAATGGCAAGTAGCATATGCTGCTTCCATAAAGTAAGTAGAAAGCTAGAAGAGAATCTGCACCTAGAAAAAATATCTCATGTCCTGAAAGGTCAGAGGAATGTTAATGCTTGAACTAAGAATAGGGAAGCATGCTGCATGTGGTTTCACTGAGTCCCACTGCCCTCAAAAAGATGTTAATGCTTCATTAAATAGTATTTCCTTCCATTCATTTGCCTTTATTTTCCAGCTGCCCCACTTTCATGCTTTGGTTTGCCAGTGAGCTGTACTTCTAGGTTGCTGTGGGTCTATCTGACCAATCATTGTTTAGGATCAGAAAAGAATTCCCTATTTGGTTGCCATTCAGGAGGGTATTTTGTTGGGTTTTTTAACCTTTCTTGGCAGTCTTGCAGTGATACATGTACGTAAAAGCTCCTAGGACTGAGAAGTCTTAATAGGTAAGTATCTGCAGCAACCTGTGCACAGACTCCAGATGAAGTAAATGGTTTTTGGATTTCTGCTGGTAGACATCAGAGCAAAGGACAAATGGAAACCTCAGCTACTGCACTTGGTACCCTACCCTCCCATTTCTTGCAGGATGAAAAGTTTACTGCAGAAGGGCCAGTGAAGGCTTTGCCTCTTGTTCACCTGCATGACCTGAGCAACAGCTCCTGGAGATGTTTGAAATGCAGTATTCCCGGTTTGTAGGACTCACGAACTGGTTCCCTGTGTTCAGAGAGAAACTTGTATTGTAGTGTCACTGCGTTCTTCTAAAACACCTGTCCTGTGGGCCAGGGATGTCCTTTGGAGGGAAAGAGGTGCACCCACAGTTGGGGTACCAAGGGAAAAGCGAACAATCAGCATATACTCTTATGTGCTTGTGAATGCTCATGTTGAAAGCTCCTAGGCCCTGCATGAAATATCACTGTACAAACAACAATAATCAGGATAAAGATAAAAGGAACATGGATTATAAAATACTGGGAAATGAATGACAGAAGGTAAAACAACTGAATAGGTAAAGAATGGTAAAAAGATGCAATCTGATAAGTCCTGTTGGGAACCTGAAGTCATCATGGAAAGCGTGCAGGGCATGCGGGCAATCATTCCTTTTAGGATAAGGATTCTTGTATCTCAAAGTAGCAACAAAATCACTTTAAATAAAAAGAAATTTCCACTGGTTGGAGCAGCAATTCTCTGTCGTCAGTCCTCTCTCTTCCTATGGTAGCCCTCATGGCTTACTCTGTGAGAAAGCAAGGCTATTACAACCACAGTTACAGGTAGGAGTCCAGCTACAATGGAGTCAAGATGTGAAGAACAGCAGGGGCTTCAGAAAATTAGCATGTTCAGTGAAGAATTATTAAAAATAAAGCAAGAAAAATAATTGCTTGAGACCTGCTGGAGAAAAACGCCTCCATCCTAAAGAATCTAGATTTTTGTTTGTCACAGCAGAAACACCAATTCGAACAGTAGGAAAGGAAGGACAAGTGTTCTATTAATAATATCTGTTAATAAGAATTTTACAGAGCAAAGGCAAGTGCACTGAATTGTTCTGGCATATTTTATAAACAAATCAATGTCTTACTTCTCATATGTGCGACACCGAAAGCGCTAGTGATGACCTTAGTGAAGAGAAGGACGAAGCCACACTGCCTCCCTGACTGCGAGGAAACCCACACCTTGTGTTGAATAAATACATTAACAAAAAAAAATCCCTCACCCAGTTACTCCAGACTTACACCATTTTGTCTGAGACTGAGATCTGATCACAGATGTTCAGTACAGTAGCATGAAGAACAGAGCTAAAAGGAGAATCATGTTTCCAAAGAGATGAGGCATTACGGAGGAGCCAGTGATTCAGCACAGTGAGCTGAGGCCAGGTAATGGCAGATAAGCATGGGAGCTTCTGAGTCAAGTCCTTCTTCCTGGCACTCCAGCTGCTGCAGAGCAAGTGTCTGAGCAAATCCACCACACTTGCTCCTGAAATAGTCATTGCACAGGACCTCTCTGATTTAGTACTGTTTTATGAGACAAAGGAGGTGGAGAAAATCTCAGTAAAGCAACGAGACAGTTGCTTTAAAAATGACAGTTGAGAAAAGAAAAGCAACTTCTTCCCAGGCCTATACTCACATCAGTGAATTGCTGTAGCAAAAGAAGGGCACAGATAAGCAGTGGCCCATCTGATACACTGATCCCTGTGGTGATACCAGCAGGCAGCTAACAGACCCAGTCCGGTGCCAGCTGCGCTGGGAGCCCCAGCGGCTCCTTGCTACTTGGGAGGCAGCAGTCACTGAGGGTATGGCATCTGAATAAACCCACAGGCACAGTGGAAATAGATTTATCTGTATGGACATGATGTACAGGGTGTGAGGGCACGTGGAAGGAAACTAGAGCTGGCTCCTCAAGTGGCTCTGTGCAGGAATAGAAGAGATTGCAGTCCACATCCTGACTGGCGCCTTTATTTAAGTGACATTCATATTTCAGTGGTAACTAATAATTTTCATGGGTCAGTCCAGAAGTGATGTGTAAGGCATATAACCATGTTATTATGAAAGTGAACATGTGAATGTTATGTTAACATTTGAAAAACCTTGGTCTTCAGCAGGTCAAACACTGTTGCCCTGTATGATTATTGCCAGCAATAGCCAGGCAAGACAGAACAGTGTAAGAATGTGCCTGAGCTGCTGTATTTATGCACAGTGTTTCTAGGAAAGTGAGATTTTTTTGTAATGTTTGTAGCTACAAGGATCCTGCAGCCTCAGTTCTGTGCACTTCAATATATTGTTCTTAGACATACAAACAAACAAAATAGAACCACTGTTTCCCTGCTTTGCTTTCCTCAGTAGTGCAGCAAAACTCAACATTGCTTAACACAAAAACTTCTATGCCATGAATCTCTCATGACTCTACAGATGGTGAGAGATGAGAAATATCACATCAGTGGTCAGCTAAAACAACATGTTTCCCTAGTCTCCCAGGAAGGAAGCAGGTTTTAGCATTTTTGGTTTTGGTCCAAGATCCTGATATTCCTTTTAAAAACATTAAAGGGACTTTTGAGGACATAGAAGATGCTCAAGGTCCACCAAAAAACCACAATAGTATAAACTGGGTGTCCACGCTGTCTCTGCCCTAAATGCTTCCCTTCTCTTGAGCATTTAACTCTGGCCAAATTGTTCTAATAGTATAAGCTTTCAAAGGAGACATATTAGGACAAGTTCACTCATATTAGGAGGATGTATTATTTTCCCTTATAGCACAAGAAGACTAATTTGAATTTGTAACAGTAAATTGAACTATAGCATAATTCAATTTCACACTAGTGGCAATCCTATAGGAATGAAGGACTTGTGTCACTGCAACATGATCTGAAGAGAGGGGCCAAACAATTACATGGTGTGGTGGCGTCTCGTCTGGAAGCAGTGTTTAAGGGGTTTTCAAAGAGAAGTATCTCTTTCCTGCCTCTAGGTGGATCCATAATCAATGGCTGCTGGCTCCTTCCAGAGATCAAATGCTTACACCAGATGAACTCTGCTTCTCAGGACTGCACAGACAAAATCATGTTTTAGGAGATATAAAACTGGAATTTTTCATCAAACCAATGCTAGCAATTCCTAGCAGAGAGATAAGAAACAACACTGCTCTGGTCCCCAGATACAATTGTTTACTGAACATCATTTAAACACACCTTATTTATTAATTTATTTATGTTTTAAAAGTCCATCTGGTCTACATTAGGTCAGAACCAGTTATCACATGTATGGGTACCTCCAGTACTGACAATCTCTATCATATCAGGTTGGAAACACCACCAGGGTTAAAACCTATGGTGCATCAGCCCAGGTATAATAGAATCTGAGGGTGCTTTTATTATTTACTTTGTGTCTACACCACTGAGTATGAAGGATTTAGTTGAATTGCTCTGTCATCAATATAGCACACAGCAGGATTTTCTAGATTTTTTTTTCTGTACTGTAAATTTGTCATCAAAATGGTGCTGGATTTCCCTGCCATTCTCAATACTGTGTGCCAAAAATACACTTTCTAACTAATGCCTAATGAAAATTAAAGCATTGGGGTACTTTTCCGTCACTGAAAAGTACCCACTGACCTTGAATAGGCATTTAGCATCCAGTGTCTCTAGCTTTTTAAAAAGTCCTACCCTTAATCAGCAAATGCGGCCCAATTTCAGACATTCAGATTATCTGCATTTCTACTAAAGTTAGTGATAAATTATGAATTCATATAGGAATATAGGAATTCCAAGATCTTGTAGGAAGTAATACTAACTTGATTATTGACACTTAATGATATTGTTGCCAGAGAACTGGTCATACTTTCAAGAGGTAAAATGTATCCATGAGGGACAGTTCTAAATCACAGTCACTCCATTATGTATTAATATTTACCATGGCTTTTGAAATGGAGAATAGTGCTTAAATCTCACTGTAGTCTGTTTTGATCTGAGCTCACTTTTCCAAGTGTCTATTTCCCTATCAACCCCTATTGTTAATCTCTATTGCTGTTTCATGGTGTTTCCAGCTGAAAATGTATCTATATAGTCAGTATTCTCTAAGCTCCAGTTCATTAGTGAATACAAATAAGCTGCAACTCTTTAGGATTCATGTAAACCTATCAATATTCCCATGCTGGCTGTGCTTTCAACTGCAAGAGAAACATTACATGTCTGCAGCTGCAGCATATTAAAACTCAAAAATGAGGGTTTTGATGGCACTTGCACACTTTTGCCCTTTCATCTTCCTCTATCACTCATTTACTCACAGGAGGAAGCGACTTCCTGCCAAGGTTGAAACAAACTGTGTCAGACAAGGGCATCCTCCCTCTCTAACCCTCTTGCCACCAGCCCCCTCCCCCCCCCCACCCCGAATTCATAAGTGTACCAGAGGAAACAATTTCTGAGATGCAAAGTGTCAGCAGAAATAAAAGTTTCGATTGTTTCACTCCCGTGACCTTATTTAAGAAGGCATAATAAACTGCATAGCTTTTTGCTATTACAAATAATTATAGGACCTAGATGAATCAATGTTTCACTCGAGCCTCTCTACCCATCAATAGTTCTTTCTCCTTTTATAAAAAAAGAGCAAGTAGAAATAAGAATGTGTGTTCTACTATCAAAAATGTGAGAGTTGGGAAATAATAAATGCTGATGTAATTGGAAATATTGTGCTTAATTCCAGTGCTGCAAGATTTCACACTGAGTTTATTTCAACACAATTTGTTTGCAATTTCAACTTCTTTTTTTTCCCCACTTGAGTAATTTAGCACATTTGCAAAGCTCCTTACCCCTCTTAACTTGTAATGGCAAAAAAAAAAAAAAAAAAAAAAAGGAAGAAAAAGAAGATTACACCAAGCCTTAGTACTACTTAAGACTGCAAAAATTGGCCATTAGAGGAAGACAAACTGAAGACACAAATATACATACAGGTTTTCTGGCATGGGCAAAGAGAAGGCCAGCTGGAAATGGGGGACACACGTAACCCCTAATGTAAGAAGGAAGAAAGAGAGGTACTGGTATCAGAAGAGGGAAGACATGTAAAGTTCCAGCCATAATACAAGAGAGTTTCAGGGAACGTGGGATGTGTGTTCCAGGGTCAGAGATTCAGGCCATTTGTGTCTTATACAGTGCACAAAATCTCTATAGCTAGTAACATGTTTGTGGGCCCTTGCTACCCCAAGGAGATGAAAGGCTGGGATTTAACCCTCTGCATATGCCAACTCCCCCACCCCCCACCCCACCCCCCGAAGTACGAGATGTCAGTGCAGCAGGATCTCAGCTGTGCCGTCTGAACTCCAAATTCCCAAGTGCTAACTTCACTGTGCTTTCAGTTGGCTGCAGTTTATTCAGGTGCTGCGTCTGGGTGCTGTGCAGCAAGTACCACAGAGTTCCCAGTAACAGCCCTCAAAATTACAGCAGGTCTGAATTCACTTGAGGCTGTCAGTGGTATTTGCTAGGTTTTTTTCACTTATTCTTTGAAACTTCTGGGCAGAAATGAAGCCAACCAGAACAGGACATCAAACCTGGAAGCCATGAATCTGAGTAAACAAATCTCAGCTGACTGCACTTAAAGTGCCTTACTCTAGTCAGAGACAGGAAGCAGCAGTCACAACCTAAAGACACAGGTGAGGAGAAAATTCCCACTGCTAATACAACACATTATGGGATAACTGCACATGCACAGAGGGCAGGATTCTGGGATGCCTCATTTTATTACTAACTGGAGTATGCATCTATGAGCCTTTCCCTTTACTACCCTTTACTATATATTATTCATTTGCCTGGCTGCATCAAGTACTTGATCATTTCCCATAGCTGTTTTTTTAAAAAAATCTACAACAATATTAAACAGGAATGTCTTATTGTAAACCTAGGGAAGCTACAAAAACAATTTTTTCATTAGAAGGTTTCTTCAAGGCAGATTTTCCTATTATGTAATTTTTACTGACCACTTAACTTTAAATGATGGAAGTGAAAAGCAAATTGAGATTAGACTTAATTGTCTAGTAGGTGCTTATTAGAAATGGACAGTAACCAGGTTCTTTCTTTAGGAACTGGTAAGTTACCTTTTCTCTTCTAACATATAACTCAACAAACCATTTTGGTTCCCTTGGACTTGTAAAAAAAAGTTCATAAGTTAACACTTTCCAATAAAAAGACCCATTCAAACTCCTTCCCCTGTCTGTACTTGAGACACACACACACACACCGATGCAATGCCACATTGTTAGAACAGTCAATAGGCTACAGTGGACTGACACAGGAGTCACTGGTGTATCATTCTGCAAGTCACTTTAATCCCTCATTTTTACAAATTGTTATAAAATCCATTTACCATGTTGTCCAAGTCCCAGCTGAATAACTCTGTAAAGATATATTCATGCCTTTGGAAGAAAACTCCTTAAAGCTAATAGGAAATAGCTAATAGCTATTTAATTCGACCTTTTCCTTAAAGGCAGGTAAATATCAAACCTTAGTTTGCATGTCTAGATGAAATTTGATTTGAGAAATCCAAGTGGAATAGTGATACTTTCACAGCTCATATGATTTGAGAAATCCAAGCAGGGCAGCTACTTTCACAGCTCTCAAGTGATGGTATTTCACCTGATTAGAACAGCCACTCAACAGGACCCCAGTTCTCCCTTTGCTCATGCTCAGTAGGATGGACATGAATAGTGCAAGTAAACTTAGTGGAGAAATTCAGATAATTCAGCTGTGAAATGTTGCCATCAACTGGATAATACATTGGTCCTTATCAGCTCAATTTATGGGAGTTTGCAAGATCTCTGTCTATACATCTGCTGTTAAAGGGTGTTGCATGGGAGACTCCCACTGGCTCCAAGTGTAGACAGTCCCATGTGTTCAGAGGCTTCTTGGACTGACTCTTCTGTCCTCACTAGGCTTCTATTAGACAAATGGAGTTCTTCACATCCAAGCTGCTAAGCACTGTCATGCTCTTAATAGATCTGGATTTAGCCTTTTAAATAACAAACAATCCTGTTTTCTTTTTAACAATTTTCTTCTTTTTGTCATGAGATCTTCAGCTGGTCTCTTCTAAATATACATAAACTCTGCAGGTTCCTTATATTTGTTTTAGTACAACTTTTCTGCAAATTTGTATTTACCTCTCATTTTTCTTTCAGCTCATTTACATCCATGCAAAACAGGAATAAAACCCTACTATTCTTATTTGTGATTTATTTTAACAACTCATGGATGTGAATAAGTTCATAAAGTGTAAAGTAGCTAAAAAGGATTATTTTTCAATTTTTTTTTTTAATGATATTAAATCTGGCTCACAGTACATGAAGGACAGCATTTATGTCTTCATTCAAAATGCACTCAACAGGAAACAATAACTTCCAAATATGTTTTCCTATACAGAAGTGTTTGTATCCCTACAAGTTTAGAACTGTAGCTTAAAGAATGAATTCTGAAAAACTCATTAATAAACTGCATCAAAACTGCCTAAAACATATAATATACCAAAATTAGTTTTTTTGTATTTTCCACATTTGAAATACCCAGCAGGAAAATAATGATGTGTGAGCTTGTTATTTTCTATATGCTTGGGTGATATTTGACCTTTTGTGCAAGCCAAGAGCTGAGTGAATGTGGGATATACATAACAAATTTCATTTTTTTTATTTTTTTCCTTAAAAGAAAGGGTAGCATATACCCACGAGCTTTATTTTTTTGGCAGTTGGAGAATGACGAGGACAACCAGTCATGTCGCAATTCACCACTGGACAAATAGAGATGCTTTAATCTTGAATTATGTGTAGATAACAGTCTGAGTGCAGGAAACCAGCTGGACCACTGGGAAACGTTTAACTCCTCCGTGCTCTGAAGCCCAACCCTACAAATATCCTCTGTGCTAGCCTGTGGGCTCAGGTAGCTGTATCCTCACTGCCACTCATACAATCGCTGTGGGTCAGCAGGATCTTGCTGAGTCTGTCAAACTTATAATTTCATTATTATTTTTATACAGAATGTATAAATCATTTGCAAGAAGAAGTTTGCACTGAGGTCTGTTAGACAGCTACCCCATACATAAATATATGTATGTGTATATACATATATATACGTACAAAAACAAAGCAGAGGTTGACTTTGGTTTCTTGCCCAGACCTGCTGCTCTAAAGATATTTCAAGTATTGCTAAAAATTAAATACTGGCGTATTGCTCAACAGTTGTTTCCCACATGTTTTTGACTACATGCAGGATTCCCACATATTTTTATATCTGCAGTCACGTTTAATAGGCCCGTTTCAAAATTTTTATACATCTTCCTTTAGCAACAGTTTTAGAAAATTATTACTGACAGTTGATCTGCTGAATTTTATTCAAATTATCAAACAATATTATATATTGCTCTAGGTTGGCCAAGAATCAGGTTTCACTTGAGATCAAACCAAATGACATCAAAGCAAACTGAACAAAATCAAATCACTGTCCAAATCAGAGCTGTGGTGACAAAACCATAAAACCTGTAAAAATTTAAGGGGCGAACACTATGTTTATGAAAAGAATTGTCCAATGGAAACAGGAGTGTGGCTTAGATGTGACCCTCATACTTGTGATCCTAATTAAAATATGGTCTTCATTCAGAAAAACATAAAAGTACTCATGTTCTTAAATCCTGTTAAATCTGCAACAGATTTAATGTGCCTAAATATACTATGCCTGTGGGGAGTATGTTCCCTGTAGTTGTCACACACAGAGTCATGACTGATAAGCCTGAAAAATAAAGCAACCTGAATGTTATGCAATTGTAGCTATAGGACAAGGGGTAATGGGTTTAAACTTACACAGGGCAAGTACAGGTTAGATATAAGGAAGAAGTTCTTTACTATGAGGGTGATGAGGCACTGGAACAGGTTGTCCAAAGAAGTGGTAAATGCTTCATCCCTGGCAGTGTTCAAGGCCAAGCTGGACAGAGCCTTGGGCAACCTCGTCTAGTGTGAGGTGTCCCTGTAGGGAGGTTGGAACTAGACGATCTTAGGGTCCTTTCCCACCCAAACCTTTCTATGATTCTATAATTTTAAAACTAATTTGATTGACATGTTTTTACACAGGTGTTTTTAAGGTTCCAAGAAAATAAATTCTGCTGATAACTGGTTTACTGTTGACATCCATTAGAGTATGTTTAAAATATTGTGCTTTATAAAATATTGGAAATTTATTATGTAAAGCTCCCAACAACAGGGTGTAACATATTCACTGTTTCAATACCTACTAATATTTGGACTTTCTATCTAACTACAGAAACACTCTACCCCCCACACCTGAAAGGTAAAAAATACCAGTGAAATAATAACATCCATCATTCATAACCTATTTCCCCATCCTATGGCACAACTGATCCTAATCTCATTCAATAGATCTCTTAACCTCTCCTGTATTTTATTAAGGACTGGAAACAAATACTAGAGAAAACAGTAATTGTTGAAAAAATAACTGAAAAAGCTACTTCTTTCTGCTGAGGACCAAACCATGATCATTTCGTAGCCCTGACAACAAATACGGAGTGTGGATGACTTTGCCCTTTGAACACTGGCCTCTGTGAATGGCCAAACAACACTCACATGCTAAGGAGCCTTTCATCTGTGCCACATCCTTTTCTGACTCTATGATGTCAGTTCGCTCAAAACAGCAATGGAAGGGAATTTCCTGAACCAAATACAGCTGCTTCATACACAACCACAGCCTGAATCTTGGTGGAGGTCCTTTAATCTCCTGAGCCATTGCATGGTTGCAGGATGACATGATATACTCAACAGAAAATTCAACATGTCATACCAAGTCAACGATTGCTTTCTCAAACACCACAAAACCCCTCTCACTCATAATTTCAGTAGCTTATCTGCAAGGCATTGGTCGCGCATCTCCAACATAATTGATGTCTCTGATGAAATAAATCCCTTGAATTTATAGGAAGTCCAGCTGCTTCCAGACCTCAGCATGGAAAATGTTTTCTCTCTGACTTTCATTATTACCTATTTCTACTGGAGCTTTTCTGAATCCACAATCTGATTTACATATAAATTTTGTGATTGATAGCAGAGCTTCAAAATGGTGCTGTATGAACTACAGAAAATAATACTGGCTACGTCTAAAGACAGTTGTAATTTTCTTAGGTCAGTGAAAATAGATTTGGTTTCCAAGTATCCTTGAGGCCATAATTAATGACTGTCTTCAGGCAAAGGGAGGGTAAATGCACCTGGACTTCTAAAACTGCAGTTTGATAAACAACTTTCCACTTGGAAATTTCTGTCCCAGTATTCTTCACGAGACTTATCAGTGTAAAAATGATACAGAACCACAACTTTGAGCAGAGAAATCTTTGAAGAAGACTCATTTGGTAGAATGGTTGGAGCAGCTCATGACAGATGATGGGTAAAATTGGCCATGTGAAAAAAAAACCCTTTTTTTTTTCCAGAGGAACTTACTGTCTTGGGCTGGAAAAAGAAGCCAATAGTTCAAATTCAGACTTATTTTTTTTTAATTTGAATATAAGCAGGTTTTCATTTTGACTGTGTAGAAAAATTATTTCACTGTCAAAACATTTTACTTTGATAATGTCATAGAGTGTTTTAAACATTTAAATTTAAAAAATATCAGCAGTAAATTAATTAGTAGTCTGCATTATACATTTAGACCCTTTCACATCTAAAATTTCAGTAGAATTGCTGTATTTCAGAGCAAGTCTTCCATTTCTTGAAAAATGCTTTAGCAGTGGAAATTACTGTATCTGAAGCTATATGGCCAGCTCTATCTCTAAGGCTTACAGATGTGAAATTATCTGTTACTCTGCTGGTGTGCAAACACAGTGCCATTAGAAATGTTCAGAGTTTTTCTGAGTCTTCCTTTTTAAAAGGCTCTGTATCAAGCTTCAGACATTTTTCCATCAAACAATACTGAAGTACTGACCAGTACTGTACAGTGCCCTGCATATATTATACCCGCGGGAAAAGATGTTTTACACTTAAGTGTTAAGAAACTTTATGCAATCTTGTTGCAATGATACCTATGACTGGTGCCAGTTCAGCAAAACCTACCAAAAAATACCATCTGTTCCCCTAGATTATATTGGTCTTTCCTAAACTTCAAATAATTACTAATTTGTCTTCCATTTTTTAATATCTCTAAACATTGCAAAGTACTCTTTCCAAGCAAACATATGGTTTTATGTTTCCAAACAAACATAAAAGTAATGCCATAGGATTGAAAACCTTGCTACAGAATCCAGCAGAGTCGTAACAAGCACTATCATAGAAGTCATGGATCACCTTTTGCAACAAAGCAAAGTGTTGCAAATCTAATCTTTTAAAGTAAGCAACTACCCAGGTCACTGAATTCTCTGCTCACCCCTACTTGGCAACCTTGCCAGCTTGATAGCTCATGGTGTTGGGGCTCTGCTTTGTACCTAGGAGGAAACCTTTTCCTCAGACTGCCACATTTCTGTTAGCCCACTACTGCAAGGCAAGCCTGGCGGTGGTGTCTGGCCACCTCAGTGGTAGGCAGCCCAAGGCTGTTCCATTGTGGCTGCTGAGCTGCAGAAATTGAAGTGAAACAAGCATATCGTTATCTAAAAGATGAAGGTGTAACTCCAGCATGTTCAGGAAAGTAACATGGAACTAAGCATGGCTCTGCACATGACAGTGCCAAAGCAACGTGAGTTTTTTCACAGGCAGGAAGGGGCATCAGGAGGACAACCACAGTCACACTCATGCCAGCAGTGACCAGGCTGTCTTCCATCACCCAGACAAATTTGATGAGAAAACATGAGATTCAGGCTGGTTTATACTCTGGTAGGATTTGGGTTCAGTTCAAATGGCAGTGGAAGTTTGTCAGAGCAGAGTCGGTTATAAATGACTATGGTTGGTTATTCACCCAGATATTGTTTCTTCCCCCCATTAACTCTTTAGTTTAGCTTCTAAGTTTACATTAATGGGAATAAGTGTATTCAGCATGTTTGAAAATTAGAAAACGTTTTTCTCACCTTGCAAGTTAAAGCCTGATCTTACGCATTAAAGTTTTAAAAACTGCCAGATCATCTCCGGAACTGCAGAGTTAGTATCAAAGCCCCTCGCTGCACCCACTAAGTTCATGGACTTTGTGAAACAAGCTTTGGTAAATTATCAGTTCAAATGGGTTCTAAAAATGGCTTAAGTGTAGACCAGCTTGTTCCTAAGCAAAGAAAGAAGACATCATTCCTCAGTAAAACCTATTCCTCTGCTAAACTTTATCTTTCACTTTTCCAATTTGGCAGTAGATATGTACAAAACAGATTACTAGTTTGATCCTTGCCAAGGATCAATATATTGTGCATTTATACATTTATACAAAAACATACACACACTCCAACTTAAATAAGTGGTCTTGGGAAAGTTAAAAGTAACAGAAACTAAGAGAGGGCAGTTTAATATATTGATTATGGGAGTTATTACTGCTGATGTCACAGCAAAGCATATGTGCATTTACAGAGAATGCTGGCAAGATTGCCTCTTTTCTTTCAGACTACATCTTTAGCTCCTGCTAACAGCAGTTTATTATCAGGGACAGGTTAATCAAGGCTGGTCATATTATTTAGAAATGAAGACATGCATGTGACCGTATGTGTATTCATATGCACACATGCATATACAACTCTTCTAGAATGTCTTCTTAGTGATTACAGAATATTCATGAAACTAGAACAGATTGGTAATCTTTTTATTTTTAACGGCTGGCATAATTTCTTTGTGCTATTTATACATGCCAGATTTTGTTCTCTCACAGCCGTTTTTTTATAAAACATAATTGACATGGGAAATAACTAGGAAATCAAGTACTCCAAAGATCTACTACATGTAGTCATCCAACTACAAATATTCTGTGAGCAAGGCAATACATGTATCAGTGAGTTTCTACTACAGCATTTATTAGTTTCCTGTGTCTTTAAATGAGAAGAATAAATTCTTTGTAATATAAGTGCTTTCCCGTAGCACACAGTTAGCTGTTTCCCCTCCTAAGGAGGCAGGTTGCAAGGAGATTCCTTACTTGCTCCCTGAAAAGTAATTCCAGACTACACTCCACCCAAGCACAGGAGGTGCACTGGCTATTGAGAAATAACTGACTTTGCTCAGCTTGTTACTTTTCAAGCAACTGGGATCACACACATCTGACTGAGAGAGAGCAGCAGCTGGAAATGCATCCCCTGCACGAATAGGAAGGAAGCAGCTTTTTGCAGTTTCTGTCCTTTCTGTCTTGAGGACCTGTGGAAGATCACTAATTGTCTAACTTTGAGAAAGACTACAGCAACTGCCTAAGGAAGGAATTCAGATCTCCAAATTCCTCCTTCAGCTGCCTGAGTTGCCTGATTCTATCACACCAGCTGTGCTACACTAAACAGAACCTGCAATTCCCAAATACCTACTACTTTGGATAAATTTAGGAGTTAGGCTGAAGTAGATTTCACACTATCTTGTTTCATGGATATTAATTTAGCTGTTAAGGACTTTCTAGGTGGTAATGGAGATCCCACATACAAAGGCTAGAAGATTCCCTTTCCTTTTGCAGAGTGCCAAAGCAGTTTGATAGAAACAAACACAAAAACCAAGCAACATCCAAGGACTGAGGGTAGCCTGACCCCTTTGTTTGAACACTCCTCTTGGTTTGCTGCCAATTTCTCCCTTGGTTTTCCCTCTGCCTCTATACCTCCATCTAAGATTCCAAAGGGCTCTTCAGCAGAATCCCTGAAGCTTCTCAGATCTTTTCCAGCCATGTGGGCTTGCATGCAGGATGCCCTGGCACAAAAAGGAAGATGCCATATGTAACAAGCTTGGCTGTTTATTTCCCTGCTAACTGTTCTTTTACACACACAACTGTCAAGCTATGATGTGCAGGTAAGTGCGATGGTAGTTTGGGAGTAGAAAAGGTTACTGACATTTTACAAAATTCTAGGGAAAAAATCAATCAGCATATACTTTATATTTCTATCACAGCAGCAGATATGATTTAACTTCATCTGCAAATTCTACTTGTAACAATGTCGATTAATCAATCAGAAACTAGAGGTAAGGGAAATGTGAACTCTCCCTTCCTGCAGGAACTTCTGACATTCTGGTACTTAATTCCTTTAGAAGAGGATTGCGATGAGTTATGGCACTCTGCATCTATGTAAGAAAGTATTAAACCATGCACTGCCTCTGCAAGTTCCATTTTTAAGTTCTAGCTAGGTACAGCTGTCTGAACATTCACAGGCAAGAAAATTTCAGCATATCCTAAGTCGAGGTGAAAATGAAATTAACTCATTGCCTATAAAGTAAAAGCTACCAGAAAAATTTATATTGATTCTTGCCAAGAGAGCACTCCTACAGAAAGTTTCAATGCAAAAATGTCTACTTCATGGAAACTGTCGGTTTTCAGAGAAAAGATAATAATTATCTGCATCTAAGTTCCCAGTCAGTCAGAACATAACCTCAGATATTATTAGAATTAGAAAGCTCTTGAATCCAAACAGGGACTTTTTCATATTTTATATATAAACCACACACATACTTATAATACATGTATCAAATCTAGTTTTGAGAGATACTTGGAACTGAATTCCATGGCAAAATATAGTTCACTAGAAATATTCTTTCATCCCATTTGTTAAGGAATCAGAATCCTTAAGGCCAGACAGCAAGTAAATTGTGGGCAAGAGCTAAAACAATTGAAGGGAAATGGATACTAAATTATTGCCAGCAGACACTGCACTGGCTGCCCTCTTTTACCATATTTGTGCAGGAACAATAGATTGCCGCTGTGCACTACCAAACAGCTTTCCAGTAGCATCTTTTTTGGAAAACCCACTGGTGCTGATCAGAAGAATTGACTATGCAAGTACCCGTGCAATTGTCTACATGAAAAAATCATCTATGCAGCCGATTTTGACTTCCCTAATGGAATATCACGTACAAACCTGAGACTACAGAATCTGAGCATATATAAAAAGAAAATTAATGGAATAAAGTATCATCCTTCTGAGGAAGTTATTTTTATGATATCACTATACTTCACAGTCATATTAATTTGAAATATTAACTATCCAAATGAAATTGGTAGTTCATAATATTAAAACTGAATTTTGGACAAGTTACAAAAATAAGTTGCTTTGAAGAGACATTTTCCTATTTTGTTGTCTTTCCTTCAATTTTAATTAATGTTATTTTAGCAGTTGGTTAAGAGGTGAACTGAAAACTTTACAAGGAGGAATAGATTTCGGGCTTAAAGTTCATAAGTGATTCTACAGCAGTTGATATCCTTAACACTTTAAGCCTATTTGGGAGTTATATACTTCAGCAGTAGTATATAATATAATAAAACAATAATATATATAAAATATATAATTATATATTATTATATTTCATAGTATATATAAAATATATAGAATTATATATAATTACATTATATATTATATATGATATATAATAATATTTTAACATATAATATAATATTATATACTGTATATTATATATAATAAAACAATAATATATAGAATATATAATGTAATTATATAGTATTATATTTTATAGCATATATAAAATATATAAAATTATATAGAATTACATTATAGATTATATATGATATCTAATATAATAATAGTGTACATTAGTATATAATGATATAATATTAATATATATGATATAATAATAGTATGCTTTTACCCTTTAGTTATAAATGAATTAATTTCAGTTTACCTTAGACATCTTTGTGACCCACAGCCTTATGTGCATTTCTGTGATACTTCATACAGACAATACTGAAGGCTGAAAAGATATGTCAGTCATACTACAGTTTAATGAGAGTTCTGCTCCAGCCAACTTGATCTGTACAAGACACTTACAAACTAAAGATTAAAGAAATAAAATGGAAAAGTTTGAGGAATAGGAGTCTTTGAGTTATGGGAAGAGAGTGAGGAAACACATTGTTTAAACAAAACGACAAGTACAGGAGAAACACTTAAAATGTTGAAGGGCACCAAGTAATTTTGGAAATGGTATCAGAATTAATGAGACATTATTATTCTCACAGGTTGTGTCTTCAGTGCAATTATTCCTAGCAATGAGGCACAAGTGTCCCAGAAATAAGGCACAGGCTGACAGCAAGGGCAAAATACCCAAACCACAGTGTAGCTCCAAGAAAGGGAAGGTTTTATATAAAGTGTTATAAGAAGGGTGCACAATTTTACATGAGCAGGAGGGAAGATTTCCTGGCACTATGAACTATCATGCTTTAGGATACACCTGAAGCTCTGAAGGAAGTTCTTAAAATGCAAAACTGGCAAACAAATTAAGACGGCACACTGACAAGAAAAGTACTGTAAGGAAGAAACTCTATTAGCAAGGAGATGGGCTAGGGGTTCCAACAAATATTAGCTGTCTATAGCTTTTACAAGTCTATGAAAATTTTTTACTTTACTCTGAGAGAATAGTCTATTTGGCACTCAAATGTTTTGAAATGGAAGAATCCAGTAGGAAAGACCTTTGTTCTCTGCTATTACAGACTCTGAAAACATATTCACCTTTCCAGATCAAATGTTATGTGCATCTGGAACAAATGTAATGGAAAAAGCTCACTTCAAAACATTCACACCTGAAGCTCCATAAAAATGTTATTAGAGGTTTTTAAGTTTTCATCTTCTAGAAGTCTCTTATCTACCATAAAAAAGGTTTACAGCATCTTTTGACATATGAATCACATTTTTGTGCCCTTTTGTGCCTGTAGGATCTTGCCAGTTTTCAGTTCCCATGAAAAATACTTTATTTATTTTTTTGGAGTCAATTATGGTTTGCTTGCATTCATGCAAAAAGTACTAATAACAGTAATTTCAGTACTTGTTCCCACCAATGATGACTTACTGCTCATGGACTCCATCCAGCATAAAAATCCCTGTTGCTTCAAAAGCTGCAGATGCAGCCTGTGACATGTCATGACCAGGCTGAAACACACAGCTCTGCTGAAATAAGAGCTCAACAATTATGATAATGAGAGCTAAAGCTCTTCTGTACCAGAAGTAGGGACACTTAAGTGCTATTATTTGAGACTATGTTTATTGATGAAGATATGTGCGCAATGATATCTTAATCCCATGGTCCTTCCATTTTTTTATTCTCAGTCTGTCCTTTTTTTCTCAACTGGGGCTGAACAATAAAATTGCTGTGCAAATCTCAGGAAACTAATGAGAAAATATATATAACTTTATGTGACTGATGGAAGTAGAAAGTTATTGAAAACCTGTCCCTGCTACCAGGAGAGAGTGAGCGGTGAAGATGTTAGCTCAGTAAGACAGATATACTCTTCATCTTGCTTAGATGAGGTGAAAGGGCATGACTGAAGGAGTCACACCACTGCGGGTGCTGGCTCATCATGATCCTGCTGTTAGACTGCACACTGGCTGGCTGGTCAGCAGGAGACTATGAAAGAGTGAAAGCTCGGCTTTTGCATCAGTTCAGTCAAATGGCAGCCCTTATGCACAGTGGGACACATAAAAGCAGTAATCCTGTCATCCATGAATTTGGGAAATACAGATTACATAGAAAGGACTCACATCAGAGATGAAATTCCATGCCTGGAAATGAACTAACGGAGCAATTCAATAAGACCAACTGTTCTGTGTTCTTACAAAGTTATACTTCAATTAGTCTGTCAAGACAAAGATTTAGACCACAGAATAATTTTAATTACTAGTTCTTGAGTTTTCTTTTGGAGAACGTTAATTTAAATGACCTTTGCAAATTCAATGAAGAAAGAAATGCTCCTGGCAAGTACTGAATAATCAATAAATGTAAGTAGAAGGAAATACTGACACTCCAGCTCTATCAGTCTGTATCATACAGCTTTTCTTTAAAACTAAAGCAAAGCAATACTGAAGACAATTACTAAAATGCACTTGCATTAATAAAAGTGCTGCACTAGTGATATTTTTGTGAACTATGGTATTCCATTGTTAATGACATTTGAATATAGCTATTACTACCTGCAGCAAGTCAATAGAAAGTTTTTCAGAGTTCATACCGATTTCAACAAAGAAACCTCTAATTGCTTATAGTACACTTGTTTCTAAGCACCACAGAGCTAAATTTGGAAACTGAGAAGGAAATGTGTTTGGTGTCAAGGTAAAACCTTTATTGTGTTCTCCGTGTGAAAAGATATATATGCTGGAAATAGACAACTGCTGTAATGACTCATTTTAAGCAAAATTTTTTTTCCTTAAAAAAAAAGTTATGAACAAGAGATTTCCTGTAGTAGCATACCATTGACAAAATTCTCAGTGTCTAGTAACTTTTATTACCTCTTCACTCCTACCTGTCTTTCCCAACAGTATTGGAAGTGTGATGTTACAGTGTATAGTTGTATCTTTAATTATGGTTCTTCACAGTAAAATAATAGATATCATTAACAAAAACATTTATTCTTAGTTTTCACACTGCTTTTCTTATCAGTATATACAAACCAATAATAACATGCCTACAAATCCAATCCAATTTTTACTTTGGAGGCTGAGTAACGCGGGCTTTACATTTATGACCAAATCCTTAGAAAGATTTTCTTCTCTGCAGAAAGACAATTTTTTCACTTGTGACAATCTTTGTAGTCAATTCATTTAAAAACTTTGATCTCATGACACTCTTGACACATTTTCTTCACAAAGTAAAAATGGATTTATTCTACTGAAAATGACGTGTTTCTTTTTTTCTAGCATACAAACAAGCTGCCAGTCTAATTGGAAATATCTTTTAAAAAGAAAGCTTGAGATACAAAATCCCTCCAGGAATCAATTACAAGAGCAAGCTATTCACAAACAGAAGAAAAATAACAACTTCTGAGTAATGGCAAACAAAACACACATCACTGCAACCAATAGTACTACAACTGAACGACCCGACTGCATAGTGATGGCTGTAGAACAGTAAAATTTTCTTGTGGATAACAGTTACAAAAACATTTTTAATGCTTTTAATTATTTTTAATCAATTTTAGTCCTCTCTGTCAAAGCAGACTATTTTAAAAATACTTTATTTTAAAATTTATTTGTGAAACAAAGAAAGAGGAATGTATTCTGCTCACTACCAACTGTGCAGGGTGTTAAACTGTATGTAGGTTACTCTACAGGCTTATGCTTATTTTTGTCAAAGGCAGCAAGAGTGAAAAACATTGGCAGTGAATTACTTTAAAGATATTAACTAGCATTGCCACATGGTAGCATAACCTGTAATTGAAAAAATCATGATGAGTAGAGTGACTAAATGACATTTATTTCCAGAGATTTATCAGCAGGTGAAATGGGATGTGAACTCAATGAGAACATGTACTAGGCTGTATCTAAAAGGGCACCTGCTGATTACTTGCGAATTCAAATGCAATGTGTATTATTTGGATCTGTAATATTTCCCAAAATACAGTCAATCACTTCACTGGAGTTTCAGAAAGAAAAGCTGGATGCTTCATATCAGGAGTGAGTCTCTTCCTCATGAATTCTCTGCAAACTACAACCGGTTTCATTAACAGTAAAGGGTAAAATACATATTGTATAATGCTAGTTATTGCTGAAACAGGTATTAGAAGATTTTACATGGGCAACTTGTCTCAGCAAGGTATTAGAAAAGCAAGAAGAGGCCTTCAGGATGTGGAATGTATTAGGAAACAACTCACAACATAAGCTGGAGCGTCAACATCTTACCATCTCACATGAACATACCTGACAATTTTTGTAGCTCTGAACATTCACTAATAAGTGTTTCCCATGCTTTCTCATGCTTTCTCTTGCAGTCCTCTACACCGAAGAAACCATATATTGTGTGGGAAAGCCACGCGTGAACATCAGCTAAAAGCATCTGAAGAAAGCTGTCTGCTTTTTCCTCAGGTCTAAATGCCCTTCCTGCTCATAGTTTCTTCTTGTGAACCAAGGTTGGATAATGTGTTTTAGAAGTCCACAATGCCTCAGAATAACATAAATCCATATTCAACATACACTCAATTACCTTTCAAGTGGATGTGGCATCTGCACAGATTTCACCACACTGCACAAAACACATGGTAATTTTTCATCTATGAATGGTGTTGATATAGCAGCAATCAGCCTTGTACCCAGGCCCACCTCTACATCATGCCTACACAAAGCGACAAAAATTAGAGAGATGCTGCTTTAATTAACAGTGCTGCAGAACTTCCAGCCATTTACAGAGTCTCCAGTCAGCATCAGACATGCACGATCTGCAATGATTCATATTGGCTCAGAGCATACATATGTGTACATACACATCTCCAACTCCAAAACACAGACAGAATAACAGAGGTGACATTTTTGGGTGTCACTGGCATCTTATCTATAAAAGTTGGCAAATGCAACAGAAGTGAGGAATTATGTGATTCCATGACATAATTAAATGAAAAATCTAAAATATCAATAGACACATCATCAGTCTTTGACAGGTTTTTCAGGAGGAGGAGAAGAAATATGAGAAACTTAAAAAGAGAGGTTTGTGAGTGAAAGCAAACCAAGTGAAATGTTTCTTCTAGTCTTAATGAAATAGGATTTGTGTGGTTACTAAATATATTCAGTAAACACTTACAATGGACACAATCCTCAGCCTTACTATTGAATTTGCATAGGGCCTCTGTATGGGGCACCATAAACCATATTCTTGATAATACATAAAACCAGCAATTACTCGTTACGTAGTTTGAGATCCAGATGGATTTGGCTTGCTATGAAGTTCCTTTGTATGCTTTCCTGAAAGGGACTTGAATTAAAACATAGAATCTGCTTTCTGGCTATTTTAGTGTATAACTGATAGTTGCACATGTTATTTAGTGTGGCTTGCTAGATTTTCTGATTAAGGGCTGTACTCAGAACTGGACTAAAACTTTTCATTAGTGTAAGCAAAAAAGTTATGAGGAGAAAGCTGCTGGGGATGAGGACCAGAAACAGTTAAATTTTGATGTATTGTGCCAGATTTCACAGGCAGAGTTCTCTAATTTTTTCCCTTCAAGTTAATTTGATCTCAGTGGAGACCCAGGGATTTTTTCTATGGCCTATAGCAATAGCATAGTGTGTCTGAGACTTTACTAAGGTATGGGCTGGCCTAAGTTCTCCCCTACTTTGCAAATAGGTGAGGTAACTCTGGAGCACCATAGTGGGGACTTACCAGGGACTGCTCCCACAGGCAGCATGAAAGTGGGCATTTCACCAGCCCAGAAGGTGTATAATGAAGTGGAGGGTGTTTGAGCAGATGAGGAGGAAGGACACTTTTGCATCCATCCACCTGCAAATCTAGATCTGTATATTGAAGAGAGTTCAGGGAGAAAAGCATGCCCAAGGAGACTTACAGATACATCTAAAATACCCCAGGCAGCAAGTAAGAGATTAATTCATGACCTCTGGAGAGTAGAGTTTGGGAAGTGTTTCAGCTTAGGAAAGCCCAATGCCTGTGATGGCATTTCAGCACAGTGCTTCTTATCACAGGTTTTAAGAGGCTGTAAAACCTAACGCAATAAGGAGCAACACAGCTCCATCAGACTTAGAACATTTTAGGGAAAAGTGGAATCTGATGGCAGCCAAATGCTATTCCCTAAGCCTTAATGCAGTCCTAACATAGTAAAGCTAATTGCAAAATAATAACTATATAAGGATACTTCAGCAATAGTTAGGGTATTAAAAAGGCTATACACAGTACACCTAAGATTGCCCTTGCAAAAAATGCATTAGAGAAGTCTTGTATAAACAGTGATTTTCCACACTTCAGGGACTTCTCCACTTCTTGAATTTAAAACGCAAAAGAAACCCAGAAGAATAGATATATATAATTCCAATTTTAAACTCTCTTCAATTTCAAACTCAATTTCAAAACTCAAACTCTTTGTGTTTTCAAATTGGAAAATGTGCATATGGAGAAAGGTAGCACAAAGTTCATGCAGAAGTTAGGTCCCAATAAGGTCAGAAAACTTGACTTAAATTTCTTCCTAAAGCTCTATTAGTCTTCTCAACAGAACTTTATTTCATCCTAAATGAATACTTTTGTTAAATCATTACCTAAATATGTTAATGAAAATGCAGTTAATATAAAAGTACCAAAAAAGTACCAAAACTGTATTGATTCTTACTAGATTTTACTTTGATAAAGTGCCTCCATCATAGACAGTATTTAAGCAGCTTATGTATGTCTGTAAAGCATGTCCAGTTTCTATGACAAGTGTCCAGATAAGAGCACAGTATCTGCATTAAGGATGTTACATACATGAAGCGATACATTACAATTGCATTTTCTTTTTTATTGTGTTTTTCAAACATATTCAAACTATCTATAATTATAATCCTATAAAAGATAACATAAAGCCAAGCTACCCAACAAAAAAAACAACCACTAAATCCTCTTCAGCAGGGTTATCTTACAGTAATGAAGAGGGATTATAAATTAAAAAAAAAAAAGAAGAAAAAACCCAGAACTATGATCTTTAAGTTTTTCTGTAATAATTAAAATAAATTTTAATTTTAGTTCATTTAGATTACTACACAACTGTGTCTCCAAGTGCTGAATTTGGCTTCATGAAAGTGTAGCTATGGTCTCCTCATGCCCAAGAAGACTGGTTTGTTTCATATCTAGGCAGGCTTGCTTGCTTGGAAAGTCACAACTTCCTTGCATTTGACTGGTCTGAGTTTTCCCATAGGATTTTCTTTGTTTACATCAAACTGGGGCAAAAAATTTGCAATGAATATCTTAGAAACACTGGATCACACAGATAAACTGCTGTACAGTAAATAAAAAAAAAGGATCAGTTGTGATTGATGGTGCTGTTACATTAGATATTCTGGCTGTAAATTAGGTTGTAGTGAGAGGCCACCCCTTCCTTCTGTGTTCCTACAGTAGCTCCCTACACTGATGGGTCACCCTATGACTGGTGTCTGCAATAACTCCAGGCACAGTTGTGCCTTCAGTGTACAACTGACCTAATACATCTAGTCAAAGAAAGCAAGCTTCCTGAATCCTCCTGATGCTTCTCCAAGATGGAAGGTGGTTGAACATGTCATCTCTGCTTGTGTCTGAAGTGCAGAGAAGGCATGGTCACACATTTCCGAGTTCAGGTTTCAGATGTGGAATGACAAGTCTCTTGAGCTGTGATTAAAACTGATTAATCGGTTTAACCTCCTGAGAAACTCATGTTTCACCTCTTGCCTCTTCACATCCTCCCTCTCTCCTCTCTTCCCCAGCAGATTCAAGTGCCTGTCACGTTGACAGAAGCAAGAGAACATTAAAAAAAAAGCAACCAATTTTCTAACTAAGTTAATTTTCCAGTGACTGTAATTATTAACTAGCACTACATTTAGGTCCTGATCAAAATCAGAAGTAGGAAGCCGAAAGTTTACTGTAAGAGCTGTTCTTTCACAGGAAGTGCTAAATAATCCAGAAGTTCCTTTATTATCATTAAATGTCCAATCTTACTTTGCAAACACAAACAGATCCTATAATACATTAAATCTTCTAATACATCGCCTAAGTTTAACTGCCATGATCAAAATAACCAGCTGTCTCTTAGCCATGACACAAAGATGTTTTTCATTAAAAGAAAGTAGCAAGTTGGTTTTACATGAAAAAAAGTCTTCTATATAACCTCCACTAAATATGCAATGAACACAGTGCTTACAATGTAAATGGCATATATCAATCAGTAATCCAATTTGGTAGGTCAAACCCCACCAACATGTTTATAATAACAGTTTTCTTTACTACTATGAGATGAACTGACTGCATGCTTTCAGAGAAATTTTGGACTCATACTTGCAGAACCTCAGGTTAGTTTGCCACAAAGTGGTCACTGCCATCTGATAGCCAGTATTTCTTAGTATCTGAACACTGAAACTGAAATAACATGGGTTGAAATTTTGATCAAAAAGAAAAAATAAATTTCTAAACTGTGATTAAATCACCTTCAAGGAAAGCCTAGAAGCAGCTATTGTAACATGCACATTAGTTCCTTTGAATTGCATTTTAAATTTCAGGGTAGTGTGGAGAAAAGCTTTGGAATATTAAAAGAAAATAATTTAGGAACTGCAAATCCTGAGGATCAATTTATTTTCTCATTTATGTCAGTGTAAACTCAAGAGCAACCTCACTAGAAAGTCAGGAGTCACTCCAAGCTTATGCTGATGTGAACTATGGTAAAATATAGACCCATTACCATATCCTTTCCTTAAGTTGTCCCTTAAAGAACAGCAAAGACTGGAGGAAATTAAACAAATTATCCAGTGGATTATATTTCTATAAGATTCTGCAAACGTGTAATTTTCAAAAGAAAATGAGCTACCATTAATTCCCTGCTCTGCCTAGAGTCCATTCAGAAGATGAATACTAGGAGCTGAAGAGTAATCATTCTTCTAAGATGATCAGCCCTCGAACTCTCAAGACGAGAATAAATAAGCACAACTAAGGACGTACGAGTACACATATACCTGTGGATATATCCACATAGATGGGAGTTTGGAGGATGAAGCTAAGAGACTGTAATACTGCTTAGCCTGGCTTGGTTTCATGTTCACATTGGGTGATAAAACGCCTGCTTGTATCTTTCTTATGAATACTGAAACTTGTACCAGCTCTTGATTAATTTTGAATAGTTCAAAACATTTCTCCCTCCAGTCTAAATTCATTTTCATCAATGTCAAGCCTTGTCTACATCATCAAGTAATACATTTTAGAGTTGTTGAGACAAACAAATAATTAGAATTAGTGTTGTTTCATTATCAGAATTATTCATCAGTAATTTATTCAGGTACAACTGCTGCCTACAGCTCCTCCCCTCTAACCACATTGTAAACAGTCTACTGCCTGACATTATGCTAAAATTTGCTTTCCAGACTCAGAGTCATGCTCCTAACTCCTGTGTTTTTAATTGTGCAGTTTTCATTTAACTGATTTGTAAGGAAGGATTCCCAGACAAACCCTACCACCTTCTGAATACAATTTTTTGTTCCTTTCCCCTTCTCTTATACACAGTTATACCAAATGTCCTGGGAAGATAAAATTATAAAACTACGATATGGAGGTGAATTTTTTTTTAATCATATACTTACGAAACCAGTTTCTGAAACATATTTTTGAAATAATAAAGCATTTCTTTTCTAATTTTAATGGATCATCCTATCAACCATTGAGTAACATAAGACAGGTACATGAATGCTTTTAACTACTTTTTTGACTATAGATAACAGGGAATATAGACCTTGGATTGCTAAATTTCCTTTTATTTCTAAAACTATCCACTCCCAGCTCTGGTGATAAAGAAGGACTGATTGGTATGAACATTTTCATTTTCTGTCTGCAAAAGAACAAGGCAGTGTATGCTGGATGTTTTTATGGATGTGCAGACCTCCTATAGTAGTGTAGCATTCATAAATTGTGACAGCTATTTCTACAGGTTGGCAAAGCAAACAAAATAGAATATAGGAAATGTAATTGTGGTTTGTAAAGAAACTTGGAGTGTTGTTCAAATAGAGAAAGGTCCTATGGCTATTTGCACTGGCTTATTCAAAGAAGAATTATTTTTTCACTTTTAGTTATGAATTCTCCTTGGGAACACAATAGAAAATTTGGCTGTTTAATTTTTTTCTTTTTCCATAAGGATCATGTATAAAATTGAGAATGACAGCCCAGACGTCTCTGTAATTGCCTTTTATTAAATGCAAAAGCTATGCACAAAGAGCCTGCCACACAGAGAATACTAATCTCATTATTCATACCGTAGGCAATAGTGCTTCTGGTCACAAAAAGAGACATCACAACATATTTAAAAGTTGTACTGATATATATTAATGGCTGTTCAATTACCAAAAAAGTTTCCTGGGATGACACATGCAACTCTTGTATCTTCCGGCAAAGGCATTGAAGTATTCAGTACAAATACTGCTTCTGGAAACAGAGACTTGAACTTCTAGTGCAAATATGGGTTTTGTGCTTCAAAAAATTACATCCAAAATGACCGTATGGATGACTCTGAAAGTATTTAACTGTGCTGCAGAGATTCCTGCCTACTGACCCGTATTTATAAGGTCCCCATATAATGTCTAATAATCCACACTTGTAGGTTAGTTTGTCACCAACAGACATGTGAATATTTATTTTGGAATGTCCCAGGAGGAGATCACCTAAGGGTCAGCAGACACTGCTCCTCCCCTGCTGCTGTCTTCCTTCTCTTCTCTGCCCTACTCTTCCCCAGAGCCTCCTGGCGAAGGGCTGGGAAGTTTATGAGCACCATGGCAGCACTGCACTTCCAAATGCGCATGGCAGCAGAGAAAGCCAAATCTGTGATATTGCAGGACATGTCTGGTGCCTCCATAAGCTATAATTATTAACTCACTGTTTCTGCTGCATTGATCTCAGTTTTAAGTATGTTGCCAGGTTTTTCTGGTTGCCACACTCAGAATAAATGCTAAATTTAGAAAGAGTTCAGCTGCTTTGAAATACCTAAATAGGAGCCAGATTCTGGCTTGGAAAAAACTGAAAATTCATGCAGTAACAGCATTTCTGCAATGCTTAGATGGTGTGGTTCACATGTAAACATTGCAAAACCCTTGTAAAAAATACTGATTATTTTCTGAATTGTCTTTCCAACAGGATGAAGGAGGAGAATATGAAAGAAGAGAGAGTTCTGCTTAGCTGGAGCACTATGTAGGAAAATGAAACGGTCCCGAAATTTGGAAGAGAGTGTATCACATTGTGACCCTGGCAGACTGCATTGCGGGGTGCAGAAGCACTGCCAGTCTGAGTTGACTGCTCTGCTCCTCCATCTCTGGAAACATTACCTTGACAGGAAATTTTTTGATTCTTTCAAAACAAACTGCAAAATTGAAGCAGAACAAGAAGCAATTGGAGAGGGCATACTGGATGACGAGGCTAGGGGAGAAAAAAGGAAACGAAAGCAGAAGAGAGAAAGGCTTTAACATTTCAAAAGAAATATTCTTGTCACCCTTCTTCTGGATGCTCTTTGCAGTGAGATTGTCAAGGATCAAGGCTATATATCAACATGCGCAAGTCACCTCAATTTTGACATTTCCTGGTTTTGCAGAGCTTTTGATACTGGAACACTAATAATAGACCTTTCAACATGAAGTTCAGCATGTAATTCTGATTTCTAGCTCTTCAAATATCTGAAGTCTGAGATGTTTTGAGGAATCCTTTCATTAAGGATTCTTTCTTGATTTGTTCATAAAAAAAATGTATTTACATTTATATGCTGTATTTTCTACGTGCTGCTAGTCTGAGTATATTGCCCCTTTTTCCATTTTTGCTAGACCTGAGAGTCACACTATGATTTTAATTTATTGTAAGCATAATAACAAAACTTACTTTATAGCAAATTAAAAAAAATAAATAAATAGTGGGAATAAAGGATTCCAGTGATCAAAAAGTCTGTGAGAAACCAATGCTTAGAATACTGATTTATGATAAACAGTAATACTGTTAAAATATCTATCACTCTGACATTTGACTGAAAGTTGCACATTGATTTCACTGAAGTGATTCCACAAAACCTTACTGCAACAGGCGGTGCTAATCAAAAAGAGAATGAAAATCTTCAACAGGAATTTCATCTTTTCAAAAAATATACAGTAGGATGAATGTTTCTTGTACCAGCTTCTAATTATTTCTAAATTATCAGGAGTCTTTTGACAATGAAGGAGATGAATTATAATGACTGCTTTAAATGCAAAGGAAAACATCATTGCCAAATGAAGGAAATGTGCGTTATTGCAAGCCTGTAGTGACCATGTAAGATGAAGAACATGTTGTTAAAAATGACAGAGCAAATTAACCAGTTTGATGAAAAATGTGACAGCTTCCTGGATTTTCTGACTACTTTACATAATTACAATAGCTCTTCAACAATGTCACTCTCCATAGCTCATTTCAGTTGTTTTCCCAAGGCACACCAATTCTTGCTGATTTTCCAATTTAACTCATTTACCTCATTCCTATTTACTCAGGTTTAGTCTTTTTTTTCCTTGATCATTAGCTACTGTTTAATCTAAGCCAGTCCAACAAATTCATGCCAGTCATTTCAGGAAAACAGAAATGTGAACCTCTGCTTATTCAAATATCATATGCAAACCAGCAGACCTGCTGCTGTGCTCCTGTTTGCTGAGGAAGTAAAGCTCCATGCCAACATTTCTAAAACTGGATACCTAAACCTATGCACCTCGATGCACAAGCATAAACCTGAGCTGCCAATTCAGAAACTCTGAGTCACTCTGCAACTGCTGGAACTCCCAGGGCACACAGAAAGCACAGGGACCTGATTCTTCATCCAGCCCAACCAAGAGATACGTCTGCCCCCTCTGCTGACTCTGGATTCATCTTCTGCCTGCAGGGTAACAGGGCTGATAGAGCTGGTATTTCATGTAGCAGCAGCATACATCACGTTGGGAATGTACCTCTCCATAAACTCTTAGGAAACCTCATGGGAACACCTGGAGCTCCTTCTGCAGTATTTCTGCCACACAGCCCCAGTACAACTACTTCCAGCCTTGTGAAAGACACTTAAGGCCATAGGATCCCAATCCAGCATGATTTCCTCTCAGGTTATAATTGCTTTGCAGCTGGCTTTGTTTCTATCTACCTCAAGTAAAAGATGACTTTTAGAAAAGCAGTCATTATTCTCAGCAATACTGTGTGCTCCTGCTTGCCTAGAGTTTTGTGCAAAACAAAAAGAGAAGTTGTGGCAGAACTCCACAGTTTAGAAGATGTCATAAACTTGATACAATCAAATACTGAAATTTGTTAAGCCCAAAGGTAGAATTGTGTCAAAAACAATCTCCATACTAGTTGTCTAGATTTATCATTAATTCCCTTTTCATTTGAATGCTGCCTTTTTCAAATTCACCAACTATTGGCTAAACTTTCTTCCCTAGTCTGTAGTTATGCATAAGCTGGGAACTTCATAAAGCAAAATAATTAAACTATCTCGTTTGGAACAGACAAGTTAGCCCCATCAATCCACACATTAAGTGTCAGAAAGCCTGACAGCAGAGAAAGACAAAGGGAGGAGAAAATAGAAGCAGGTTTTCAAGAACTGTCTCAGTATTCTTCTTATACATCATCTTGAGTATGATTCAGATTGTTTGTCACCATATGTTGTGTTGCTGGCTTTCCCATCAGAACTCCCAAGGCCCAGGGACCGTGTCAGTTAAGAACTTGTTATATGAACTGCTGCTTGAAAACCATCTTTATTAAACAGAAATAATGGTATAGTAAGCTAAGAAACTTCATTAAGAATGTTGTAGTGCAGAAGACACTTGTTCTTGTCATTAGACCCACATGGATTCATAAATTATAACCAACATGTGCTGTGTTGCGCAGTGGTCTCCTGCTATGGCTGTTCATTGCAACACCTCAATAAACATGTAGTCAGGGCACACCACAGTAGAAGCTGCACCAACTGCTATACTTTTGTCACTGAAACCACCACATAGGTAATGACATAAGGGGTTATAATTTAGAACATCATACAACAACCTGAAAGTGATAAAAAAGTTCTAAAGTATTTTCCAAATAGACTGAAAGAGCTCAGCCCATCTCTTAAAAAAATCTATGAAAAATTGTGCATAAATTCATTTGATGTGACTGCTAGACTTATAAACTGCCCATAGCAAGCGATTTTGATAATTTAGTTTGCTTGTTAGAATCTCTTTTGCTTATTTTGCTGTGAAATTACATTGGGTTTTTTTTTCCTTACACTACAAAACATATTGCCATATTTCACTTCTGTCATTTTCTCCTATTGCCAACTTAAATAAATTATAAATACAAATATTACATGAATTTTGGCTGAACATTTCAACACAATTTCCAAAATTTCACTTTGTGGCAATATTTTTCTGGCCCAAGAAACTATTAGGATTCACCAACTCTCCTATCTTCAAACTAATAAGACCCTACTCACATGTTTTCCATTAACAGTCAGAAGAATAATGTTGACTTGCTCACAACATCTATACCTGGTTAAATTCTGCCACCATCCAAGAAAAGCTCTGAGGAGCCTCTGACTTTTTACTGAAAAGGCACACACCTGAGCTCATCTAAAGTACTTCATACTTCACAACAATAAACAGATTAATTTAATAAAAGACTTATATGATAAGATAATATTAATGTAACATATTGCACTACCCATGTTATCATTATTGTCTTCTCAGAAGCTAATTTAATAAATAAACCAGAAAAAATGAAGAAAAAAAATTTCTATAAAGAGAACTGCTTTGAAATGGGATTTCATAATGCATCAATGATTTGCTACAGGGATCTACTGTTATTGCATTTTGGCTTTCAGCTACTCTAACTATGTTGTTTAAGTATTATAATCAGTTCTCATCTCGTAGTGCAAACTGTAAGCTTCAGATTTACATGGAAATGAAATGCAGGAAAATAAACAGGAAATGGTAAAGTGAGCACATCCATCTTCAGGACTGCCTCTCAGAACATATTTGGTTAGAAATAAGTAAATGGATATCACAGAACATGATACTGAATGTAATTTGTATTGCAAGCTAGTTAAAAAGGGAGACAAAACCTCAGCAAACTGGTTTATATTTGAATCTTTCCTTTGAGTTTTCACCAGTTCTATGGTTTTCTGATTTTACTCATTCATTCAGGTCACCCATTCTGCCTTCAGTGGGAGTTTTGTATCAGTTAAGCCTCAACAAGTGGCCACTCACCAACAAATAAAGATTCAACTGCTGCCCAGAAGGGTGGATGGCCATGATTTAGTGTGACATTAGAAGCAAACTCAAACAGGAGAAAGGGAATTGAACAAACAGAAAAGAAGGACAAATGTCAGTACAATAAAATGACAGGAAGTTATCTGGAAGGATACGTCTTAGTTGTCCTGCAGAAAATGAGAACTGAAAGGCTGAAGGCAGGAAAAGAGTCCAGAATGATGTGCATTTGAAAGCTGTTCATATAGAAAGAACAGGGTCATTCAAGGAAAAGACAGTCAAGCTGATATACTTTAGTTTTGGACATTCTTGTATATTCCTTTATCACTTGATTTTTTAATGGAATCTGCTTATTTTATACCACATCCAACTTCATTTGACATCAAACTTCAGACAACGTCCCATATCATATTTAATCTCACAGTGTAGCTGTGTGTCTCAACAACACTTGTTCCTGGGCCAGCCTCTTTCAGTCTCTGTCTCCATTATTAAACTAGTCTTGGGACTGTCCAGTGGCTCCAGAGTGATGACCTTGGGATTTACCCTCTGAACCCCACAACACACTGAAGGACAAAGAAGGTTCTCTCTAACACACTCATCTGTAGTTCACTGATCTCCCTCATATAATTACCCCAAAATATAAGACTAGATGATTAGAGCTAGCCTTTCTTAAGGATGGATGCCCTAAGATATGACATTGGAAAAGCAAGGGGCTCTCCTTATTCAGCAGGCCTCATTTCAGTCTCTGTTGTGCATGTTTTGTCATTTTGTATTCTAAGGTACTGAAATTGTATAAAAAAGATCATTCAAAAATTAAAAACAGTTTTGCCAAATGCTACCCAGAAAGTATTGCTGGTCTTATACTCTTGCATTCTACCACAAAGTGTCTTTATCGAGGCTCAATTACAAACAGCAGAGTAAAAAACTAAACAAAACAAAAAACTGTAAAAATATCAAATATAAACTTTGCCTGAGATCATGCCAAAGCATACTATTAATGATTAAACTACTGCAGTATTTGTATAGTCAGTAAATTGCTTATTAAAGTCCATTACCATTTCCCTTTTTATTTCTTCTGGCACTTTGTCACTTATTAGCACAGGAAAAGTTCCCGGAAGATGTAACTATTATTACCTGTATCTTAACATATGTGGCTTTTTACATTTATCCTGGGGTTGGCATCATTTTTTCATTTATTATCCTGGGTTTTAAGTTAATTACAACATTGCTGTTTTACATTCTCAGTTGCAACCTCAATTATGTGTGAGTGTGCATCTGGAGAGTTAGTGCTTTCAAGCTTCAGTGGCATACTCAAAACTTAATAACCTCTCTCTTGAATTAGAATACTGCAACCTACGTAAACAACACTGAATCAAACTTCAACCCACCCAGGCAAGAATTACAGTCTCATTCATAATCAGGACATGCCCTGATGTGGCAGCCTTCAGAAGTGGCTGCATAGCGCTCATGTTCTGAACCCTGAAGAGGGTGTGTGGGACACGAGGTACTTGAAAGAACAGTCAGAGCTAAAACAAAGCCACAGCAGAGCAGCACAGGAGTGATTCTGAAAACCTGTCAAATGCTGACTGGCATCGTGTGGTGCTTTAAAAAACCACAGAGTCTCCCAGAGCTGGAAAAGAAACAAGTTCTTTTTTCCTTCAGTTTGATATATCAGAATTATGGGAAAACTTGAGGATTGGTGTCCTTCCCCACTTCCCCCAACATTCCAGAATTTCTATGTGGACTTTGACAAACTCATCCATTCACTCCAGATGTACTGGGGTAGGTCTGGAAAAAAAAGTTAGGCTGCTGTTGCAGTGGATATACACTATATCAACCAGGGCCCGACATGTGACTCTACAGAACAGGCTGCCTGCTGAGGCTCCAGGAACTTGTCCCTGAATGAGGACGTTCAAGAGAGGTGTGAAAGCTGGCTGTCAGACAGCTGGTCACAGCCAGCCAGACCTCAGTTTTGCAGCTTCAGAACAAGCTCCTCAAGCTGCTTGCTCGTGTCCATCTCAGCCTGCAGCTGAGACATCTTGCTTGCTTTAGTCAGTCTAAGCACTAGCTGCTGACAGCCTTCTTCACTCCCAGCTATGCCTTTCAGCCTCTGCCTCCTGTCAAGCATTAGGATTTGAGCTATTGTAGATGAACTCCATATATCTGTCTGCCAGGTAAAATATTCAGTTGGATGGGGTTGCTGAGCCACTGGTGTTTGGGGAGAGCTCTTGCACAGGGGGGAAAAGGGACGGCCAGGGCTAGCAGGGCAGTATTGCCCCTTGCAGCTCCACTTGGCGCTTGGAGCCCTGAATGTGACAATGCTCAAACACAGTGAAGACGTGCAGGCTGCTCCACGCTGCTGCACAGGCTTCTCTGTCTCTGGGATCATCATAGCAAACAGCATCATGGAGCAGGTAGGAGTGCTACCCACCATCAGGGGCTAGTAACAGTGTAGGACAGTGCTTGACGGAAAGCTGTAGAGCATACCAGGGAATACTGCATCTGCCACAGTGACAGTTTAAGGCTTTCAGTGGATCAATCATTAATGTGATCTACCTAAAGCCTTATGTGCACAGCATTTGCTTTAAAACAAAATGCCCTCAAGAAACATATAGATCAGGTAAGTAACCTGAAATCATCTCTCTCGTTTCCAGCTGAATAATAAAACTAAATGCACTTATAAAACAACAGGGATGAATATTTCTGCCCAAAGGGTAGAGGTGTTAGATACGGTAGAGCAGCTCTTCAAAATTCAGCTGCATTAGCAGACTCCCAGGCCCCTAACAAGAACCAGTAATGCGACAGTTACATACGTAAACGAGGCAGCACTTGAAATTCCAGTGACAAACAGCCAAAAGAGGTGCATGCTACTGCAACACCCTCTTCTGCGGGAGTCCTTCGGGAGGTCACAGAGAATTTTAAAGGTTAGGTGCTGAGACCATCAGTCCCCAGCCTAAAAAGAAATGCTTACAAATTTCCAGTGTCAGCTAAGATGGTGACACAACTCAAAAGTACTGCAAGAGAAAAACAGCACGCTTAAAACTAAGCCATCAAGCAGTGAAGCTGGAAATTACATAAACTTTGGCTCCTGCTATATATTTATCATGCAACAGATAAGTAAGGGCTGGATGCAGCCTCAAAGGCGATAGGGATGGTGGCAGCCTCTCTCCTGGGGTGTCACTGCTCCCCATCCTATTACCCTGAATACAACCACAGTGGGGCCCCAATGAGGTATGTCCAGGGTAAGGATAAGAAGACTTAATCAACATCAGTGACAACAGCAAGACAAAAAGTTTTCATGTAAGATAAGGTATCAAGACAGAGGCACAATGGTACAGAACTTTGTAACAGTGCTGACAAGACAATAACTGTTCCCTGGAAAATTGTCAGGATTTTTGTATTTGCTTTCATCCTACATTAATGCAAACATAAAAGCTATTTAATTCTTTTTGTAGGAAGACTTGAAGAGTGATAAACCACACTGCACGACTGCAGGCCATTACAGGACAATGGAAACTGGAAACTTACCTCTTTTTCCAGCTGGTTTGCAAGTTTAGGACATGCCCTGCTTCCACTTAAGTAGACTTTCCACACTGCACAAAATCAGTGACTGTATTTTTTGATCTGCTTTGGTTTACTTTTCTCCAACTCTGCAGATACAGCAAGAACTTTAGGCATGGAAGAAAAAACCTTAAAGTTTTTGAGTTTGGGTCGTCCTGTGTCGTCGTTCCCTTCCCCCCCCCAGATCTCCTTGTCAGTTGCTTTAGGGGCTTTATCCAGCTCTTTGGAGTGCTTCTCCCTCCTTACTTTGAGTGGATTTACTCTATGTTTTCCTATGGGCACTTCCATCTAAACATGCTTTGCTTTGCTTTGCTTTTTTTCCTTACGTCAATGACATTGAGCAAACGGTTCACTCCTGAAGTAATCATCAGCCTTTAAAAAGTACTTGTATATCAGAATAAATACTTAGCTGACCTCACTCTCAGTCAGCCCACCCCACAGCGGGCAGAAGCAGGGGCTGCTGGAACAGTGTGTGCAGCCTTTGGCCACCAGAGGCGTGGGATTTCTGGATCAGAAGGGTACCGTGATGTATCTCCCCTCACAACTTACTCCATCATTTTAAGCACAGAGCATCACAATCCATTTGCTTTTTTATTTTTTTTTCTTTCCTGTTTTGGTTTGGTTTTGTTTTTAAACAATTCTCAGGCTTTACTCCTAAAATTTGGTGTAACTATAGAAGTGTTTCTCTTAACTTTTTGAAAACCTGCCTCCTCTTTTTCGGTTGTCTGTATTGCTCCTGCAGAAGGCCTGAGCTGTCTTAGAAGAAAGTATTTCTTAAGCTTTTTCTAAAGCTTTTCAGTCAATCTCAAAGCTTTTGTGATTCCCAAGGAGGGTTACAGCTCACTAGTTTAAAAACACCATTCTGCAAACAAATATATTTTCAAGTCTTCCTTAATAAGGAACTGAATTTCAAATCTGATAATACGAGAAGAATGTGGCAAATGAACAACAGGACAAGTTAAGGAAGTCCTCCAAGAAACCACCTAGACTGGTACTCGGGTTACTCAGGACTTTATTAATTGCCTATTCCCCTACCTAATTAAAACACTTTCCTTGAAATAGTGATGAGCAAGCATTACAGAAAATTTTGTTTCAGACTCACATTTCCTTTTCAAAAATGGTCAGCCTTCATCTGATGAGAATTAAATAGAATAGATTCATAAAATAAAGTAATATAGAAAACTCAGCTGAGACCATTTAGTTTTTAACAACTTGTTCCCTTGTATCCAAGAGCTTAAATAGTCCTCTATTTCAGCTTTTTGATTACTTCGATATGTGCTGCTCTATTCTCTTGGAACCATCTTCTAGGAGGATTATTGATTTTGTGAGAAATCCATTTTCTGGTGTTCCAACAGGCTATAAAACTGTCACTGTCCATATGATGAAATTCTTAATGGTGCTTTACATATTGGTCTTGTCTCTTCTTCCTCCATTCCCCTTTACATGCCCCAAGAAATTTCCCTGAAGGCACATGGATTGTTTTAGCTCTATACAGCCCTGAAGCTCCTGCACCAGCTCTCAGAACTGCCACAATGTGCCCCTATGGTATGTGTGAATATGAGCACTGACTGGTTATTGCTGAGGCTGCACTTCATGTAGGAAGATTTATACTAATAAATAAAGTGTCTCTAAGGACAGGACTGTACAGAGTTCATGGATTTTTTGAGGTGTCACCTGACACCATTCACAGCAGGCACTTATCGATGTCTCTCTTGGGTATCTCCTGTACAAGAACATTTCTAACATTCAAGCGAGGGAAGAATAATTAACCAGAAAGGGGAGAATGAAATCCTGAGTCCGTTGAAATATTCACAGCTTCATGTTGAAGCCCCACAATTTCTATTTAAAAGAAAAGCTAGGGAAAAAATTATGAAAGACTCAAAAGCATGTGGGAAAATATGTCCTGTCCAGCTAATTTGGAGAAAATCCACAGGTTGCCATCTGTGCTCCCTCTCCAGTGAGGATAGGGACCTGGCCAAGTGGAGTTGGCTCGGAGTAGAACAGATGGAGAAAAAAGGATCGTATTTCCAAAGGACAGTACAGCTGCCTCTCCTGTGTGCAGACTCTCAAAGGGAATTCAGCCAGAACTTCTGCCATGGACTTCACTGCAGTAATTGCAACCCCTCACATAAAAAATGTTGCATTAAGTGATTATCTTATCCTAAATGCAGTTTGGACAAATGTCTAAAGAAAATTGCTGAAAAGTCTAGAAACAGGATAGTTTAAAAGAAACTGCGGGAACTGGAGTCCACAGAAGTCAGCATGAATTTTCTTAAGAGTTGAACTTAACAGTTTCTTCTTGATATGATTCTAGTTCAGGGGTTTTTTGTATGAATAAAATACTTCCTATAATTCTCATTCTTTTTATGCTGTATTTCTAGCTGGCAAAAGTTGGAAGGCATTCAGAAACTTGATTTCCCATAGTTTCTGACTGCTGTCCAGCATCTGCTAGTTAAAAAACCAGTTAATGCTGAAAGCAATGTTTTCAGAACTAAGGTTAAAAAAAAAAAGTGCCAGACAGAAAACATTTAAGAAGGATTGTTCTAAATTGTTCAAAGCATTTGGAAAGCACCACTGAACTGTAAAAATCTATAAATGAAAATTTCCCTATTTTTATTTTACATTGAAAAGTTAAGAGAAGAGAATGAAATTCCCTATTAAAGGTTTAGTTCAGCATAAAACTTTATTTTTGCAAGAAGCCCCTCAGCCTCTTTTATCCATGAGCAGAAGGCTGACTGTGTTCTGTACCTGTTCAAAAACCAGAATGCACTGAAAAATGCCTCTTCTGATTTTGGTAGATGTTGTAAATGAACTCTACAGTGGCTGACAATGCCACCACCTCTTCTTAAAACATATGAACAGGATGTCTCAGTGCTCTTTTTAAAAGTCTCAATTCAGGTTTGATAAATGTAATGTTGTTTCTTATATGTTCTCATCATATAAGTGGAGTATTTGTTGAAAGCAGGATATACCTTCTGCCTTGGACTATATAAATCTGATTCACACAAGTCTCATTGCTCCCTGCTTCACTTGAAGGAAACAGAAGTTTGAATGATTTTTCCCTTAAGCCTTATTTCTAAGCACTCTAGGGGCATCCGCAGATGCTGTGAGGCTGTATGTGTTGACATTAACACTAAATAAAGGTGCTGTTATATGCACATTTGCAACATGAAGTGTCAGAACCACTCATGCACAGAGAAAACAAATGTGAATTTCCTTCAGCTACATTGATCTTAGCAATAGAAACAAGAAATACAGACTCTGAAACAAAGCCCTGTATGTGTTTATGTCTGCTTGTTTCTTTTTGTGTTCTTATTTATTAACCAATTATACAATCTGGGGTTGAATCTCAGCCTTGTTTTTGACTTCCTGAAAGCCACATCAGAAAGAGGAGCTGTCCCTTGAACAGAATGAGCAATGTCACATAGTTATAGTATCATCCTTAGCCTCCCTATGACAGGGACAAGAGGCAATACAAGGCAACAAATACCCAGCACGAACTATATCCCTCCACAATGGAAGCAAATCAAAGGCCCCAGGCAGCCCTGGGACAGATCCTCTCTGTTCATTCTGTTTTTTTGACTAGGGAGGTTGGTCTTCTTGTCCTGCAATATGCAATACAGACAATAAATGCAAATGATGTACCCTTATTCCTCTGCTTGCTGACTCACAGGCCAGTCTCCTGATAAAAAGAATCACATGTCTTCTATTTAGCTTTAATAGCAGCTCAGCTGGACAAAATTGAGCAACAATATACATCAGTTGCCTAAACGCATGGTCTACTTTAAAAAAATCTTTAAGCATAGCTGGCTTATGTAGGAGCTATGGACTTTTGCTAACAGGTTCCCTCACCCCATCTGAACAACCTAGACATCTAGACAGCCATAAGCTTTAGAATTTAAGCCAATTAGGAAGTAAATTAGGAAACGTAACAGGGATGTAGTGGACTAATATGCAACCATCCTAATAATTCTGGAACAGTAAGAGTAAATATTCTTATATAGAGAGAACCTTCGATCTCTTTAAAAGATCCTACAGAAAAATCAAAGAATGAGATGCTAGATCTCAAAGGCATTATACCACTATGCAGATGACTTCATAGAAATCCCTTTCTAAAGGAGTTTAATGTTAGAATAATAGAATTAGAAAGTCTGGTAAATTTATGCACCTTTATTTCACTCAGCAGGGCACAGAATTAACATATTTCTCTAGCATTTTTATTAAAAATATATTCAGATAGCAATCTCTCTTTCCTATGTGATTATATAGAGACTATGACCAACTTATTCTAGACACAGTGCCTTGTGGGATGGAGAAATGCTAATGCTTCCAGTAAGCAAAGTGGGGTAAACTAAACTGTCTGCTGGTGGCTTTAAAGCCATGTTTACAACAGATCATGTTTAGGGCCTCCTATGGCAGCACACTGACCGGGGTACAGATCTACCCCTCTGTCAGATTTACAGCACAGATTTATCCCTGGGGTTTAGCTATCAGTGCTCAGTCACCTCCTGAAGAAACTTGGGCCCAACTGGAAAAACAGTGCTGTAAGCTTGGAGCCTAAGAGTTTTCTGTAACTGTTTTTGCACAGTTTCCTTATAAATATATGACAGAGTTTAAGTTGCAACATTATTAATCATTCTATGCATACATACTATCTTTTCTTAAACTCAAAGAATGTGGCTAGCAACCTCTTTCATGGATAATACTCAGAAAAGTTGTGTTGAACAAAGAACAAAACAGAGACATCACTTGCTTAATTTAGAAAAAAAATATTCTTCTGATCTGATGTTGCCCAAATATAAGAGGAATACATCATACTAATATGCTTTATTTTTTGAACATGAAAACCAATATAAACCAAAAAAATCAAAATCCCTTCATGGCATAACTGGAGATGTTACCACTAAAGCAATACTACTAGAAAGAAAAAGATACACACACACACACACACAAAGCTAAGGAAATTAGTAATGTCTTGAGAAGCCCCAATTTATACAGGTAATATGTTAGACTTTATGTTGTAGAATTAATAAAACATTACAATTTATTTGTGTGCCTATTAGGAAACTCTGATGTGTGACATTGAGCAGAGGCATAAATAATAAACATTTTGATTATTGTAAACCAACAAGTTATTTCCCTATTAAAGGGGATTGAGGAACTCATTGTAACTGTTGAAAAAAAAGGTATTGTCAGCATTGTTCACCACTCAACAGAAATTTTGCTGCAGGAAGAGAGCCCAAGAAGCTGCAACAGAGGCAAACTGAATAGAACTCCTCCCTCCCTTCCCAAAACTCCTATCTGCACATTCCTATTTTCCTGAGATTCTGGCTGTCCTTTCCCTGATGATGGGGTATGGGCAGTTGACTATAAAGGGATTATTATTCATTCTCCTTTTGATACAACAGATGTAAGTTTCTCAATTTACAAAGAACATAGATATTTACATAGTCTACACTAAATGTCTATTCACTGGATTCCATAAGATGTCATGCATACCAGGATTTTACAGCTGTAAAACTTTCCCTTCAGGAAAGACTAGAGAGTGTAGTTGCAGTTTGATGTCATACAGAGTGGTGTTTTTCCCAAAGACATCACTATTGGTGCAGTTACAGATGTGTGGTGCCATTGGACAGAACGGGAAATGAAAGCGTGCTGCAGCTGACACGTAGAAGCTGACAGGAGCACACTGCTTACCAGAGGCTGGGATAAAAAGTCAAATGGCAAAATGTAATATCTGAAGTAGAAATAAAGCGCAAAAGAAATCCAGGGGATGGTTGAGAAAAGATATGATATTAAAGATAGCAAATATGGTCAAAACTGAAGCAGGGATATATACACATATATGTATACCACAGAAGAATTAGCTTTATTTTTTTTTTGATGAGCAAAACACCTCTGGTGAGGCCACACTTCAAATCCTGTGTCCAGTTTTGGGCCCCCCACTACAAGACAAATATTGAGGTGCTGGAGTGTCTCCAAAGAAAGTCAACAAAGCTTGGGAAGGTCTAGAGAATAAGTCTCATGAGGAATGGCTGAGGGAACTGGGGTTGTTTAGTCTGGAGGAAATGAGGCTGAGGGGACCTTATAGATCTCTACAACTACCTAAAAGGAGGTTTTAGTGACATGAGTGTTGGTCTCTTCTCCCAAGTAACAAGCAATTGGACAAGAGGTAATGGCATCAAGTTGCGCCAGGGATGTTTAAATTGGCTATTAGGAAAAATGTCTTCACTGAAAGTGTTGTCAAGCATTGGAACAGGCAGCCCTGGGAAGTGGTTGAGTCACCATCCCTGGAGGCATTTAAAAGACACCTAGATGTGATGCTTCGGGATGCATTTTAGTGGTGGGCTTGGCAGTGCTAGGTTTATAGTTGGACTCAACATAGACATTTCTATGACTCTATGATTCTAGCAGAGATGGTCTGGAATACCTTGTGCATTTCTGGCTTCTCATGTTTAAGGAGGCGGAACCACAGACCACAGAAGGAACAGAGACAGCTTAGGAGGAGAACAAGAGGGACTTATGCTGGAGGCTGAGAAGCATGACTTCTGCTCATAAACACAGTAACAGACAACTTGTTCCCCCTCTTTCAAAATAGAGGGTAGCTATGAACAAAAGTAAATGCACAGTACAATGGTATAAAAATGAATGTACAGGGAGGTACAGTAGTATTTGAATATAACTGTTGAAAGGTCAAAATATAGTTTAAACCTCCTTTCTGTTATACAAGCCAACACAGATGGAAAATGGGTCTTGATTTAATACATTGCTACCCTTTTTGCACAGTACATTTCACTCGAGCCTCTCAATATGCATTGCACTAGATTTAAATTCTTACTTAAAAGAGTCGCAACGTCTTCAGAGTGAAGAAGCATCAACTGCATACCATGAATCTGTGAAATAATGTGCTCTTTAAAGATTTAAAAATGCATGAAATGCCCTGGAGTTGAAAGCAAAAAATCAGCTAGGCTATGCATTAAAATTGCTGTCCTGTTTACAAATGACATAACAATGTAGGAGAATATAAATTGGATTTTAGTTTCCAGAAAGTCCTGTAATTGCAATGGGCAGAATAGTTGATATTCAGTCAAGATTTTGCCTCACGATGCGTGTACATGTAGTCATGTCCACAGCCTGTGAGCATATGGATGAACATTCTCTGTGCACAGTGCAGATTCTGGTGAGCCATGCGCTGCTAGCCTGACATAGCCTCTGCTATCTTGCAGAATTTTCATTCAGTGAAACGAAGTGTGTTTCTGGGGTGGAACTCAACAACTGTTTATGCCGCAGAATGATGCTCTGCAACAACTTAGGATCAAGCGAAGAAAAGAGTATGATACTGTATTTAACATTTCCTAACAGGGGTTTCCCTGTAGCTGTCTTGCTTGGTAAGTAGGAGGAGGACCGTAAGCTGCGACTTTCATCCTATTCTGCATGTATAATACTGCAACTTGTAAAACAAAACATGACTAAACATGTTTGAATTAATATGGAAATATACAGGGGTTGGATAAAAGCACAAAGATACCGGAACATTTCTTAAGTCATTTGACTAGTTGACTATTTTCCCCGGGAGACCACCAATTAAGTAATTGTTGAAAATTATGTTCTGAATTTTTCCTTTCTCAGACTCTTTTTCTTAATCTCCAGAAATTCAGCCATATAAAAGGGCTATAAAACTGCAGAATTAAAATAAAGCAAGTAAGACTTCATCCTCTGCTAGTAAACCAAGATGACTATGAAAGTCTGTAAAATGTGAACATCTAGGAAAATGAGAAAGGTATTATGATGTTTGAAGTCTTATCATCACATACTTTAAAATGTTTTGAAACCTCAGTAGCTTGGAACTGAATTAATTCACAGCCACAAGGAAAGAGGTTACACTTCATTTAAAGCTGCAAATCCTTTTAGTGGTATTTAACCATTGGAGATATTGCCAATTTCCACTCAGGGCTGACAAGGACAGCAAACAAAACCCAAAACTAAAGTTTCAGAAATACCAAAAAGATGAAAGATGCCTTTGGCAGCATTGAGCACACAACATTAGCGCAGGACACCAGTCACACAGAAATTTTGTGTGCGTGTGTTTATGCATAAAAAAATTCACAGAAAAAGGGGGAAAATACAGCTGATGAACCGTGATGCTTTTCAGGATCTTTTGATGACTGTGACTGTAGAACTGCGAAAAACGTTGCAAATACTAACACTATATTATAATGTAGTGAAGAGAACCAATTGAGAAACAGGAATCTCTTAGGTGACCAATCAATAGCCCCTGGGACTGCCTTTTAATAAATGTTGAAGCTTCTTTTAAAGTGTCTTTTTGAAAACCACAGCTGCAAATTATTTTCCCAGTCTGGTGGGTTGGTATCAAAACTACAAATGGAAGAAAGAAGCCCTGACTCCTCTCTTCACCCAGAATTACTCAGATGAAGGACTCTGATTTGGATCCAGAACACAAGTAAACTTTGTTTTCATGAGAGTGGCGAGACGCTGGGACAGGTTGCCCAAGGAAGTTGTGAATGCCCTGTTCTTGCCAATGTTCAAGGCCAAGTTGGGCAGAGCTTTCAGCAACGTGGTCCAATGGAAGGTGTCCCTGCCTGTGGCAGGGGTGTTAGAACGAGATGAGTTTTAAGGTCCCTTCCAACCAAAACCATTCTATGATTCTACGATCTGGCCTTGGCCAGATCGTAGAATGTATGCGATGGCTCCTGTGTTTCTGTGGGAGATTTTCCATTTTCCCAGCCCAAGAGAAGCTATGGCTTGCCATCACACTTCCCAGCTATGAAAGTGGTATGCTGTACCCAGTTTGCTACATAAGAGTCAGGGCCAGTACTCTGTCTCATGCAGAACAGCTTTTGGCAAAAAAGCCCACTAGGCTTTCCTAGAAACTGGCAAGGTAAATCACTAAAAATCTGTAACCCTCCCCTCCCCCCTTCCCCTGCTATTCAACACATCACCTAATAACTATTTAAAATAGAGCCAATAAAAAAATGTTATTAAAAATACTGCCAGTAAAGATTCTTGGCTTGCATACAAAATCACATGCATGAGGAAAATTTATATGTAAACTTGAAACTTTATCACAGACACAACTTTATCACATCACTTCATTGAATCCTTATGATGTGAAAAAGCCCCAGATGAGAAATATGGTTGAGGCCTGAAGCTTGAGCTTGGTTAACAAGATAAAAATGGACACTTCTTTTCAGAGAACTTTCTACCTTCTGTATTAGCTAAAGAGCTCCTGCTTTGCCATTTTTTTCAGGTACAATTACTGCAAGGCATCACAGTGACAGAGGCAAACATTACAGTATCCAGATCATAGTGGAGGCATCACACATTAATTGAAGTTGTCTCTGAGTATTGTATCTCCTGGAAATCCATATGAATTACGTGAAATAAATGTCATTTTCTCCCTACAAGAAACAATTCTTAATAGCTGGAGCTGGTTAGAGAAAAAATGACTTATGGAAGACTTTCATTAAAAAATATTATGTCAGACTTGAAATGTTTTGCTGCAACATAACTCTTTGATTACATCACAGGAAACATTTCAAAATAACTTGGTTCTAACTACAGTATTTCATTTTGATCAAACTTGCATTCACCTGAAGTAATATATGTCATGAAGTATATATATATACATTATTTCCATATGTATTATTTATTTTATTATAAAATTCTGTATTACAGTAAGGCCAGATTAATCTCTGATAATAGAATAATGAAATGCAAGTTTTGATTTATACGTATGGAAGCTAAATATCATAGTATCAGTTTTCCAGAAATAACATTTGCCCACCAGTTCTTATAGAATCATAGAATAGTTAGGGTTGGAAAGGACCCTAAGATCATCTAGTTCCAACCCCCCTGCCATGGGCAGGGACACCTCACACTAAACCATGGCACCCAAGGCCTCGTCCAACCTGGCCTTGAACACCGCCAAGGATGGAGCATTCACAACCTCCCTGGGCAACCCATCCCAGTGCCTCACCACCCTCACAGTAAAGAATTTCTTCCTTATATCTAATCTAAACTTCCCCTGTTTAAGTTTGAACCCGTTACCCCTTGTCCTGTCACTACAGTCCCTGATGAAGAGTCCCTCCCCAGCATCCTTGTAGGCCCCCTTCAGATACTGGAAGGCTGCTATCAGGTCTCCACGCAGCCTTCTCTTCTCGAGGCTGAACAGCCCCAACTTTTTCAGCCTGTCTTCATATGAGAGCTGCTCCAGCCTCCTTATCATCCTCGTGGCCCTCCAACTTGTTCCAACAGTTCCATGTCCTTTTTATGTTGAGGACACCAGAACTGCACACAATACTCCAAGTGAGGTCTCACGAGAGAAGAGTAGAGGGGCAGGATCACCTCCTTCGACCTGCTGGTCACACTCCTTTTGATGCAGCCCGGGATACGATTGGCTTTCTGGGCTGCAAGCGCACACTGAAGCTGGCTCATGCTAAGTTTCTCATTGATCAACACCCCCAAGTCCTTTTCCACAGGGCTGCTCTTTTCTGTCCAACCTGTAGCTGTGCCTGAGATTGCTCCGACCCAGGTGCAGGGCCTTGCACTTGGCATGGTTAAACTTCATAAGATTGGCATCAGCCCACCTCACAAGCATGTCAAGGTCCCTCTGGATGGCATCCCTTCCCTCCAGCATCCCTTCCCTCCGGCGTATCAACCGAACCACACAGCTTGGTGTCATCGGCAAACTTGCTGAGGGCGCACTCAATCCCACTGTCCGTGTCACCGACAAAGACGTTGAACAAGACTGGTCCCAACACCAATCCCTGACAGACACCACTCGTTACTGGTGTCCAGATGGACATTGAGCCATTGACCACAACTCTTTGCGTGCGGCCATCCAGCCAGTTCTTTATCCACCGAGTGGTCCACCCATCAAATTGATGTCTCTCCAATTTAGAGACAAGGATGTTGTGTGGGACAGTGTCAAAGGCTTTGCATAAGTCCAGGTAGATGACGTCAACTGCTCTGCCCCTGTCCATCAGTTCCGTAGCCCCATCATAGAAGGCCACCAAATTGGTCAGGCAGGATTTCCCCTTAGTGAAGCCATGCTGGCTGTCACCAACCACCTCCTTGTTTTTCATGTGCCTTAGCATGTCTTCCAGGAGAATCTGCTCCAAGATTTTGCCAGGCACAGAGGTGAGACTGACTGGTCTGTAGCTACCTGGGTCATCCATTTTCTCGTCCTTGAAAATGGGGGTTATATTTCCCTTTTTCCAGTCATCGGGAACTTCACCTGACTGCCATGATTTTTCAAATATGATGGACAGTGGCTTAACAACTTCATTTGCCAGTTCCTTCAGGACCCGCGGATGGATGTCGTCAGGTCCCATGGACTTGTGTATGTTTAGGTTTTTAAGATGGTCTCAAACCAGATCCTCTCCTACAGTGGGCCTAGGGTCTTCATTCTCACAGTCCCTGTGTCCGCCTTCCAAGACTTGGGTGGTGCGGTCAGAGTCTTTGCCAGTGAAGACCAAGGCAAAGAAGTCATTAAGAACCTCAGCCTTCTCCAAATCCAAACTTCTGAAAACGCAAGACAGGACAGGCAGGACCTTTGATCTGTGTGAGAGTTTGAAATTCCAAAGGAGAAGAAAGGGAAAGGAAGATGAGGTGGGCATGACTCATCGTTAGTTTGAGATCTGAAGTCTGTGAAACCTTATCCTGAACCTCACTCCCCACCATTCCTCAGTAGCTCTTGGCCAGTGTGCATCCTGCATACCTGCACCATGAGAACCTAGAGCCCTATGAGAAATGGGGCAGAAATAGTTTCTGAGGTGGGACTAACTTGATCCCTGTTCTCAAACTCAAGGAAGCTAATCCAAAAAAAACCCTTTTAGGAGAACTCTTTCCTGGAAGAAGCCAGATGTTCATAATTACTGCTATCTGTGTCTCTGGGGGATATAGCATTGTACATTAAGCTAACAGGACTTCTCAGTAACTGTCTCGAACAGCGTACTTTTTGCCTTCAAGCTGGTAGCTACCAACATCCCTTCTATGTATGACTGCTGTGTCTTTCATATGAAGCATCAGGATTGTCTTTCAATTCTATTATAATTTCAAAAACTGCATTCCATGTTTTTTTGCATAATTTTTGCAGCAGAAAGAGCTGTCACTACATAAAGGAAGCAAGTGTAAAAGAAAAACAACATTTTGATTAAGACTGAGATGAAAATTTGACTGCTTCCTAAGCCTACTTTTTTGTCTTAGCAGTGACTGGAGAGAGAGAGTAGAAGATTTGACTTTAAGGAAGACCTCACTACCAGCCCTCCTCTGCACTGTGGCAAAGATGTATGCATGGCAGGCCTGTAAGGAATATGGGTGACAATAAGGGTTAATTGATACAGTGGAGCTGAACTAATAAAAGAGATACAGTGGACATAAGGACCCTTACATTTGAGAGGTAAGGAAGTTGTCTTATTGTACCACCGCTCTGTACTGCAGCTGTATGACGCTGAGTAACAATGGAGATCTGAGACCAACCCTGAATGACACAATGCTTTAATTGATTAGACAAATAGAAGCATAAAATAATTCTTCTAATTTCTGGATTTCACACTTAATAGGCAAAACCAGTGGTTTTGGATTGAGAATAATTTTATAAAAAAATAAGCTTTCTGTACTTGTTTTCTAGTCATGCCTGGGCTGAGTATTATAATACATGCAACTCTGCAGTGATGGTACAATAATGCCTGGATCATTTAGATGCTCTCTCTTGTTTCTTAAGATGGCCTCAGTAATGAATAGATAGGGCAATCATTTGTGATTAATTATTCTGCTCATTTTTGTTATGTCTCTTCAATGCTTTTCGTTAGCACATAGGATAAAGGAACACAAAAAGAACAGAATTGGATTTGCAAGGACCAAATGCACTTAAATCTTTGAATGCTTTTTTATGTAGTTTCTAACCTTGCATCTTACACAGACATGGCTTAACTATCAAACTGTATCTGTGTGCATGTATATGCACTTTTTGTGTTCTCCTCTTAAAAGACTTTGAGTTGTCTTCCAATTTATTTTACATTTCATACAGAAGAAAAGACCTCAGAAGTCTGAAATGCTTACTAGTTTCATGAAAATTAGTGTCTTGATAAAGAAGAGACTCTACCTACATGGTATTCTGGAGAAATATGATCCTAAACTTTGACAGCAAGGAGGTGTTAAAAGATGTCACAACTACAGGAAAAAGCACCAGAATCTCTATCTTATTAAAAGCCAGGGAGTCTCATCCAAAAACAAGGATTAAAAGGGTAAAAGCTTCATGTATTTAACTTCTCACTTATTTTTTTTCTTTTCCTGCTAATACTATATTCCATATGCTTTCTTTATTCACTTGGGCAGCATGTATCTACAGGTAAAGCACATATTTACCATGTGGTATCAGTTCCCAATTCCCTAGAAATTTAAAATCAGACCCATATACAATAGCAGGGCTCATTTTAGTTCAGTATTATTTAGTACTATACTGAGGTACAGATAAAACTTCACGGAAGAAGACAGTCAAGTCTAAAACTTTTTTTTTTTTTCATTTTTAATATTCCATGGTACAGAAATATTGTGGAAAGTCATCAAAAAGCCTTAATAAACCTGAAGTTATGAAGAATCAAAAGTCTTCATTTTAAGATCAGGGGAGGAAGTGAAAAAACCTGCCTAGCAACTTGAGAACAGTTAGCAAATGTGATGGACCAAACATGGAGCTGCCAGAATAAATTTTCATACAAAGGTTTGGAAAAAAAAAAAATAATTAAAACTCTGCTGCAGTGGAGAAGCTGTCTCACTAACTTAATAGCATGTAGGAAGGAATGCTTCGGCAATAAGAACAAGTACTGAGAATCAATATGAAAGCATTTCCTCAGGTGCAATATTAAATACATTAGCACTAAGTGCTTCTTCTAAGGAACAATGTCACCTGTAATTATTATTTTCCTTTTTTTTTTTTTTTCAGAAAAATAAAATTATCTGACTCTCCATTAGCTTATATAAGAATAAGTGAGGATGGAATATAACAGTCTCAAGAAAATTAAAATGCTGTAAGTCTAGATAATGAACAAGAGGTTATTAGCCAGTGAGTCAGCTCTCTTAACCTCAGTTTTTGTCCAACCTTGAAAGTACCTACAAGTGCCCTCTCCGAGCTGAGAGTTCTCTTGAATTTTAACTTCAGACAGATATGTAGACCTAGCAATACATTTATATGGATAAATGAGTGCCTGATGTCTCCCTTATCACAAAATGGTGACCCAGACTTTATCAAGTGAATCAATGTAAGAGCTGTGCAGCTTCCTTTTGCACAGTGTCCTGGTGCTGACTCAAGGACAGGGAGAACTGGGCTTTGGATCTTTCTCATGCTTATATGATTTGGACCAAAATCGTCTCTATTTTGAATCCTCAGGACTCACAGGGCTGTTCCGGCACGTCCAGACACAAGTCATGAGCTCTCATACGTAAAATTATACTCTGATTACTCAGGAGTTAATTAATCAGGGGTCTAATATCATCAGAAAATCATCTGCCTATATAAAATTAAGCCTCTAACACATTTTTTACTTTGATTTAAAACTTGTATGATAAAGCTTCTGTTACACGTATAAGTGGACTGTTACACAGCTTAAAGATCCCATAGCTAACAAACTTCCTTTCCCTGTCTAATTCAAATACTTTTCATGTATCCCATCACATCTAGCCACATCCATTTGGAGTATTCTAATCAGTTCTTTTCATTCTTACATCCCTCAAATCCTTGTAGATCTTAGATCATACTTAGAAAGTACATCTGTGATTTTAAACTTTGTAAACCAGTTCTTTGGTGCCTGAGTTGTGCTGATTCTTTTGTTACCCTTTCTGAATACCTTATTTGGATGTTCCCAGTGGTGTTAGCACCCGGAACATCCAACCGTCCAGATTCAAGTTTTAGGTGTAGATTCACCGGTATTATATGTTTGCACACAAGCAAGTTACATCACATCTTTGCAAACTCGCATCACTATTGCTTTTTCAATTAATTAGTTTGAATGTTAATTCACAAATTTGGTACAGGCACCATTCTTTTGTTCTATATTTTGTAAAGCAAAAAGCTGGAACAAATTGGTCCAGGTGCTGAAGTATCAATGGGTCCTAAATGACACAGAAATAGAACAAACCCAGCCTGTGGTTCAAGATCATTTTTCATTCAGTTGTATTTGCCTCTAATAGCCAATAGTGAAATGTTATATTTAGCTTTTCCCAATAAAATACATTCTCAATACATAAATCCATCTTTGTGTTTGAGGCCCTTAATTTGGTATTGCGACCTTTTTGTATGTTTTTTGGGGCTTGCAAGGAAAAGGTAACTAGCATCATCAGAAACAGCGTTTTGAAGGAGCAGATGATGTGCAGAGCATAATGCCACAGAAGCATAATGTATTAACTTTCCTGATCTTACATATATATGCCAAGTCCACTGTTTCAAATGATAAGTAGGTTTCACATCTTCAGTTTTAGAAGAGGTTCCATATGAAAGGAAAGATTCTCCCTGACTGGCAGAACACCAAGAAGAAAAAAAAAGAAAAAAAAAAGAGATAGAAAATTAAGGTTAATACAAAGAGTGGCGGAACCGGGATTTTGAAACACCCCGATAAATGTTAGAAAGTCCTTAGTCAAGAATGATTAGCACTCTCCCCCTCCTGTATATGCCTGATGGACATTGACAGAAAATAGGAACCTATCAACTGTGGGTGGCTCCATGGCAGAAACTATTTCCTTGATTCTACTTAAATAAATATTTAAAAAGGAACTAAATACCACAGGATGGTAAATCCCCTGAACTACTGTGATTTTGTTTATTAAATTCTTCTAGAAAGTTTGCGAAGATCCACGCTGGGTGGTGGTAAAATGTGATTTAACAAACCAGCACCTGCTGAAATAATGATGCAAACCAAAATGCAAATAGCAAACGATGTTTTTCATTCTACATCTTCTCAGTGTTACAAAAATTTCCATTTTAACAATACCAGTCTTTTTGCAAAACATATTTTTCCTAAATAAAGTCAGCAGACAGACTTTCGGACCAATTACTTAATGTCTGTGCATTGCTCTACTGTGTGTGACAGGAGTTCAGCTAACATGGTGCTGCATGTTAGAGAGTTCAGAGGTAAGCCTTTTAAACTGGCCTGCTGGGTAGAAAGAGACGCTGCATCTCAGTGAAATGATTTTATCTATTAAAAAACAGAACACTGAAGCTAGGGAAAAGACACATAAACTCCCTTCCCCCCCCCCCACCTCTTCGAGCCAAAGTACAGCCAAGAATAACGTGTGATATTATCAGCAAGTATTACTGCGGTACTCTGTAGGTGGCAAACATAATACAAGCATTGGCAACTCAGCAAATAAACTAATGGCAATTTTAAAATGCTGTAATGGAAATGCTAGGGCAATTAAAGAAGGTCAGTAAAACACACACACACTGGCAAGGATCCTAGCACAGAAAATAACTTCAGAAAGAAATTAGAGATGTTCTATTCACTCTCTGAATATACTACTGCTAAAGGAAATAAATAAAATGATTAAAAATGTATGAATACACATGTATATTCACAGAATCATAGAAAAGTTAGGGTTGGAAAGAATCATTTATGCATATACTTAGTTATATGTCACAGGAACATTTTGAGGATTTGATTACTGGTTGTTTTTTTTCTTCTCTTTTTTTTTTTTTTTTTTTTAATAAAGGCTTTTGACATGAAACCATTTATGACCTATTTTTATTTTTAAGGCCTTATATGGTTCTGGCTGGTGTCTGCAATCTGCCAAAATGAAAGCTGGAGACAGATGAAGTTAAAACAGACCCTCAATTCTCCTTTAACTGTGGATCAAAGAATGGCATTACAAGATTTATACAGATTAAAGTACACTTTGCTGTAGCTGGTTTGGACTCAAATCCATCCCCTTTGGTTCCTTACATTTTTCTGTCAGGGACTGACACAATGCCTCTTTTGCTGAGCTACCCACAGGTGTGAAACAAAAAGGGCATGCGAGAAACATCTGACCTCCCTTTGAGTTTGCAGGCTTTGGGAAGTGGGTAGAAGCATTTTCATCAGGTCCTTCGGTCCCTGGCTGCAGTTGTGGTGCAGCCACCCCCAGGGACAGCTCCTGCATCCCGCTCCCTGTGTCGAGAACTTCATGCCATGGATGAAGCACCTCCCTGTCCTGGGTTCAGCAGCAGCAGTCATTTTTTCTCCTTCTTAGTAGCTGTTGCAGCACTGTGTTTTTGACTTTCGGCCTGGGAACAGAGCTGATAACACTGATGTTTAGACTGACCAAGGACTTTGAGAGTCTCATGCTCTGCCAGGGAGGAGGAGAAGCCAGGAGGAAGCAGGGACAGGACACCTGACCCAAACTAGCCAAAGAGGTATTCCATACCACAGCACGTCGTGCCCAGGATGTAGAACGGAGAGTTCCCGGAAGGGCTGGATTACTGGAGGGTGGGGGTGAGGTACCGGTCAGTGAGCGGTTGTGTTCTCTTCCTTGTTATTTCTCTTATCATTATTATTATTAGTGGTAGCAGTAGTGATTTGTGTTATACCTTAGTTATTAAACTGTTCTTATCTCAACCCATGGGAGTTGCATTCTTTCAATTCTCCTCCCCGTCCCTCCAGGAGCGGAGGGAAGAAAGGTGGGGGGGGAAGTAGACTGCGTGGTTCTGATTTACGGCCTGGGCTTAAACCACGACACTCCCTCATTATATGTGTGTGAATACTCCTACTGACTTGGCTCCTCTCCTTACCATGGACTTCTCCAGCAGGCAGTAACACTCAGACACTGTTTTTAATAAAGAGTCACACCCCTCACTCTTTTGCATGCAAAGCATAAACCTGATATTGCCATACGCAAGCCCCAAAACTCAAATGTCCCTGTTCCAGTCATTCAAGTCAGTGGGTACTTTGGAGTACCGATCCCATGACAGACACCATAATAAAATAAGCGTAGGAAATCACGTTTTACAAAACTAAAAGAGTCCCCAGAAACAACGCTGCAGTAAGTAAACTAAACCATTTTCAACCTCATTGTTCCTCCTGAAGTTACAGATTTTCTGTAATACCTCTGTATATGGTGGATGTACTCCCTACACCTGTGCGAAGGGAAACCTCACTAATTTTGTGTAGCTGATAGATGTGGACTGAAATATAGTCATGCAAAGTAAGAAAAATAAGTATCCTATATGTAAACTGAGTAATACATAAGACACATGATGTGTACAGAGCAAGTAAGATCATGTGGCACTGGAAACAAAGTCATGAGGAGTCCCAAAGTTTCAAGCAGAAAGAACAGTTAGAAATACTAAAGAAGCCATTTTCATAAACTGCAAAAATCTATCAAATTACATTTAATACCAATCTATCAAGTCTACTAAATGAACTGTCAGAATTTTTTTAATCCATTCGAATGATACATTTTAAAATAATATTATGTATATATATAAAGATGCATTGAAAGTATTGAAATACTCAGTTGTAACATATCCTGAATAAAATGAGCAATCCTCAGTTTGGCATTATCTCTGGTTTTGATGTTTGCATTACATGCTAAATTATAAACATGAGAGAGTCCATCAAAATTTCAGATGATTTTGCTAAGTCATTTCAAAGCAGATTTTATTTTTACTGGGTTGTATGAAGAATTTAGAGGCTCAATTCTGATAGAAAATGAAACCACATTTCAAAGCCCTCAGAACTCTTCAGAAACATGCTTTTCCACCTTTCATATAGCAGTATTTAAACTTTGCAGTTGTCTTTGGACTGGTGTTCAATCACAGCAAAAGTTTTAGTATTCTAGTGTATTTAAATATGAACTGTCCTACCAGACAAACATTGTTTTCAAATGGCTATTCAAAACAAAGAATTATGAAAAATGGAAGGAAACGAAATGGGGCATGATGTGAAGTATGAGGAAAGAACATCAGGTGAAACAAATGAAGGACAAAGTAAAAAACATCAAAATAAAAAGGGAATTTAAGTAGGATTTTCAAAATTGTTCATTGTTCAAAGTACAAGTCCAGCATAAAAGATGTCTAAGCTGATCTGGTAACTAACAAGAGCAATTAAGATGAGCATATTTTAATTTTCATTAATCAATTTTTTTTAAGCATTTTGATAGCAAAATAATTTAATTTACCCTTGCATAGTCTTTAATGAAAGGAGGACTGACCACTGAAGGTGGTGCACTTGGAAATCAGATTCAGTTTCTGTATATCCATATACCAGATAATCTGCCAGACAAGGACAGCTTGAGAGGGGAAAGGGGATACAGCCTTTATGTAGGAGCCACACAGCCAGGAGCCCCAGCTGCTGCTGCCCCCCTTTTTACCACCCGGATGGGCTGCAGACTGCCCAGCCACCAACTAACCTTTGTCTTCCACCTACTAAACTCACCCCTGCTGTACTTGCTGCATTTCTAATAGGAAAAAAAAACCAAATCATAGAGCAGACACAAAAAAAAGCATCAAAAACAGAATTGGATTAGTGACTGCTGATAGGAAAGGTAATTAATTTCATATTACTAGCCTTAGGCTAAGAATTCAATCAATACTAATATGAAGTGAACCGCACTAGATGTACCCATTACTAAGTTAAATGTTCACAATATGGGATCGCAGCTGCAGCCTACTGTGAGTTTATTTGTGATGAGAAACAGAAGTTTGCAAGAGATGTTTAGTAATTTTGCATACCTTTTTACATGCATATTGGCATTGGGTAAGGTATTACTTTTTCACTTCCCAGACTCTCTACTAAATACCTTTTATATTCATTTCATAGTATGATGGTTTGGTTTAATCTCAATGAAAAGTGATTATTTGTGTGGGGGAATTAGCCTCCAATATTAGTTTAATATTTCTATTCTGTGTCAGTTGTCTATATAAATTAATTGTCTGTACAAGTCCATAGGTGGTCATAGTTGATGTTTTTCTAAAATTTCCAAGAGGCACTGAATATGCTAGATATGGGAGAATCCCTTTGTGCTGAGCATTTGTAGGATCCATGGATTTTAAACATTCTTTTGTAGGAAGATTCATAGATTTTGTGTTATTGCTCAGGTGGTTTAATTCACTAAATAATTAAAGCAGCTGAACTAAATCTTTCTGTAGACTTCACTGACTACTGGCAAGACCACCATTGCCTGTAGTAGATTACCTGCTTCATTCATATGAAGACATCCACCTGCAGGCACCTGAATTTATGTAGTCTTAATCTCAGACTGAATCATATAGAAATCCTGCATTACCTGCACATTAGGCAAGCTTTTTCATAGAATTTTAAACATTGCTATCTTAAAGCATGAAGGACATGCCTGTTGAGAAAGACCACACAACTGGATCTCACTGGGTCTGACACTGAATGTCTGAGCCACTATTAGAGCACCATGTAGTCGTGGGGAGGCCTTAGGCTACTGATTCAGCTCTGCCCATGTCCACAGGGTAAAAAAAATTAAGGACTGGTGGTAAAGACATTGCTTATTTACATGCCTGTCAAATTGACATGATGTGCAGCTGTAACCTGGGGAAAAGAACTACCCACTTCACCATTCTGGGAAGGACAGCGAGACACCAAAGTAGGTATGAACTTTAAAACTTCATTTTTAAATTGCAGACTTGTATTGTAGAGTGAGACTTCACAAGAGGGTGTTTATATTTTTCTGATAGGCTAGGTACTTCTGTTCTGAAATCACTGAGAGACAATGGGGGCCCATTATGCAATTTTTGAGTTACTTTCAGTATAAAACCTCATTGTGATTGGAATCATGTTTTTAATTAGCTTTTTGATTTGATATTTGGGGTTTTTGTGAAATAGAAGACAGATTAAGTATTGCTAATGCTCTTGAATGTAACCACTCAAATTTCATTGGTCTCTCTTAAAGGACAGAACAAGGAAATGTATGTGGGAGTTATAAATGTATTTGTGGACATTCTTTTTCACCTTTTCAAGTACACTTACTCTTTCTATTTTCAGCATTTATTTGTTAGGATTTCCCCTTTCTGTTGTTCTAATTTCTAGGCATAATGCAACTTTGTTAGGAACACAGAACTAGAATACACGTTCTGGATCCTGAAGGCAATGTTAAGAAAACAAATGATGTAATTTAGAAACATATCAAGCTCCAACCCCATCTAATTCTCTCCCTACCCTCCTCCTAAGAAAGGAAGGCTACACTAAGCCAGTTCCAGCACCCTGGAAATTCTTCACATGCACAGCCCCCTTCTGAAGCAGTCTCTGCTGCACTAGCCACCTCTGCAACATCAGCCTTGTGCTAGCTAATAGTCCTGAGCATGGAGGAACCACAGAAACAACTTTGCGTTTTTATTCTATGATTAATTTTAACTAAAACCTGAAAATGACTGGCACTGCTACATGAAGGAGGCTCTGCTTCCCATTCCATTCCCAAGGTACAGTGGGCAGCAAAACATTTTAAGATGGTTCAAGCAAGACAAAAGTGAAACGAATGTACCATGGACAGCACTGTGCTGCAGGCAGAAAGCAAGTTCCTGTGTAAATACGTTATAAAAATAAGGTTCAGGTTTACTAATCTTAAGGTCAAGTAAACTCCTTCTGAACTTGAACACTTTTGAACAGTGGTTCCCCTGTGAAATTCCTGCTCATTACTCAACTGTCACATTCAGAATACGTCTTGGGCAATATGAAAAACTCCACATCCTCATAGCTTCCTCTATGAAGTCAAACTAAGCATTTCACTGAAAGAATAATTCTCCTTTTCTTAAAAGTTGGTTTTGTTGGATTGTACATCTATGTTCTAGATATCTTGAGGCAGCTCACTTTTAATTTTATTTATTTTCCCCAACAAAACAATAAACAGAGGCTTTACTAAAGTCAAGCACACTAAAAGCTTAGTACTGGCAGAGGCGAAATGAAATCATTAAGTAACCTGATAAGGTGATGCATTTCAAACCTGTTGAAATAATACCAAATAAACCCCCTACCATTGTTTACAGCAGACTTTTTCTACGGCAATGTATCACTTCCATTCTTCTCTATGCAATTAATTCTTTTCCTCTTTTAAATTAATATACTGCTAAATAACATGAAGTGAGCAAAACTGGCCAGGTAGAATATTCTTTAAAGGGTTTCTCTTTCTGAGTAGTCAAATACACTTAGCTTTCTGGTTAAATGAACTGATCCTACTTTCTCCTCTCCATGAGAACATAATAATGAACTTTTTTTACTGTGAAGTATCAAAAGCACTCTAAAAATTAAATTGTTTGATCCCTATTGGTTTTATTTTCTTTTAAGATGTTGTATGTTTGAGGTATTTTTCTTCTAATCTGTTATTTCATTAGCCTTCATTTCTCTAAGATACATAATATTTATTGTTATATTACATGGGGTTTTTTCTACCCTTGAACATTTGCAATATCCAGGGAATGACCTATTCCCTGTGAATTTTGCTGTTTCCTAAAATATGACCATCATTGCACTATTACTACTGTTACCAACTATATGTTTTATCAAATTAAATAGTCTCAAAATTGACATGTTTATTCATCCCAAGTACAAATAAGCATGTCCTTCATTACGGAGTACTTTAGAATTGCAAAAGGGCCAAATACATCTGCATGCTGTCTCCTGCAAGGTGAAGTTTTGCAATATCCTACTCTCAGGCAAGGTTCTGAACCACAAAGCTGCCCCATCAGTTGTTTTCCACTTTGTCAGAATTAGTCAAAACACATGAGGATCTTAATTTCCAAGGTCAAATGTGAGTATTATATATAATACATATATAAGTAAACATTTATGTAGCGTTAACTTCCTCAGTCACATTTACCAGAAGATTAACCAGTCCTCTGACTGGGAGAACTTTTCTTTAAAACTGCCTTGGTTCTTTAAACTTGTGTTCTCCTGAATTTTTTCTTCTTCTTTCCTAGAATATTATCAGCTCTCCAGGGTTCTCTTAGAAACAGCTTTGCTTTGAGCCTACCTGTTTTACCTCACTACACACTAAGCCAACATACTCATGCAAAGAATACAAATTAAACTCAGAATGAGTTCAAAGGAAAGAAACTCATTTTTGACACTGAAATGGACAAGCTAAATAAAACTGTACATAAACGTTAAATTTTAACAACTGTTTTGAAAGTAGAGCATGGAAATGCTACATGGGAAAACAAAACAATACAATTAAGAACCTAAACCAGACAAACATTAGTTAGTGATATGTTCAGAACACTACTTTGGCCAGAGAAGAGAAGTATTGCCTAAATTCTTAGGCTTACCATTTTTGTCATCTTAACCCAAGCAATGAATATGTACTGGAACATTTTAAGTATTCTGAGTGATGCTTACTGTTTTCTCTGGGAATGTGTAGGCATGAACCAAAACTTCAAGGTATGTAATTATTTGCTGAATCAAGGTTCAGTAAGTTTTATTTTCTATTGTCAGTACTAACTTTTTTCCCCAGAAAAAATATGTAGCAGATTTCTAGCATATTATGTTTCAGAAGCCTACCACAGTGCACAATATTGCTCCCGCTATTACCTACTTTCAATGAATACTCTTTAGATTGAGAAACATTCATGAGAAGGTTGTGTCTTTACTTAGTGTGCATTTATTTCATAGTGCTAATTTTTTACAGTGCTTCATGCAGAGATTCAGTTCACTCAACAACCTACCAAGCTACCCAAAGCTTACTTCAGAAGGAACTTACCAACAAGGAGCTCTAGCAGGGGAAGGTAAGGTGCAGTTTAGCTTCTCTGATTCTAGCCTCTGGTATGTAAGATATGCAGGACAGATGCAAAATTGTTTTGGGCCAGGAAAACAATCCCCCTTCTGACTGTACACAGGCACCTGTTGTGGCTCCCACAAGCATGATCTCTTTAGCTGCTCACAGAGTAACAGAGAAAGACGCTGCTCACAATTTATTGAAATGACCAAGCTTTTGGTATGTGATCTTCTCTTAGTATACTTTTACTTATCCAACTCCCATGCAAAGTATGCTCCCCTTACCTAGCCAAAAAGCAAAAGCAGTGCTGTCCCCACCTTGGCCTGACTTCATCTGTTTGAGATGTCCATGTAATTGCCAACTTGCCAGAGTGCATAGACCTATCTGTCCTCACCGGAAGATGAACAGAATAGCTACAGCTGACATTGTCAGTAGTTCTCACTTGATGATTTCTAATGGTTTTTTTTTTTTCTGCCTTTACTGAGCCAGATTGTTTTCATGAAGTACACACTGATGGATATACTCCACTGCCATGTCAGGGCAGACCCATTCGGAGACAGGCTGTACTGCTTTATCTGATCAGAATGAATCAAGGTATCTATTGTTCCTTTCAACACAGAAAAATAGTTGTGACATACACATAGGAAATAATCACTTGTAAAATTCATGTTTCAGAAATCTCTTTAATATTTCCATAAAACAAGAGCTACCCTAGCATAAGTATTTTCAATTTAGAATAAGCATTTTTTAATTTTCTGATATACTACACACATATGAGTTTTTCTAACCAGAAAAATGCATTAAACTGGTTAAAAATAAAAGTATTTTCATTTGTGAAGTAATGCAAGGAAGTTCCCCAAGTATCTGGGGCAGGAAGTAATTGCTTTACTGAACATATAATGCAAAGGAGGGAGGAACATTTTTATGGAAATCCTGATGTGTGAAACAACTAATAAGACTCACAACCCCTTTTCAAGCTGAGTTTAAGTGATAAGCCTAATGTATTAAAAAACGATTCCTGACCAGAATATTTTCATCTCATCTCTACAGTGTAATACATTGGCTGTCCCAGTCCTCAGCCACTCACAGTTTCAGTCCAAAATCACAGAATCACAGAATCCCAAGGGCTGGAAGGGACCTCAAAAGATCATCTAGTCCAACCCCTCTGCAAGAGCAGGGTAACCTAGAGTACATCACACAGGAACTTGTCCAGCCGGGCCTTGAATATCTGCAACGTAGGAGACTCCACAACCCCCCTGGGCATCCTGTTCCAGTGCTCTGTCACTCTCACAGTAAAGAAGTTTTTCCTGATGTTCACATGGAACCTCTTATGCTCCAGTTTATACCCATTACCCCTTGTCCTATCACTGGACATCACTGAGAAAAGCCTAGCTCCATCATCCTGACACTCACCCTTTACATATTTGTAAACATTGATGAGGTCACCCCTCAGTCTCCTCTTCTCCAAGCTAAAGAGACCCAGCTGCCTCAGCCTCTCCTCATAAGGGAGATGTTCCACTCCCTTAATCATCTTTGTGGTTCTGCGCTGGACTCTTTCAGGCATTTCCCTGTCCTTCTTGAACTGAGGGGCCCAGAACTGGACACAATATTCCAGATGCAGCCTCACCAAGGCAGAGTAGAGGGGGAGGAGAACCTCTCTTGACCTACTAACCACACCCTTTCTAATGCACCCTAGGATGCCATTGGCCTTCTTGGCCACAAGGGCACATTGCTGGCTCATGGTCATCCTCCTATCCACCAGGACCCCCAGGTCCCTTTCAGCTTCACTACTTTCCAGCAGGTCAACTCCCAACCTGTACTGGTACATGGGGTTGTTCCTCCCCAGATGCAAGACTCTACACTTACCCTTGTTGAATTTCATCAAGTTTCTCCTCGCCCAACTCTCCAGCCTGTCCAGGTCTCACTGAATGGCAACACAGCCTTATGGTGTGTCAGCCACTGCTCCCAGTTTAGTGTCATCAGCGAACTTGCTCAGGGTACATTCAGTTCCCTCATCCAGGTCGTTGATGAAAATATTAAAAAGCACTGGTCCCACCACCGACCCCTGAGGGACTCCACTAGTCACAGACCTCCAGCTAGATTCTGCCCCATTGACCACAACTCTCTGCCTTCTTCCTTTCAACCAGTTCTTGATCCACCTCACTACCTGATCATCAAGCCCACACTTCCTTAGCTTATCTATGAGGATGCTGTGGGAGACAGTATCAAATGCCTTATTGAAATCAAGAAAAACCACATCTACCACTCTACCATCATCCATCCACCTAGTTACTTCCTCATAGAAAGCTATAAGGTTGGTCAAACATGACTTCCCCTTGGTAAAACCATGTTGGCTACTCTTAATGACCCCCGCATCCTTGATATCTCTAGAGATGGTGTCAAGAATAAGTTGTTCCATCGCCTTTCCAGGGATGGAGGTAAGGCTGACCGGTCTATAATTACCCGGGTCCTCCTTCTTGCCTGGACTGTAGAGGGCTCAGATCAGAGTCTGTATGTACAACACAGTGAGTGAAGATCCTGAGGTTAACACCACATAAGTGTGGTCTTAACAACTGCATTTTTTCAAGCATAATATCTTTATGAAATTGTACACTGATTTTGATCCTCTAGGGCAGATTTCTCATCACATTTACTGAATAGAGAATTAAGTTTTTTTGAGAGTTAAAGACTTCACTGGCAATCCTTACACCTTGCTGGAGTCCTAATATCGTGTTCATTTTCCTTTCTTAGATGTAAATCAATGTAATTAATTTTCAAATTATTTGTACTATGGTTCCAAAAAAGAGATTTTTTAAAAATCAAATAAGTATCCTCTTGGGAATGTACTCCAGAGGAGAGGAGAGAAAAAAATGCTAATTGCTAATGCACAAAATACTAAGACAAAATATGAGCCTCATCGAAAGAGATGGAGGAAATGCGAAGACTATGGAAACAATTGTGAGGCTTAGGCTGCATTTTCCCCAAATTGCTGCTCTACCTGGCTTTTGCATTGTACAAACGAGCAGGAGAAAGGCATTGGGGCCATGCCCACTACTCCAGTAGAACCCCTCAAGTGAGCTGTGGCAAACGCCAGCAGTGCTGCACCTCCCATTTAACTGCCATTGCTTTCAGCCTCCTTCTGCCTGCCTCCTTCTGCCTGCCTTCTTCTGCCTGGCTTAGTTTGAGGAGACTATGATTTACACTTTATATTGCTTTTAAGTCACTGAAAGCAAAATACTGAATAAACATAAACACAAATGAGTACACTGTCATGAGATGTGCTCTCCTCAGCATGACTCACATACTGCTTGCCCTTCAGCATAGCATCCTATATAGAATTGAACTGTAAAACTGTTAAAGGAGTTCCACTCTTACTGTGATGGTTACCAAAAGAGGCACTCACAGAGACAACACTACTGATATCACAGAAGTAGAAAATTAACCATTACAGTTTGACTTTAACAGTTCTATGCAGAGTTGCAGTACAATCATAACTGCAAGCTTGAGCACATACCTTCCATGACTGTAAAAGAGGCACTATGTCCTGATTCATGTGAAAACGGGGTATAAAACATCCAGAGTATTCCAAGCCATTGCAATGAAGCAAGAGAACCTGCAGCAACCATGAATGTGCAATAGTGAGGCATTGTTGATTTCATACTGTTGTTGCCAAGATAACCTGGAACACTTCACTGGTCAATGATTATAGCCCTCGGCTCCATTTAAGTGCAGAGAAATGAAGTAACATTTGAATAGATATTCCACTACCTGTAGCCTTAACCCTCTCTATATTTCCAGTGAAGCAGGAGAGGGACATCTTACTGTCAGGACAAGAAGAGCTACTGCTTCTGCCCATGCATGCACCACACCGTCTGCTGTGGTACAAATGGATATGCTCTCCAAATGGATAAAAAATTCACTAAAGTAACCAGTGATGGCATTTCTTGTGCACCGACTGTGGTCCAGCTGTCCACAGGCTGTGCAGCAGTAAATCTGCCACATCTGGCAGCAAAGGAACAGAATGCTGGATCTGGACATTCATTGAAGCTGCTGGGTTCAAAGGCCTGCACACAACTGGTCAGAGCTGTGTCTTAAGATGTCACTTTTCCACAATGCCAGTACGTAAGCAGGAAAATCACTAGATGTTAGTCTGAACCTGTGGGGACTTTTCCATGCTGTTCTGAATTGATATGGGAAAAGAACAGTGATCCCTGTGTGGCTTAAAAGGAGGAATAGACACTGGTGTAACTGCAATGGTTATCCCTTGCAATCCCTCAAGGTGTTCTTTTCATTGCATCTTTAGCCAATCTCATTAGAGCTCTCAGAAGAGTTCGGCTCCTATTGACTGAGGAAACATTATAAAGACAATTGATTAGGAAAACCTATTCAAGCATACCTCCGGCAGGAGAAGAGTTATTTCTAAACTTCTTTTTCAGCACTAGTAGCACTTTGACAGCAATGGCCAGGTAGCTGAGACAATGGATAGCTGATATAGGTGGCATACACAGATTCAAAAGATTATTTGTGGGCTGGATGACAGAAGCTATGGACTCTTCCACTACTTAGTGAATCACTGTAAGCAGTAACTTTAAGGTTCAGATTTTCCAAGATGGTATGATGAGTTCAGAGTGTTGTTTTTTCTTCCTTAAAAGCTGACTGTACTGTTGCTCAGCAACAGTCTTAGACAGCAAGGTCCCTTCTTTGATGGGTTATTATGTAAATAGTGTTATTTATAACATTTATATAATAATTGGTTTATTGTGTTCATTGCCATTGTAACAAACAAGTTAAATTAGACTTTACAAACAAAAATATCTCTGGAAATAACATCATGACTCCCATCTTGGATTGAATATTGTCAATAACTGGAAACTCACCCATTTTATGTAAAGCATCCTCCTGCCACTTTGTACAATATTGACCAGCATATTCAGGCTAGATAAATGCTCCAGAGGTAATGCTTCTCTGCCTCTCTGTCTGTGTCTAAGCCTACATACCTGTGGGATCCAGAGTCTGTGGTGCTCTTGAGGGTAATTTTCTCCTTACATATGTGCAGAAGTGTGCACAAATCTCCACAAGGCTCATGGCTTCCTTATAGTCTGAATTATTCTTTCTGGACATAGGTGAAATGAATTTTAAAAGGAACCTGGAAAGTCTCTACAGATCACCTCAAAATTACCTGAACTGAGAGCATTTGCCAGAGGAAGTGTCTTGTTAAAAAAGATTGAACACCTGGATGTGAGAGACCAAGAGGATTAACATTATCTACCTGTCGGTGCCTGTCAGGTACTGTAATCAAGGAAAGATGTGTCCTTCCAGACAAAGGTGCCTTTGATAAAAGTAGGTATAAGGCAGAAGACAATAGGCAACAGAGAGCAAATTTGTTCAAGCTAGTGAAGTAAAATTAGTAGATTTGTGTGCAGGGCAGCATGGAATCCTGAAGGACGTAGTGAAATAAGAGAAGAGAGAATTCATGTATTTTTCCTTCTCTCAGATGTTAGAAGTTCCTGTGCTACTGCTAAATGGGTAGTCAACAATGCAGGACACAGATTTTATTTGTGATTTCTCCCTGGATATGTTTGTAACTTCACACTTAAGATATTCCAGAGATGTGAAACTTTCATTCCATTATTAACTGTAGGAACTGAGAAGCAAGTTTATAGTTTCAGAGTGTGTCGTATCGTTGACTGTTGCTGTCTCAAATGCAAACCAGCAGGACAATTACAGCTAAGTGCGCACTAACTCTTACAAGCATTATCTTTATTTAGTATATACAGGAATACAATATTGGCATAGCACGTTATTCATCTTAGATGAATGCTGACTGACCTTTTAGCACTCATAATTTAGTAACACGTCCATCCAGCTTTCCCAAATGGGCATCAGACAGATGATGTGTGAGAATGCCACCATGTGAGCTATACGGTATGGCTGTAATGGATGATGCAGAGGCAAGGCTGAGCTGCTGAGCAGGCTGTGCTGGTGATTAGAGGGAGACATAACACTTTGTGGGAGGCTGAACCCAAGTGATGTCTGGGGATGACCTCAGTATAGTGGAAAAAAAAGATGTATGGTGCTGAATGCCCCTTTTCAGTACTGTTTTGAAGACAGCAAGGCAAAGATGCTCAGTAAGAGGTTTCTTAGCGAGTATACAGGAGATGTATTTAGTCTTTGGATAAGAGAAGTAGAGTGGCATTATATATATAAGAGGGAAAGGACTGAATGAAGAGATTTAGAGGCTACAAAATTCAGCAGAAAATAGTGGGATTTTTTTAATGGAATAAACTGTTTTCAGGGAGGAAGCTCCTGTCCAGTGCAGTTCCAAGGGAGGGTGAGAGTGTATTAGTTGTAATACATTACAGAGAAGAGGACAGAGATAAGGTGAAAAGTGGTGCACCTGAGGCTCAGCAAATAATGGACTGCATATTCTAGTAGGTCTCCCCAGATTTTGTGCTGCTGATTTCTTTTTTTTCACTGAGTGTTTTAGTCAATTACCCTAAAAAGTGGTAAATGTAATAAACACACATGTCTGAGGTCTACATATTTCAGAGTGGCACTGAATGTTATGGAAATACCACAGCATTAAATATTTGGAGATGAGAGCAAAAATAGCATTCAGATATTATGTATTTTCTACATAAGAAATTACTGCCTCACAGATTCCATTCTGACTCAAATGTGTATTGAACATGGCTTATGTTAAGCTAATCACGTCACATTATTGAAAAATGGCCTAAGGGAGGACCCTGGCATTTTGTTTTCCAAGTTTAGTCTTTCTATAACCATTGAGCTCCTTCTGACTTCAAGACTGAAGCACTCAGAAAATGTTAGAAAAGGAATTCTGTGCTTGAGAGAGATCACTTGGACAAGTCACTGCCCTTAGCAACTGCACCTGTTTGCCACTGTCTTGTTTACAACACTTTGAAGGGGAACATTAAACAAGAATTATGCAATGAACTGATTGCTTAGGTGTAAATTTCTACCCGCTTTTGGCAAAGAGTTAGCTGTATGTAATGCAGTTCATAATTAGAACTACTCAGCTGAGGATAATTTGAGTTATTTCTTGAAGAAGAAAACCAAAACAATTTTGGTGGAAAAAAAAAAAAAAAAAAAAGACTGAACTAATGGCACTCCAGGTTATCCTGGCAGATGGAAGTTGTGAATGTAGACTCGGAAGACATCAGGAGCTACATAAAATTAAAAGTTTAACATAAAATCCTAATTGAATTAAAAAGCAGAAACAGGTTGCAGAAACTTCATTTCTAAAATCACATATACATTAATATTGACTGTACACGTTAACAGAAGGAAATGGGGTAGAATGCCTAGAGAAATAGTTTACAGGGGGCTGTAAAGCGCAGAGAAGAAAGATAACTAGGATGATGGCAGCTTGATTTGCACCTCAAATTAAAGTGCCACAAGCTTCCTGAAAAACCCCAGGTGAGTTCAAGGGAAGAATATATTCCTACTTCGTAGTTCCACAGAATATATTCCCATTCCAATGACTCATAAACTTTATGGCAAATAGGTATTAGTGGAATATAATAAGCTCTGGCTACACATCCACTGCTGTTATCTGCTAACAAATCTTTAAATTGATGAAAATTCCAGAGAGCCTGTATCCATATTGTTTTGGCTTTGAACAGCTACAAAGTGGAACAGCTTGCAAAACTGTGTCCTCTGAGCTCTGTTCCCCAAATTCTACAACACAGGCTCAGGAAGAGCTTTGTCCTCTCCTTGGATATTCCTACACTCTTTCAATCTTAGGTCATAATGGTAATGTCACTGAGGATGATTGATGTGAAAGATTTGCATATGTCTTAATTTCAAAGCATGTGAAGCAATAAACTAAAAATACAAGGGATTAGAAGCAATTCCTCTTGCTGTACAGCACACGTTCCAAGTTTTTAACAAAATAAAAATCCATCTATGGCAAAACCAGCAGTTACTAAACACAGGCATGAATTTCAACAGTGGTCGGGAAAACGTGAACAGTTGAATATAACAGAAACCAGTGTCTCTTGAGGAGATGAGATTGCAGGAACATACAAACTTTATAGAAGGAGACACACTGTTAGGCTTGGTCCTCTGAAGATAATGAGAATAAGAATCTCATCAAGAGTGTTGTGATGGAATGGAAAAAAAATTCAACCTGATGTGGATTGCAGACAGAAGAGATGATATGAGCTCAGAAACAAACAAAAGTCTGCTCAGCAGCTAGATGCTTTAAGGAAGGATAAATTGAATTTAGCAGTGGCATGGAGATAATCATATAAGAGATTATTTTGTATGATACACACTGAAACGTTTTTCCATGTGGGAAATCAGGATGTCAGAGGGGAAAACATAGCGAAATGATTTCAGTTTACTTTTCTCTTATTTTTCTCTTATGTTCACTTTGAATTAATTTCTTTTGTATCCTGCACATAAAAAAAAAACCAACAAAACAAAAGGTGTATTTCTGTTTCTAGGCATGCTTTATGCTATGCACCTGTTTCAGAGAGGCCAAGGTAGAACACAGGTATCAATGTAGAGGAGAAAAAGAGATTTTATCAAAATAATTGCAAGAAACCCCATGACAATTTAAGAGAAGGGTATAAAATGGGTTATGCAAGATTACTGGTGTAATCACTTTGTTTGGTATTCTGAGCTTGCTTTGTTCATCTGGCATAAACCTTTTGCATTATTCTTCGGTACTCCCTTCTGGCACAGGTGCCTTAGTCACCTGTTCTCAATAGAGCCCACATTACACAAGATCTTATTACAGTGCCTTTCAGGGATTTGCCTTTATTGACAAAGAATGTAAGACAAACTTCAGCTCAAAACTTCTGTTGATGCTGTTTTATTTTATTGAGTCTGTTGCTAAGATGACTGCTTTGAGACTTCTGAGCCCACACCCTAGATTCTATCTTTGCAGGCAGCCACTTCCCCCTCTTACATCCAGAAGCTATGAGTCAACTGCCTGACTGAGCCAACAAATGCCTCTTAACCTTTTCCAGGCCTGAGAGAATAACAGCAGAAGGTGGTGTTCAAGTGGATTCTAATGACATTTTAAATCAGAAAGACTGTGTGGGACAGAATTTGCTCCTAAAGGTCTTTCAGAAAATACACTTTAGAAAGTAATTGCTATTTAAGCTGTCATTTCAGATAGCATGGCACACTGAAGCACTGTCTACTGTCTACCAAGTAGAATAGTTTTCAGGTCTAAATCAAGCTTAAAAGTGTGAGGGTTCTTAAGCATTGGTGACAGTGATTTATTCTAGCATGCCAATATTTCTTTATAATTTTGCAGTTGGAGTGTGATCTTGCATTCCTCTTCCATACATGAAGGATTATCACTCACCCTTCAGAACATGGGAAGCCAAGTTAAGGCTTTGAACAGAGTAGTTATTTTCATTTAGCTGAAATGCCTTTATTCTAACACTTGCAGAAGTTCAGAACATTTCTTGTAACAACGAGACTGCTGCTGCAAGAAGCAAGAGACCCCTTAAGCTGTTCTGCATACAGCCAGTCAGGGGTTCTCAAAAGTGTCACAGGCAGATCCTTTTTTAGAAGCCCTGACTATCAGTATATGTGGACAGATGGAAATTAGCAATATGCAGAGACATATTTTCAAGCTGCACTGGAAAGATTTCTTTCTCATCAGATAGAAGGCAGGGAAATTTCTATTATCCCCACAATGTAATACATAACTATGATGGCAAGAGAATTTTGTCTTCCTACTGAGTGGAAAACAGTTTCTGCAGAAAAGGATATCAAGTAATGGATCCATGGTCTAAGCAGCAAGACAGCTATGACACATTCATTAAAGGAAGCATATTTAGTTCAAAGCTGACCAGCCAAAGGACCATCTTGTAGAAAGGTACTTCTGTTCTTTGGAGAAAACATGTAAAATGTAGTATCAAGCATGTCAATTTGAAAAGAACATGCTAGTCTCTTTATTATAAAATCACACTTGTCAAAGTGCTTTCTTAAATAAGGGTAAGGATGTCTATCTTGACCACTCTGGTTTTCTTAAGTAACTGTAAAATGCCTGTGAACTATTTCATGTTCATTTTATCCTCTTGTTAACAGTGAATGTCACCCCAAAACTACTGAATAATCAAAGAGAGATATCTTTCAACACAATAATTAGTATGTTTCAGTGATGCCTATACAATTTTAATCCATCAAATGTTACAAGAAACAATGCGTATGTCATGGGTGGGACCAACTAAGGTACCTGAACACTGCAGATATGTCTGTGACTTTTCATAATCTTGCTCTCCTACAGCTGTCATTTGGTGTGATTGATGATATGTTTTCAAGTCTGTTAAACTCTCCAAGAATTTAATGATATCCAAAGGCAGGAAAGAGTGGATGTGGGCCTCTACATTTCAGCTCATACCATTTTTAATTTCAGAATATTTCTATAAGATACCAAACAATTTAATTTTTTCCTACATTATTAGAATGGAAAATACCTGGCCACCTTGTTTAAAAGATGCAACAAAGCTATCTCCTTCCCTGGTCTTTTCCCCCACATTCTTCTACCTGCTAGTGAATTTATTCTCAGGACAACACAGACATATTTCCCTTCTGTCAAAGAAATCTGCAGCAGTTTTGTATCTTTTTAAGGTGTTTCACACTAGCATTTCAAAGGTTAGACTACAATTTGATCTTTTTCTTAATGTGTTCTGGCAATTAATAATGGTAATTAGCATTGTCAAAAACAATAAAACATTTTGCCTGAATTATCTACAACATTTAAATACAACTACATGAAATAACAGGTTGTGATCCTGTAAATACTTCTAAATTTGATTAGCTTTAAATTGGTGTGATTATTTGTATGTGTTGCAGTTAAGCACAGGAAGTATTTACACACTTCAAGGATGAGGGGCTTAGACTATTGAACATTATAAAGTATATTATTTCCCTAATGATTACAGCAATAGACCAAGACTGAAGATACACTGGCTGCTTTTCGTAAGCTGATAACCATCTGCATTACTTGGGGAAAATCTTTACATCTGCACATCAGGTGCCTTATCACGGAAATCAGAGCCAGGGACTTCTGTCAGCTCTGCAAATCAGCTAAAACCATAGGAGTTTATATAACGCTGTGGCAGTTTAATTGTAGAAAACAACACAAGCATAGTAGCTTCAGAGTGGCAAGATAAGTTTTTCCTAACTGAAATTATGGAGAGAATATATTTAAACAAGTACAGACTAGGATACTGGAACACAAAATCTTTCATTAATCCGAATTCAGTAAGACTGCTAATGTCTGACCTTCAGCCTCAGAAGGAAATGGCTTACAAACAAAACGTTCCTCTGGAGAGTTACTCACCTCACATGCTTACATTAACACCCAGCACTGGATGAAGATTAGAATCAGTTTTTGACCTAGTGAAGTCATATTTCAACTGGATCTAACCAACACTATAAGCAATCCTCTGTCCTTGTATGCTGGGTAGACATGTATATGTAATACATACAACATACACAGATCTATATTTGGGACAGAATTTAATTTTTTATTTTCAAGCTTTCATGGTTTTTAATACTAGAATACACTGGTGAAGTATCATGCATCATTTGCTTTGTTAGCATAGACAGTTATATAAAGATGGGATTTTAGGTAAAAATTTCACCATTTTCGTTAGGACAACATGTCAGCGTAATTCAGCTTAAAGGAAATGAGTATTTTCCCTTTTCTTCTCAAAAAACCCCAGAAGAGTAAAAGACATGACTTCTATAATGGTTTGCTGCAGAAAACCACAACCATGTTATTTTAGCAACAAAAGGCCAAAAATGCAACTAATGAATATGTGAGACTACCATGATGCAAGAGGAGTATTCATGTGGGGAACAGTAATGACTAGGATTGCTCACAGAGCATAGAGAAGACAGGTTATCAAGACACATCACATTCTGCAGCATTTGCAGAGAGAGGTACACAGATGTGCATTATATGCGTACAATGCTAATAACAAGATTAGGGCCACAGGGATGATCAGGGGACTGGAGCACCTCCCGTATGAAGACAGGCTGAGAAAGTTGGGGCTGTTCAGCCTGGAGAAGAGAAGGCTGCGTGGAGACCTCATAGCAGCCTTCCAGTATCTGAAGGGGGCCTATAAGGATGCTGGGAAGGGACTCTTCATTAGGGACTGTAGTGACAGGACAAGGGGTAACGGGTTCAAACTTAAACAGGCGAAGTTTGGATATAAGTTAGATTGGATATAAGGAAGAAGTTCTTTACTGTAAGAGCGCTGAGGCACTGGAATGGGTTGCCCAGGGAAGTTGTGAATGCTCCATTCCTGGCAGTGCTAAAGGCCAGGTTGGACAGAGCCTTGGGTGGCATGGTTTAGTGTGAGGTGTCCCTGCCCATGGCAGGGGGGTTGGAACTAGATGATCTTAGGGTCCTTTCCAACCCTAACTATTCTATGATTCTATGATTAGTGCATAGATGCTGTTTCTTTGTTCTCAACAAGTGGTTGCATGCAGCTGCTGGGGTATCTTCAAAGGCAGCTCCCTTAGTTTTGGGTTGGGTTTATGTCAGACCCAATTTCACTCTAATTTAGAGCACAAAGTTGTCCTGTGTTACACTGGGTCTGTACAAGCCTGCAGCTCTTCAAGTGCTTTGGAAAAGAACACAACCATTTTTTAATAGCTACCATTATAATTTTTTAAGATTTCTGGAGCCACTCAAGCTGGCTCATAGATGAAGTACTGTCCTGGGTTCAGCAGCAGAAGTCAGTTTTTCTCCTTCTTAGTAGCTGGTGCAGCGCTGTGGTTTTGAAAAGAAATGTAGGTGAGCACAGCCAGAGCACTTGGGACAATTGTCAGGTGATGGAGGCAGAAATTCAGAGTGGCTGCCCACCAAGTAGAGGGGCAGAGGCAAGCCTGCCAAAAGTGCAGAGAGAGACAGCTGAAGACCAGAGGCAGCCTGCTATAACAGCTGGCTGGACTCTCTGGACCCTCTGTCTTTGCTCAGAGCATTTTTCTGGAGCTGCTGGGAGCTTCCTCAGCAGGCAAAGAGGCATTTGGGAACGGGTTCTGCCGGACACATCTGAGACAGATGACCCACTGATTTGTTCTTGTATTTGTGCTCTTACATCATTATATTTAAAGATGACCATGCCACAGAAAATCAGTTATTTGCAATTCTGGACAAAGGAACTAAAAAAATAAAGCACATGAGACAGCTGCCTTAAAAATTACACCAGCCATCACTCTCTGATTGAACTAAATCAGCTCTGCAATCAAAACAAAGTGAAATTAGGCACTTCATTCTTAAACAAACATTACTTTACTGATACTAGTGTGTCTCAAACAATTAGGACAACTGTCAGTCATAATACAGCTTTGCTGTTCAGTATTTACTGACTTATTTTCTCTGCCGTAAGCACGAAGTGAGGAAGCAGTGGAAAAATCAGGCTGCACATAAAACCTTTTTAACAAACAGCAATGACAACAGACAACGTAAAATTAACAAAAGTGTTGGTGGGGGTTGGTTTTTTTTTCCCCTTTTGATGTCACCAGATGAGTTTCATAGCACAGAAGCAAAAAGGGGTATATTATACATAAGACTGCATGCAAATTGATGATAAGGGACAAATGGATACAATTCCCTAGGGCAAAGAATGTTCCTGTTATCTGCTGCATAGAGGGAAATTTGTGACCCCCCAGAAAATCCCAAGGAAGTCTGTGAAAAACCTGTTTATGTTTGGTCTTGCAGGTTCTGGATTCAGGATCTGCATGACAAATTATTTTAAAGGTGTTCTTTACTTACTGTGCATGTAATCAACCTGGAAAGCAGGGAGTATGAAGAAGACCTACTGCTTCATGCAGATGGAGAGATGCAGTGCTTTCATAAAAGGGTTACAGACACAGTAAGTCGTATGAACAAGGGATGTGAATACACATATGATACAGGAAGGAGGTAATTTAATCTCTTCAGATAAAATTGGGAAAACTTACAATAAACACACACATGCAATTCTTCTGGAAATGTAAAAAAAATAGAAAATTAGGTGTAGCCACAAAATAGAGTTTTGGTTTTTTTTCCAAACTGTATTTTCTCTACCTTACACAAAAGAAAATTGACCCATAATCTATTTAGCTTATATATGCTACCAAAAAGAGAAAATACCAAAAGGATCTTCATTCTGTCAAACAAAAGCACTGGACTTAGTGGCCTGAAGCTGAAATTAATGTCTGGAAACAGCAAAATGTACACATTGACACAGAATATAGTCATCTACTGGGAAAATCATTGAAAGAAGAAACAGATCCTCTATCCCTCAATGTCTCATACGTTGTTCAGAAAGTCACTCTTTAAAGAGTTTGAGATCAACACCAGAATAACTTGGTGAAATCTAATGATTTCTGAATGTTAAATAAGGACCTATCTGGACGAGGTACAAAAGCAACAAAACAAAAAAGGACACAAATGTACAAGACTAATTTCTCCTCTGACAGCTGAGGAAGGTTTGGCTTTCTGAGAGTGACAAAGAGAACCACAGCTCCTTTCAGCAATCTCCCTGAGACTTCCCAGCTTTTAACTGATCCTTCCTTTCAGTTCATCCTCTACATTTTATTTTTCTTTTAGTTTTTGAAAAGGAGATTCTCCTAATGCAACTGTCATACAGTTTAACAACCTCAGTAAATCACAGCCCGAGTCTTCTCTAATTGCCATTCACCTCACTGTTTTGGAAGAAGACACTGCTCCTATCTAGACAGCAGGAGTGTTTCTTTCATTCTGTCTCTCTTTCTTCAGTCTTTACAAACAATACATTTATGGCCATCTTCAATTTTACCTTTTGATATTGAGGCAGAGCACAATGCCAACCTGAACAAGGGAACACTGCACAGTTCTGACAATACATTGCATATTTTCTGGATTTGGTGCCAACCTCTGTGTGCTTGCAATCAAAGCAAATTGCTGTGGAATTAAATGTTACAGGTTTTCAGACAGAGAAGGAAAAGCAATGAAGCTGCTCAGGAGCACCCAAGCAAATAATAAATGCCAATCCAACAGCCACACAGGAACAGCTCCTTCACCCCTGCCAGCACGACATAACTGCCAAGGCAGAGCACAGAGAGATGAGGGAATATCAAATCTTTTGGGGCTTTGGGAAACTGGTGGAACCAGAAGCATAGTGAACAGTTCAAGGCTTCCAGGACAACGACAGCAAAAGCTTTCAGCTTGACCAGGGATAATACAGGGATCCTAAAGCAAGAAAGATCTCTTCCCCTTGTCAGATATGGAGCTCACAAGCTTGGGGGGAAGTTACATTCTCATTTTTTCTTACCAGCTTTTGTAAATAAGTCACATGCACAAAGTCCTGTTGTTGTGTGACCTTCAGCTTGTTTCTGAAGGTTAAGTAATAAGTAATGAATTATGAATAATTCATAATTAATGAATAAGTAATGATCCTTCTCAGAAAGACTAGGATTGTCTTGCTGATCACAGTATTTCAGAAGGGAAAAGCTTGTAGTGAAAACAGGATCATCCTGTTCAAAGAACAAGAGGAGGAAACACATGGATAAAGGCCCTATCATAAAACTTTTCAGAGAGGTGGAGGAAGCCAGGTTTATTTCTAAGGACTGTCCTAGAAGCATCTCTATGGGAATGAGGCATTAGGTACAATCTCAACCTCCAAACTAAAAACTAAGTTCATAAGCACGAAGAGAGAAACTGTCCTGTTTTCTTGGAAACCCTGCAAAAATGGAGTTTGCAGAGAACACATGCAGGGAATCCTGAACAGATCAGGTGCCAGTGTGCTTGCAGTACAGAAGTCTGTCTACATGTAAGTGGTACTCAACATCACTGCTTACAGGTGTTGTGTTTCTGTAATATTTACCTTCAAAATGAACACGTTAGAGAGGCTTGACTCCATTGTATCAATAACGTGGGACTACAGGAACTATCACTAAACAAATATCCTCTTCAGGATCAAGGACCTAGAACAAGCATTCCTAGGTCAGGTAATAGAGAAAGGCATTACCAACATAAAATGATACTTTTTTTTTTTCCTACCTTTCTCTTCCCACTGATTTTTCCTACTATAAAAACTATCCTGTACCACTACCTTCTATCTTCTGCTCCATACTACACAGCTCTGACAATACTCACTCCCCTTCCTCCGCAATAATCACCTGAATTTTTCATTCATGACTGAACAGCATGCGTTTATTTCTGGCTACAAGACACTTCCACCTATTGGAAGGAGGGCCCATCTGGCCAGGCTTTGGTAGGGACTCAGTGCACACCCTCTGGCTACTTCACTGATGAAATCTGCATCATGTCAGTGGGCCAGGCAGCACTCTGCTCTTCACTGTAGGTGGGCAAAACTGGGTCACTGGCATGGGCTTTATCTAGAGAAAAGTATTAACAGCCTGCATTTCTGTTACAGTCATGAAAAAAAAAAACAACACAGGAGAGAACAAGAGGTGCTTAAAATGTGCTTAATTTCCTACCTCTATTAGTTCTGTTGTGTGACAGAGTTAAGATTTTGAAGTGTGAATGCAGACAAGTTAAGAAAATTCCTGAACTGCTGCAAATTGATGTAACTATATGTTGTGGTTTAACCCCAGCCAGCAACTAAATACCACATACCCACCCGGTCACTTCCTACCACTGTTCCCCTACAGAATAGGGAGAAGAATTGGAAAAAGGTAAAACCTATGCATCAAGGTAAGAACAGTTTAATAATTGAAATAAAGGAAAATGTAATAGCAACAATAATAATAGTAATGAAAATGAAAGAGAGAGAGAAGAACAGAAACCAAGAAAGGAAAGTGATGCAAAATAAAACTGCTCACCACCCACTGACTGATGTCCAGCCCATCCCAGAGGAGTGACTAATATTCATTCCCAGCCAGCTCCCCCCAGTTTATATAGTGAGCGTAATATTTTCTTGTATGGAATACCCCTTTGGCTAGTTTGAGTCAGGTGTCCTGTCTCTGCTCCCTCCTGGTTTCTTGTGCACCTCCTCATCTGCAGAGCATAAGAGACTGAAAAGTCCTTAACTTTGGGTAAGCACTACTCAGGGACAACTAAAAACATCCATATGTTATCAATGTCATTGTCAGACTAAATCCAAAACGCAGCACTGCACCAGCTACTAGGAAGAAAATTAACTCTATCCCAGAAGAAACAGGGACACTATATGCATATTTACCTCTTTCACTAACAGTTTTGCCCCATATCAGGAAAATCGGTAGTTATGAAGGTTTGCTTGAACAGATAGATCCTCACAGAAACTGAGGATATTTTGCTGCTCCTGCAATTCCTCTGCTGTTGACTTCACTTCCCCTCATTTTCATATGTGCTGAACATCACCAGGGTGTCCACTGGGTAGTTTGACAAGCAAGTCCTCTGCACCAGACTCTAGAAAAACTAGGAAAAGTCCATAATCTCATATTTGATAGAGCTAAACAACTCATGACATCTGAGAAATGACAAATAGGTCACGTATTTAACTGTGAAACAAACTCCAAGGGGGATAGTTTCAATATAACATCTGCTATGCATAAAAAAGGTTATGCACTGGGTTTATTCATACCCTTTTTAGAGGAAAACACACTTAGTCCAACCGATAAATTGTCAGAATTTTACACATGTGGTTTTAATTTTGGACTTACAGATTGCATCAATTTATCTCATTTTCTTCACATCAGATGAGGGAAATTAAATATGTATTAAGTTAGCATGAAATAGATTTTCCTTAAAGCACTTTTTTCTGTCCACAGTGATTAGGATGGCAGCACAATTATTGTTTGTTGTTCCCACAGTTTCTGTTTTTCTGCTGAAGTCCAAATTTGGTTTTGTTGTTAACTCAATCAGTCTAAGTTACTTCGGAAATTATTTCCAAGAAATGTTCTTAAAAACAGAGCCAGAGCCATTTGCATTGCCCTGAAGGAGATAATTCAAGGCATTTTTAACTAGATTTAATGTGGAGACATTTTCCCAACTTTGGTTTTTGTCAGTGAATTTATTGTACCTTAATAGTTTCAGCAGAATGAAGCATCACTACCTGTACTCCAGTGAAACAAAATGAAAAGTGAGTTTTACTATAATCATCAATTCCAGATGCAAAACTTTAATAGAAACAGCATTATATCTTAGCAAAATACTAGGAGTGCACACGTGCACATATACATACATATGTATTTGCACATGCTACACAGAAATTGACTAATAAGTCTGTTTATACTTAACTGTTGCACAGAGATCTACCAGTAGCACAACCTTGCTAAGGATCAGGTTGTCTGCCTGAGATCTAAACTGCGCAGGCTTAGGAGGAAAAAGCATGAACTGAACAGAAATAAGAGGTGGAAGAGGCTCTTTTATAATCATTTGATGTTAAAAATGTCTAACTATGATAACTATAACTAAAGAGGTTCTAAATATTATCCCTTTATTGCCTGTAAAAGTAACACATTAACTCTTTGGACGAAAATCTGAAGCTACATCAAAGTTGTTCATCTCAAATCAGCAATCTGAAATACAACAGCGTTAATAGCTTCATTATCTCATTAATTAACAATGAACAACAAAGAAATGTGTAAAGAGTTTTATTACATGAATCTTTGTGAAGTTATGTCTCCCATATGACAAAAATGTAGGTTTTATATATATATATATATATATAAAAATAAATTCTTAGGTATAGTATGTGTACTTTTTGTCTCTGAGTCCACATATTTTGGCAGTGTACCTTCACACAGTACAGGTTAACACAAAGTTAACACGCAGAGGTAATCCTTTCATTTTTCTATACACACAGAAGAAAGAGTGTTCACATTAATTGCCTTATTAGAGACTATGAACACAAAATAACCTCCTCTCTGAACCAAGATTACCAGGTGCCATGCACATCTGGCATACCATTCCATGCTGAGAGGAAGGCAGTAATCCTTTCCTAGTACCAACAGCCCAGTTGCCTGGGAGAGTGAGGAGTGCCACACATCTATCACAGACAAGGCATTGCATGGCCAGATATGATGGCTGTGACATCTCAGGGACTGCCATAAACTGCACACATTCACTTATTTCTTTTGCCACCATGTGCAATGTTAAATGCTAAAATGCCATCACTGCCGGCTACCTGCTTTGGCGTTTTCTTTCCTTGTCTCCAGCTGTAACCGCTGGCCTTGCAAGCACCTTCTGGTTTTGGGTGAAAGTGTTGAGGACGCATCTCCTTCTCTTGTCTGATAGAGCCCAAAGACATAAACGCCACTTTCAAAGGCACATTAATAATTCTTACATAGCAAACTTACATTTGTCTCACAAAGTGGTGCTGAGCTCACAGCTTGGGGAACAAGAGGAAGTGCCAGCCCATTTTACCAAATGGATGTCAGCTGAAAGACATGACTACAGCCAAAGAAATGCACAATAAAGGGTTTTGGAATTGATCTCACTATTTTCATGGTTTTGATTGCTTCAATGCAATCCAGTAAGTAACAAACATCATGAAAACACAGTAAAAATCTCTCAATCTCTTAGTGTCTCATAGTGTGCTTCCGTATCTTAAGGAAGCTCCTTCCCCTCTACTCTGCCCTGGTGAGACCGCGTCTGGAATATTGTGTCCAGTTCTGGGCCCCTCAGTTCAAGAAGGACAGGGACCTGCTGGGGAGAGTCCAGCGCAGGGCGACAAAGATGATTAAGGGAGTGGAGCATCTCCCTTATGAGGAAAGGCTGAGGGAGCTGGGTCTCTATAGTTTGGAGAAGAGGAGACTGAGGGGTGACCTTATTAGTGTATATAAATATATAAAGGGGGAGTGTCATGAGGATGGAGCCAGGCTCTTCTCAGTGGCAAACAATGATAGCACAAGGGGTAATGGGTACAAACTGGAACACAAGAAGTTCCACTTAAACTTGAGAAGAAACTTTTTCTCAGTGAGGGTGACGGAACACTGGAACAGGCTGCCCAGGGGGGTTGTGGAGTCTCCTTCTCTGGAGACATTCAAACCCACCTGGACACATTCCTTTGCAACCTTATCTAGGTATTCCTGCTCCGGCAGGGGGATTGGACTAGATGATCTTTTGAGGTCCCTTCCAATCTCTAGCATACTGTGATACTGCGATACTGTGAAGCTCCCAGACAATTAATGATTTTTTTTCTTTTCTTTTTTCTCTTCTCTCAGGCTACAGGATTTAGGTTATTTTACTTCCTTAAGCTCTAAATGATATTGCATGGTTTACTAAAATTGATATTATCCATAACGACCTCAAGATACAGAAGATACACTCCTTTCTAAACATGTCATACAAGTTTTGCAGGATGTTTTAAAATTACTTCAGTGCAAGAAGCATATTGCAGATCTTTTCCTAAGTGTTTATTACTCTAAAGAACGACTAAACTGTCATTTAAGTATTACTTTTAATAATGCAGCCCGTTGCAGGGTGTTTGATAAAACAAGAGATAAAGCCACACAACAGTGGACAAACTTAATTCACTTAAGGCACTAAATTCACTTAAGACACTAACAGTGAACTTCAGGCAGTAAGAGTTAACAGATAACCTGCACAAAACACCCACACACTAAGCACAAAGGATACTGTGATTAGAAAATAAAAGATAACGAAAATTCTCGTCACTGGCTACATGTACCAGAAGCAAGTATCTAGTACAAAATCCACCCTGTAGTCTTCTGAATATCAAGTGAACCTCAAATTTAATAATGGTTTTGGGACTGGAAGTTCCTGAATTAATCTATGTGGCACTAATTTAAAACATTTCTATCTTAGAAAATGTATACAAGAAATACTGATTGCATCAATCTAACAATCATAAAGAGATTAAAAAAGATGGAAAGAACTGAAGAACCCAAATTTTTAAAGCTTCTACTTCCTTGGAGAGAGGAATTCAAGCCCTGCACTCGGGGTCACTTTGACAGGGTTGAGAGAGCTGTACGGGGTTTTATTTCTTCCCCATCTCCTTATTGTAACAGTTAAGAATATCCCTAATAAGAGTGACAGTACCCAGCAATCAGTGGTGTTTAGTCATTCTTCTTCTGAACTGGTTACTGTCATACAGTTTACACTAAAAAAAAAACAACAACAAAACAACAAAATGAAACTAAACAGTAAAAAAGGTGTATTTTTCACCTGTATTTCAAGCTCTACTAGACTTATGTGTATTTCTAATATGTTTAATTTTGATATTATGCCATTTCTTTCCTTCCAACAGAACCTAGACTCTGATGTTGAGCTTTACAATTTGAAGCTTTACATTAATTAAACGCAGCACAAAATCTAGCTAAACCTACTGAAATATAAGATGCATCCAATCATATTTAATTGTAATTATATTACAAATAGGTAACTGCCAAAAGGTGAAAATCTTTCTCAAAACTCCTTTTGTCATGGCATATTCAATTATTTCTGAATAATCTACTGAAAAGCCTCCAAAATTTCTCCTGTTCTAATGTTGATATTATTGAACTCTCTATTAAAGGCAATGGATAACTGAACTAAGTTTACTTTTATTTCAATAGTGACCAAAATGGGCTATTAGAATAGAAAGATGATTTCAGAACTTAACAAAAAGAAAAAGCTGTATTACTTTTTGGTATGTCAGCATCTGCATACCAATAGACTCCTCAAATATCGTTATTATTAGCGATTTTACGTAAAGAAACCACTGAAAAATAAATTTCTTTTTATTTTAGAATATGACAAAAAATTAGCAAGTTAATGAATTAATTTTGTCTTATCTTTGCATTTTTCTGCTAAAAGCTGAAAAGCATTTTGCAAATATTAAGCATCCGCCTAAGTTGACTGTTTCTACTATTGACATATTTAGAAGAATCAAAGCAAGAAAAGTAATGACTGCTGAAAGTCAAAAAGAGTCAATGGCAAAAAAGAGTATTTCAAATTCTACAGTCCTGATAACCCACCCACAGTCTTCATCACACAACGACACTCCTTTTTCTCTTTTTCTCTATGAAGACAAGATGATTTACTACTGCCTTCTCCATAATTGGAATATTCATAAGCAATTAGAGCTGTGTTCAAAGAATGTTCTTGGACTCAAGCTCTTGAATAAAAGTATTATCAAGGATTAAAAAAAAAAAGTAAGCACAATTTTCACAGACAACAGCACATATTCACTTTGTCAGGTTCCTTCAACCCTATTTATGAAATCCATGGAGTTATACAGCAAATTTATTACTGCTTCTGCACTTTTAGAGACCTTAAGCCTGGTAACACCTGTGACAACTTTGACTCCAAATAAGAAATAAAGTCATTTTGATCCTGTTAATGCAGAGCCACAAACTGAATTAAGTACCAAAGTATCTTTAGCATTTACAGTGTAAGTCCTGCAATAAACATCAAGGAAAAGAACAAAATCTCTTCAGATTTACCTGAGGAAATGTAAATACTTCACAATATCAGAGCAAGTTGAAAGGGTTACACGTCAGAAAGCAGGCAACTGTTCAACTTCAAAAATTATCATTTTAAAAGGTGTATTCTGGCATGCACCCCTGCAGAACTGAAAAGCAAGATATTGCTTATTTGACTTTGGCCTAAACCCATGGCGACTCCGAGAGGCTTCACCAGATTTCGAAGTAGGCCCCTGGACAGCTAGAATTGAAAATAAAATGCACATACGTATAATAAACAATCTGCTGCTGCCCTAATATCTCTGCTCTGCGCAAACCAGGCTGCTCTGTATTGGCTTAGCAGATCAGGACACTTCCCTGCACCAGCATGGAGGTTGGATTTCACTTTGCAGCACTGGGTGCTTTAGCTCATGCAGAGCAGGAAATACCAGGGCAGCTTTATGCCAATTCCACACATATCCTGGAGGTGTTAAGAGAACACCCAATTTGAAACTGCCTTGACAGCCTGCATGAAATCACCAGCACAGTCTGGTGCCTCTGCAGCCACCTACCAACACAGTTCTTTCAAGCAGGACAGCACTTTCTGAGCAAAGAAAAGCAGGAGCTATCAATGAATGGGTGCTTTCTGTACCTGGAGACTGCAGCCTATCAAATAATTATGCTTAAAAATTCCATCCACACACTCAAACCTGGCACTAAAGCAAACCTGGAAGGTTTTGTGTCAGTGATCTGCTGGGTGAAAGGAATTTGTTTAAAACCCAGTTGTGGGTTTTTTTTTTAAAACCCAAACTGGCAGCTGTGCAAACCCCTGGCCTTCATAGCATCCCCCAAAACATGCTGGTGAGACCCAGTGAAACACGGGTTCCATGGCCTACCAGTGGTAGAGCCAACAGGGACGTGGGCAGCACTGCTGCAGGTGAGCCCATAAGCAGCCACTCCTGGGGATGCACAATGTAGGAAAGGTTGATGCCGAGAACCCAGAGGCAGGGCAGGTTCACTGAGGGGGAAGCTGAGAAGAGAAATACAAATGTTCTGGCTTCAAAGAAATGTGGCAAAACTCATCCCAGCTATCCCTAACGCCTCATTTTCTTCTATCAAACAGGAAACTTGTTGCTTATAAGCAAGCTATATTGAGCTAAACTTTTGTATTACAAAAAAGGGGACATTTTTTTGTCCATTCTGATAAACTTTAATATAAAAGATTTTCACAAACTTTGCAGAAAATGACATGAAATTTCAAGGCAGCTATTGTACTTAAGTTGTCGAGGGTGCTTTTTCTCTAATGAGTCAAAATGGTGCACTCTTAAAACTAACTTTAATGACATCCTAAGTAGTAGAACCCACTAAAAAAAGGAGTGATAGTAGGATATCTCTCCAGCTGTGTTTATTCACTGCAGTTTTAAGAAAAATCAGATTTGCTCTGTGGATTTATTTCAGATGGAGGCAATAGTATGACTTAGAAAAGTATTTCAGATGGGAAATAGCACTTATTGGTACCTGCTTAATGAAGCAATAGAATTACTGTTTTCAATGTCAGAATGTAATAATGGCTTTATTTCCCATTAGAATTTGCTCTAATATCTAAGTGAATAATCACAGACACCAAAAGCCATGAAATCCAAATTTCAGCTTATATTTTCAATGTGAATATGTTGAATTTCTCTTAAAATCACATTCGAAAAATCCACAGATAAATAAACAGAGTACAACTTTCTTTAGCTGTTTTGAAAAAAAACCAAAACATTGTGATTTGATTTCTGGGAGAGAATATCTAGATATTTTTTTATCTGTTACATTTACTCTGTTTCCCTTGCAAACAGTGTGTACCCATCATTCTGTGCATTCTGGAGCATTGTGCATTGGAGCAAGGCATCTGCCATACAAGAGCTCCTGAGCTGGCTGCTGTTTTGCAGACAGAGGCCTTGAGAGACAGATGTGAAGTTCTCTGGTGGAAGGAAGAATGGCTCATAACACTGCAGGATAAGTTCTATGGTTCTTTCTTCTGCAATAAAGGGAGACTGGCTTTGGCTGCAAGTTGCAAGACAAATAACAGATATAGACCCTTATTTGAATTTCATCAAGATGGTGAAACCACCTATAGGGGAAAAATACTTGATGTATTATGAGAAATTATATTTTACTATATTTCACTGCATTTCATGAATATGTGAAACCCACCTTTCAACTTCTGACTTGTAAAGCTACTGCCTTAGAAAGTACTAATCAAATGCAATCAAGAAGAGAAATGCTCTAGATTTAGCTTCACTTGTTTTAAGTAGTAGTGGAGCAATAAATGTAATACAAAGGAAAATGCCAAACTATATGCCTGAAGAGAACATCAGCACTGAACCAAAACTTTCTAAGGAACTACTGAAGAATCCAGCTGATAATTTTCAGCACACTTTAAAATCTCATTTCCACAGTTCAAATTGCTAAAGTCACCTCAATGGAAACAGTCTAAAGTCTTTGGCAGGACTCACAACACATCCACTGTTAACCTCCAATTTTTCTGTCATCATCGGAGTCTATTTGCTGAAAACTGGCCCAATATGTAGTTAATTACAGTTAAGTGCAATGTATGCACAGAAAAGTATAATATGCGAGGTAAAGCAGAGAGACAAAAGAAGATGACATGCAATAATTGTAATCATACATGATGATGACTTGACTTTTACTGCATTGTTCTCTCTTTCTATTTGTTTAATGCATTCTTTACTGCCTCATATTTAAGGAATATGTAAAGTGACTCCTAGCCAGAGGGAGTTCAGCTCTAGGGAAATGACAGACACAGTCCTGACTGAGAAAAAATAACAAGGAATGAGTTTCAAGAGATTCGAGATTCAAGATTCAAATGCGGTTTACTTGAGAAAGTTGAAGATCAGAAGAAAACATCTTTTTCTCAAATTATTTCACCTTCTACTATAAACAAAGATGAATGTTTCTTTTTAGCCATTAATAATGTTGCTGTAAAGCTCAAGTATGCAAAACAAAATTAAACAGGACTGATTCATCATTACACTCCAGTTGTTTCATACTGCTCTAGTGAAGCAGTAAATCTAAAAAACCCATGTTGTTAAACCAGCTTTATGGCTGTTTCTGCATCACCTAAGTGACAGAGAGCAACTCATCACAGACATGTAGCACAAAACAATTTGAAAAACCTCTTCCTATTCTTTACACTTCTGTCCTCTCTTGCCTCCCTTGGCAATTTCACAGGATTAAGCTCACTAGTTGCCCTCCCTGTCCCTTTCACCTATCCTGTATTTAAAGCCTATATACCATTACTTTATGTTCTAACTCACTCCTGAAGCTGTTCTATCACATAAAGCTGGTGCGTATCAAAGATGATTACTAACCCTGACTGCTAACCCTGACTCCTATCCTATACAGCGCCTGGCTGCAATCCAGTACAGAACCAGGGCAGGCCTGGCATCAGTGAATGTAAGCTGTTCAAACAGATGAACAAATCCAATGAGATGTTACTAAGAGCTGTAACAAAAGAAGGGGGGACATGACCCCAAACCACAAAACCTCTGGAAAAAAAAGGGGCATATGATGCATACCTGCAATTTGTAGGATACTACTCAGCAAAGCACAAAGCACTGCTAGGACGGAACTTTAGCTCTTCTGAAGCACTTTAGCATGCCATAGTTTCAAATTAAGCAACTCTTAAAAACACTTCCTGACAGTTCCTGAGTCGTGAGAAAGGGGCACCCACTTTGGCACTATGTACCCAGGGGTGAGAAAAGCAGGACATGCAGCAAAGGTGGCAGAAGCGCAGCAAAGGTACCAAATGCACCTCAGGCTCTCTTCAAGTGAGAAACTAATGCACAGTTGCATGCAAGCGGCTTCCAGTGCTACACTTCTAGCTGTGTCTGGCTGCCAGTCCATTTCAGAGGTGGGAAGTGAAAAGTCAACATCTTTACCCATTTATTTCCTTTAGAGCAGGGAAATAGCTGATGACCTGTTATCCAGGTCTTGAGATAAGGTGGTCTCCCTCACTGCAGCTCTGCACTTTGACCAGCTCACACCCCTTTCACACGTGCAGCCTCAGTGCAGCACTCTGCTTTGGCACTGTTTTTCATGGCCACGTCCACCGTGGAACTGCAAAGACCACATTTCCTTCCACTAAGTTTTTTTTTTTTTTTCCCCAGTTCCAAACTAATTTAATCCCTGTTATCAACCGAATTCAAACTCTTCCTGATATGCAGGGGAAAGAAGGAAATACTTTGTATATCCTTTATCCCTTTTATTTCTGAAAGGCCAGCAGGAGTGTTCCATTCTTATGAAAGTCCAGGGGAGACTAAAAGGCATGGACAAATATTTTGTAGATCAAAGTTTGCCTATAACTGCACACAGCAAGTTTTAAATGCAAATGTGAAAGTCTAGAATCTCACCTAAAGAAGGAGTTCAAATTCACTGACATAAGGACAAAACCAACTTCCACTGAAGTTATATTCACCGCTTTCTCAGTGAACGACATTCAGAAACCACCTTTGATATATATACACCAGCTAACGCTTAACTTAGAAGAGGACTTCTGCAGGCACTTACAGACTAATGTTATATTAAAACTTTCAAACATTTTCCACCTACAGGTTTAACTGTAGGTGGGAGAATGAAGAATACAAGGGCAAATATAAGTACAGAGGCTGATGCTGACAAATTTTAAACAGCCCAGCTCTCACTTATGTCACCACAGCTTGCACTGAAGGTGCCTGATACTCCTGGAGATTTGTGTGAGAATTCCCAGTCCTTAGCTTTTAGCCATTCAGATAGGATTTTCATTAGATTAAGTAAACAGTTCTCTGTTCAGTTAGTGGCAGAATTTTCTGCTCAACTGGTAGATGAATGTACAGCATTTTAAAAATCTGAAAAGCATTTACATGGTTCTCAAAAAGATTATGCACACACATTGAATCGTTCCCTCCTGCCCTCTTTTCATTTGCTGTGATCACACTCCTTTGAAATGAGATAAAATTACAAGTGTGCATTCATGATTAATTTTAATTAGCAAACACCTACAAATCAATGATGAAATTGTCACCTAATTAGCAGAAATAGTAAGCTGTGAGAAGTAACCAGTGAGAGAAACTTCAGAGAGGGATGACAAAACAAACAGTGCCAAGCAAGCATACACTCAGAGCCAAGTTCAGCACCACTGGAGAGGAATCGAGACTGGGTCTGGGAAGTTTTGACTTGTCTTCCAGTTCTAGTCATGAGAATATTCAGTAATTCTGTAAACTGCAGGCCCCAGGGCTTCACTGCAAGTACAAGAACAAATGAATGGAGCTGCAGTAACAAGATGCTGTTACAGCACTGTGCTCCTCCACAGCACACTAGCTCAGGATTTTAGGTAATTTTATGTTGCATGTATTTTAATAACAGTACGTCATCTGGAAAACTGTTTTAGCCATATTCTAGCAGACTACAGAGACAAAAGCATGTTTTGCCATCCTGGCCCCTCTGGTCATTCCGTTTCATCTCCCTTCCGAATCTTTGCTCAGATACAGAAATACCAACAGGATTTGGTGGGCAGGGCAGCCAGGCTATTGATGGAACTGCAGTCTCTTTTGTTGAAATGGATGGGTGGGATCCTTGCAAGAATTAGTAGGGTCATAATTCTGGCTGGTAATATCATAATTCATAGGCAATATGATAAAGAGGCTCTGAGCTGTGCTTCATTCTGACCATACTTTTTAAATATTGAATGCAAGCCATATATCATTCCAGTGAGGGAGGTAAAGAATTGATTAAAATTTGCATTTCCTGAAGAGCTTATTGCATGATCACATGCATCATATGCTACCAGGGTGGAGGGTGGCTACTGGTTTTGGAAGAGAGTAATAGGACTCAAGTACCATTCAGGTGATTAGGTCCTGACAGCAGGTATTTTGCTCAAGTTATGGAAGGAAAAATCAGAAGATCACTCCCTTGGTGGATAGGGCAGTAAAGGAATTGCATTTATGTTTTGGTTTTAAAATCATTTACTGCAGTATTGCAATTTCATCTGCAAACATCTAATAAGGAGGAAAAAAATCTCAACAACAATCCAAATAGGTTTCCTTTTTTTTTTGCCTTCCTCAAATGAAATACCTTGCAGAAGGATGTTTATTCATCTTCTCTCCAATACCACTATTTAAAAATTATGGAACATTAATTAAAGCAAGTGGAAAAGCACTACCTGTGTAAGTGGGAGTTCTAAAAACTACAATGTGCAGTGCTTTTTATATGAAAAATCATTTATTCTTTTAATATGCAGTGCATAGAACAATTCCTTAAGTATTAGTGTTTCTGACTCAATACGAATTTGGCTTTCTCCTCAATTTTAATCATCTAACAAAATCATATCAGCACAAATGGCATTACGCAATGTACTTTATAATGCTCCTAATGTAAAAGCCTGTCTTAGTTTGCTTTCACCAGAGATTTCTGCCTGTGCCTTAAAAAGGCAAATGAAAAGAGAATTTGGAATGTTTGAAAATTTTTATAAGAGAGCTTTATATGGCACTGCTTCATAACAGGGAAAAGTGCAAATATATTTTTTTAAAAAGTGAGTATCTAAGAATGCTTGGCCTAAAATACAAGTTTTAGAATGGACCCAAAGTTTGTTAGCCACTGTTACGAAGACCATTAGGCACTGAAGATCACTGATATGGCTGGGGTAGTGAGCTGGCAACTTCAGTGCCACTTACACCTTCTCCTTACTGGAGTGTGCAGATAACCTGACTCTCAGGTAGAAGAAAACATATATTCTACATCTTATTCTTTCGTAAGGCTACTCAGAAAAGATCAAGAGCTAAAGGCACTAATGACTTTAGAATGAGATTTGAAGATCACCGTGAATACTCCAAAGTATTCACAATATGATCTGCATTTCCCAGGCTACAGAGCTGATAAAAAACCCTAGAATCTGTAAAACAAAGAGTTCTTTGTCTCGTAGAAACAAGTGCCTTTTTTCCTGAGAGAAGAGCATCACAAGAAGAGCAATCATTCATGTAAACTGTATGCTAAGTTTTGAAACCTATTCTTGACTTGGCAAGGCATATGACATACGGTCTCTAACGCAAAAGCCGGTTGATTAACTGACTACCTTAGTCTCTAATCAGAAAGAATTGCTGTGGTGAGTTTCCTGGATGATACAATGCCTACTTAAGAGTGTACACTTGTGCTGGAGTAGTTCTCTGCTTAGGAAATGATGCTTTCTATAGAAGACATTTTTTCACAGGACAAGTATGATTCTTAATCACACTGTTGCCTTGTCCAGAATTTATTATTTTCTTGCTGTATCTTATACCAAACTGACGGGTCAGCCAGCCAAAATGTCTGTCATGCTAGACAAAAAATACCCTGCTGTTGTACTGATAATACAAACTGTCTATTAAAGAAAAACCCACCACCAACAAAGAGAAAACAGGCGGAGAGAAGATTTTTTGCTAAGGACAAGCAGCTGAAATCCCTTTCAGGCTTATCAGCTTGAACTGAGGATTATCTACTCCTCATGCAACACTAAATATGATAAACCCCATACTGCCTTGTTTAGCACTCACAGTAAGATAAAATGCTGGTCTTCTGAACTGAAATAAAAGCACCAAGAACATACTGAGCACTGCTGCTGCTAAGTATTTTTGTACAGAAAAAACCCTTGATACAGGAAATTCATAGTTTTGCCCTGCAAAAATATTACATTCACACTAGTGTAATAGATTTCAGGAAGAACCTGTCAGAAACCTCCTTCTGGATTGAAGAAGAATGGTAGAATGACAATACCATATTTTCTACACAAAACCAATGTGATGTCAGGACTGGCCCACACGCTGCTTCCTTCAAAGCGTTGACAAGCCCAGAATAAAAACAGAGCTTATCCCCTAATTCCACATAACACTTACTACATTTTTAATACACCGAAAGCAAATGTTTTCTTCTCTTACCTTTAACAGGCACATGCTGAAATAATGCTCCAAGACATTCGTTGGTATGCTGGTGACAGAGGAATCCCTGAGTTACATAGGTCAGCTGACATGCCACAGTACTGAAATTGTCAGATGAAGTGGTCAGAATTATCTAGTGGCTTGATAAAAATCAGCTTACTTCAGATCTAATCTAGAGACTGTGTAGAGATAGCTATGTGATACAGAAATGGCAAACAGTACAGGACCAAAAGTGAGGAAAAATCCAGGAACTGAGTGCTATACCTTTTCTCTTTACTAGTATAGGAAATGTAATTTTATTGTTTAGGAGCCATATGAATGAGTACTATGAAATGTAAAATACCCAGAGTTCTCCTTTGAACAATTCTGTAACAGTATAACACTTATGCAAATAAAATTCTAATTATTATGAAAGGATTGGCATGACTTCCCAAACTCCATCTCATGAGGGAAATACCCCAAATGGATTTTAAATTCTCAATGTAAAAAAAATATCTATTTACTTTGTTTGCTATTTCCCTGCCTCTTGAATCTACCAACAGAATGAAAACAACCATGAAAAAAGGACCCTAAGAAACACTCCAATCATTTAGCCTATGGATCAGTGAAAACCATAGCAATCTGTAATGAATAAACATTGAGATTTCTCAGAAGAGTGAAATAATGACATCCCACACGAAATTCCATCCATGCCCACTTCTGCCTCCTGGAGAGTTAGCAAACCTCTGGAACAAGTGCTGATAGATCCAGCAAAATCTTTATTTTGACAGAAGTATATGTATATCAATCAAAGCAGCCAGGTCTGTCTTCTGTGCCATCCTGCAAAGCCATGAGGCTTCTGCTCCTGGATGTAGTTATGCCTGCTTTGACTTTTTTGACAGTTTCCCTTTTTAAACTGCAGCATTTTGCACCAACTATTTAATTTGGAAAAGGTTTGCATTTTTAGGATCCATTAATACTGCACTAGAAAAAGACAGCTAATATTACTTTCATATCCTCTTGCAGCAACAATGAGACAATGGTTATTTTTCAGATTATATTAACTGAATTACCTTTAAGTCAGGAAAAAGTAGCCTTAGAAAAAAAGTTTTTAAAAAGTAGTTATGATGACCAGTATTTCACAAAATTATAATAAAGCTTTTGGATATACAACCACAGGATGTGACTGACAACGCTTATGGAAATATAACATGAATAGAAATAAACATTTTGTCATTATCTCATGAGAAATAGCGTTTAGCAGCTAAATAACATACACTGATACAGCTGAATCATCTTCTATGTTTGCATAAATTGCAAGTAATTATATCCTTGTGATAAGTGCTAAGGTATATCATTAAAACAAAGATTATCCTGGCATTGATGTAGAGGCACAAGTGATTCTGTAGTGGCTTTTTATTACCAGCAGTGCTACAATGGGTCAGTGATGAGATCAGTAGTTAGGGATAAGTAAATATATTTACCTTTATTTAAGAAGTAATCTCACTACTAAATATAAGGAATAAAAATCAGAACACACAAAATAATATGGTAAAGTGTTTCACTAAGTAGGCTCTTTCTGGAACAGCTGTGAGGTCATGACAGATTGAACTTTTTTCTGTCAACCTGAATACAACTACAAATCCAAAAAGCATAAACAATTATCTTAATTCTCAGTCACATGTGTCAAACGTGGGTACTATTGCTTTTACTATGCACTGAAGACTAAACTAATATTCACCACTGGAAACTTTGCTAGCCAATGAGACAAAACTGTACAGCTGGTGCTACTGAATCATACCTACCTATACGCACACACACACTTCTTGAGACAACAAAACAACAGCATACAACAAGTTCTCTGTGGTAAAAAGGTGATCTGCATCACTTCTGTGGCAGAGAGACAAAATGAAGAATATCCTCCTATGGTCTCTGTTGAAGAAATCTGCCCAATATTCAGTTTCTGCTGTGGAATCTTTACTATTTTGTATTAGTAATGATAACATGAAGTGGTTCTGCAGATACTTTTCAATGAATACAAACACGATGATGAAATTTTGTTTTGGCATTAAGTCTTCTTTTGAACAGAAAATTAAGACAATTTAAATTTTCCCACAGATTTTGTACATACAAATCAGGCTTCAAATCAAACTCAAGAGACTGAAGAATGACACATAGAAATATATAAATTCTTTTAATTGAGTCACACAGCCATATGTAATGTAGATACCATCACTTTTACTTTATATTTGCATGTAAACCAATGTTTGCCTCTGGAATCTGAGTGATAATACATATTTTTGCTTAATCGAGAGCTTCATTTGTTCATTCAACCCCAGTGCCCAGGACTTATCAGGAACAAAGGATGATTTATGCTTTCTGAAGCATAAAAATAGAAATGGTGGCACACCATTTCTCTGTGATATGTCCTGTGCAAGGGAAATCTACCTCTACCTTTAGAAATAAGACAGAAGGCAAATTATGCCACATTGCTCTGAATCTTGGAAATAGGGAACAAGCAATGGAACTTCAGCAGCAGATCACTTGGTTTGTCAGCTTTCTGTAATTCCAGAACATAAATTTCTACTGTGGCTGAACAGCATCTATAATTCATTTAAATCAAGGAAACCATGGCCTTGGTTTTCCTCAAGTCATAGAAACATACTCTTGCTCAATCATTGTACCAGTACTGAAATCTGTGAGTGAGCTGGGAACTAATCTACGTTTTTTTAGGACGAAGGTATGTTTATTTGAATGTAAAATGATTCCCAGCTTACTTTTGGAGGTTGGTATTAAATATAATTTAAGCCTTAAAGATTTTATCATTCAGTTGTAACTCAGTGAAAAAAGGGCCATGGGCACACATAGAAGAGCTGAATGCACAGGGACTGTAAAAGCAATGCCCCCCTGAAGCTGAAATGGGGTCTCTGACAATATAATCTTATATGCTTATATAAGGTTGAAAACAGTAGGACAAAGTTACCATGGGAAACACACCCCAAGTTCCTAACTTGACACCTAAACCATCAGTATTTTATGGCAGCTTAAGTAGTCCTTGCACATTATGCACATTTTATGGCCTGTGATTCATAAAGTACTCTATCAGACATGAAAACACTGTGAGCAACCAGAAGTCAGTTAAATAATAATAATTTAAAAAGTTACTTCAGAATATAGTAAAAATGTAAATCTAGAAACAAATGCCAAGACAAGGGGAATCTGCTGATTTTATAACCCGATTTAGGGATCACAAGAAGGTGTAAGAGTAAATACCACAAGCACAGCTGTATTCAAATTCACTCCTCCTGCCCAAAAGGAACAAGAAGGGTCTTTCCATAAATGTGTGGACTGTGCTTTCAGATGTAGCTCAAACTGTGGAGCAGTTTAATTGGTGTGCCTCATGCCTGGAGCGACCAGTGTTCAGCCTGGTAAGTCCCTCGCAGCCTCCTGCGGTCTCACAAATGGCAGGGCCAATGCAAGAGTAGCACCATTAGCACAGGGCTGGCCCGAGGGCAGGGACATTGGTGTGAGCCCCTGAGACTGCTCTGTCCAGGAGAGCTGTTGGGGCAGAGCAGCTCTGGGGTGGGGACACCTTCACCACATTTACAAGCTACCCATGGGAACTAAGAAGGAGCCTTTGATTTCCCACAGACAGTACAGTTTTTGGTGAAACACATAGAGAGTGGTCTCAAGCTAACCTGAGATATAGGATGCACATTATTTCTCAAAAAGAAGGTAACACCAGTAAATTGCAGACAAAAATCTTTGCATCTGGGAGCAAACATAGGTCACTCAGAAAAAAAGATGCATTTTTGACCAAGCCGTGAGTGTCAATGACTGACAATGTCAACTGCCAGAAAGCAAAGAAATCTCCCTCAGGCATGAACCCACAGGTGGGTGGCAGGGAGACAGCATTCACTTCTGCAAGGCTCCCTGGGGATTTAACACGTACAAGTATCATCAACCTTGAAACTCTGCAGAAACAAGAGACTTCTTAGTGGGAATTCAAGTAAGTAAAATACTGGCCATTCTCTAAACAAAACTTCCATCCCATTTACTGAGACTTGAAGTTGGGTATTGACATGCTTATTTGAAACAATTCAACCTCAATTACCCTGGAGCCCCAATTGTAAGGATTTTAGTCTACATCTTTCAGCCCTGTCTCTTTCTTCTCTCAGTTGTTACACTGCTCTCCTTCCCAATACCCTTCCCTCCCTCTATGAACAATGTTATATAGGGATAATCAGCTCATTTGAAAAAACCCTCATTTTTATTGAGAGCTGACACAAGCACAAAACCCCTTCAAATGTATCAGAAGTGGGCAGCACACTGATACTTGAAAACGAAAAGCCTTTAAAGAGAAAAAAAAATAACCAAGGAAAAGATTTAAATTACTCTCCTGAAGACCTGAAAGGGTGAAATCCTTTAAAGTCATTAATATTTTGGCATCACTTTGCAGTTATTAAAACCATGCTTGACTGAAGGTTTCCTTCATAACACTGAGTTACAGAGACACTACAAAAATTCAATAACTTGGATTATGTGCTACTTAGTTCAAAATGATACCCTAAAAGGAAAAAGGAAAAAAAAAAGCAAACACAAAACCCCAAAAGGAAAACACAACCACCCTCAAAAAAACACATGAAACTGCTCTCCATAAATATAACCCCCAAATAACATGTAAAGAGAAGGAGCAGCACAAAGCCCTTTCTTTAGCTTTCTCTGATACCTCGCCCTGGGGTCAGGATTTCAGAGGAGTCACCAAACTGGTTGCAGCATAAACCAGAGATGATCCAAACTGCATATATTCACATTTACATGAAAATATTCCAGCTCTTCAGAGGGGAGGGGAGCCTCAAGCTCTCTGAGGACCACAATGCCCTAAGCTCTGCAGCTACCCCTGAACTTCTGTGCTTTAGGGAAAGGCTGGGGGAGCCAACTGCAGAGCTTCACTCCCACCGGTGGGACACTCTTTGGGAGCAGGAAGCATGGGTTCTCTTCAAGCAAATGATTTTCCTCAAACCTTGGTGAATGCTTTAGCCAAAAGCAAAAGATGGATTTTCTTCCAACCACAGTACATGCCAAAGGCTGCTGACTGACTACAGCAGGAAATTCACAAGTGCCAGATGATGTTTCACTTTACTCTGCATGAAATGTGTGCCACAAAACCCATCTCCCTCCTCAGCATTTCTTGGTGGCTCTTTTCCCATGCAGTGTGATGGCTTTTTAGACGACTTCCTACATATTGTAGAAGGTGCTAGGTTCACAGTTTAAGCTCTCATAAGAAAGTATAACACCCAAAACCAGTTTTGCAATAGTCAAGTGTTCTGCAGTGAAAAGCTTGTTAAGACTTGGTATGTCTAAGGCTCACATTCTTGCCAAAAGATTATAAATAGAGCCTGAATTAGACTCAAAAGTAACTATTTAACATAATTTTAATCACTTTAAGGCATATTTTATAAGGAAATATTTTACACACATGTATTTGACATTGCATTTGGTGCAATAGCAAAAATGCAACATTATTTTATTTTACTGCCTTTAAAACCATTCAGTGATTAAAAAACAGTCTGACAATAATTTGGTTCTGATAATTACAGAAGTTTGCCTCCCAGTGACTGATCAAAAGATAGGCTTAACTATGAATAATCCAGAAATAAGTTATCTTCAAAAATGTGTAACTGAAAATATATACATGGACCCAAAGCAGTTCAGCTGTAACTCAACTGACACCAACAGGTGGATTTGGGGAAGACAGAACTCTTCCATATATATTTTTTATGATTAATTGTGGCATCTGGAATACATTAAATATAATTTGATAAATCCTGATATTAGGGAATTATAAGCCTTTCCTATTATAGACAACATATACTTTCATTATAATTAAGCTTTGGCTTTCTCTTTGTCCATACAAAGCAATACCTGTTCAGTTTCAGTGAAAGAATCTTTCATTATAACCATAATCATGACTTGAGAAATCTTCTACAGATTAGTATCTTTATTGTATATGCTTACTTAATCATGTCCTGAATTTTCTAGGCAGAAGTAGAAACGAATTTGCTATATGAGGCAAGATGACTGATTTCAATGTTATTTTCTTGCCCTTTGTGTTTCCTCTTATGAAAAAAAAAAAAAAAGGGTGATAATAACATAAAATTAATGACTACAAACAAAAGCACTGGCAGTAAAGAGCTCACACCTATTGTAAGCCCTGCACTGATTTAGAAAAAAAGTCATTATTATTAGAAACAAGACTCATAGAACATCCTATAAAGCAGTTTCAACACGTTATCTGTAACACACAAAATCTGGGAAAATGCAACTTTACTTTGTATCTTAAAACACTTTCTGATGGTGAATTCTGCTGGCACACCACAGTGTTTTGTAAAGTCTACTTTCCTTTTTTTTTTTTATATGTCTATGTTTTACACCCAGGGCAGATTATTCCAAATGGTATCTAGCAGACTGAAATATGCCAGATTCTTTTACAGTGCGGATACAGCAACATCGTGATGGATCAGCCCCAGCCCCTTATGCCCAGTGCCTTCCTGACACCTCTGCTGGCACACAAGTCCTCTCAGTAGTATTTCTCACAGAGAAGTTTTCTGCCTCATGATTCCTGCTGCTCTCCAGTTACAAATAAAATAATGCAGTAAATTAAGATGTGCTTATATAATACGAGCACATAAGAAGTCCTAAGAAACAAAATCAGACAAGCAACCAAAAAAACCCTGCCCCAAAAGGCAATATTGAGGCTAAGTTCATCCTTCATCAAAGTCCAGCAAAACAGTGGTTTGGGTTTTCTTTTCTTAAGTTTAAAGATATTGTAATGTTATATATATATACATCCAGGCTTTTGAATTTTTAATTTGCAAATTGAGATGGGAGAACAGGAAAGATCAGGAGAAAGAAGATGTGTAGGTATCAATTTTGTTTTAAGACCACAGTTTTCCCTGATTTCCACCCAGGGAGAATTATACAAGTGTTTTATTCCCATTTAATCAGAGTGAAAGGGGTAAAAATATTCCTCAGAAGCTGAATTTGTAAAGTGAGAGGTTATTTGTTATCAACAGAGGCAGAAGATAAATAGGGTGCCTTTACGACACATATGCAAAATGTGGATCTAGAAGAGTTAAGTGTCTTTGAGAATACTCTAAAAATACCCCAATACCTCAAAAAATAAACACAAAAGGCCAAATAAATCAAACATAGATGCTCTTCTAATTTGAAAAGGGCCAGGAAGGAATTCCCCCTCATGCTGAAGCCAAGTTCAGCACATATTTTATCATTAAATTCTGCTTAACCATATCATGACACAGGATTATGAGGGGAAGTCAGAGAATTTATTTGTCCATTCAGCTATGTGTAAAGCACTACAGACATGAAGGGACAGGCTCTTCTGAAGTAGCAGTGAAGATGCAAGGGTGCAACTTCTGCACACCAACCATGTACCAAACTGCAATCTTCATCTGCCAGATAGAAAAGCAACAGGCATACACACACAGAGACCAAAATGCAGGAAAATAAATGTCTCTGGAGGTGCGTAAGATCACAGAGCAACCTCCTGCTGCAGCACAACTCTGAACTGTGTTAGCAGGCGCAGCATTTCTGTCATTGCTGCTTAGCTGATTAACTGGAAAAATCAAGCTTGAAACTCTACTACCCATGCTCTACTCAGCCTGGGTTTCCTGCTGGAACAACTCAGACATGCTCACTGGACAGAGATAACACCGTGGTTCACCTTCTGTAGTTTGCGGTTTCAGACCCTAATTAAAAATATATTCTAGCTGTGCCCGGAATGTAGATGTATTATGTAAAGGAGAAACATCAGGCCTTGCTATATATTCCCTGGACTTGGCTTTTCAGAGCCACAGAAAGCCTAAGAGAAGCCTGCAAGCACTTGCATGGTTTGAGGCACTGCAGAGTAATTGGCATAATTTAAAATCCAATATGGCTAAAGTCAGTATGGTTTGCTAAGCATGCTGTTTTGAATTAAAAGAAATCTAGTGAATTACTACACTAAAAACTTTTAAGGGATGTTCATTCTTTCGGCAGCTACTTTTAAGCACAGCTATAAACTTTGAGATTAACCAAGATATGAAAAAGTATTTTATTAGAATTTTCAATTCTAATGTCTAAGCTGAACAATAGCTGTCTGATTCCATTTGGCCAAAAATCCATTGGTGAAATGGTGAGTGCACATGCCCCATAAAATCAATGCAGACATATGCTGACAGTCAGTTTTGCATTCTGTGTTCAACTTAAACTCTAGAAGCTTTAAGTTACATTGGCAAAGAGACTTTGATGATTCTGAAGGTTAATGACAGTTGCAGCAATAAGAAGCCCAAGGTCAGTTAACACAGACTGCACAGGCTGCCTGAGCAGCTCAGTAGATACATACGCTGCAACATGAACTAACTCTTTAATCATCTGAGGTCTAGCAATTCTAAAGCAGCTGTGAGATGTTTACTTAAGACACATTATCTCAAGTGATTACACCATAGATATAACTATCAGTTTATCATAGCCTGGTAGATAAAAACTCCGTAGCTTATTTTGAAACAGACCAATATACATTTTACAGCCTTTTCATGATACCAACATGTTCTTTCCTCCTTGCTAATTGAAAGCTAAGAAGGAAAAACTACTTATTCAAAAATTTTAAATTGATCTTTGAGATGAACTATACATATAATTTTTTATAAATGCTCTAGCACTCTTTTCCTTAAATATCAATAGTATCAACCAAGAAGCTTCGCAAAATGGAACCAATTAATCTCCAAACAAAGACAAGATCTAAGGATGTCCTCAGCTATGCAGGAACAATCAGGAGTGTAATTATAAAAAGATAAGACTTACTGAAAGTACAGCACCTGTGTGGAAACCACTATTGCTCACAGTGCTGTGACCAAGGCTCTTATGATTTGTCTCCTGGGTAGCTTTCATTCCTCCAAGGAGCTTCACATAAACAGCACTGCAGGGAATTACTGATTCAATGAACTCTAATAGAAAACAAGGCTGAAAACAAGACTAAGTACCAGAAGTCCCAATAATCCCTTGGAAAATCAAGCTGGCTTTAGGCACTTGGTAGTGCTGTAGTCCTCTGCAGTACCAGCAGATGCTGCCCCTTACTGTCATACTTCCAGACCTTAAAATGTTGCAGGAGTTTATGTCCCTCTTCAGATTCATTTGCAAGTGGAAGAATGGAAGAATGACTCTCTTTCCACTGAACCCATGAAAGATGGCAAAAAATCATTTAGAGACACAACTGCAATAAAATAGCAACTGCAGCCTTTTACCACTTTGAACAATTTCTTTACAGATAGAAATTCCTAGTTTAATGAAATTTTATAGATTATTCTAATTTTTGACTTAATTCATTGGGGATTTTAAGAAAAAAATACACACATAATTGATAAGTCCCCTCCCCCCCAATTATATAAATATATAAATATATAATATATAAAATATATAAAATAATTCAACAGATTTAATAATAATTCAAGGCTTTAAATATAATTTTACTTCAGGAAACTGAACAGTCACCTGCATAACAGAGCTATTTGTCAGGAACACAAAATATTCTGTGCTGTATTAGAGTGCTAGACATCAAGTTGGATATTTTTACTTTGATGAAAAATAACAGATATACCACAATAATAGATAACTAGCTAGTACAGTTCGCAGCAAGGTTTCATCTAGCTTCCTTTATGGTATTGTAGAGTCAAGATCTTACGACATCTCTTGTGCTTTACATGTAAGACACCATTACTCCAAAAATCTCACAATGGAAATAACCAAAGCTTCAAATGCTTTGATCTGAAATCCCACCCAGAAGCCTTGGAAACTGAGCTTTGTCTTGGAATTTCACATATTTAATAAATCTACTCCTGCTACCTACAGATGACTATGCTGTCTCATATTAAGCTATTTGTTTCCAGTCTTTCCCACTAATGGCTATTATGGCAAATTTGAAAATGCAATTTATTAGTAAATTGTAACAAAAGCAGTGGAATAGAGGCATAAGGCAAAGAACATTAAATAGTGACTGGCAGCAAAACAAAGAATGAATCCAAGATATCAGAATGATATGAAAGAGAAAGGGATTTATTTTCTGACATTTTAGATAACTGCCATTTTAAATTATGGATTTAGACTCATATGCTTATCCTAACTGACTCAGTTGCCCCACCACATGGAGACCTAGTTGCCGCTATACCTTTCCTCACTTCACATGTATCAGTACAGATCTTCAAAGATTAAAGCAGTTAATTCCTGAAGTAGTTGGTGACAGCAAGGAGAACCCAAGCAAATTATATTCATGTGGGAAAAGAAGAAAAGGAAATACACATTGCTAAGGGGAGATAAAAATGAATTGGCAGGCATAGCAGGAACAGGTATGAGGAAGAATCCAACTCTCTCTGGGTGTTCCAGGTTGGTCTGGGGTAAAATCTGTATCAAGCCTAGAATGTATGAATGAGTTTTCTTAATTTCTGCAAAATCTGGAAGAGGTTATGCTTCTGAAAGGTCACATCTTTGATGCTTTCAGGACTAGCTTATGATAAGCAGGGGAAAAACAAAATAAAGACAGTTCTCCACTTTCTTGACTACTCCTCCAAAGTCAGTCTGTCACTGCATCAGTTCTTGGCTCAGTTACTTTGATTAGATGCTGGCATAACATATTATTTAGGAAAATATTCCTAGTCATGGATGAGAAGGTCCAAAACCATCATTTAACAGTTAACCAGATGAAAATCACACAGGAAATTCATCTGGAAAGAAAAGTATGTGTGACAAGCTAATCTAATCACTGGTGTAACTAGCCTTAGCTCTGGTTAAATAAAGATACGCTCTTTTGGGAACTGTCCCCTTGTTCCTGGAATATCTCTGCAAGAATAGGTAGAAGATAGAATCTGACAACACCTTTCAAATAGCTCTGTTTACATTTAAATAAAAAAGCTTGAAGAAAAAGAGTCAGAGGCAAATTTCTTCACAGAAGAAATTGTCCCAGGGATTAGGACATTAAGAAACTGATATTTACAGAGTGCAGCTATCCCTAGCAAGGGGAAAAATAAAAGGCAAAAACCTCTTTTTGTTCATCTTTTCTTCTTTAAAACCCATCTGCTTTTATTGTTGTTTTCTTTTGTGCCTGGCTCACACACAGTATTCACGTTAGGATAGGTTATTGCATGTAAGACTGAAAAAAACAAAGCAGGGTGGTGACTTGGGAATAAGATAGCAATGACTGTATTAATTGTATTTCCCAGCCATCACTGTGGCTGTCAGAATTGGAAAGATGGAAAATAAGGCTGAAAACATAGGTCACAGGAGGACATCAACACCGCTCACAGAAGTCCACAGTTACAGGATCCTCTTTGCAAAGGTTTTGGTGTGTAGTGCACACATGTTAATCCATTTCGGATATATACATAAAGTAAGAACGGGAATAGAAAACCTAAGAAATGCTAACATATTTTCAACTTTGAAATGCAGCCATGTTTTTCCCGAGTGTAACAGGAAGAGCTGTGTTTTAAATGAACGTAACAATACATATTTAAAACTTTATCTTGAGCCCATCTCTGAAAATTTATGGAAAAACTGAAGGGCTTGGTCCTAAAACGTTGGCAGATTAGGAGGGCTTGCTGCATTATTTAAATGCAGCACTCTTGGTCTGTGAGGAAAGCCTGAAATAGCTCACATGGAAATGGAGCAACCAGGAAGTATAGTTTCATATTAAGCACTTACAAAGGGTCTATGAAATTACCTTAGACTGGTGGAAAAGCAGACTGGTGATTATAGTGATTCTCTGAAAACATAAAATAGGATGCAGGTAAAAAGTCATTACACAGATCTAAGAATATATTTCTTTACTAGAATTAGGGTAATACAAGCAAATGTAGTAGTATATGACTCAACATTCTCTGGAGTCCTCTGAGAGTTCATAAAATGATATTATTGTGTCCACTCTTTATATTAGAAAACTGGGAAAAGAAAGTAAGTATTCTTTCCTCTGCTGAGACCACCTCTGAAAACAAAAATGCATACTCAAGTAGATCTTACTGGAAAACACGCACACATTTAAGAGATCATGGTTGTAGTTTTCTGTTCTTTGTTAGAAGTGAAATTCAATTTTTTAAAAGTATTAACAGGATGTACAGACTCATATTTACCATAATACCTACTAACACAAAGTCTGTGGCTTCTAGATGAGAATAGAGATATCAATTCAAAACTTCCACTCAAATGGTTTAAAGGGAAGACTGTCTCTTATATAGAATCATAGGATCACAGAATCACAGAACGGTTTGGGTTTGAAGGGACCTTTAAAGGTCACATAGTCCAACACCCCTGTCATAGCAGGCACATCTTTCACTAGATCAGGTTGCTCAAAGTCCCATCCAAACTGATCTTGGACAATTCCAAGGACGGAGGTGGGGAAGAAGCATCCACAGTTTCTCTGGGAATGCTGTTCCAGTTTCTCACCATCCCTTAAGATTTTCTTCCCTATATCTAACCTAAACCTAACCTCTTTTCATTTAAAACTGTCACCCCATCTCCTATCACTATATGCTCTGGTAAAAAGTCTCTCTCAATCTTTCCTACAAACTCCCCTTCAGTATTGAAAGGTCATAAGGTCTCCCTGAAGCCTTTTCTTCTCCAGCCTGTGTCACCCCAGCATGAGTGCCCTAAGCAATTTTACTGTTATTTTCTGAGTTGGGTCAACTATTTCTCACTCGTGTTGATGCTTTCTGAACCTGTGCTCTCTCTCCCTCCCTCCACTCACTTCCCCCAAGAAAATTCCACTGAAACCAGGTTGTTACTATTTTCTTTTCTACAGACCACACTAGCTCCATCTACTCACTAGCTCTGTTCTTTCCTACACTGTCTACATAGAATTATTTCCTTCTTTACTTAAAAAATATGAATCTGTATACACATTTAGGCTGAATAAGGTTCATAAAAGATTCCTAATATTAGAAGGTAGCTCTGAAACACAAGATTTCTTCATAGCACCTGAGAAAAGCATAGGTATAATTGAAGACCTCATAAGTAGGAAATGAATAATAATGGATTGACAGTAAGTTCAAAGAGCCTCACCTACAGTTGATAACACACAAAAGATGAAAGCATGGAAGATGGAAGGAGCTTATTTTGAATACCTGAATTCTCAAAGTTATTGGACCAAAAAGCAGTAGTCTTTTGACCTGCAGACTGTGTTGTGCAGATTCACAAGACACAGCAACTATGATACCATGTTGATGATACATTTATGAAGGTACTTTCTAGATATTGTTTCATTTTCAAGGCACGGGAAGCCGGAGTTAGTATTTTGCTTATTTAAAAAGTAACCCTGCTCCAGCACTAACAGCGAAAAATAGAACTGATATAAAATATCCCTTGGTTAATTCTTTGTTTTTACAAATATTATATTTCTTCTGCACCTCATCAAAGGCTAAAACCTAGTTTAAGAAGGCTACTTAATGGCTGAGTGAGCAGCAGCAGCATTTGTACGATATCAGAGATTTTTCCTAGACATATAAGAAATTTTGAGTAGCATGAAGATTTCTGATGCCTCTCAATGTGTGAAAAACAAGCAATTTTCTCTTTCATTCAAAGTATATCCCTCCTGCATGCTCATGAGCAGCAACTGAGCTCCGTGAGAGTTAATACATATGCTCACCAGCTTCCTGAAGTTCTTCCGATGCTTCCACTGTGACAAATTGTCTTAAGTTGTCCCTATTCAGACTGACTAGGAAGGGACAGAGAGGATGGCAGAAGATTGTTGTTTGAAGGAAAGCAATTTACAGAGGAAACTTAATGCAGAACAAAAAAGAGGACTTCATTGTTAAATGGCATGCAATAGTGAATAGAAAAGAATACTGCATGATATTTTCAGCTGCCCAACAAAAATGTCATAAATACTAATGGCAGTAATAGCTTAATGGGCAGGTCCCCAGACATGATTACATTTTTGCAATGCATTGTTCAGGCTGATCCATCTGGGAGTAATATTTCAAATTGTCCTCTAGGGACTTGGTCTTTTGACAAACATGTGACTTTACTTCTTTGGCACAATAGAAATTTCTATACAGATACTGATTACATGGGAAGTAGAGAACATTCTCCTAGAAATTAGCCAGAACACAAGAAATTAATTCCCACAGGAACAAAGAACACCCACAACCTTGTCTCAACATTTTTGATCCTTCCTTAGCACTGTGAATGCTTCAGGAAACCCTTCCATAACAAAATATAATACTGTATGTGTTTCTTGGCATATGTGATAAGTGATTAATTCATATCCAAAAGATATTTCAATATTGCTAGGGAAGAACAACACTAAGAGTGATGGAGAACAACGTTCAGCAAGCAAACAGCATGTCCGCTATAAAACAAGAAGTGCTTTGTGTTTGCAAATCCTATTGATTACAAGGTAAGAGTGTGCATTATGATCCAAATTTAGAAGTCTCTAAACAACCCATCTAAACAATCCTGACTGTAGAGATCAGGAAGGACCCTGAGCACAGTACTGTTACTAAAGATATTTTTCTAGTAGCTTTTGAAGAACATGACACTAGAATTTACTTTTCAATTGTTAAAACAGAATAAAGAAATCATATTGGCATTAGACAGCTGTGCTTCCAGGTCTTGTGATTTTTGTGCTACAGCATCCTTATCCCTTGTATTACCTGCCAGCTTGTTCTAACAGAGTCTCTTGTTCATGATTCTAGGAAGTCATGATTTGAACAGATCATATGTCCATCATGTTGATTTTGTAGAATTTCTTCCTGGACAATTAAACTCCTTTAAAATCATATTGAAGCTTAGACCATATCTACTCCTGCTCATGACCAAGCATAGCCACAGAAACCTTCATAGAGGCATCTGCATCTGTGGATAAGAGAGCTGTGCTTCCTGTATTCTCAAGCCCTTGCCTACTGAGATTCAATCTGAGCTGGCAGTCTCCCACAATCTATCCATGCTTGCTATCCAGTCATTATCAGAAGTTGTAGATAAAAGTTACCTCTACTATTCTGAGATTAACAGTATCATATCAGTGTTCTGCTTCCTTGGTGTGTTACATTTATGAAACATTTGTGTAAGCCCATTCAGTTACTGTCAGTCATATGCCCATGTTTTTTTGAAGAGATATGTTTGCACACATGAAAGGACTGATTGTGTTTGGGATCTTCTGATGAAAAATAGATAAGGTGGGCTACCCCAGCTGCCCTGCTTTTCATACATCTGAACAGAGGTGAGAAATGAAGTAATGCACAGCTTTTCCCCATGCAATAGTCTTGCTGCTGCTACTCAGCTCCCTGTAAATGGGGCAGAAAAATCTTAGGTTCATGTCTCTCCCACTAGCACAAAGCTCAGAAATCATGTGCTGCTCCTCTCTGACCCAATCCTCACTCAGCAGAACTGAGTTTGCAGCCATTACCAGCATCTAGTAAATCGGGTATTCTGGGTCAGGAATCTTTCAGAAACAGGCTATTTTAGTATTAAAAAAAAAAAAAAAAAATCTAAAAGTTCTTGTTGAAAGCTTAACCTATGTTAGAATCCTCCAAAACCCTACAACCTAATTACTCCTTCGCACAACATTCACAAAGATGCTGCTATTACGTCTTATAAAAACATGATATTAATCAATTTGTACTTTCTGTTATTTTCTTAGGTACATGTTTATATTTAATTCATGAAAGTAAAGATCTGGCTATTATTTACCACGTGTTTTCATCCATGACAACAATCACAGAAACGCTGAAATGTAAAAATCTGCATGTATATTTGACTAATAGCCAGACCACTGGAAAGAGCTGGAAACGAAGTCGTGCTGAAACCAAAATATTGAAGTCCCACTTACTCTAACTGCTTTTATGTGGAAAATCTTTGATATTCTTCTGAAAATTGATGTAAGTAGATAGCTCACAGAAATTATTAACTCCTAGATGCAACAAGCCACTACTTAGGTTAATTGATATCATGCTATATGAAAAAATTCAGTCAATGAAAAAATGAATATAATTTTAAAAGTGGATGTAAAAAGTATTTTATACATCTGATATATGTTTGACTTAAAAAGTCAGTTTATGATGACAGAATGCATAGACTATCACTAAAATTAAAACGTATGTTATTACATTTCATCATAAATTTCAAGAAAAAAAAATCATTCATATTAATGGTATCCAATACTGTATTAAAACCCAAAACAAACCACCATACTATTTTTATATATAAAACTCTGAATACAAAGTCCAGACTTTTTTTTAACTACTCAGTTACTAAGAGACCAAAAGCAGTCACCTGTTTTTCTCTATTTCCATTATATGCTTATTTAAGCCTCACAAAAGTGGTACAACAGAATTATGCTCGTTTTAAACTTGTAGTCATGAGAGCAAATGTAACAAATAAAACCCCAGAAATACATACATACATACATAAATACATAGATAAGGCAAGAAATCTCTTTGGCTTAGTCTGCAGGCAACTTTTCAAATCTGGTATGTAAGAAATATATATCCCTACATTCTGGGATCTTTACACCAGAAACTGAGCTGTAAAATCAAAGCTGTATTACTTATTCATGCCGCAAGTATCCTAAATGAAAAAAGACTGAGCAAGAAGAAACCAACCAAGAGGAGTCTGTGTTTTTCTCAAATATCTGACTCACAATCCTCTTGGTCCCTGCACTGAAATAACAGAGGCTCAGTCAGTTTGTATACAATTCTTTAAAGCTATGATTTAGAGGGATCTATAGCCAGAGAAAGTAGCTTTGAGAGCTAATCACTAAGGCAGGAAAAAACTAGACTCCCCGGAAGCAGAGGTTTAATTCTGGCAGGCTCACCTCAGCCTTTCATCTTTCAGAGACAGATTAAATTCTGTGTAGCTTAGCATATAGGGGTCCTCCACAGGAGTTTTGAAAGATGAAGTCCTATCTCCTCTAAGTCTTGTTAAATATAACATTTTTTTCTCTGTCCTTTCCCCCCCACTTTTTAGAAATAAGTCTTAGCAACTTGAAATTCTTTTTTTCTAAAGATATTTCCCTTTTCCAGGCAGCTCCCTACATTCAGGTCTTGAAATTCTGGAATTTTTATTTCTTTGATTCTCTCTTTTGGTGTAAGGGATAGACACTCACCTGTAGAATTGTTCCAGCAGAAATGAGGGCCCCGAAGAATACAGGCATTTCTTCTTCCCAGTTCAAGATTTCCTCTTTTAATTTCTTTCAATTGCCAAAAGCTAATCAGACTCACTGAAATCACTGAAATAAAACTATCCTTAAAAAGAGGAATTAAACTCAGAAAATATCCCACTAATTACTGACCCTCCAACAAATTCCTATGTGTACTGAGAAATGGTCTAAGCAAATTAATGACAGTGGCTACTACAGAACTTACATTTTTAGAGCTAAAACAGTTGATACATATTACAAGTAGTAATGATTGGACATGTACTCACTAGGGATCTAATTTGAGCATTTAATGACATCTAATGCATTACACAACCCTATATATTTCCGGTAGCTACTTAACACAGTTTGTCCCAAAGGGCCTTTTCAGCAATTATAGATAACCCAAAACTTGCTAATAGAACTCCTGTTAACGCAAAACATGTTGACTAGAGGGAAAAGGGATGTATGTATTGATATTCCTTAGGTTTCAGAGTTTTTCCAAATTATAAATAAGAGTATAATAAAAGAATGGATTTGTCAGTACTTAAATGTTTCTTAATTCTGTGTTTTAGGCATATAATTCAAATAGTCCTAAAAAGACAGATGCATAAAGATAATGAATAATAATAATTACTAAACCTTGGCTGCTATTTAGAGGAAAGGGAATCACTAGGAATGCAAGCAGTGTGAAAAAAGCAAAAATGAAGCTCATTAAAGAGGCACTGGCTTAGGCAAAAAAAATATCAGAAACTTGAGTACACATCCTCTCTTGCAAGCTGTGTTGCCTCCAGGTCTGTCACATAGCAGTTACATAGGAAATGGTCAACAACTACACACAAGACTTTGAGACCCTGATCCTCAGACCTTGCAGACTTCACAGAGCAGTGGAAAAATCTACAAGGAAAATGCCAAAAATTGAGCACAAACTCAAACTGAAGCAAATCTTGAAAATGCTTGGGCAGACTGTCATTTATAAACAGAAGTAGAGGGCCTTTGGGTGACCAAGTCTGAGTCGCTGTCACCATGCCACAGAAAGCTCTGCTCTCGGTTGTACAGATTCCTATCCATCTTTCCCAACTACTGCAATACCTTGTCTTGGGCATCCCTTGGGCCACAGTGTGATGATGCAAACTTTTTGTGCTGCTGCTGAAAGCACTTTTCATTTCACCTTAAGATAAGCATCAAAGCAACAACAACAATTATTTTAATTAATTACATGAATCTTTTAATTAATTAATTTTGAGAAAAGTTTGAAATTGAAGAATCATGGTGGATCATTCATTTTACACCTCAGATACAACCATTAATAAGCCCCATTCCTTAGTGTCAGCCCATCAACATAATCAACACATTAATAAAAAATAACATGAGGGATGGAGTGTCTTCCACAAAAAAAGCAGAGGCACACTATTAATTTCTTCTTTTCTGTTAATCACTTGGTAAGTTTTCCGAACTCACCAGCAAAGTAATGGCAGGTTGCAGTGAACGGGAGGGATTCTAACTCTTTTCTCATGCACACTGTATTACTGCATCTGCAAGCCTAAGTTAGGACCTGCTTAATTTGTCCTGAACCCATAAACTTCAGTCAAAGTCACCTATTCAAAATCCTCACTGAACAGACAGGGATTTTAAAACACTTTGAACATTGAGGAATCTTTTTCTTGTCACATGCAAAGAACTGTATTAAGTAAGATTTAAATCAATACAAGCGCTGATGCTGAGGGTCATTATACCTTAGGCAATCAGTCCTTGGCACCTTAATTTGCTCTGCAACAGTATTCCAATAAAATATAGACTTTTTTCAGAAGATACACACTGGCATGAAAGCACAAGTTTGTAACTGAGCTAGCACCAGGCAAATCAGCAGTGACCATCTTGCTAGAGCTGACTGTGAACCCTTCTAGCCTTCATGCACAAGTGATACACTGTGCCTTGAGAACCGAGAAGGGTTCAACAGAAAAGTGTTGAAAAATCCCAGGGAAAAAGGACAAATGTGGTTTCTTTGTTTGGACCATTTTCTTTCCTCCTACATTCCCTGCTTCAAAGCAACACTAATTACTAACTGCAGCTGGACTGATACCTCCACTATGATATCTTTTATTATTTGTATTTTGACAGCTGCCACCAACATGTCAGACACAATCCCTCAGAAAACTCATAGGCTAAATAAGAAAACAAGAAAGAGATGGGTAACATTTGTATAAATGGAGTATGGTTTATGTTACATATGTGTGTAGCATAACACATTTTTATCCACTCAAGTAAATTAAATCCTGAGGTATACCTGACTTTAGTACTGCAACTTTCATTTTTAATTCCTCACCACAGTGTTCAAAACAGTAACAAAGAAAGAGTATGATTTCGAGGGGCTATTTCAAGACAGTGCTATAGCATCATGAGACAATATGAAAGGCACACATTTGAGTTGAGACTGTTGACAGCGATGTAAGCAGACAACCAGACCAGGCAAGGTGTTATCATATGTACAGAAGGTTGAAAATATTTTGTAACCAAACTTTTGTAAATTTTGGAATTAAAAGATTTTCTTTTCCACATTAACTGTCCATTTGAAAGCTGATTTTAGTTATAAACTACAGATTCATGGGACTTGCAACTATGTTTACTCTGATTCGTATTCTGAATAAAACACACATCAACCTAGTGCATTGCTATCATTCAGAGCATGGCTGGGTGGCAGCTGTGTGCGTAAGCACACAAATAAAGAACAAACCCTCATTTTAGTCTTGCAGTTCCTTGTTAAAGGAAACACCAATTACCTCACAGCTTTAGCTATGCAACTCTGACAAATACATATAGACATTTCAGCAAAATCCTAAGATTATATCACTATGATAATGACTAAAAGTTTTTCTTGAAGTCCTTGTGTGTGAGGGGTTACAAGGAGAACATGACCTCGGGTACTGTGAGTCTGGAGAGGAGCTGGCAACGTGACTGGGACACAGCTGCAGCCAGAGCTGAGGAAGTGGATGGAGGGACTGTTGCCTTGCCATCTCACCTCTCCATGTTTGCTATCAATCTGAGTTTCTCGAAGTGCTTGTTCACTTGTTACAATCAAGCAGTCAGCCCTGAAGAATAAGATCTGAAATACCTTAGCTAGCTGAGTTTTAGCTGGCGATACAAGCATACCTTTGCATATAGAGCAAGATGGACTTCCAAAGCACAACACTTTCAGATTTTAAATGAGTAACAGCCTTTTTATTCACCCTACCACAAACCATCTCAGCCAGAAAGCTAAACAAAATATGTGGTGATATATGCATACACATTTATTAAAATAATAAAATTATTTTTTATTAAAGTTGGTGGAAATGGATAGGAAACAAGAAAGGAAAAAAAAAGAAGAATCATAGTGTAACTTACTTGCATAATGAAAACTGTTTTTGAATAAATTTCATAGAGTCATAGAATAATTAGGATTGTAAGAGACCTTTAAAGGTCATCTCGTCCCCTTGCAATCAACAGGGGCATCTTCAACTAGATCAAGTTGCTCAGAGCCCCATCCAGCCTGACCCTGAATGTTTTGAGGGAGAGAGCATCTCTCTGGACAACCTGTTCCAGTGTTTCACCACTAATTTCATCGTAAAAAATATCATTTTTAAATCTAGTCTGAATCTCCCCTCTTCTAGTTTAAAACCACTGCCCCTTGTCCTATGGCTACAAGTCCTACTAAAAAGTCTTTCCCCATCTTTCTTATAAAGCCCCTTTGAGTACTAAAAATCCACAATAAGGCCTCCCTGGAGGCTTCTCTTCTCCAGGCTGAACAAGCCCAACTCTCTTAGCCTTTCCTTGTAAGACAGTTGCTCTATCCTTCTGGTCATTTTTGTGTCCTTCCTCTAGGCCTGCTTAAACAGATCCACATCTTTCCTGTACGGAGGACTCCAGAGCTGGATGCTGTACTCCAGCTGGGATCTCACCAAAGGAGAGAAGAGGAATCACCTCTCTTGACCTGCTGGCCATGCTTCTTTAGATACAGCCCAAGATATGATTGGCTGTCTGTCCTGTGAGCATATGTTGCTGGCTCATGTCCAGCTTTTCATCCACCAGTACCCCAAATTTGGAGGAAGTTAAAACAACACAGAAAAACTCAGATCAATTCCTACTTGCCACAGTATAGTAAATTTGGGGTTTCCTTACAGAGTTCATTACCATTATTATTTAACTACATGGTGACTGTTTATAGTAGGAACAAAAGCTAGTTTTAAAACACAGACATCTAATAGTGCAGGGGAAAAAAAATCTTATAAAGCAAAAAGGAAAAATAAATGTTTCCTAAGGATATAAAATGAAAGTGTAAACTTATTGCAAATCTTAGAAAACATAATGAAGAAGTAATTTCTTTAGACTTTTGTGACTAAGAATTCTTACTTTTTTCATAAAACTTTTGGGTTCTGAGTCAACAGACAATGTGTCTAAGCTTTGATATTTTGTACTACCTTTTCCCCCTCAAGGTTTACTGAGTCAAACATGAAACTCTCAGGTCAACAAAGTTTTATTCAATCCAGCACTAGTTTTAATTACTATTGTCATTTGCTTGAATTACTATAGCTAATTTGTTTTAAGTACTATTGCTTTTTTAAAAAAACCAAGCATTTTATAAATTAGGGGAAAATTTTTGTATGACTTCTTTTTGTATTTCAAGATTGTTAATATTTAGCTGTGAAGATTTGTTTTCCCATATAAAAGTATTTTTTCAATCACTTGAAATTAATTTATATGAAACACAAAGCTTGTTTTAGGCCTTAAACGGGTACTAATCTGAAGTCAGTGGCTGGTTTAAAGCTGACTCTAAAGTGGGAATAAATACTGTATATGGGACTGGTCTGCTTCTATCATACAATCTGTTTCAGCTTGTGTAAGCTTATACATGTTTAGACAATTTCTACAGGAGCCCATATTGCAAAGCTGTCAATATTAGAGGAGCTCAGCACTACAGATTTACTGCCTTCCATGATAACCTGATTTAGTTCAGCCTGTGTGGTCTCTTGTCATGAGGTGAAAAAGGAAGGTGGAATAAATCACTTTTACAATTAGATAGTTCACTGAGGTTTTCCAATATTTTCCTAGTCACCCTCTCCTGGAAGTCATATTATCTTCACATGACTTGAAGGAAAACATCCTATTAGGCTCACATATGAAACTGAATTGGCATAAATTTACAGCAAGAAAGGAAACCATATGAATACCAGCAAATCACACACATGCACAAATATGTATGACCTTAAATCTGCAGATACACAAAACACACACACATGCATATGTATGTAGAGCACCTCCTCTTTTCCTCCAAGTTACATTTATAAACTAGGGAGGCTAACAGATTCTCTTGCTTGTGTTGCAGTCCTGTCCAACAGTTGCCCCTCGAGCACCCTGGAAGAAGAAAGCTGCATCATTTGGATGAGCAGATTCTAAAGTATTCCCAGCAGAAGAAAGCCTCACACTCAATGATTCTGATACAAAACTTCAGGCTGGTTGACAGTCTCAGTTCCAGTATAAGTTTGATTAAGTTGAACATGCATGACACAGAGATGGTAATCTTCTGTCATACACTTACTTACGCTCAGAGGGTTAGTCACCAGAAATAAAACAGTGAGAAATGAAGTAAGGTGGGGTAATACAACTATAGTGACCTATGGAACAGAAGGACGTGGAACACTAAATGCGAAAGAATAACTTCTGTTATAATGACAATATTTTTAATTATATATATCCAATGAAAAATAAACTATTAGAGAGAGAGTCAAATACTTCCAATTAATGGAAGTAATGTTCACACTTAAATGAAGTATTTTTCCCTTGAGGGTTTTACTGTACTATTTTATTTAGCTTAATGTAATTTAAATTACAAACAGAATGGTTTTGTAAGCCCCTAGAGAAATGTATTTTATTTATAATGTATTTCCTTTGAAGTGGTTATGAAAATCATGCTCTTCCTGAAGTCAGTATTTCACATACCACCTACTGCTGCAAACTAGTCAGTCCTCACAAGTTAAACATGATCAGTCTGATGAAGTGCGTGACAAGAAAACACAAGGGTTTTTTTGAAATGCCAGAGGAAACATAAATTTCTAATTTGAAAAACTAATCTAGTCTTCCCTCTGAAAAAAAGGTATTGAAAAATCTTTGGGGATACTTTTTCAGATGGAATGGAACTTGGTCATAATCACTCCACTTGAGTTTTTAACTCATGTAATGAAAGAATTGTTTACAAAATACCCTAGAGGGAGTTTCAGCTGACAGCAATTATATTTTTCGTACTTAAATTTAAATATGTAAATATTTCCATCGTTCATTTGAATCACAAATCCTTAAAAAATTTAATTCTAGTATAAAAAGCACACTTACTTTCAGGATGCAAATTACAAATGACCAGTTTGTGTCACTTTTTCTCGTCCAAGTAATTGAAATAATCTAGTTATAAATAAATAGCAACTATGAATGAATAAATTGAAGCCAGTCTATATGCTCCTCTCACAATCAATAGGTACTGCATAGACTCAGTCAAATAACTACAGCCAAAGAGGAAATTGTCTCTAGCAAATTAATTTTGGCTATTAATCACCTTTTAAAGCATAATAGTACCCTATCCTCATGGATGAGCCATTAACTCAACATGACAGGCACAGATATACAACGGTCTAAGCTGTGATGCTTCTCCTGAAATAATGTCAAGCCAAATTACTTCAAAGGGACTAGGCAAGTAAGCACTGTAAGCTTTGGCTGATTGTGCAACTGCTTAGAGCATGAGCTCATGACAGCCCTCGTCACAAACTACATATGCTTTGAATTGGTTATTCTTTTTTTTCAAAGCTACTCTTCTGCTACTCTTGCTGCTAAACAAAATTATGCTGCTTCTCTTGACTAATGTATATAAGCTATTACTAAAATCTATGAGGAAATAAAAATACAAGTTCTCATTAGCATCAGATAAAGACCTCAGATTATTTTCAAGGGACAATCTTTAGGAACAATATTTTGTGTCATTACTCTGTAAAACAAACATCAGTGGAGTTAAACTTCTTATGGAGTTGCCAGATTTTATCAATACCACAGTTTCAGGTAGATATTTAAACGCAGAAAAGTATTTTTAATCACATTTATGACTATATGAAACGAATATGAATTAATTTTAACACATTAATACCTTCTGAGGTTTGTCTGATTCTAAGAATAGACATTTCCTCTGGCTCTTCTTAGATCAGACTTTATCTAGTTCACACTTGAAAATTACACCAATTGTGTTAGAATTCACACTTTAGAAAGCTGACCTGTACCACAATCTTTACAGACATCTATACTTTGCTAAAAGTCACTAAAGCACAAGCAATACTTGTGTTAAATGCATGTCATAGTGACCCTTGTATTTGAGGCAAGAATTCAAGATTCTGACAGCGTAAACAGCCTAGTTAATGTACCTTTGCTAAGCAAAACGATGCTGCTCTTCTTGACCAATGTAACATATGAAGATGCACTGACAAATTCTGCTTACTGTGCTCTACATTTCTGGGTAGTAAAGCACATTATTTTATTATATTTTGGTACATATAATCCCTTAAGAGGTGGCATGACAAGTACCGTAAATCTAAAGCAATCCATTGCATTTATTTGCATGAATTGCTTTGTTGTTTTAAACTCAGTATTTGTGGCTTTTCTGAAAATGGATTACATGGTTTGGTGCTTTAACCCTTTATTTTTGCTCACTGTTTTTCCACTGTCACATCAGAGTCTAAGTGATAAATAATATATGTTTATACACACAGAGTGAGCTGTGGACTGTAACAAAATTTGCAGAAATTAATTCTATGAATTCAGATATTTTCTTTGTTACTTTCTGTCCTGGGTTCAGCAGTAGCAGTCATTTTTTCTCCTTCTTAGTAGCTGTTGCAGCACTGTGTTTTTGACTTTCGGCCTGGGAACAGAGCTGATAACACCGATGTTTACCCTGACCAAGGACTTTGTGAGTCTCATGCTCTGCCAGGGAGGAGGAGAAGCCGGGAGGAAGCAGGGACAGGACACCTGACCCAAACTATCCAAAGAGGTATTCCATACCACAGCACGTCATGCCTGGAGATGTAACTGAGGGTTACCCGGAAGGGCACTCTCTGCTCGGTTGGTCTCGTTTTGGCGGGTGGTATCGTATTCTCTTCCCTTGTAATTTCCCTTACCATTATTATTATTGGTGGTAGCAGCAGTGATTTGTGTTATACCTTAGTTACTGGACAGTTTTTATCTCAACCCGTGGGAGTTAACATTCCTTCGATTCTCCTCCCCATCCCTCCAGAGGGGGGGGGTGGGGAGGAGTAGAAACTGCATTGCTGACTTGCCGACAGGGCTTAAACCACAACACTTTCCTTTTAGACTAAAACTGAGTAAAGTTTAATTCCAGTTCCTTTGAGGTACTCTGAATTTTGACACCGACTGAAAAATTTCCTGCCATGAAGTAGTTGTGCCAATGATACCAACAGAAAAGACTCCTCAGACTCTATATCCTCTCCAGCATAATAAATGTCTTTTGGGATTGTTTTGCTGGCTATCAGCTACAACTGGGAGAGATTTTGGATACTCACAACAGGGAACATGAATGTTCTCTCCAATCTAGAGCTAGCAACCCACTTACGAATTGTGACTATTTAAATTCAACTACAAAACAATAAAGTGTTTTGAGTAGTTTATTCATAGAAAATCTGCCATCTGAAACAGAAAAAAGAAAAAAAAATAATCAAAGCCAACAACAACAAAAACCCCAACACAAACCAAGACAAAAATAAAAGGCCAACATAAACCTTTCACTTCACACAAAACAACTTGAATAAAGTGTCTAGATAAAGTTGGAATACGGTCAACATAACATGAAAGGCAAAATCAACTGTAACTGAATATGGCCAGCTGTGTAACAGTGTGCAAGATACCATGTCCTAATTTCAGGAGATGAAAGCAGGGGTAAGCATCATTTCAGGATTCATCTGAGATGCCTATTGTTAGCATTGAAGATATAAAAATTAAGGTTGGACCAGATGATCCTTGGGGTCCCTTCCAACCTGGTATTCTATGATTCAGCCAGTATGCTATCAAAATGCTTTCCTGAGGTGACTTGGTTAGAAGCTTTCTCCAGACAGAACCAAACAGCTGAACTATCAAGGCACTCTAGCAAATCACCATAAACTGTCAGTGCCACAGTCCTTAAAGCAAAATGTGGAGAGCTGTTTTCTGTGTAAGGAGAGCGTGCCAGCAAGTGTAAACACAGTCCATCTAAGCCACTGCCACATATCCATGTTTACAGTTCATTTCCACAAAATTAGAAATGCAAACCAAGGTGGCGAAATGTGTAAGGAACATAAAAGAAACACCAACTATAATCTAGGCATAAACACTACAGCCTACCAATCCATGCAAATTATTTTAAATGCCAGTGCAACTGAGACATAAACCTGCAAAACATACAGGGGAGAAAGCAGTCAAGTGATAATGAATACTGGCAATTTAATCAGAACAATTTTGTTCTTTGCCTGGGTTTACTCTCGCAGAGGGAAATAGCTCATTAAAACTAAACCCAACTAGAATATAAAAAACAGAAGGAAAAACACACTTCTCAAAGTACTGAATTTAAACTGTTGGATTCCCTCCTCTACTAGAGCAAGACTGAATTATTCTGCAGGGAAATCCTACAGGTGGAATATCGGCTACATTTTACATTTTGTCTGAAACTCACAGAAAACTAAAAGGTTTATGCAGAAGCTCAGGATGATCAACAGAAATAACCTGAAGGAATCTTTCCCCTGATTACCAACACCAGGATACTGGTCTACTCTTCTTAAGTCAAACACAGAGGTTCACTCATGTAAACCTGTTCAGCCTAGCTCTTACCCTTGCTAGCTCTTATTCTGCTACTTATGCAGCTCTAATAACAAGAAGCTCAAGGTTTGCCAGATGCAACTGCTTGAGAATTTATTCAGCTTCTCTGCTGGGTTTTGTGCCTAAACTGAAATTTGCACCATTGCAGCTCTATTAAGGCCTACGGGAATGACAGGCATCACAGCACCCACAACAACTTAAAACAGATGTGGCAAGAAGACCAAACACATTGTGACATATGACGATCTACAGTTGTGTGTCTGTTGATGAAAAAACACACTGCAAAGTTGGAAGACCTTAAATGATTTTGTAGTCCATAAATTTCAAAATACCAGACTTCATAAAGTGAGCACTGGTGGCAGTAATCAGCTGTTTCCAGGTACATTGAGTACTTATAAAGATATAATGTGAATATATATGTTTCTTTGAATTTTACCTACATGCTCCAGTGAGGAACATCAAAGCAGCTAGTTGGATCAGGCACTGTGCAGTTCTGTGAACTCCTCTTTTGGAAACAAAACTGGTAGTGTGTCAGCATGTAGGCTGTGAACAAAACAGAAGACAGAAGAAGAATTATTAAAAGAGATTACATATACATGGGGGAGGCACAGATATATAAGCCAGAAGTCCTCTCTGGTACCAAAAGAAGACATAAATCTATTAATAATTTCATTGCTGAATAATAATAATTTTTTCTCATTTAAACCTTAGAGTCCTAGCTGAAAATAGAACAACTCACACGTGCATGTATCGCACAGGTCGAGAGCAATGGTAATAAGATAGTACTGACAAGCCTGTGGGCTGCTTATAGCTACCCTCAAAGGGCTATGTATCATCACAGTATTTTCAGCTGATTTTTTAAACCCAGAGACCAAATTGGAGTGAAGGTAACAGTTTCTCCAAGACAGCACAAATAAGTCTGCACTCAGAACAGAAGCTTGGCTGGATTATGCTTGTAAATTGGTACCTCCAGGCACAGAGAGAGGTGAGATGCTCAGCCTGTCTGGACCCCAGAAGCAGTTCGACACAGGCACGGAACTAAGAACGAGGCTCTCCTTTTCTCCCCCAATTATGCAGTCTCTCAAGCTATCCAATTTAGAAGGCTGGTATGGGATATTTTTATTTAAAAAAATGTAAAACCCTAGAAAACTAACTCCTCTAATGTTTTCCATATATTATATTTACAGCTCCATTTAATATAGTGTTGCTTTTAAAAGTTGACACAACTGCAGATGAAGCAAAAATATCAACAGTTGAAACCTAAACAACAAACTCTGCTCTGCAAAAGTTGTAAATTCCTGAAGTCAGAAGTATAGAAGGATCAGCCACTGATTACCACGTTCCATTTCATCATATATAATTAGTGCCAACTGGAACCATGTGCCATTATTATGCCACTTACAGCATGCCACTGCAGCCTAAGGCTTCAAGACCCTTTTGAATAACTTAAACACAGAAGACTGATTCTGAATCAACAGATGCTCAACATGTGCAAGGCCCTACACCTGGGTCGGAGCAATCCCAGGCACAGCTATAGGTTGGGCAGAGAAGAGATTCAGAGCAGCCGTGCAGAGAAGGACTTGGGGGTGTTGATCAATGAAAAAATGAACATGAGCCGGCAGTGTGCACTAGCAGCCCAGAAAGCCAACCGTATCCTGGGCTGCATCAAGAGGAGCTTGACCAGCAGGTCGAAGGAGGTGATCCTGCCCCTCTACTCTGCTCTCGTGAGACCTCACTTGGAGTATTGTGTGCAGTTCTGGTGTCCTCAGCATAAAAAGGACATGGAACTGTTGGAACAAGTCCAGAGGAGGGCCACGAGGATGATCAGGGGAGTGGAGTGACTCCCGTATGGAGACAGGCTGAGAAAGGCGGGTCTGTTCAGCCTCGAGAAGAGAAGGCTGCGTGGAGACCTCATAGCAGCCTTCCAGTATCTGAAGGGGGCCTACAAGGATGCTGGGGAGGGACTATTCATCAGGGACTGTAGTGACAGGACAAGGGGTAACGGGTTCAAACTTAAACGGGAAGTTTAGATTGGATATAAGGAAGAAATTCTTTACTGAGAGGGTGGTGAGGCACTGGAATGGGTTGCCCAGGGAGGTTGTGAATGCTCCATCCTTGGCGGTGTTCAAGGCCAGGTTGGATGAGGCCTTGGGTGGCATGGTTTAGTGTGGGGTGTCCCTGCCCATGGCAGGGGGGCTGGAACTAGATGATCTCAAGGTCCTTTCCAACCCTAACTATTCTATGATTCTATGTTTGCTCAGTATCCCAGATTTACCAAGGGATTTCACTCCCAGGTGTTATAAAAAGGAGGCAGCATACCAGAGACAGAACACACTGGCAATGCTGGATGAAAAAGGAAACAAAATCCCCAACCAAACCCAACAGCAACAAGGCTGAGTTTAATAACAATCAAGACTGAAACTATATTCCAATCCATTTTCAGAATGGAAGAAAATACACATTTACTAGCCATGTACACTTCTGCACACCAACACAGCACTTCTAACACAGCTCTGATATGCCATTTATCTCATTAATCAAGAAGTGCAACGTGACAGTGGAATCTGAACACTGCAGCAATGCAGAAGTGAATCCATACTTCAGTAATTCACTCAGTATTAAAACTGAATGTACCAATTATTGTTTAAGTGAGGTTTAAGTGGAACTCTTACATACCATCACCCACGAAACAACAACGAAGACTACACCTAAAAGCACTAAAAACCACTTAAAAAATAACTTGTTCAATTACTTTTTAATAGAGAAAGTATAAAGAATGAAAATAATCTTTTTAGTCAGTTGAGTCTTCTTTTAGTTGAGGAATTATAGTTTCCCACAATTAAAACTGGAATTTTAATAATGCTTAATAATTTCCCTCTCATTAAGTTATTATGTTTTTAGTCAGCAATAAACTAATTCATTATTAAATTACCTTTTCAAGCTATTCTCACTGAAGAAATTTCTTCCCAGTAATTTTCTACTATATTTTAATTTTATGCCATTACTGTCAAGAATCCAGTTTAACTCCCCTAACTAGGCAGGTTGTGACTCAGAGCTTTGGAATTCATTGCCCTGATTTACGATAAACTCCTCAAATAAGCTTGCGCTATTTGCATATTCAGCTACAAAACTAATAAACGCTATTCTTTACGAAAAGCGACCAAAACCATCTAATGATTCAGCTTGCGCAAGCATAAAGGTCCACACCAAAGTTTTATCTCCTCACATCTTTCCACCTTGGTTCAATTTGACTCTTTTAGGGAATGGAGAAAAACCATTACTTGACACAAAGCATTTGGAGGTAGATGCCTACAGTTAATGTGAGGATGGACCTGTAATACCCATCACAAAATGCAGTTGCTAACCTTTAAATATCCAGGATAAAATCAGGGAAGACAAAACTTGACTGACTTGTCTTTTACACCTGGAAACAATAGTTTGAACCATTATTCTGTGCTGATACAGCATATTAGTTCCCCTTTATTCTTCCTGGGAGACTTGTCCAAAAAAACCCTCAGAAAACAACCAACCCCCAAAACCCCACCCAGTGACGTGCATTAATTCTGGACCTACTTAAGCCAACATCAGCTACATCTGACTGCTACATTTGTGCTAGAAAATTTAATTTGCAAGGTGCTTCTAGGCATTGCACTTGATCTGCGCTACTAAACTGTGAGGCTGGTCCTAGCAGGATTTTAGCTTGAGCATGACTTGGAGGCTGCATGACCAACATTACAGAGAGGAAGGGACTGAGATTTGTGGTATCAGAAATACAGCCATGATAATAATGCTTTAAAAGATGCTGCTGTCTGGATGGGCAGCTACTCTGTGTTCTGGGTACTGAACTGAAGATCACATTTTATGACTTGCATGATTCTTTTCCAATATTAATGAAAATCCCTATTTAAAACAAGAAATATACCTGTGTGTCACCTCTAGCTTTTACTTATTTTTGATAAAAACTCACTTGAGATTAGAGCATCAGGAACGTCTTTAAATAAGAGAACTACTTCTGTGGAAAGAAAACTCTGGATACGGTAATTTCTGCTTTGTTTATTTGAGAAGATGAATCTGCACATATTGACTTTGTACTGAGAAACTGTGTTCCTGAGATTGTACGCTTATACAGACTTGCATCATGAAGTAGGTTTCTCACTACTGGAAATAAATTTCACAGGTAAAACTTCATACATAATAAGGTGGGTATTTCACCTGAGTGTTTATCAATGGTTAAAGGTGATCTCATGGGTCCTTTCTTTTTTTTTCTTTTTTTTTATAAATGAACTTTGGGCAATTTTTGTCTTGCTAACAAGAAATAAAAGGTCTCAAAAATTGGAGAGATTTCATTACATATTTGTATTTTCTTGCCTAAATAAGCTATTAAAAAATAAATCAGCACTACTACCCATCATGTTTATCACCCTCAAAAATACCCACAGGTGTACCCATACAGGTAGAAGGCACTTTAATAGTTTCATAGATATAATTCTGATGACTTTATAAAATAAGAAAAAAGGTATATCACAGCATCAGCCCTGCAGTCTATATTTCCAGTGGACTTTAAAGGGCAGAAAAATCTTCTGATTCTTGAGCTTCATGTATAAAAAAGTCTGCCAACTGAAAGAGTTATTTCTGCTTTGTACTTCTTTCAGTGGATCTCACTAGAAGAGGTTAGAACCACTTTGGACCAATGAATGATCAAAGCCGGATGGAAAGAGATTGCAGCTGCAACTTTTATACAGTTGAAAAACACCTTTCCACTGATAGGAAAACATTGCCTGCTGGGTACAGTTTTTTGTTGTTGTTTACTTATTTTCACATTATTAGAGTTTGTTGTTTTTATAAAAAGCTTTTTTATTAAAAAGGGGCTTTTTAATAAAAAGTTTATTAAAAAAGCTCAATATTAATATTAGTTCCATGTTTGTTATGGAAGTAGGCTGTAAAATTACTAGCTGCTTGATGTGCTCAGAGATCTCACTGCAACCACTGGCTACTAGTAGTCCCTTAAAACAAAATCCAAAATGGCAGGATCATCTTCTGTATCCCTAGCCCAATAAACATGTTAATATTGTATTTCACATTGAACTGCTTCAAAAAGCTATGTTATGGAAGAACAATTCTGGAATATCCTATAAATTAGACGGAAGAAAGAGGCACAGGCTTATTGTATCAATTTGGACATGAAAGATAAATTGATATCCTGTGTCTGTTCTAAATATTACCTATATAGATAAATTCTTCCTATATTCTGCAAAGGTTAACTAAGTCCCCACTGAACTGGATCACCTTTTGCATTTCTGAGGTTGCAGAAGAAATTCTGTAAGACCAAACTGAAAGGACAAACTTAATGTCACACAACAGTTCATTCAATCTGCCTGACTTTTATTTTTTGAGGGTGTCTGAAAACAGTAATTTTATGCCTCTTTCATCCAGTGTAACTGAACTAAAAAAGTTAATTATTAGCATCCTGAATTTAGACAGTGTTCTCAATGAAGAGCTGTCAATTCATAGGACTGACTCAGTCAAAGCTGTTCCAGCTGCTGCGTAAGTAGAAGGTTTCATTTTGTTTTGATGTTCTGAGGAGTATGATACAACAGAACTCAGATATTTCAGGTATGATTTTAATTTGGCAGCCTTGTAGCTCAAAAAAATGTTAATTCTAGACTTATCACATTTGTTTCACTCCAGAATATTGACTTCAGCATCTTATTGCCAAAGTTGAGTGGCTATTTTGGAAATATTAAGTTAAATCTGCTCAGCAGAAAAGTGTTAAACTCAGTTCAGTTTATGTACAAAGCATCTCGAAAGTGCAATACAGTGAATATTATCACTAGCACAAGCAGGAAAAAAGAAGCAAAAGGGAAAAAACAACTAAAAAAATACTTCAGTTTAATTGCTCTTTATTACTTATTTTCTATGTATTTGATACATAATCACAAATGCTTTTTAAAATTTTAGAGCATTTTAGAATCTTAGATTTTGAGTCTTTCGGGTGTTTATTAATGTCTAACGTCTAGCACCTCTGTTTTTAAGAAAACAATAAAAAAAAACACCAAACAAAAAACCAAAAATAGTTTGTTAAGTGACGTGTAATTTTACATGACACTGCAAGATACTCATGCCTAAACAGATCAAACCAGGAAGCTCTCTATTTGGTATACAGTTATCAGAGCATTAATCATTTCAGCAGTGGTCCGATTTAACTGTAGGTATCTTTACAGTTACAAGCATCTGCTCCTAAGCTGTACAGACTCTGCACAGTCAACAAAGGAAAAGCTGCCACATCAAAGGGCCGTTCAACAGAGCTGTTGTATTTTAGTTGCTGGCTCTAGGATGAGATGAAGTAAGCCTTAGGAGCATTTCGTGTCCCCCGTCCATTATGCAGCACATTTAAATCTGGTTTGACGAATCCCATCCTGAGTGTTCACTTGTCATGGTCACAAATCGGTATTTGTAGTAACTGTTTTTACAAATCGCTTTCATCCACTGCTTAGTCTATAAATATTCTGATACATCCAGCCAGCTAGAGTGAGATTAGGCTCCACAATATATATATATATATATATATACACACATGCACATGGAAAAAAAGAAACAACACGTACCCCTTCTCATGGAAGACAACCTTATCTAAAAGATGTCCTGCCTACATACCATTCTGTTTCTTCCACAGAGAGTTTCACTATTAACAGCTACTGAAAAGTTTTAAAATATTGATGACCTCCTTACTCATGAAACATCAGAAATTTCAATATTTCAGGAAAAATTTGGATGTGACTTATGTACACAAGATATGTGTCTGGTGTGTTAAATCTGAGAGAGTAGGGAAGCCTAAGTAAGGTTCTGAATTATCATATGAGGCAGTTGAATGAGCTGTAATATGCCACTTTATCAGTTGGAAGCAGATGGACTTTCCTGAAAAGGGATGATAAAACTGTTAATGGAAATGCTCACTAGGGCACACAGGTAGGAAATGTCCCATAATATGGTCTTTCTTAACTGTGCCTCCTAGGCAATAGAGGAAAATCTCAGCAATCATGCATTTCTTTCTAAACTCTATTTTTTGTCAGACACATACAACGTTGTCTTAATGAAACTCCTGATGAGAAATTATGGGATTAATGAAGATGTTTATATGCACAGAGAAGAAATAAACTGTTGGCAAGAGATGCAATGATCTCCCACACTCACCTACCAATATCCATTCTTCTGCACCAAAAGAAAGCTAACAATATGTATATGCAAAACTTAAACAACTCCCTAAATGAACCCAGACAGTGGCTGCTATGTACCATTTATATTCAAACATATAAAACTATGTCTCTGGGCAAAGAAAAAAGGTGGTGAAACATGCAATGTTCAACTCCTTCCACACCAAGAGTAGCAGATACAATAGCTGCAATTACACCTACTGGAATTGAACCTCTTTATCCGAGAAGTTTCACTAAATCTATTTGTGGAGTTGAAAAAATAACTTTTCTTTTAAATTAAAGAGTAATTTTAAACCTTACGTCTCAGAAAGGGTCTAATGACTGTAAAACATCCATGGGGCAAAGGTGTGACCTGAAGCCAGGGCCACCCTACCCACCAACTCAGCAGCACTAACCCTGCCAGCCCCCACAGCAGCTCTATGGGGATGACAACCAAGCCTGTGGGCACCAGCCCAACATCAGCATGAATTTCAGCTTCCTGCAGAACAGGTGGCTGCCTAGGCCCAGAGGCAGGACCTTGGTACACTGTGATGGAAGTGTCCGTGTCATCTCCTGTGGCTGAGGGGCTATTCCCAGGCACCTGGAGAGAGTGATGCAAAATGGCATCTCTGGGAAGCGGAGGGAGCTGCTCCTGCATGCCCCAGGGACACCAGCAAACATGGCAGTACTAACACAACCACCAGTGCAAACGTCACTTTAAACAATGAAATAAAATCAGCTAACAGGCCTTGGATCTACCTCTGCTTTGGGTGTCCCTGCCCAGGTGCCAGTGGGGGCTGCCCATGCTGGCCACAGCCTGTTCCATCCAGCTCCACAACCACACTGCATGGCACAGCCGAGCCCCGCCAACATGGGTGGGTGCCTCCAGGAAAGCATATTTAGAAAAGAACAAAGAGCTTCAGGCAGTCCCCACCGGAGCAAGTAGACATGCCCTGAAAGACCTACGGCCCATGAAGAGTCCAGGCTGGAGTAGGTTCATCCTGAAGCCAACAAGGACCCAGATGAGAGTAGGGTGCACCACAGAGGACAGAGCTGCCACAGGCTGACCACAACCCTGGTCCCTGTCCCCCTGTACCACCATGGAAGTGACTCAGTAGCAGCTCAGCTCCTCTGGTCCATGGAGCAGTACCCTTTGTGGTTGCTCTTTGTGTGGACTAGGTTGAAAACTAAGTCCCACAGGCTCCAGTCCCATATGGTATGAAATATCCGACAAATTGGCATGGATCAGAACCCCAGACTTTATCAGGATGCTTCTGCTATTCAGCAAAGTCACTTCTGCATGGTCTGGCAGCCACAGCTCTCTGATTCCAACATTTCAAAGGGACAAGTTGCCCATTTTGGCTATCGGTGCATAACAGGAAGACCTGCACTTTTTTTATATTAAAGTCTAACTGGAACTTAAGCCCTAGGACCAAATAGATATAGTTACGTACCATTCACTCTACAACAACATATACTATAACACAAAGCAGTGTAGGAAAAGCCACTGATTTTGACTTTTAACTAAAATTTCTCATTGTTAAGAATGCAGCTGATGCTCACTGTTTTTCCATGTTAACAGCCACGTAGGCATCAGGGCTGAAGAGCAAAACCCAAGAGAAGCCCTCACTACAGGGACATATTTCTGACCTGCTCCAGGAGAACATAACAAGCAAGCTTTGGGACTGTAACACGCCTTCATTCATGTCTGAAATATTTGTTAACTTCTGTAGATTCTTTCTGTGCATCTGAAGTGAAACATGTTATAAATTTTGTATTGGATTACTGTACCTGAAAAAGCAGCTCGGTCATTTCTTTCCCTATCAGTATCTTGAATTTTGTTTGAATGTTTATACAAACTAAAAAGCTAAACAGCTTTTGGCTGGTGGAGAGAAGAAAGAAGGAAGGAAAAAGAAAAAAAAAAAGAATGATACATGGGAACATAACATCCCTGAAAAGAAACCCTTGTGTCAAGCCACATTCTGTCATTACATTCACAATTTAATCAACAAATCAGATCCCAAAATTACAAAGTGTACTATGTCATCTAAAACTAGACTGACATCCCAGGGAAAACAAGCCAATGGCTTTCCTATCACCATTTCATTCTTCTGCTCAGATAATACAGGCTTTGCTTTGCACAGGGTTTATTTTATTCTGAGTATTGGAAAGAGCTTGCAACTGATTACTTGCTGAGGGCAGTAGTTACCAATATTTGTTGTTGATATACATTTATTCAGTTGATTTAACATGAGAAGAATACTATAAATAAGTCCAAGAGTATATAAACTCAGTTGGTGATATATGAGATTAAGCTCATAAGTGAGATGTGTCTATGAAAGGAACAGAATGACCTATACCCTAAGAGGGCAAAGAATCTTTGCAGACCAAATACTGTGCACTGTATGTAGGCTTTAACTTCTACAGGCAGTATCATAAGAACAGACACTTCTGGCTGATTCACTATAATCACTCCTGTGCTTGCAGTGCTGCTTTGCTATTCCATGATTTTACAGGTCATTATAGTAATGGAAGTGCTGTCATCCAGACAAAATGTAAAAGTACACATTTCCCCTGAGAACTGATAGCAAACCCAGTCTCATTTTCTATCTGGGATAACCACGTTTTTTGCCTAAACAATTTTCCTTCTCTATTTCAATTTAAACTCAAAGAGGGGTAGTATTGTTTCTATACATTCAAAATAGAAGTGATGTACTCTAAAGTCTAATGATTCTGTTCTTCCTGTTTTCACAGTTTCACAGTAATGGTTTGGGAAGCAAAGAAAATTATGGATTTTTTGACAGATGATAGTAGTGGAGGTGACTGAGATTTTTAAATATTTAAGAATATAAGATGCCTTGGAGACTGGGGAGAGGATTCATATCTGCTTTCTCTCTTACTACAGACAGAGGAGAAAATATAGGGAAAGGCCATTTGCCTCTTCATGGAAAGGTTAATTATACCAGACCAGTCTCAAAGTGATGTGAACCAATGCTGCCAGCAATACTAAAATATTCAGGTACCTAGCTTGGTTCTGTTAAAAACCAAACTAATCAACCAAACATCTTTAAGGCAATAACCAAATCTGAAGGTAAGAAGAAAAGTCCCCAGGTTAGACTGGCAGGAAGTGTTAGTTTTGATTTTGTTTATTACTGACTTTCCCTGGAATATGTGATACAGTGTATTCCCTACAAATATATTTTATTTAACATATTTTCTACTTCTACAGGCAGAAACTACTTAAGCTATTGTCAATGGCTTTCATTTCTTACACTCTCAGAGACAACTTGTAATTGTGGCTTTTAACCTTTTATTGTAAGTCATAAGTTACATGCAAGGTCTTCAGGGGTCCCCAGGAGCATATGAGCAAAAGGTTTTGTGAACCTTATGAACTAGACATCTACTGAATAATTGCAATGTTGTGGACTAAAGCCTTAAAAACACAGGTGTTGCCATTCCTATGGCACACAGTCACATTATGTTTCTGCTGAAGTAATGCAATTCAAGACTTAATAACAATATTAAATTGCATAATTAATTTAGAGGCATTAAAGCACACCAAGATGCATTGAGACAATTAAGATCTTTAGCAACATTGCCTTATTACAGTTGCTGCCTCTGGAAGGCAACACAACATTAGCATACAATCAGCTCAGCCAAGGGATCTCACTGGGATAAGATTTTAAATTACTTGATAAAGACTTTACAGACAGAAATTCTGTGATCATCTTCATATGGTTCATGAGTCAAGTAAGGTCCTGATTTATTACAAGCTAATAATAAAATTACAGAAATTATGTACCTTACTGACATTACAGAAAATGAAACAGAAAGCTTAGCCATTTTTCTAAATACAGTGAGACGCATAATGTCAAAGCCAGAGTTAAAAACCCCAAGGGCTGAGCTCAGATATCAGTCTCACATTAGTCCAATGAAATGCCAATGCACAATACTCAACAAAACTGCCAAAGCAATACAACTTACTCAGTAATTGCCATATTTCTACCTGATTTGTTTCACTGCTGTTTAGTTCACAACATTTCTGAACAGAAATCTAAGCATTAAGAACATATAATGAGAAAATGAGTTTGAAGCCATATACAGGCACAGTTAACATTTTATGGTTTTCTATCATAACACCTCTAACCTTTGTAAACATATGTCAGTGGAGAAATCAGTTGGATTTATTATTTAGAACTAAGCTTTGGCTTTCCCATGAAGTCTACCAAGGACAGTTGTTGAACTGAGCCCTGAAGCAGAGTGAAGAGCAAGTGGCTAATCTGCACATCTGCTCTAAATTCCCTTCTTGTTCCAAAGATTATGCATTCCTTCACTATCCTTATCCATGAGGCTGTCCTTGTATTGACATTATTCTGAGAGCACAAAGCTATGATACCACCCATTCAACACCACTCATGCTACCTTTCTTTCAGAGCAGGGGTCTCAGTAGCCCACAAACATCTTCCCCTCCTCTGTACACCTTGGTGCAGCACAACTCAGCTCGTTGGAGCTGTTGAGGCAGTAAGACCTCTTCATACCTTCTTCATGCTCTTTTTTTTTTAAATAGTGCTGCCAGCCAAGTAAATATATAGCTTAACAACAGGAACACTAGCTGCTTCAACTCTGAAGGTTATCATATCCCTATAGTTATTAATCTCTTTAAAAAAGAAACTATCTGTATGTGCTTTTTTCTAGAAACTGGGTCACAATCTCGTTCTACATTAAGTCAATGAAAGAAATTCAGTGCCATCCTCAATGAAGTAAAAAGAATATAAAAAGAGAAGCAAGCATTCCTAATTGCTCAGTATAAGTCTTATTCTGGAAGAAAGCTTGTCAAAGCACTGATGAAACTGCTTCAGATATCATCTGTTCATTTGAGTAGTACAGTTTTCTTATGGGAAGGTAATTTAACAGTTCAATATCAGTTCAAACAACAGGGTGATTATACTTTAATAGATAGTCATTTTCAAGGACAGCCTTTTTACTTTGCAGCAGATAAATAAATTCCATCTATAAAACTTTTTGCTTACCATGTAACTTCAAACAAGTGAACTTTTCAAGGCCCCCCTATTTGTATAGTTTCACAGTAGAAGACTAGCTCTTTCTCAGTGCCAACAAACAAAAGAAATAACTGGGAACATTTTAATAATCCTGTAAATTAAAAAAGCAGAATGAAATTATGAAACGTGTGCTGATGCCTCACCATTATATATGCATTAGGTGTAAAATGTCACCTATTTAAAGCATACTCCTCTAAAGTTTCTTATGTCCGGATTAATTTTATCTAGTAACTTTCATTTTCCAGCCACAGGAATATAAGATCAGCTACTTGGGAATTCTGTAACTGTAAGAATTTAAGTTAAAAGATAAAAAAGTTCAAAAGCCTTTTAGAAAGTTTTTAACATCAAGAAAAAAATACAGATTCATATTAACTAATAACAACAAAAGACATTTAAAGTCTACATTGTTACAATACCTTAACTGATGTTGAGCAGTGTTTTTTTCCCCGATCAGAGAAAAGTGTAATTGAAACCTTTAAAGGGTTTAAGAACGAAAAACCTCATTTGCTATTACATAAAAGCTCTTTTACTTGTTCAGAAATTCACAAATAGCAAAATCCTACCCCAGGTTGACATATCTTCTAATATTAACATTATAGCAAGGAAAGGAAAAAATACAATTAGAATCTGGTCTAATGCCGCCTAATGCATTACTGTAACTTCACCATTTTAATCATTTTCGCTTGCCTCAAAAAAAACCCAAGTTCCTCTTTAGAAGGAGATATTCTTACACCAATGCACTGTTAATCTTGACATTCTGAAGATTACTTGATGTTCTTTTTTTTGCCAAAGGAAATCAAAGAATCCAGTCAGATGCAGTCTTTTTGATCCAGGTTATTATTTCAAATAGAGCCCAAGAAGATATTGAAAGTATTCCAATTTTATATGCTTATTCAAACTGAAATTATTTTTTGAGCTTTCAGAGTTTTAGCTATAATCAAGTACCAATTTATGCAGAAAACTTGTGTTGGGGAGGTGTGTGTGTGGGGATCAAATTTTTGGATGACAGTTGATATCTAAGCTTCCCTAAGCTTCATCTTTTGTTTTTCTTTTTTTTTTTTCCTGGCAAATAGATATCCAGACAAGAATCTTGATTATCTATGACAATAACCAATGACAAAAACCAGAAAGCAGATATTTTGCAAATAACTGTCAAGTCCACTTGTGTGGTTAGATAACAATAATGTAATTCAACTGACAGAAAGTTATACTCTCCATATTTAGGTTTCCTATTACCACTGTTAACATAATAGGCCAGTAGATGTTTTGCAATCTTGAATATTAAGCATCACATTTACTTTAAGTTGAAACTCCATACCATGAAACAAATGCAGTTGTGCTTGTTTCTCCTTTAGGGTTCCTGAAAGCCCAACTGAGCTACAAAGACTGCCTAGTTATCTATTTGTAATATAGAACTACAACCTAAGAATACCTACCAGAAAGAGAAAAATTAACATACAGACAAAAGTCATATAAAGCAAATGTTTGTTTCCAATTTAAAATCAAAATATCTACACTTTCTTTTCCTTTCCCTTTCCCTCTACTTTGAGCCTCGCTACTTCACAACCTTGTGAAATCATTTACTATAACTCAGTTTCTTCAGCTTTTCACGTACTGATGTGAAACATGGCAGCCATCACAACAGACTACCCAGCTACCAACGTGCTTTAAGATTATACACCACATCCAATTTACACTGCACGTTTGCAGTTTCAAACTATATAATGATCTGCATCTTTGGACTCTGTGGTAAGACATAACATGCAGATCACTTCATGTCAAAGGGTGCTTGCAGAGCACATTGCATCTAAGAGGCCAGGAAGCCACTTCATTCTGAGAATAACTCAGAAGTTCTTCCAGCATGTCTAGCCCAGCTGCCTGAGGAGTCCCTCAAGAACCAGATGTTAGAAAATACCTTGCAAGAACTTGCCATTTGCATCCTGTGATTGCCATGCAAGAAGGAAAAACATGGAGGAGCCATCAGATGTGACGGAATAGTTGACAATCCCTGCAGGGCTGTATCCTGATCAAATGATTTCTGAGAGTGTTTGAAGTAAGAGATTAATATTAACAGGTAACTAATGATGGACAGCATGTTGGCTAATGAAACCTAAACATATTTTAGCAAGGAAAATAGAGATTTATTTATGGTTTTTATCTTGTCAATTAGTTACATATTTCTGCAATACCATATATGTCACTTGTTCGTTACCACAGCAAGATAGATGTAGCTAAATTCTGTGACATAATGAACAGCTGAGATGGTAAATGTGATGGCAGTAATTAATTTTTCTTGTTATTTGACAGTTGTGTTTTATTTTATAAAATCAACAGGATTTTTTTTCTTTTACTTGTGCATGGGGATACATCCCTGAAGTGCTCACAAGATTTTACTAGCAGGTAATAAATAGTGAAATGAGCAGATTAACAACATATTTTAAAAATTCAAGACAAATTTTTTCAACTATCAGAAATAATACCCATAAATCTGTAGATATATTTAAAAAGGCAATTCTTGAACTATACTCTTTTCAGCTTTTTTTTTTAATACTTTGTAAGATTTCTGAAACCTCCTACAAGTATGTATTTCTAGGGAACTGCTTCTGAATTCTACAGTTCATAGATTAAAACTATGCAGTTTGAATAAAATTACTTTAAATTCATTAACTGTAAGAACCTCATTCATTCATGCTCCTGATAGGAACATCTACTACAAAAAGGAAAGGTTATAGTAATCAAATATCCCACAGGCTAATGAACAAATTATTGTCTACCCTGTGTGGAAATTGGTGCATTTTCTATTTTTTGCCAGGTGAGCTTCAAACCTGGACAAACTAAGCCAACCTGAAGATCTATAGGAGACTGCTCTGTAGTCTCACACTGGAAAACTGGACCTTAATGCTATTCTCTGTTCTGCTTTTCTTGTCTCTGTAACTGCCCTGAACATCATCAAGTGAGAGACAGTAATCACAGAGAAGCTAAGCATGGTGCATTATCTATCCAGGAAAGTATCCCTGGTTAGCTGCTCCTAAATCTGCCTGGTATTTAGCTCTAGCAGATCCAGACCAAAGGAAGGTCATTGCCTCAAAACCTAGTAGAGATGAACGGAGAAACTGAGACCGGCAGTTTAAAAAAAAGAAAAAAAAAAAAAAAGAAAAGAAAAGGTGTCCTGAGCACATGTTCCTTGGGTAATTTGTCTTGTTGTAAGTTTATGGAGCTATACATGGAGCTCAGAGTAAGAGACAGTCTGTAATCCATGCACTCTCCTTGAAATAGCATTCCCATCAGTATTTTACTCCTTATCTATAAAACAATCAAGTAGATTTCCCTTTGAATTGCGACTTCAAAGCAATCAAATTTTTAGATCTGAAAGTTTTCTTATTATATACTTAAACTAATAAAAAAGTAGCATACAGGATGGTTTAAAAAGTATTTTCCTATAAAGAACATCAATTTCTTTGGAATCTTTCCCGCTCTCAGCATCCCTGGGATGATCATAAACCCTGGCAGCTTAAAGACCACATCTATGTATTTATCAAATCTTGCTCCAGCTCTTACAAGGTAAGATGAAAGGACATGAAAGGACGGAGTTACTAGCCAGGCTCAAGAGTTATGGCAGCCTAAATGCAGAGCCCTTTACTTGATTGCAGAGGTGCTTTTTAATAGAATTTTGAGTGAGTTTTTTTTTTGTTATGGATTTGTTTTTTGGGTCTCCCCCCTGCCTTCCCCCCCCCCCCCCCCCCCCGAAATGGGATAAGAAATAGTATAGGATGACATAAAATAACATTAAATAAAGGACAGTGTTTTCTAAACAGGCAGTTGAAGTGCTACAGTAGCAGTATAAACAAAAGGAACATTATAAAACACACCGGAGGAAAAAACACCTCTCTATTTTTCGTACAAGAGTCAACACAAAACATAGGTGACTTCTACAAAGATTGTAACTGATATCAAAACCTGGCTTTTATTCTCAAGAGAACCACCACCCCAGAAAAAACCCGAACACCTTCCCCATCTCACACACTCCCCCTTCACCCCACTTATATAGGTGTTTGCTTGCAGTACTACAAGCTACCTGAGCCTTTGCTGAGAAATGTTTTGATTTTGGATCCAACATTTTCTCTCTGCTTTGTCTTCCCTCTGATTACATTTTGCAGCACACTTGATCAAGTGAGTCTCTCCCATAAGGATGCACACATCAAAACCCTGACCAACCTGCTTGCTGACTATCCATTGTGGTAAGGCAAGGTAGCAACAATACTCCCCTTTCTCTCCCCAAAATAAAGTAGGATATAATATTCAAACATTTTGGTGGAAAAAAAAAATGCAAGCAGCAGTGTGAACCTCACTATATCAGATTTCATGTTACATTTGAAAAAAAATAAACTAATTTATAATACAGTAATACACATGCAATAATGAAGTCTGTGTTTTCTTTCATCCTTCTTTCTTTTCCTTACTTTCCTTGCCACTTCCATAAACACACTCTCAATCTTTTACTTTTTCTTGAGCTGTAACATTTTTTTTGGTAGGTGCCTCTAGCATCCTTCAGCCTCTGAAATCTCCTTTTCATTTTCATACCATTCCTCTCAGTCTCTCCCTGTTCTCAAGATGTTCCTATTCCTTCTTCCCACTAGATCTCATTCCTTTGAGTCATATCTCCTCTTGATCTTTTTTTCAGCCAAAAGTAGTATCTGAACTGCTGCATCAGCATCATAGTACTTTGGAAGTTTTTTTTCTTGATTTATGCTTCTAAACTTTTGTATTCTGAATGCGACTTTACATGGGGATTTTGGAGGAAGGCAAAGGTGGAAGCAGAGACAAGTAAACACCATAATAGAACTGGAGACAGTTTGCAAACAGCAATGGCAAAACAAGAGAAAATAAACATATAGCTTTCACCCCCAGAGAGCTTCTACTGCCAGGTGCCCTCAGAAGGACAAGAGGTGGCGTCTAACTCAGTCAGGACATGGAGACCCACCACCATCCTGTCCAAGCGAGCAAGACTGGAGCAGAGCCTTCATTTGTCTTCAAGTACAGAGTAGAAAGGACACTTAAAATTTGGACCTATTTCAAAAAGATCATAGAATCATAAAATCATATAATAGGGTTGGAAAGGACCTTGAGATCATCTAGTTCCAACCCCCTGCCATGGGCAGGGACACCTCACACTAAACCATGCCACCCAAGGCCTCATCCAACCTGGCCTTGAACACCGCCAAGGATGGAGCATTCACAACCTCCCTGGGCAACCCATTCCAGTGCCTCACCACCCTCTCAGTAAAGAATTTCTTCCTTATATCCAATCTAAACTTCCCCTGGTTAAGTTTGAACCCGTTACCCCTTGTCCCGTCACTACAGTCCTGATGAAGAGTCCCTCCCCAGCATCCTTGTAGGCCCCCTTCAGATACTGGAAGGCTGCTATGAGGTCTCCACGCAGCTTTCTCTTCTCCAGGCTGAACAGCCCCAGCTTTCTCAGCCTGTCTCCATACAGGAGGTGCTCCACTCCCCTGATCATCCTCGTGGCCCTCCTCTGGACTTGTTCCAACAGTTCCATGTCCTTTTTATACTGAGGACACCAGAACTGCACACAATACTCCAAGTGAGGTCTCACGAGAGAAGAGTAGAGGGGCAGGATCACCTCCTTTGACCTGCTGGTCAAGCTCCTCTTGATGCAGCCCAGGATACAGTTGGCTTTCTGGGCTGCAAGCGCACACTGCCGGCTCATGTTCATTTTTTCATTGACCAACACCCCCAAGTCCTTCTCCGCAGGGCTGCTCTGAATCTCTTCTCTGCCCAACCTGTAGATGTGCCTGGGATTGCTCCGACCCAGTGTAGGACCTTGCACTTGGCATGGTTAAACTTCGTAAGGTTGGCATCAGCCCACCTCACAAGCATGTCAAGGTCCCTCTGGATGGCATCCCTTCCCTCCGGCATATCAACCGAACCACATAGGTTGGTGTCATCGCAAACTTGCTGAGGGCGCACTCAATCCCACTGTCCATGTCACCGACAAAGATGTTGAACAAGACCGTTCCCAACACCGATCCCTGAGGGACACCACTCATTACCGGTCTCCAGCCGGACATCGAGCCATTGACCACAACTCTTTGCGTGCGGCCATCCAGCCAGTTCTTTATCCACCGAGTGGTCCACCCATCAAATTGATGTCTCTCTAATTTAGAGACAAGGATGTCGTGTGGGACAGTGTCAAAGGCTTTGCACAAGTCCAGGTAGATGACGTCAACTGCTCTGCCCCTGTCCATCAGTTCCATAGCCCCATTATAGAAGGCCACCAAATTGGTCAGGCAGGATTTCCCCTTAGTGAAGCCATGCTGGCTGTCACCAACCACCTCTTTGTTTTTCATGTGCCTTAGCATGTCTTCCAGGAGAATCTGCTCCAAGATTTTGCCAGGCACAGAGGTGAGACTGACTGGTCTGTAATTCCCCAGGTCATCCATTTTCCCCTTCTTGAAAATGGGGGTTATGTTTCCCTTTTTCCGGTCATCGGGAGCTTCACCTGACTGCCATGATTTTTCAAATATGATGGACAGTGGCTTAGCAACTTCATTCGCCAGCTCCTTCAGGACCCGCGGATGGATTTTCTCAGGTCCCATGGACTTGTGCACGTTTAGGTTTTTAAGATGGTCTCGAACCAGATCCTCTCTTACAGTGGGCCTGGGGTCTTCATTCTCACAGTCCCTGCGTTCGCCTTCCAAGACTTGGGTGGTGCGGTCAGAGACCTTGCCAGTGAAGACCGAGGTAAAGAAGTCATTAAGAACCTCAGCCTTCTCCAAATCCATGGTAGCCAGTTCTCCTGATATCTTCCGAAGGGGGCCTACATTGTCCCTAGTCTGTCTTTTACTCGCTACGTACCTATAGAATCCCTTCCTATTATCCTTAACATCCCTAGCCAAGTTCAATTCTAACTGGGCTTAGCCTTCCTCACCTGGTCCTTAGCTTCCCGGACAGTATCCCTGTATTCTTCCCAGGCCGCCTGTCCCTGCTTCCACCTTCTATAAGCCTCTTTTTTCCATTGAATTTTCCTGAGCAGCTCCTTATCCATCCAAGGAGATCTCCTGGCCCTCCTGCTGCACTTCCTTCTAGTTGGGATGCAACATTCCTGAGCTTTGAGCAGGTGATCCTTGAATAACAACCAAGAGTCTTGGGCCCCCTGCCCTCTAGGGCTGTGTCCCATGGAACCTTACTAAGCAGGCTCCTGAAGAGGCCCTAACAGTGTCACAGAGAAAGATAAGGAAATGCATTACCTCTGCTCTAATTCATTTTTCCAGTTTATAGGTTGGAGTTACTTATCTCTGCATATGTCCTTTAAAAGTATGGTAAGGAGGGGATGAACCTGGTGATGAGGCACACTGTAAGGTGTGAACTACAACTATGAAAGCCTGTAAAGAAAAAACCTGGGAATCAGTGTTGATATAAGCATAGGAAAGAAAAAGGCAAATTCAAGAACTGTGAAATTTATTCAGGAATACTTACAAATTAATAATATTTTATAATATAACACCTGAATAGAAAACTGGATATGCTATTTTCTTTCATGCCTTATTAAAAAAAAAAAAACAAACCCACAAACAAACAAAAAGAATAAGAAGAAAGAAAAAGAGAAAGAATTCCTGGGATTTTTTTTTTCTTTTCAGTCTGGCTTGGAAAATTAAGAATGAAGGCAAGGGCATATAATCTTAGTTACAGGGAATATATCTGCTTCCTCAAACGATAACATGATAAATCTTGACAAGATTTTTCACTTTCCAGGAATTCTCATGCATTCACAGAAAAACCGAAATCTAGGCAATTGGTATATCTTGGCAACGAAAGGTTCTTCAGCAAAAGCAAAACACTGAAGCGGATCAGAAAGAACTACTACTACGTGTCATTGAAATGCCTGAAGAGATTTATTTCCAAAGGAAGTTATATCAAATGAGTTGGTCTGAAGAAAACCCTTACTGAAGTATCAGAAACCAGAAGAAAGCTGTGAACAAGCCAACTACCTAGCTGACAGCTTTTCTGAGAATCCTCTGACATTTCCTGTTTCAGACCACAGATTTAGGCAGTTATGCCCTTGGGTAAGTATTTCCATTTTTATTCGCAAACATGAAAATAAAATAAATCTAAGCTCCTTAGCTGTAGACAAACATCAATCCAATACATAAAAAGACACCATCACATCATTTTGTTTTTCTCTCATTTTCAAAACCAGCTCCATGATTCTGGGGGCCTGCTTCATTATTCTGATTAGAGTCAGGCAATTCTGGTAAATTTAAGCTAACACACTTTAAGGAGTGCACAGAAAGAAAATCATCAGTGAAAGAAAAACTGTGAAGCCTGACTTGGATAGAGGAAGAATCTGCTTCTAAATAGACAGTAAACATAGAGAAGAGTCCCTTACATCCCATCCTGAAGATCATGCCTGCTGATAGGTACAGTGCTTACGTGGACAGCAAGGTAACATCTTTAGTAACTGCTAATGACCACAGGTAAGTCAAGGAACTAAAACATACACAAAACTGGAAATGTATGTTAAGCCTACTCAGTTCTTTCCAGCTATTGCCAAACTTTAGGGTGGCAGCACTGCTGGCAAACAAAAATACAAGAAAATAATTTTTCACTGTAAACAGATTAAGATTAAAAACATACAATTGCTTGTGCAATTTTAGCATTACTACCATATAGAGATGCAAATCAGAGCTAGGAGCTTCACACCGTTAAAATGATGACTAGGTTTTGGTAACTATCATGTAGAACACCTAAAGAAGAATCTACTACCTACATGTGGTTTTTTTTCATATTTTACTTAAGACTTAGGTGCTCTGAATAGTTCAGGCAGCTTAAATGGAGTACACCCCACGTTGCCCTGGGTTCAGCAGCAGCAGTCAGTTTTTCTCCTTCTTAGTAGCTGGTGCAGTGCTGTGGTTTTGACTTTCGGCCTGGGAATAATACTGATAAAGCCGACGTTTTCAGTTGCGGGTCAGAATGTTTACCCTGACCAAGGACTTTGTGAGTCTCATGCTCTGCCAGGGAGGAGGAGAAGCCAGGAGGAAGCAGGGACAGGACACCTAACCCAAACTAGCCAAAGAGGTATTCCATACCACAGCACGTCATGCCCAGGATGTAACTGAGAGTTACCCAGAAGGGCACGTCCTCTTCTCTGTCGGGCTCTTTTCTGGAGGGCGGTATCATATTCTCTTCCCTTGTTATTTCCCTTATCATTATTATTATTGGTAGCAGCAGTAGTGATTTGTGTTATACCTTAGTTACTGGACTGTTCTTATCTCAACCCGTGGGAGTTACATTCTTTCGATTCTCCTCCCCATCCCTCGGGGTGGGGGGGGGGGGGGGAGGGGAGTAGAAACTGCGTGGCTGACTTGCCAACTGGTTTAAACCATGACACATGTTTTAATGGCTGCGAAATAAAACTCATCAACAAAGGCCAGAATAAACTTTCTGACAATGTTCCTCCCAAAACTTTTCAGCATCTGAACTAGATCAGTGTCAGTACTCTCACCATCAGTCTTGCACATTTTCTTCTATTACATACAATTAAATCTCTTGTAAAAAACCCAAAACTCTTCCCAGTCATACCTCGTATAAGGAGCAAGACAAATCCTCTGTAAAAAAACCTTATCATTCACATTTATCTCCAATGCTAGTTCCAGAAGAAAATCAACATTCAAACTTTGGAATTTCACAGTAAATGTAAATGAAGACGCTTCAAGCATGTAAGTATATGCCAACCCATTTCTGATACCAGTCACTGAGTCTTTTTTTTTTTTTTTAATTTAAATCTGATTAAAGGCATTTAACCAGAGATATCAGTGATATGACCGATTTCTATAGAAAACTGATACGATGTTAATGACTATTTCACAGTAGCTGGTACTATTGCTATGATTGTTCTAGAGAAGGGGTAATGGGTGTAAACTGGAGCATAAGAGGTTCCATGTGAACATCAGGAAAAACTTTACTGTGAGAGTGACAGAGCACTGGAACAGGTTGCCCAGGGGGGTTGTGGAGTCTCCTACGTTGGAGATATTCAAGGCTCGGCTGAACAAGTTCCTGTGTGATGTACTCTAGGTTACCTTGCTCTTGCACGGGGGTTGGACTAGATGATCTTTTGAGGTCCCTTCCAACCCTTGGGATTCTGTGATTCTGTGATTGGTTTTCATTAAAATGATTGATTTTTAATTCCTACCATCAGCTTTTCAATCCTTTTCAAATATTATAGAAAAAAGATCTATTCCTCCTGTGCCTGACTGGCTTACATTAAAATCTTTTTGTTCCACAGCACTGTGCACATCAAGGAGCACGATAGGAAAATATCATATTCTCTCTTTACAGAGCTTATAAAGGTGAAATGCCTGCTCCTTTACAGATTCTGGCAAAGCGCACCATTTGGTCTCTTGTTCCAGTTCTCCAGAACATAGTCATGTTCTCCAAGTAGCAGCTTCTCTTTTTCACAGAGGAACCATACCAAGTGATCTTTACAGGAAGAAAGCATGACTGTAACTTATTCTTGAAGTGGGATCAACAGGTAAATGCCACCTACAACACAGCAAAGCATTGAAATGAACCTAAGCAATACATGGCACTGACATAGCTTGCCTGAGCACTCAAGCATTACTGCATCGTACAGTCATTAACTATTTTTCTCTTTAAATTTCACACAGCACTCAAACTTGGATCTCTCAGAGCTGGTGTCTGGTGTTGACTTTTGCTAAGCAATCAACTCCATGAATTATGAGATGCTAATTTCTAGACTAGAACTGTCTTAGGCTAGTATGTTTAACCTTTTGCTTTTGCTTCTGCGTGTTTCTCTTTGGTCCTACATGCCAACTGTACTGTTCTGAGGTACTGTGATGTACGGAAGGTAAAGGTGGTAGAAACTCCCTAGCATATAGGTTGATAAGTTTGAACAGAAACAAAAGAGTTTTGCCTCTTCCTGGTGCAGATTATACCTGCATTTCTGAGTGAACCTGTAAGGCACAGATCACTTCTTAATGACTATGAAAGTACAGCCTGAGGTGCTGAAGTTACAAACATCTCTATTTAAGAATGCTTTTTCTCTCTTTATAAAATAAATTGATAATTGCTGACACCTAAGGTATTAACATTTTTATGACCACTACAAAGCTTTGAAGGGTATCATTCACTTCGACTTTTTGCTGTATGTGCTTTCCTGTTAAATGGTAGCAGCAGAATTATGCACAATGTGAAGGTTACATCTTTGTATCAGAAGAAATGTACTCACAGCCTTTAACCACTTTTTAATGTCACACACTCTGTTCTAGACCCAACTGCAAAATACTTCTGAACAATGCTTTAAATCTTGTAACTTATTTTGCTTTTGTCAAATGGAGTTATATAACCAGTAAGCAATCTCTCTGGGTGCATACAAAAAGATTTAAATGATCACTTATGATATAAAATATTAGGTAATCTTTTGGCAATCTTCATTCTTGATTTTTCTACCTTTCTCAAGGAAAAAAAAAAAATCAAATCAGTTTTCCCATCTGTTTTACCACCTAGCTGCACAAACAGTCTTGTGGTAACACAGGAACGTGCGACAGGCAGAAAATACCAGACTCCAGCATAGTTGGATATCTGTATTGTGAAACCCAAGATTAATACTGCTTTGAAGTTGCTGGTGCTGCCAAGACCGCAGCATATCCTCGCCTTCGCATGATGTTACTGGAGACAAATGAATTATTCAGAGTTCTTAAAGTTCACCATCTATCTCTGCAGAAGCTGAGACCACACAATTAGGAAACAATGCAGAACCTGCTTCCTCTTAAGATCTATCCCTTGTTTACTGTAGAAGCAATGTTAGCATTGGCACAGTTATTTACTACTGTTAATAATTCATACTGACACTGCAGAACCATCAGTGATGATGAGCCACCATTCATCCAGAAGATGGAAATGGCTAGGAAATTGTTAGGAATTGCCTAATTATTGTTCAAGATTGAATACAGCAGAGCCCAATTAAAACTCTTAAATCCCCAGCTAAGCTAGAAGTAACATCAGTTGGAAGAGATCTCTATGCTAATAAACTGTAGACATATTTCACTGGCATTATTAAACACCTGACCTTATACGGGCTTCACTAGGAGAATTTTCATGAGAAGCATGGTTGGATAAGTTTTAAAACTGGGAAAATAACTTGTGCACAATGATTTCTGGATTAATCTAATGTAAATCAACTTTTCCTTTCAAAACAAGAAAGAAGCCATATCTTTTTCTTTTAAAGACAACTTTATGCCTTTGCCACAAGGAAAAAGATTTTTTGTGCTAAACTGTGAAGCACTATCTTTGATACAGCATCATTTGGAAATTCACAAAGACAGTATCTGAAGATTATCATGATCATTGATTCTAAAAATTTACCCAGGATATTTCTCAAATGACTAGTGATTCTGCTTTTTCTTGTATTGGGTTGAACACTGGAACCATCTTTAGTTGACACTAAATGCCAGCCATTCTCCTGTTGACTTGTAACTGCTGATTTAAATGCTGAATGCCACATACATGGACAAAGAAACAGCCATTTTGAGAAGAATTTTGAAAGCTTTTCTTTGAGTTTCATTCACATAATGACAGGTAAGCACAATAGCTGAAAGGGGACAAAACCCTGAAACTGACCTAACAGGATTATCCTGCACGTTATGCACACCAAGATTTATGATAGATTGTTACGTTAAAAGCTTTTACTGCCATGAGATTGGACTGCATGCATCACTTGCAAGTGGAAGAATATTGCAGTAATTATGAGAATCACATCAAAAAGTACATTGAAATGTTTACATCACCTTAAATTCCATGGCTATTTTCTTTGCCTCTGCTTCATCATTTTACAAAGAATGAAAGGTAAAAAAGTTACTACAGCAGTAATACTGTACTACATCTTTTTTTCCCCAGTAAGTAGAAATCTTCCAGGACTTGCCTTAATGGCTGGTTGGGAAATTTCTAGTTCATACTTTCACTCTTTGGACTTGAAACTACCATAACTGTTACATCAGCCAGAATAAATGAGAGCAAGACACAGCCATGGTATAAGAGCTGAACTGGTTCTTGGCTGCTTCTGAGCATAACTATGAATGGAAAGTACTTATGTAGGTCCCCTCAGTGTTCCAACGAATTTCATATATGCCAATGGATTAAGCTTTAAAAAACATCAGTTGCGTGGCTTGTGTAATATTATCACAAGCAGCACAGTCACTAAAGTTATTCAGGTCTATCAAACTGTACTAGATACAACTATTTACTAATGCAGGATTACCCTCAGAATAGCATATTTAATAACATATATTACCTAAGAAATAGAATGCATTCTAAATGCATCTTTTTAATAACAGGTATGAAAAATCACAGTTCAGTAAGTTCCACTTGTTCTACTGAACTTTATTTTACAAAACCCCTAATTAAAATTCAATTATTATTGTTGCATCCAATGCTTAACTTCTTTTTGCTAAAACTGTGACATATCTATTCTGGATAAAACACACGTGTGTACTTTATAATGATGCATTGGTAAGAAGCATGTCAGCTTACAGCAAGGTTTTGTAATGAGAAAACTATTCATTCTCATTTCCAGTGCATTTAAAAAAAAGGGTATACATGAAAATCTAACAAGGTTCCAATTAACTTCCTTTGGGTTTTGCAAAATGAAACATATTGAATTGCAACTCAGCAAATTAGCATGGATCATTAAAAACAAGCTGCTAAATTCCTCAAATCCAAAAGTCAAAAAGCCATTAACAACAGCTACTTTGCACTTCAACTAAATTGAAATTCGGGCATTCTGAGTTGGTGGCAACTTCTGCCTTGGCAAGACTACACAACTGAAATGTAGATTCAAAACAAAAAAAAAGGGGCACTGAGAACAGCCTGGGTATTAAGTAGAGAACATGTAGTCACATGCTACATCTTGGCAAAATCCTCTGAGACCTTTGTTAGAGCAAAGCACGCATTTCTAATTAACAAAATATAATCTAGCCATTAAATATTCGTGTCAGCCATGCTTAGTGAAAAATCTCTGACTACAGCTATGTCACTGAAATTTAAGTTGTGCCATGTATCATTTCAATTAGATAAGGATTTGGAAATTATCTAAGCCTTTCTTCTTTTTTCAATCTTGATTTGTTATATGCTGTCTGCGCCAACAGTGTGGATAATAAGAGAGCAATTCTCCATAAGGAAAAAACAAAACCCCAAACCCCTACTGAATAGTTTCCAGTTTCTATTTGCTGGCAGAAGAAGTGGCGACCAAGGGCCCTAACCAAATGGTGACAGAGAATAACTCCTTACAACTACAGACAATGGAATTTTCACATCTAATAGAAATGGAAAGCTTAGTTTGAAAACACCTCATTACTTAGACATTTCTGTATGCATAAAGTATTTACTAACTCTATTCTTCACATTTATCTCTGACTTGCCATGCAGTGGTTGTTATGCTTCAAGCTCTTAATGCTGCTTTAATATTTCTTCATGTGTAATTGTACTGCAGGGTTATATATCTCTGACAATGTGCGAATTCCTATTAATGATGAGAACACTCCAAGACATGCAGAATTTCCCAACAGTAATCTCTGTAAAAAGAAAACTCAGTGAAAGAGAACCAAAAATCACTGCCATCCAAAATGCTCCCTAGAACCAGTTTTCCATTGTCTTAAAGCTGGGAAAAAACTGAAGCTGTAAGAGCAAATAAGATTCCAAAGCTTCATTCCCCATTGTATAATCATTGTATACTTACACCTAACAGCTAGATATGACAAGTTAATACTTTTATATATAGTAAAAAAAAAAAAATCATCTTCACTCAGAATGCAAAAAGACAGAACATAAATTCATATGACTTGTTTTGATGTTGATATCCTTTCCCAAACTCCTAAATGAGGCACCTGACCAATTACTCTTGAGCTGTCACTAGTCCCCCTGCATGCCCCCTGCTCTTTTTTGGTTGTGCAAGAGGAAAAATAGACAAGATAGGAAAAGCTGAGTTGAGGAACTACTTTAAAAGACAAATATATTTCAAAATACTTTAGAAACATAGAAGAAAATCTGTGGGATTACCCCCTTTACAGGATGTACACTGTGCTCTCAGCAAACCTTTGGTCTGAAGTGTTTCTTTGAAATGACAGGTCCTTCTATCTTCCTGAACTTTAGATGGACTGAAGCAGAGAATTCATGTATTTTATATCTTTTTCTTTTTATATAAACACACATATATATACACACACATACGATGTAATGATAGCTTAAAAGTTAAAGTATAAATCAGATGTCACCATCTGTCATCTTTAATATCTGCATTGTTCTTCCGAAACAGAGTAATCTGCTCAAGACTGACAGGCAATCTTTCCTTATGGTATGACTTAAGTGTACTTCGCCCCCTCCTCTTTTCTCTCATTTTTCACTTGCTTTAGTTTTATTACCACTGGCCAGAAAGTGCACTCTAATAAAACTCAGCTAATCTGTGTTTCATGTTCAGCCCAGGTTTTAGCAAAGCCAGCAGGAGCTGTTGCAATGGGCCAGCAGGGTAAAGAGGCTACTGGGGAAGAACCAATAGACGAAGAGCCCTGAGATGCCAGACCAGTTCCCACTTCTGCTTCTGCCACAAGAGAGCAAATTAATCATGTGGCGAGTCAGTACAGTTTACTTTTTAATCTCTTTGTAATAGTATCACCTCACTGTCATACTCGCTGCTGACTACAATGAATTAACATGAAAGGCTCTGCAGTACATATTGTATACTTACACCTAACAGCTAGATATATGACAAGTTAATACTCATACACATAAAAAAAAAAAAAAAAAAAAAAAAAAAAAGAAATATCTTCACTCAGAAGGCAAAAAGACAGAATATAAATTCTTATGAACTTCAGGGAAGTTGTCGTATTTACATCATCTTAGAGTTCAAAAGGAAGAATTTGGAGTCCTGCCTGGGATCTTCTTGAGACTCAAGTTCACTCTGGTTAATGTCAGACCAGCGTAAATTCTGAGAAAAGCCACTGAATAAATATATATGCCTATATATACACACACACATATATCAACATAACAGACTGGAACCTACTTCAGGATCTTCCCTCACTGCCTACAGAGACACAAACGAAAATACTAACAGGTTTTCAACAGAAGTTAAGGCGGTTTTGGTAATATCATTTAGTGTGTCATATCTAAATGTCACCTTTAGTTCACATAAATGTCACCTAATTAGTTCATATAAATACTTTTTGTGAAATTTCAGCAGCCTCAAAATTTTAGAAAGGTCAGAACTGATAAGGAGAAGCATTTATACTCTGTCTGCCCCTGTTTACAGTTATTCTGCAAAAATATCAGATAGAGAATTTTGTCTTTGGCCTTTAATATAAGATGTCCTGAGACAACGTTTTACCCAAACGTGTTCCAGTCAGTCCACAGTGGTAAGATACACATTATTCTAACCAAAACTTAGAAAAGTAAAAAGCACCAAGTGATTTCATACTCCTTATTCACTTACTTAGTATTGTTATTAGAAATTAGAAAAAATAGATGTCGCCATAACTTCTACATAGATTGTTCAAGTACTCTGACTTCTTTCTTTTCCAAATACACAGCATTTTTTCCAAATAAAGCAAAATTTAGATCATAGAAGCAAGTGATTTGCTGAATTAGATCTGCCTTGTCAACTCCTCTTATTTACATGTAATACATTTAAACACTGCAGGATTTACTGTTTTGCACTTCAAATCCCTAGCCTGAAAATAATCCCAGAGTGCAGAGTTGTATCCCAGCATCCTTAGCAAACACAGATACATGCCACAAACCATGGCAACAAATACTCCTAATCCTATGTATACTATATCAAAATTCTCATAAAAGGTTTTATAATCTTTACTCCTGCACATATCAAAATTTAGGTAAGAGGTTTTGTTGTCTCTAAATAGGTCTAGATGCTTCAAGACTGATTAAAATTTTTCTCTTACAACAAGGCTTGAAAGAATTGCTTCCATAATTGGTTTTCAGATGGAATAAATAAAAAAATTCAAACCAAAGCCAAAGGATAAGGGAATAAAATAACATTAAAGATTTCAGTGTCACATAATTGTTCGTTTGTTTCCAGACTGCTCTGAGGTCCCAGAAATAATGACTGGGAATCATATAGGTTTTTAAAATTAGCTTCAGAATATGTCTAAAATGAAAGTCTTCATAATGGGACATTCTCAATATTAATGTGAAATGAATTCATCAATCAAAAAAAAAAAATTACATAATAGCCCTTTTGTTTTCTGTACCAAAATCAATTCTGAAAGTCATTCAACAAAGAATGGAGACAAAGAAAAGCTAATTCTGCTTTCTGCTACATTTGTATAAAACAAATATTGGGGCATTATTAAAAAGAGGTAAATAAGCCTAGATTAATACTAACATTTGTTTGGGTCTTGTTTTGGTTTCTTGTTGGTTGTTTGGGATTTTTTGTTTGGAGTAAGATTTTTTTTGTTGCTTTCTTTTCTTTTCAACTCCAGAAACAAAGGGCTTGCTGTTGGAGATTCAGGGGATCTTGCCTCCTCCAAAATTGTAGAGCTACTGGTTTGATACCTCGTTCTTTAAGAAAAAAAATTAAACATCACTCTCCTATCCTGTTGAAGAATCATAATGAATTTAGAGTAAGGAAATGTTAAGTCTGTCTGGTTTGTTTCCTGCTCCAACGTTTTAGGCAACCATAAGAACAGCCTGGTACCATAACAGGTTGTCAATGCCAAACATGTTCAATATGAGCAAATAGGCCAAATATGCTAAGACAGATTTAAGATTCTTGATTTATTTTTTTTCCCCACTTAGCATTTGATCATCATTCCTGTATTTTAATCTCTCCTCTCTTGTCTTCTGCTTAAATCAGACAGACAAACCTGACAAGCTTAGCTGAACTCTGAAGTGATGTAATTGCTGTGATAGGCTAAAATGCAGCAAGGAGCCTTGCTTCAGGCCAGGAAGTCTAAGGATAAGAGACCAAACTATATTAAAGTCAGCTCAGGCGAGGGAGGGGTTCAGGAGCATAAAAACTAAAGCACACTGTTGTAACTGATAGCCTGTCCACCATAATCGGTCCTCTGTATGAGAAGCAAACTGGAGACATACCGCTCCTCTTCATCCTCTTACCCTTCACGCATTCTTCCAGATGGTTAGGCCTTTTGTGAGAATAATTCTGAACAGTCATTAGAGAGACAAAAATCTATAAAGAAAACCTATATGGAAAAAATCCCAATACCAATTTTGGCATTTCTTGTCTTCGGGAGATAATACTTCCTGATAAAATCTCTGCACATAAATAGGTAAAGGAAAATTGCATCTTTGAATGTCAGTAATATTTTTTTTGTTGTTGTTTTCCTCTTCTATTTTCATACACCATTAAGATAAATGGGGTTATCTACATACAAGGATGGGCAATTCCTATATGCAATCAAACCAGCTTCACGATAAACAGTGATGAGATTTCCCATATAGAAAGACAATTCTAATACAATACTGAACGTCCTAGCACCATGTAATTTTTTTATATGGTGCCTGAGAGGAGCTGAGTGTGACTGATCAGCAAATGAGATAAGGTCAAAATAAGACAGGTCTTCTTTAAGATAAGAAAAGGAATGAGTCCTTACTTTATTTTGCAGGCACCTGAAAAGGAATACGACTGGCTTTTTTCATGCTCAGGACACATACTTTTAAGAGTTCTTTCTCTCTCTTTGTAATAATCTCCTAATACAATGACACTTTCTAATACGAAGTCATATTATATCCTTTTAAGATTATAAATAATATGCCTATAACTATGTAAAATATAAATAGAATACAAATATTAAAGCCATAATAGGTATTTATATTATAGAGATCTAAAATTTATATTTTATATGTAAAGTAAAACCAATACCTATACAAATGGAGTGGAAATTAAAAGCATATTGGAAAAAGTTAATAGCAAGATGAAGGCATTTATGGCAGATTCTTGCAGCTTACACTGCCTTCTAAAACTTGTCTAATGAAAGCTGGAGAGGGGCTTTGTGTTTGTTTTGGGTTGTCTGTTCTAAGATTAACTTAATGTTAACAAGTAATGGTTTACAACTGCTAATTAATATAATACTGTAAAAAATTTTGAGGGTAAATATTTCATGTAACTATCACTAATACTTTACTACATATCTAAATATATTTTCTGTAGAATATGTAAATATATAGATATATCTAAATATAAATTCTAATCTAATTTTACAATTTCTTTAATTATAAGCTCGACATTAATTCAGTGTGGTAAAAGAATAAAAATCACCTAGGAAGCACTGTAAAAAGTCTAGGTAGGAGCAGTTGGAAGGAAAGCAATCTTCTGAGCGTCCTTTGCCCTGGCATAGATAACTGTACAATCTAACAGCACAATCTGCTCTTTCTTCTGCCCTTATCATTTGTCCTGCTCTTGCATAAGCACAATCAGCACCTCAGCTCTAACGAATGACATAGCGGAATTTTATCAGACAGAGGTGGAGAACAAGATGAAAACAGATTTTAGAAAGGAGTCTAATGAAAGGTCAGAGAAATAAAAAACCACAACAAACACCTTGTGGGTTGTTTTCTGGTTTGGGTTTTTTTCCCTAAAGAAACAAACAAAACCATCAAAACATTCCATATGAATTACACCACAGTGTGATAAAAGTGAATAAACTGAAATAATTAATCTCAAGAATTCTCCGGGACAAAAGAAGTTTGAAATACTTTGCTTTACAGTAAGCATCATTCTCTTCACCTACTTTAATACAGATTTGTGTTACCTCAGAATCACTTCACTGCATTTTTCTTTCTTCACTTCTTATCCTGTGGCATTTACATTGTTTGTACTGGCTACTCCTGGGTTTGCTTACTTGAGTTATAGGTTAAATAATCTTTCTTCTGTAACTTCAGTTGACACCAGGTTTACGGAACCATACAGGTCTTCAAAACGTGTGACAAGTCACCCATAGCAAAGCAAAAATAAAGGTATAAGTGGTATGCACCCACATATGTACTGACAACAGCACAGCTACTAAAGTTACTTGCCTCTCGATACTGAGGTTAGAGACAAAAAAGACACTACTTCTTTCACAGTGTGGCAATTGCTCTCATGCATGAAAACCAGTTCTGCCTCTACAGGTTTTGCCATGATTTTCTCATTGCTTGGTGTGTATGAATTGCTTCTAAGAAGCATGTTATGGGTCACAGAATCCTAGAAAGGTTTGGGTTGTGAGGGACTTTAAAGACCATCAAGTTCCAACCATGCTGCCATGAGCAGGAACACCTACTAGACGAGGGTGCTCAAACACTCATCCAGCCTGGCCTTAAACATTTCTAGGGACTGGGCATCCACAGCTTCTCTGGGCAACCTATGCCAGGGCCTCACAGTGAAGAATTTCCTTCTAGTATCCGATCTAAAACTACCCTCTTTCAGTTCAAAGCCATTCCCCCTTGTCCCATCACTACAAGTCCTTGTAAAAAGTCCCCCTCCAGTTTTCTTGTAGGCCTCCTTTAGATACTGGAAGGCTGCTATAAAGTCTTCCCGGAGCTTTTCTCCCTGGAGCCTTCTTTTCTAGAGGCTGAACAAGCCCAGCTCTCTCAGCCTGTCTTCATACGAGAGGTGCTCCAGCGCTCTGATCATTTTTCTGGCCCTCCTTTAGAGTTGCTTGAGCAGGTCCACATCTTTCTTATGTTGGTGGCCCCCAGAGCTGAACACAGTACTCCAGGTGGAGTACTACAAAATACAGAAATGCTGACAATTACCCATCTATTTTCCCCCTGTATTTCCCTCTGGCCATTCGCTAAGTGGACAGATGGATGCTGTTCAATAGCTCACTTAGCCTCTGTCATTACACCCATAGAATAGATTATGGGTACACAGTACTAATGAGACCCTAGGAACAAAATATTAAATGTCAGTCACCCTTGGAAACACATAACAAATTAAAGCTAATTTCATGTGTACACCACAGAATTACAAATTGATTTTGACATGACCAGAGTAAGATAAAAAGCCTGTAACAGAAAGCAGGAGGATCTGGACTTTATAATCAAATAAAACACAGATGCATGTTAGAAAAAATAACCCAGCTTGGTGACTCAGCTACATCTCGTGGGTACTATTATGATGAATGAAGACGGCTGCTGGATCAGTACAGAGTTCTTACTCAGACACTCTCCCAAATCAAATTACAAGTCAAAACAATAGGGAGGCACCTCACAATAACCCACAGGCTGATGGTCATAGCTAACACTGATACTACGGAAAGGTGGTTTTATTTCACTACATCCTTTTACATTTACCTTCCTTTTTTCTGCACACCCCAAGGGCATGTCTAGCAGGCAAGGGGGGTCCTTCCACCTCCTGCTGTCCTGAGAGCCTCTTGGATCGGTGTCCTGGGTTCAGCAGTAGCAGTCATTTTTCCTCCTTCTTAGTAGCTGTTGCAGCACTGTGTTTTTGACTTTCAGCCTGGGAACAGAGCTGATAACACTGATGTTTAGACTGACCAAGGACTTTGAGAGTCTCATGCTCTGCCAGGGAGGAGGAGAAGCCAGGAGGAAGCAGGGACAGGACACCTGACCCAAACTAGCCAAAGAGGTATTCCATACCACAGCACGTCATGCCCAGGATGTAGAACGGAGAGTTCCCGGAAGGGCTGGATCACTGCGGGGTGGGGGTGAGGTACTGGTTGGTGAGCGGTTGTATTCTCTTCCTTGTTATTTCCTTTATCATTATTACTATTAGTGGTAGCAGTAGTGATTTGTGTTATACCTTAGTTATTAAACTGTTCTTATCTCAATCCGTGGGAGTTGCATTCTTTTGATTCTCCTCCCCGTCTCTCCAGGAGCAGAGGGAAGAAAGGTGTGTGGGGGGGAAGTAGACTGCGTGGTTCTGATTTACGGCCTAGGCTTAAACCACGACAATCGGACATTACTGGAAGTATTCAAAATCAGGTTGGATGGAGCTTTGAACAACCTGATGCAGTGAAAGATGTCCCTGCCCACAGCAGGCAGGTTGGACTAGATGACCTTTACAGGTCCCTTCAAACTCAAACCTTTCTGTGATTCTATCATCTGTGACAAATGCTGGGGCAGGTTGTGAGGAAATCCTATGCACACAGCCAAATGTTGCCTCCACTCCCAAAGATTTCACCTTTCACATGACAAATAAAAATTCAGTGTACTACACGAAGTCCCTGAAGGGAGCCAGTAAGATTTCTGATTAGGACCATCACCAACTAGATGTTATGGTACTCTTTTCTTGCAATAAAACAGACCACAGAGAACTGCTTGTATGCTTAAAACAACCAAATACGCTTGGGGACAGATTCTCCACTTCAGTACCCCAGAAGTACATTGGTATGACTCCACAGAAATAAGACTGTGTTGAACAGAATAGAGATGGAGGTGGTTGTCTTCAACACTCAGCTCACCTTGGCATCTTGTATTTCTTTGACAGAGCTACTGGTGGGTGACCTAAGATGAAAATCTTTCTTTCCCATCAAGGCAGCTCAAACACTACTGGAGTCCTAGTAAGACTCATTTTGATAGTTGAATGTGACTTCTGTGGCTTGCATGTCTTATGCTATCATGGTCCAAAAGAGCACTTCACCAGTAATGCATATATATCTGCACTGCCAGACAGTGGCCTGGAAAATCTGCTGGTTCTTTGTAAATATTTTAAGCCACTTCCTCACTCTTTCTAAGCAGCAGGAAAAATATTAGCAGATGACTTTTCCTGATGTGGAAAAGAGTATTAATGTTCAAAACATGTACAAAATGAGGGTTTTTTAAAGAAATGAGAGGAATAAAATACCAATTACTTCAAAGATCATGCAGTGCCTTAATTAGAGTTTTTCCTCTGATCAGCTAACGTGACAGTATTGAGCTACAATACTATGACAGAAATAAATAAAAAACTGCAGAAATTAGTTTGAAAACTGTTACAGTTTTGGTATCAAAGCAGGAACCACAGGATTCCTTCCCTTTCCCAGTAGCACAGTTTGGGACAGTTAGACCTGAGCTGTGTCTACCTGTGTTCAACACAGGTCCTTCTAAATGACTCACTATGAAATTATCTACTACATCTTTTCTTGGGGATTGCAACAAATTGAGATTAAGTGAATATAACTAGATTTTAAATACTATCAGTCATTAACTTCTCAGCACTCAAACACCAGTTATAAAAGGAAGATGGAGATGGACTGTAAGCATCCCTTTTCCTTTAGAAATTACTGCAAAACCAGTTTTCAAGTATTTCCAACTATGTTTAATCTCTTCAGCATGTTTCTAATTACAACCTCTCCAGCAATCCAAAACCCACGTGCTTGAGTAAATGAGCACAAAAGATAAAATGAGATGCAGATCAAAACTTAAACCACAGAATTATCTGATTTTCAGTTTCTTAGGATTCATAATCTCTCTCCTGAGGCATGAACATTTCTCTTTCTTAAATCCTGGGGTTTCAAAGTTTCCTTTGCACAGCTCACAATTTCAGAACAAAGTAGTATATAAACAGCCTTCTACTCCTTTCCTACAACACCGTCCTTAAATATTTGGAGCTCAGGACATCAAAGGGAACTGTCACTCCCTCAAACTAACCCTGGCTACCAAACACATTAGGAAAGCTCTCATCTCTTCAAAAGCTTGTCCTGTATGATGTGTTTGGGTTTCCATCCAGCAGCATTTTATTGAGAGTGCATCACACTCACTTTTCAGCTTCCAGGGAAAAAAAAGGGGAGGCGAATGGAACAAAAAAATAACCAAACCAAAACAAAAAACCTCACAAAACAATCCACCACACACACACACACAAAACCACAGAACAAACAAAAAGCCCCAGCTTAGAAATGTTCTTTGTCTCCTGGGGTTTGAAAGCTTCTGTCTCCAGAGAGCTACCAGAGGCTATGACATCAGTGAGTGATGTGGCACTCAACAGCTGGCCCGATGCAGCAGAGCAGCAATAAGCACATGCAGGTGCTGCAGGGTTTCTGCTTCACACCGATCTCCCAGCCTTCTCCTGACCAAACCTCCCTGCTTTGCAGGAGCCCAAACAGAAGCTACCCCAGTAACTTCTAACTCCCATTCAGGAAAGCATGTGCTGCCAGCATTCCTCACAAAGCCAAAGCTACATCCTCTGAAATACACACTAAGATGGAGTTCTTTGAAAACATCACTTGTTTTAAGGGTGAGAGAGATTTTCTTCAGAGCTGTGAGTGGAATGAATCCTCTCCATGTAAACAAAAAAATTCTGAGCCACGAGCACTGGCAATAAGGAGATATCCATTTGAGAGAGAAATCTGGGTTTGGGGAATTTAAAAGGAAAAGGAATTTTGCCCTGCCCCAGCACGCACTCTCCATCCCACCATGCTAACTGGGTAGAAGGAGGCCACGCAGCGTGATCTAAACAACGTGTAAGTCAGCATTTATGTCCCTGAGGACAGGGACTACAATGCATCAAACCAATTGCTTTGATTCTTCTTCTTCAAAGAAAATGTTTTATTATATGTCTAAGGGAACACCCTCTACAGAGTCTTATTCAATAATTTCTTATAAAATACATGTAAATAGCTTAGTCTAGGTCTATTCCATGAAATAAGAGGGATTTTTGTCTCTCATACACACACACACATATTTCCATGGTTCCATCAGAGGTACTCTTTGGTAGCTATAATGGTAAACGTTGGGTATTTTTTTTTAATCACAGTTCAAATGTTTATTGTGCTTCAAAAATCTGCTTATCTCCATTAAAATGGAAGAAGCTCTTACCCTTTAAGCCAAAAATTAAAACACAAGTTAAAGGCAATAACTCTAATTCCCTAATCTCACCAGTGAGATATAGTAAACACTCTCTAAAAAAGAGGCACAAATAAAAACCACTCAAATGAAAATGGTTTAAATTATCTATTAAAAGGCTGGTGATGGCACATAATGGAAATAACAGAAAGCATTGCCTTGTACTACTTTGCATATTTAACACTCCATAAGCATTAATTCTCAAAAGAAAATTCAGAGGAACTAATAGAGAGTTTCTACTATGGTGTAAGGAAAATTACAAGGGAGATGCAAAATCACTGTCCCAGCACAGAAAAGAAGTCTGGATACAAACACTGGCTTAAAATTCATTGTTTGCCCCTGAGGTGCATGGGACCAGCCATGATTTACAGCCCAGGAATGAGCATTTCATCTCCTAAGGCTCTGCAGCCACCAGCCTTAGGAGCAGCCTAGCCCAGCTTAAGGTACCGCGGAAAGTGTGAAGGAGCCCAAAGAAAAGAAAGGTGTTTGTGGAGGGTGGAGGCGGGGACCAGACAAAGGTAACAATTCATCCTTGCTCTCTTTTGCTTGCAGGATAGAGGATGGCCCCAGTAATTCATTACCAGGTCTCTGGTGAAATCCTGGAAGAAAAGTATTCCTAGAAAGCCTATTGTCTCCTGTTGTAACAAGTTCGGTTCCATGCAACAAAAATGTAAATTCAGTCTCAAGGCTTCAGCAAGGCTTGAAGAAATGAGAGCACATTTCTTCCAGTGACTGGTTTTAAAACATGACAGAGCACTGGGAAAAAAAGCCACAATGAAAATGAAAGATGAGTGATAGTAACCCACTTTTTTTTTTTTTTTTCCTGAAATCAAAGGGATCAGATTCAACGATTGGGATTTGCCACATAAGATTAATTTTGGTACTATGGGTAATCTCTCTAGAGAAATAATTCTCACTTTACAGGCAATCAAAACAGAATAAGCATTAAATAGTTAACTAGACTATCCTCACCTGCCTTGGTCAGGCCAACATTTTAAGTTTAATAAGAAATAAGACCAAGGAGCAAAGTGATTGATCTCTATTGTTTCTTCTTACAAAAGTCAGGCTTGTGATCTCAGTGACAGCATTTAGCACATACCTGATGCTCGAGGTGATTTGTCTTCAAACGAGTTGGACAACATAATGTTTCACTAAAATTCATATAGAACCACCACCACCAAGTTTAAAATCAAAATTGGTTAGGACAGGAAGAGGGGGAAGTGTAAAATCTTTTCCAAAGGGACAGGGGAAGTATCTCTGCTTCAGCCGAAATCAACTAAGGATATTGTTGCAGTCTGACTATTTGTATGATTTCAATGCTCCCTCCTGGCCTCTATCTATGAAAGATCCTAATGTTCATGTAGAATTCAAATGATATTTTATACGTACAATGTGACTTTTTATTGACTAATGCATTATTTTTCAGTCTGCAGGAAGATGTCGGAATGAAACCTGCTTCTGTGGAAGCTAATAGAAAAGTCTGTCCCACCGTTCCAGGAGAGAGGATCTTGTTCTGTGCTCATTGTTCTGATCCTCCAGAAGTTATATTTGGGTACGAGAAATGTGTAAGATATTGAGAAGACTGACAGTAAATTTAAATTACTTTAACAATTTTTTTTTTAATTAAAACTTTACTGTTCAGCCCAAATAAAACTTTTAGAGCTGCACTATTTCTCCCTGGTGTTCAGACCTTTAATAAGTAACTAGTCTCCTGGTATTCTACAGACTGTGTTAACAGTTTTCTAATGTGATCTGAAGAGTTACAGACCAATGTTTCTTATGCAGCATGAAGAACTTACATCAGGCATACAATACATCTCTCAATGTTCACAAATGATGCAAGCAGATGATGGCCTTCTCTGTCCCTTTTATTTCCTGTACAATTATCCCTATGATAAATTATTAATATGATCCAGCATTTTATTGACTCATCTATGCACTCATCTCAAGAATGGAGATGTAATACTTTGAAAAATCCAATGCTGTAATTCCTTGCCACTGCCTGAAGAGAAAATTTTGGTGAATTATTTCTCACAACAGCCGCACCTAGGAGGATGGGGAACAACATCAAAGAGGACTGTGCATCGGTACTTCTGAGATTAGCTTTGCCACTTGAGAAGTGAACATATTTTTCTTTTCCTACAAAGGATCTTAGTGCATATTTTCAGTGCAATGCAGAAAAATGTTACTGAGTTTCAGTCATTAACTTTGCAGGATCAGAAAGCATGTCCTGAGTTGCTGACAGGGGTTCCCTGTTACTGCACTGTATTACGCAATGTTTATTAACACATTAAAGATGTATAATTGTAAGCACAAATCTTACTAATTTAGATCTACTGAATACTACTTTCAAAGCTCATTACACTAGCAAACGAAACTGCATTTGTAATTAGTAAGAACCAAACTAAACATAGTAAAATACTGATATGATAAAAAGACAATAGGCAACGCTTAAAAAAAAAAAAAAAAAGCCACAAAAAAACCCGAACAAAAAACCCCCACAAAGTAAATTTTTATTTTATAAACTAAAAAAAAGAAATAAGAATACATATTTCAAGATTTCAAGAAAGATCCAGGACCATTGTGTCTGGATGTCTGAATAAATTGTCATAAAGATTGTTCTAGATCTATCCTACCAGAATACTCTCTTCTACACTTACGTTACAATAAAAATATCTTTGCTGTCTGGCACAGCTCTCCGACTATCCAGAGAGGAAAACAAAAGTCAGGGATGGCATCCAGCTGAAAGCCAGCGTGAATGTCACAGCCTGTAGAGAAGTGCCTGTACACCACTGCAAAACTAACAAGATGCTTGGATTAATATAATAGTCACCAGAAATCAATTAATGACCTCAATGACAGGAAAGGCAAAGGCCTCAAGGAGGAAGGGGTGTTAGAATTGATACACAGGCTATATGAGAAAAGCCACTGTCCCTTTTCAAAGGCAGTTGTTCCTGAGAAAGACTGTGTTGGCTGCCTGACATACACCTTTCAACTCTGGGATGCCAGAGAAAGCCTGCTGAAGATCAGAGCTTGGCTTGGAAGAAACGTTACACACATAGACACAAACAAAACTGAAAAGGAAAAGAAAAACTGGCACGGAAGAGACTATTTGCTTTCTAATATAAAGTTAAGGAAAACTGAAGCAGGGAGACTGAACAAGAGTTAAAAGATAAATTTTGCTTTTGATGTTTTTAAGCGCATGGTTTGCAAGATTACCTTTGACTGATGAAGACGACTGCAGCAGAGGTGAGAGATGAGAAATGGATATGAGGGAGCATCATTTGTATCCATCAGCCCAACTCTTCAGAGGTAGAAGGGCCAAGCAGTTACTGTTTTCTGCTACAAGAAAGTAAAGAGCAGGCTCCAAGCTTCCCTCTGAGCCTGTTTTCATTTGTTGCAGCTCTGTTGCTCTCTCCTGGGTACCTTCAACACAGCTGCTCCTGAGGGAAGGCATCCCAGGGGCTCTGGGGAGAGAGGCAGTGGGCACCACAGGGCAGCAGATGGCTGCAGTGCCCCAGCAGTGAAGTGCTTGCTCATGGCTGGGCTGCCAACCCTGGCTGGCCCCATGCATCTCAGGGTAGGATGAATCTTAAGCCAGGATTTGTACCAGACTTCCTCTCTGTCCTGGGATGGCAATTTTATATCTCACTCAGTTTCCCCCACTGTACAGTAGAAATGGTCTACTAAGTTCTTCCAGCTTTTCTTTTGAGAATTATTGTTATGGAATGTTGTTATACATCCAAATCAGTATGCAAGGAGAGAGACTTTTCACTTGTAGGAGTTTCAGTGAACTGAATATTCCGTCCTCCTCACTCCTTTTCAGTTGTACTTAAGTACACAGGCACTTCTCCCCCTTCAGTTTTTCCAGAACAGACTGCAGAAGTGCTACTGTAATTAGTTCCCAGGTCTCAAGTGTTTCCTATACAACCTCTCTGCTGCAATCCTCTGAGTTGAAAGAGACCTGAGCCATTTTCTGAATTGCTAAACACAAAAGGAAAGTTCAGGCAGGAGGCTGGAGTCCTTCCATGCCTCCTTCCAGATGATGGCTGCACGAGTTCTTCATTTCCGAGCTATCCTTCACCAAGGAATTAGGACATTTTTGTGCTGGATGCCTAAGTTACTGCTCAGTACCTTGTTTAAGAGTGATGTATAAACTCAGCTCTATGTAATGTAAATGTGTACATTTGTCTATAGTCAACTAAGGCAACAATAACACAGAGTTAAAAGCTTTGGATTCTTTGATCTCAAGCACGTCTGAAAGTTTCCATAATGCTTAGTCACAGGCATTATATTGTCCTGATTCCAGCTACAGACTGCAAGATTCACATTAAAGATAGCATGCCATGGAAAGGTTTTAGAAGCATTCACCACTTCATCAATACTTACTCTTTGCAGGATATAGCAATTTGTGAACAATTACAGGTAACTTATGAAAGGATAAAAGTTTAATTCCAGATGTTGTCACACTCTGTTATTAGAAATCTCTCTCTGCATTACAGATTTTGAAGTGATTTATTAAGAGAAATATTACACAGATTATTAAAATTACATGCCCCTCCTAAACACCTTGTAGAGGACACAGTATACAGAAATCAGAACAAGCTGCTGACACATTGCTATTAAACTTTTATGCCTATTAGTCTCATAGAGAAATAGCAATAAAATATATAAAACCCCAGAAGCCTGCAGAAAACAAAGGAAACTTTGAATGCCACAACTTAATGCTATCTGTCCCTTTTGTGCTGCCTGGAACAATATTATAAAGTGTAGAGTTTGGTTTTGCTTTTTGTTCAGCTTTTTTTTTTTTTGTTGGGTTTATGTGTGGTTTAGACTTCAGTGCTATTTTATTAAACAAAAGGGAAAACTTAAAGATCTGTAAAATAACCACAGCACAGGGACTTGACCAAATACAGAGTCACTGTCTCAAAGGTTTGCATTTGGTCACCCTAAAAAATTCACTGAGGCATCTCCTCACAATCCCATCTCTAGTATCACTCCAAACCTTAAACAAGATTTCTCTCGTGTCCCATACCCAAATCTCTTCTCCCTCTGGAGGTTATCAATCACCCAGAATCGTCATAAGAAAAAAGCAGCAGGCTTATAGCCATCACTGGCCAAACAAGGACTATAACTTGCTCAAGTGCTCTGATGCAGAGCAACAACAAGTCCCTTTACAAACTTCAGTAATTTGTAATTTCATAATTTTCATTATGAAGTCATGCTATTACAACTGCCCTGGATGGGTGGCTATCAAAGAACACTTGCTCATACAGCTTCAGAATAAATCTAAGTGCAGGAGATAGTTCACAATGCAAATTGCTGGGAAGAGGAAAACAAATATCTTCCCAAAGCACCCTGAGTCATGAGCAGCCTCTGAGCTATCTTTCCAGGGCAGGCCACTTAAATGACCATGCATTTAAGTGGCCACACAGTATAATAATCTGCTCCTACATGACTAGAGGCTTTACCCAGTGGTCACCAAGGACAAACGTCCCCTGGGGGCAGCCCTCTTCTCCCCAAGGGATGGGCCTTTCCCTGCCATCAGCCCCATCCTCCCTGGGCCCAGCGCACTCTCATGTTATAGACAGAAGAACCCCAGAGATGCTCCAGATGATTCAGCAAGATGCTTTCATAAGCATCATTCCCTACAATTTGACAGAATGAGGGTTAAGGCACATACAGAGCAATGGAAGGATTTAGCAGGATTTTAAAGCAAATTCAGAAAAGAGACAAAAGTGACATGAACTAATCAAGCGAAAACACAAACTCCTTTCTGACATCATTATTCTGTGGTTGCTGAGCTCCTTGAGGGAGCTCACTGGAAAACACATCTGAAGCCTGTCATTACGCTCCATATAAAGAAGGCTATTGGCAATCCTCCTAATCAGTCTTTTGTAGGCTTACTTATATTCACAAATATCAGCTTGCTCTTTCTCAACAACACATCCTTTAACAATATTAAATATTGACTTTTCAAATCACCAGTACTGCAGTACCATGTATCCTGAAACATCTTGTAGGGTGTCTGAGGATAGTTCAGTAAGAAATAAATGTATTTTAGTACCGCAGTACTACAGTGGAGCTACAACGGCTTGTGAGAGAGAGCAATTTTTGACAATTGGCTTTGATAACCCACTTAGCAAAGACATGCTACTAGTGAAGACAGAACTAAGCTCTATGTAGTCGTATTATATTGCAATCTCGAAAGACATCACTTAGCACAATTTATAATGGAAAAAAGTGAGCATTTCTTTCGAGCACAGTAGCAGTGTAGTTCTTCCAGATTTTCATCAAAACAATACTTGCTACCAAAGGAGGAAGAAACCCACTTATTTCATCTGCTATTTTGCTTTTCAAATCTTAAAGGAGCATTTTTGTTCTCTCATCTCTGATGTCTGTATTTCAGAAAAAAACCCTGTACTCTCCATCTCACAGGTTTCACATGGTCCTCCATGGGTAGAAGCTGACTCCTCTGTCCACCTCCTGGAGATGCTGGCAGCCAGAGGAACCTGGCAACACCATGTTGGGACCATGAAGCTGAGCAGAGGCTATGCCAGACACCTGGGGGATAGGAGGCCCCTTACTGGATGTTTTCAAAACCTGAGTGACCAAGGCTCAGAGCACAGCCTAGTCAAACGGTGAATGAAGTTAGCCCTGATTCGAGCAGAGAACAGAAGGTACCTCCAGAGGTCCTTTCCATCATAAAGTAGACTTTGATGCTTTTCTTAATCTTGCCTCTGAAAAGTGCAAAGATCTGAGCATAACAATATTAACTCTTTTTGTTTTCTGCATATTTCAATACCAACTCAATATAATATCTTTTAAGGACATTTAAATATTGTCAGAGTAGCACACAGCAAGGCCCCCTAGACACAGAAATGTGTTTCTCTCTTACCTCCTAACCTAGTAGATTTTGGCAAGCATGGAAGTCACATACATCCATCAAGCAGCATAACATCCAATAAATACCTTTTTGGGCGTTTTGCCTATTTTAGATTTTGGACCATTTTTCTTCATCCTTTTTTATTGGCTCTCTACAATAAAAGTTTTCTCACAAGATCACTGGAGTTCTTGTGCATGGCAATTTGTTGTTTGTTTTTTGGGTTTTTTTAATGAACTCTGTGAAAAATAAAAAAATAATAATAATAAAAAAGCATTGCAGAAAGAAGGGGTTTAATCCCTGTTGAAAAGAGGAAGAAAAAAGCACGTTAACTGGCTTCAGAATTACTGTGGAGAAATAGGTATGACTGCCAAATACAAAATATTGCAGAGGATACAAAAAAGCACAAAACCCGGCTTAACAGTTCTTATTTCACTACCTACAATATCCAAAGAAAAGAGGCAAACTGTATGCTTCATTTATTTTCATTCACCATAAGCACTTAGCGCTTAGCAGATGCTAGCATATGTTTTGACTAGAAACACACAATTAAACTTGCTTGGAAATAACCAACTGCAATAGGTACAGGAATAAACAGCGTTGAGCCACTTCACACTAGCTCACCAGCAGCAGCACTACCCTGCAGGGCAATCTATCAGCCACAGTAATCAAGGCAAGTTTAGGAAACCAAGATGTTTGACTGCATGGAAGTTCACTTGAGGACTGAACTGTAACTATGGAAGAGGGGAAAATAGCCCCATACACAGAACAAAAAAACTAGCTGTGATTCTTATACAGAGAACCCATTGCAACCACTCTGAATTGCTAGTATATTTTCAGTATTATTTATCTCTCTCCACCACCATAGTTGAGACTGCAGGATTACTTCTTTTGTTTGCTTGGAGAAAATCAGCAAAACTCCAAACATCCAGCTATGAGCCTCTTCCATGTGGCATTCTGCAACTCAGTCCCCAGCCTGCTCCACTTCGAGTCCTTTGTTTATACATTTAGTGTTCCATATTTTTAAGCTTTACTAGCTCCATACACCCCATTTTATTTTTGTCCTACAGCCATAAATTCATGCTCTGTCACCAAGCCAAAAGATTCCCCTCAGGAGACTAGAAAGCAACAGTTCAAAAAAGGCTCTTCAGTATGCTATAAATTTAGATTTAGGTAAAACTAACTGACTGGAAAGAAAAAAAAAAAAAAAAAAAAAAATGGACAAAAATAAAAGCGGAACAAGAGTAGACCAGACAGTGAGACAACAGAACCAGCCACCCAGAGTTCAGTGATCAATAAAGAAAATTTAACCATATACTAGTTAACATCGCCCTTCTGTGTCTTGGTATCTTATCCAAGCAAAATAATACAGATTTTTATTCAATGAAAGTCACTAAAAAATAAAGGATGACTTTCAATTGTCCCCCAAACAGAAAGAGTTGGTAGAAAAATAGAATATGCATAAAATTGCACGTTGAAGACTTGCCAAATGCATGCCTGAACTAAAGCACACTTTATGTCACTATTACCACGGAAAAAAAACCCTACAAGCTGCTTTGCTGCTAAGGACATTGGAATGCCTCTGTGGTCTGAGAATCAAAGGCAGAGAACGGAGATCTCCTATCTACCTCCCACTTCTTCTTCAGTAGCAGTAATGTACTCTCTCTGCAGCTTAAACCACAAATTCCATTTTCTCAGTATTAGTGTGAAGGTGCTTAAAGCCCTTATAATGGGAAAGAAGGTTAAGTTGATGCCATCTTCAACATGTGTAAAGGCAAGACTGGTGTTCAACTGCAGGAACAAGCTCAAACACAGTGATAAGAAAATCAACTGACAAATTCATTAGCCACACACAAAGCACCTCATTTGACAACGCCTTAAAAATCATTGCACAGCAGGCATTGCTTCTTTTACACTTGTATTTGCTAACAGCCTGAGCTCCACACAGCAAGGCATTTTCCAAATCTTCACAGTATTGTGACTCTTCCTATTGAGTTAATCCTGATTTATCCTGGGCTAGAGAAGACTATACATTAAAGCAGCACACACTTAGGGCTCAGCCCCACAACATATTGAGTGCTCTGGCCCCCAGCCACCAGAGCACTTAAGCACATGTTTTATTTTAAACACATGAGCAGTTCCACTGAAATTCAGAGAGAAAGTCACAGTATGGAGAGCCAGATTATGCCCTGAAAACATGAAGCTGAATTAACACCATGAGCAAAGCACAATTTAAAACTAACACAATCATTTCACTGGGTCAGGTAACATCTATCCTAGTAGACAAGTTGTTCTACAGCACATTAATAGGGTCAGAGAGGCCTTTCGGCTCGCTCATGGCTCAGGCATGCTCCCAGATGGGCCAAGCATGAGAAAATGATTTCACAGGAAGTGCTGTGAGCATTCAAATGAAAGTTGAGCAATATCATCCATTGTCATCAAAACCAAACGGTAAGCAGAAACTGTAACCTGAAGGATGTCCTCTTTTCATCCATGGGCAGCGTTCTGCACCATGAAGGACACAGGTACCCTTCACAAAGTTGCTCAAGCTTACACCGCCTTTTAACAGCTGCCCAGGTCTGGCAAATTTCTTTCCTTTCTGACAGTGACATAAGCAATAGAACTGTATGAATTATACCCCCGAAAATGCTATTAACATTTCAGTGTTAAAATTACATTGTGTCAAGCTGCAGACAAAAAGAAGAGAGCTGCATTTGCAGAATACATAAAATTACTGTAGACTCAATGTTTCTAGGATAGGATTAAAAAAAAAAAAAAAAAAGAGATCAAGACCACTTTTACTTGTGTGCCTAAATATTAATTTACCTTTCAGATGAGAAAAATGAAACTATTATTGTATCCTATTATTATGATCAGATATTCTGATATGTGGACCTCCCACAACACACCAATTTTATTTGAAAACAAATATGATTTTAATTTATGTTCACAAATTAAAGTTATCATATTTTATATTTCTTGCTCAAATACATCCGAAACAATTTAAATGATTTTTGTTACATACTGTAATCTGTATCTTGAGTGACAACATCTGCACTGGTTATCAGCCTAACGAGATGAGATAGTACATAACCCCTTTGCTTCAAGAAGTATTTTATAATGCATGACGTCACAGCTCCGTAAAGCAGTGCTAGCATATCTTATCAAATTGTGTCAATGACATTTTAAAACTTCAGAGAATAGGAACTTTAAGCTAATAGATCAACAACGTACTGTTCTTGAAACTGTAATGCTTCCACGACTGAAGCTGAGAGCTCCTTGGCTTCTTCAACACCATTGTATTAAAAAATCAAAATGTATTTTAAAAAAGAAGGAAAAGTCTAATTAGAAAAGCTTTTGCTGTTTTCAGCCACTGCTAGTGCACACAATAACCCCACTTTTTCCCTATCAAAATCCTCACTTGTTTTACCATGTTTGGTGAGAAACTGGTTGAGCAACTTTGGTCATGGCTTTGGGCTCCTTGACGAAAGGGTCAAATAACACTCATCTGAGCCACAAGTTGCACAGACCTCTTGGATCTGCACAGTGTGGCCCAAAGTATTGCAGCTGAAAGGAAAGGCTGGGACAGGATCCTGAGAAGCAGGCCCCTTGGCACTTCATGCTAATCCTTGGGACACAGCATTTCTTCCACCTACCTGGGAAGGTCAGACTCAACATCCTGGGATGTGGCAGAGTGAAGGAGGAACAACCATGGAATCATATAATCATTTTGGTTGGAAAAGACCTTTAAGATCATCAAGTCCAACTGTAAACCTAGCACTGCCAAGTCCACCACTAAACTGTGTCCCTAAGTGCCACATCTACATGTCTTTTAAATACCTCCAGGGATAGTGACTCAACCATTTCCCTGGGCAGCCTGTTCCAATGTCTGACAACATTTTTGGTGAAGAAATTTTTCCTGACATCAAACCTAAACCTCCCTGGCGTAACTTGAGGCCTTTTTCTCTTGTCCTACCACTTGTTACTTGGGAGAAGAGACTGACACCCACCTCACAACAACCTTCTTAAGGCAGTTGTAGAGAGCAATAAGGTCTCCTTTGAGCCTCATTTTCTCCAGATGAAACAACTCCAGTTGACATAACACTTGTGCTCTAGACCCTTTGTCAGCTTTGTTGCTCTTCTTTAGACACACTCCAGCATCTCAATGTCTTTCCTGCAGTGACAGGCCGAAAACTGAATACAGGATTTGAGGTGTGGCCTCACAAGTGCCGAGTAGAGGGGAACAATAATTTCTCTCATCCTGCTAGCCACACCATTTCTGACACAAGCCAGGATGCTATTGGCCTGGGCACACTGCTGGCTCATATTTAGCCAGCTGTTGACCAACACGCTGTTGTTGTTTAGCTGAAACTAGGACACACTCCCAGGTCCTTCTCTGCTGAGCAGCTTTCCAGCTTGGGTTATTGTGACCCACAAGTGCAGGACCTGGCACTTTGCTGTGTTGAACCTTATACAGTTGGCCACAGCCCATCAATGCAGCCTGTCCAGATCCCTCTGCAGAGCTTTCCTATCAATGCTCCCACCCAACTTGGTGTTGTCCGCAAATTTACTGAGGGTAAGCTCTGCAATGCCTGACCTGCAGGGAAAGAAAGAGCTGCCATAATGTAACCTCAGGGCATGCAAGTAGTCTCCAGATGTGAGAAAACATAGCAAAGGCAGGGGGAATAATTCGTTTGTGCCCCTTCAGGATGAAAGAAAAACTAATGAGTAAATTAATTAATTGCCTCTATGGATTGCATTCAATTGGCATTCTCATGCTACAGAGGAATTATCTTTTGCCACTGCTGTAGGAGTGGCTATAGCTCAGAAAGCTGACAAATCTTCAAGTGGGAGAACAGAGATTTCAAGTTAAAAATGAGTCTTAAATGTTCCAAAATCTGAGAAAGTAACTGGGGTGGGGGGAAGAAGCAAAGTACTTAAACACAGGGCACAGTCAAAAAATAAGAAGACAGATAGCAATTTCATGACCGCATTCAGCTTCACGATTAAGTGCAGGATTAGCTGAAGATAAGGGGAACTGTCTGCACAAGAAAGGGAAGGCACAAGGAGGAATGAGATACTTGTCTATCCCATAAAGGTTTTTGTCAGATGAAAGAGTGATTCAAAGCTTTAAGAAAATACATTTTTAAATATATTTTAACACATTGCCTTTTAACATTTAGATCTGGGTGGGGGTTTTTTGTGTGTGTGTGCTAAGGCTCTTGGAACACACCTTTCAGATGCTGAAACATTCCCAGCCATTTCTGTTACTCCAGTAGTTGAGATGCACACTATTCAGAAGGATGATTTCAATGTACTTCCCCAGTGCTGCGCGACCTTTGCTTATAACTTCCTTTTTGGCCTGTAGTGCTTAACTCTGTCAGATATCATCAACACAACAGATTAGATTACTGAGCCCTGACAGCCTGTAAAAAAAGACTGAGTTCAGGGTATCATACTATCTCTTCTGCTTTTCCTGCTGCCAGTAGCTGCTCTGTAAAAGAGCTGCAGCTGGGAAGTTCTTGAATTTGTTTTTTTTAAGGGGGATCCCCTATGGATAAAGAACAACATTCTTCAGGCATGATTAGACTTAGCTGTCGATGAATCAGTCCTGTTATGTTGCCATACCACCACATCTTACTGGGCTCCGAGAAATTACAAAGCAGTTATGCTTCTAAAAGCCTGCTCATGAGCCACTAATTCTAGGTGTAATGAGGCGAGCTTCAGATACCAAGGTCTGTAGCAATGGGTCACATGATCCTTTTAATACATTTATAAAAATTATATTTCAGAGCCATTGCATAGCTCAACTGCCCTAATGATTAAGAATTTCCCTTCTAACTCCTGTACAACATTTGTAACTGTCCTGGGTTCAGCAGCAGCAGTCAGTTTTTCTTCTTCTTAGTAGCTGGTGCAGCGCTGTGGTTTTGACTTTCTGCCTGGGAAAAATATTGATAAAGCCGATGTTTTCAGTTACTGGTCAGAATGTTTACCCTGACCAAGGACTTTGAGAGTCTCATGCTCTGCCAGGGAGGAGGAGAAGCCAGGAGGAAGCAGGGACAGGACACCTGACCCAAACTAACCAAAGAGGTATTCCATACCACAGCACGTCATGCCCAGGATGTAGAACTGAGAGTTCCCGGAAGGGCTGGATCATGGCAGGGTGGGGGTGAGGTACCGGTTGGTGAGCGGTTGTATTCTCTATCTTGTTATTTCCTTTATCATTATTACTATTAGTGGTAGCAGCAGTGATTTGTGTTATACCTTAGTTATTAAACTGTTCTTATCTCAACCCGTGGGAGTTGCATTCTTTTGAGTCTCCTCCCCGTCGCTCCAGAAGCGGAGGGAAGAAAGGTGGGGGGGGAAGTGGACTGCGTGGTTCTGATTTACGGCCTGGGCTTAAACCACGACAGTAACATAGTTTATATTGTTTGGTCTTGTGTGAAAATTACTCTTGTTTAATGAGGGTTGGTCTCCATTATTCTCTTTCAAGAATAATAATGACAAGGAGAGAAAAACAAAACAGAAAAAATCCAACTCTGAAACAGCACCAGAACCTCAATAAAAGCCCAATCAGTTTGAAAGCAACTGGTGGCAGCAAACAAAGCAATAGCCAGTTTTGAATCTATAAATAAATCAATCAGTAAACAGGAGAAGAAAAACATCTGGCAATCTCTTTCACAAGCAAGAAGGAACAAGTGCAATAGTGACCAAAAAGGCCTGTATAAAAGCAGAGACAGATAAAGCAGAGACTTAACCAAGCCATCAGGGTTTATTCATGCCCTCCTGCAGAACTAAGTAAATACTGAAGAGGTCAATTTAAAAAAAAAAAAAAGAAAGCACAGATCAGTGTATATTTCTATTTGCATTGAAGCCCACTCTGTAAATCTCATTTGGACATCAATTTAATCATTATTTCACTAAATTCCTAAATACGAATAGGAAACAAACCCAAGTCCAATCAGAACTTACAAAAGATACTTGAAGTAACTATTCCTCTGTTACTACTGGACAAGGGAGGGCTCTGAATGAACTAAGAAGCAAGGGACGCAAGCAATCAGGTGCTGCTGGCAAACAGGGGGACAGGAATACACTGCAGAGCACTGCTAAGTCTGGACAATGTTCCCTCTGCACTGCACCTGCCAGTGCCTGGAAAACATAGCCCAGGCACCTGGAGCAGAAAACCAGTTACAAATCATGCCTTCAAGGCACCGTTTAACCTCTTTTGTTGGAACGCTGCATTAAGCTACACTGGCACTGCACAGTTCAGGACTGGCTTTCCATCCTGAAACATGACACAGCTGCCACTGCAGCCTGGGTTCAGAGTTTGGGCAGGCACTCCAGCAGACAGCTGATTCTGTCCTTTGAAGAAAAGGAAAGATAACCAACCATGTCAGTGTCACAGGTGATGCATAGTGAAACCAACAGCTTTTGTTTTGCTAATACTGGTACAGGCAGAGATTTCAGCACATGCAGACAGAAGCAAATGACAGATGTTATATTGTACCATACCATCCACTAGACATTGCTGCAATTGCTTTTGCAAGCAATATTAAAACAGTTCATTTCCAGAAATAAATGTTACATCCAAACTGACTTTAAAATGATCAAGACAGTCCTACACACCTTACATTACTAAGGTTAACAACTGCTCTCCTGACCCTACTAAAAAGATCATTATTTTAGATGAGACTAGACATGATTCAAAAACCAATTTATAAGGAACATATTTACACACTTTTACTAAAGAAACAGCTGAATAACTGCACAATTCAAAAATATCTCCACATTCCACTCAATCTAAATTTGATGAATTTATAGATTATAAGTTCTATACACTGCCAGTTTCTCCTCTGTTTAAGTCTGAAAATCACTCTTGTATCAGCCAATATAAGTCCACATCCGTTTTACTTTCTGAATTAAGCTGAATGATAAAATCTCCATGTTGAAGCAAAAAAAAAGTTGACACAAACACTGGGCCAAATTAACTAGAGTTAATCAGAGCACTTTGATCATTTGAAGTAGATTATAAAAACAGAGATACAGGCAGTAGAGTTAACTACTTTGACGATATTTTGCATGACCAGCAAGATGTGTGTCGAAAAAACTCACAGCAGGAAAAACAATAAATCGATAGCTCAGCTAATTAATACTGCTAATTTAACTTGAACCCTAACACGCCACTTAGTGTCACCTGCACTCCAAGGAGCAGATGGCAACGGTTCTCAGGCATTGCTAGTGAATTATTTTCATTTTGCCCTTTCCCTCACAAACAAAACAGCACAGTGGCAGAACCTGCTTGTCCTACTTTCTAAGGAACAGGTTTCCAAAGAAGCACCCCCACCCCAAGAGGCAAATAGCAGAAAGCCTGGAACAGGAGAAACTCTCTGACTTCCAAACTACATACACGCTTTTTCTCATTCCAATGCCCCTCCACCCCACTCTGGTTATTCCTGATTTCTACTCTATTTTGTTTATACCTCCAATAGGTGTAAGAGCACACAAACTGGCTACTAAACTGACTTGCCATTCTTTTCCCCCATGTCACAGATGTCTTAAAAGAACCTCTTTTGCTGGCTTCTGAATTTTAATTTATCCATGCAGTCCCTAAGGAGAGGGCAAGCCCCACAAGTGCATTGAGAACGTAGACATAATGTTAGCTTATCATTCATCAGAGTAAGCCACAAAACACGTGTTTTCCCCAGACCTCAGGGATCTGTGTAACTTTAACAGACTGCAAATGAGATCTGACAAGCTTTCTGGGGATATGACAGAAGTGAAGTAACGTCCTGGAAAAGTCTGCCTCTTTAACTTGTAAATAGTTTTCTTAACTGCACTGTTTCACATCTGAACCTATCAAGCCCTAAAGTCATAAAATGATACTGTGCTACGTCACCTCCCTTTGAAACCTCAATGTTAGCTACTGCTGTGCAACTACAGCTTCAAGATGTCCAGCCTTGCTTTATCCTTGCCTTTTGTTTCCCTGAATGCTTGTACTTCCCATTTTCTTCCACCTTGAGAACCTCTAAAGCAGACAGGCTTTTCCTAACGAGCTTGTGCCACTGCACAGCAATCACTCTCCTCTCAGTTGAGTCAGGGGAGTATGATGTCTGCAGAAATGAAGTGGGTTGCAGTCAACATATGATCATACATTTGGGAGCAAAATTCTTTTGATCAGTAGAGGAATTTTGAAGCTCTTGCGTCTTATGCTTAATGCAATTCCTCACATAAACTGGAGGCACAAGAAGACCCACACTGTAACAGTTAATCACAGGCAACGGGTTAGTTACACTGGAATCCCTCCCTACCCATATTAAATGGAGGGTGGAGGAGAAAGGTGACAATTTACTTCTTTTAATTGACATAACAGAAAGTTCCCCTCTGGGAAAAACAATATTTAAAAAATTAATTTCTTGGAAAAGCAGCATGGATTTGAGGGGGAATTATTCACATCATTTAACCTTATTTTGGGATGCTGGAGAATATTAATGTGAGTTTGTGAAACTTACAAAGAACTCAGTTTTGAAAAGCTTCCAGGAATCTCCCAGTTCCTAAGAACTAGTGGGGATATGCAAAGTATTGCTGGAAGTTAGCGGCAGCTATGGTGCCTGGGATGAGACAAGGGGGAGAAGAGAAAAAGGGAACACATTGTGTGGAACAAGCCCCTTCTCAAGTCTGGTGGTTCTGTACTGTTCCTGGCTGGGATGGCAAATTATGCCGTCACAAAAGCATTTCTCTACTTAGTTCATTTTTCACCTATCACATAAGAAAACTGAAACCTTAAGGATTAATAAAAGCATTTGAAAAACTAATCGTTCATCAACTTCGAGAACCGTGCAATTATTCCAGTAATTCAGTTCAGACTGAGCCCAGGCAGCTTAAGTGCATTGTATCACATACCTTTGATGAGTTCAAGCATTTTTAGCAACAGCATAACCAGCTTATGACAATTTTATTTGCACATGAATATTAGTGTCTTGCTTTGACTTTCTTCTCCTACACGACTAATATAAGGAAAGGAAGAGGAGAGGCAAACAGCTTTATTTTACTTCTTCAAATAGTTAGGAGCTTATCAATAATCAGACACCTTATAATCATGAATTCAATCCAAAATTTACAGAGCACTGAGAGCAAAAATCAAAGTCAAACATAATCAAAAACTCTGTCAACAATGATATGGCTCACAGAAATGTGGTATAAAAAGAGCTGTGTAAAACACAGTTTACAAGCAAGGTTTATAGCTTTCTTTAACCAAATAGAGGGGAAGTCAATGTTAGCAGTCTCATAATACTCAGTGAAGCAGTGATAATATGACAGTGTTATTTGTCCTCTGAAATAACAATGACTCTTCAAGAACAGCTGAATTAGCCCTTATCTTGTAAATGGTTTAGGATTACAGACATACATAATGGCAAAGGATGCATGCAGCACTCCCATGGATAGCATCATGTTACAAGGTCCTCCTTTCTTTCATCTGTGTCATCCACAAAAGGCTGAGAACACTGGACAACACTGCCCCACATGGAGTCACCATGTCTATTCTAAACACAGAACTGAATTCATCCCTTCCCAAAGCCACATCCTTTTAAAAATGGCCAAAGGATCTCTGTCTCTCTTGTCCAACTAGACTACACCCAATCAAAAAGGACAGGAAGTTCCTACATCTTGCAGGAACATTTTTTTATTTTTTATTTTTCTTGAAGAATAACCCATCTTGCTTCTTCACAATGGTGATGTACTTGAAAAAGATTTAAATAGTGCCTTCCACATGCATTCCAAGGTTTGCATGTTTGAAAGATCTGCTCTTCCTTACAGTGCACAAGACAGAACCGGCAAACTTCTCACACACACACACACACACACACAGAGAAATAAATAAATTTTGTGAATTGTTTCTCCTTAGTTAGGCTCTCGTTCTTCTGGTTAAAAAAAAAAAAAAATAGGCTTTTAACAAACATGGTGAGTTTGTGCTTGAATCAGCTCAAGAATGTAAATTTTCCAAAGGAAAGAAATCTGAGAGTATTCCTTCTTCATAGCTGACTCAAATTCAGAACTAATCAAATGCAAGACTGTTTTATGACCTTGCTTGGAGTCAACACAAAGTTGAGTTGCAATGCAATTTAAAGTACTCCTAAACTTCTTTTGGCAAGAACAATCCATTGAGAGTAACTAGCATCACTCTTTAGAGACCTGATTTTCTAACACCAACACCTGCATTCATTTAATCTGAGCTTTTCAGACTCACTGGCATCACCTGCTATAGATGCTAATGTGTTGCTTGAGGCTCTTTTTGGAAAGGTTGTTTGATGCCTCAATTCCCAAAGGATTCATCACTTTGAGGCAGATCTTTCACTTCCTTCCTCTCCCCTGAGTATAATCACACCCACAAATCCTCTCTCTAAAGCCTTCAGCCACTCTTTGATAGCTGTGTAGCTGGGCAACCTACAAAGCAATTAAATGACTTTCTGAACATGAAAAATGCTGTCTCCTTCTAATGTAGTAAAGCCAAAGTATCAACAGTCTTTGAGACAGGAAGAAACAGACTATGAGATATTTTAAATACATCTCTTACATTTTACAGTGGTGTTACCTATTTCTAAGAAGAATCACTCTTTTTCAGGCATTTGAAGCAAAGCCTCAAATTTTTTTGAGGAGGGAACACAGCAGTGGCTCAACTGAGCCAAGCAACAAAACAGCTTAGAGGGAGAATTAAACAATGGCAGACTATATAATTAAAATGTACTAAGAAGGTTATTACACAAGATGTTATACAAGCTGAAATCTGGTCAGGATAACCCCAAATGGCACATTTTTTTTTATTAGTACAAATGGTTGAAACCTTCCTGTTACTTCTTATCCAAAAGGTTTCAGGTTTAAGCATGGCATTGATTAATTAGAACTACACAAGAAGGTCTGGTATAACGCAGAGTCAAGCCATTAACATCTCTTGGCTGAAGATGAAACTCAGACTGTAAGTATTAAGTCCTGAATAAATCTATATATTCTCTGATGGAAAATAACTTCAACACCACGAAAATGCCCACACTGTTAGAGTGAAATACTGACCATTTAACAGAGCACCACAACGCCCATTTCACTTAATAGAGGAAATGAACACTGTCTAATTCATGGAAAACTAAAAATGAGTAAACATGCCAAACTCATGTTACTTTTCCATGTCCTATCTTCCTAAAGAGGACATGGCAAAGACACTAGAATTAAAAGTATTTGGATAAAAAAATTGAATAAAACCAGGCAAGACTCTGGTTTGAAGCAACACTGAAGCATCAGTGTATTTTCATAGTTGATATTGTATAAGGCAAAAGAATCTAACAGAGGCAAAGATTTTTATTAGCTCGGTTAATATAGGCAACATGAAAGGCAACAAGCAGTATGAGCCTTTCCAAAACAGGGTAATAAAAAGATTCCGATAAAATAACAATACAGATTAAGATTTTCTAGAAAAGAGGCAGGAAGATTCAATAAGAAAAATTATATTGCACAAACTACTTAAATGAGTATTATTAATATACGTAACTTTTCCCAGTAACATAGAGAAAGAAAATAGTTCAAAAAACCTTGCTTCTCCTGATCTTTTTGTTGCAAACAAACTCCTAGTTTTAATAAATTTATCATTCTGCTTAAATGTAAAAAGGCAGCAGGTAGAATCCAACGTGGCAAGTGTGTTATTTCTGTGACTGTCAAACCATCGAGCAAATAAAAGATCTGAAGAGCACCACCAATTTGGATTAAATAGTAATAAACCTGAGACTTTTTTTTTCCTTTTTACTGTGCTACACAATAACAGTGGTGAAGTACTGTATCTTCTGGCCTGAAATTTTCCATCATTTTGAGAGTGCCTTTTTGTACTTGAAACGTAGAATCCACTTGAACAAGTGCAGTTGCTCCAGAGATGCAATTGCTATAGTTCCAACAAAATAATAAGAACTAGAGGAAGCACTGAGCTCTTCAGGCTTATCTTGGCCTGCTTTTAGCATAGGAAAAAACAATATTGCATGTGCAGCCACCTCCAGAGGATAATATATCCCCTCCTAAGATAAGTATCTAAGATAGATATGAGAGAGGAAATGCCTTCTGGAGTTGCTTGCCTCTCCCCAACAGACAACGGAGAAACACCAGATGAATCCTACCTTTATTATAAAGATCTGTGGAGTAAAATATTCAAAGTAACGAATTTAGAACACAGATAAAGAATCCAGTTAAAAAAAAAAAAAAAAAAGAAAAAAAAAAGAAAAAGAAAAAGAAAAAAAAAAAAAGAAAAAAAAAAGAAAAAGAAAAAAAAAAGAAAAAGAAAAAGAAAAAGAAAAAGAAAAAGAAAAAGAAAAAGAAAAAGAAAAAGAAAGAAAAAAAGAAAAAGAAAAAGAAAAAGAAAAAGAAAAAGAAAAAGAAAAAGAAAAAGAAAAAGAAAAAGAAAAAAAAGAAAAAGAAAAAGAAAAAGAAAAAAAAAGAAAAAGAAAAAGAAAAAGAAAAAAAAAGAAAAAGAAAAAAAAGAAAAAGAAAAAGAAAAAGAAAAAGAAAAAGAAAAAGAAAAAGAAAAAGAAAAAGAAAAAGAAAAAGAAAAAGAAAAAGAAAAAGAAAAAGAAAAAGAAAAAGAAAAAGAAAAAAGAAAAAGAAAAAGAAAAAGAAAAAAGAAAAAGATAAGTTTTATTTTCAAGGAAAGAAATTAGTTTCCAAGTTTGCTCATCTCTCGTAAGAGAATGATCCTCTTTCCCTCCATACAACTACTTTTTTTAAAGTCTCTGTATAATTTAAACTATTCTTTCACTTTTTTATATATGTGCACGTCTGTACACACATACACCACACATGAAAAAAAAGACATCAGTTAATGACATAAAGCAAATTAACACTGAGATATAACAGCATGTTAATTCTTAGAATAATTAATACCATGTCTCACTAAGCCAGTGGCACCAATTATTCAAAATCAGTATTTTCATTTATCTAAATTATTATTTCCTTAATATTAGCATAGGAAACAACTACTTTTGATACCAAATCTATTCACTGCAGGAGTTGAGAAAATAATTTAGCAGAAAAAATTTGCCAAGAGAAATGCTTACCTAATTTATAGCCCAGATTACTTGCTACAAGCCACTGTAAAATGCATTTAATTCACATAAAATGCAGTCAGAAGACCTGATTATATAAAGCTGTAGAAAACAGTATAATAGAAAGGGAAATAAAATGAGATGAAAGACAAGAGGAAGTGTTACATGTTTTTAAGAAAAACAGACATTGAAAGCATCACAGAAGGGTGATACTTTTTAAGTGATATTACTTAAAAGATTAAGTTGCTTTTGTCAAAAGCAAATCTGCAAAAGACATTCCTTAATGTTCTGAGGATTTTATGCTGGTTTATTCCAACTTTGCTAATTTTCTGGTAAAGAAGGGTATCCAATACTATTTCAGTGTAACCAGAGAGTCTGAAAAGGTGAACAGTTTACAAACTCAAAAAGCATGCCTGATCTCCCTGTAAAAGTCTGCACTGATTCTAATCTCAGTGAGTTCTATCCAAGCTAACAAATTGCCAACATCTACACGGCTTTATTTACAACAGTAAAAGGAAAACAAAAAAATCTTATCTAGATTTTTGAATACATTCACTCAGATTTAATATAGAACTCATCTAAAGGCAATGACTGCAGAATTGATCTGTAGATGCCTGCTGCAACAGCATGAATTAAACTTAGGAATCTCCTTCTTCCCTTTCTCAAGTACTTCATTAGTCCTTTCAAAAGCCTAGATATTGTTTCCCTGAGCTATGTAAATTGCTTTTCAGTAGCTTGCCTTTTCTATCAGTTTCCTCACTCCCCCATTTCTTCTATTGCTGATGCTGGCTAGAGAATAATCAAAGTCAGAGGAGGTATTTTGTAAGCATCTGATCACTTGGAAGTCTTACAGTGATTCTTACATATTTTCTACATGTGTTTTGTGAAGTTACTGTTTGAATGAGTCTTAAAATGATTATGCTTAATTCGGGCACCTGTCCTTATGATATTATGCAAATTATATGATGAAATTGGTATATATTCATTAAATAATTTAAAAAGAACAATTAATTCATACCTCATAGCAAAGGTAATTTTCAGCTGAATATATTCAATGGTTTCAGCAGTGACTTGCTGAAGAGGTTGCCGAAGAGGTTACCAAAGAGGTCCCACTGGCAAATACACAACTGAGAGTACATTAGGGGGAGTGCTGACATGGCTGATGGCAGAGTCTCTAGCTGGAAAGACCTTTTAATTCATGACATTCACCAGGTGCCAAGGGGGAGTTGTGACACAGAATAACCCCCAGCGTGAGTAGGGAGTGAGGGGATGGGCATCCACCCCTTGACAAGGGCAGAGCTGTGACTGCCATCAACAGGATGGGCAACGGTCCTGCCTGGAGCAGAAGAAGCCCTCTTACAGCCAATGTGTCCCTGGGTTTTGTACATACTCATGTGTATTCTAATTATTTAGATTATTTCGGGGAGAGGCTGGGGGGAAGGGGGGGAGAGGGAGGCTGTTAAATAGTTACAACAGCCTGCATTCCTCCCCCACAGTTGGGGCCACATACCTTTTAAATATCTTAATTACTCCAGAATTATGCTCATATAAAAATCTAGTTCCAACATATATATTTATGTAACATAAACCTCCAAAAGCTCCAAAATTATAAGCATTAAGAAAGGAACTTTGCCAGCTAACTACGAAAGAATAAAGAGAAAAAAAGAATACTAATTACTCTAAGCAGCATACTTTTTAATTATTATCATTATTTCAGAAGTCCCTACTGAATCTTTTCTGTGAGAAACTCTGGGAGTTACGAAATTCTGGCTTCTTAGGGATACAATAAGCATCACCCAGCTCCAGCACCCAATGTCCAACAAAGAGGAGATGGATATATTTAATTATTCTTAAGAAGAAACAAAGTTTCATTTTCTACATTTTCTAGGCACATTTTTGGGTGATTAATCCTACATAACTTTAAGGTCTTCAATTTTCATAATAAGTATTTAGCATATTTTTCTCAAGCTAGGTATTCAGAATTAAAACTGTGTAATTAATTACGCTGCAAACCAGGCTGCTGCAGGTCAGAAGTTAAGCAGGCAGGAGAGGCAACACCCTATGCAGTGATGCCACGTGCCTCCTGCTGCCAGCCCAGCTACCCAGAGAAACATGAAAGGAGAACACTGGCAGCAGATTTGCTTAACACTTACCGAGACTGAAGTAAGCAAAATTCTGAAGTGAGCGATCAAAATATAGCAACCTTTGGGTCCTACATCAGCTTTCCCAAAACTCATCTGTTGCCACCAGCCAAGTAGAATCCAAGAGAAGTGGTGAGGACACAAGTGTTGACATCTCCTGGCCTCCAGGCTTGCACAGAAGTGATGCTGGCCAGATCACCTGGACATATATTTCAGTGCTGTGAGCATGCCAGTGTGAAAACACAAATGGGTAAAATCAACTCAATTAGAGATCATCCAAAGTAAAGTCCTCTCCATTCAAAAAGATCTGACTGAAGCAGTTGCATTAATTTCCTGTAGCTCAACAGGCTTTAACTTTGAGGGAAGGAGTTGCGGTTACTCAGGCACCAAAGGCAGTTGATCACTGATAAGACACTCCTAGATTGCACACCATTTAAACTGTTCCAGCTTTCCAGGATCTTACTCTACCAAACTGATAATGGGTTTGGATAGTTCTGTACTGCACCTTGGTCTTTCATTGGAAACTTTACCTTTATAACAGGAAAATAAAAAACCCAAACAGATCTGAAGTAATAGCAGTATATTCCTATATTGCTAGTTGTTAATGAGCAAAAAACCCTAGATTAATATCCTAAGGACAGATCCAAATAATCAGTTTACTGATATTTGCATGTGGTTTTGATTTTTTTTTTTACCCTAATAAAGCTAGCAAGCCCTTAGTCTTTTGTAGAAAATGGCTGCCATTGCTTTTCTACGGCAGCACAGTAGAAAGGCTAAAAATAAAATATTAATTTGTTGAATATATTTTTAAGTAAGTTTGCTTTAAGCCCAGTGCTTTCTTTAAGAGTCTGGTGCAGTTAAAGTGTATAGAATTTAAACACAGCACTAGCATTACCACAGAGCCTCTTCTCATTCCAAGCATTTACTATTCTTAAAAAAACGTAAAAAGCCCACAGTTAATTACTTGGCACAAATAATTTATGAATTCAGAAGAAAACTATGCATCAATTCAAACCTATAGGAAGTTAAAATATTTTCCTGTCTCCATTCAGATAAAGAAACTGTTTGCAGCAGTTCATTTAAAGCCAAATCCTACCACACTCAGGTTGGAAGGATGCTGTTTAAGAGGAAATAAAATGACGCACTGATCCATTGATAGGCACATCAATCAGGACACGCTGATAGAGAATCATTAGTCAAGATTCCCTACTAATAGAAAATCATTAGTATATAGCACATCAGCAGTAATGCCTCTCAGGCTAGTCAGACTTCTATTAACCAATACCTGACTTTGAGGCTAGTTTCTCTGTAGCTTTTGAAGCTTCTAGGGTATAATTTATTCAAGACTTTTGACATAGTGCAATCCTTCTGGATCACAGTATCAGCCCAAAAATAAAGTACACAGAAGTGTGTAGAAATGTGAGTAAAAGGGCAAAGGGGAGTCCTTATTTTATTTGCATGTACCAAGGCAGCATTAAAAACCTAGTTTAAATTCATCTAAACCAGAAATTTTCAAGACAAACACTAACGGTTATTCCTTTGTTTCTGTTCATTAGCTGCAGGCAATCCGGTTCAGGATACATCTCAGTAGAACTGTGATTACTTCCATAAATAATGCATGCTTCATTTTGATTCTCTCAGTGTACCTGCTATGCCATTTATTCCAGCATCCACATGAAGCCTGTGATATGTTTGGACAGCCCAGCTAGCCAGTGGCATGGTAAGATGGACCCAGATTCACAGAATGCATCTGAATGAGCTCTGATGAACCATGGCTGTAAGAAAAACCAGTGGCTGTCTAGAGAACCCTGAATTTCCACAGTAAGGAGAAAGCAATAGAAATAACAAAACCTGATTGTTTTTAATACTTATTAATGATGCTTTACAGTTAAAATGGAGCCCTTCAGTTACAACACTCTCTGTAAACTGCAAGGAGGCATTATCACAGCCTGAACCAAGAGTTCAGAAGCAGAAGTACCCAAAACACAAGTTCATTACTAAGTGTTGGTATAGGAGGTTTCAGTATATAGTTTTTGACAGATTGTTTTGAGCTGAGAAAGTGAGGTCCAGGCTAGACTTCCTCCATGTTTTCTTCCTGTTGACTTTGTTTGTTTGTGTGGGTTTTTTTTTTATTCAGGTAACAGAATCGTAACACTAACCTAGCAGTTGCTGATATTGTTACTTCAACTTAAATTAGAATCATAGAATCATAGAATAGTTAGGGTTGGAAAGGACCTTAAGATCATCTAGTTCCAACCCCCCTGGGCAACTGTTCCAACTCCCATGGGCAGGGACACCCCACACTAAACCATGTCACCCAAGGCCTCATCCAACCTGGCCTTGAACACCGCCAAGGATGGAGCATTCACAACCTCCCTGGGCAACCCATTCCAGTGCCTCACCACCCTCTCAGTAAAGAATTTCTTCCTTATATCCAATCTAAACTTCCCCTGTTTAAGTTTGAACCCGTTGCCCCTTGTCCTGTCACTACAGTCCCTGATGAATAGTCCATCCCCAGCATCCTTGTAGGCCCCCTTCAGATACTGGAAGGCTGCTATGAGGTCTCCACGCAGCCTTCTCTTCTCGAGGCTGAACAGACCCAACTTTCTCAGCCTATCTTCAAGCACTCAGAAAATACAGCTGGCAAGTATTAGGATTTTGGGATAGATACCTGCTACAGTTTTTTATTGAACTTCCTAGGCTTATTTTCAGTGTGCCTTCCAAGTAAGTTGATGCAATTTTGTACTAAGAGTTATAACTTAACATACAGTCTGAACCACTTATCTTGTTTGTAGATGTCCTGACCTTTAATGTTTTATATATTCTCTTTTTAATTGTCATAAATGTCTCTTAGACTGCACCTGGCTTCTGTTTGTTGTTTTTTTATCATCCTGTGCTGACTTTACATATTCAGTATCTTTAAAAGAATCCTTTCAGTATTAGAATACCAAATGAATTTTCTCAACATATATGAAACAGTTTAGGTTTTCTACTTTTTATCATTGTTGTTTGAATTCCAGCCACAAAAAACTGCCGAAGTTTGTATCAGCTGGAACACGTAAGTTCTTCCTACATCCCACCATCTCCTCTAAAAGCTTAACTTCATCATACTAAAATATCTTTCTATAGCAGGCTTTCTTGGTCTAGGTAATGGAGTATAGGATTTAGGAACAAACTAGAACTATTATTATCATTTTACAGACTCTAAACGTATATGACTGTTTTGAGAAACAAGGGTAGAAAATCTTCTGGGTTTCACATCGCACATGGTGACATTCAGTTTACCCCTAATGTCCACCTTAGCTTTCATCTGGTTAGAAAAAAGCAGTGGGGTAACTCACTGGGCTTTTGAGAATCTACATGATCTCTGAGTGCATATCATAATGAGAAAGGGAGGAAGACATCCTTTCACACATATGTGCTCTTTTCTTGAAGAGTTTGATTGCAAAGAGGAACGAATCTTACAAATAAGACTGCCAAAGCAAGCAGTGGGGGCTTGTTGTTGCTGCTGGGTATTTTTGGGCTGTGCTGTTTTTTGGGGGGGTTTTGGTTTGGATTTTTTTTGTTGGTTTGTTTTTCAATCAGGGCAACATAGAGTGGCGTTTCTTAAACAATTTAAGATATCATCACAGGTAATTTTTTATTAGTTTGGCCACAAAGGAAACTCTGCGGACTGGATTCTGTTGTCATGTTGGTGGACAGAGAAAATAATTGCCGTAAAATGTGGTATAGCAGACCTCTGCAAAAGGAGACAAAATCCTGCAGTGTTTACAGATGTGGGATAGACATCCTACTCTCTGTTTAAAGAAGTTAGTTCTTTCAACAGACCTGTTACAAAGCCCTCATTTGATCATGAATCAGTGAACATTCAGGATGCAAAAACAGGCTCAAAAATGTATGGCACATTGATGATAAGGAAGAGAAGAAAAGGTCAAGTTTTTGAAGCAAATTGGCTAATTCAGCAAATAAAAAAGCTGGGTTAGGGAACAATGCAGAACTCAATGAATACCTAGGGAATTGCCTCAATGAATTAACAGGTGCTAGATAACCCAAACAATATCTTTACCTCTTCCCCTCCTCTCTCTCCCAATAATTTGCCAGTGGAAACAAGTGAGGTGATGTCTTCTTTGCTATTTATTTGACTCCCTGGTTTCAAACTTGTATGGTTAACATCTGGGAGATGTACCATTTGAAGTGCAAAGCCAGCTGAAATTGGTAACATAGACAAGCAGAAGATGCCCTCCAAAAGATGCAAAAGATACGCTATATGTCTGTCCATTTCACTGTGTAATTACCTACTTCCACCAAAAATAATAGTAACCAGTTTTGCTGGTAAAATATCTCTATCAGTTTATATGGAATATTTAAACAGATCTTTTCCATTATCAAGCGCAAACACACCTCAGGAAACTGTACTGCCTCTGTCTTACCTCATTATAATACTTCAGCATGTCACAAGATTGGCTTTGACTAATGCCATTAATTTGCCTCTTCTATTCTGAATGCTTGCATTTCTCTACTTTTCTAACTTGAACCCTAGCCACAGACTTAAGGTAATAGACATACACAGACTTTAACAATGGCTAAGCAACTATTTCAGAAAATGCAGCACCATTCACAAACTTTGACAGAAGAGCCATATCAAAACACTTAAGGAGCAGATCAAGACAGTGGGGATTTTAACATCAAATGCTTAACCTGATATTTGGACAGGAGACTGGGCTGCTATTTCTGTTGTGTTAAAGAGCAGTCAGTGGAACATTTTGATATCCAAATTTGGTTTGTCAATGCATTTAGCCAAATGAACCAGTGCTTTGGAACTCATTATTGCGTGTCTGGACACTGTAAATCAGAAGTGATAGCTCAGTTATATTATGAGGAGCCTTGCTTTTAATGTTATTGTTTATACAATACTTAACATTGCTCACAGATACTATAATCAGCTTAACTGCAGGCACAAAACACAGAAGCAGTGCAAAAATAAAACTGAAAGCTTCCTTCTAGAGTATTTTCACTAATTTATTTTTCCCTGTGTTTTGAATTATATTTGTAACAGTTATAGTTATTTTGTTCTTGAATGCATTGTGGTATGTGTCATACCAAAAAGAACATTTGGCTGGAATCTATTTTCAACTAAGATACTCCGCATTGAGGTAAAGATGCTTTCAAGCAGAAAGAAATGACAGCATTTCAAGCTATGTATCAGGATGTTTGCACGGCTCTAAAATTATCGAAAAAAAGAATTTTTGTTTTTTTTTTTTTTTTAAGTTTTAAAACATCCTCAAACAGTTTAAGATAAAGAACTGGTCAGTTTTTTTTTTTTTAATTTATTCAGTAAATTTACATATGAAAACAATGAGAACAACATCTAACTCAGGTCACTGCAAATTTGTAGTTCCTTCTCTCAAGTCAGTATTTAAAAGATACGCAAAGGCACAACACTTACCATGGACAAGGAAGTATATATCATGTTTCAGATGACTGTAAATCATCCAATGGGTAGCCCATTATACAATACGCTGATGAAAGATTTGGCCATAACCGTCAAGATCTTAAAAACAACAAAACACACAAAAGATGATCAGACACTGAAATAGTGAAAACTGAGCGTTCCTTATTTAAAATACATTTGACTGCTCTTTAAAGCATACTTTTAAAAAGACAAAAACATACTTAGAAAAGATCCTGTTACACACCACCTCCATTCAGCAAAAGCTTCTTGCACAACCACTGCAATGTATCTTGCTCGGATACTTAATTTGCAGATATTTTGCAGGTTTTTTGTCTTTCAGCTGACTTTTCAGCATTCAGACCCTTTATTCCCTGTTGTTTGACAAGTCTTATCCATCAGCATTTTACTCAAAATGTTTTCAAGCTCTATTTTATTTTCCTTTTTTTTTTTTTTTTTTAAATCCACAGTCCAAAATTAGGTACAAAGCTGGGTGACAGGGAAGAACGCAGCATGTACGCAGTGCACACATCGGCGGGCGGGTGAAAACACCAACACCTCTAAGACAAGGTACACCGCTTGACTTGGGTTAGAAGTGCACAGAGAACAAGGAACACTCATTGTCCCATCAACAGCAACATATTCCTGTTAATTCTTTGTTTCTATTTCACTGAACACAAAGATCAGAGTGATACAAAGATCATCAGAGGATCTACTCTCAAAGTCTAATTTTCAGACCCAGATGACGGGCAGAAAAGCAAGAGAGGCAGGCTCCAGGTCAAGCAACTGTATAGCACTGAGGTAAAAGTTGAGCTAAAATTCATCTTCATTCACTGAATAAAAATAGAGCTTTTTGGAAAAAAAAAATAAAATTACAGAACCATTCTTTCATCATTCCTCCAAATTCCCATAAGGGGCAGCAACTTACACTCTATCTCAAACTGAAAATTTGACAAATTTGGGTTTGAGGGGTTTTGTTTGGTTGGTTGGTTTGGGGTTTTTTTCTCAAAGCAAAAATGGATGAGAGCATTCTACCACCCTTGAAGCATCCCATTTCAATAGTTTCAGATTTAAATATTTCCTCTTAAGAGAAGCTTTTTTATTAGTTTTATTTAAAGTCAAATCTTAGATTAAAATAAAGTCAACACTAAAGTGAAAATGTGATTCCAGCACAGCTTCCATTGAACATTTTTAAATTGACTGGTTCCAAACCACAATTTTCAGATACAGAATGAAATTTCAATGATCTCTCTGAACTGGGTTTAACATTTTCCATAGAACTGTGCAGATCTTAAAAACAAATTTTCTTTTCACCTTAAATGAGAAAAGCTTAGGTAAAATTAATATCATTTTCTGACTATTTTGCACAGATTATTTTTGTCTGCATCATGCTTTTCTCTCTCACCCCTTCTGCTGAAATTCTACATCTAAATTCTGTTAGTAGCTTAAAGGCAGCTACATGACCCATCCAAACACTTCAGCTTTCTGTTCTTTCTTCTCCAAAAAAAAAAAAAAAAAAAAAAAAAAGAAATTAGAAATGCTGAATTACAGGCCCAGTCAAGTAATACGTAAATTTGTGAAAACTAGATGGACAGCAGATTCATTGTACAAGGGAAAAAAATTCTTCATTGTCCAAAATATCAGAATACTTTTAGTATGGTAGAGACCTACATGAAAGTCAAACCAAATATGCTTATGAAAAGGCATTCTATTCACATACGGTAGCTTTTGATGTGCAGGTTCTTCTAAATACTTTTCTGTATTCATTTCCCAATGCTGTTTTAAAGGACAAGGACAAAATTACCTATTTTCAAGTATGATCAGGCTTTATTCAGAAAAATCAGCAACTTTAAGCAGATCACAGTGACAATATAATTTCTGAATAACTATACCCTTGTTTAAATAATTACCCTGTCTTAACTTGAGGTAAACTCGCAGTTAAAGTAAACTTGATTTTATATGTCTGTGGACTAGTTACAGACACATGATCAATCGCTGCGTTTCAAATGTAAGAGAAGTGACTTACTGCTGTGAACTGCAACGTTACTAAAACATTTTAACAGAAGATCCTGACCATCATTTAATCACACAATTGAGAGCTTTATCCCGCAGGACTAGATTCCCAAGCTGCTCTTAAAGATGCTTTAGTGACCAACTTGAAAGGCTAGAAATGGTGTTTACACATTCTGCTGACAGCCTTAATCCTTCAAGCAGACATCTGCAGAGCCAAAACAATACAAGTTTTGGCCTTCCTTGGTATTTTGACTGTCCATAAAACCAAAAGCCATAAAAACACTTCTATGTTTTCAAATACTTTAACAATACAAAGAAAAATAAACCTTGCATGGATTAACGCTGTATTTCTTTTTTTTTTTTTTTTTGAGTACACACAAACCCAATGAGTTATTATTCACAATACAGAGGCTTTTTAAGGACATTACTAAATATCAGCGAAAGTTATAAAACATCTGAAATGCAATCAACTAAAAATCTCCTTATTCTAGCTAGGGTATTGATCTGTTCCCAGCACTTAAGTGGCACAGGTAGACAGTACGAGTTTATTTGTGACTTCACTGAACACAAAACATCTGGTTGAAATTAGTCACACATACAGCTACACGAAAAATAGCAGTCTCTGTGCATCAGCATTATATAGGTATGGCATATCCCTGCAGCCAGGCACTGCAAGGAAAGCAGTGCCCAACACAAGTACAGGGATTGGCACCAGTTACCACCTCCAGCACAAAGGGCAGCCTGCACCAAGAGCAGAGGTTCTAAGGTCAGTAGAATACAAAAATACTCAGATGGTCTCCGAGAATGAAATAAAGATTTTTCCCTGGATTCATGCCTCAGACATGTGGAGACAGTTTTAGACTGTATGTGTGTCTCTGCCATCTCCACAGAAACCTTTCTAAATAAGGGCAATTTTATGACTGTCCTATGCAGCTACATAAGTATCCAGATGGAACATGAATTTGCAATTGATTTCATTAATTAGAAAACTTGCTTTGAAGGAAGTGAACACTATTGACAAAAGTAGTTTGCAAGCATTGTTCTCTACTGAAATCTAAGCAGTCATTTCAATAAAGGCAAAAGGTTTTTTTCCCAACAAGCAACCTGCATTGAAAACTAATTAGAAACCACAGGTATTTTGTGTCTATTTCACAATCAATGAAAGGCTAATCTCAAGTAGCTCATTGCAAATGGCTCAGCTTGTATAGACAACATCCATGAGTCATTCACACACCCTTTACAGTCAGTTATCCAAGCCTGTTCCAGAGATGCTCACCTGCAAGGGCAGTCATTCATGCAGTGATTGCTTCTCATACTCTGTTTTCCTCCCTCTGAGCCAAAACACATATTTAGTATTGGATATGTGTTTACTTGTTGGATACATCAATTTTCACTCAAGACATATCACAGAGGAGAGCATTTTGTGTACCTGTAACCTCTAATTCTAAATGTAATTCTTGACCTTCGTTCTTTCTGGTTTTTAAATTGGCCAAACCCATGATTACTACCTGGTATAATGTAAATAAAAATGTAAAAACCAAACAGTGCTGCCAGCTACACACTGCAAATCAGGACAGACACACTGTATAAATGCATAAAAGAGCCTTGATGATAAAACACTCAATGCACAGCTTGTTTTAAATCATTGACTATGTTCAAATTGCTATTTATACATTTTTGTTTATTTAAATGAAACCCTCTCATTAGGTTTGGTTATGGTAGCATTTGCATCAATGACATGCTAAATGCCAATTATTATTATAACACAATGAAGAATAACAATATATTAATTGTTTACTGCAGGAAGAGAAACTGGATGCATTTATCTCCTTATAACGAACAAAACTGGATCATATCCAAATGACTGAACATGCTGACCCTGGCAACAACTGTAACTGTTGTTTTAATCAAACTTTGTTTAATGTTTTGAATATGCAATATTTAAAAACTATGGAGTAGCATATTATTGCTTGAAACCCACATGTTTGTTTTAACAGTGAGACCTTATAACCACAATGTCTAATGAGTACTGACAAAGTCCTTTTTGGTCCTTACACAAACTCTACCACCCACTGACCTATTTTCAAAGTGTAACCAATTTTGCTTATGCTTACAGAAGGAAAAAAAAAAAAAAAAAGTACTACTGAGAGGCCAAGAACAAGATTTTCCATTAAAATATTCTTTTCCAAAAATAAAAAAGATATCAAAAAATAAATGTAATTAAGCTGCATTCAGAGCACAGTTAATTAAAAATGCATCTGGCAGCATGCACTGTTAAAAAAAAAATAATCTGAATTTTCACAAAATATTGGCTGTTATTAACTTTTCAAACAACAGATTTTCAGTCTGAGGAAAGAAGGATTGTTTACCTGGGATCTTTGAATAGTGAAAACTGCTTGGAGTAATTGGAACTGTTAAACATAATTTACACTTCTCTTCCATCTTTCTTTGCCTTTTTTCCTCCATAAGGATCTCTCACCTTACTACATCCTCATTCAGTATTTTAAATGAATTTAAATTATTTGCCTCAATACTTCAATGCTGTGATTTTTATGAAGTAATTTATGGCTATTGGAATTTTAAAATAAAATTTTTAGTAATGAATTAATGAACAGTTTCAATTTGGTTTTGAAATTTAGGTAGGACTCCACGTAGGCACTAGTGGTATCTATTTCTTTTGAGTATTTTTAGAAGTACTTGGATGAACATTTTGCCCTCCATTTCCCATTCAAACCACATTCTTCATTTAGGCTACTTCAGATCCACATGAAGACTCACAGTGCTATGCAATATTTATCAGGAGCTTTTATTAAGTCTTTTGTGGGAAAAATACCCATTTTGCTGCTATAAGGGAACAGGACAGAGGAATCGACATGTAAGTTTATATCAACAGGCTCTGAATATCACTTCTTATATGCATGGTATGCACTTAATACCATCTGAGTACAATTTAAAATGCTGTGTAATTTCAAAAAGACTTTTCTCCTAAATCAGTCCACAAACTCCCTTTGTCACTCACTTTCTTCCATTAGCAGGACATCAGGTGAAGAAATAAGGCTAATGTATTTCCTGTGAGAGCTCTGTTCTGCACAAATTTGTAATGAAAATGTGACATTTGTTTTCCAACACTGCTGGTGCATGTTCTTTCTATGACGCAAAATTAACTTTCATGGCAGTATACAGTCTCTAACAGATTCTTGACCAATGGACACCATGCAAAACTGTTCTCTACCCCTGTCAACAACTTATTTCGTCTTTTTCCACTAGAGAAGCAGCTTTATATTTCTTTTTCACCTTGAAGAAAATGGCTGACTCACCAGAATATTTTTACCATATCAGTAACAAAAAAGGAGAAGTCACATGCAAAAATACTGCTTTTCACTCACATCAACACTGTGAACAGTTACTGATATTGCTTGGCAAAGCAAGTATTTATATCTTCATATTCTATAAACCAAATAGTATTTTGGGAAACTACATAAATTTGTGAGCAGCCTGTTGTGCTACACAGCAGTAAAAATTAAACCCAGCTTTGTTTTGTAGTTATTTTACCACCTTCTGTCTGTACGATGTATGAACAAAGTCAGAACTGATGCACTGAGCATCGTTCTTTGAGCATATTGCTTTCTAGCAATAACAGTTCATTTAAAAAAACAAACCAAAAAAACCCCAATCCAAAGCAACAAAAAAACCCAACAGCAACAAAAAACCCCCACACCCCAATATCAAAAGAAAATCCAGAAAAGAATCCTTACCCAGGATTCTGTGGTATTGGAGAGCAGCACATGGTTTCCTTGGTCAACTTACCAGCAGCACTGCAGTTGTGCTTAGCATGTGCATCTAGAACTAATCTTTTAATGAACTAGTATTAATTAACAACAAACCACTAAATATTCCAGCCATATAACTACTTGTGGAAAGAATACCACCTATATTACATTGTAATAAAATCTGCCTAGGGAGAAATGAGGCTGTTTTTAACATCATCGTGTCATTCATCCTCCTCTTCACTGTTATGTAGGACACCTAGCTTTGTGCAGCAAATACCCACTATACACACTGATTAGGATTACAAAATATGAAAACATTCCTTGTTTCTTGGAAGCAAAGAAAAAACTTAAGATATAGGGGAAAGAAAGCAGCTATTTCAGAGTCCATGGATTATAGGATGAAGTCTCATTATATAAGATAATTTAAGCAGTCAGTAATTGACCATTATGCACTGCAAAAATTTACGTTAATCATGACCTTATAAATAAAACTGTTCAACTGCCTCTCCATTCTCCATTCATGGTTTTTGTATTAGTTGCACCGGTTGTCTTCACCTGGCAACTTTTGATGTCATATGTTTGTCTAGGGTTCATTAGCTGCAATTCCCTTATGGTCATGTATATGTCTGCTCTACAGATTTCCTTTGGGGCCCCAGATCTTGCTCAGTGCTTTCTTCTACAGATGCAGGTGTGAAATGCTGACTCCTCAACACACACCCCAATAAATACAGCAAGAAGGAAAAAAAAAGTTGCACTTCACAGAACTGGTTGGGAAGAAGTTGGAAAGTGTCAATACTGTACCTCACCTACCTTGTACATGAATGAGTTACTCAACATTTGAAGTGCTTCTTTCCCCTGAAGGTTGCTAGTGATGCTCTAAGCAATTCACAGGCCTCCCATTTACACCAGCAGGTTTGGGGAGAGGGAAGGTTAGAACCTCAAATCAAGGAATGCAGGAAACAGGAAAATCACTCCCTGACACTTGGCAAAGGGAGCCAGCTGGCCCATTTGTCAAAGTTTTTTCCTCTGAAGGATCAAAAAAATAATGGAGACACGAGAGGCAGAGTCAGCAAATTTTCTTCGCATTACTAGAAGAATTGTACTGAAAGTAGCATCCTGAAAGCAGGAGGAAAACCACAAGAGATAGGAAGAGGGTAGAGTTAGAAAGTTTCATTACATTTATTTCTCTGTGAAAATACTGTACAGCAAAATCAGTAAGGAAAAAGTAATTTTGCTACAAAAGATGAGACATACAAATTTTAAAAGGCTTTGAGGTAACAGAATATCCATCAGTTCACAATACAAGCAGGCCTTTAAATTGCTGAGCAAGTTAGTTCAACAGATGTCTTTTGTTATTAAGGCATAAGTACATATTGTACAAACGCCAGATAGTCAACTTATATTACTGATTGGGTGATAAAACCCAATGTTTAAAGCCATAGTTCTATCATTGTTTTAAGCTTAATTCCTATTGTAACTTAACCCCAGGCAACAACAAAAAAAAAAGTTTAAAAAAAAAATCATCAGGATGCTGTTAGGCAAATCTGAGTGTTCTTATTCTACATTACTCTTGCTCTGTGCTATTATAGTGTCTAGGAAGGTCCTTTTGGGGGGGAAATGAGAAGAGACAGACAGTATTTTTTCTGCTAATAAGATATAAACAAATAAGATAAAGAATTCTGATACTAAAAGGATGTACTGTACTTTGCTATGTGGTAGCTTTATTAGTAGTAATTATGAGAATAAGTTACACACAAAAATCATTAAAGAGAGATTAAAGGCTTATGCTAAGCCTATAAAGGATATGACCTGAAGACTAACCTTCAGATATTAAAACAAGCTTACAAGTGGCAAGCAAGAACATGCTATAAATGGAGGGATAATCGCTTCATAAATTTTAGGTAGATGCCTGAAGAACCATACCATACTTGTTTCATCAGAATAGGAATTACTAATGCAAATGGAAAGAGAAATCATAGCTTTCAGTCTTCAGAGACTTCAGTAAAACACCTTCCTCTGAAACTATTCTTTATTCTGTACCTTTTCTGTAGATGAAACACATACAAATGCTTGCGCATAAGAGACAGCAATATTTATACTGTACATAAATAATAATTCCTTAACCTCACTTCTTAGTGGATTATAACTTTGCTAATTCAACTGATTGGGCCATAGGTATCCATGCCAATGGACTTTTTCTGCTTTCAAAGATCCAGAAAGAAATTCTTAGTCATTGCAAATTTATACTATGAAGAACCTCCAGAATATCCAGCCTAAATGCTGACGTTATTTCCTCACCTGCAGCACGTGGCCTACATGCTCAGAAACATCCCTGTGAGCACAGCAGCAAAGCCTTGCTCCGCCTGATATTGACAGGCTGACAGATATATATCTACATCAAGGAGATCAGGCAGGGTGTGAAGAAAGCTGTTTTAACACAGTGTTTGAATGGTAACCACCATTATGTTGTGCGACAAGCATGCTATGCTACTGTTTCTTCTGTACTTCAATAGGCAGCTATTGGAGAAGAGCCTAATGCTCTCACTTAGCAATTAACTCAGAGAGGAGAGTAATTTCAAGGCTGGTGACAGTTTAAAAGACAGGCTACTGTTCTTTTCCTACATTCTATTTCAAAATCCCATAATAAAACACTTAGAATAATTTAACAGAATATCAACAAAGAAAGATGCTTTCATTAAGACACAGTTCTATTCTGTGGTCACAACTTTATCCCTCCACCCTTATTATTCATGATCATTACCTCATACTACCCCACATGAACTTTAAAACTGTGTTTTATACAAAATAACAGGATCTTTTTCTGAACAAATCCTACAAGAGTACAAAACTTTGATCCTGTATTGGAACCAGTACCAAAAGAATAGGGTGGAGGAGGAGGGAAGAGCATTATGTAATTATGCTTATTTTACCCATGTGAAATACTAGAAATTGCTATGTTTCATTTTACAAATGCAATCTATTTATTCTCTCTCCCTCTCTTTTTTATCAGATTACATGTAAAAAGTGATTTCTGTTTGATTTTTAAAACTCAAAAATATTGTTTGAGACATGTTTTGCTCAGGAGACATCACTTCCACATAAAAGGTGCTTAACCATATTGCTGTACCAGTTCTAAGCTTTTTTAAAGTATTAGAGGATTTTGAAAAACTAGTCAGAGTTCTGCACACATTCAAAATAGATTCGTGTGTTTATGAAGAATAACAGAAGACGAGGGCACACGTTTGGGAGTATTTTTTTTCTTCATTTAGATTCATGTTATGTGGGTTTTGTCCTTAAGAAAGAGTAGAATTCTAGTTTTTAAAAAATCTGATAACTAAAACACCTTTTAAGAGTTTAATTTTCATTAGTATTTCATTAGTATTTTGCTACAACTGCTGTTTTTCTTGACTGAAAAATAATGTTCTTCCCAGAATATTATTTCTGTTTCTTCAGTTTCTTATACTTTGTGTCAGTTCCTTTTGCAACTTGCTTGAAAATAAAAAAATTCACATAAGTTACAGGAAATCCAGATTTCAAAGATTACTGTATTCCATATAGTACATCAATAGTGCAAGAACAAGATCATACAGAAGAAGGGCATTGAATTTAACCCTATTGTTCACTGTAAATAATTAGAAGGATACATCTGAAATTCCTATAAATCTCTTAAGTACTCACAGAACATCCATTACTATGGTATCAAAATCAAGTTTAGTAGCAAATTTTTGACATTTAAAGTAATAGAAATATCATATCAAGCTTTCAATCAAAATGTGCAATGCCTAGCAGTAAAACCACAGCACTGACCAAGTTCAAATCTTCTGTTTTCTCTATCCAAATCCTATTGGCATAAACTGTAAATGTGACAAAACTAGAGACAGAGAGGAAATGTAGATTACATTATGGAAAAATAAGTTTAAGGGCAGATTTTCCTGGCAGTGATCATGCCTTCACTAGACAATATTTTAGTTTAAAATCTGTAGTTCAGAATTGGGCAGATGAAAGTGTCTGACAGGCAAATAGAGTAAAATGAGTCCAAGCGATATGACTGCTAACTCAGAAGGGGTAATTTGGCTTAATTACCAAAAAAGCCCAAGGAGTCTTATATGGAAGAAAAATCAACATGTTAGATTTCTCATTTTCACCAATAACTTCATTGAACAACATACCAATTATACATAGAAAGACAGCGCTGAAGACTCTGCATTCCTTTCTAAAACCAACATTTCCTTTTAAAGCAAATCACCCATGAATGCCACGGTCAACAATCCTGAACAAAGCTGGTGAGGAAATAACATACCAAAACCATAACAACCCTAAGGTTACCCCTGACACTGGCTTCTGCAGGTAAGATACCTTGTGCAGGGAAGAAAAGGAAAAGCAGGAGGAAGACAATGTGGAGAAATGCTGATTACCTATGTGGAGTTTAGTTTCAATATATCCCAATGAAATCAGTAAAGATCAATACTATCGACACCTGTAACTGCAAGAGTACTTGGCACTTCTGACAGGATAGCATCTGAAACACACTGACTTTTCCCTCCAAGCAGAGTTAACCAGCAAGTCCTCAAACACCCTGATCACAGCAAACTGGTTTAGATGGTGACCGCAATAAGTCAACAAACATTACTAATCATCTCTTTCCAGGCAAAACAAACCATTTTTGTAACAAACTTTGTTTCTCCAGAAGCTGCTAACAGACAGCAATCGTAAATGTATGATTTTAATCTCATCTTGTGGAATTTGTGCTGAAGTTCACTTTACACATCCAGCCAAACTAAAGATTTTCTTGCCCAGTGACCTGAAAATATTTGATTCTCCCAAAGATGCTGAGATCTTCCTCTATAAACCAGAGCAAAGGCCACCAAAGTGAGACAGCTGAAGACTTCCTAGTAAGAAATACAGGCTTACAAATTTCATTTTATATAAAATACAAATTGCATAATAAGTTCTCCATATTCTATTTGTTTCTTCCAAGGCACAATTTATGCATGGATGGTTTGTTTGTTTTTCTTTCCTTTCATGCTTCTACTTTCCTTAGTTCTTTGTCACGCTTGAAATAGCTTTTCTGGCTTTTTGAATACACTCATTTCAGAGCATGTAGGAAAATAAGAGTACTGCACTGCCCAGAAAGGGGTCCAAAGAGTCAGTTTGGACTGTCAGTTCCAACAGTGGCCAAAAGCAAATACCCAGGCAGTAATGTAAGTGATCTCTAACCAAAAAAAAAGGGCTCCAAGCAAATGTCCTGCAGCAGCAAAGCAACAGATGGAAATTGGGAAGAAGTATGACTGACTGGCAGTGTCAGATGGCAGAAATGTGTATGTATTCATGTCTGGAAAGCTTCTTTCAGCTCTTCCATCTTAACATTCCAAGGCTCTCAAAGCATTTTAAAAGTAAAATAAGCACAGTAACATTTTTAAAATCTGAAAACTACAACAATATCAAGAACATCTTCAAACTTGTATCAACCCTACGGGATATTTGTTTTCCACCATTGGTAAGTGTTCAACTGACCTTTTCCTTTTCAAGATCTTGTGTGCAACCTGTACAGTGGCTCATTCTGCAAGAGATTAAGTACTATGTCATTGACATGACTCAGGAAAACAGTTAATTAGGCAGTTGTGTTACTGCTTGCAGGACTTCCTCTTAGACCTCCCCATGTGCTACTGAATACACAGCTTACTACAGCAGCATCATGTGTATGTGGCCCTGAAATATGCAGAAAACATTACAGAAATACAAACAAGTAATGCCAAATCACCAGCTGGGATTCTCTAACCTCTGAAATTCATAGCGATCTCCCTGATTTTAAAGAGCTGATACCTCCTTAAACACAGGGACCTTAAAGATAAGCATTCTGAAGGAAGGCAACAGAAAATGTGAGGATAAAAAGGGGCAGGAGCAACTATGTGGCAAGAGGGGAGGAGAGCTACATGTGAAAGGTCATGAACAATATCTAATCAGATTTTACCTGAGCTGTTATCTCAGCAGCTCTCTGAATTAAAGAGAGTACAAATCAGTGCACACTTCAGGATGAAGGGGAGGAGGCTGCTGTTCAGCAGATACCCACACACCAACTGAATGTGAAGAAGTCTCTATTTGATACGAAGAGAGAAATTATCGCCTTGTCCCCCTGTTTACAACTGCTCTAAACAAGAACAAGAAACACAGCACCTACGATGGAAGGCAGAACTGACTTAAAGCTCTTGAGATCAACAGCATGGTCCTTGTATGGTATTTACAGGGGAATGCTTGCCAAGACATTGACTTCTGACAAAGCCAAAAGTGTGTGAATCAGTGATGTTCAGCATAATCCCCTCACAAAATCTGATGGTGAGTCACCAGGCACAAATAACTTCCTGCTCGGTTTGCAAACAAGAAGGCGGCAGGAAAGGGATGAATGAATGAATAAATGGTTTGTGTATTTCTTTTTTCTGAAATGCAGGCTCTAAAGAGGATACAGGAGGAGAGAAGGCAGGAGTGGCACAAGCACAGTGGTTGAATGTGGACATCATGTATGGAAAAGGGTAAAGGCAAGGGTCACAGAGAAAAGAAACAAACTTAAGGTGTAGCTCCAGGCAGGAAGAATAATGACCTAAAGAGAAATTGATTGTGAGATATATTTTCAGCATAAGCATTGCTCATCATTCTTAGGCCTGAATGAGTAATGTCTGTCTTCTCCACTGTAGACGTTTTACAATCTTTCTTCCCCAAAAAGATTAGTACTCCCTAAAGTAGCTCTGTAGTGAGCACTGGAAAGACGTCTGTCTTCTTCAATTATTACAACTATTCAAGGTTTCCAGATAAAAGTATTTACATGACCCTGCATATTGTAAAGGGCTCTTCATGAAGTTATGGCTGGACAGACAACCAGTTGTACATACCCATATATCAGCAACAAAATGTCAACTGTGCTTCCTAAAGGCAGAGAGTCAAAGAGGTATATAAAATCATTTAAACTTTGATTTTGAGGTGTGAAAATGACCTAGCAGAAGTCATTTTCCAAAGCCACTTTCAGTGTAATGTGAGAAAGTCAGTATTTTAAAGGACGAATTTTCCTGATGAATACTTAAAAGGCAAAACTTTCCTTATAATTTGTGCCAGGTACGGAGCTGGCTGTACAATTTTCCCTGAAATCTGCTAAGATCTCACAGGTAGCTTACCTATTTTTCAGTTCATTGCTTGGCTAGAGATACCTAAATTAAATCTGGACATGTCACATCCTTGGAGTCACCTGTTTATCCCATGAGAGGGTCAGGAAGAGATCTGCTTTCAAAGACAGCAGTGTCAGCTGATGCCATTGTGATAATGGTACCAGACTGACTTTCATCAGGAAGATGATCCATTCCTTGCTTCAACATATCATTCCTGCAAGTTGAGAAAGCCCCTTACCTATTTCATACTCCACCTCTGAATAGGATTTAGGTGTGTGAGAGCTTACCATATTATAGAAATTCTATCAAAATCCCTGTTTAATCAGGCTGCACCTGGATTCAGATTCATCAGATCTCCCTAAAGGGATTCCTTTTTTTTTTTTTTTAACATGTATTTTGGCTTCTGAAAAAGATTGAAAATTTAAGTTAATATTTTTTAGTGTTTACTATTGCTTCCTGCTGTAAACATGATCAATTCTGAAGCACTTAAAATGATTTGGCATGTAGCCAAATAATGTAAAAAATTAAATTTTAGTTATATAATTTTCTTTTTTCATTGTCAAAATGCAAGTTTTCTCTGGTTTATGATTTTCTGGGAATGGCCAGTTTTACTAACCACAGATCTCTACAGAAAGCTCATTTGGCTATTTAGAATTCTCTTGTGTTCCATAAAAGGCAATTAAAATAAAACTTCATGGTAAGATGTCTTTATCTCATCAGATGCATGGATGATTCATTTCTGCTTTATTACTTTGATGTCCAACTGGAACAAACCAGGTTTAGGATAGCAGAAAAAACTAAAGGAAATGAACCAGAAAGGATGGGCAAAAGGTGAGAGAAAAGGAACCCAAAACTTTCCTCTCAGAAATGCAGATGTCTGTTAGGGCTACAGGAAGTCTTCACATCACCAACTTACCTTTAACTTTCATGTTTTTGTCAGAAAGCCACAGGGAAGAGTCCTCAGCTCCAGGGACAGAAAGCCAAGAAAACATACTGGAATGGAGCAGAGCACTTACAGTGCCTTCAGGTGCCTTTGCATAACCACAGCAAATTAGGCTGAAGGAGCTCAAGTCACAGTTAAGAATGTAAAGACAAAAACTAAGGGTAAAAATACTTACTTTGCAATCAAAACCAATTTGAGTTTGGAAAAAAAATTGTTCAGTAAATCTGTGTCTCTGCCTACCAAAGAAGAGAGACGTTCCACGGCATGTATATTCCCCCATATTTGTGCCACTAGTGATGTGCCATAAGTGATCTGAGAATCCAGAATTAATTGAAAAAAACCAAACAAACCACTTGTTAAAAAAGCACAGCCCCTGAGTCTCAAAAGAAAATTAAACCCTAAAGGTGTTTCTCATTTGCAAAAAATCCCACACACCATATTCATTGCTGCATTACCTGACCAGCATTTTTATTATTGCTTTGTACTCAGCTATTTGTAAAGCAGCAATTAAACACAGCGAATTAGTTTTCACTTATTCTTGAAAATATCTGGAGCTATCAGTAATGCTTGATGTACAGCTACAGTCAGCATACGAGGCAGGAGGTTCAGCCTTAACAACCACAGGATAACAGACAGAATTTTTTCTGTTTAATGCTGCATTTCCTATCTATTTGATTTTGAATCATCTTGCTTTGTAGAAAGCTTTTCTTCTTATCCCTGTCTATTTTCTCCCCATTTGCTACTCTCTGTAATACATTATAATTCTTTCTGCACAGATTTATGCCAGTAGACTTATCTCCATTCTGCAATATGAGAATATTAGTAACAGGAAAAGAACTTAAATTTGTCATAAATTTTCTAATACTGACAGGCATAAATCAAGCTACACCACAGCCATGAAAACTTCTTCTTTGAACCTTTTAACATTCAACAATGAGACACTGTCAATATCCCATAAAATAGAATTATTTGTTCCCTAGAAATTACAGCTTGAAATCAGAAAACAGGGTTTCTCTTTCTAAAAGGTTTATAAATTACATTGCACTTCCCGAAAATCTTCAGGAGTGACTCTCAGGGAATGAGGAAGAGCTATTACTTAACTTCCTTGAAATCTCCTTACCTACCGGTGGCAGAGGCAGAGATGCAGAGAGCTTCTTCTCTCACTCTGGTGATAATCACCTGGACTACACAAAGCCTTGCTGTAAGTTCTTCAGTACTTGTACTTTCTTGTCACAGTACATGCTACTAAGGCATGGAATAACCACAGAACTAAATACAGCGTGCAGCTTACACATAAAACACCATATTCCTCAGGATTACTAATTGTTACTGTACCACTCAGAACTGGTACATTTAGTTTAATGGGAGAGTGATATGTGGTAAAAGCATAAGAGGTCTTTTATTAGTGAAGAGATTCATAGGAGAAGAAAGCCCTACATGTCACTAATTCTCAAACCAAATCTTCAGATATGTGCACTAGGAACTTACTCTCTTTGTAGGAAAGAGCCTATCTTGGACCTTCAACACACATTTCAGTCCAGGTTTTGTGAACATAAACTGTGGTTCAGCAGCAGCAGCTCAGCAGGGGGAGAACCCAGTACCACTGCAAGTGATAGCAAGGTACCTGGCACCAAAAAGCATCCAAGGAGGAATCTTGTTTTGTCATGCCTTCCCCAGGACCATGCCCACAGCCACCAGGGGAGCTCTGCTCTGCCTTGGTTGTCCCAGATCTACAAGGCAGCTCTGGCATCATACCTACTCACCCCTGGCACCTCATTGCACAGCCAGGAGACTGCTCAGAATGTTTTGTCCTTGTCTTTAGACCTGAGGATCTAGGGAGAAGAGGAGGAAAGGTGCGTGAAGTGAGCAGATGCAAGCTAGGGTGACGCTTGTGTAGGTATCCTGAGGGGAGTCAGAAGCTAAGAACCTCTCCCCGGTCCTGCAGCATAGGGCTATGGCTGTGTTACTAACAAATACTCATGGTGGCCTTTGAAAAAAAGCCCTGAAGACAACGTCTGACAGGGGTCTGTAGGGGAACTGCTTTAGTAATAGCCACATGGTGCCCCTGTGATGCAGGAAAGGCCAGCTGGCCATATGGATGGGATATTACCACAAAATTCATTTATTAGAGCACTCTGATACACCGAGTCTATCGTGGGGAAAACAGAACCAACAAGCTGCAGACAAAAAGCAGCCAATTAGAAATAACTCAGAGGACACATCAGTCTAAACACATAAGCAAGATTAGCAAAGCCAATTTAAAAATATTTGCAAAACAGAGAGAAGCATGAGATGCTTACTGAAACAAAGGCTGCTGTCTCCCTTCTGACACAAGCCACAACAGGCAAAAGCCCTACAAACATACCCTAATAAACTAGCCATTGCTCAGAGACTTATTCATACGCTAGAAAATGCCACCACTCAACAGAGAGCAGCCAGGTTGGAACTGGAACAATGTCCTTAGTGTCACATTTCAGCTGTCAGTTTACAGCAACAGAAGCATAATGCATACACAGAGCACTGCTGCACAGACCATACCTGCCCTAACAAGGTGATCCTTACGTTGGACATCCTTTCTTAAGGAATGGTATGGATGTTTCTCCTCCCAAAAAAAAAAGCCTGCATTTTTTATTTTTATTTTTTAATATCACTTGTCAAACATACTGGAATCTATTTGGAAAACCTAGCTTTATTTTCTTTCCCATATTTCATGTTAGAAATGCACATTATCCCAAAACATACTTGTGTTTGCTTGTTTTATACTAACAGACCAGCTCTGACCATCAAATGTGTTAAAGCCATGGACCCTCCTGCTTCAGTAATTGCAGAAGGTTTCTAACTACTTCTTCCACCCAAAGTGCAGCAGGGATATGAGACATATTCTTTTCCTGATGTAGATACCTGTCTGCTAGGAACTTGGAAAAGGCTGTGAAATCTGTAATTTATGTAACTCACAACCAAGTACACCCAACAGGAAGCCCATGACTCAAAACACTAATTTTTGAAAATTTTTGAACTCTTGCATTCTTCACTGGAAAGCATCCCTGTATTTGTACTTTCACAAAGAATGTTTCTCTAAATATCAAGAACATAGGCTTGCAAAGAAGGGAAAAGCGAGTCCCACTCCACAGAGCAAGGATTTCACTGAAGTTGGGTGTCCCAACCAGCATATTTCACCTGACTGTGCAAAGGGGAGAAGGAAAAGGGACATAGTGCACCCATCTTTTATCAACACAAAATGGAGACTTTTCATTTTCTGTTTCCTCATTGGAAAAAACCCACAATTTTACATGAGCTTTCTTAAAAGCAACCTTTTTGGTTTTCAACCAGCACCAGCAATAATCACATAATTTATATCATATCAGGTCCACAAGTTTCAAAGATGTAGATTACATCAGACATTTGCCTGTCAATGGCAAATTGCTGATTCATTTCTAATCCACCATGCTTGATCTTCACATGCTTTCTTAATGGTAACTCAACCCTTTTGTTTCCTCCCTGCACTTTCTTAAATAAGCTTAAATTAATTGTCCATTAGATATAAGCATTGAGAATAATACTGCAGAGTATTTCATCTGCTTTCATAAATCAAAGGAAAAAGATGCCTCTGTTCTATCTTCTTAAAGGATTTCTTTTAAGACTTTGTTACCATTTTACTTCTACAATTAGATTACCAATTATTTTTCAAGTTTATATATGCTTTATAAATAATCACTAACAAAAAATACTAAACACCTTTGTCACTTCTGAACCAGTATAAATTGAAACCTGAGTTTCCAATTTTCAAAATACATCAGCAGAAAAAAAATAATTTTCCTTTAGAATTTAGAATTCCTTTAGAATTAGTTTCAGCAACCCATTAATTACATATATATAAATTATAAATAGTTGCCTGTACCACTGTGAATATTAAGGAAAACTTTATTCTCTTTAAAACTGCTTTCCATGCTGTCCTGGGTTCAGCAGCAGCAGTCAGTTTTTCTCCTTCTTAGTAGCTGGTGCAGTGCTGTGGTTTTGACTTTCGGCCTGGGAATAATACTGATAAAGCCGATGTTTTCAGTTGCTGGTCAGAATGTTTACCCTGACCAAGGACTTTGTGAGTCTCATGCTCTGCCAGGGGGGAGAAGAAGCCGGGAGGAAGCAGGGACAGGACACCTGACCCAAACTAACCAAAGAGGTATTCCATACCACAGCACGTCATGCCCGGGGATGTAACTGGGAGTTACCCAGAAGGGCACGTCCTCTTCTCTGTCGGGCTCTTTTCTGGAGGGCGGTATCGTATTCTCTTCCCTTATTATTTCTCTTATCATTATTATTATTGGTGGTAGCAGCAGTGGTTTGTGTTATACCTTAGTTACTGGACTGTTCTTATCTCAACCCATGGGAGTTACATTCTTTCGATTCTCCTCCCCATCCCTCTGGGGAGTGGGGGGTGGGGGAGTAGACTGCGTGGTTCTAATTTACGGCCTGGGTTTAAACCACAACAGTTCTTTTTGGCACCCAATGTGGGGCACGAAGGGTTGAGATAACGACAGATCTGACCGGAGTGTGTCTAATCGTATTTGTGATGAGCATTCAGTGTTTTGGATTAATAGTCACTCGTCACAATGCTGATTTATTGGCTCTCAAAGTTGTTGTTTTTGATCCCACAGTCTCAATATGCCGTAGGTTACTTAGAGCCGGTATTTGCTGTGTTAGTGTTTTTTAAGTGTGGGGCTTGTGCTAAGGTTATTGTCTCATTGTATTTTATGGTAATGACTTGTAATACAATAGAAAAATTGATCATGAAACTGATCTGGCTTATGTTCCCAGTGTGGTCACCACCTTTATACTTTGGGAAGTATATAATACAAGTGCTTAGCAATTACATATCATTTTTCTCCTTCCTGGGTGGTCAACGTATGAAGGAGACATTCTCTTACCCTCCCAGTGCCCCTCCCAGACCGTTTACAGCATCGTTTGAGAGTTTTGAAGTTTTTGAATGGCCTTTTAATATTGTTGAGACCTATTTGCTGATTGTGTTGGGGGTCACCATGTTGGCACGCATACAGAGTGTCTTTTGTCCACAACCATTACGTCTGATCTCAAGAGTTAAGCAGAGTCAGGTTTGGGTCCTGTCTGGGGTTAGACGACAATATAGGGGGACCGAGAGATTTTCCCCGAGGCTGGACAGCCATGAGTGGCAGGATGTGTGGGATAGTATGGGCAAGTATCTAGGTCAGTGGGCCCCTCCGGTGCTTTGGAATTTCACCACCGAACAAGTGCAAAATCCAGGAGAAATAGTAAAACACTTAAATGAGGTGTGTTGTCATCCTGGTCATACCAGAGAGGGACAAATCATGGCAACGTGCTGGGGCTTGGCCTATGCTTACTGGGCCTTGTTCAACACTATCCAGCACCTTCAAAAGGAAAAAAATGTCCCTGGATCTGAGGGCAAAGCAACAGACAGCGCAGCTACTCCAGCTCCGAGCACAGCAGCTACACCACCCCCAGCGACAAGTACTGTTGCTACTCAAACCACAGTGATAATGACTGCAGCTAAACCAGAGGACCAATTCGTACCAATATCGATTGCCCCTGTACGCAAGAGAAAAAGCAAAAAAGAGGCAAGAAGGGTGAAGCAAGATGTAGAAACAATGTATTCACCACCCAGTCCACCATCTGATCAGGAGTCATCATCACATGATGAAGAAGAAGAAGAGGTGACTTCTCGACCTCGGACCTCAACTAAGCTACGGAATATGCGAAAAGATTTTACCCGTCAATCAGGGGAGCACATCATCACCTGGTTGCTCTGATGCTGGGACAATGGGGCCGATGGTCACGAATTAGGAGGTACAGAAGCCAAGCAGCTGGAATCACTTGCTAGAGAAGGGGGAATTGACAAAGCAATTGCAAGAGAGAAAAAGTCCCTCAGTCTTTGGAGGTGGCTCTTGGCAGCTGTGAAAGAAAGGTTTCCATACAAGGAATGATCAGCATCAGCAGGCAGTGATCCAACACTGCACACAGACTCTCCTGCCCTGAATGACTGTTATAAGAGATGGAGCCCAACATCATGGACTGAATGGACTCAGTAGCTTTATAGGAATTGGTCCATGCACTAAGATAACAGTGCACTGAGATGAGAGTGAGGGTATATGGAAAATGTGGGATCTGAGCATGACGTGAATGGTATGGAATAAGGGGTGGATACTGTCCTGGGTTCAGCAGCAGCAGTCAGTTTTTCTCCTTCTTAGTAGCTGGTGCAGTGCTGTGGTTTTGACTTTCGGCCTGGGAATAATACTGATAAAGCCGATGTTTTCAGTTGCTGGTCAGAATGTTTACCCTGACCAAGGACTTTGTGAGTCTCATGCTCTGCCAGGGGGGAGAAGAAGCCGGGAGGAAGCAGGGACAGGACACCTGACCCAAACTAACCAAAGAGGTATTCCATACCACAGCACGTCATGCCCGGGGATGTAACTGGGAGTTACCCAGAAGGGCACGTCCTCTTCTCTGTCGGGCTCTTTTCCGGCAGGTGGTATCGTATTCTCTTCCCTTGTTATTTCTCTTATCATTATTATTATTGGTGGTAGCAGTAGTGGTTTGTGTTATACCTTAGTTACTGGACTGTTTTCATCTCAACCCGTGGGAGTTACATTCTTTCGATTCTCCTCCCCATCCCTCTGGGGTGGGGGGGGGAGTAGACTGCGTGGTTCTAATTTACAGCCTGGGGTTAGACCATGACACATGTAGACAGAATACCTCAAAACTCAGTGTCAGGAAAATGCTGTAAGAATCAAAAGATAAAACTGCCAAACTGGAAAACCAAAAAACAACACAAAACAAACAAACAAAAAAACCAAACACACAAAACACACCCCAACAAGTAATTTAAAAACAAACCACCAAGGGTGGACAAAAGAAAATTCTGAAGTATTCTGAAGCTCAATTCATTATGTTTTCTGTTTTACCTGCCTACCTGCCTTAAAAATTATGATAAGCCAGATTTAAGGTTTCAAAGAATTTTACAATCCAAATCATGTAATTACCTTAGTTAGGAAAGAGACCAGGATGAGGATGATTTTCTGGCAAAGAACAGCCACATACCCAGATCAGCAAGTGCCTACATGGAGTTCGACATGAACCAAGGAACAACAAAAGGTGAAGGAGGATGGGAACGAGGCACTGGGAGTGAGAATCCCAGCAAGATAAGAAAGAGCTGGAATTTACTGAGTTGCTAAATTGAGGACTGTTGGAAAACTTTGAAGGTCAGGTTCTCACACCTGTGCTTAACCAATTATATGTTAGTTGTTAAGGGCCTCACAGATATGTATCCAATCACAATGTGCCAAGTTAGTGAAAACAACTTTAAGAAATAGTATATAAAGAGTTAGTTTTCTAGAATAAATGGCTTTGTCTGATCACATTGATCTCCGACTGAGTCCTTTCTGCTACACCAGGATAAACTCCATTGGTCCACTGAAATGGGACTTCTGGTTTAATTTCCTCTGACAATAAGCCAGTTCACGCTTGTCAAAACCAGGCAATGATGCAGCATGCACTTAAGTAGGCAGTAAGTAGGGACCAATAGGGAATTTGCATTAAAGCCACACCAGTGATCAGAAACAAACACTACTGTGTATGCAGCCAGTGATGAATAAAAGCACTGAAATATTGAAGCAGAACAAAAATTTTTTTTCATTAAAAGACAAATGCTAAAGCCATGCACAAATCAATAGACACTCTTTTGTTCTTTAAAGAAACTTATTTACATAGGCTCAAAACAGCTGTATTATTTATTTTCTCTTGGTCACATTTGAAGAGGAGCTAGACGCCTGCCACTGTGTTCATTGGCTTCTAACAATAAACCACACTTCTGTGTGCAGAGAAGTAAACCTGAAAACACCATGCCACAAATCTGCCACATGACTGGTTTTGTGGAACAAGGAAAGGCCTGGGACCAAAAGCACATCTCTAATGACAAGAATAATATCCAAGAATCATTAAAAATTCAATTTTTATTTAAGATCAAAATTTATATATATTCAAATATATAATGTGGATATGGGAAGCTTTTGGCTTTTTATATCTTACTAGATTTTATAAATTATGTAAACAATCTGCTCTACTATCCATGAAGCATAGCATCTGGAAATTACTATTTGTCAATCTACGTAAGCTGCCAAATTTCAAATACAGCTCCTTAGAGCCTGAATTCTCAGCAAAGTTGCTAGTTACTAAACAAGTTTTGAAATATAACCAATTCCCTTAAGACAACTTATTTTGCAAAGCCAAAATATTGTTACTTGAGGAGATAAAAAAAACCCAAAAAAACCCCAAGCAGAGCTGACGAAGACTGAGGCTTAAGGAAGTCAGCCCCAAGGCCACTGGCTTTGAAAACTCTCACAGGGAAATAGGATCAAACAGTTTGCCCCATCTTTTAAACTTGTTTTTTTTCTTAACTTTATAATATCTTTTCAGCTTTGCCAACCTGCTAAAATTGCCGTTTCATGAAATTGGTAATATTGCAACTAATGCTCAACTTGACACTATTAATCAAAGCAAAGCACTCTTCTGTAGACAACAACAGTTAGGGTGGTAATTCAATGATCTTTCTGTTTCCTCACCCACAATTAAAGGATTGTCTTCTTCTGCCGTACAGGTCTTCTAGAAGCATTTAAATTCCATAGAGAATGAGTTTAACTCAATATATAGGGGTAGATTCTTGGAAAATAAACTACTCCTAATTATCCTGGCGCATGAACAATTGCCGTCACATTCATGACATTAAGATTTATGAACCATTTTTGTCTAAACTGCAATTTGGAAGAAAGGACTCAATTATCAAGCCTTTCAAAGTAGTTATATTAATTCAAGCAGAGTAAAGCCTAAACGCTAAACAGTATTACTACAGTAGTTTACTATAACAAGTAGATGGAAAATAGGCCACTCGTTAACAAAAGTCTAATACTTAACATTCTTTTAAAAATAAATGTTATTTTAAACACAGAAGAGCCTTTTAAAAGTACTTATGTGCGAATAAAGTACTGCTGCTTTAGGAAAATTGATAGAAACACTACAAATAGTATTTTTTCCTGTTTTTCTTTCCCTCTCATTAAAATAATTTTACCAATATCTGATGATCCTTAGGACTTCAGATCTCTCTCAGGTGAGCACATAACACAGATCCTGCTATCCACCATACCACAATAACTGAAGAACCTTCCACATCAGAACTTTTCTGGTTTTCTGATGTTAATTGCCATATATATATTAAAAAAAAAAAAAAAAAAACCACAACCAAACAACAACAGCTACAAAAAAAAAAAAAAAAACAACCTTTTGACAAAAGCTCCATAGCAAAGCCACCCAAAAGGAACTGAGAATTTTGTTTTGAAAAGTCACTCCCACACTGGTCCAGCCCTCTCTATATTGATCAAGGAATGTTGTTCCATGCAATAAGGGCAGAACTAAAGTTAAATTTAACTTCACCAGAACTGACCTCGAGAAGGCGAAGCTTGCTAAAGCACGTCCACTGGACAATGCCAAGCCTGATTTTAAACATCACTTTTTCCTGATTCAGTTGCGTATTTCAGCACTTTGGCCCTTTTAAGAATATACATCTGCTTAGAGTTATTCAAGAATTTCTCCCTTCCTCTCCAAAAGAAATCCATTGCAAAAATTCCCTAAATTGTCCCAAATGACAGTCTTTACAGGAACTGTTCTCCTCTGAAGACGGATAATAATTTCATTCCACCCTGTTAGCGAACACAGTTTCCACAGTCCTTCCCACCCACATTCCCTTTACACTTAACATGATCTTAAGTAGCTGCTTTAGTGAGCTACAGTAAAAATATTTTTAACTTAAGTATAGATGCTATCCATCATTGATGGTTCTGTTTATATGCAGCCAGCTAGCTTAATTAAGTGCTAAACCATTATGAAGGTAGAAAGTTAAAGAGATTCAGCAGAAATACATACAGAAATGTCATGCAGAACAGTAGTAAAGTAGAAGGGTGATATAAAAGATGCTGATTGGCAAGATGTTTTGGCATGAAAACATTTTCTGCTTCTAATGGTATAATTCAAATTATCTGGCTGCATCAAAGAGAGGCAGAAGCTAGTGTCTAAAATGATGAAGGTCCTGAAACCATAATAAAGATTTGCATTTATGAGCAGAACCATTAGATAATGCTATATGCCACAAATTAGTGTGCTCTTAATACAGCATTTGGAAAGACAGGCTTATGATCTGCCACCCTTTTTATGGCTTGGATTAAGCTACAAGGCTCTTCATCACTATACCTTCCCGGTGGATGATGAGAGAGTACTGTTACTAGGCCCCTGCATATGCAGCACAACAGTTATCAATGCTTCCCCCAGACAATCTTTAAGATGTAGGATTTTTTGGTATGAGAATGAGTGTTACCAAGCCACCCTACTCCTTTTAGGAAAATAACCATCTTGGCTTTTAGTCTCCCTTTTACTTCTAATTACTGTCCAGCTAGAATACACTCTTGCTCACTCTTCAGTACATTGAAAAGACATGTAAAATATCCTTTCCTAATATCTCCAGTTTACCTAGCCTATATTTTGCTTCACATTCAGAAGGTGTCCCTTGCCCACTACAATGTCATAATATGAACAGTCAGTAGTAAATCCCTCTGTTCCTTCAGAGAGGCTGCCAGAAACCACTTTGGACCATGACAGAGAAGGAAATTCCAAGAAAAAGGATTCTCTGATCCTGCAATTTGACAGCACACGAAGATTATCACAGCACCTGATTACAATCCCCCCAACTGGCATGCTGAAAAGCCATTATTAGGCAGCCAACATTGTCTGAAGCACATGCCAGTTCTAAGAGATATGCCGCTAATTGCCACACATAGAATGCGACTTTACAGCACCACAGTGGTGTCACATAGTACATAAATAAGCCACATGCTAATATTTAAGTAGAGAACTTTTTCAGTACCTGAACAGCAGATTACTAGGTAGATAACTCCTGAATGTGTTTTCCTGAGCTGCAACATGTCAAATCCGCCACAAGGAACTGTCTAGCAACTTTTATAAAAGTTAAGGTCTAATGGGTTTCTCATCTGAAGTTATGGCTAAACCTAAAACACAACTAAGAATCTTGAAAGAACTGACTTTGCATCTGCACAGAAATATTTACAACTATAGCAAATTACTGAAACATTGACACAAATCTAGAATTTAAAAGAAAAAAAAAAAAAAAAAACAAACCAAAACCAAAACCAAGTTCAACTTTTTAGTCTGCTTTTCTAAGGAAGTTGACCTAAAGCCACATAAAATACAAGTTACACTTTCACAGTGTTGTGGATCATCCTGAGGAGGATAGGGCTAGTCTTTGATCTCTTGGCTCAGGTCCTAGATCATAAATCCAGGATGAGCACAATGTAAATATATTAAGAATTCCATACAATGTCAAAAAATGTTGTATCTTCATCCAGTAAAATACATAACACATTTTCTAGAAGATGTAACATGTAGAAATACTATTTTAATTTTCCTTGTTAATCTCTTCTATCAGATGAAGAAATCTCATTTGACTGACAGTGCCTCAGCTGTTTCTCATACTGGTTAGAAAGACAACATTCTACGTTGGGATTTCAAGTAGATAGCAAGAAACACAAAAGAAGAAACCTAATAAAGGTATAATTACTAAGGGGGGGGTTGTTTAATTTACTTTCAGGCACACAATACTGTTGCATCTTTCACAAACTCACCAATGTATATGGGCATACTCCTAATGATATAAAAAAAAATAAAATAGAGAACATGATTTTGAATGTTTATTTATCACAAAATGGTAAGTGGAAAATATCCTGAACTGTACAGAAATCCAAAGGTCCAAACTCACCAAAACTGAGATAAAACCAAAGTGCCAGGTCACTAATGTGAAGAAGGCAGTTTAGTCAGTATTACAGCAACACTCCCCATTAGCACTGCTAGGCAGCAGCACTTAATCTGAGAAGAACGCACATCTGACAAAGCTACACTGCTTAGTCAAGGTTAACTCAATTATTTTCACCCGGCAGAACACAGTGCACATGAATGTAACAGAAGCATTGCAGAAAAGTAATCTTTGAGGGAAAAGGACAATAACAACGGTATTTTTACTACCTGCCTTTGAGAAAGTCAGGTGTGTCTTTCTGTGGCTATATTCTAAGGTGGTACTGTATATTACATTTTTCTTTATTCCTAATGTCCTAAAGACAACTGAGACAAAAAAATATCCGAGATAAACAGAAAAATTAACATTGGCTGGCATTTTCCAGAAGCAAGGGACTTACAATGAACACTGATCTGTTTTGATACACAGTAACTTCATGAATTAAATTCAGCTAGCTGTAACCATAACTCCTCCTGGACACCATGCTGTGGCTTGGAGTATCATAGAACTAAACTGGTATTTTGCCACTGCTTTAAGATGGCACACACTGTTGATCCCAGAGGGATCAGGCAAATGCTGCTTTAAGGAGTATGGGCTCAATGACAAATGCTAATTTTTACTTAACAGTGTTCACATCTATCTTCTTTCTCATGTGAGAGTTGTTTTGCATATACAAAATTAAACTCTTGATGTCACTTGAGATACTTGCTGTGTAGGACCCAGGTCTGTGGAATCAGAATTGGTTTTATGGAATTTCTGAGGAAAAAGGCGCAAGGAGTGAAAAATGGCAATTTCTTTTTCTCTTTGTCATTACTGAATATTCAATAATAAAATTATGCATGCTTCTTCCCCTCCCTCTCCGCCCCTCCCCTTTTATTTTTCACCTAAGCTGTATTTTTTTGTCTATCTGAGGAATGCCACAGATACTGACACTATCGGGTTCTCATCAGACTCCTTCCTTCTAACTGGCAAAGTTCTTTCAACCTGGGTATTTCAAATAATTTTTTTAGGCTCAATTTCCACTTCCAAAAGGTATTTGCTGTTTACCTGCTTCCATAAAATTTCTAACCAGCTTTAAAAAGGGTGCATGTCTATACAGTGGGCTTTTCAGAACCTATAGTCCAGCATGATCTCAGGTATTATATAATAAAATCACAGAATTAAATAATATATCAAAGCTAGGAAGAAATATTAAGATGAAAGGCAAAGAAGAAATGTGTTTTCAAGTCATATTTGGAATGAAATTTCACTAGCAAATTAAATTAATGAGGCATTACATACAAATGAAGTAGAACATGAGGGGGCCATTGCCCATTTTAACTTGCGGGGTCTGTGTCACTGTGCACAGCACTAGAGAAGCACAAAGAGAAAGTAGAAGTTTCTTAAACCAAAAGAACCCTACTGCGCAGAAGCAGAAGTACTATTTTCAGGAATACTGTTTGCACATTTGTGTTCCACAGGAGTGGGCTGGCAACGACACTTTGCATATACTGGAACAGAAAGTTTTGAACTCTTGCAGGAAGCTGCTGAGGAAGGAAACACATACAGGCCCCCAGCTCCTTCCCGCTTTTCCAGCTCCCAGCAGAATACAAAGTAGCTTATTTCAGGCTGTTCCCCGGAGAGACGGCCAGTTTATAGGCACTGACTGGGTAGCAAGATGCTGCTTCTCCAGATGGAGGATGAGACAAGAGTTCACTCAGCTCCTCATTCAGCACACGGCACTTCTCACAAGTTTTCTTTCAAACAGCCCACAGTTTCACAGTTGTTAGGGGTGTGCTAGCAAACTGCAACGAGGCAACCCTTTTTGTGGGGTTTTTTTCTACCTAAAGTGTCAACATACTAAAACAAAAAAACCTCAGAGAGTATCTTAACTAAGAATTTGAAGTAAAAGTACTAAACGGCGTTTGAAAACCATCTTCCCCAGAGATTTTACTTCTTCCTGGCACTTGATTTAAAAAATGAAGACAAAGTTAACTTGTACAAGAAAGAAACCTAAGAAGAGTTGAGTATCATCTGATTAAATTACATAACTTAGTCAAGTTTGGAGATAAATATAGTTGAGTCAGATAAATCTCTTTCAAAAAAGTATCTGGAAGATAAAACCTTTGGAAATGATGAAGCTGATGTACAACAAAACTGAAAATTACATCACAGACTTTACAGAGTGCATTACATCTTTCCTTGACCATATACCCACCTTGCAAATGAAATTCAGCTACATTTATGTGCCAAGATACTGACTCTGATCATAGAAGGGAAACAAAAGGTAAACCAACTCCTTTTAGTATTGTGCCACTCCTTTCTACAGCACTCAAAGACACAGAAGTAAGAATAAAAATACAGCTGTCAATCATAATAAGTTAAAGTCTTTCTAACAAAAAATACCCATTTGTTAGCATGGATGTTTGGCAAGAATGTTTCCATTTTGACAAGATTTTCTTCAAGTATAAACTCCAATCTCTTCGGTGGCCAGAACAAGAGATTGAAAAACCTGCCAAAAGTATAATAATTGGTATACATCCCCCCCCTCCCCTAAAGTACTAGTCTCAGCATCACTGCTAAAGGACAGCTAAAAAGCGAATGAGATTGGTGGGGAGGGAAGAAACACCACACAAAATAAACTGTTCAAAGTGAAAGGTATTTTTTAAACATAATGTGGAAAACAGTTCAAAGGGATAAGCATGTGGATGGTCCTAGGGTAAAATCAGACAACCATTATCCCTTTCCCAGCAAAAGGACACTTCACACATTTGAGAAGGGGGGGAGGGTGGGTAGAATTAAAAAAAAAGAAGATTAAATAAAGAGCTGCAGTACAATTAAATACTTGGTTTTTATTGTTGTGGATAAAAGAACAGGAAACAGGAAGAACAAGGTTTTTAGTGACAGTTCTTCAATTTCTTGTCTTAAAAAGACAAAACAAACCTAAAACAACAAAACCCAACCAAAATGTAACATCACCTAAATAAGCACCACATCCATTTGTATTTTCAGAACAACAAAGAGCGATCAGCACGCTTTGAAAAAACATCTAAGAACTAACGTTTTCTGAAATAAGTCCTTTGATGAAGGGAATGCAAATAATGTTATTACAGAAAGTGTAGGTGAAACATAACTTCAAGCCCAGTTTCTTCATGTGCAATGTGCACAGAATAAGAAACCACAAATGATTAATGTGTCTGCGTTCAGACTTAAGCTTACAGACAGTTTCTACTAATACCATAATACTTCTGACCTAACTTCATTTTCATATATGCCCATACAGCATTCTAACAGTTACAAATGCTGAGATGCATATCATATTTGCATCTGGTTTCACATACTATATACACTTACAGGATGGCACAGATTCATGCATTTAAATCCATTGTGGATTATCACATACATCTCTTAGCAGTGAAAATTCTTAAAATGAGGCAATCAGTTCTGGTATTATACATAAATATTGTATGCATTCTAGCATCATTTATATGTTAAAAATCTGGTTTGAAGTAAAAGAAAACCATTTGACCAGGAGAGCAAGAAAAATTTGGCTTTCTCTTTTTCTGGGGAAAAGAAAACGTAACTGTTCCCATTTCTGGCAGTTCTTACTGCCACAATTCTTACTCTTTCAGAATAAAATACTGTGTCCGCCCCAGCTGTCTGAAGGAATGTATCCACAAGCTGCAGTCCAAATTTCTATTATTTTAAATAGTATGTTTCTTTTTTTTTTTTTTTTCTTCCCTTCTTTGTAAGTTTCTGACAATCAGTTGCCTTTATCACTTGGGCCATTTTTTCCTAGGCATTATTTACCACAGTGATGTTGCCACCACGATTCTGAAACTGCAGGTTTGAACTGAGAATGTGTAATAATTTATTCTAAACAATAACAATAGTAGTAATAATTTAGGGCACCTGCCCAACTAGGGATTACTTTTTCTCAACTTCGAATGCAAGATGAATTCATCTATATGGTTTACAGCAAGTCCCTCCCATGGACTCAGATGCTCAAAACTCATATCTCTGCAGAGATATCCATCCTGTCTCACTGGAATGCAAGGGAGCTGCAGTGTTTCGAGTATGAAGCTTGCTTATTACCAAAACATAGCCCTGTAAACCAAGCAGTATTTCTTAAGATTGACAAATACAGGTTATGTCTTTCATATGCACAAACTCGGGAATGCAGTCCTGACTTTGAACACCTTTAAAGCAAACTATGTATAAGCCCTAGGACCTGAAAAACACTGACCTCCAGGCAGGGGCAGGGCTGATCCCCAGCCCACAGAGATGACCTGCAGGCTTGCAGACAGGCGAACAGGGAATAGGCACTCTTGTCAGCCCTACCTCTGCTAGGGGTTCTCAGGAACCCCTAGCAGCCAAACAACTGAACTAGGGTCTGGCTGAACTTAAGCCAGACTATAATTAAAACCAAGCAGTCCTCTGAATGGGAAAAAAAAAAAATAATTCAAACAAAAGGCAAACTGAAAAACTGCAAACTCGGACAGGTAAGAAGAAAAGATTAAAGGGCTGAGAGCAGTGAGAGGAAAAAGGGGGAGTGGGGGAGGGAGGGAAAGGGATCTGGAGGGGCATGCAAAGTGGTCATGGGGTGGAAGGAACCAGAGAGGAGCTGCCTGCCAACCACCTGCACACCTCTCTTTTAACATGTGTGCTGACACCTGGGAGGACGGATGAGGACTCAGCTCTCTGTGAGCATCCAGGCTCCACTCATGGAAGACAAGAGACAGCTGCCCAAATGTCCTTGGAACCAGTCCTCTCACTTGTGTACCCAAAAGCCTCCCCCCTCGGCTTTGCAAAGGGTGCAGTAATGGGAACAGTATGATCTGCAGAAATTGAGGACAGCCAACTGTAATCAGCTTTTAAAAACACCTAAATTTCCTACAGCCTCACAGTCACTGCACTGTCCCAGGGAGGAAGTATCTTTCAGGCAGAGGAAGGAACCAAGCCCATGTTACAGAATTATTTTATAAAAAGACAACAATTACTTAATCTGTGGCAGTTTTCTTAACACATCCTTCCTTTTCTGTTGCTTTTTTTGTAATCCAAAAGGCAGTTATTCACATAACCTTTATAAAAGCTCTTCTAAATTATCAATGGCTTCCTTAAAGAGACAAGAGCTTGACTGCAGATGGGGGAAGGGGAAAGGATCAACTGCATAGCATACAATAGGCCTTCCTTCTTTGCATAATTTTAGATGTGCATTTAAAATACAGTCCACACAGAATCAGTGATTTGTTTTCTGATCAGCTCTATCATAAAATATTTCCCATAATTCCACGAATGACCATAAACCCCCTTTTATTATAAAAGAAATGAGCTACTGAGTCACAGGTTACCCTTTACTTGTTCTTAGACACACTAAGTTAAAATAATAATCATAGCTGCCAGCTTCAATGCTAATATATTTTTCTTTCTTATTGAAAGCAAAATCAGCAAGGAAATAAACTGTTGAAAGTCTTGTTAATGAAAGGTTAAGGTTGCCAGTCATAGTGAAGGCCCTTTTAAACACCTCATTCAGTCATATGAGAAAAATATAACCAGAAAATAAAGTTTATGACCAGAAAGCCATTTAACACCATTCTTCTTGACTAATACTATAATAATGACCATAACATTGATAACCACCTACAGTCATCCATTTAGATCATTCTTCTGATGGCACTGGACCTTTGTCAGAGAAACATATTTGTCACTGATTAAATTTCACTGTGGAGAAAATCACATGTAATTCCTATTTAGTCCTACAAATATACCTATTTGGATCAACAAAAGCATAATTTGGGATGTAACGGTAATAAAAATCTTTAGTAGCTTATATTCACAGGAGAAGATAAAACAGTGCTTTATTACTACTGAAATTGCATGGGCAGCCTCCCAGATTTACTAGGGATGGGGGAAAAATCCTAATGCTATGCATGGGCAGTCTCCCAGATTTATTAGGGATAGGGGAAAAATCCTAATGCAATGCCTTCCCCCCCAAAAAACAATCCCAAATCCACACTTCAAACAGAAGAGAGAGAAAGGCATGAGAAGTCAGGGACTGTAGCCCATGTGACCAAGAGGGATAAACCAGGTGGGCTGGAAAAAGGCAGGGCACAGAAGCTAAAGAGAACATACACACAAGAGTGACCCCCCAATCTGATGCTGCCACCTGAGATAAAACAGAGAGGCTTTTAAAAGTGTGTTCTCTGCACAGGTGTCACTTCCATCCTGTGCATTTTAACTGGGAAGACAAGTGGTGCAATTTACATTGTCACACTGTTTACAACATTTCCTCCTGTAGTGATTAGCTTACCATATGTGGGAACAGGAATCAATTACTCTTCCAGGAAGGACCCAGAGAATGTCATCTACCCTTTTGGCTCTTTAATTTGTCTCTTATATGAATATTATCAAAACTTTGGTCATCATTAACAACTGAAGTGAAGATCAGCATTTCCTGATACCCATAATTACATTTCACATCACTAGAAGACAATGTTATAAGTACAGTACAACAGCAAGAAAGCACCAGCATTACTCACTGACAAAAGGTTGACCTGTTTTGCTTTGTGAGTTCAGGTAACACAAGACACAATTAACTGGTTCATTACAGAGAAGTGTACTATAAAGCTGTAAAACTAAATGAATTTCCAACACAGACTAATAATTTTATATTTAACCAAAATGATGGCATTCAAACAAGACTACTGCATTGCAAAGCAGATTCAGTAATGTTAAGTATATTTTGTATTGTAAGAATGTATCTATATTTTACACTCATAATCTAAGTCCTGAATAACATGAGCAAATGTGAAACAATGTAATCATTAACAGGCCATGTAAGGACTAAAATGAGTTATCAAGTTTAATGTTATAACTTAAGGATCGAGTCCAAAAAGATTAATACTTATTGGAAACACAAAAGGTTGGTGAAAATGCTGGTTTTCAAAGTTTCGGGTATCTATATGATGGCATAAAAATGGGATGATTTGTGCCTGTACTTCTGCTCATGAAGAGTTTAGCTTAATGTTTCCTTTTTACTTCAAGTGATCTCATGAAATATATTAAGACAAATTTAATGTGGTATGGCTGATGGTAGTGAAGTGCTGAGCAAGCTTTTATGTACTTCAGCTTTGATCTGCAGTATCCCTGACACTCAAACCAACTGAAGCAGAAAGGAAAATTATTCTGCATCATGCATTATAATGGGACAGAAAATCAAGAAAAGACTAAAACTGCCAAAATCATTTTAATTCTGCCTCATAATGGATTTGGATATGAATTTTAAAAACAGAAAATTCAGTATATGAGTACATTCTTTCAGCAAAACTCCCAAATGACAACAAAAAGGACGATTACAAGGTTATTAGAATTCCAAATACAAATAAAGATTGCATAGGTTATACATAAAGCAATAATATGTCATAACATTTTGTGAACTAATGGAACGCACTCAGAAAGGGAAGAAAAGCTACTGCACAAATATTGAACAATGTAAATGACTAAACAACAACAAAAAAATTACAGGTATTATGAATTTGCCAGACAACAACAGAAACAGTGATAAATTAATCAAGAGTTGTAATGGAAGTAATTGGAATACAATTAAAGTTTACTCAATATGAGCTTTTGGAACATTAATTTTGTCAGACTTGTAAGATTATAAGCTTATATACTTAAGTATATTACCACTGCAACCTTGGTTTTATTAAGACCTGGTATAAAACTGTATCTCAATTAAGAAACTAATACAATATAAAAAGCATCACAACTTCCACTGAATTGCTTACAAACTTGAATTCAGAAAATACCCTACCTAGCAGGTATTCAGAAGTTTCCATTCCTTTGTTCTTTCTTTTCCAACTTGCTCTATCAACATAAGACTTTTGTCTTAATTTTTTGCCACTTAACAACTAAGGAAAAAACAATAAAACATTATAAAATGGTAGTTCTTGATGAGGTAGTTCTTGATTTCAAAGGTATTTATCTCTTGAGATAGGTTTTAAGCACCTATGAATCTTTAAGTTTTTGCCATGTTCTCTATAACTCAAATCTATGTTACAGCTGGAGTCCTACTAGGATTTGTGATCTCCCAATAGCGCTGTGAAAATAAACACATTAAAGACTAGAAGTGGACCACTGGCTACTGCACCACTGGAGATTAATCAATTTTTGTACTCACTTCAAAAAAAATTCTAACTTCAAATAAAGAACATTCACATTTCTAAATACAAATATTGTGGCTATGCTTCCTGTGGCAGCCTTAATGGAACCTAATGTTACACAAGTCAGGCAATTAATTCACTCTTAACAGCTTCTAACCAACCTGATACATAAAACTGTAAATATTAAGAATAATTTTAAATGATTGATTGTATCCTGAATGCTAACAGGGTATAGGCCTCATGTAACACCTAGCAAATGAAAACATGTACTTCATTCCAGAATACACTTATGCCTCCTCAAAATGCTAACAAGCTAATAGAGAACCAGGAAGTTTCTGGAAAAGTATGAAAGGAAGCATGCAATTTGCATAATAGTGGAAATAATGCCATTTATAGGACATTTCTCTGTTATTTACAATTTAGACACCTCCTTGGTCAAGGAAATACACTAAGAATTTTCCACTCTCCAAGCTCAAAAAGTTTCTTCAATACTTTATACAAAACTTAACTCAGCCTAACGTCATTTCCCAGCAATGCCAGGAGCCCTGGCATGCACAACATATTGCAATCATGTTAAATACCTTGCTTACTTATAGTAATTTAACCACACTATGCAAGTGCACCTACGAAGAAGAGCCTCCTAATTAGATGTCTTTATCTCAAGGGAAATTTAAAATTGCTCTGTTAACTTCCCAAATCTGTACTGCTGAGACACAGCTATTGTTCATTCAGCGGGTTTATTACTTATGCCTTCTTTAAAAGAGCTGCTAACACAGTAAGAAACTCATTATTTTCTGTGGACTGGAAGAAAGAACATCAAATAAATGTTGGTTAAAAAAAAAAGTATGGGCTGACCACAACTGACAAAATGCAGAGCTCTGAAAGACATCTGGTTCCTGAGACTGACCCACTCATTCAGATTAAAAATAAAGAGAAGATTATGAAAAATCTGGTCCCTGATTCAATAAGGTATTCAAGTATGTCTAGCTTTACATGTTCGTGTTAGCCTACCAAAGCTAATAGAATTACTCACTTAAAAATTATCTGTATGCTCATAAACAATGCCAAAGGAGAAACTGAAAGTGACTTCAGGGAGAAGGTAAAGTAAAGGCAAAGCATTTCAGGGGTCAGGCTGCACCGTGCTTTGAGGAGAAGCTCCATGAGCCCCCTATTCCAGAAAAGAAATGGATTTTAAAAGTTTGCCGCTATCTGGCTTCCCTGTTTTCAGACAAGCAATGAACCCCACTGGTGCAACGATCACTTTTAGTATCACCTAACAAACAGTCCAAGCAGCTTTGCTGGAGGATAAACAGCAGCAAAGGTTTGAAAAGCAACAGCTGGACAGAGCTGTTAAGCAGCTCCAAGAATCCTTTCCTTGAGAGAACCAATGAGTTGCAGACACTAATTTTTTGTGGTTTTCAGGATACACCAAAGCCAAGATTTACTAACAATGGATATTTTTTGCATAGCTTTTTCTCCTTAGGGACAGTGAAACATACATGTGAACAACTTTAAGAACTAAGGCATTCCGAATTGCTAAGAGAAGAGTAAAATCACTGAAGAAACAGTTAAAACATGTTAAAAACAGCTCACCAGGAAAAGAAATGTTAGAAAGGAAATTAGCCAGAAAGCCACTGTAAAATTATTCAAGGTTGTAGAATAAGTCATTACTGTTCCTGATTCTAATGTGGTAACATTTCTGTATGTTGAAAAAAAAAACCCATGAAATTGTATAGCAGAAATAAGACAGTTTAGAAATATTTAAATAACCTGAATTCTCTGATTGAAATAATAAATATTCCTCGACATTTCAGATAAATTGTTCCATTTCCATTTGTTAAACTAACTGAAAATTAAGTTCAGAAGTAGCTGCTGTTGAAAATTAACTGAAACCAAGCAGCATTCTTTTATGGAAAATGCAGCTCAATGAAGTTGAAATAAATCTCAGGAAACTATAATCAAAGATTTTGTTGAACTATAATAAAGTTCTCTGGACATATTCAAAGAAGGAGCCACACTGGATTAGGTTAGGCTGAAACTTATTTTTGAATCTACATGTTCTAGCAAAGTTGAAATTCATCAATAAAAAAGTGGCAGAAATGTTCAGGCATAATTTTTGTAGTGGAAACAAAAAGTTCTCATGAGCGTGGAGGCAGGAAAAATCAACAAGAAAAAAAAAATACTTCAAGGAAAACATGGAATCGTCTTAAACTATTTTCAACCACTGAAATGAAATTAGCTGAAATTGACTCAAACTGATGTCAAACAGGGCCATCATTTTCAATTCCCTTAATCAACAAAGAGAAAACTCAGTAATTCAAATGTTGCTATATTACTGATTTTGTTAATTTTATTATAATTAGAAACTAACAGATAATACAGGCATAGAGAAGCTCTCCTCTTTGCTTAGGCTGCTTATTCAGCCATTGCCCACTGTCTTCTATTACTACAAAGTAAAACTTTGATATGTATTGAGGCAATGTAAATTAACTAACTTATCTCACATATTCCAGCTCTTTAGCGTACCCTTTTTTTAATTGTTAGAATTATACAGGTATTAAAAAAGATTAACAAAAACATCTTTGTTGGCAATTAATCCTGATTTTCTTCAGTTTAGTACCTGTGCTCCTTTTCTTCCCCATATACATAAGCACTACTCTGCCCATCTCTAAACTTCTTGTGATAAAATATAAAAAAAAAAAAAAAAAAAAAACAAAAACCAAACTAAAAAAAAACCCAACTTTGTATTGGGTTTATCATTAACGAATTTTAGGGGAAAATATAATCACCATAAAGGACTGAAATGAAAGCAACAAGTATAAATAAGCAGCAGCTATGCTGTCCAGGTTGCTTGTGAACAACTATTAAAATTACACAATTGGTTTTCATTCAGCCAATAAATGAAGGATCAGATTCATTGAATGAAGGCAAAAAGAAAAGCTATAAGGATGTCCTTCCTTTAGAATGTGAGTGAGGATTTAGCTTTCTCTTTTTACAATTAATATCAAATGTCATCAAAAACTTTAAAGTGACAAAACTTGCCACTCAGATTTCAGTATGTGCTATCTTATTTACTAGTAATTTGGCTAACAGATTGAATCAATAAATTTACAAGCACTGCCTACCATGTTCAAAGATTAACTGACCCCCTTTGAGGTACGTCTTCACAACTGACTTCTCAGCCTGTGAGTCATGATGTCAAGTTTACCTAGGCTGTGTTCCCTAATAATTGCAAGGTTTAACAAAGCAGGAAAAGGAGGAAGAGGAGGAGAAGATTTTTTTTTTTTTTTCTAGGTTGCCCAGGGAAGTTGTGAATGCTCCATCCCCAGCGATGTTCAAGGCCAGGTTGGACAGAGCCTTGAGTGACATGGTTTAGTGGGAGGCGTCCCTGCCCATGACGGGGGGTGGAACTTTCTGATCTTAAGGTCCTTTCCAACCCACTCTATTCTATTCTATTAATTTTGTTTGGGTCTCACACCTTGGTCTGTTGTTGGTCTGACTCCCATGGTCTCCTGTTTTCTGAAGTACAGAAATCTTCACTGAAAGAATAGAAAATATAATTGTGAAAGGCAAAAATAATTGCTCAGTTACATGGGATGGTGTTGGAACATACTCAGAGTCACAGAAAACCCAAGGCTCCACACTGTGACATTTCAATTTTCTACAAATGACTAAAATGACAACTTTTAAAAATACAGTTGCTGATCATACAGAGTTAATATATACACACAGCTTGCAAACTCCATTCAGAAATACAATAGTATTCCTTTGCTCGATTCCCTATGGCACACAGTACCTACTGTTTGTGTTTCCATATGCTGGCTGCATAGCCCTTTCCCCAGCAGCAGCACAAGGCACAACCCAATCCAAGCCTGCCGCTCAGCCACCACAGCACTCATACCCGTTCACATGTCCAGGGCCAGGGGTGCATGCAGTGATCCAGAGCAGCAAAGTGATGGAGGCTGGAAATTGCTATATAAAAATGTCTATTCTTAGCCTCCAGACATGCCTTATTATAGTCCATTGCAAAGTCCTGCAAGCTATTCTGCATCACAACTGAGGTGATCATGCATGGGGACAAGCGCTATGTGTTAAATGCCAGGTGAGCCATCAAGAAAACACAAGAAGAATGATTCCCAGACCTTTAACACATGCATAACCTGGTTTTGAACAGTGATAAAACCTGTGGCATCAGAGGGGTCAAGCCACTTGAACCAGATCAAAGCACATGGAAATATATAAACTATAATTTTCCAGGCAAAGACAATAATCATTCAAGACGCTATCCAGCTTCAGTTGAAAGTAAACAAGGACCCCTCTATTAATAACAGCTGCACTTTAAGTGAGCCACAGAAGACCAGACCGTGGAGGTCTGAACATGCGAAAGACCAAAAAACTTCTGTGAAGAGCAGAAGTACATACTTAACGTCACACTGGAACAAGGAGGCTCAGAATTTAAGCAAGATGTGATTTACATTTGAAAATTCAAAGACAATCTTTTAAAATCTTTCCTTGAATGCTTTAATGAAAACTAATTTACATTTTTCTCTGTTGAAGACTTGTTTATACTTGCAACTTTACTGACACAACAGGGAGATAAGTGGATTCAGGAAAAAAGAAGTCACTACAGCTTTCCCTCTTCAAACTACATACCAGAATTCCCAGTGATTGTGCGCCAGGAGCAAGGACCACATCTGCACATGCTGCACCTCACTGCTGCAGATTTATGGGACCCAAAAGTCATCAGGCTAACACTGAATTGAGCCTACTGCTTTCACATGTTTTCTACCTTTTCTCACAAAGTTTTTCTTTCTTTTTATTCCCCCCCACCCCAAGATTTACTCTCTCTAGATAAGGAAAATAATGTTTCAAGTCACCCACATATAGTTTTCAGAATCAAAGGATAGATTGTTCTGCCATCTAAACCCCTATCCCAAAAGCAAGTATAAGAAAACAGAAGGCAAAATAAGTATTTGTTAAGGAAACTTCACTTCAAAAAACTCCTCAGAGTTTAGATAAACTCTGAAAGTTTCTTGTGCTTTATGTAATATCATCAGTCTGTTTGGATTCTGTCACCTACAAATGTAAGAGAAGACTTGATTATTAACTTTCCTCAGGGTTTTGTTTTGTTATTTTGTCCTTTTTTAATAAAAAATAGATTTCATATCTTAATCTGGCTGAATAGGAAACCTAGGTACATGATATGGTCAATGAGTATCTGTGAGTGAGAGAAGATAACAGAAGTACGTATTTTTTACAGAAAAACTCAAGTCAGAAGAGGCCTCTGAGGCATCAATTTGCATACACTGATGAGATTCCCCTGACCCTTCTCCAGGCTGAAAAGTCCCAGATCTCTCAGCCTCTCCTCATAGAGGATATACTCTAGTCCCCTAATCATCCTTATGGCCCTGTGCTGGACTTGCTCCACGTCCATGTCTGTCTTGTACTAGGAGGCCCGGTACTGAACCCTGTGCTGCTGATGTGATTTCACTAGTGCCAAGTAGAAGGGAAAGATCACCTCCCTCAACCTGCAAGCAATGCTCCTCCTAATGCAGCTCAGGAGGCCATTTCTTCATGTTCTTTTCAGTTCAGACTGGAATTGAAGGTCTCTTGGTTCCTTTAGGCAATCCCAAGAGCACAAGAGTTCCTGAGATTAAGCAAATAAAAAAAATAACACTTTGTCTCTTATGATGAACCATGCAGGTTTTGGTGCTTGACCTACCATCTTTTGGCTAATCACTTCCTCCTGCACTTGAATTAGGCATGGTACAACTACACCCTCTAGAAAATTATATGACTGTGATATTTTCTAATGCTACAGACTAACTGGAACCCTCCTCTGTGTACAGACTATGTAAATTAAGGAAGGGAGGGGTAATGAGAAAACACAACTCTCTAGTCTGGTGGCTAGATTAGCCACTTGGGAAATGAAACACCTGGTTCCAGTCCCCACTCCACAGTGTTTCATTTCGTATACAGGGAAGCACAACAAACCTTATTTCTCAGTTATTTCTAGCCTGGTTAACAGGGCACTTTCTTCAGACAGAGAAGTTTTATGTTCAAGTATCCTTAGGAAAAAAATGTTAGTTGAATCCGAGTTTATTACATCTACCATGACCACCCTCATTACTGAGCTAATAGTTCAACACTGCAGTGCCTTCCCATCCTTCTCAAAACCTCGGATGAAGGCTGATTGGTCCTGCTGTTATTGCAAGGTTAGATTTGCACCTAGATATTAAAGTCTATCTTCTAGCTGTTTACACAGGTCACGGGGATGAACGGAAGAGCTTTCTTGCATGCAACCTGCAATTTCCTAGAATGTAAATTTAAAGGAAAAAAAATAAAGAAAATAGGAGTATATGTTGTTGTATCAGATCAGAAATTTATGGTAAATGCTTCAGCCTACTATTATGTGAAATATGAGGTAAAAATAATATATAGTATAAATAGTATATAATATATAGTATAAAAATAATATGCCAGAGCACCTGATATGAACAGACCAGATATGTCAACAAAAACAATTTTGAAAAGACTGCTATATAGTACACAGACAGAATCATCCTTCAGAATTATATGATTTCATATTTTATGTAGAACAAATACTTCAGGTCAAGCCTGCTTCTTTCAGCTTCAAAAACCAGTGCAATGAAAATCCACTTTCTTTCAGCCGATAAGAAATTAGTATTATGGGGAAGTGCCTTTCTAAGAAACATTCAATCATAGCTTAAATATTTAAAAGCGGCCTAATAGATTCTGGCAGACAAATCCCATTAAAATTTACAGACATTTGCTACTTAACTCTGACGTATCCCAGCTGTAACAGCAGGGAAGCCAGCAACCCCATGCCCCCAAAGGCGGTGAGAAGCAGGATGCCAGCAGCGCAGGCACTCACAGTTCCTCCTACCATTTTTTGGATGATTGCACCCGCAGGTAGCATCATCCTGAAAACTGTTTCACATGATCAGTTGAGGAGAAACAGGAAAGGTGACTTTATAAGTAAAAAAATCCAGGTGAACTGTGTAGCCTCATGCTGACAGTGGTGATACACTGTCATTCAAGTACTGACAGTTTAATACTGATAACAATGAGATTGAATGAAGTAATGAGAAATGACGTTTGGGTTTTTTTTTTTTCCCTTTAATTCTTCTGAATGGATAACACTGTTAGCTAAACAGTGGAAAAAAAAAAAAAAAAAAAAGCTTTACACACATATATATCAAAGTGAAGTATGTAAGGGAGATTCTGAACTAGGTGGGAGATGCCCTGGGTCAGTTTCTCAGTGTTTTCACATTGATGACACAAATCACACTCCAAATTTTTGCCATGACAAGGTGGGGGTAAACATCAAGAAAAAATGCTAGTGATCTATCTCCAAAATGTATTCATGTCCAGAAACACTGACAGAAAACTTGACCTTGTGCAATGGCTTTTAAAAGGAAAAAGCAAAATATTCTTGCTTTATGCTGCAATGAAAATTTCAAGATCCTACTACAAGGTCTATTTTGAGATTTCCACACCTATATTTAGATGTCTATAGGAGCAATTTCTGTTGCCTAACCACAGGTACCTGGCATTATCTTAGACATCCTAAGGCAAATGACACCCCTCTTGGGCTTTCGGAGATGGCATGGAGCATGGGCCCCCCTAGCACTCCACGGACACACAGACAGACTTAGTACCAGAAAGTAACTTCTCTACATTATTCTTTCAAAGTCTTCTACTCTTTTAAGTTTGTCGGTTTCAAAGCTTTCTGTAAGCATTATCTGATAAACATATGAAGCCTTCCTACAAGGTACATTAATATTTTGCCAAATAGCAGTAAAGTACCATCTGCCTTTCACCAAATAGCAATAAAGTATCAAGTTCTGCTTTCAGCTGGATTTTCTACTCACAGAGAAACTACAAAGAAAGGTAAGGTTGTATCAATTTATGTTTGAATTACCACTTACAGAGCTGCAGACACATTACACAAGCCATTACAGCTTACCTTCATCAGAAATAGCAAAATCATAATATTTTCTAATGAAACTTCAACTCAGCAGCGATTGCTCTCAGATAACTTGTAATTTTCAAGATAAGTCTGCCTTCTACAAACATTAAACCAAACATGAACACTAGACAAAATTCTTTGAAAGCAGAATGAAAAGCACACAGGACCCTGAAACCAACGGCATCACACGACAGAGGCACAAATCATAAAGCTGTAGCTAAGAAACACGTCCAGCTGGGAAGAACACAAAAAGCCAAGTGTGGATCACAGCACAATCAGCTAAGCACAGCAGAGATGGAATTTCTCCTGTGCTCCTATGTATACTGGAAATAAAAGTATGAATACTTAATAACATCATGGAAGCCAGGTATGTACCATTTTCTATGAGGGAGAATTTTCCTTCTTGTGCAGGACACCATATGGCAGTCAGCTAGCTGTGTGCAAAAGTAGCATCCTTCTCCTCCCGGGACCTGGGTTGGCAGCTCCTAATGAATGAGAACTGCATCAAGCTGAGCAACCAAAGGAGGTAATGTTTACAAAAAGAATAAGTTACTCTGCATTTTGTCAAACAGCTTTTAGTGAAAAAGAAAGGGGAAGAGCTTACCTCCAAATACTTACATCAAGATATTTCAAATTAATTCTACCAGCTCTAGTCATAAATGAAATTAAATTACATTTGACACTTTTTTTTTTTTTTTTTTTTTAAAGGAACAGATGTTCACAGAAGGAGTAATACCTGTATCATGTCGGAAGTATGTATCTTAATGAAAATATTATTTAAAAACAGAAAGGACTGTGATGTTCTACGGCCTTTGTACCTGGACTGCAGACAACATCTGCTCCTTTATCTAAACAGAAATACTTCTTCTCTGCCCTCACCCCCCAACTTATCAGCCTTGCAAACTATCCTGGGACTAGAAGTCCAGACTCAGTTTTTCCTTTACAGCTTATCTATTACCACCACCACCAGTATTACAGACCAAGTCATTCACTCATCTGCACATGTTCAGCTCAACCAAAGCTGAATCAAATTCAGTGATTTCCAAAAGAGTGCATTTGTACAACATGGAAGATTAAAGTCAGAATTCTGTGTGTGATTGTACTGGCTCTTTTGATTTATTTCATTTTGAGGCTGTTCATCTGTTAGTGCAGGACAGAAATATATTGCAAAGGGTTATTCAATATTGTTTGCAATAGCACCAAGCCTAAAAACTGTATTCAATAGTTGTGCATCCTTTAAATATAAAAACATGAAGACTGACATATACTTCCTTTCTTAGATGGTAGGTTTGATGGTGCTTCAACAGAAAATGTCATGTATCCACTTCAAGCAAATATGTTTAAAATATTAATGTTTTTTAGTTTGCAAGGAGAAAGTAAATCATACTGTCATGAGATCCCTTAATTTATTTGTATAGCTGAATTGTAAATGCAGCAGAAAACAGCTTACTGTAATGTAAATAAAGCCTTGCATGCAGCCCTAACAGGACAAGTTTATTTAACATAACATATTACACTAAGTCATCATTGCTACCTTTCAGTTTATACTTCTATGGTAACAAACTGTTACAATAAACAGAACCCCTGTGTTAAAATCCAATCCTAAGTAGCAACACTGATCTTTTTCAAACCATACGTACTGTTTAGCTCTTTACTGTTCACTTTGTAGTTTTAGTTACTAATATTAGAATTAGTTCAGTTATCGAAAATAATAGTTTAATTTAGCTATACTAATAGTCTAATTTAATTATTAAAAACCCCAAACAACAGTAATCCAAAACATCAATTTATTTCTTACTCTTGAACATGGATTAGCTGTAATTTTAGTTAAATTTGGCCATGTCTACAGGTTGTGAAACAATAGAAAAATATTTGAAAACCAGTTATATCCAAAACCTAGAAAACAATAATGCCCAGTATGTTCAGGTGTTCTAAAGTTAAGTTTGATTCTGATACTGTTGTATTCTACAAGTTAGAAAAGGAATAATAAGTCCTGAAAACCTTATGGTGTTGGCTTTTCAGACACATGTAACACCCAATAGCAGGTAAAATAAGTTCTTTAAATAAAGGTGACATAGAGCACTCAGCACTTGAAGCACCAAGGTACCTACACATCCGAACTCTAAAATTGTGGATGTTTTCCATTTTGCGCTTTAGGACCTCATTTGCAAAACTGAAACAATGGAAGGAGCCACTAAAGAAACCTACCAGCCTGCAGAAACTTAGCCTGAGATCCCTTGGAAAAAAAAGTAGAAAATAAAATTAAATTCTAGGGTAAGAACTGTGAGAGAGTTGATAATACAAGCTGATGTTAGACTAGCTCCAGGAATTCAGGATACTGGAGTAGCTGGTACAATAGTGCTTGGCCTCAATTATAGTTGGCAACCCTCTAGGCACCCTGAACCCCTGATTTTTGGAGTTTGGGACTCAAAAATTAGCACGTATTTCTACTTCGGATCTCTTTACATAACTGAAGAAAATATTTCTTTCTTCCCTCAAAACAAGTATATTATCGCAAGTCTTTGGAAGCACCTTAACAGGTCCAGTTTAAACTGCTGAGGAAGGGAAGGAGGAAAAAGGCTACAGATGGAAAGACACTGCTGCTCATTCCTCACTTCCCAGGGCAGAGCAAGTAGGGAAAGGCCAAGGCACTTGGTGAGCTGTGGGATATTCCACCTCACCCGCAGGTACTGAAGAGACCTCAATCTGCTTCCTCCTAGGCCATCCCACAGCTTCTGCCTGGAGGAGACACTGAAGCTGAGGGAGCCCTCTACAGCAGGCTCTACCTCCACATTGGGTACAGGCATCTCCTCCCAGCCTAAGCCGATGGGTCTGGGCTCCTCTAAAGGGCTTCCCGCTGGCCTATGCACTTACACAGCTGCTGCAACCAGTCCTTTAAAATTTATTTAAGTAGTTTTCTTGCCAGTTTCCAAAAGAAAAAGCAGGAAAGAGAAAAAGAGACAGAGAGGAAAACTTAACAACAGAGGGAGAAAGAAAAAGCACATGGCCAAAGAGATTATAATGTTAGGGGAGGAGGGATGAGGGAGAGATGTTCAGCTGTTTTCCATTCAAGTACACGAGACTTTTCTTGGGATTTATTGTTCAGATACATCAGACTTAAACAGAAGAACTGCAGAGCTTGGTCTGGGTTGGCTCTGCTGACTGTAAAAGGGTGCTAATGCCCTGTGGCCTCTGCTCTGACACCATGGGAAAGCTGCCAGACATACAGCAACCTGAAGACACAGAACAATGGGGATGAGAAGAAGAATGCTATCCAGTACAAAGAGGATTCAAAACTGCTGGGTTTTTTTTCCTTCTCCCTCCTCCTGGGAGAACCTGCAGGTCAGAGGACTTTCTCCTGCACACTGGGCTTTCTCCTGCCCACCTCAAAGCAAAGCCCACCTCCAAGCCAGCCCCTGTTCAGGGCACTGAGGTCTTGGCTCAGATCAGCTACATTAATCCAGGGTGGGCAGGAAAAGCAAAGATGCAAATAGCAGTGTCAGCCATCAAACCAAGAAAGGTGGCAGCCACCATGGGGGCTTGAGCTGATGTGGAGAGGCCAGAGCCAGGCACCCCAAGTGTTGAACCAGCTGCCCTGCCATCTGCTCCTGGGTGTCCTGAGCAGGAGAGGAACCACTAACCACTGCCATGCCCAGCCTGCTGCGTAAACAGCATCTCAGGTTTGCTCAGTGAACAGTACAGCTCTGCTCCTGCAGGCACATCACCAAGCCATCCCCCAACAAAGGCAATGGGTCAGTATTTACAGATATCCTTAGCTAAGAGGGAGTTCACTCCAAGAACCTGAGTGACTTGTAGTTCAACAGACCCTGGTGTGAATGAAAATGCCCAAACTCGAGGCCAGGTTAGACAGGGCCTTGGGCAACATGGCCTGTCCATCCCCATGGACAAAGATGGTCCCTACCTTTGTCAGTGCAGCACTCCCTTTGAAGGTATTTACGCTGAAGGCATTTACAGTGAAGCCACTGCAATCACTGAGAGGGAAGAGACAAAGGAAGAATTTACCTCAGTTGTGAATGTGGGCCTTGGACTTTAGAAAATTGGCTAAGCCTTGGTGAGCTTAATGGTAAAAATAATTATGTAAATATCTATATTCTTCTGTGTAACTTTGGGCCAGAAAAGTTCAACTGGTACAGAGAGAACAATGTACAGCAAGTGCTGTGGTACAACTTCAGCTTCAAGTGCCCAGGGCAACCAATGCTCGTGCTTGCCTTTACTCCAGGAATGGTTTTAAGGAATAACCGGACTACTTACTTCCCATCCTTCAGTGTGCATCAGTAACACTCATACTGCCAGAAAGTAGAGAATTGTCACAGCAATCCTTTAACTAAACCTTCTTAAAAACCAGGCAAGTACAGCTAAAAAACAGAAGTGACTTTTACAGAGCAGAAAAAGTTACCACTATTACAAGGTAACAGAAGGGCTTCACAGCTGCGGTCTCATGTGGTGGCCCAGGTCTGCCACAGTCCTCAAAACAGTTCAACAGCACTCATTAAGAAAAATCTGTGGAGTTGCAGTAAACCGGTTTTAAAATACTTCCCAGAGTGTTTCATGGTATCTCAATAAGCTTTTGTTTTTCTGTATCCTTAACAATGAACATTCAAGTGGTATTGTGCATCATTGCCATAGAGGCTCACAAAACTAGAAGAAAGTTCATGGAGGCCTAGTATTTCTATACACCCTCCTGAAGGAAGAGAGATTGTTGCCCCTCCACTACCCTCAAAAAAGACTTAAATTTTCCATAAACACATTTGTGCTAAACAGACAGGATAATGTGCAGCTGAAACACAGAATTACAAAGCAATTCTGTAAAGGGTGCAATCTATTGCCTTGCTCTTCATCAGCAGTGAGGAGCTGCACAGCATACAAGAGCAAAGGGAGAAAGCAGATCATTAGAACATCCTTTTTCTCAAAAACTAACAAGCTTTTCCCTCCCTCCCTGATGCCCAAAGGATGCCCTTAAACGGGCTCCATGAAAGAGAGCACTCTACCTGTGACTGGTGCTGCTATAGTTCACACATGAGGATCCTTTTCAGGGAAGGGTCGAAGACCCCTTTACCTGCTGTGTTCCTCCTTTCTCCTTGCACAACCTTGTATTTGAGGGGTTTGGCATTAAATGAACCTATGCCAGCATTGTTTACCTCAACTTCCGCAAGTCCAACAGTATCACCAAGCTAAGTGATTTACAGAAACTCAAACTACAGTAAGAAAGCAAAGCCTTTAACAAAATAATTCTTCTAAAATCAGAAAATTATGCCATATACTTCACGACCAGATCTCAACTTTCAGTCCTGATTTAACTGAAACACGAACACAGAACAGGAATTAAAGCTATAACAAATGCATACACTAGCTTGGGTAAAAGTCAGCCACCCATGCATACCACAAATCTCTTGTATCGCTTTTAAGAGTGTCAAGGATTTACTTCTATCAGGATAGTGACCATACATATTTTGCTTAAATGATCAATACCACGAAGTCATTCCAATGAATACAAGGCCATCTCCTCTTTTAGTCCCACAGTTTTAAAGTGGTCTTCATTGTGAGGCTGAGTTTCTAAAGGTCCTTAAAAATCTGTGCCTTACCACTTATTCAAATACATAGAAAAACATAAACAAGATGTATGAGGCGCTAAAACTCTGATCCCTAAAACGAACAGCAAGGTTCCTATTAGCCACAGTTGGTCCCATTTATCTCACCTGCTATGGCATGAAAGGTGACTGTTATTGGAAATAACATATAAAGAGGAAAACAGAGTCTTAACAGGATGAAAAGCAATACCTAGGAGCTTAATTTTAAGATCTTACCAACTCTGTGTTTTCTGCTCCATGCCCTCTCTTCCCCCCCCAGTTACAATAGCAGAGGATATACTCCTGTGCTAGATTAAAGTACTGACTTGGGAACAATCATTCCCAAATTGTAGTTCCAGCTCCAATACTCACATGCTACAGCAGGGCAATTCAATTAACCTTCCTCTGTATTTGCTTACCTTCCTGTATAATGGGGATAATATCTGCAGAAAAGGGCTCTATAAAGCTTAATCTTTATAAAGCTCCTACGATGAAATGGAAGTGTGCCATACAAAATAAAATGTGCACAAATAAAAAGTGCATAAATAAGCCACTTTATGCTAGAGCTAGTTGGAAAAAACTACAATCAAACAATTATCCACCAGAGAATGCTGCTATATTGAAATCAAAATGCTTCACAAAAATCATATTCACTGTGATGGCATTTAATTTCAAGAGATCTCTTTTTTTTGACAGTTTTTGAAGTGGGGGGGTTTCATTTGTAATCGGAATGGAAAAAAAAAAAAAAATCAACATTTTAAAGTGCTCTATAAAGTGGCATTTAGTCTCAATAAGCTTATTTTTAAAACATTGGCATGTATTATATACTTTGGCAATTTTAAGTCAAAAACTTCTAACTTTGCTATAAAACATTTTATTCTCTTCCAAATTGACTTTTGAATAAAGTTCTTTGTAATCAATAACAATCTCAATTTCAGTGTAAACAACAAAATTTTCAATTACCTGTTGTCACTCCTTGGTACAACTCTTGTACAGACTGACTTTACATTTAATTAATATTATTCTTAACAGGTTTCGAAATAAATAACATAATTGGTTTCTATTTAAGAAATTAATAATTAAATTCAACACACTGATGAATCCAAAGAACTCTATGGTGAATTAAACCCTAGTCCCCAGGTTAAAGAATTAGTGGTTTTTTATTTTACATTCATTCTAAAATGCTATGTAACCTGAATTCACACTGCCCAGTCAATTTTACCTACAGTTACAAACCGACCTCGGGGCAAGAAGGACAGACAGCGCAGGACTAAGAAGTCCTTAGCAAGTTACACTGAGGTATTACCTCAGACTTCTGCAATCCATCACTTTTTTTTTTTTTTCATTAAGTAATCACAATCATTGCACCCCAAAGTACAGTTAAGCATCATGATACACTGGTTTGCATTAGAGTTCCTCCACGGGGTATACCTGTCTTAAGCAAGATTCTTAAATCAATCTGTTTGCTATCATTTAGGAAACAATTTTATGCTTGGTTCTATGGGGTAGCTAGGCCCAGATCAACAAATGTACTAGAAGAAATTCTGGTCCACAGGTTGAAAGAAATAGTCTAGTCCTTGAGCCCTATGTTCTGAAATGCCCAACCTGTGATTCTGTACATGCCTTAGCTGTCCAAGAATGTCAAAACAACAAATCTCCTGTGTGGGGGTCAGGGGCAGAGAAGAGAGGTGGAATGACTGTACCCCATCCACTGCTCCCCAAGCAATAGCTTCTTGGCTAGAGAAATCGCTTGATGCTACATCAGGGTCCCTCAGGCAAGAATGGGTACCAAGGCTTCCCGTTCTCCCATATATAGGCACTCTGGGGCTCAATCCTTGCCTATTCCTGATTACAGCAGCATTACTCTCAACATTCCAACAGCTTCTGCTTCCATTCCAGTGCCAAATGGAAAGGTTTGAGGGTCTTTTGGTTTTAATTTTAGCTACCAGTCTGAAGAATGGAAAAAAGATCCAATCTTTGTAACACAATACAGAAACTATCCACTTATTCCCAACAGCCGGACTGCTGCCTGCATTCTATAAACACATCAGATTGATCAATAAAACAGTCAAATCCTTCTTACCGAAAACATGAATTAAAACTGGTTTGAATTAAATTTGTGGGCTCACCTGCATAAACACATCTGCCTCCAGTTTAAGATTATACTGAATCTAACAAGATGAATTGTAAGCTATACAAAAATACATTTTAAAGATTTAAAAATTTAATCTTGAATTTTCTTATAGACATAGGCCATTCCAACTATTTAAATCAAGTACACAAAGCTTTTTTTTTTAATTACTCAAGATCAGTGACTCAGGGGATCAACACACTCTCCAGGGTAAAAACACTCTGTATGACAGAGTTGAAAAAAAAACCAAAACAATTTGCAATCAGATGTGGTTGGACACTGATTCCAAAAGACCACTGGCATACCTTTACCTTCTCATGACTCATTCAGGCACTGCAGATCACGTAACCCGCAGCCAACCAGGTTTACATTTTCAGCTCCTTGCAAATTCAAGAAAAAACACAGCTCAGCTGAACTGAAGTAACTCATTAAGGCATAGTACTTGGGCCAAAGATTTGGGTCCTACAAAGAAAGTGTAGCAAAGCCTAGTTTATAAACACTGATTTGTTTGTTTAAATAACATTGTTATTCTGCCATTTGCTCAATTATATCAGAAGATAAACAAGAAAATAAAGTTCTTCACTCTAACCAGGAAGTATGACTGGCTGATAAGATTCAGGCAAATGTAATCACCAACACTAATTAACTCATCTATATCCTTCAAGTTATTTTTTAAATCAATATTAAATACATCAACTTTTTAACAAAACAACCCACATGGTTTTTTGGGTTAAAATAACCCAAAAAACAACAACAAAAAACAAAACAAAAACAAACAAAACCCCAACCAAACAAACAAAAAAAAGCCAAAAAAAACCCCCACCCATCCAAATAAACCTTGCTAGCATATTGCTGGGGAGGAAATATAGATCCTTCTACCAAACACCAACAGATGAACACCAAACTTCTCTCACCCAACACCCAGAAATACACACTCAAGAGTCTCTCATGAGCAACTGCTTGGTTTTGTGATCCTTCAGGAAGCAGGACATGCATACACACCCAAAAGCTAGACATCTTCCCAGAAGCCTGAAAAGCTACCAAAAGATTTTATTTCCCTTTTCTTTCACTAGGATAAAAAAAGACCCAGGTTAAGAATTCTGATTTAACATTAGTAAGAAATAACAAACTATTAAATCATAATATAAAACACCCAGATTTTTTTAATAAATTTCAGTTTCTACATTTGGGAAAGAATTTTTAAATACCAGCTAATACATAACGTAAATGTAGATCTGAACCCTACTTCACAAAACTCAGTAAGAAGCCAAGAGAAAGCTACATTGAATTATTATTTTTACGTATTATTTTTATGTCAAGCAGCACAGATGAACTGCAGAGTTCCCTTGCAGTAAAGCACTTCTGGCACATAGCACTACCAGTTCCCACTCTGTTTGCCTGCTGCAGTCCACATGCAGTCCACATGAGACAGACATTCTCACTATTGTTTTCTAGGAAAAGCCAAACCAGAGCAAACAGTAAGTGCATCTTCCATTCCTCATACCCTAAATAACCTAGGATGGAATTTCAGTAAATAAGTAGTAATAAAATTTATTTTTCTGCTGACTTCTGCAAGTGTGTTTTGGAACATAGCCAATGCACCCAATATCTTATCCGCTACTTTAGAAGAGCACAAGGAACTTGGAGTTTCCCTCTCACCCTTTCCCTAGACAACACACAGGGTAACTTGTGGAAGACTAATGATATGGTCAAGTTTCCAGCTCACCAGTAGAAGCACTTATAGTAAGTCATGACATTGAGCAACACTAAGATAGACATAGACTCCCTGTAATGAAACTGCAATGCAACTGTCAAATGAACACATGAGAGGACCAACCTCAGGAAAGAGGGAAAAGGTCCGTGTGCACTGCTGACAACCCAGCCTCCAGACAGTCTCACCACAGCAGCACAGAAGGGAGCAACTCCGGAAAATCTTTGGTCACAAAAAAACCAAAGCGACCTTGAGCAAATCTTCTGATCAGGGCACCATCCTAAAGCATTCACCTCTGCAGTGAAGTTGAAGGTATTTAATACTTTTTCTGCCTGCCTACCCTTTCATCCCCCAGACCCTTCTTAAAGTCTAAAAATGCAGGCTTTTGAAATGGCCTTCTTTCACCATTATGTGCATATCGTTTATAGCTATGAAGGTTTAACTGATGTCAGTCACAGTACATTTACTGCTTTATTTTTCTCTGTGGTGCAATGCCCTTGCATTCATTCATTTTTGGTTGGTTTGTTGTTTTTCAATTTGCATTTATATAAAACATCCCTACTTATAGAATCAGATGTTGCCTGAAAACAGAGGAGCAAGTAAGTAGGCTCCTGATGTCCTCTCCAGCATTACACAAACTGCTGTATATACTCACACTGTTGTAGTTTCCACCTGCTTTCAGCCATCAAGTGTACTGCTTTCTCTGTCAACTACAAATTCAATTTAGTTACTACACCACGTAACTTATACTCCTATATGAGTAGATTTTACCTTCAACTGCTTGAACTTCAGCTATCTAGCAATTAATGTTTCAGTGTCAAATACTTAAGCAACATCCATGTCCCATCATGGTCAAGGAAATTATTTCAACTAGGAGATGATTTGTTTAGTAAACTACTACATTTTGCAGGATATATATGCTTCTGTTTCTTTTTTTAGGTACATTATGTTCTTTTCTGTTCAGTTTTGTAAGGAGGATAACCATCCTACAAATCCAGATTCCCTGTCCAAAGAGAAAATACTGCTTATGCCAGTACACATGCCTCTCTGCCCCATGCTTCACACTGCTCCTTTCAAGCAAGTTGCTTGCATTTTAGACATTCATCAGAAACTTTTTTCTTTGCCTTGCTTCTGTTTGTGTCTTTGAGTTAGATTCTATGCATGGTTTGATTGAAAGTTAGATAATGCCATTATGCCAGAAAGCTATAACATTCTCACTGTATTTCCACCAACCGCTCATCCACCCACAAAAACTGGGATTTCCTATTTTCAGACTGGTTCTCAGACACCATGCTCAGACATGACTACTGAAGTTGTACTCTGTATGCTTGCATGCTTTGCAATCCCATTTTTCATCAGTCTTAAGTATGCACATAAAATCAAGCAGATCTTTGAGCTTTTAAATAAAGCTAACAGCACAAAGATTGAGTGATATATTACTCATTTCTGTAATAAACTGACATCTGATTTGTTGTTCTTTCCTTAATTGCCCACTAGCAAACAGCTATTGGCTTAGCAAAACAGAAATAGGTATCACCATCCTGCAGATCTCCCCTTTCAGAGGGATTCTTATTCTCACATAGCAGTATATGGCAGAAAGCACTAAGTAAATGAAAAATTAAAGTTAAAAAAAAAAAAAAAAAAAAAAACAAACTTTTTTTTTTTTTTTTTTTACTAGAATCCATTACTGATTTGTTTATAGATACAGCCTTCTATTTCTTTGGCATCTGTATTACTATGAAATCTTTAATACAGCAAGCAGCATGAGGAGGAGAGGGGATACATGCTCCCAATGTTCTAATAGGAAAATGCAGTATGACAGCAGCAAGAATACTGCACATACTATTACAGCTGTCATAATAAATGTCTGCTCTATGCTATTCCTTTCATATAGTGGGTCAGGATGATGTGAACACATGACCTTTTATATCTCTCTCTGCCTCCCATGGTTATGGAGAAGATGCAAGAGAAACAGACAATGTAGCTGCTTTCACCATGAACTCCTGAAGATGGTCACAGCTAACAATTGGCATAGGATTTTTCCTTTCTTTTTTTTTCCTCTTCTGCCCACATTTTTCTGAGCTGGTAGTCAGAACATCGTTTGTATTGCAACAGGACAATGGCAGATCCAATATTATGGTTCCTGAGTTACTTGCTCATCTCTCAAGCAAAATGTGCCCTATTAAGGAAGTCAGATGTTAACAAATACCACTGACTATGTATTTTGCACATTCATGCCAGAAGTATTATGAGATCAAAGCATGATAAACAGCTGAGGTTTGAACCCTGTTTCAAACACTCACTAAAATGGTCAAGTATAGCATCAGTTAAATATATACAAAATGCTAGTTATATCATCATTAAAAATGAGATCAGAGGCTTGGGTCAATGGGGATTGTGAACTGCCCAGAACAACCAACATCAATTTGCAGAGCAGAGACAAAAGCACCCAAGTTCCTGTCTCCCAGTCTATCCCACCTTCCATTTACTAGAAGTGCTCATGCTAAGAAAGGAGTGAATTGCCTTTCTTTTATCTTTCCTTTTAAAAATGGTGCTGTATCACCATAGGTAAGTGACACTTCACATAACCAGGCCAAAATATTTTGTTCCTTTTTTTTTTAGCTTTTTTTTGAATCAACTACATACGAAGTGATAAAGCAACAGCTGAGATCGATAGCCAACTGCAGGCAAGCAACAAAACAGAGGGAAAAGAAGTGTTGATAGGAGCTGCAGCAGTGCCATAAACGTAAAGGTTACAGAGAGAGAGTCAAATACAGGTCAATTGGGCCCTAAGTTTATTGGAGAAGCAAATGTTTGGGAGATGGGAGCATCACTGCAGTTCAAAGCCCCTTCATAGAACTCAAGTGGAAACTTTTAGTTTGAGAGCTGTTTTTCCTAAAAGCAATGCAGAGTACCACATTGCTATGTGGTCAGTGCTGAAAGTTAACAGCTTCAGTGTTCTTTCTTTCAGTGCAACAGGATTTCTACTGTACGAACATATTCAAAACAGCCACTGAATTAATGTTACCTGAATTAATTTCTGATTCCTTATGTAACAGAGACAAAACAAAGAGTATCTGGCAGCATTTGTGCACGTGCAGTGGGGAAAAAAGGCATTGCCTATAGATACAGACCAAGACAGATCGTCCTCTGTTCTGCTGCTCCCATTTAGGGTTGCATTTAGGGTGATGAGGAGGAGCAGCAGCATCTTGGGAAGTTTAACTAAGAAAACCAACCAAAATCCGCACACAGCTACCACTAACAACTAACATTACTGAAAGATTCTTTAGGCAAGTAGTTTACTGCTAGGGTAATACCAGTAGCTACTGCAACATCACCATTTTTAATTAAATCTCATTAATTTTTAAAATTATTTTGTGGTTTTAAAACACAGAGAATCTTTCTTGACTGAATTTTAAATGAATAGAAATTATTTAAGCCTTACACAATGTGAACCCTTACTTCAGCATTAATGTACAAATTATTCATAGTTTCTTAGAAGGAAACCTTAAATTAAACATCTTTGGATTAATCGTGTAAGGTGAAAGAATGATTCCCCTAGAGCTGTCCAAAACAACCAGCACATTGAGGTTAACATGTGAGGGTTTAGACTACGGTCTTCATTAGGTCCTCCTCTGCATTACCATTTAATGAGAAATCAAACATTATGGGGAGGTTTTTCTGTTACGCAATCTGTAAAAGCAGGAGGGAAGGGGCACACAAACTTTGGAAGATGCATTTTATTGGTTTTAAATTTAATCAAAAAAGGTTTCCCCACTTTAAATAGTGCCTTTCAGATTTCTGCTCAAATAGTTCAAGTTAGATCTTCAGCACAAAACCAAAATACACTACATAGTAAGCTTAATTTCCTCAAGAAGATATTATTTTAGAATATTGAGTATTACCTGTACCCTGTAGCAAGCAGTACTCAAAGGCTTAAGAAAAAATACTCAATGCCAGCAATACAACATTTTAGAAATATAGACTGTGCAGAGACAAAAATGCAAATCATTACTTTTTTTTTTTTTTTTTTAATGCTCAGATAGGAGGATTTTTAGTATCATTTTCAAGATATAAAGCCAAGGCAAAAAAGAAATGTAGGCTTAAACTGATTCAAAGTTTTCCAGAAGAGGATGTGAGTTTTTTTTAATTTTTGTGGCAATTGTAGCAATCGTTTCATAAGATGAATTCAGTCATAATCAGAAAGTAAGTGGTCTGTGATCAGAGATACTGGAGGCACTAAAAGAGTATGTCCAACTGCGATGCTAACCAAGGCAGTGCAACTCCACTACATTTTAACGAAAAACATCTTGTTAGTAAGGCCACCATCCAATTCCTGTACAGACAAATTAATCATAGAATGGTTTTGGTTGGAAGGGGCCTTTAAAAGCCATCTAGCTAAACCCCCCTATGTAATGAGCAGGGACATCTTCAACTGGACAAGTCTCTGAGCAACCCGATCTAACCTGACCTTGAATGCGTCCAGGGATGGGGTAGCTATCACCAACCTGGGCAACCTGTTGTAAAAAATGTCTTCTTTAAATCTAGGCTGAATCCACGCTCTTTTAGCTTAAAATCATTACCCCTTGTCCTATTGCAACAGTAGTCAAGTCAATTTAACTGCTAAACATCATGAATACTCCTTTGAGGTATAAGAACATTTAATCTAATTTCAGGTCAGAAAATACTATATCTTTACACAAAGGTTTTGTCTGATATCCTGAATGTTGCAAATCTCATTTCAATTGTTTATTCTGCTGTATTTAATTCTGCTAGTGCTAGCTTGCCAGAGCAGATCTGTCAGCACAGCACAGAGGCATGATGGATTGCTGGGGGCTGAGGAACCTTCACCAATTCTGGTAACTTGTTCCTGCTGATGCTAAAACCTGGACCTCACTCCCAGACATCCTTCAGCTGTCTGCAGCACTAGAGTGGAGAATGCTGTAAGTCTTGGCTTCCTGTCCTCAAAATTCCTCTGCACTATTATTGTGTTTGCTACCAAATCAAAGATTGGAAGTTAACTGAGCTTGGAAGTGTTTTATTCAGAGGCATTTCTTCTAACGGGTCCATGAGTTCTTTTCGATCATTTCTTCCTCCTTCCCTAACACTTCTTTTCCATTTGAATACAAAATGGGTACACTGTCTAGGGTTAGCCTCACCAATTTCCAACATTTTATATCTATATACGTTTATGAATCACACAGATATATATATTCCTATGTCTATTTTTATATTCTCATATATACGTATAATGAATATATGAATATGACTAGCATTTGCTTCTACAGCACCACCTAGGGGACATGAACTCAGTTACTGGCCCTTTCAAAGTCCTATGACTGGGCTCCGACTTCCTCAACTTTAGAAATGAGCTGCTTCAACTATGTAACTCCTTTGATTTCACCGTCATAGTTGTTTACTGTTTTGATAAAAATTGTAGACAGCATAATTCTCAATGATTTCATCTTTGTTTCTAGATCATTAACAAGAATTATTTTAAGCTCTGAAGAGATGGACAGGCTTCTTTTTGAAGAGCCACGGTTGAGATGGCAGCCTATTAATCCATTTAGCATATGCCTTATTGGTAATGCAGTTATTGCAATAAAGTGATGAGCACATTCCCAACTTGCATTCTTTGTTTCCGGGACTGCTTACGCATTTTATATTAGGACTCACTAGAAATAAATGCACAACCTGGCCTGGAAGCAAGGAACAGAAGTTGCTCCCTTCCTTCCCAATGAGGGCCCATGGACTGCAAAAGCCATGACACTTCTGCTGCCTTCCAATCACTACAGGTAAAGGTATCATCCAGCAAAGAAACAGCTTTCAGCATTTCAAGCTGTTACAGGAGACTGATCTTATATCTTTTTTCCTCAGGCAGGTGATGTGAACCTCAAGCTCCTTGCAGTTTCCTTTTGCATGACCTTCCTTCCCTTCTTGGCTGCACAGCCTGGGCTGGTTTCCCAGCTCCAGCCTCAGCCAGCTCTTTTCAAGTTTTTACCATGGCAGCCAGAAATCTCAGCGACGGATGACTGCAGCCACTTTTGTGTTAAGTCTGAAGGAGTCAAGGCAAGAAATGCTCTCCTTCAATTTACAGAGAAAAGCCAAAAATCAGAAAGTTTCCTAATGCTGTCATTTTCTCTACAGTTCACACTCATTCACTGCAGACAACATTGGGTTTTTTATTCCTCCCTTCTCAAACCACTACTACTGGGTACACAGCCTTTCACACACTCTTTCACCTTTCCCTGTATAATGGTGGAAATATTAGAATATCAAGACATTTTTGCTCTCTGTCTCTTCACAAGCAAGATAAAAATTTCTTTAGACAGAGTCCTGAATTCTGTCTGGACTGTACTTTAGGTGCTCCTTTCTTCTGTTGCATACAGTTTTTCACTAGAGACTGAAGAAAGTGGCATAAAGCATAATTATTCAAAGGAATAGTAACATGAAAATAGACTGGAAGAGAGCAGGAGTCTGCACCTCACCATGTCTGAAAGCTAAGTGTGCCTGCATAGGCACAGAGTGGAGTAATGGAACTTGCTGCAGTTGAATTTAGCTCCAGGATGAATTGGGGAAAAAAAAAAAAAAAAACCACAAAAAAACCCAACCCAACAAAAAGGCAGAGATTGCCATGTATTATACAAATAAAAACCAGTATGGGAGGCAGTGCAGCAACTCTCATAATCTACCAGAATTACTCAGAGATTAAGATGTTAATCTCAAAGTTGACTAGGTTTATATTACATAGACCATGAACACAACAGGAGGCACTAAAGGAAAAAGCAAAAACTACAAATATCTCCTTTCCCTTCTATCCAATAAATAAAACATCCCCAAACAAATCCTTTAAAGACCATCCATAAATTGAAAGTATCACTTTAAAATTACTTCCAAGAGCACTAAATTTCAATATCATTTTAAACTAACCAAACAAACCTGCTAACTTTTGATAAAGGCACCTTCAGAGGTCATTCTAGATGTTGGCCATAACCTTAGTTGAAGGCTTATATTCTAATCAGTATTTTCAAGTTTTCCCATGAGCATCTGAAACTGGAGTAATTATTTATTATTTCACAGGAAACTAATCCAATAAGCTAAAAGCATAAATTGCTGGAAAAAAAGTCTTAAATTATTTTTTCTGATTTATTTTTCTAAAATAGAAAAAAAAAAAAAAAATCTGTCTTTTCAACTTACTGTATTCTACTTCTCAAAGACGATATTCCTATTTTCTATTAATAAGTATATATATTTTAAGGGAAATGCGTAGTTTGAAACTAACTGGCTTTTCAAGAAAAAAACACTGAAAATTAAGGACAAAGTACACCATATTTTTAAGATAGATGTGTACATGTGAGATTACTATATAGGGATGCAGCCTTTGTTCATATTTTAGTAGTATAAACAAAAACAGTCTACCATATTCAAGGAGGAAAAACAGTGGTACTCATGTCAAATAAAAACATTTTCTAGCAAAACAACTACCAATATATCTATATAGTAACAAAAACAGAGATATGTGTACTGATGAGAAAATGTTGAAGAAAAGTCTCAAGCTCTTTTCTAATGTGCATTAACAAATTATACCACTTATCTGAAGCCAGTTTCATCTAGTCTTAAGAAGAAAGGGAACATAAATACATAAATTGTGAAGTTGATAATTCTGTCCAATCTCTCACCTGTGAATTACTTTAAGACTAGGATTTTTTAAGATATGTGAAGGCTTCAATGCTTTCATAGCATTCCAAAGTGTTTAACAAATTCATATGTTGATGAAGCATAATTATGCAAAACATTGTACAGTAAAAGTAAGGTAGGTGCTTCACACCATGCAAAAAGGTACAACAAATTCTCAGATGTCATAGTCAAACTTCGGTAGGGGAAACAAGAAAACAAAGTTTGCATTAGATAGGTATTTGCATGGAAGAGAACCGAGCACTGTACACGGAATGCTATCTTTATGGAAGTTGCCGTTCATGGGTGTCAATAGTGCACCAAAACCCCATGAGCCTGTTAGCAAGAACCATTACACAGGTGGAAATTTTGAGTTATACTTTCAAAAACAGTTAATTGCAACCAGACATGTCATTCTTAGAGATGATCCTTAACGTGAACTAGCAGCAAAATTTCATCTTAGACAACTGTATCATGCCTGTAGTTTAGATGCATCACCTCACGTCTTAAACTGTCATAGGACATTTTACATGTCCTACGCATTGCCTCAGACAGTGCTGTGCTTCAGGAGAAGGTGAGGTGATCTTTATAGTCTGTAAAGCTTCAGGTGTAGTAGAAAGCTTTATGCTAGCTAACCAGTCTGCTAACATCAACAACATTCTTCCTGCCTCCTACCACTTCATCTCAACATACATGGATATTACTAGACTAACATAAATATGCTTGTAGTATGATTTGGCCCAGTTCAGGAACTAGAATCAGGTATGGAAACAAAGAATTACGCATGTCACATGTTTCACAGAAAAAACTTACTGCAACGCTAATACTATCAATAATTTCTCAATCAGAATGGATTATTAAAACACAACATTTGTTAGTATTGGAGACACATTCTGTACAATAAGTATATTGCTTAAGATTACACAGTAATCCATATTTGCTCTGACTCAAAATGGTTTCTGCTAGTAATAAAAATAAATATTGTTTAAACCAGCTATGTAAGACAAGAGAATCATTCCACTGTTCATAAAATTAAAGACTATAAATCTTTAACTCACCTGGTGCAGCTTTTCACTTTTCTGAATAAATAATTAAATAAAATAGAACTTGAAGAGACAAGAGAATTAGAGAGAAAGGTCCATGCCACAGAACATTCAAACCATGTTAAAGTGGGAATGTTTTCCAAAAACTGAATGTTTTGAATCAGCTACTGTAGTACTGGTACTGTAACTCTAGGCTCAAAATAAACTGAACTTTAATCCAAGTACTCTTGCCTTGTAATCCATTGTGGCTTTAGAGTTCAAAACAGCAAAGTAAAAATATGACTTTGGAAAAGATTCACACTACTAAAGGCTAATTTAACACGATGCTAGAAATTAATTTATTAAAAAAAAAAAAAAAAATCAAACCCAAAAACCTAAACACCCCACCATTGCATCTCAGTTCTTGTGCAGATGCTGCAAACACAAAAGATATAGGCAATTGGAGCTGCACTAACAATGCCCATGTACCTGGATATTAACAGGCACTAGCTTTTCCTCTTAAGCTTTTTACATAGGTATCAAAAAAAAAAAATTAACCCAACATATTAAATTTAATTGCACCCTGTTTCTATAGAGATGAATTCATTAATTTCTATTGGCTCTTACAGAGGAAGAATTCAGTGCAAATTTTACTTGATCATGACAGCGGGAAAAGTCTGGGCACAATATTTGAATCAATTCCAGCTTCATTCATCTCAGTTAAGCACCTGATGATCAAACTGTTAACCTGTTTTGTTTAAATCGTTAAACTTATTTCTCACAGATCTACATTAGCACTCCAGTAAACCTGGCGATTCAGTATCCAAAGTGACAAACTGGGATCATTACAAGCTTCAGATGATCATTTTACAATTCTCCCTGCCACTGATCAGTATCTCTAGTTGGTTATCTCTGTAACAGAGCAGGATACCAAGCCTGACACGCAATTGCAGGCATCTTATCTTCAGTTAAAAGCAAATCGAAAATAGGAGTTGAGAAGAGGCATACCAGTCATTACGGTTTGTAATTTGACAGCGGGTAAAAAGCCAACATCCTGAAAAAAAAAAAGAGAACACATAAACCAAAGGATACATTTAACACATAATAGGACCTAAAGACGGGTTTGAGAGAGAGCACAGTTTTTTTCTAGACTCTAGACCTACAAAGCATTCAGAAGAGACCAAAAAACGGATGAAAGAAAGATGAGGCAAAACACGGCAGGCAGTTGCAGTTTTTAGTCAAATGGTTTTCTCATTATTTGGTTCCCACCACAGAAGCCAACATAGATTCTGAATGAAAAAATGAAGGTTGCAAGCTCCTCAGTCTTCTCAGACAGGCATTCACATCTTCCTGTCACATCAAGGAAATAACTAACAGTCCTTTGCAATCATACTCATATCCAAAAGAAGCAATGAAGCTACAGTTAAGTCTTACAAAAGCAGTTTATAACCCCAAAATTGAACTTCAACTTGAAAGCTGTTTCAGTTTACATTTCAACTCTTTGTTTCACCTATGAAAGTTTCCACTTGTTGCCTAAAATAGCAAAGGCAGAACATTTTTGTTTACTTCCACACAAGAACAAAATTCCCTGAGATATCCCTTGATGGCAATGAAGAATATATGTACATGAGGGAGTGGAACAGCTTCTGTGGTCAAATTATTCAAGTACTTTGTATATGGAATCAGGTACAGTGAGGAAAGCTTTCTGTTATTTTTTTTTACTACTGATAGAAAGCAATTATTATCAAATTAATGAATACAATTTTCATATTCTTGCAAACACATTAAAAGAATAAGGAAATTATCTAGGAAATGCTACTGTATCTATATTAACCTATAAGTACGGATATACGCCCAGACAACTTAGCCTTGACTCATTCCATCATTTTAAATGTAATTATGTAGGATGCACAGTGAAAAGAACTCTTTTCCTCCTACTCCCATGTGCTCATCACTGCAAGAAAGCTATCATCCGGTCCTATGAGCAAAATCTTCTCACATAACTGTACGTGACGACAAGAAGGGAATTTTGAGCTTCTAAAGACATACTACATCTATGCACATGTAATTAAAACTGAAGAGAAGAGCAGTCACCATTTATGGAACCTCCTACCAGACTCCTGCAGTCCTGAACAAGAAGTAGGGGTTGTAGAATGGTGCTTACATACGCATACGTTCATGTGTTTAGTCACTGCTGCTGAAACAAGGTGCCAGTAAACAAACAATTCCCTAAAATCTAACCTCCACGAAGATTACACGTGAAGGGGTTTGGGTTGGCTTTGGGGGTTTTTTATATATATTTTTCCCCTGTGATTTTATCAGCAAATTATTTAATTTGCCTCATGTCTTGAAGTGACTCAACTTTTAATCCTCTTGCATTGTTTCTTATATAAACACACAAGAAGTATAAATCTTTTTGTCTTATATTAAACTGTGATGCCAACAGATTTAATTAATTTGGGGAGTTTCAACCTGAATTACTATTGCTCAAGATTTTTTTTTTCTGGCAAAACAAAGACCGAACTGAATCACTTTCTGTCAAACAAGTATGTTATACTCACCCAGCTAGGAAAAGGCATGTAAATACAGGCTTAGGTTTGAAAGAAAGGCCCATGCCTTTTCTTGTAAACAGGGTTTACAATTATCACTCAGGTTGAACAGTATCCTCAAAGGCAGCAGGGAATTGAACTTATGCATTCAAGCATACATTTCTGACTTCCCAAGAACATTCAAGTTTGAGACTGTATGGTTTTCCTTGGTGAGGCTTTTATCCAAAGGCTTTGGATGATGCACGGGAACAAGGCATACAGAGACTGTCAGTCCCAGCTATGCTCCAGCCCTTCTACTTTGAGGTAGCTCCAGGATTTCTGCATTTTATAGTCAAACACCTCCAGGCAAAGGATTGGTAGCCTCAGTTCCCCTGAAAACCCCAGGGCAAAGTGTGACACTTGAGGGCTGCTCAGTAGTCTGCGAGGTGAAAGCAGAGGGCACAAATATAGGACAGCCATCTGCCAAGGCACTGCAGCTCTTGCCTTCCTGAGACACTGGCACTGGACCTCCCACTGAAACTAAGCCATGTGATACGAAACATATGAAGAAAACATCTGACTTGCAAGTAGGACAGAAAGAGGGATGCTTGCAAAGGAAGGAAGAGGGATGTGAGAGCAAGGCTGCAGTTCTTGCTCAGGTAGATGCTAGCTGGCTACACAAGACGTAACCATGACCTGCAAACAATGCAAACCAGAACAGCTAGATGTTTGGGGTAGTGTTGACCACAACAACATTCAGAGCTCATTAGAACAAAGCATGTTTGTATGGTGAATGATCTATCCTAAGTTAATGATTTCTTCCTTCTTACTCTGTGATGCTCCTACCACAGTAGAACCTGTAGGCATTGAGCGAGGCTGCTTCTAAGCACTCCTGATCCAAAGTCTTCTGATAACATATTTTAGCCTGAAAAACTCAGCTCTTGACCAGCAAAGACATTTCACCTAGCCCTTGGGTGAAAACAGAAAATCTACCCAATCTAAAGAAATTTTGTCACTTTAGTTGCTGAGAAAGCACCTTTTCTGTTTCCTTTTCAGCATTCAAGCTGACTTCTTTCTACAGTTACAAGCAATCTCATATCAGAAACTCTCCCACTTACCCCAAAAGGGGATTAGGACTTCTTGGAAACATTTTTAAAATAAACAGTTTCTTTACCATGTTTAAACAATGATTGTTTAAGCCACGGTGTCAAAATGACTCAGAGGAGTTGTGCTTGTCATTGTACAATATTCAGCATGATCTACAACGTGACCAGGCAGCAATGACCTGCATTAATCATGAACCAAAGTATAATTAAGGCAAAATTAATGGACTGCAATGGTCTGGCAATTGCTGTCCATGTTCTCACCCTTTCTGCTGGCTTGCCAGACGATTGCACTTCTTGTGGTGAAGTGGTCTGCAACTGAGGCTGAGCACAGGAATCCCTTTTGCACAGAACAGACTCATAAACAGACAAAAAAGAAAAAAAAAATTACTTAATTTGTGTGAGCATACAGAAGAATCCTGTTCACCCTGATTACAGCAACAGATATGGGCACAGGAGCACTGGCAAATCTATTTAATTCAAAATTGCTCTGTCACTGTGATCCACGTGAGCTAGAAAACTGCCTGCTAACATACTATCCCTGACTTCAAAGGAGAAAACACTTTACTTCTGATCTGTGATTCAAAATATAGAGAAAGTCTATAATCTTCCAGTATCAACCCTAATTCTGCCTTTTTTGAGAGCATGAGCTCTCAAATGCCTTAGTCCACAATCACCCTTTCTCATTTTTTCTCTAACATACATGATCCACTTCTCTCCTGTGACATCCTTACAGTTCTGATTTGACATTATAGTGGTGAAACACCTGCTATACTAACCCACAGCAGTACTGACTTTAATTTGTCACTGAGGATTGCGCAGCAGCCCAGCGTAGGGAAATCTTTGACTATTACAGCCCTATAGTTCACTGAGAAACACACTGCAGCCTCAGAAATAACAAACAGCTTCAAGAAAATAAGCTTTAACAGATAGCTGGAAAACTGAAAACTCACTTCCAAACTACTTCCTCTAGCTGTACACCTGGAAAAAACATCATCACTTGACCTGCCTCATGATCAGTGTCTCATGGAATTAACTGCCACAGAAGTGTTTTTTGTTGAAGCAGATTAGCATCTCCATTTTTCAGGGGCACAAAAATGAAACACTTGGTTGCATAAGGGATTGAGTAACAGCAGTTTACAAACTCACAAGTGTATTGAGATACAGATGTGTCCTGCCATGATGAAATAATGTTAAGAGTATATGCAAAGGCTTCCAGAAGTCAAATCTTGATATTTCTCCCTCATTGAGAGGTGCCTGTGTGAATGCTTACATATGTCCAAGTCAGAAATACATGCTAGTGGACCATTTTAACACCATCTCCCATTATCTCATGTCTGACATTGCCTCCAGGCTCCCAGCCCCTCACTATCAGACAACTTTTACTGTCTTGTGTAAACTGAAAACATCTATCTAGATTTTCACAGCATAATGGCAGTGCTGAAGATTTAAAAAGCTGCCACTTCAAATCCATGAATGACAGAAACTTAAACTTTTCCAATTCTTCCCCATTGACTGGAGTTATCATAAGCTTTAAACTCTCTTGGGTGGCCAGCCTGTCTCTGTGGTCAGATAACTGCCCTCGTCTTCTTTTTCTGAACTTTAACTAAACAAAGAAGATTAACAGGAACAGCCAAGGGGAAATCCCACAGCACTAACTCAGTGAAAATTAGACTGTATTGTGTCCATCTGCTGTCTAAGCTAAAGAACTTAAAAGTTTTCTGAGGTGGTAATATAGCTGTTATGGAACTGCAGATATCTATCAGTCATGTCTGAAAAATCAGGTAAGTTCCCTTGACTGGAGCTAGTTGACTAATTTTTACAGGCTTTGTCAGGAGAATAAAATTCCTCAGTCCAGAGTTATTTCTCTCATGTTTAAGTACTGAATTTATTATGTAATATAGTTGCTTTATAGCATATGAAGTTTTGCACATTTAAGATCAACTCTCATTACAACAATTTCAAGGAACTCCTGAAATATAGGATTGGCAGACAAAGCTTCTAAATATCAATATGGGAATTCACAACTCAATACTTAACACATTTGCTTTTGCAATATGGAAACTGCAACACTCAGGTGACGTTTTCAGTACCTTTCATCTCAGGAAGATCAACGAGCAATACAGAAAGAACACAGAAGTGTAGGACAGCAAAGGTGTGCAGAAGGAAAACAAAGCAGCTGGTACACAGCCTGGCTACATACTGCCTTCTTATTTTATACTCCCCTCCCACAATAAGCCTAAAAAGCTTATTTAAAGGTATTTAAAATACTTAGGGCTGGCAGAACCTGGGTGAGCGTAACAGGTTTTCTGTGCAAAGATGAAGATTACTTTAGAGGAGCTAAAAGTTGACATAAGTTAATGCGGGCTAATGGAATATGGCTAACTGATACCCACCCAGATACTAGCCTGCATTTCTTTACATTAAGCTCTTGGGGATAAAAGGTTGCAATTTATTACTTCCACAGCTGTTTGTACACCGTATTTGCAATTACAAAAGCAAAACTAGCCTTTCAGTCAAACATAGTATGCACATTCAACTATATCTCTGGTGACAGTACAGACTCAGGAATACCTTTCACATTTTAATGACTTTGCCAAAACCAGAAATTTTAGTTAACTTCATATGGCCAACAATTTTGATAAAGTTCAGATGACTGGCAAATAATAACTATTTTGCTACATACAGCTGACCGTGCAAAGCTTTAACATACAGTCATTTACCCATTTTAAAGCATTCTGTACTGCTGAAGCCATTTTCACATATTTACATGGTATCTGAGTGACATCCACTATAACAGCTCAAGTGGATGTAACATTTCACTGAATCCAGATAGTAAGGATGCAGTCTAGCAACCTATTAATATTATTGGAACACTGAGTTAAAGCTGTTGAAAACTGCTTAACTAATAAAAGTCACTAGATGCTCAGCTTTTTGTTCTATATATTATTCAGCACTCAGTCAACTTTCCTTTTGTCCAAATTTTGCTGAAAAGATAAAATGCTGCAACATCACAACTCTATAATGAATCCTATTCTTATTACACCAGAACCATATCAACAACCTTTCACTCTTACAGGCTGACACAGAATACAGCTTTCTTACCTTCACACACAGTACAACTGGGGTTTAATCTGTGTACTTCAACTCTATTCCATGAGTGCCGTTACTCCAATGATTCATATTTTTCCCTCACTTGAGATCTATTAACAAGCACAATCAAAACCAGAAATTCCTACCTGAGGCTGTAGATAGCAACCTCTATTCTTATGATTTTGTACTTAATTAGCTATTTAGAATATTTGTTCCAGTTCTATGATTCTTGCAACTAAGAGTCTTAATATAACACACGGTTCACTGCATCATGACCGAACTTGCAAATGACAAAATAACATGCAAACGAGTGTTTGGAAAAATTTTAGAGCTAACAAGAAGAAGTGGGGAGGGAAGGAAGAACAGAGGAGACTAGAAATTCAGAAGGGAAATCATAATCCTCAAATGAAGGGTTCTGGCCTGGTTATTACTCTGAACTAGGATCAGAGGAAGAATTTTGTTTAAGCTTATCTTCACATGAAAATAGCTATGCGTATTATAGCTTTAATCTTATTTAAATTAAATTAACTGCTGCAAGTAGTTTGGGGGTATTTATTTCCATTTATTTTGCTTAAGTTGATTAGGGCAGGCCTTGAAGTCTGTTTTGCACACATACACTCCACACATTGTTGGCCAAAACAAGACCAACTGGCCACTTATTTCTAGAATTTGCATTTCTGCTTCACTTTAACTAGAAGAGGTAATATCTTTGGTAAAGAAAAAAAAAAATGGAGGGTTTTTGAACCACAGCTACTAGAAAACTCAAAAATAGAAAGAAAAAAAACCATTATAAAGGACATACACAGGTAAACCCATGCAGAAAAGAATATACTTTTAATTCTCAAAGAAGCATTACAAAAAAGAAAGAAAAGTGAAATATAGACTGAAGTAAAATGTTTGTCCAAATAAAAAAAACCAAAAACACACAACACAAAAAAAAAAAACCAAAATCAAAATAACAAAAAACCCCAAACCTCTAGCTTAACAGTGCTAGGTGTCATATCTCATCTTTAAGTAAGGTAGAAACACAGGCAGATGGCATATACATACAACCATCAAATTTATGAACACTTCTATAGTGCTTCCTCTGAATATTTTTCCTTTTAGATATAACCTTCTGCATGAGTTAGCCAAGCGTGATGAATGAACCTTTTCTGCATCTATTCATTGCTCTTAATCATTAATAATCCAAGACATTTGGCATCCAAGCTTGGGGAGTCGGGAGGGAGGAGGTGTTGGCATTAAAGGCCTTGCATTTGTTTAAACTGAGATCTGGAGCAGCAGCATTACCAACTGAAAAACCCAGTGAAAGGCAAAAGTAATTTTCATATAGTAAAAAATAAATACATAATGATGGAAAATAGCTGCTAAACCAAAAAACAAACACTACCACAGTTTCAAACACATGGTCAATAAAGAAATTCTGAGTAATTGAAAGGAACAATCTTGAAATTTTATGGTTTTATGTCAATATTAAGATTCAGAAACACTCACCTTATGGCATCGCAATGCCTGATTCCAACTACAATATGGAAAGCAGGATCAAAGTCATGCAAATCACACAACCACACAAGAGCTCTCAGTATTCAACTGTTCTTGTCATATAAATCAACATACAATGCAAATAAATTCTTACCCATCCCTTTATGTAATCCGTATCACGGAAATGTTCCCACCTTATAAAAACAAAATGATGAGGTTTGGGATTTTTTAAAGGAACCTTAACAGTTATAAAAATTGTAACAACAATTAAATTTAAGAGAAGCAGAAGCAAAACTGTATAGCTGTTGTAAAATGAATGCATTATACCTAAAAACAAACCAACCAAGAAACTAATGTATCAAGTGAAATAAGTTGATGAAATCTGACACAGAGAAAGATACTGGTCACCTGTATGACTCACTATACCATAGAAAATTTCAAACTGATATAAAAAGTGTAACACTTCTGCATCCTAATATTGGCAAGTTGTTAGATACCAGACATTCAGCTTCATTAAAAAGTAGTCAGTACATTACAAATTATTCAATTTCAGTATTTTCTTCTTGATAACAACAGATCTGACCACATTTACCTTTGAACCTCAATTTTCTTAGCTTGCAAATACGACTGCAAGTTAGAATTCTGTATGTGTGCTAAAGCTGTGGAAAACAGAGTAGGTGAAGTGTGCTTTTTTTGTGTGTATTATTTTCTTTCAAATAAGTTGAGATCATATCTGTTTTTTAGGCCTCAACATCTTCAGCTATTCCCAGACATTAATGGATCTCCTGATCATTACTGTCAGCCAACAAGTTGCATAATCCTCATTCTTCTATTTCAAGCATTTAAAAGTTTTCTTTTACTATATCCATAATTCAAGAGCTGCTCCTGGCAGCAGCAGATTTGCTTACAAGTGCCCTGAAAAGCTTCAGCATGCGGTGCTTCGCAACAGTTCCACACTGCAAATACCTATTTACTGAACCAAGTTTCTGGATGGTGGACTCAACATACGCTTACTTAAATGAATGGCTTCAAGTCCTACACTTTGGGGGTGGAGGTTTCAACCTAATTCAAGAAAATGTTCAGAACAAACCTATAAAACTAAATCCATGCTTGCTTAGCATTCTTCAGGAATGAAAGTATTTCCAGAATCATCATTTTCATTTTTTAGAACTTAACATCATTATCTGGGGAGGAGGCATGGGAACAGACTACAACACTCTAGTGAGAATCATGCTACCTATTCAGCTTCACTATTTTATTCACGGATGGCAATACATCATTCTGAATGCAGAAGTGAATGTGACAAATGACATTTTTCTTCCCCAAACTGGATGGAAAAGTAAATAACTTAAACTCTTTGCAGCTTATAAGAATGTGCTTTTAACAACGAATGACTTGATTGTGCTTACAAGAAACACGGCTCATATAAAATATGACCTTCAGAATCATAGTAATGAAAAATAGACTTGAATGATTACTTCTATGAAATTTTTACCAGTAAAATAAATATCCAATATCTTTGATCACTCTATATCAATCTAAAACTTTGACACCAGAACAAAATAATAATAATAAAAAAAAAAAGAATAAAAATCAACAGTTTCCAAAGAGCTTGGACATTAAACAAAAAGAATCACAACAGGTTTGTGTTCAAATTCATAAAAAATTGTAGCTTAGTTCAAGTTTTGCCCATAAGATCCAGTTCAACCTACCTAATCGCAGAATAAATTAAGAAATTTCTAGACAGACTGCAGCAGAAAGTCTTTAAAGATTAACTGGAAGTTTTCTATGTATTAAATCCACCAGGCCTTTATTTTTTTTTATCTCCTATCATTTCCCAAGGATGTACAAATCTACTGCTGTGTTTAGAAACCTTTTGTGGTGGGTTGACCATGGCTGACACCTGATGCCCACCAAGCTGCTCAATCATTCCTCCTCCTCAACTGGACAGAGGATAGAAAACACAATGAAAGGCTCATGGGTCAGATTAAGGACAAGGACAGTTCACTGACTCGTTACTGTCATGGGCAAAGCAGACTTGACTTGTGGAAAATTTAATCTGATTTATTACCAATCCAATCAGAATAGGGGAATGAGAAAATAAAAAACCAATCTCAAAAACACCTTCTCTCCACCCCTCCCTTCTCCCCAGGCTCAAGTTCACTCCCAAATTTTCTATCTCTTCCCCTCCAGAAGCGCAGGGGGATGGAGAATGGCAGTTGTGGTCAATTCATGACACCTTGTTTCTGTCACTCTTTCCTCCTCTCAGGAGGACTCCTCAAAACCTTCCCCTGCTCCACCATGGGGTCCCTCCCACAGGAGACAGTCCTCTACAAACTTCTTCAGCATGGGTCCTTCTCATGGGCTCTAGTCCCCCTCGGGGTTCACAAGTCATTCAGCAAACCTGCTCTGGGTGGGGTCCTCTCTTCACAGGTCCTTCCAGGAGCCTGCTCCAACACAGGCTTTCCACAGGGTCACAGCCTCCTTTGGGCATGCTCCTGCTCCAGTGTGGGGTCCTCCATGGGCTGCAAATGGAGATCTGCTCTACCATGGACCTCCATGAGCTGCAGGGGCACAGCCTGCCTTGCTGTGGTCTGCACCACAGGCTGCAGCGGAATCTCTACTCCAGTATCTGGAGCACCTCCTCTCCTCCTACAATGGCCTTGGTGTCTGCAGAGCTGTTTCTTTCATATATTCTCACTCCTCTCCTATGACTGCAATTGCTCCTGTACAGCTCTTTCCCTTCTTAAATATGTTATCCCAGAGGAATTAGCACTGTCCACTGATGGGCTCAGCCTCGGCTAGTGGCAGGTCCCTCTTGGAGACAGTTGACATTGGCTCAATATATATATATATTATACATATAACAGAAGCTTCCAGGAGCTTCACACAGAAGCCATTGCTGTAGCCCCCGCTACCAAAACCTTACCACACAAACCCAATGCATCTTTTTTATAATCTTGCACATTTTTGCCTCTAGCAGTCCCTTTTGCAAAAAAAAAAAAAAAAAACCCACAAAAACAAAAAACCACCATCTTTCATCGAGTTCAATGAGGCTGAGACTACTGACTCCATAGTGAAAAGTATAAACACAGTCTGCTTCTTCTGAAAAGTACAACTCACCTTTCATGTACTTGCTTTTACAAAACTCCCCAATTTTCTGAAGGGAGATATGGAACAGGAGCAAAAGTAGTAGTCACTAGCATTTTTATTTTTTGGTCTTCATAGATATTATGACTGAAAAGGAAAAATCTGACAATCCAAGGCACATACCTGCGACTGTCTATCAACAGGAAAGTCAAACATTGTCTTCAGTTTTGTTGATGTATTCCCTTACCACAATGCAGTTTAAGACCAAGGGAAAGGAGAACCAATGCATCTGCCTATCACGTCATCACTAGCCAGGAGCTACGGAACTGCAGTTTCCAGAAACAGAGCTACAAATTAATTCTCCTCGCTTTTCTATTTTAATTAGTTCTCTCTGAATTGTACAGCATTATTTTTAGCAACTGCTTTCTTCATCACAACCCTGTACCCCTACTGTAGTAGTCCTATAAGTGTCTCTTCCACACACATTTGAAGGTTAGCTCATTCAACTATCTGCTTCAATGTTAGTTTTTTTAATACGGCATCTGGACACTAGAGACCATGTTTTTCTGTCTTCCAGAGAAAATCAACATCTTTCTCTTAAAAGTGAACTTTTGCATCTTTTCCCAAAGAAAATCCAAGACAATTTTAAACAAAACAAAACAAAAAAACCACACTAGAAAAAGGATACAAAGGCATTTGAAATAAACAACTCTATCCCCCATCAAGCCTCTTTACTAGATTTAAACCTTCCCGAATTTACCTTAGCAGCTACAGAGCCAAGATGAGACTCCAATTTTTATTTTTTTGTTTTCCAGTGCTCCTTAAGAGACACTTTGCTAAAGTGAGTTTGCTCATTCTCTATTGAACGGGAGATGCTTTCTGTAGTAAGTATTTTAGAAAGATATTTACATACATAAATACTCCAGGGATGATTTCATTCAAGAATCCTGGAAGTAAAACACACTCAGCATTTCTTCACTATAGGCTTTTGTAATGCTCTTTTAGCTTTTATTACAGAATTTTCTTTAAGGTTTCCCAGTTAACAAAGCCAGACTGCTATGTTAATAAAAGGAACAACCAAGAGAAACAACTTGAAGAGAAATTTCAAGCTTTGATTGCTTGAAAAAGGGTAACTTGACTGTGCAGAGGGCTCCAGAGGGCTCTCCAAAAAGAGTTGCTCTGACGAGACAAAACTGAGGCTTTGCATGTAACTGCATTTTCAGTATTTGCCTTTTACAGTTATTACTTGCAAGGTTAACAGAGGAAGTCTGGTGGGTGTCAGGAGCACTACATATAAGGAAACATACTTAAACAATACACAGAACCACCAGCCTTGACATCTTCTGTAGCACCATCACGCACTGCATAAGATGAAGCAAGAGTCCACACATCAACCAGAAACCTGACACATCCGGAATGTCTGCCACTGTCAAGTTCTTCCCTTTGCACCTGGAGTTATGTTGTTCAATTTTTCTGGGTCTTCTACCCTTCACCTTATTTTCTTTGTCCTGTATACATGCAAGAGTCACAGGCCTTTTCAGACTTGCCTCCTACAAACACTAGTCTTCTTTTGACTATCCTCTTAATTTCCTTAATTTACAGTTTTCTTGTTCTTACTCTTCAACTGTCCTTATGCTCCCTTCACATAAGGAAGGGAGCATATGCTGCCTTGTTCCACTGCAACTGACATCCTCAGAAACTTAGCTCCCCCTAAAAATTTATAACCTTTCACTACCTCAATCTATCACAGACAGTAACACCGATCATGGACTCACAGTCCGAGACAGTTCCATTTTATTCCACTGTTCCTCAGGTATTTTGCACTTCCACGTCCCTTATGCCTCCTGTTTTGTGTACGTGTGCATGTGTATGGATAGCTTCCCTTGTCTGCCTGTTATCAACAGAGATGACAAGGTAAAATGCAAATAGCAATCTATTTCAATGAAAGAGAGAGGGATGTTTCAGCTGGAAAAAAAAAAAAAAAAAAAAAAAAAAAAGATAAAGATATCTTTGGTAAAGATAAAGCACTATCATAATCTTGACCTCATAAATTTGGACTGCTTGATGTCCAACTAATCCTGAAACCTACTTAGGGTTTTCCTGCACATCCACTGTCAGGACTGAAGAACAGACAACCTTTGAGGGAAGATGCAGCAGTTTGTGGTGAAACATCATTATCAGAGATAAAAATCTGCAGTATTCCACAGGGTGATGAATTTTATGTCTGAGGAGACACAATGTGCTCTAATTATTTTGTTAGAAGCAAGTATGCACCTTTGCACAGCAATTGGAGATGATTAATAAAAAGATAATTCTGAAAATTTTTAAGTTCTGCTCTTCCATGACAGTTTTGAGTGTCTGCATTACTCCCCTTTCAAAAAGAAAGTTTCCTAATCCTTTGAATAGTCCTTACTCTTGTCCTTATTACATATTGAGATTGAATTTTTCTACTAATTGTCTGCAGTGAAGTTCGAAAGGATTTGTTGCTATAGCAATACTTTGTGTTGATTCAGAAATTAATGATAAAAGAAGTGGCAATTAGTACTATTAATTTTTACGAGAGAAACACGGTAGAGTGCTAAAAGGCTTCTGGTCAAAAAAAAGGAGTAAGATTTTGCATAAGTGATCAATATAGAGCTTGCAGCTATAAAACCAAGCATAATGGGTATTTCATGCTTCAGTATGTGCAGCATGACCACTGCTGCCTGAACATCCTCAGATGGACCCAGCCTCTGCTGTGTTTCAGGAAATCCTTAAGACAGCACAGGGATGAAGGCTCCTTTCACAATTAATGGCACCCTGTGAGACAGGGACATTAGTATAAGGGAACTGCAGACTTGACCTGGAAAGGGCCCCTTTACATCTCACATGAAGCTCTAAGGCCCACGAACAGCCTTCATGGCATTTGGCCCCAGTACACCTAATATTGTCAAGTAAGACAGTACAGGACAGAACAGTACAAATGAACACAGCTGGAACTAAGCAGGCATACAACATTGCATAATACACCTTACCCAACCACAGTTATTGTGATTAGATCATTTTCTTTAACAGAAGTGAGGCAGAGCAGAGGCATGTGTTAGAAACTCCAAGCTGCAATTATTTTTTTTTTTAAGCCTTCCCAAAAAAAATTTCGCAAACTTCTATGAATTTACAAGAGGGAAACCGCTGACTTTTTGTATTACAACCTTTTGAATGTCACAGTTAATCTTTTCCCATGGGGATATACTGGGAATGCAGAAGGACAGACTATCATCCACACACGGTGAAAGATTATCCTTACATATCATCGCACCCTGTTTTGTCATTCAGAAGAGGGGAAAAAAAAAAAAAAAAAAATCAGAAATACTCATTTTAGAGCACAATTCCATCAATGGTTGGATGCAACTAGACAATCCTGTATCCCCCAATCACATTCACCACCCTGACAAGAACTTGCTACAAACTAGCAGAGCAGCCACAACCTCTTGGAGATCAATACCAGGCATAGTGTTCACAACAGAGACCAGGCAAATTATGAGATGGTTTATTTGCATGGAGCTCTGCAGTACTGTGGCTACACTGCTGTATTGCATCTAGCAAAATAAAAAAAAAACAACCCTGAATTTGCTTGCAGGAAAGTTTTCTGATTTAAACAGTTAGGGGTTTGTTTGGTCCAACTTCAGAACTAAAGCACAGAAAACAGAGGGGGAAAGGTAATGGCATTGACAAGTGGCCACATTTTTGAATCATATCCAGGAAAACATTTTCTCATAATCCATACTGTAGCCATATTATTAAATATTTCTCTGTAACTGTCTCTATCAAGATTGATTTCCAGAAGTATCAAAGTGCCTCTAGTTCTCATTCAGCAACTGAAAATTTATCGTTTGTAACACAAATTACATATTTTGGTTTTGGTTTTTGAAAAAATTTCCAACCATAGAAAAGACCTTGCCTTTAGTTTACAAATATTTAATAAACAAATTCACTTAAGCTTACTTTCCTTTACCCTAATTGATGCCTCCACCATGAAATCACATACTTGGAATAGATGAGAGGGTTAATCTTCCATCCTCTCCTATTTTACACACAGTAATTTCAACAATTAATATTTAGGAGAATGGCTTTTCCTTGCCCTCACTCAATCCCCTAGCCAGGTCTGCATGCAAAATGTTGTGTTTTGGTGGCACCCAACCAAAGCACAAGGAGTAGAGTGTTGCAGCATGCTCTTATCCTCTCTTAAGACATAAACAACAAGCATGAAATCCCACTCTAAATTCGGCATGCAATGCTTATACTAAATTCATTTATTCTGTTTTGCACCCCAACACCACCAGGAACATATCACAATATAGATTCTACAACACTCTCTGCTGGATGTACTTAGAGGTACAGTTTGTGCGTCTAGGGGTATAGCTGATACACACCTTTTCAGCATCTCTGACAGTTTCACATGCTACAGCAGCCATGCAGCCTGGAAGAACTGATGTTCTTCTACTGAATGAAGACATAGAATGAAGTCACAGAGGCCACAGCAATACTGTTGAATGAATTCGCAAATCAAACTACTTTTAGTGTTAACCAGACTTTTTCCTTTTCATTCCAAACTTACAGATCCATTTAAACATCTATTACATACGCACAAACTAAGGTACTTAAATACTGCTGAGGACACTGAGATGGCATTGCGTATCCTCTCCCACATATTCTTATCCATACTGCTCCTTATTTTAAAGCCAAATTATGTCTTCACTAAATGAAATGCTACCACTACAGTCAGGGATACTAATAATATTAGTAAACTGTTCTACCCTATTAGGTACTAAACTCAGCAACCCAGCATTTACATGCAGTGAGCAGAGCCTTCAAGCATCTCACAGACACTTTATCTCATCCTCAGAGCACTACCTCTTCTTAAGGGCAAACAAGCTGTAATATGATAATGGACAAAATTACTTAAGGTCATCCAGATCACTTCAAACTTTCTTCCAGTGTCAAACACCTTTTGCATCACTTCCCCTTCCTCTTTGAGTCACATAACACTCTGTAAGCAGAGTAACTGCCAGCACAAAGTATGCATTTAAGCTTTCTGTCTCCTAAAATTGAGACTGGAGGAGAAGGAAAGGTGTAAACATAAGAACCATAATGTTGTATGTAATATTTATATAGAAGAAATTTCTGCCTTCGTCCTCACAAGATTTTTTCTTTAGCATTTCAGGATTTGTTCCTGAAAACATTAATAACACTAAAATCCAAACACTAATTCAAAAAAGGGATGTTGGATAGTTTTAAAGCAGCGACTATAGTTTTAGAATGAAGCGTCGTGTGATAATTTTTTAGCCCAGCTTACAAATTAACCAAGACATTTTAATTCTTAATACTAATACTTCAAACTGTAATTTAAGACACCCATTGAGCACTATGTCTGTGATATTTTATATTGCCATAGTTGCTTTTCACCACAAAAACCTACTTCTGAGACTGCTACTCTAAAATACATTGATAAGTTGTTGGATGCAGACTATACTACTATGAGTGAGATGAAATCTAACCTTCTTTCAGTAACAGAAGTACAAATGGATTGCATTCGACAATATACAGATGCATGATACAAAGTAGGCAACTGGCTTCCCTCTGAAAGTTACCATTCATCTACTCTAAAACTGACATGAATTTGCACCTCACAACAGTTTCTGCAATAAATTAGGTTCTATTTCTTGTGAATGAAACATGAAAGGCTACAAAATTGAATTTCAGGTGGAAGAGTGTAGCTGGAAGAAGAAAACTTGTAACCTGTTTTGATACAGCTGGCAACAAGTCAAATGAATTACATACTGGATTATCCCTGGAGTATTTCATTGCTTTGCTACTAAAAATCACACAAAACTGCTACATCCAGTACAGTCCAAGAGAACGGTTTTCCATGTTTCAGTTCAAGTCAACCATTCTTGTCCCATGAAGCTGAAGTTACCCTCTTTAACACGTAAACAGCACTAAAGTAAAAATACGTCACTATGAATGAAATTCAGCACTGGAAAATGCAATCTTCATATTTCTTTACAGGACAACAATGTACACGTAAAAACTTCTGGTAACAACAAAAGTATTAAAAATATAGAAAAATTAAAAAAAAAAAAAAAGACAGAGAAAAACATCAAAACTTTTTTAGGACACACAGCATCAGACAAAGTCTGCAATATTTCTTCATGCCATGGAGGAATGCTACGGTACGACTGATCAGCTTACTTCAATGCTGAGATATGTTTCCGAAAGCCACCGGGCTTCCATTCTCGACAAAGCAGCGTTACCTGCTGCAGTCCTGGTCCAACACAAGTAAGAAAACCAAATACTGTCAGATTAAATATACAGAAGCAGACAAAATAAAATCAGTAAATCATTCACTAGCTTTGAGGCATATAGGCATGTAAATAAAAGGTATTAACATTTCAGTCAGTGTAGGGAGTAAACACATGACAATTTATTACTTGGGCAAAAACATCCTCAGGACATACCCCTAGCTTTTGTTTGCTATTTTTTAAAGTTTCTCAACGTGTGTCAGCAATACTGAAGTTACAGTTCTGCCTCTGACTACTGCTATATATGGTCAGCACAGATATTTGCTGGGATTTGCATTTTTCCAAAAGTAATGCCGGACAATCAAAAGGCCGTTAATCAGTAATAAAACCCACAAGAGCAGATCCATAGCCCTGCACACGTGAGACCTGAGACTTCCACAACGAACGGAACACGGCTAGATCTGGTTTTCAGTAAATACTTGGGCTCTGCCTCAGACGCTCCTGTGGGTGCGCTGGCAGCCCACACCCGGCCTGCCGATAGCTTCCCTAACTCCCGCTGCCTGGCACCCCTCACCCCGGGACACAGCCCCGAGGATCTGCGTCCGATCCAGAGAAGACGAGGGACCGCGCATAGTGCGCGGAGACGCGGCGGGGCACCGACCAGCCGAGGGAACTGCGCACCGCCGCGCTGTCCCTCATGACAAGCCCAGCACCTAGCAGCACGTCTAACCGAGCTCCGGAGCTCTCGGTACGAGCCGCCACACGACGGGACAGTCGTGCTGTGCGGCCGCGGTCCCCGAACCCACCGGAGGGGCGAGCTCACAGGCCAACACGGCGGGGCGGCCGGCAGCTCGCCTCGCTGAGCAAAGGGGCGCAGCACTCTCCGGGAGCGGCCGTTCCTCCGAACCCCTGCAGGGAGGGCAGCAACGCCGCGGTTCGAGGAGCCCCCGGCGGCCGAAGCCGCTTCCGCAGCGCCAAGTGCAGCCCCTCACCCGGGTGGCGAAGGAGCAGCAGGAGGGTACTGCGGATCCCCAAGCCGCTCCGTCACAAGGACCATTCTGGCAACTTTCTCCACTGGGAGCCCCGCTGTGCTGCTGGCCCGGGTGGTCCCGCACATGGCTCCCCGCCACCGGCACCCCGCGCACAAAAGAGAAAACACAAACAAAAACCCCTCAGACTCTCCTGAACCGGCGTTTCTTTTCCTACCTGCCCAGTTCCCGGCGACTGTGAGCAGCAAGCTCCGCTCCGCGCCGAGCCGGGCGCTCCCCGCGGCGCCCAGGTGGCGTTAGGAGCGCGCTTCCCACGGGCGGCGCGCTCCCGGCGGCCGGCACATTCCCCGCCGGACGCCGCCGGGAGGAGGGCGCTGCGCTCCCGCCGCCACCAGCGCACCTGTTCCCCCCCGAGGCAGGGGCAGCGGCAGCCGCACCGCCACCCTCAGTCTCGCCCTCGGGGTGGGCGGAGATGCTGCGGGACCCCTCGCCCCACACCGGCCGCCGCCCTCCCCATGCAACCGCCGCACGAGGGGCACCCTGACTCTGCCGCGCTGCTCATTGGCCCGCCCGCTGCTGACCTCACAGGGCCCAGCCCCGCCCCTCTGGCCTGGCCCGGTTCGGGTGGGTGCCTCGGGGTCGCCCCACCGGGAGCCCGAAGGCGGTGAGAGCAAGGGGCGGGAGGGTGGTCTGCGGCCACCGGGCGGCACCTCCTAGGCGCGATGCCGGGTGTCCGGCTGTCCGCAGCGGCCCCGAGGCGGTGGGACTCTGCTTGGGGTGGCGAGGAAGAGATCTGCTCTCACCCCCCGCGCCCGGGTGCAGGCTTTCAAACCAGAGGTTTACAGAAACCATCCCTTGCCGTTGCAAACTGCCTGCGGGGCAGAAAGGACTCACCGAAATGAGATTGTGCGAAGAAGGGAAGTCTTCCATTAGTCTGCACCGGTTTCTTCTTTTTTTTTTTTTTTTTTTTTTCCCCTCGTATCTATTTTTATTGTGGTTAATTGAGGCATATGAGCACCTGTTGCTTGAAGATTGTGGTCCTGTTTGTGGAAAGTAAATAATTTTCCGCTGCATATTAAATATGTCTCTTAATGGAGCATATAACGTCAGCCAAGTCAGATATCATCATAGAGCTCTGTAATATATATTAACATGGTAGTGCTTCATTACTAGCAGTTTTTCAAAAGACCTGCTTTAAATATTCTTCCCTTTCAGCTAATCAGCATATGCTACGAGCTTGCAGAAAGCTAAATAATGTATTAATGCACAATTAAAACATGTGGAACCGGAAGAACATATTTTTCACATTTCAGAAGATCCTGTAAACGTACATGATAAATCAGACTGAGTTGTCTCACTTCCATGTTTCTTCTGTCATAAAAAATTAATAAATGTAACTTGAAATTGTTTGGCACAAAAAAAGTGAAGAGTTTTACACTTGTTTTTGTGGTCTGCATTCTTTGCCCTAAAGTTGCTATGAAGACAGGATGAGAGAGCTGGGGGCTTTCAGCCTGGAGAAGAGAAGGCTCTGGAGAGACCTTACAGCAGCCTCCCACTACCAAGAGGGGGCCTACAAGAAATCTGGAAAGGGACTTTTTACAAGGGCATGTAGTGACAGGACAAGGACTAATGGCTATAAGATGACAGAGAGGAGATTTAGATTAGGTACTGGGAAGAAACTGTTTACTCTGAGGGTGGTGAGGCACTGTAACAGGTTGTCCAGAGAAGCTGTGGCTGCCTCATCCCTGGCAGTGTTCAAGGCCAAGCTGGACTGGGGTCTGAGCAGCCTGGTCTAGTGGAAGGTGTACCTGTCCATGGCAAGGGGTTGGAACTAGAAATTTAAGGCCATTCCAACACGAACAGGTCTATGATTCTATGGTATAACAGACCTGGGTGTGTTCTGTTTGCCTGCTGGTGTATTTCTTGGTTACACAGAAAAGTTTACAATCTGGTGCTCTGGAAAATATAAACAAAATGGCAGTGTGTACTTCAGAGGGTTCTAATTCTCTATTAGTTTTCTGAATAATACTATTTCCATTGCCTGTTACTCTCAGAAAGAAAATTTAGAAGCCTGGGGTGTGACCTGTATCTCACCGTCATGGTGAGGAAGGATTACCTGCTGGCCAGCGGTTCTTTTTGTTTCTGCTGCAGCAGCACAGCCAGCCCTGACTGTTGGGTGGCCTCAGTCCCCTGCATTGACACTGGACTCAGCAGGTGCCACAGCCACTCCTGCTGGGGCCAGGGTCCTGCACCCCGACTGCACTGGGATGTTCACAGAACATGTCTGAGGATCCTCAGTGACAAGTGGGCATGACCAGAGCCTGTGAAAGAACAGATACAATTTGGGGTACTAAAGTTTCCACACTTAAAAAGATAAGCTATGAATCTGCTGGTTTTCAAAGAATTCAATGAGCAATTCATCACGCTCTAAAAAATACCCATGGGATGAGAAAGAAAAAAAAAAATCTCACACATGGAAAAAAATCAAGATTTAGGTGTGCAAAGATTCTTCTGTTCTTGAGCTCTGCATATGTTTGGTTTACTGCCCATCTTTGTTTTTCCTTTTACCTTGCACCTAAAAATATTGCCAGAAATCACTCCGTACACTGCAGCACTATGCTGGGGTTTCAGAGCAGCTCAGAGCCCCCATGGTGTGATGGAATCATCTCAGATCACCCTTCAGAGTACAGTTGCCCTTGGAGTTTCTGCACCTCAGCACCCCTGCATGGTGGAGGTGTGGTCACCAGATGCACCTCTGTTTTTTAAGATTATATTGCAAACAGTGTATTTCTTTTTGTCTAGTGAATATGTAGATAATTTGACTGTCTTTTCCCTTCTGTCTCTTCTATTAGCTGTCACATTTGTTTAAGGGCTTCCCACTTGTGAGTACACAAAATATAGCTAAGATGATCTCAGGTTGAGGTAGATAATATATTAACACATAAACCATCCATATGAGTGGGTAAAAAAAATCCCAAATGGTAAATCACAGTATAATTAGACCAGGGTCAAAAAGTCCGTAGCTTTGTACCTACCATAACCTCATCAATTTCTGAGGTTGTGGCAAAAATCATCTATGCATATAGTGCAGAATGTTTTTTAGAAAATCCTTTTTTTTTAAAAAAAAGATTCAAAACAAGCTGAAATCAGCTTGGCTTTGAATTTTCCTTGCTTTAAGACACATATCAATACTTTATAAATCAGTTGCCCAGTACAGTTGTGCACCATAAATATATTTAACCTTGAGTCATGCAAACTGAGCCTTTAAAGTAAGCAAGTGCACATTAAAATCAATGATCCTAGAAAACACATTGTGGATAATGTCTTGTATAAAGAAGTAAGTGTCAAGGCAGTCAAGGTGCTGGTTAGGGACGCCTAAGGTAGGAGAATAAATTTGGCAGTGACACTGCTAAATAACACCCTTTACGGAAAATATTCATTGACTTTGACAAGATCTTTGACTGAGCAGAGACCAGAGGTTCAACCTGCACAGCACAGTTCCTACATGTAATACGTGTCTTTACAATATATTCTTAAGAAGGGAAAGAGGTAAGGATTAATTTGTTTTTTTCTGTTGTGTTGTTTTGTGTTTTCTGTTTTGGGTTTTTTTACTAGGAAATATTATTTGACTGTCTGCAGGAGGTATCCTAGGGAATAAGAAGCAAATTTGGCATGAGAAGTTGCACATTTCTCAATGCCTTGATTTTTTTCTCCTCTCACTGAACAACCTAAAACCTAAATGCTGTGTGGGATGCCCTGGATGACCAAGTCCAAGTCTCCATGAACATGCTTGCCCTTGCAGAGAACAGTGGTGCAGAAAGGTGGGGCCATACAAGTGAGCATTGTGCAGTTGGATGACTGGACAATCTGAAGCACAACACACACTTTTTGTTGAGGACCACTGAATTTGCAGTCTCATCTTCGTAGATGCTGATCCTTCATCCTTGACCTCCTGTGCTTTTCGTGCCTGTGTGCATGCCATTACTGTTCCCAGAGCCTGTGCAGTCATTCTCTGGATGCTCTGTGGTTGTGTATTCACAGCTAAGATTTGAATAGTCTCATCAAGAAATCAACTCAGTTATCTCTGTCGAGCATCCCTTGAAGTTATCCTTGAAGTACCTTCTTGGGCACTTCCTCCTCTGTGGTGTCATTTCATCACATGGAATCAGGAATCACACTATTTCATTCAGAAGTTCAGATGATTAAGATAATCTTTCACTTTTTGGTCCCTCCTTTTTTTCTCCTTTGGAACAGCAGAACCTCATGTCTGTAATACTTAGGAACTTCTAATTTTAAGTCTTAATTTATCTCTGAATACTTTATACCCATTTGTCTTGCGTGACAATACTGGCCTTGAGTTGAGCTAGCTCACCATTCTCCTGTGGTTCAAGATCCTTGTAATGCTCCTTCCATAATTTTGTTGGGCTACATCTGTGCTTTGCTAGTCTTGTTTCGTAAAGTAGGTTTTCCTCTCTTCTTTTATCCAAGCTGCATTTGAGTATCATATTTATTTTTGAGTTGAGTTTCCTTCAATATGAGTGAAATTATATACCAGTTCTAGACAAGGTGTTTGATACAACTAGTTAGAAAGGGCTCAGAAGGAGTGAGCATGCCCTGGACTGTAAGCTGGTGTTCACCTTGCGTTTTCACTGCCCCATCACATTGCTGCCTAGTAGTTACCCTCTGGCCATATAGAACCAACAAGTATTTCTTTTGCTCATTTGTTTCCAGGTGATAACCCTCAGCTCATGGCAGATATTCCTATATTTAGCTCCTAGGTGTCTTTTCCTACTCTGCCTCGCTGCATTTCTCACTTTATGCTTTACTGTGACCTTATGGTCACTCCATTTTTTTATGTTTGATAACCAGATACTTGTCAGTCAGTGCTGGCAGCGCCTCTGAATGTTGTCTCAGCGACAGCCACAGCTGGCAGATCCTCCTTCCCTTTGGCCAAGGCTGAGCAACTGCTGCTCCCTGAGGAATTTCACCAGCAGTATGCATCGAGCCTGATGGTTTGAGAGCACAACACACCTCATTGTCTCCCCTTTGGCCCATGTCTTACTGTATTGACATTCTTTTACTAATCCATAGCCTCTTCAGCTTAACTAACAATTCCCCGTTTGTTACTGTGGCAAAAGCTTTACTGAGCCCCAAAAAGAACAAGCCTGCAGAATTAATTACCCTTGTCAAGAAAATTATTTATCTTGTCTAAAAAAATTATCAAGTTAGTCTGGCATAACCTACTGCATTCTATTTGATTTTCCGTCCTGCAAATCAGCGCGAATCACACATCACTTCACAGAGTCAGGTGATCCTTTTAGCACAAGTAAAATCAAAATCGTGTTAATGGCTCATAATCAAGGTCCCACTAAAACCAACCACTACACACATCTGAAAAAATGAGACACAACTTGTGGAGTTTTCTACTGTTTAATACCTCTAAAGGGTGCTATTCATGCTTCATAGCGATTTCAGAGAATACCCAACAGGGATGAGAGTGGTTCATAATTTTCCAAATTGATACATCACTGTATATAACATCTGACTATTTGTGAGAAAAACATATGCAAGCAGAAAAGAGTTTCAGTTGGAGCCTTATCTACATAGAACTGGTCTAGTCAAGACTGAAATTCAAGTTCTAGGCCTATTATTTGGTAGCATAATAGCTTGATTTTTATAACACTTTGATTTCTCATAATGGGGAACATTTCCAAAACAATTAATTAATCCTTCCATGATCTTTGTAAGCATAATATCGTTATTCCCAAATTTCTAAATGGATGCAATAGCAATAGCAGGTCTAACAATGAGGTGAGTAGAAATGAAGTTGCCTTTCTTAATGTAATAAAACAAAAACATACATACATCTCCTTTCTCCTCCAACACCTGTTAATGACCAGCAGGAGTATAAATTGCAAGTACACAGCCTGTAACAGCAGCTCTTCCCTTTGAAAACCAGATTTTCTGTAGATCAGCACTGGAGTCTCAGATCATCTCCTGTTACAAAGCGAGTATGCACAGACTACTTAAAAAACAGATTATGTGCTCAAAGCTGATAGAGGCATGCTGTTCCCAAACAAAATACTTTGTTTTTAGCATGTAGTCACATTAAGGCACTTCTCTGTTAGTCAGATTATAAAAGGTACTGATCTGATGCATCATTATGCAGTTGCAGTGTGCTTAAACAATTCTGGTTACTGCAGATTGAGAGCTATTTAATCCTACTGCAGAATAAAGAAATAAGAAGTTGAAAAAATAGAACGTCACCATAGTAGAAAACAGATCAGTAATCGTTATGACTCAGTAGCTCATGATTAATTATTTAAACCACTTGTGCTCAAGAATGACCTTTTAGCCATGGCAAGACAAGAAAAATATTTTCCTTTTTTAATGTCCACAATTCAAATCCCAGTCTTTCTTTCAAACTCAGGTGACCAAGATGTGGGAACTTGATCATTAATCTCAGACTTTGAAGTACTGAAGAACCATCAATCAGATGTAGATGGCGATGCAGTAAAGGAGAAATCAGGAGAAGGTCGGCTGGGCAGGAATCAGAGGCAGACTGTGTTGCTTGGCATAAATTTCTCACCATTTGTGACTGAATACTTGAAACTGATAAAAATATTTCAGATTATTGAGGTGGATAAGGCTTAGGTCTTGAAGCACGTATTTTAATTGATTCTAAGCTGTGTAAAAATAAACATTAGGCGATTATTCTTCCAGTGCATTGTATGAACGTCCAGTGCACATCAAGAAACATGTAGGCCAAGCTCCATTACCTCAGAGGATCTAAATGGCCTCATCCCATCAAAATCTGTTTAACATACTTTAAATGCTTTTAAGAATGGATCATGCACTTGTAAGATGTGTCAAACTATGTGTTTAGGACTCTCTTTACCTCTTGTGCCAGGTGTTAGTGACGAGGTGCTGCTGGTGGGTGCTGCAGGGCGGCCTCTGTGGGGAGGAACAGGAGTTGCCTCATGCCGGGCCCAGAGGTTCCAGCTAGCTCCAGCCATCCCATCAAAGGGCATGGCTGAGCCCAGCCACCACGCTGGTGATGGGTCGGTGAAAGCATGTTTTAGAAAGGGCAAAACACTTCATTTTCTTAATTGTGAGAAACAAACAGGGTGGAGAGCAAGGTGAGAGCAGGAGAAGGGGGAAGAGGTGTTCCAGGTACTGTAGCAGGGTTTTTCCTGCAGCTCCTGCAGCAGATGGTCATGTCCTGAAGAAACTGCAGCTCATGGAGAGCCCAAATTGGAGCAGGTTCATCCTGAAAGATGGCAGCCCGTGAAAGCGCTGTAGTAGAGCAGGGAGCAGAGGGAGGAGGAAGGGGCAGCAGAAAGGAGCTGTCATGGAGTGACCATAACTGCTGTCTCTGTCACCCTGCGCTGCTCAAGGGTGCTGAGGGGAAGGAGGAGCTGGAAATGACAGAGTGAAGTTGAGCCTGGGAAAAAGGGTGAGGGGTGGGGGAACGTTGCTTTAGGTTTTGTCTTAATTTCTGACCATCCAACTCTGTTACTAATTGGCAATACATAAAATTCATTTTTGCCAAGTCAAGCCTGTTTCGCCTCTGAGAGTAACTGATGAGGATCTCTCTGTCCTGACCTACAAGTTTTGCTTTTCATTTCATTTTCTCCTCCTTTCCTGTTGAGGAAGAGATGGAGTGAGCAGCTGTGTGGGTACCAGGCAGCTGGACAAGGTCAACCCACCATGTCCCTCTAGGTGAATTTGCGGGTGCTGCTGGGGATCTATGTGAACAGCCACCTATGGTGGTGTTTATGTACTATACAGGGAAAAGCCAGCACATCTACTGTCTTATTTGATGCTGTTTTGGAAAATACCATGCAAGAATGAAGTTCAATAGTTTTGGCGGATGAAAAGTCAAATCTAATTTTGGAATAGTCTGAGTGAAGACAAATACCCATTCACCTATCTTTAGTATCTCCACACCTGAGTTACTTATTCTGCTTAAGGCAACATGAATTTAATTTTTGACTGGTTTAAAAAAACTGAAATGTCATTTCTGCTATGGTGAGTTAAAACCTTTTTTTTTTTGTTTCCCAGAGATACCTTTCTCACTAATGGAAATTGATTGAGTCCAGTTCTCATATAGAGAACACACTGAGGAAATTCTTCAGTGGAGTATCAAATGAGCTGGAGATACTTCTTCACATTGCAACAGAGACAAATCAGCACTGTGCCAACTCATGCAACTCTGCCTTTAGAATGCAGGTAATATTTTTTGATCATTGACCTGGAAATTTTTCAAAACATAGTGTTTGCTACTCCTTATATTAAATAATTCACTTCTCACCTTTTGTTAGAAATAATGGAAAAAAACAAAACCTATAGGGGTGTTTTGAAAGTGTAGTAACTTGCACAGAAATTGGGAGGAGGAGGAAAGGCCTTAGAGGACTCATTCTGGAAGGTGTACCAAAGTAAGCATATTCATAGCAAGTCTGTGGTTATGTGGCTACAATGTTAGCCAAGAATTTAGCACTTCAGCAAAGTGTTCTGTTATCAGGTTAGTTATCAAAACATGGGAACTCTTCATATAAGTAGCTTGAACATGGTACATGAAACGACATAAATATGATAAATAATGTGACCGATTTCTAGAGCCTTAAGGTTGATATGTGCAGATCTTGAAGGGTATATAACTTTGATAACAATAAATGATACTGGCTATTTAGCACTCATATACATCTTTCATTTCCACAGTATCATAATAGTATGATAGTGCTAACTGTAAATGGTGATTCTGGACGCTGAAAGAAGCTCAAGTCTGACAAGCTTTAGTAAATGCTACCAGTTTTGAATAGATGAGAATCTGAGAGTGATAGTGAGGAAGGAGAAAAAAATACGTGAAAGCTCAAACCTGGTTTAATTTGTGTATCCATGAATTAAATAGAGGGTGATGGGAAAGTTGCTTGTATATATACTTCCAAATGTTGAGGCCAAACTGTGCCAAAACACAGAAAATATTGATTGTCTGATAATGTTCATTGCTTGCCCATCCCAATCTTTAACACTCTTATGCATTATCCCTTTCATCTCAGAGAGGCTATTCCTAGTGGCTGAGGAGCTGAAGCTTGAGTGGAACCTTGTGCCCTCCTTAAATGAGTATCACAGAACACATGAGGCAAATTCATACTGCTTCAAGAAATACTAACTGAGCACATTTGGCACTGCTTCTTAGCTTCTCCATCACAGAAGCCAAAGTAGATATTCAGGGTAGGGAAGCATGTCATCTGTCCATCTGCAATTCCCGTTTTCTTTCTTTCAGAGCAGACCCCGTTACAGAACAACAAGGAGGTGGAAATGCCACTCTAAGGATGCCTCCTTCTTTCTCCCCTCCCCCAAGATTTTCTGCAGGCTTCTGTGTTTTGCCCTCCCGTGCCCAGGAGCATGCAAGTGAGCATAAGGAGGACTGGAGCCTGTATGGTGTAGTCTCACTGTACCCCAGTTGTCTTTTATTCACGAAATGTTGTAAAACATCTCAGGGAGTCTATGACTAACAGTTTCAGTAATGATCCAGAAACAGGCAATAGCGCAGGAGTAAATTAGCAGCCACTCGGCAGCAGTGAAGTGAAATAGGAAGAGCCTGTGTTTAAAACCCCACGTCTTCTCCAATCCACATAATTCACATTCATCACTCACTATAGAAGAGCGGGCACTTAACTGTTTGATTCTCTAACTGCAAAGCCAAAGCAAGGCAAATCTTTTCATATGCTTTGTAGTACCAGCTGCTGTAGTGTCCTTTTACAGCTAATTAAAAACACATGATTTTCTAATTCACTCAGTACAGGAAAATGTGTATTTCTGTGCCATATCACTTCAATAGAGCATGTCATGCTGCAGACTAGAGAGCAGTAAGGGCAGTCCTGTTGAGATTTGAAAAAAAATAAAGACAATACGGTTGGCCTTCATCATCAGGAGGCTTAATAAATTCTTATAGAAGTCCCCAGAGGTATTGTTAGGTGCCATGTCTGCTGCAAAATCCCTGCAGTTCAGCAGTGTCAGAAAAGGATTTGGCAGCTTCCCTAAGGTCCTCACATTCAAGTGAAAATTATCCATAGGGAAATGTTGATCTGTATGGCTGAAGTTGTTTCCAAGGGCCGCTGTAAAATGCTCCCTCCTGGGCTGGGGCTGCCATGGGAAACAGTGGTGTCCTGAAAGGAGAGATGGAAAAAATCAGGGTCAGGGAGAACATTTTTTTTCATGAGATTCTGGGTTGTAATAAATTAATATTTATGCTGTCTTTTAGGGCTTTGAATAAAAAGGCAATGTGAACAACTTACAAGTGCTGAGGTTCCACACTTCTGAATTTGCAGTATAATTAATTTTATGGGAATTATGTAGTCAAAAGGTTTACAAATCAAATTATTTGTTTGTTTAATAGCTTTCAATATGAGGCTAATTATCTGCTTCAAAGTCAGTGGTGGATTTTTCATACTTTTTCTATGTTCATATTCATATCCATATGCAAAAGTCACGCCCACAAAATAATATATTTTTCTGGGGTTTTCCAGCAGATATTTTAATCAGTTAGGATAATTGATCAACAAACACGCATTTGAAAAGCACTTTTCAGTAACAGAAAATAAGAAGCAAGTAGAGCATGTGGCACAGTTTATGTCAAATGAAACTGGAATTTTCTCACGATTGTTTTTGTAGTTTTCTCTGCATGTTATGATTGTGACTGATCCTAACTTCCAGCTTCCCACACATTTCACTTTTGCTGATGGTGACCTCTTCTCAAAGTTGGGTCTACAGCTTTTTCTGGAGATGATTTATTAGCAAAGTAATATACCTATGAGAGAAGAGTGGTGGTTTTCCTTTTTTTTTTTTTTTTTATTTTTCTATTTATTTTGTAAATCCCGAACATCCTAAGTGTGTAAGCAAATGGCTATGCCAACACTGACACGGATTCATTAAACACTGGTGTTGAGCATGAATCACACTAACAAATGGAGGATTCTATTGAGGATATTTTGCAAATATTTGGTTTCATTGTTGTGTGAAGCCAAGGCCTAAAATGTACATATTTATACTGATAAGTATACATATGTTCATAGAGACTATGGTCAGTTTAAGAGTAGGAAAATAACTGCGCCAGATTTACATGTTGGTAGACAGTGACTGCTAAATATGGAATGCTAATAGAAAAAGACAAGACTTGGAGTTATTGGATTAACTGCTCTGATTAACTTCCTTCTGTATTGTTTCAGAATTTTTATGTAAAAGGACACATAAACCCTTTCAGAAGCATATGAGGTAGCCCTCATGAAAGGAAACCATAGAATCATAGAATCACAGAATGGTTAGGGCTGGAAAGGACCTTAACATCATCTGGTTCCAATTACTTACTACTTCTTTGGGCAGCCTGTTCTAGTACCTCACCACCCTCACAGTAAAGAACTTTTTTCTTATACCTAACCTAAACTTTCCTTATTTAAGTTTAAAACCATTACCCCATTGTCCTATCACTACAGTTCCTGATGAAGAGTCCCTCTCCAGCATCCTTGTAGGCCCTCTTCAGATAATGGAAGGCTGCTATGAGATCTCCATGCAGCCTTCTCTTCTCCAGGCTGAACAGCCCCAACTTTCTCTGCCCGTCTTCATATGAGAGCTGCTCCAGCCCCCTGATCATCCTCATGGCCCTCTTCTGGACTTGTTCCAACAGTTCCACATCCTCTGTATGTTGAGGACACCAGAACTGCACACAATACTCCAAATGAGGTCTCATGAGAGTGGAGCAGAGGGGCAGGATCACCTCCTTCGACCTGCTGGTCACGCTCGTTTTGATGCAGCCCAGGATACGTTTGGCTTTCTGAGCTGCGAGCGCACACTGAAGCCGGCTCATGTTAAGTTTCTCATCAACCAACACCCTCAAGTCCTTCTCTGCTCTGAATCACTTCTGCACCCAATCAGTAGCTGTGCCTGGTATTGCTCTGAACCAGGTGCAGGACCTTCTACTTCACTTTGCTGAACTTCATGAGATTGGTATTGTCCCACCTATCAAGTGTGTCCAGGTCCCTCTGGATGGCATCCCTTCCCTCCAATGTATCAGCTGAGCCACACAGCTTGGTGTCATCAGCAAACTTGCTGAGGGCACACTCAATCTCACTGTCCATGTCACCGACAAAGATGTTGAACAGGATTGGTTCCAACACTGACCCCTGAAGGTCACCACTCATTATCAGTCTCCATTTGGACAGTGAGCTGTGGTCCACCAGGACCACAACTCCTGGATCCTGGAGTAGTAGCAGGAGTAACAGAATTTTGCAGTCTGTAGAAATATTTTTTTAAGAATTCTGTACCTTGAAGCCTTTAGTTGTGCCACTGCAATATTATGGCCTTAACTGTAAATGCAAACATGATTTAGTGTAATAAAATGTTATCTTTTGGCACAGCAATAATTTAGTGTATTCACTAAATTCACAGTGAAAAATTGCTGGAAAACCTCTGGCTTTGTAGCACATCCAAACAAATTCTGTCAGTACAAGTTATGCTATGCAAACACACCCAAATCAGTATGGTTTGAGAGCAATATTATTAGTTCTGTACCTTGCACACTGTGAGGCTCCATGGGCCTATGAAAGTACTTCTGAAAAACTGTAAGCCTGCTAGAGATTAAGATGCAAATACCATAGAAAACATAAAGGAAGCAACTATAAAAGGATGAACCTCTAAGGCTATAAGCCTATTCCCTTCCCTATGAAGGGAATCATTTTTATATCAACTACCTTAATGCAGAGCTTCCTGAACAGACATTCAGAGCAGGCTGTGCTCGCAGCATTTGCTCCTGCTGTACTTCTGTTACTACCCTATTATTTAATGTGCATTTGTTGAGTCAGCCTATAGGTGTTAAATGGTATAAGATTATAGAAAATAGTATAAAATATCCTTCAGTGAGAATAAAAAATAAGTAAGACTTAGCAAATGTAAGAAAACATTATAGGAGGTATACATTTGACTTCACTTTAGTAATGGTAATAGGAGATTGCGTGGTATGAAAACATCAAACATAAAATATTTCTGAAGTTAAGAAATGAACCAGAAAAGTGTTGTGGTTTAAACCTAGCTGGCAACTAAGTACCACACAGCTGCACTCACTCACTCTCCCATCCCTTGTGGGATGATGATGAGAATTAGAAAAAAAAAAGTTAAAACCCATGGGTTGAGATAAGAACAGTTTAATAACTGAAATAAAGTGAAATTTAATAACAATATAATGGTAACAACAACAATAATAATAAAATGGGGGTGGGTGGGGGAGCGTGAGGGGTGAGAAGGAGAGAGAGGAATCAAACAAACCAACAAAAACCCAAATCCAGGTGATGCACAATACAATTGATCACCACCCACTGACCAATGCCCAGCCCATTCCTGAACAGTGATCAACCTCCCCTATCTGACTAACTCCCCCCCAGTTTAAATATTGAGCATGATGTTCTATGGTATGGAATACCTCTTTGGCTAGTTCAGGTCAGTTGTCCTGGCTGTGGTCCCTCCAGACTTCTTGCATTCCTCCTCACTGGCAGAGCATGTGGGACTGAAAAGTCCTTGATCAGGGTAAGTGTTACTTAGCAAGAACTAAAACATTGGTGTGTTATCAACATTATTCATAGACTAAAGCCAAAACACAGCACTGTACTGGCTACTACAAGGAAAAGTATCCCAGCTGAAACCAGGACAGATAGGAACCACAAAGGTAGTTTAAGGATCTTATCTGTATATACATATGGTTATCTTTTTTATATTAAAGATAGGGATTTATTTACTCTAAAAGGATTAATTTTACATTAGTAGCAACAAAAGGTTTATTCCAATAATGGTGTCTCTCTGGCCTTGAAGCTGTGTTGAAATGAATGTTTCCCATCTGCACATACCCCCAAACCTTTGAAATCTAGTCTTTGAACTTAGGTAAGGTTTCCCTCCTTCACATGTTAGTAATTTTTTTTTATACATATTCTTTGGAGAACAATTCTAATTTTAAATGTAAAAGTTTTTTACTTTATTTTTTCTTTCTCATCTGTGAATTACATACTCATAAATTGCCTATATCATGTCTTTCCTTGTTATGCTCTTCTTTACTTACTATATTATATTTTTAAGTCATTTAATAATGTTGTCGTGTATTCAGCTGATGTTCAGCACTACCCATCACATTATAAAAGCAGAGGTTTCTCTGACTTTACTGGGAAAATATTCTTGGTTTTTGCTCTTGACTTGTATCCAAAGACCTAGTAGAAACCACAGTACATGAATTAGCCATTTTAAAATGGGTCAAAGATTGTCTAACATGGAACAAATAGCATATTATAAAGCAGTTCTTTACTTTTTTCAGAAATGCTACTTTGCAGTCTTTTACTGAAATTAAAGAGATACATCAGTAGTGATAGACTGAATCTTAGGATTAAGCTCTGTACTTAGATCAGAAATAAAAGCTCAGAAATGTAGTTGTGCTGGTCTTCAATTTTTTTAACTTTATAGTATTCCAAAATAGATGGATAGATAGACAGACAGATGTAGAAAAGGCCAAACCAAAACAATCAACCTCAAAGTCCCTTTGAGTCTGTCCTTAAAAAATACCATTATTTTTAATTATCTGTATATTCCAAGGAATTGTTACAAGTTCAAGAGCTGGTGTGGCCAAGCGTTCACATATTGTCTCTCAGTCCTTCAGTGCTGGGATCAGGGAGGTGATACTGGAGCACATTTGTTGGTTAGCAAGCAGTCAAGCAAGTTCAGAGATTTCATGGCAGCATTGAAGATTCTTGGACAGTCATTACATGAATACATGTAAATAGGTAGTAAGAAAGTCTTCAAACAACCCTTTCCATGGCCATTAGTTTATAACTCACAAGGAAAGCATCCAGTGTTGAAATGAGGTGTTCAGTTTTACTAACAAGCTAAAAAGTGTTAGGGTTACTTTTGAAAGTTCAGTGTCATCCATTTCAGAGACAGACTCCTCATGTTGAAAAATTCTTATGTTTTCAAATAACTTGAGTATCCAGTTGCACTTATGTAAGTATTTCATTTCTCTTTTAAATAATGCCTTTAGCTAAAAAGTCTATTTTCTTTCTATCATCTAAATAATTACTTAAATACTATGCATCATCATAACTGCAATAGTAACATTAATATTAATTTTAATAAGTTTAATCTAAACTATGCCAAGCCTTAATCTATTGTACATAGAAATGTCAAGTAATATTATAATATTCTGAAACAGTCAGGGTTGTTCAGAAAAGGCCTAATTGAAAGGCTAGTAATCTTTCTAAATAACTTTCAAAGAATTCATGATTCATTTTGTTTATATATCACAGAATATGGAGCTCTTGAATGATTTGTCATGCAGGGGTTTTCAAGGAGCAACTTGGGAAAGAAACATAGTCTTTCAATTAGCAAAGATTATTGGTGGGGTCACAGGTGCTTGATAGGGCTTGCACCCTTTCAATAATTGCTTTAAATGTTTATTATACAGTAATGAAAGGTAACATTTGATGACAAGTAAAGAAAAAATACTTAAGCTATCCACACAAATCCACGCTATTTTAATTACCGTAATTGCTCTAGGTTAGTTAATTTGCATGGTCTACATAGAGCTGTTAAAGATTGATCCTTTTCTCCACTGATTTAATTTTTTCTCCACTGCTTTGTGCTTTCTCCTGTTTATGTCTTCCCAAGTATGTGCAAAATATTACTTTAGAAAAGCAATAATTTTTAACCATCTTCCTGTACATGACTACACAAGGCATGCAGGAATCAAGCACACTATCTTCTGGGATTTTCTCTGTATGAGAAAGGTGTAACTGTGTAGTTGTGGCCATGAAATAGGAGTTTGTCTAGGCTGGAGCCAGTAGAAGCAATAACAAGCACAATAAGACAAGCAGAATTACTTTAGAGCTCTTATAAATTACTGCCCATGTTTTATTTATGTACCAAGGTTGTAAAAGAAGAGTAAAATAAGGAACTCTCTGTCTTCTCTTCCTCAAAAACTAACCTCACCCTCAGTGAAGCCGGGAGAATATTAAGTGAACCCCACAGTTTTGGCTCAAAGCTGCTTGAAAACTGCAGGTGTCCTCAGGAGGGATGTGTGAACAACTAGCACAAAAAATGAGTCCTGTGTTAATAAAATGAAACTAACACATTGCCATGTGAACTTCCAGGAAGCTGGAAACTAAAATAACCAAGCACTTAACTTTGAAGGGGAAACAAACGCATGATTAAACTGAGAAGTGAGTAAAATTTAATTTGCTTTGTCAGGAAGTGGGAGAGTAAGAAAGGCATTTCAGAGAGACTCACTGGAGATTCTGAGAATTATGTGTTTGGAGAAGCTAATTCTGTTCACCAGCCTTCAGTGTTTCCTTCTTGCTTACTCTATGATTATGACATCTTCGACACTTTTATGTTCTTGATGGTAAAGGACTTTCCAAGCTGTGCCAATTAACCCTATGGATACTGTGATTCAGCACACCTTTATCAGATATAAGTCATTCTATGTTCTATGATCTGAACAAATCCAGCAATAATTCCCTCTTGTCAGCTGAGCAGACATAGTTTGTCACTGCTTTGCCAGTTTATACATAAGGTAGTGGGAGCTGTGTGAGAAAGCAATGAATACTCATTTGGACTAATTAAAAGCAAGAGGATTAAGATGAATGTTATTGAAGGAATCGGGTTGACTTTTTGCTAAGAGAAAATTGTTTTGCCACTTTACGATTCTTGGAAGGCATGTTACAGATGCATCCAAGGGTATGGCATGCTTCTGAGAAGAGATTGCAGAAAGGGAAGGCACCCTTAGCAGGGATCATGTCACGTATTCCAAAACTGCTAGGTCCGTGTCATTCAACCCACCAGGTCAACTAAAAGCCACATCCATCTGGGCACTAAAAACTCTTGTTTCATGATACACAGATAAGTAGACATGTAATGCTGTTGGCTGGTCAAATTTGCTCTGTGATTTTCTAATGAAATTTTTGATGGGAAAATGTGTTTCTTGACAAACATTTTTGTGGAAGGTGCTTGCATTTCTTGAAATATCCCTTGAAAATATGGGATGCATGTGGGAATGGGGATGATGAGAAATGCAAATGAAGAATTCCTTTTGAATTCTGTAACGTTTTAAAAGTTTTCAGTATTTTTTTACTTAAAATTTTTGGTGCTTCAGTATCTGTTTCCAATGGGGAAAAAAAAACCAAAACAAAACCACAAACAAACAAAAAAACCACGTGTCCCATCCCGTGTCCGTCCCTCCCCCCCCAACCCCCCCCCCCCCCAAAGCCCAAACAAACAAAAAAAACCCAACCAAACCAGAAAAACAACAATGGAAGGAATCCTTTTTATGAACATTTTATGCAAGAAAACCAGCACACCATTATGCCAAACCCAACAGAGAAGTCAAGAGACTAACTCAAGGTCATGTGGCAAGTCAAGGGTAGAAAAGGAAATTAAATTTCCTATCAGTCTATTCCTTTAAATATGAGCTTTTGATTTCCAGGTACTCTGACATCTTTCTTTCTGTCTATGTGTCATTTTTTAGCTTCACATCCTGTTCTGAATCCATCAAACATACTCTGTTCCCAGTTTTTTGTTAACTCACCTAATTTATCTTCACTGTTTGCCAAAGGCTATAGTACAATTTTCGTTGTAAGTGCCTCCTCTGGTGACTCTGACTTCATTGAAGAAATTCTGGGAAATGCTGCCTTATATCTTTTGCTGTATCCTGTATTCAATCATATTAAAATCATACAATCATTTATTCCTCTCAGTATATTTAAGATACTCTTCAGGATCTGGATTCTGTGTTAGTACTGGAATACACAAAAGGTTGCTTATTTTACTGAGGATAGAGAAGCTGTACTCGAAGATGTTATTTTATGAAATCGGAGCATGACAAAATAAACTTCCTTGTAATATTGCTATTGTGGAAGAATCTAATTCATTGTAAATATCAAGTGCATCTAAGTATTTGAGATCACAAAACCCTGCATATCTCTCTGGTTATATAATTCTTAATGTACACTACAAGCCATTTATCATTAATGACTGGTCTTTTTTATTAATAAGTTGTATTGGTCTTAACAGAGGTCTTCATATTTGGACTGAGAGCAATGAGTCCTGGGAATTTGAACACAATATTTTCCTGTGGCAGCAAGCAATTAGTATTTTGACATTTGTGGGAAGACAGCTGTCAATATCACTCACCTGATATTACTAAGGCAGCCATAATACTATAAAACAATAAAGAAGAAGGAAAAGAAACTTGTTATTGTTTGATTTATTTACCAAAGAGCAAAGGAAGCTACAAAGAGAGGGAGCAAAATGCTTACTCGCAATTAATACAGCAGGCAACATAGATAGTACCATGCCAAAGTAAGTCCGTGCAGAGGGACATGCATTCTGTCAGATCCAATTCAAAGCCAGGACCCAAGTCTAATATATTAGGCAAAGATTAGGAGTGCTGACCACTTATCTGACTTGCCTATGTTAGAATAGAGATCAAGGAGGAGCAGGAAAAAAACTAAGTTATGCTGAAAAAAATTATGCTTGGGCATGAATGAGAGGAGGAAAAAGGAAGTTGCATACAGAAGAAGTGAGACTCTCCTCCCAAACCCCGACTAATATGCCTCACTAGGATAACACAAATGCTTTCAAAAGTATGTTAGCTTAATTTTAAAAACAAACAGAAAACGCAGGAATCTTCCTGGTCTAACAAAAAAATCATAAACAGGTTGTCATAGTCAATCAGGGCATTGTCCATCTGAAGAATACATTGTTCTTTTGGAGAATACTTCTCCCAAAATAAAATGCCAATAGTTGCTATAAATCTCAAAGAATTACAGCTAGAAATATTGCTGGGATTTCAGCTCTTTTTATGTTTTGTCCAGAGACTGAAGCAGGTCCTTTTTTTTATGAACTGTGGGAAATAAATAGCTTACAGCCTGATGTTGAAGAATTGGGATGATATTTAAGTTTGTCTCCCTGGTTTGGCTCAGAAAAAGTAAGGATTTAAGACTAGCTCTTCTGTTCTTCCCAAAGAAGCACGTTACAGCTTTCTGTTTCTTTTGTGCTTTGTTTGATTTTTCATTTTGGTTTGATTTTTTTTTCTGCTGCAGAATAAGAATACTCTTACAAGTTCAGATGCTTTTAAAGCTCTAGGTCTTCCAGATACACAGTACCCAAGAGAAACACCAGTTACTGAATTTTCCCTTTAAAGCTGTATGGTTTGCTAACAGTAGGTAAAAATTGAATGAAAAGGAAATCTATCAGGGACTAGATCAATAAATTGCTTTTCATACTGAGGGTAACTTAATTCATGGTCATAGAGTGTCTTTGTTCAGACTGAGTGTCTGTTGCACGGACAGACGCAGCTGAACAGATGCTGTTTGTTGCACAAATCGTGCTGGGGAGCACAGTAGGTATATACAGTATTTCTCTTCACAGGTGCGCACACAGACACACATGCTCACAAGAACACATGTATATTGTATACATTATATGCAGGCCATATATAAAATTATAGTATAACAGTGCTGGAATTGTATTTTAGCAACACTGCACTTAATAGAGCATATAGGGAAATTGTCCCAGTCTTACAGAGTTTTCTGAAATACAGTTGCTGGGATGGTAGCATGGGGAAAGCCAAGCCACTGTCCAGGACTGATGCACCACCCAGTTTGACCATTTGATCACAAATGAAGAAAAACGTTAGTTTCAACCAATGACTATTTTGTATCCTTCCTATTCCAGCAAAGCTTCTAAAAATTGCTGAGTAGTAAGAAGCCAGCTCCTTACTTCTTCATTACTTTTTTCACCGGAAGAAAAAATAAGAAAAAATAGGAAAGAAAAGCAATTTTTCCTTGGGAACTGTGAGGCCTTGCAACCCTGGCTCAGAATCTCTGGATGATACTTGGCCATGACAATTTATGCTGCTTACTCTGTATTGCTAAAGTACAGGTCAAAAGCTATCATTGCAAAACCTAAAGTTCAAGCCAGGCAGCCACATCACAAAATTAGGGGGTCATTTGTCTGACTTAGACCTGGAATCAGTCCCTTTACTTGATGATTAAGCTATGTATTCTGAAAAAGTAAGTAGAGGTTGTAAGGTCAGCCCAAGCTGACCACCTTGTTTCAGGCAGGCACTGATCAATTCCTTATAAGCAAATTTAGCAATCCAAGACATTGTATTGGAAGCCTTGAGGTTATGCATCTTTTGAGTCTCTCACCAAATCCGTCGAGTTGACTAAGCCTGTACCTTGCTTCTTAACTGTTCAGTCTTGTTTTCCACAGCACAATCTAGTTGGCAATAAAGTCTCATATGCAGATAGCAGGGCAAATGCAATTTGAATTGAAAAAAAAAAAAAAAGTGAGTGCATATGCAACAGTTTCTCACCCACTACTGCACACATAACATTTGTTTGGTTATACTCCTTCACCCACCAAAATGCCTTGAGAACATGTGTTTGTTCAAGATGCTGGAACTAAGTTCAGTAAATATCCATCTGCGTATTAGTCATAAGAGCATTTTGATACAATTAAAGAAGGCACAAATAATAAAATAATCTGTATTCACATATGCCACTGGGCTAGGTTATCTCCTTACGCGTGATAAGGTTCAGGAAAGAAATCTAGTCAAACCATAGACTGTGTGAATACCGTATATTATCAGAAATTGTGATAGTGAGAGCAATAGTAGACATGGGACAAGAGGCGTGCAGGCTTTGTATGTAATGGAAGAAGTCTCTTTTGCCTCTACAAAGCTACAGACAGCTGAATATAACAAAAGCATTTCTAAGGAGTAATTTTCATAACAGTAAGCAAAAGAGGAAGTCCACCATACTGTAAAACTCACAATGACAAAACCAGAAGGCTGCCACTACAGCGTGTTGAGTGCCCAACTACATTTTGGTGGTAGAGTACAGGCCTGTGGCTGTCTCTGGGCAGGATGGACTCTGGACCTGCACTAGCTGAAGGGCAGCAGGATGGAGCTGTTAAGCAAAGGCTGTGTATTTGTAACCAATATTCTTGCCAATTAGACAAATTATTATATCTGTCCGCTGTCACTGGTTCCCTGCTTATTTCATTTATAGGAGTATTTATATTTCCTTAAGAATTTTATAAATCTCCAAACTTCCCATAATCAAATTTAGTTTTATTCATAATTCTATTATTTAGTAATTAAAAAAGCAATGATCATTAATTTATAAATCAATTACTGGGTTTTTTTTAGTAATAGTACTGTTCTTATTGCCATAAAACCAGATGAAATTTTTATAAATATAAGTCTGAAGGCCTTTAATACTTGTTTATGTATACAAATAACTTTGTAGTTACTACTAATATTGTTAGCAATTGCATTAGAGAAGCAACCTACGTATTTCAGTAATGAGCTGAGGTGTACTATTTGCCAGAGATGTTTTCCTTTGGTGAAGACCTGCTAACTTACCTAAATGATAAGCAGAAATTATGCAAGCTTTGCTTAGACCTGACAGCTTTCTAAGGGGTCTATTAAAAGCATATTACCCAGAAGACTGATGATAGCATGATAGAAATAGTGTGTGTATTTCAAAGAAAATGTTTTTGGAAATCTGCAACTATATATGTTGCTGGAAATATTCCCAAGTAAACTCCATTTCTACAGCTCATCCTCAAGAGATGTTATTAACATAGCCATATATTTGTAATAATTATCATGGGAGTATCTGAATTTATTTTAACAGCTGAGTAAATAAGGAGCACTTTCCTGGTAACTGTTGCAGGACTAAGTTCATATTTATCATCCTATATTGATATACTATTAGTCAAATAGTACTTAAAGTAACAGGTATGAGAATAACTATTTTATAAAACTCAAGTGATTAACTATTTTATAAAACTCAAGTGATTTTTCTGTTTCAGACATCTTCAATACAAGCAATCAAGGTAGTCAGATAAATAAACGTGTGACAAATAAACATACCAGCCTATCTACTATGGCTTTGGTATGTTCTGCAGCTCTGCTTCTGCTGTCCTGATGTTACTGAAAATTTGCTTCAGTTGATTATTATGCAAGTATGCTGGAGAGATGTAGCTCTGTGTCATAAAATGATTACTCTGGATTTAACTGCACTGCTTTCATTAAGGTAGAAGGAAATGATGACCTATGTTTCTAATAAGGCTTAGGACAGGAGACTGTGTCTCTAGCCTGGGAATTTTCAAATGATCTCAAGACTTTTTCTAATCTACCTGAGAAGAAAACCTTGATTCCTTTTTCTTTTTTTTTCTTAAAAAAACTCAACAACCAACCAAACAAAAGCAAAACCAAAGAACCAAACAAATAAAACCCACAAAAAAAAAAGGTTTTGCACAAATCTTTCAGCCTGCCCCTTGATTTGTCAGGAATCAAGAAACAATATCATTTCCTTATTAGAAACACTCCTGAAATTTGGACTACATGTGTATACAGAGTAATGTCTGAGCATGTTGTCCCTCCAGTTATGCACTGTGAACATAAGAAAACAATCTATTTGCCCTGACAGAACATTCAGCTGCTTCCTCAGTATATACAATCTTAATTGCTGAGACTGGGACCCAATTTACCTTTTATTTTATTGGACAAAGCAATTGTACCTTCCCTCTCATGGAAACTTAAGTGTGATTGAGAGTTCCCATTTCTCAGCCAAGTATGAATCAGGTCACTATACTGAAGGAGGAAACCTGTCATCCTGACAGTCTTAAAAACACCTTTCTAATATTTTTGATCAGTTTGCTATCCTGTGAAGAAAAAACCAAAAACTCAAAGAAGTCTGAATGAGAGGAAAATCTCTTCCAGAGTATGAAAAAAGCTCTGGGCTCATAGATGCTTATCCTTAGCAGAGCTTTATTTAGATAAAAATAGGTTTTTAAGTGAATTTACTCTCTTTGGAAGTCTTCATTTGTTTTGTTCTTTGTGATTATATTCATTAATCTGCAGAAAATCTACCACATTAATTTTTGAATGCATTGTCCTTATAATTGAAGTAACTATGTTGTATTCCCAAATTAGCAATCAAGGTACCCTCTTACATGCTTTTAAAGCACAACCGTATGCCTCAAAATGATTGTGGAATTGAGGATTCTACTATCATTGTCTCTTTGAGATTTGCAGATAAAATTCATGTTCCATTTACAAGGAGTAAGTAATCTTTCCGAATGTCCTGTTTAACAACTCTCAGATGAATGCTGAAATCAGACTGGGCTCTTTCTGGATACCCAATCTTCAGCCCTGACTTCTGCGATGAGACCTCAGAGGAAAGACTGATTTGGCCACTGAGATACAGCTCAGATCTGGATATGTTTGCTGGCACTTTTAGTACACTGCCCTTCCAAAAGGAGAACCAAACCCCAGTCCTGTTAGGTGTCTAATATTTAACTGACTGCTTTAAGCACTACACTTGCTGAGAAGAAATCAAACAAATTCACAGGGACACTTTCAGATGAAACCAATTTTTAAATAATGTCTTTTCATCCATTTAAGTTGGCATTTTTGAGTGAACATTTAATGCACTTTGAACTGGAAAAGTGAGTCAAAAGCAGTGTAAAATGGGGTCCATTGTAAGTGTCACATTTGCTGTTTGTGCAGGAGTTAGGTTTCCTAATAAAGTTTGTATGATACCTTGTTTTAAAGGTACAGGAAGTTAAAATATATCAGTGAAATAAACATCGCAAGTGAAATCCAGGCACAGGCAGGAATTGAAATTTTTAAACTTTTCAGGCTCTCTGAAGAAACATTTGCAAGAAAATGATGGAAGTTTTACAAGAACTAACAAGAACTCAATCTTAACTTTGTGGCATGGTGTGCTACCTGAGCTGTATATATGCTACATAGGAGTGTTCCTTGACGGTTCCAAGGGATGGATGTACGGCTAATGCAAATTCACATGGGTTTGAGTGGGGAACTTATTCTTGTCAAACATATTAGATTGTTTTCAGTTAAAAACGTAAGTGTGTTGGATAACAGTGTATCATATCAACTTTAAAAATCTTCAAATACTTTGGTCTTGTAGGTTATTTAAGCTGACAGTCTTCATTGTACAACTTAAAATTTGCTTCATTATGTTCAAATAGTGTGATCCTTTTTATGTATAAATATTTCTTTAGTTCCAGAGATTATTGCTTTTGAATAACCCTAAGTATGGTCTGGATAAAATACAAAATGTCCTTATCATAAAAAATAGTAGATTACACAAAAATATGATAAAATGCTATATGTTGCTGAGGACAAAGCAATTATACAGGTTCATCAGAGAGAAAGGCCTTTTGGCATACCTAAAGAAAAAGTCAGACATATAGGAGCTGCGTAATTTGCACACAAATTCCATTGCAGTGTTGAAGCCACAAAGGTGAATATAGTCCTTGGATGTTTGAGCTGAGGATTGGTGGAAGGGATATGGACTTGGCAGTGCTGTGTCATCATGGTGAGATTCCTACAAGGCTGAGACATTCTTCCCAAGCTTCAGGAAATATGCTGAAAGATTAGAAAAGTTCAGTAAAGAGCTACAAACTTGATTTCAGGTCTAGAGAGGATTAAGAGACTCAGGATAGTTAATTAATCTAGCACATGATCATGACCTTCAGAACTACCTCTATGGAGAGAAGACTTCCTATAATGACTTCTTTAATTTAGTAAAATAAGGATAATGAAATCCAATGCCTGGAAATTGAATTTAGACAAATTCAGAATAGAAATTATATGCAATTTAGTAGCACGAGTAAAAAACACTGTACCAATTTACCTAGAAAAATACAGGATTCTCCATCCCTTAAAGCTTTCTATCCAAAAGGTACTCTGCCTAAAAGATACGCTGCAGCTTAAACAGAAGTTACAGTCTATATATCTAAAATATTAGGGATCTTGTCTGACCATATTATTCAGACTAGAGGAGACTCTGCAATAAAGATCACAAAAGCTGGAAGAAAAACCTTTTAAACTCATCTTGTGTTTTGAATTATAATTGTCCTTGTATATGTGGGTGGACAGAAGGTGGGTATATGCGGTTTTGACTCTATTACTCTGGGTTCATATATATCTGTTGCACAGGGAGCACTGTGTGTGAAGAATACTGACATAGTCCTTTAACTGTTGTTGTTTTGCCTTTATATGTTTTAAAAATAAAAACATTCAGATACAAAGAGGTGTTTTGTGATACTTAGCCTACACCCACAGGCACAGAGCTTGACAGAGTCCCATATGGTGAGGTGCTTTAATTTTATTTGTTTTTTCAGAGTTGGGTGTATTGTACTTATTTTTTTCAGGAACGTAATTTTGTTTTTTTAAATTTCTGTGGTTTTTTTGGGGGGGGGGTTAATTTTTATTTTTTTTATATGGCAGCCGCTAAACTGTGAAGAAGCGAATACGGGAGTTCTACCTGCTCTCAGCAAAAAGAATAGACAGTGGAAATTATCTGTAAAAGCCTACTGCTGGGAATTTGCTGTGTTTGTACGAGAGAAGGAAAGCGGGCATAAGAGGCAGAAGTGGTCAATTAATCTCTGCCACTAGCAGACAGGAGAAAGTGATGACCAGTAAGTCAGCAAGAAACATCATGAAAATGATGTTTCTTTTAAGAATGTACTGTCTGTGTATTTCCTAACCTGAAATATGAAATCATAGACTTTGTCATAGAATCATAGAATAGTTAGGGTTGGAAAGGACCTTAAGATCATCTAGTTCCAACCCCCCTGCCATGGGTAGGGACACCCCACACTAAACCATGCCACCCAAGGCCTCATCCAACCTGGCCTTGAACACCGCCAAGGATGGAGCATTCACAACCTCCCTGGGCAAGCCATTCCAGTGCCTCACCACCCTCTCAGTAAAGAATTTCTTCCTTATATCCAATCTAAACTTCCCCTGTTTAAGTTTGAACCCGTTGCCACTTGTCCTGTCACTACAGTCCCTCATGAAGAGTCCCTCCCCAGCATCCTTGTAGGCCCTCTTCAGATAATGGAAGGCTGCTATGAGATCTCCATGCAGCCTTCTCTTCTCCAGGCTGAACAGTCCAAACTTTCTCAGCCTGTCTTCATATGGGAGGTGCTCCAGTCCCCTGATCATCCTCGTGGCCCTCCTCTGGACTTGCTCCAACAGTTCCATGTCCTTTTTATGTTGAGGACACCAGAACTGCACACAATACTCCAAGTGAGGTCTCACGAGAGCAGAGTAGAGGGGCAGGATCACTTCCTTCGACCTGCTGGTCACACTCCTCTTGATGCAGCCCAGCATACAGTTGGCTTTCTGGGCTGCGAGCACACACTGCTGGCTCACGTTAAGTTTCTCATCGACCAACACCCCTAAGTCCTTCTCTGCAGGGCTGCTCTGAATCTCTTCTCTGCCCAACCTGTAGCTGTGCCTGGGATTGCTCTGACCCAGGTGTAAATCTCTATATTCTGATTCTGAAACTGTTAGCTTCTATGAAATTAGGAGACAGTCATAATGATTTGTGTGTGTATGTTGTTTTTTGTTCTTTTTTGGGAGGGGGGAGGTCTGTTTATTTGTTTGTTTGTATTTTTCTGTCTCTGTTTGTTAGATGCTGTATTGCCCAACTTCCAGATACCCAATCCCCAAAGCAGGTCATTGACCTCCACGAAAATGCCAAACTCCAATTCAAAAACTTTCTTCAAGGCAACATGCACAGCTATCCAGAAAAGACATTAAACCACCCTGGCCCAGAGATTCATAGAGGCACTGCGAGACTCAGAGATGACTGCTGCCTTGAGAGGTGCTATCTCAGTAGACAGAGCAGTGACTCCAAACCTGCAGTGACGTAGTAGAGGGTTGAGGGAGGAAAAGCGATTATTGTATCCTTTTTCATGCCAGAGCAGGGTGGCTAGAACATTTGTGCAGGATGCTAGGGACTGAATTTTTATACTGTTTTTAAACTCAGGGTGTCCAAGCAATGTATCCTATTTAAAGAGGATTTCCACAGGGTATATTTCTGTTAAAGGCTTCATTTGGGCCAAGAGTGCATCTTTAAAGCCAATGTCCTCATCACCCTTTGCTATGCTTTGGCTTGCAGTGAGGAACAGCCTGGCAGCACACAAAATTGTGTCCTTCTATGCAAAACTAAGACAGAGAACATTTTCAAGGAGTTTATAGACTACTATAACCACCATAAGGCTTTCAGTCCATGTCACAAGAATTATAGTGGGTTTTGTCAGTGCCTCCTGCTGGAACCATGACATTGTGTAGGAAGCAATGAAAGATTCAGAAAGTGATGAAAGAATCCCAGCACTGAAATCCAAAAGCTTGAGAAGGAATAAGCTGTACAAGCCCAGCTGATACGCTTGGCTGCATTGGTTGCAGATCAGAAGTAGTTCCGGGAGCAGCAGCCGATACTGTTTTTTCTCTAGAAATTATTTAAAAACTCATACATAACTTCCATGAACTTCTTCCAAGGAGCATACCCTCTTTGTGAATTCACAGATCCATTATCCACCTCGAGCCATCCCTTCTAGAAGGAGCAGTGATTGTGTCACACCCCTTACTGAGATGGACATTTAATATACAGGTCTGCATGAATTTTACAACCACTAATAGAAGCCATGTCTACATTCTCTAAGAGTGTGAGATGAATGCCCACTAGTTGGCACGTCTTCCAATTTAGTTTCATCCAAAAAACTCCCCCAGTTCACATGCTCTGAAACTGCTTTATCATGGCAGACCAAACTTTGGTAGGTGGAGACCATCAGGAAATTCACTCTTCTTGATCTGAGCTAATATGGGAATGTCAAGGTACCTTGAATATAGACATGCTAGCTTCTAAATTGGCCCAAGTGTTAGCTAGAAGCTAAACACCAAGATGTTCAAATTGCATCACGTATTCAGTGTAGCAGAAGTTGAGATGTTTGGCTAATTTCTTCATGTGGGAGATGTAAAGAAAATTCAGAGTTAAAATTAAGAGCAAACTAGTTCATATTGCAATTTTGAAATTATTCATCTGAATTTTACTTACGGTTTGTACAAATCATGTCCTTTTTTAGCTCTTGTCTTCAACTATGTGCGGGTAGCATCTTTAGTACAGAGATGGCCACAGTAAGCTTTCAGAAAATTTTGAGGAGACATCAGGTTACAACAAATGGTGGTCAGTCATATGACAACAGAAGGATTTAAGACAAAAGAGAAAAGAAAAAAAAAAAAAAGATAGGTGCATGTGGCAAATCTGCAGTATATTTTATTATCTTCTCATATCAAAACAGCCTATTACTGTTTCTCTTAGGATTAGCATCCTGCATGGAATTTAATATTTGAAGAATTTGGTCTCTATAATCTATGGTAAATTCATGATGTAGTTTTGGACATTTTCCCTAAAATAGGTAAATCATAGCCCTTATTAATTTTTATTGTGGAAAAGAAATTTGTTCTGATCTGTCTCAAAGTTTAATCAGACACACCCCAAACAGAAACAAACACAATAAAAAAATGCATTTAACCCTTAAACGCACTGCCTTTGGTTTTACTTTTTTTGTTTCTTTCTTGGGTATTTTTGAGACATCTTGTTATCAAGTGACAGGATGACTTTGGCCACTGATCACCTTCATTACCTAGGCACAATTTTAATTAGAATCAGCTTCTTTGGATATTAACTGTAACGTTTTCAAATGCTGCTTCAGCATGTAATGACATCATCTACAGAAAAGGGTGGCTTATACCCTTTGGAGCGTTTGGAAATATTGAAGGTAAGGGGAGAGAAAGAGAAAGTCTCCTAGTAGACCATTATTTTTAAGTATTTATATAACATTGTTTGATACTTTTATGATAAAATCTTGATATTTCATAAAAAATGTCTTCTGTCAGCCCAACATTTTCAACTCCATCCTTCAGCTATTTATAGGACATCATGCTTTTGCCATCCCACTCTCCTCGGCCATCTGTTAATCAAGGCATATACATTTAGGAGTCTTTCTTTTGTTTCACCTCATTCTGTCATTTTTCCTGGTTAGTCAAGACCTTTCTCTATCGAGGAAGCAAGCACACAGAAATGAGCACAACAAAAGCAGATCTCAAAAACTCAGGAAGGAAAGGGATTAAAAACCACTTTACAGTAGAGGAATGTAGTTCTGTTTCCACAGAGAACAAAACCATTGAAAAGGTGGTTACATGGGAGTTTTGGAGAGATCCCTCGTGTGCCCCATGTTTCAGGATTCTCTATGAAACCCTGAGGTCTGAAATCCCAGAATGCCAGATGCTGGCAGTTCAGGGTAATGGGAAACAGGCATTTGGTGAGTAGGTCCTTACTTCTCTCAAATCTTTATCAGCCAACAAGGTCAGAGACCTTTAAGAGTCTCAGAATCCTTCACTTCTACCATTTCAGACTGGCAAGTAGTATAATGTAGTTATTATTTTTGCCCTACACATGCAGCATCTTTGTCAAAATAATAGAATCTAAACTGAAATTAGAAATCAAATGAACCTGAAAAAAATGTTATGTGAGCATACTTTTTTTTTTTTTTTTCTGAGTCTGCCCACTCGTGCTGTCTCTGAAGACAGAGAGCAGATATCACATGGACTCTAACTCTTCCACATGAAAGCCAGCTCTTCCTTCATAAAATAGCTCAGAAAAGGTTATACAGCCTTGAGTACTGTTTATCTGGAGATATACAGTAATCATCATCACACCTACATTTACCTGTCTGTGGCCAGAACTGGAACCCACTGTCCTATGTTAAACCTACTGTTTCTCTAGAATATGCATAGTAATCTTCTACACAGAAGACTCGCATCAGTTTGCAGGTTGAAAAACTTTCATTAGCCAGTAGAAAACACTGATAAGTGGAGTGTGACTGAAGTGCTACTTCATTTTAGTGTAGAGACAGTTTTACAGCTCTGTTCAAGGCTTTGAAACTTAAATTGGCTCCCTTTTGTCTGTTTTCTTTTTGATTTCATCAGTACCCAAAAATCTGGTCCTAATACAGGGTTAACTGATAAAAAAGGTATGCAAGTAAAATATAAACTGCCTGTATCATCTCATTGCAATCAATACAATATTAATTAAAAAAATCTTTTTGCGACATTTTGCTTATCAAAAAGTGTCGCATAATATCAAAATCCTGAATAGTCTGTAAGATTTATTTTAACTCATTCCAGATTTTTGCTGCCCCTTAATATTTCTTTTTATGAAAAATTATTCTGCAAACTCTCTATCTAGAAGTGTTTGATCAGAATGAACACCTACCTGTGTTCGTACTGACATTTCTGGATGTGTTTTGAACTGTCAGCTAAGAGATGATTTCATATATTGTCACAATTTTCACTGTGGTAGAGGTAAATCATCAGCTGTTATGTAGAAACACCATTATCACATCTAATTGTAGCTTTTGGAGGCACAGCAGGTGCTTCATTTTCTCACTTCTGGAATTTGAAGTGACAATGCTAGATGGATACAGATTTTGTGCTAGAGGGGGATCAAAGCAAAAGAAACATAAAAATCTGGAGCTGTACTGCTCAATGGCAGAAGTTAGCATCCAGGTGCCTGCCAAGGAGACATGGCTAGCTTAGACACTTCCACCTGTAGGTCTTTTCTAGTCCAAATCACTTTGACAGAGAAGAGTTAAGGAGTGACAAGGCATACAGTTATATCAGATTTATTGTCAGGACTGAGTGGCCAGATTTCTTAGATGCTTGGTCACTGCAGGTGATGACCTTTTCAGGGCTCAGGTTCAGGCACAGCAGGATATAGGTCTGGAAAAGAGTTACTCTGTGCTTGTTGCAGTGTAAGAAGAGAAAATACTTGGAAAATTCCTCACTTACTTATTCCGATGCATTTTTTTAATAATATTCAGAAGATCAAAGTTAAAACCTGGAACTGCTGTGGAATCAGAGTATTTCAAGCAAAACAGGCTATATTTTCCACTTTCCAAAACATACTCTTAATAAAGAAAAGGTGCAGTGGGAATAAACTCATTACTTATTCTTTGCCCAGAAGGAACTATTAAGAGTTGAATTTCTTCAGAAATCATGGAATTAAACTATTTTCTGAAGTTTCTTGGAGGCCACAGGGAACTTGTTATTTTTCTAAGGAGAATACTGAAAATAAGAATAACAAATAAAATTAATAGTTATGTGCAAGTTGATCAAATTGGGTAGCTGGTGGCTGTACATGAGAAGACAGGCAAAGATTTAAACTTACTTTTGAATTGTTTATGATTTGCATGATTTTGAACAAATAACAGAACAATATAAGGAAGAACATATTATGAAAGAGTGTTGCTAGTCCTGGAGACTGGAAGGAATTCTACAGAGTCCTAGGGGCCAAGGAGGTGCTATTCAAACAAGAAGTATGAAATGGGAATTGACAGACACTAGGTCCCTTTATTTTAGAAGAAGGATGATTTTCTGTCTGTCAGGAGTTTCAATTTTTATTTTTAAATTGTTAGTATCTTAATTACTGAAAAGCTGAAGACAGAAAAGTGTTCAAAATAAATCTAATGGAAGACGGGTTCTTAGATAAATCTAATGGGACTCAACCAAGTCAGTAAAAATAACTGAAGAGGAGCAAGGAGATGTTTGGTTCACCTTCCCTACAAGCTTTATTGTTTACTCTTAGTCTGGAGAATGATGATCTTTTCTTCCACCAAAGCAAGCAGCAGCCATCATTTTTTTTTGGGCCTCAGACTGTTCTGGGTGAAGCTCTCAGCAGCTCTTGCCAAAGTGAAAGGTGGCTCTGTGTGGAGGGAAGACATTCAGAAGATTCCTCGGTAGCCTCATGGTGTGGGCTGTCATGTAGGAAGTGGAGATTTTTACTCTCCAGCATGTTCTACTGACTGCATGTGGAGGAAGATCTTGAACAGGACTTAGATACTTCAGGAGACTAAATATAGTCTGCCACCACCACCTATGTTGTTCCTTTCAAGACTACAGGTTTTTAGTTGCCCACCCTCAGGAAGTCTCTTAGTTCAAGACACTTATTTATATTTTTACTACCCTGTTGGCACATCCCTTGTAACATGTTAAATAATGCATAAATAGGGTTTCTGGCAAATAGCTGGCATGCTTGGTTTAGTAATAAGGCATACAGATTTAAACTCATGAAAACTATGATGTGGGTGATCTCACTTCATTACCTTTTTTTGAAGAGGAGTCCGGTCATACTCTGAGTGATAGTGATGCACTAGCACTATAAACTGGCATAACAGAAGGAGAAAATATTTTTCTTTTCCTATCACACAATGCTTAAGATATGAAATGAATGCTATGGTTGATGAGCAGGAGCAGGCAGTAGATTTGAAATGATACAGAATTTCAACAGAATTGCTGCATCTTACCTTCTCCGGGCACTGACATAAATGACTTGGATGAGCAAATGGTGTTCTATCTTTATTTAAAAAAGGGAAAAAAGAAGCTGTTGGAGTTTGGCAGGCACTACAGCTTCCATGTTAGCAGGCTGTTTGCAGAAACTGTGCATTTTTGTCACTGATTATTTAAATTTAAATTAAGTACTTTGGAAAGTTTCTTTTGGCCTCATTTGTCCAAAATCTCCATCTTGGATAATTATTCTGACTTTTGTGAAATTAAGACAGTAGTCTTCATCAATATAAAATCACATGCACTCACTTTTTCAGTCTCTTAGAAAAAATTAGATCTGTTGTTCTAGAACCATGGTCATGATCACTGCATTGCATTTTCAAGTAGATGAAAATAAATGAAAAATGACCACAAAGTCACATCATATAAAATCTATTGCATGCACTCCATTAACTGTTCTTTGTTACGGGATCTTTTCTCAGGAAAATAAATACTTGGGGTTATTTTGTAGCCTCAGTACCTGATTTAAATGGGCAACTGGATGAAAATGGAAAGGCCCATGAGAAGGAAACAACAGCTCCAGACTTAGACACCAAGTCAGGCTCTGCACTGGTGTGGGCATGTGCAGGTCAGTGTCCCCTCCCGAACACCGCAACATATAAGTCCAGAGCGGACCTCTCACTTAAAATGTAAGTGATTAGTTAGAAATCGGGAAAACAATTATCCAAATCATAGGAACTGAAATCTCAAACAACTTATTGCCTAAAACTTTTAGGAGAATAAATTCAATAGATGTTTCCTTGCTAAATGTCTGCCTCTAGAAACCACAAGGGACTGTGAAAAAGACTGGCTGCTGCCACTGGAATAATCTGGTGACATGGCTGGAGGATAACTGCATTAAAAAAAATCCTGCTGTTTAAATTTATCACCCTTAATATGTGGCCAAAATAACACATTTAAGCATCTACACGGGAGATATATTTGTCATGAGTACCAATCAGTTGACTGAAATTCCTCTGGCTTACTAACAATTTTTGAAAGGTCACTGAAAAATCCTTCTATACAAGAGAAGGGCAGAGATACACATGCTCGTGTGCATGCATCTGGAGTTTTACCTTTTCAGAGCTGTCACATCTCACACATTAACTTGCTGCCTTACTGCTGTTCTCAGCCTCCTGGTGCTACATCAGCTGGCCAAGATTTTGCACCCACAAAATACCTGTGCTTTCCCTACGGAAGGAAAGAGCCATAGGCTGCTGTCGTGGTTTAAGCCCGGGCCATAAATTAGAACCACGCAGTCTACTTCCCCCCCCCCCAACCCCTTTCTTCCCTTCGCTCCCGGAGGGACGGGGAGGAGAATCAAAAGAATGCAACTCCCACAGGTTGAGATAAGAACAGTTTAATAACTCAGGTATAACACAAATCACTACTGCTACCACCAATAATAATAATGATAAAGGAAATAACAAGGAAGAGAATACAACCGCTCACCAACCGGTACCTCGCCCCCACCCTGCAGTGATCCCGCCCTTCCAGGAACTCTCCGTTCTACATCCTGGGCATGACGTGCTGTGGTATGGAATACCTCTTTGGCTAGTTTGGGTCAGGTGTCCTGTCCCTGCTTCCTCCCGGCTTCTTCTCCCCCCTGGCAGAGCATGAGACTCACAAAGTCCTTGGTCAGGGTCAGTATTCTGACCAGCAACTGAAAACATCGGTTTTATCAGTATTATTCCCAGGCCGAAAGTCAAAACCACAGCGCTGCACCAGCTACTAAGAAGGAGAAAAACTGACTGCTGCTGCTGAACCCAGGACAGCTGCCAGTTCAATCTTCCCTGACACTTGAGGTCTTGGTTGTCAAAACTTTTCTTCTTCCCAGCTCCATGCAATCCATTCCTCTTTCCCTGTGATAGCTTTGCTGTGACACCTGGAAAAGTATTCCAGTGTTTTCTGCTCACATGGATACTATAGTTACCTACTTTATGCAGTATGGTGGTCTTCATGGTGTAATGCCTGTCTAAAGATGTCAATGTAAAATAAATAGTGATGAAATTAATTATTATAGTTTCCATTTCATCTTTCTTCAAATGTCTTTCCACTCCTGACACTACAAAAGCATTCTTTTATAAAGAAACTCAACATCTGTGTTGTTTGGAAAAATTCAAAATTATTTCCAAGCTTCAAATTTATATCTTTTATTTTATTGTTTTTCATTGCATTTTTCACACAGTAGTGTAGAAATGACAGTCTACACTACTGCATGTTAATGCTTTTGAGCTGTCCTACTTTCATAGAATCATAGAACCATAGAATGGTTTAGGTTGAAAAGGACCTTAAAATCATCTAGTTCCAAACCCCCTGCCATGGGCAGGGGCACCTCACGCAAGACCACATTGCCCAAGGCTCTGCTCAACCTGGCCTAGAACACACGCGGCTAAAGAGAGCTGCAACTTCACTGAAATATTTTATCTTATTTTTCAGACCTAACACACCCATTTTGATCTCTTATATAATTCATTGCTCAGTTTTAATTGCAATGCAAAGAAATACTTTTGTATTACAAAAAAACCCTCCAAAAATCAAGAATAGAAAGGAGTACTTTGAATAATAAGTTACTATGACCTTTCACAAAGGACAGAAAAAATATGCCATATTTAATTTTTTTTCAAGAAAAGTAAATTTGGGAATTGAGACAAAACCAGCATGATTAGTTCAAAACATGTTGGATGAAAAATTCCCAGCTATCCCTGCGTGGGAGTAAACACCTATTAGCACTGCAAACAGTTAGTCATTGTGACTGTATTATAGCTGTTGCTGCAAATCACATCACAGCAAGGTGTCTTCTTCTCTCAAAACTATTATTTCCAGGGTTTGCTGCTCTTGTATTACCCTTTCTTTTAAAGCCCAGATAAAACACATTCCTGCAGAATACCACTTTATTATTTAATCTCCTGCAATTACTTCCTTAATTAAACCTAATTAAAAAAATTAAAAGATGTGAAGTGACAGAGAAGTGTGACTGTGAGTGAGGAAGAGCTATTGCTCCACCCTTCCCCCATCCTGTTCCTTGAGTACTATGTTTTAAATGCTCTACTGCAGCCAGGCTGAGCAGAATGTTTGGAATACCATTAGTCTTGCACTTAATGCAGATCTTCAGAGTCATCTGCAGTGCGCTTGGTGTCTGTGTGCTACGTTTGAATGTGCTGCAATCATATTACCCAGGGCATTTTAATTCACTTGATTTCCTCTATTTTTCCACCCTCAATGAATGTGCACACGCATATATAGTGAGACACTCACATGCACGCCTGTACAGACACACATTCCTGTATCCCCCCGGCTCTGCTCCAATTATAAAATTATAATTGTATTTGCTGGTAGTGGGTGGTCTGTAGGATAAACATAGAATATATCTGCATATAAAGTGCCTTTGAGTCATTGATCTGCATGAGTCATTTAATCAAGAGGTGTACCAGCGTGTGAGGAAAGGTAGGCTACATTTTACACCAAACATATTCAATATATTTATGTATCTATAAAATTCCACTCTGTAAGGAAAATGACAAGAAAAAAGCCCTTAGATATATACAGGAAATTATAAAGTTTTAAGCAATAATTAGCATAAATTTGTCCTCATTGCTTTTAAGAGAATTGTAAAAATCCTGCTGGAAGGAAGAACAGTAAATATTACACAACGAGACTTTTAAAAGTCCATGGATGCAAGGAATTGCAGAAGGTTATAGCAAAGCACTGCTAACTGTGTTAGCCGTGTACACTCTCTGAATGAAGAAGTCGGAGGGGAACAGAAGGCTAAAGAGTTAGCCCAAAGAAAATGGCTAAACTCTTCTGTGCGGGGACATCTACAGGTGGGCCTATGCCCAGATCAGGACACAATCTGGACCAAGGTCAGCAGGAGTGATGTAGGGGACAAGGTGCAAGCATGATCGCCTTCCCCAGCTCTTCCCTCCCCAGTAACCAGGGGCAAAGGGAACAAGAGGCAGTGCAGCTTGATAGAGGACAGGGGACCTGTGATGGGAGGAGAGAGGTGGGAACAAGGAACTGAGAGCCACTGAAGGGGAAAGAGTGCAGAAATGAGAAGGAAATTAAGAGGGGAAAAGAGAGGAGCAGCATCACAGTATACAAACACTGACACACCAAGAGAGGATTTGGTTAAGTGCCAGGGAAAACTTTTGGTGGCTGGGAGGTGGGAAGATGTGCACAAAACAGGTGCACAGGTTGTCCCTTGGCTTAGATTCTGTCAGTCTCTGGGTACTGGCTTCCCCCTTAGGGGGAAAAGGATGTGTTTCAGACCACTGCTTTCAATTATCTTTTATCATTATGTATAAATAATATTTCAAGCCTTTCAGAACATGTGATGGGAACTTTTGTCTCCTCCTCACAGCAGTTAAAGACATTAATAAAAAGAAGTTAATCTGACACATTTGCTGCCCCTTGGAGAACTATCATGGAAAATCAGCCTGAGATCTCCCAAGCCCTTGATTTTGTTCTCAACTTTTGTTTTTTGTTCTCAGCTATTGTTTTTCGTTTTAATTGCTCTTGGGAAGTTAGGAGAAGTGACTGACTGGGAGCTGCTGGGAAAGAGGAGATTTCCAAACATCTTGTGATGCAGCATGGACAACTTCAGCACGGATATCTGAAGAACAAACATTTGAGCTGTAAATAACTAGAGCAAGCTCTGAGCACCTTCAAAGAGGTCAGAATGCTTGGAGGAAGGGAATGCAGCTGTCAGTTAATTGAATTACTGAAAGAAATCAGACTGTTGTACAATGGAAGGGAAATTTGAGCTGCTCACGTCTTCTGCTCTAATAATTGTTCAAGACCAAACCATTGCTGGAAAGAATGAGATGTGAAAAATGAGCTAGAAAACAGCACAATAATATTATCCTGTCATTACAAGGATCAATTATAAGCACTTCTTTGGAATATTTGGCTGACTTCTTATCATTCTATCTCAGAAAAGGATATGACAGCAATAAAAGAGGTTCACAAACAGACAAGTGGTGTTATTAGAATTACAGAATGGCTACTCCATGGAAGGAAATTGAAATATTGTTTCATTTAGAGAGAAAATGAGTGAGAGGAGATATCCGATAAAGATACGCTATAAAGTAAATGTAAAGGGGGGGAAATGTTAGATTGCTCTCACCCTGAGCAGGAAAGCAACTAAGCAACTAAATCTAGTTAAGCTAAAAGATAAATAAACTTTGCCAACGTATCTAAAGATTGGTTCAGCTGTAGAACTCTCTATCAGCAGTTCAGCAAGATTTACATGACAATTTTTTTCCACCTAGTTTCCTTTAAATGCTTTAGAAATGTTTTTTCTGTAATCAGTTGTACACATTCCCAGTTTCAGCTCCAGTGTGTCATAATATTTTGCTGTTTCATTTCTTTTACAGATTCCTAGTCTTTTATATGAAATAGCTCACGCTTTCTTGTTCCCATTCTTCTAGCTGCCTTCATTGGGGAATGAAACTTTTCATCAAGTAGAGGACAAGAGTCAGGAAAAGTTTGTGATCACAGGAAAAATACTTCATAACTTGTTTTGATGAGGAAGAAATAATGAATGTTAAAATATTAATGTTTATATGTTGCATGAATGTCACTATTTATTTTGAATTGATAAATGAAACAATTATTGCTTACCTTCCTCTTCCCCTTCTCTTTTTCCTCTAGGGATTTTACTGTTAGAGGAGGCATTCCTGTGGATGAATCCCAAGAGGCATTTTGCTTTCTGCTCTTACCACATTCTTGACTTTGCCTCACCATTTGACTTTCAGAGGCAAATCTTTAAACGTGGGTAGTAGATGTATTGAAATGTTACAAGTAATCAAAATTTTTCTTTTGAAACTTCAATCTGTACACAGAGATCATTGATAACATTTTTGCAGCAATTTTTCTTTCCATGTAAATGATCACATTCCATATAGATATATATAAGCCTTCCATACATGTCTTCCAGCATCACCAGATTTCTTTCTCTTAGTTTATTTGCTATGATATTGTTTATAAACCCTTAAAAAAATATTTCTACACCATCATAGAATCAGAATTAACTAGGTTAGGAGACCTTTAAGACCATAAAGCCCATCATTTGCTTGATCATATGATTTGAATAACTGAATCAAGTAATCTTCAGAACTCAGCAGAAGTTTAAATCCAACTTTATCAAGCTCTTAGTAATTACATAGACCTCACTGTTAATTTATCCAGGGAGAACTTGATAGTTTATATCTTGGGTTGGATGCTTGGGTGGTCATGCTCAAGGATACTACTTTGTTTTCTGCACCTAATAATTTTGCAGGTTCCTCCCTCTGGCAAAATCAATTGGTGCAGCCAGTTCTGCTTTGTCCAGTGTGATAGACAATACTTGGAAAGGAGATGGTTCAGCACCGCTTGTACTGATGTCCCTTCCCAGAGCAGATGGCAGGGACCCTGTGTCCCAGCTGGAGCTGCATGGGGCTCTGTAAGGGATGGTAGCTGAGCTCATGCAATGTGTGCTGCTTCTGTGCCCTAAAGCCAGCAGGTACACAGAATGGCAAATAATCCTCACGTCTGGGGGTTTTCTTATATGTGCAAGCCCAAAGCCTATGACTTGAGTGGTAGCGGTGGTGTTTTCTTCACTAAAGTTTCATGGATTGCTACATATAGGAATCAAACGTTTCATTCCTATACAAAGTTGAAAAGTCAGCGTTGCCTTGCCACTGACATTGTCCTTCAGTCCCTTCCTCTTTCTTTTTTAAACCTCTCTGTGCTTTCTTCCAGGATGTTTCTTATCTATCTCCTCTCTAATTGGTCCAAATGGGTCTCTGTCCTTTGAATCTCTCTTCAAGAGGGTTCAGGTGAAGTCTTTCTTCACATTGCTTCCTACTGGTGACCTTGGACACCTCACCCACATGTTACGTTTTCACAGTGCTTCTGTTAAATGAAAGCTGTCACCTAATCTCTGCTAGGAGCCAGTCAGAAGTTCACTTTAAAAGGAAAAAAACAATCTAGAAGGATACTTTTCTACTCAGATAAAACTGCACTCTTGATCTTGTACTGACTGGGGATATGTGAAGTTCAGTTGGTTAAAGAGCTGCATTTAGCTTGGGCAGAACAAATGTCTCACTTGCTTCATATGGCACTTTGACATGGAGGACTTTTCAGCTTTAGCTCAGCTAGAGAGTTTGGATTGGCAGAGTTCACACCTGTATAAAATCCAGGCTGTGGTGAATTCAATAAGCAATCCATATGGCAATTGAAAGTTGATACATGCGGGGCACTGAGGCTTTCACATTCATGTTTTAGAAGTTTTCAAACTGTCTCTCATTGAAGCAGTAACTTTCTCCCTGGAGATTTAACTACAATTCCAGCTTTTCTTCTTTCTGTAGGCAACTCATGTAACACTACATTTAGTGAAGAACAGTCTCTCAGATTGCTCCGTTAAGGCAAATTATTTACCTTTCCACCACTTGCTTTGCAAAGAGCTGTAAATAAACCACACAAATGGTGAATACTGCACATGGGATTTGCTAATGGCTTTCATTGTAAGCATCTAATCATCTGTCAGCAAGAAATATGAAGCTTTTTGGAACTAGAGCTTGATTTCTTTCAAGATAGTCAATTATATAAATAAATAATTTGAAATATTGATCTTTCTTTTGCAGTAAAGTCAGGTTTTCCACTGCTTTTCCTGAGAGTGCTAGAGAGCCTGGAGCAAGTGATAATGTCGGAGACATCCCTTCAAACTATCACGATTTCAAAGTGAAGTCACTTTCACACACCTTACTTCTTGACACCAAAAGCAAAAGATGGTAAATAAGAAACATTTTTCTACCAAACAGTAATCTAGGAGGGAATTTAGATTCCAAAGCAACCATAAAGTATCTCTTCATTGATTTATGTATTCTGACTTAAGCTCAGTTTTAAACTAAGGGATTAGAACATTAGAAGTATCTCAGGCAGGGACAATGTGACATGTATAACAAAAACAACACCCTCATTTCAACCCTGGTAAAGGCTCTTCATCATAACTTGCGCAACAGCTGCCTGGAGCCCAACTCAATTACAAACCAAGAGCTGCTACAGCTTTACTTGACAGTTGGTCTTTAATAAATGCAGTGAGTAATGAAATGTACATGATACTGGTTTGAGTTTGCTGGAAATTTAAGCCACACAAAAGGAAAAGTACAATAAATCTCTTTTCAATGATTCTGTGGAAAAAAAAAATCCTTTGTCCTTTCAAGCTCTCAGTACATCCTGATCTCTTCAGCCACTGTCCTGATTCTTTTTCATAACATTCAGTCTGTGTTTGCTTGAAAGACTTGGTTCTCATTCCAAGTTCTCTAAATTAATTATAGTTTTCTGTCTCAGCCTATGTTTCATAGAGTTAATAACCTGGGATCACTGATTCCTGTGCTCTAAGAGGCAAACCTGTGCTGAATTGCTCCCAGTACAATATTTTATTTTGAAAATCTGGACAGTTGTTATGGCTAAATAGGAAAAGAGGCCACACATACCGCAGCTGCTTATAACAGCAGGCAGAGGGATTGGACACAACAGTAAAGCAAGTTCTTGCAATTTCTTTAACTTTTGAAACCCTTGTTCTGGAAGTGCTGAGCATTTTTCAGTCTAGTTACAGAAATGGTATGAAAATAAATTTCTAACACAGCTCACAGCACTAACTCACTTTGAACTTATTCATGTAACTTTGCAGATGAATAGAAAAAGTAAAAATCAATTTAACTCACAAAACTGTTAGAAAATCCCAGAACACAATTAGACTGATTCATGTGAGGGGACATGAAAGACTGTGATTTAACTTGTTTAAATTTAATTACAGATGGCACTAAACCCCATGAGTCAAACTAGCCATAGTGAATCCCTGAGAGTCCCTGAAGGGCTGTGAGATGAAAGAGGAAGTATGTGTGATACTTCTCCTGTCTCTGTGTCTTTTCCAAAGGGCATGTTGTCCCTTATAAACAACACGAGAAGGGCTCCAGCTTATTACAAGGTGGCATACAATAGTGTACTCGCGTAGTACTCAAGTTGTGTTTTCTGCCCATGAAGGAAGAGTAGAGCAAGATTTTCTATTGACACACATGCTATGCAGTGGATGTACATCTGCAGTAGCAGTACCCCTCTGAGGTGGTTGGAGACAGCCCCTCAGCACCCTGCTCGGCACATGCAGCACATTCAGGTGTGTTCTCAAGGGTATCAAATTCTGAAAAATCTGTCATATAACAATTTGAACAACTTTGAGACCTTTTCATGCTTTGAATGTGCACAATGAAAATGTATAGATGCATATATTATTGATATTTGCCTCAATCTGTTAACTTTGTTTTTATTTAATACCCATTAACTTTCTTTTTTTAAAACAGCAAAAAGTCAAATGGATGCAAGAAACAATAAAAGTTTATTGCAAGCTATGAACCACAGCCACTCAGTCACCAAAGACGCAGATAATCAATTGAAAGTACAAAATTTTCATTGGTGATCTGTCACCTATGAAAAGACTTTTCAGCACAAAATCCATTTGCACTCTTATTTTAAATGAATGATTAAAAAAACTTTTAAAGTGTTTGTGGTCAAGGTCAACAACTGAGTAGTGGTAGACACTTGAAAAATAACTTTCACCCACATATAAAGCGGTAGTCAAGAGAAGGCATATCCCCACTCGACTCATTCTCTGTATAGTTGTTCTAGGACTTAAATGTAGAAGCAGTGAAACGTATCACTTAAAAATACCCCATCTTAGTATTTAATCTTCCAGTTTCTCTACATGTAGCCTATTTAAATATGAATGCCCCATTTACTGCATAATTTTTCAATAGCATTTTGTCTTCAAGACATCATATAACAAAATGAGTCTATCCCATTGCTCCTATGAGTTCATTGTTACCTAGCTACTGGTATCCTGGGGCTTACCTTCTACATAAACTCTAAAATCCAGTCCTTTTACAACATCTCTATGGCTGAGCTGGGCTTAGTAATATTTCAAGTCCTCCTTTGGCGGTGCTGCCCTGAACAAAACACTAGTCTGTCTTACCCTTCTTACGTAAGAGTATTTTGAATTTTCTGAACAGATGTCCTTGCTTCGACAAGGCTCAAGTACAAAGTTATGACTCAGGCAGGGTAAAACCATGAAGCAGGGTTATGGACCCAGCTCCTGCCTGCTGGAGTGAAATGTTAGAAATGACTCTTCAACAATGTTATGTCTGAACATCTAAAAAAAAAATCCCCAAAACCTTTGACCCAAGTAAGTTAAAAAAACTCTGAAAAGTCCTTTGACAAACATGTCACTGTGATATTATTAAACCAGCCTTATACATATTTCCAGGACCTCTTCAGCCAGTGGATTAATCATTGACATCTAGTTTTCTTTGTTATAACATGCTAGTTTTATATTCATCAAGCAGACCTTAGAAAATATAAACAGGAAGTAAAACCCAGGCACTAGGAATTACAACATAGCCCAGATCCCACACCAAGGAAGGGCTCATGGGTTTTCATAGAACAGAAACACAAGAGTTTTTAGAATAATTCATGGCCTGCTCTGAAGCACTCAGGACTCACAACTCAAAGCCATTTTCCAGAATAAATGTGTTACTTTTTTAATGAAAGATCACATTTTTTTGGAGCTCTCAAGATGCAAAACTTGACAATCTGGTGCTTCCACCTTTCTATTCTATAAACTGTGCTTTGTGAAAATTTTAAAGCAACTGAAAGCCAACTTCCAAAGCCAGGAAAAATGAGGAAAGTCTACCACTAAGCACTGATGTTACAAACCTTCAGTGAATGCTCTGAGTCATGTTTTAAATTAATTCCACTTTAATTAGAAACCAATAGTAAATATCATGTGTGGGAAAACTGTGTAAGAATAGGTTGGCTATGCTCACAGCTTTGACATAATTAAGCTGGTCAGAACAGTGATTTCTATACCTTTTTCTCATGAAAATCTTTAATTTTAAGATTTTTTGTGGTCAGATATTGTCTTGATCATATTTTGGTCTTTAACACTGCTGAAATTCTGTTGAGCCCATGAGGGGCTTTTGTCAATATTCAATCCCCTTTGCTACCAGGTCAATATTAATTTTGTCTGTAGACTTAGGCAGCTACCAATCCCAATGCACTGTACAGCATTTGGGTTAATTTTGACTTGCAAGTATCTTAATTACCAGGTTTAGAATAAGCCAGCTTGAACACTACCTATTTGTTTTAGCTTTGCATCATTTAATGTTGGAATTGGTGTTGAAAAACCAAGAATCTGGACGCATCTGCCGAGGTGCATCAGGAAAGCAAGATCTGTCCCATGCATGGAGGGGAAGGCTGGACCACAACCCAGCTCTGTGGGGCTGGCCCGACAGAGACAGACCCAGGGTAGCCCTGACCAAAAACTGTCAGCCACGTGAAGAAAGAAGAGGGAAAAACAAAAATAAAATGAAGCAAAAAAAAATTTCATAGGTAAAATAGGGATTCCAGTGGAACTGTAACTCAGTAACCTAAGAGAAAGCTCATAAAATAGTCAACATCCCAGCTTTTGCTTTGCAGAACAGATGAGAAAGCTGCATTGTGATTGCACAGAAGAAACATCATACCTACAAATTATGGCAGGGAAAGATAAATGTCCCTCTCAAATGTATCACTATCTATCTCAGCAATGCTAGTACAACACAAGTGTGGTGCTGCTCTTGAGGAAGAGCTAAAGTAAATGTGTTATCCTAGATCTTACTTGGGATGTTTAGCAACTTTTAAAAAATAAAATACCATTTTGGCTGAATTATTTATAGTTAGTCTCTTCAAGACAAATTGAAGCAGTTACAAAAAAATAATTTCATCTCAGCACCATTATGCATGTACTTACACCCTAAGCTACATTTAAATGCACAGAAATGTAAAAATAAAACTAAAAATCATTAAAGTTTAAGTGAACAGATTCTAAAATTTCACACCTGATACAGCATCTGCACAGTCATTTATTGCATTATAAATTTTGACTTCTGGAATCAGTAGTAATTAGTGTTACTGGGAGCATATGTAGTTATTAGTTAGACACTGGTTTTATTGGAAGCACCAAAGCTCATGTTCTTTATATTTCAGTAGTCTATCATAGCCTCTTTAGCACTTTTCTTCAGACTTGCAACTACTGCCTTTCTGCTGAAAACAGTAAAAGAAAAGGAAAAGTTTCCTTGCTAGAAATATAAGTAAACTATTTTAAAATGGAAAATACTTTGACATTTCCTAAAAAAAGTGGTGGGTTTTCTAGATACACTCGCTATTCTGAAGAAATGGGATAAAAGATTTTGTGTGGGATCTCCTAATTATAAACTTAAAATATTTAAGAATGGATATCTGCAGCTTTGAAAATCAAATATATTTTTATGACACATTTGCAAGTAGGATTTCCAGACCACAGATTGCTTACCTAAATGAAAGAGGCATACTGAAAGTCTAATTTGGCTAGTCTAGAAAGAAAGGCTTATTCTTTCCCCTGTTATTTATTTGCCACTAGGTGAAAGCTGGGAGAATTTCTTTTTTTTTAACCAGGAAGTTTTCCATTTGGAGAGGTTTGGTCTCCTAAGGAGACATCCATATTTTTCTATGAAGTATTTCATAAAGTGTTTCACTTTTTCAAAAATTTGTTAAAAAATAGTGGGTTTATTGATAGAAAAAATTTAACAGGAACATGACAATGTAATAACATTATTTGCTGCATAATTTATGATAGTGATGTGTAGACATGTACCTGTTTTAACTTAATTTTATATGAACATTTCATCTCATCTGACTAATATGAGAAATGTTTGATATCCAGAACTCTGAGAATTTGTGAATATTTTTTCAATGAGATTTTTTCCTAGATAAAAGATATACTTGAAAGACATTATTATTTACAGCCTTGATTAAGTGTCTGCTCTGCAATAGACAACTACAAATACAACAGCAAATATAAAATTTACTATTTGCTAGGCTTATGCTGCATATGAATCAATGTTAATTGATTGTCTCCAGCCTCCTTCCTGTTACATAGTTGCTAGGTTAACTACTAGACAGTAATGTGAGCGATGAAGGAGCTGTGCATTAGTAGTGGGAAAATCAGTGCTGTTCGATCTCTTTCTGCACCTTCGGGAAGCATCTTTTCCCACTGAGCTGATTTCCTAAGGCATGTTAAACTTACTTCTGAAAATAACCTCCAAACCAAATATCTTAGGGATGGTAGTATAGACACTATTGTATTCACAAATTTTAATTGTGGTTCTTGGTCTGAGAGGTCCCTGTAATTGACACTGTCTGGTGTGCCAAAAATGTCACATTATGAATGAAAGACAGTATCTCTGCCATCACCATGAGGATCTGCTCCCACAGCTGCTGGTGTGATGTACCATGTGGCTGAGGAATGAATCTCAGCTGCAGAATCCTAAAGCATGCATTTGGTAATGCTAGAAACTGAAGGCACAGTGATGAAGGAAGCTTTTAGGAGGCCACCCACCAACTCATTTTGTCTACTTAAATGATTGACAAGGATAAAGCAGTGACATTCCTTGTGTACAGACAGCTGCAGTGTCCTTCACACTGATAACAATATCATCCCTCCCACACCACTGTTCATCCATTCCTTCAAATGGCAACTGTGGGTGGTTAAAATCAAGCTACAGAAAGTGTACAGGTTTCAGAGGAAAAGTGAATTCTCCTATTTCATAACTTCCATGTTGACTTCAACTGAGATATCTTATTCTTACTCATGGTCTCGTAATAAGACTATCGATGGCAGCAACTGCTGCCGCTGGGTGTGGAAAGCAGTCAGGAATATGGATCTCAGCAAGAAACTGGCACCGAAGTTATGTTCAGACAGTCATGGCTAGATTCTTGTTTTCCCTCAAATCCAATCCTTTTTCCTAGAGCAAAACCATAACATTTAGCAAAATTTCTGAGAGCTCAGAGCACAATGGCTTCTCAGCCTTCTCCCAAGCCCTTTTCAAACCTAGCATCAGGTCAGCTACCTACACTCCAGCGGCAGTGCCCACCACAGCGTTCACCATGCATGGCCCTTCTCAGGCCACCTCTGCCAGTCTTTAGGATTTGTGCAAAAATGAAATGAAGTCTGCTATTCATGGAGACTGCCAGAATGGAAGATCAGTGAATCATAAATGTGAACTTCTACATCCAGGACAATTTGGATATTTCACTATCCTTCAACTTTTTCCTTGCTGCATCTGACAAAGATTTGTGGTCTGGTTAAGTAGTGTACATGCTGAATTTTGTGGAAATCTTCTGGCTTGGACCTCCACTAGTTGCTGAGTTGTATTTTTTTGCAGGTGAACAGAAAGCAGATCTTCTACGTAGTTGCCAATAAAATAGGCGGAAGAAAGTACTGCAACTAAGCTATGACAGAGAAAGATCATTAGGAGATCAACTTTAAAATCAAAACATCTATTTCTATTGTGTGATTTCTGACACCTACTCAGTTTGATTACCACATATACAGGCACATATGCTTGCCAGACAGGCAGCTGGTAAAAGGAATTATTTGTGTGGAAATGCAAACAAATTCTGCTCAATTTATTCTGCATGCTTTTTTCCTTTGATTTTTTACTATATATTATTTTACATTAATCACCCACCAAGCCACTCTGGTTACAACTACTGAAGGAGTACCTTGTGTGTTTATTATTTATGTTCCCATAATCTGTGTAAGTGAAAAAACATAATGAAAAAATTACCTGTGACATAAAATAATGAGATGAAAGGAAAAATGAGCGATGTTCAATGCAGTACTTGGAGTAAAATATTTAAAACTCAATTAAAAACTAATGAATAAAGAGATATCAGAAAAGATGTTGACACCAAAATCCCTACAAATAGGATAGGAAAACTGGACATACTTGGACATTATAAAGTTTGTGTGATATTGAGTACCTCTACAACACTTTATCAGTTTCAAGACAGCAGATAAAAGATCAGTCCTGGGTCACATCCCATCACAGCACAGGACTGATTGAAGAGTCATTATTAGGTCTGAGAATAAGGCTCTTGGAAAAAAGTAACGCTCAGACAACAGGGACCACTTGACTGCTGCCTTATCTGGGGATAATGCTGCCCCCCATTGTTGCACTGAGAACAAAGACAGCGACAGATACATGGAAGAAAGAATAGTATCAAAGTGCAAAACTTAGGAATTAAAAAAAAAAAAAAAAAAGACAATTACCATGGTAAAGGCTGTAATTTAAGACTTGTTTTTATATCGCTCAAATGAATATATGTCTTGAGACCTGAATTCTAGAGATGAGAGAACAGCAGCGACACTGCAGCATGTGAGGAAGAACAGTGTCTATTCCTGATTAGCATCTCAGCATCCCAGCATCCCACTGTCCTACTTTATTGTTGTCTCCAAACAAATGAGTCACAGAAAAATCTCAGACAAGAATGTTGCTTTATTGCAAAGTCATTCCTTTCTTCCCTGTCTGCATCCTTCCTTCTGTCCTCCTCTTTAGAAAATGCAGGACCTCTGCTCCAAATGACCCTCAGTTTTGAAATTTTGTAATATTTAACTGCAACTTTAAGAAAGCAAAACCATTTCTGCTTTCAAGTGAATCACAAAGGAGAGGTCTTTGGCAGGCATTATTATCTTTAAACTTGTACTAAACTGAAGGCTGAAAGAAAAGGAAAGCTTTGTTTCCAAGCAACTTTTTTTCTTACTAGTCTGCATCCCAGGTCACGTGTATGATGCAGGGTGCATATACACATGTTGTGGGAGGTGACAGCAATCATAATTTTGTTCTGGGAATCAGCAGTATAAAAATCATGAAATATATGTAATACATTTGGACTACAAGGCATACTTTCTAATTTAGAAAGAACTGAACTCCAGTTAAATGGAAGTGCAGCTATTGTTTAGTTTCTCAGCTTGCTAATGGCCTCACAAAAGTTATTGCGGCCCTTGCTGGCTTAAAGATTGGAACAAGAACGAAAAAACCCACAGTGTTACCATGACCTTTAGCAGGTGTAACTGCCAAATTTCTCATCAATAATGTATCCAGGAAGAAAAAAAAAATCAATTAACCTAAAATACAGGAATTTAAATGTATACAGAAAGGAAAAAATTCAGTGAAAAGTCCAACATGAACAGTTATGGGATTTTTTTAGTATGATAGTCACGTAACAAACTTGCTTCACAGTGATAAATAGCTACCATTAGCATACAAAATGACTGTAACACAGTCCTTTACATGTAATTATAGCACAGTTCTGACACTTTTAGATACAGAAGTTGATGAAAACTCAATTTTCCAGTGTTTTGATTCCTATCTTCAAGCCACTATCCTAAAAATAATTGAAAAGAACTTGATCCCATGTACATAGCTAGAACAGTGGTGCTGGTTTTAACCCCAGTAGGCAGCTTAGCCCCACAAAGCTGCTTGCTGTCTCCCCCACCCAAAAGCAGCCCCTGCCAACCAGCCTCCCTTCCCAGTTTTATTCCTGACCATGATGCGATATGGTCTGGGGTATCCCTTTCATCAGTTGGGGTCATCTGTCCTGGCTGTGTCCCCTCTCAACTTCTTGTGCACCGCCAGCCTACTCTGGTCAGTGTGAGAGAAATAAAAGGCCTTGGCACCATGTGAGCACTGCTGAACTGTAAATGAAATATTTCTGTGTTATCAACCCTGGTTTGGTCACAAATCCAGAAGAGCACCACATGAGCTACTATGAAGAAAATGAATTCTATCCTAGTAAAACCAGTACATATATATGTATACATACATATATACAGGTTGCCTGTATCACAAGAGGCTCCAATAAATCGCTGCCTATAATCTACTAGGCTTCCAAGTTTTTTTCCCTAAAGAGAATTGTCCCAATTTTCTCTTTACTTGAAAAATCCTCATCAGAAGTAACTTTACAGAAGACCATAATACAGAATAGAAAGAAAGATTGATTGAAAAATCCTGTTCAGAAGCAACTTTGTGGAAGAGAGAAATTGAAAATACAGAATTGAAAGAAAGTTGATGTATGATCAGTTTGGGATTTTTGCTTCTCTGAAGATAAGTAAAAGTTCATATCTAACAAAAGTGTCGCTCTAATCCTGTGAAAACAGGAGTTGACATCCACCTTACACCCCAAGGGCAACAACAGCAATAGAGGAAGATACAAGCGTGGTCAGAGAGATATAAGAGACAACATGTGTCTAAGTTTGCGAGACAACTTGCCTGACTGTTATTACTTTCATTCATTTGGGACTCCATTTGGTAACTTCAATTGATGGGAAACTCCATTTTCAAATGTGTAAGCTCCTTTGGTTACCAAGCTCCACATGCGGGAGTGAGGAAGTTTGTGTTGCCTTTGAGGGAGGCATCCAGTAAAGGTGCCTCTGGAAGGACTGGGTTCCCAGCCACAGAGGGGATTCGGGTGTGGGGCAGGGTATCCACTGTCTGAATTAGAGCTGAGCTGGTGGAAAAATGTCCCCCTTTATTTGCCTTCTAGTATTAGCAAAATTAAAAAACAAAGCAACATAAAGGCAATCTGTTATTTTCCACTGAACTGATTTCCCCTAGGATGGGTGTGGAATAACCCCTGGAAAAGGCACATGCAAAATGTGTGTATCAATGCTGCTGTGAGGACACCACATCAAGAGAACACAAAATTGAGCTGTTCACTTGGAGGGCAAATCTCTTAATTGCTTGCTCTGTTCCTGGAATACATTCAAGTTCACATTATTAGGTTTTCCATCTACATATAGACTGTGTGTCTCCCGTTTCACAATTTCATTCAGAGGTTTCTAATTGGTAAGGACGTTAAATTATAGGGATACAGAGGAAACGGTGGATGCATTTCCATTCTTTGGGGGACTAAAATAACAAAAGCCAGCTCTGATTAGAAAAGCTGCAGATAGATTCAGACCTTGTGTTAAAAACATGGGAAATTGTTCCAAGATGACAGAAAGATTTTTTTTAATGAGATAGTCAAGTTGCTGCAGATTGTCATTAAAAACAACTACGGATACTGAATTGCCAGTTGGCTAATATCCCTGAGTAGTTTATTGTTGTTTAATGATTTTTGAACATTAAACACCAATTCCTCAGGGTTGTGTTTTCTCTTTTCTGCTTCTTCTTTTTTTTTTTTTTTTTTTTTTTTTTTGTTTGGTTTTTTTTAAATTAAAATAAAAGTAATTTAAATGTCTCTACAATGTGAAATGATGCAATAGAGTGATTGAAAGCATCACACAAGAAGAGAAATTAGGTTTGTCTTATTGTCTTTCGGTATCTGAATATGGCTGCAACGTGTGTATGAAAAACAGGAAGTAAAATCATAAATTCATATTGGTATCGGAAACATCTTAGTCCTAAATATTTTCACTGAATTCAATGGAATCACTCTCTTACTTTTATGGCTTGTTCTAGGACATCTAACAAAGATCTAGGACAACGAATAATATTACATCGTGTAGAAGTAATGGATGGTATAGTAAATGAAATCTGGGAGAACCTGTGGATAGCACAGTGTGCTAAAAAGAACTTCTACTCTGTGAGTTGTAATAGTCCTAAGTGATAACAACCTTAATTTTTCTCTGTTTCTTTGAGGCATAGTAGCTTTAGTGCCATAGTGGAGCGCCAAGTGATTTCAGTGCAGACAGTGAATTAATGACACTTTCTGAATCCCTTCCAGAAGCAAATGGTGCTTTTTTTAGAGACAACCCATCTGCACATTGATCCAACATGCATGACAAAATGCAGACATGTGTATTCATAGAGGTATCAGTCCTTGGGAAAAAAGATATTAATAATAGTCTCCAATGGTCCAGGTAACTGGACCATAATATTGAATTCCATCCCTGAACAATGAATAGGAACTATTAGACATCATTGTTTTAAATGAGACCATCTGGTCTTACTGCAAAAGATAATGAACTTTTGCCACATAATTGTGTTTAATTTCAAAAACATACACTGTGATTTGAACATTTTGGTGTGATTTATAAAATACTTTTTGAAGGTTTTCAATTGGGTTTAATTTATAAAGTTGATTCCTAAAGTTGTTCTTTTTTTTTCTCTCCAAAATAACTCTACTCTTTAGCATATCCAACAAAAAATGTTTTGACAGCTATATGGAGTTAACATTAAGAATAACCCTGATCAGAAAGAGCACCAGATTTATTCATAACAGCCTTTTATGTCTGAGTTTTGGAATGAGTTGGGAAGAGCTGGAGATATATTCAGAAAGTTAGTTTATTAAAAACCCTCCTCAGTGTGCCCTGTCCTTTGCGGAGTCTCACTGTGGGCACTAAGTCCACACAGCGCAAATGCATTAACCTAATGACTATTTGTCTTAAATATACTCTGATTTTTTGACCTTGAGATTTGCCTTGTAGCTTTTCTAGTCTTGGTATTATATTTAGTGTGTTTATAAAAGGACTTAGACACTTAATCATCTTTGAGGACCGTGTGGAAAAGGTGTTGATAAATAATGGGATTTCTTTTCTTCTATAATCCCTCCATGGATATTTTATTTATGACACAGAAACAGTCTACAGAACTTACACAGCTTCGAGACCATGTGTGATATACTGCAGAGCTGCGAAAATGAGATAGTCCTTCAGAAAATAGGTCATTAGAGATCCCAAACTTGAACAGATGGTAACTAACAGTACTCAAGATGTTTGTTGCCATTTCTCTTATAGACAATAAAATTAAGTATGGCCTGTATGTCGTCAGGAAGATGCAGAAGATGAGAGCTATATGCTTTCTCAGCTGATGATGCTGGAAGAATTTTGAGATACAGATGAAAACTGGCACTGGATAAATGGAAGGGCAGTTTTCTGAACAAGTGGAATGCTATCTGTTTTGATTTCACACAGAGTACCTCTGAGGGAGTTCATGCATCTATTCTGCAGTGGGATACCATGTCTAGTACTTAGCCTGAAACAAGTTTGTCCTTGAGAACAAATTCTTGTTGCTACAAAATTTAGGGAGACTCAATGTTTCCTAGGAGGACATGCAGAGGGTTTGGGTTAAGCCCCAGTGACTGTAGTGGGAGTGCTCTGGAGATCTGGTGCCCTGGTCAGCCAGGATGTCATCACTGCAAGCTCCCTTTCTTGCAGCCTGTGTAACAGCAGGACTTTTCTGATAAACTGAAAACAGCCTCACTTCCACTTACGCCACTTCTTAACTAATAATAATAATTAATAATAATAATAATAATAATAATAATGTTTATTCGAATTGAATGAAGACTTGGTTTAAACTTTTGCTTCATCTTTTCTGACAGTAGCTGAATTACAGAGAAGACAAAAGCATATCTCCAGGTACAGGCAGATAACTAGCTCCCTGTATGCTCAAGAGGTTGGTGGGTTTGGGATAGCAAGGCTGGATTCCAGACCTGGCTTATAAGGCGCCTGCATGATGGATCTGGTAAATTAATCTGTCTGTAAGCATGCAACTTTATTATACTAGGCCCCAGCTTATTTAATTTGTGAAATCCTACTGAATCACAAACCCAGACAGTGTGACAAAATTCATAGCACAACATTCATTTCTGGCATTATTTCTTTTATTAGATTTATTGTGACCGATTGTTATTTTCTGCATGACTGTAGTCATATATGAAGATGTATGAAGTTATTTTCACTCATGGCTATGTCTCCATAGTGTGTTGGCTCATTTCAAACAAAACAACTGTAAAATAAAATTACAGAAGACCTATTTAGTAAAGATCTGCCTGGAAAAAGTTCCTTGTGTGTAATTTTTTGTCAGTTAGCAAACATGAGCTTGGATGGATTTCCAATAGCATGCAGATCAATAGGAGTCATTTTGTGAAAGAAATGGGTAGTATAAAAATAGAATTAATTTTCTTGTTACTGGTTCTCATATTCCTCCCCTTGCTTCATCATTCCAAGTGTTCCCTTTTGTGCAATTTTCTAGTAATGCTAACTAAAAGCATAAGTTTCAGTATCTAATACTATGGATAGTGAAAGACAATTAATTTGAATAGTCAGAAAACTACCAGCTGTTATGAGGCTACACACATCTTTATTTACTCTTTACAGTCTCCTTTTATTGTTTAATTGTGCAATTTCAACTATCTGTTTCACCATTATTTATCTATTTGCTTTGTTTCCTGAATGACCTACAGGGTTTTTTTCCCCTCTAGAGGTGTGGTCTGAGAGTTAGGTTTAACTAACATATCTTTGGGTACAAATGTAATTTGATAATGTGCTATCAAAACTTCAAGCTTTTAGCATTTTGTGTGCCCAAAAATGAACCTCTGAAATGCAAGTAGATACTCAACTTATTAAATCAAGTGGAGAGAAAGTTAGAGATTAATCAAATGAACATTCTCACTCAGTCCAGGGCAATGAAATCAATTATACCTTTTGGACAAAATGTCTAGCTGGTGTTTATAAATGCAATATTTTTGAAAATGCAGGCATTCATTTGATATCCATTTCTTTTGCAGTGGTTTGAATATTCACTTGGTGATGGAAATGGGAAACATTCCTAGGAGCTGTTCATATTTTGCAGTAATACATAACACAGTATGTTGCCATGCACCAATCCCAGTGCATGGCAACTTACCATGTATCGTATGCAATTCTGTCATTCTTTCTCACAGCTATTATCTTACTGCCTGATCTTTTTGTATTGGAAGCAATGGAAATTCTGCTGTTGACTTTAGGCAAAGCAGCAATCAAGTTCTTGCTCAGCAAACAGTCCTATTGATTTCACTCAAATCATTTGCAGGTCACGGTTCTACTCAACATGTATCAGGATTATAGAATAAAGCCATAGATCTCTTTTTTACATAAGGGAGTACAATGAAGCATAGAAAACAAACTATCTGAACCTCTCTTCAGACTATCTTGACATCAAGTCCATTTCTATTACAGATACACAGCTTTTCACTGTGAAATATGTTTTCCCTACTATAATATTTTTTTTTTTTCTCAGCAAATACAAGACCAGCGGTGAGAAAACTTCTACCTGTTCCTAGGGCAAACTTAAGCCATACTCACATGGTCATCATCTTCTGTGGTCATTCTTTATATGTGTGCTTATGCCTTTTATTTATTCTATACTTTTTTATCTATCTATGAAATTTCTTCTTCATTGCCTATACTCTCATTTGCCTCTTCACACTACCTTGTTTCCCATCTCCAGTTCTTTGGCATCTTTCGTTTTGCTTTTCATTTCTCCAATGACATTCTTCATTTCCAATCTTTTTGCTGTTAATTTTCTTTTCCTGCATTCTCCCCATCCCACACCCTTGTTTGATGAATCTTCTTAGACACTATTTAATTTTCTGGGGTTTTTTTTCTCTGAGAAGACAATCTTCATCTTTTTAGTAGTTGCTTTTTCCATCCCAATTGCTGCACCTTTAAATTTGCTGTTCACTTTCTCAGATTGCACCAAGTTTTGTCTGGTCCACTTTTCTATTTTCTCTCCAATTCCACCTTTCCACTTCCCCCTTATTTAGTCTACTTTAGCTGTTGTCTATGGTACACCTTATTCTAACTTACTTTGCATTTCCTCTCCCTCTCAATTTCACTTGATCCTCTTGCTCTGTTTCCCAGAGGAACACGTAAGGTGAACCTATCATTAAAATGGCAGAAGAAAGGCAGATGAGAGTTGATTAATACCTTCCCTCCTCCCTCCCATTCTTCTGAAGTTGCTCTGCTCAGAGCTTGAGGAGTGGGACAGAAAGATGTGAAAACATGAAATTATATTTTCAAGTGTGATCACTAATATGCTTCAAACTACGTAGCTATTACAGTCGTGATTGCTTTTCTAATGGAGAAGCAGAGCACTCTAACAGAGAGATTGGAGATGATAGGATTTCCTGGAAATCTAGACAAGACTAAAACTCAGGTTTAGTTACTATGAGAATAATGTCACAACATGCATGCACATAATATGACCCTAGTTCCAAATACTTTACAATGAAAAAAAAACAACCCCCACCCCAAAACATAAATTAAAAGACTGGGGAATAAAATGGGCATATGAGTTGAATGATTATTAACATTATGTTCTTATCCAGGCTTTAGCTGGGATCTTATTCTTTCATTGATTCTCCATAGCAAAAATTTGTTAAAATTAAATTTAGCGGTTCCAAGAAGCCCATGTTAATTTTACATTGATAACTAAGTTTGGAATAATTACCCAAATTCAATCAAAGTTGTAACTGTTTCAGGATTCTCCCTCCCTGACAGAGAGTTTTGTGGTACAGTTCTTACACAGACAACCAAGCTAAAGCAGCCTGGGTTCATGCAAAACAGATTCTTGAGAACGACTGTGGAACAGTCAGGAAAATACTCCTTTACAAAGCAGGCACACTAATAAAATTTGTACTCACTTGAACAATTGAACTTGTGTAAGATGTCAGTGGTGACCACTGGGTATCCTAGTTAAGAAAAAAGAAGCTGTCTGAAAGCCCAGTTCCTGCTCTTTTACATGTCAGAAGTAGTTTTGTCACTCCAGATGAAAACATGAGGCTTATTCCTAAACCCATATTTCGATATTGCTCACGCACTGTGAAGCCCTCTGGAAAATGTCAGTTGGGGAACTGATATTTCTGCTGAGGCTATAATCCTTGCTTGCTACAGCTGCTGAAAACCACTATTTGTGATAATGTGCCAATTATTTTCCAGATGCCATGGCAACAAAGTAGAAGAGGAGCCTGCTCCTCCCTTCTCTCCAAATCCCTGAAGACATGATCCTCAGGCTACCTTGGGGCTGACTTGGGAGATCCAAGCAGAATGCAAATGTGTTGAAGCAAACTACTATATAAAAAGCAGCAGGAGAAAAGATGACTATTTTCAATTGCACATTTAGCAACATCCAAAGTTTCAGTTTTACAAGGAATAGGCTGCTGAATTTAGGTGTAAATTGGAGTTCTGGCCATGTAAACATTGCTGTGTTTACCTTTTGCTCCAATTCATGACATTCTGCGCTATGAGTTAGTTTGCAGCATGTTTAATTTCCACAACTTTATCAGTAAAATTCTTCACAAATGGGTTATTTGCCAGCTGAAAGGTCTGCTTAGGATATTTATTTCTGAGTCAAGAATGCATTGGTATATGAGCTAAAGCTGTTTTAATTAGCTTACTAAAGGTGATTTATTTTATTTTGTTTTGGCTTTATTTCTGGATTCTCCCTCATATCAACAGGTGTAGTCAAAAACATAGTACATTTTTTTCAGAAATAGAGATTCACTTATGGCAGGTGCCATTGTCTCGCCTCTCCTGACTGATTGCATACCACAGACCATTAAAGCTCCCCAAGCTGGCTCTGGCTCAAGCTTGGTAATTACATCTTCTGGAAAGGCATGTGGGACTGAAAAGGTAAACTCGCTGCCAAATTATGTAGTAGATTAAATGTATGAGTCTTTCACCTCCTGAGACTTAATTTAGGCTTTGATTCTGAAATACAAAATGCACCAAATAAATGAATTTAGAAACTGTTGTAGAGAGTGGCATGAATGATATATAGACAGGAAGGTGCACAAGTTTTCAAGTTTAACTGAGTAACAGACAGACTTAGAATGATGTCCAAAGCAGTTCACATATCACCAGGCTGTTTTACAGAAGTGAGGTTAACCTTGTAGCAAGAAAATCTTTTGCTAATGTGATACAGTATTGCTGGCCAGAACTCTACAGATTTTTCAGTTCATCAGTGGAATTGAGGAAAAATTGAAATCTGTGCCAGGCAGATAAACAGTCCTTTGTTCTGCATACTGGTGGAATATACACCAGTTTCCATTAACATGAGTCAGTGTACTACATGCTCCCAGGCACATGCATTTCCTCCTTCGTTCTCCTTTATAAGATAAATTATATAGATTTGGTTCTCATTGTTGCATAGCCAAAATATTCATAGGCAATTATGGTTTCTGTAGGCTGGTTCTGTCTCACTTTTATTTTTGTAGGTCTAAATGCAATATTAGCAAATACTGTTAATTTACATCAAGAAATATTGCAGGAAATTAAAGAGTTTCATCTTAGGAGACTCTCTGTTGCTTGGGATCTTTGAAGTACTCCCATTGTTTCTGACATGATTTTTTTCTGACCTTTAATAGAGATTATTTTCTCCTGCTAAAAGAAAGTTTTTGTCCTGTAAGTGGTCGGTTGTGATCAGTTACATACGTAGCCTGCTGCATACTTCCCGTCACTTAGATGCTATCATTTTGCTCACACATCGTGGAAACATCCTCGTAATCTGGTACATTGTCTTGGAAGTCCATGGACACAAAATACAACGTCCAGTGCAGTAGCACTGGTGAAATCAGTATAGAATTAAACAGAAACAAAGGCAGCAGAGGTAAAAAGGCAGCAGAGATAACTCACACCCCTCTTGCTTTAGTTTCTTTATGCCCAAATACAGATGAATGACAGACATGGCTTGTTGTTTGTCTTTTTAGGGGGCTTTTTGTTTGTTTGGGGATTTTGTTGGTGTTTTAAAGGTTGCTTAGTTTTGGGTTTTTTTGCCTATACTGCATGTGGTGAATGGGAACTGTAATTCAAGAAAATTATTGCAAGTAAAATAATCTTGCTGGATTTTGCTAGCCAATTGGGATGTAAGAGGAGGCTATTGTTTCAGTATGTAAGCTGCTGTACATATGGACATCCTCTGGAAATACTCGGTACACTCTGCACTTTTGGCCAGGAAGGGAGACCTACTTTCAGATATGTCTTTTGGCAATTTTTACATAGTATGGAATCTATTTTTTTTTCTATCTTTTTTTCCCAGACTGTTTCCAGTATAATCCCTGTTTCACTTGGAAATGCAAATACCCAAGGTAGACAGGATGCCACAAAGTGATCTAATTTAGGATGTTTCAACTAGATTACTCAGCCCTGGATAAAAGCATCCATACCTTTTAAATCGTTCATGCAATAGTTCAATTTAGTTTACTTGATCGAGAGTCCCTGAGCAGGCTGAAAATTACAGCCTGCAAAGTGTAGTGGTTGAGAAAAATGCCACTTCTGTTGCTTAGCACATCATTATTTCAGTGCATTGAATTCTTTTTAAAAAAGAGCAAAGGGGATTGCAAATGTTGTTTTCTCAGTTTGCATATTTGATCATCCCTGATTTTCAGAAATTGTGATTTGCCCAGGAAAAAACAAAAGTGAACATTTTATTTTTCATTCATAGCAGATTGGTATTATCCTCTCTTAATGGGATGTATTTAAACATTTTAGACCTTGACCTGCTTATAATTTCCCCCAAACATGTAGTAAAAAAATAAAAAAGAATAAAAAAAGAAAAAAAGAATACTGATGGTTTCAGTTGGCTGGTTCTGTCTCACCTTTATTTTCAGTTCCTATTTGTAAGAAGGACTTTTGGAGTCACAGTTTTGGATGCTGCTGCCTCCTTGTAGGCACTAGGCCAGCAAGGGAAAGGGAAAGTAGAAAAGGGACTGTTCCAGCTCACTACAGTTTCTGAAGATGTGAAACAAATATTTTGCAGCGAACATGGACTGAAAGGTGCTTTACATGGATGTGCTACAACTTCTCGGTTTTAGGTCTTTCTGGATCTGTATATGCCAAAAGTTTGCTAGCAGAGTAAATTGCACTTCCTCGATTTAGACCAAAGTATATTTATTTCATTGTTACAAAGTACATTAGGTTTAATAAAATAAACAGAGAGATAAAGCTTCTACCGAAATAACCCTGAGAGTGACTAATTAATGGATTAAGTCCATTATTGATGAGGAAAGGTGTCTAGTCTGTGTTCAAAAAGAAATCGAGCTCGCTTACATCCTGGATGAGTGCTCTAACTGCCAGAGTGGTTATCTGCCACTTGATTCTGACAGCAAGAAAATTCCTTATTAAAAACCGATTATATTGAAGCTGATATATATATAATGATAGAATGATAAAATGATAGAATCATTCAGATTGGAAAAGACCTTTAAGATCAAGTCCAGCTATTAACCTCACACTGTCAAGTTCACCACTACACCGTGTCTCTTAGGGACATAAGTACCTCCAGGGATGGTGACTCAACTACTTCCTTGGGCAGCCTTTTCCAATGCTTAATAACCTTTTTAGTGAAGAATTTTTTCCCAATATCCTTGAGGCCACTTCCTCTTATAGAATCATAAAATCATAGAACAGTTAGGGTTGGAAAGGACCTAAAGATCATCTAGTTTCAACCCCCCTGCCATGGGCAGGGATGCCTCACCCTAGACCGTGTCACCCTAGGCTCTGTCCAACCTGGCCTTCAACACTGCCAGGGATGGAGCATTTACCAGTTCTTTGGGCAACCTGTTCCACTGCCTCACCACCCTCACAGAAAAGAACTTCTTCCTTATATCTAACCCGAACTTGCCATGTTTAAGACTGACCCCACTACCTGTTGTCCTATCACTACAGTCCCTAATGAAGAGTCCCTCTCCAGCAGCCTTGCAAGCCCCCTTCAGATAATAGAAGGCTCCTATGAGGTCTCCACACAGCCTCCTCTTCTTCAGGCTGAACAGACCCAACTTTCTCAGTCTCCCTTCATATGGGAGGTGCTCCAGTCCCCTGATCATCCTCGTGGCCCTACTCTGCACTTGCTCCAACAGCTCCATGTCGTTCTTATGTTGAGGACACCAGAACTGTGCATAATACTCTAAGTGAGATCTCATGAGAGCAGAGTAGAGGGGCAGGATCACCTCCTTCAACCTGCTGGTCACGCTCCTTTTGATGCAGCCCAGGATACAGTTGGCTTTCTGCGCTGTGAGCACACACTGCCGACTCATGTTAAGTTTCTCACCTACCAACACTCCCAAGTCCTTCTGAATCACTTCTGCAACCAATCTGTAACTGTGCCTGGGATTGTTCCGAACCAGGTGCAGGACCTTGCATTTCAAGTTGTTGAACTTCATGAGGTTGGCATCTCAAGCGTGTCCAGGTCCCTCTGGATGGCATCCCTTCCTTCCAGTGTATCAACCAAATCACACAGCTTGGTGTCATCAGCAAACTTGCTGAGGGTGTACTCAATCCCACTGTCCTTCTTGCTGACAAAGATGTTGAACAAGATTTGTCCCAACACCAGCCTCTGAGGGACACCACTCATTACCAGTCACCAGTTGGACATTAAGCCATTGACTACAACTCTGCGTGTGGCCATTCAACCAGTTCTTTAGCCACTGTGTGGTTCACCTATCAAATTGATGTCTCTCCAATTTAGAGACAAGGATGTCGTGTGGGACAGTGTCGAACACTTTGCACAAGTCCAGGTAGATGACGTCAACTGCTCTGCCCCTGTCCATCAGTTCCGTGGCCCCATCATAGAAGGCCACCAAATTGGTCAGGCAGGATTTCCCCTTAGTGAAGCCATGCTGGTTGTCACCAAGCACCTCATCGTTTTTCATGTGCCTTAGCATGCCTTCCAGGAGAATCTGCTCCAAGATTTTGTCAGGCACAGAGGTGAGACTGACTGGTCGGTAGTTCCCTACAGACGGACCGTGTAGTTCCCTACATGGTGGATTGTGACTTAGCAACTGCATTCACCAGCTCCTTCAGGACCCACAGATGGATTTCATCAGGTCCCATGGACTTGAACGTTCAGGTTCTTAAGATGATCTTGAACCAGATCCTCTCCTACAGTGGGTCTAAAGTCTTCATTCTCACAGTCCCTGCATCTGCCTTCCAAGACTTGGTTGGCATGGTCAGAGCACTTGCTGGTAAAGACTGAGGCAAAAAAGTCATTGAGAACCTCAGCCTTCTCCAAATCCAGGGTAGCCAGTTCTCCCGATAGCTTCTGGAGAGTGCACACATTATCCTAGTCTGACTTTTGGTTGCTATGTACCTATAGAAGCCCTTCCTGTTATCTTTCACATCCCTTTGCGAGATTTAATTCTAACTGGGTGTCCTGGGTTCAGCTGTAACAGTTATTTTTCTCCTTCTTAGTAGCTGGTGTACTGCTGTGTTTTTGACTTTAGCCTGATAACAACTCTGATAACACACTGATATTTTTAGTTGTTGCTAAGTAATGTTTACTCCTATCAAGGACTTTTCAGTTTCATGCTCTGCCGGTGAGGAGGGGCATGGGAAGCCAGGAGGAAGCAGAGACAGGACACTTGACCCAAGCTAGCCAGTGGGGTGTTCCATACCACAGCACTTCATGTCTAGTATATAAACAGAGGGGAGTTACCCAGAAGGCCCAGATTGCTGCTCAGGTCAGACTGGGTATCAATTGGTGGATGGCGAGCAATTGTATTGTGCATCACTTGTGCTTATTGTTTTCTTTTCCTTTTTCCCTTTTATTTTTGTATTCTCTCTCCTTGTTATTTCCCTTATCATTATTATTGGTGGTAGTAGTAGTAATTTTGTATGGTATCTTACTTACTGGACTGTTCTTATCTCAAACTGTGGGATTTACATTCTTTCAATTCATCTCACTCTGGTGTTTAAGGTGTCCTCTGTAGAGCCACTCACCTCTTGTTCTATCATGTGTTACTTGAGAACAGACTAACACCCACTTCACTACAACCTCTTTTCAGGTAGTTGTACAGAGTGATAAATTCTCCCCTAAGCTTCCTTTTTCTCTAGACTAAACAACCCAGGTTCCCTCAGCTGCTCCCATAAGACTTAGGCTCTAGACCCTTCACGACCTATGTTATACTTCTTTGGACACTTCTTTGGCACGTATGTGTATACATACATACATAAAAAGTATGCATACTTACAGAAAGTTACTGTATTTGCTGTCTCAATTTTTAAATTAAAAGCTTTTTGCCAGGACCTTTCTGACCAACTAAAATAGCAAGACAGGCATTGTGACTGGTTCTGCCACCTTCATTTTACCTTTATTATTTGATAATATTTGACATCACTTATCCCTTAGGTTTTCTTCCTAAATAAGTGAGATTTGGCTGGAGAAAAGTATAGTGTTAGATTTACCATATTATAAAACTGTTCTTTATGTTTTCAAATTAATAATTTTACAATATGCTGTGCTATATATTTGAAACAAGTTTTTTAATCATTATTATTGTTAGAAATGCAGTATACGTGATAACTGAAACATGCTCTTATAGCGAGTATTATCATTAGGTACTAGACAATTCAGCAGCCTGCTTCCTTCATTAGAGGGAAACGTTTATCACACAGTTGTGAAGCAGGCAGTTCTGAAGTGAAAAAACAGCCTGTTTAGAGCTGTTAGTAGCAATAGAGAAACTTTCCACAAAGGCACTGTAACAAATCCTCCACTAACAGGAAATACCATAGTATTTTCACACAGTAATTTCAGGACATGACAATGTTTTTTTTAGGATGGCATATGAAAGTCCACAAAACAACAGACCGCATAGTGTTCCATGAAGTGGAAATAAACTCCTGTACATTCAGGGAGTTAAAAAGAAAAAATAATACCTTATATTTAGCCTACAGTTAGCTCAATGTCTATAGTTGGGATTTGAACCATTACTTCAGAGTAACAGAGAAAAGATAAAGAATAGGTTTGGGTTTTTTTGAGGAAATTATGATAGGTAGAAAAGGTAAAAGTTTACCTGTGACAGGTGTTTGCCTCATTCAATTTAGGCTCTGCAAAAGCCGTGACAGGGACAAAAAACAGATGCCGAAGGTAGCACATAAGGAAGCTGAAGCTTCCTTAACCTCCCTTCAGAGTCTGACAGACACTTCAGGAGAAAAAAAAAAAAAAAAGAAAAGGGAAAGTAGGAAAGAAAAGTGGAAAAGTCACCATATAGCACTTGCATGATTAAAGCATTCAGATGCGATTATGTTAATTTGATTGTATATGGAATAAAGTATTTCCATAATGACTGGATGGGATATTATATTTGCATTATTCTGTACACTAATCTTAGAATTCATTGTTATTGGTATAATCAACTGATAGCATAGTATTATGAGAGTTAGTGTCTATAAAGTCTGACTAAAACTATCCAGTGAAAATTGGCTCTCAGTTCTCTGATGTTAAGCTTTCCTCTTTTTTTATGTGCAGGATTGTTCCCACCTTAGAGTCCAACATTGTTCCTCGTGCATATGACTAAATGGGTCATTTTACTGTTCTTTGCTTCTTGTTAAGTACAATAAAAGTTCTCTTTTACACCCAACAGTTTTGGTTTTTTTTGATCTTCTGATGATGACAGTTACCACAGTGAGAAAAGGCAGCGGGTGGAATCCAGCTTGAGTGCTGTTGGTCCAGCTTTTCTGTCATGGTCCATTGCTAGGTAATTTATTTTTGATTTTGCAGTTCAAGGATTATAGGAGGTGGGTCCCCAGAGCCGCTGCATATTCAAGTCTCTTATTCTGACAAATACAGATGCAGCGGAGTTCTACCTAGAGGCAAAGACCTATGGACCCCAGATTTCAGAAACATTGCTATGAAAAACAGGCAGGTCAGCAGCCCACAATCTTCCCCAGCAAGACTGAAAGGTGGGGGAGTTCTGGTAAATAAAGTTGAAGTTTATCTTTTGACTCATACTGCGGATAGAGATCTATGCCACTGAGAACTTACTTACATTTCAGTTAGAAAATCACATCTTATGCAATTGTATTCATGATCTTCTTACGCATGAAATTAATGAGACAGAAAATTCCCTACCTTCTTAGCAAACACCAAAAATACCTGCCAGCAAATAAATATTTATTCTTTTTGGTGGTTTTTTTTTTTTTTTTTTTAAGCAAACATTTATTCCAGTTACTGAAATTAATTTTTTAGTTAACCAAGATGCATCTCATTTCGCACACTTTCACTATGCCAAACATTGCTAAAAACTTGCAACATGGATAGCAGAAATTGTTCTCCTGGACTTGGAAGGAAGAAGCCAAGCACACAATTTAGCTGGAGCCGTCCTGCTAAAAGGGAGTTAATGACGACATGTTCACCTCCGTTCAGCAAGAACTTCCTTAGCTAAGTTGATCATGACCTGGCAAAAAAAGAGTCCTAGGCAGGACTGCATTAAAAAGCCACCAGGTTTCAGCTGAATTAAAGTTTTTTTAGCAAGATACATGTTTTGTTTTGTTTTGTTTTTTTCTTAAGTGGCAGTTCTTTTGAGTTAAGATTCCTCTGCATAAGCTGTAAAGAAAGATTTAAAGGCATTTTTATGTGAGTAGAGATGCAGGTTTTCCCAGTCTCTATGTTTACACAGTAAGAGGCACTGAAGTGGATGAGTTTTGCTCTGGGCTTTATTACATCCCCTGTTGGCAGCATGCAGTAAAAAAGGCACTAGAACTTAGATTTGGTTTTAGAATGTGGTAAATCAGTGTTGGACAGAGGAGAAAGTGGGGAAATTTGGAAGCAATATTTTGCAGTAAGGCTCAAAATACTGCAGAAAGAATCTAGTGTGTTTTAGCTCACATCTCACACAGGGCTTCTACAAGTACATAGGTGACAAAAGGAAGACTAGGGAAAAAGTGGGCTCATTGCTCAACAAGATGAGGGACCTGGTTACGACATGGAAAAGGCTTAAGTACTGAATATCCTTTTTGCCTCAGCAATGTGCACTAGCATAGAAAAAGTTAATGATATCCTGGGCTGCATTAAGAGGAGTGTTGTCACGAGGTTGGGGAGGTGACCATTTCCCTCTATTTGGCACTGTGTGCTTGGCATGGTGGAAGACACACCTGAAGAACTGTGTCCAGTTCTGGCCTCTCCAGTACAAAATAGACGTAGAGGTACTTGAAAAATTTCATTGAAGGGCTAACAAGTTGACAAGGGTACTAGAACATCTCTGATATTAAGAAAGCTGAGAGAGCTTGGACTGTGCAGCCTGGAGAAGAGAAGGCTCAGAAGGGATCTCACCAATGTACATAAATACGTGGTGGGAGGTTGCAAAAGGATGGAGCCAGGCTCTTTCCAGTGATGCCAGTGACAAGTCAAAAAGCAATGGGCACAAACTGAAACATGGAAGGTTTTGTCAGAACATCAGGAAACACTTTTAATGTGAGGGTGACTGAGCACTGGCACATATTACCCGTATAAATTGTGGAGTCTCCGTCCTTGGAGATACTCCATTTGCTCATGGTCCTGAGCAGCCTGCTTTAGGTGGCCCTGCTTGGGACCAAATAACCTCCAGAGGTCCCTTCTAACTTCAACCATTCTGTGATTAACAGATTCAATTTGTAGATCAGAGGATCCCTGGCTAAGGTAAGTGGGAGCAATGCCTTCTTGCAAGCAAGTGAAAAAAATAGGGTACATGGTTCTGACTTAAGTTCAGGATTATTGTGTTTCCCAAGTTATGCCTTAGAGAATAAATTTGTCTTCATGGTAATAAAAGGGAATGATTTTTTTCTCAAGTAATTCCTTCTCTCTAAATGTCTGTTTGAAGAACATGCTGACATCAATAATTTAATCTTTCACATGCTTTCTAGTAGTCCGTAGAGTCTAGTTACACAGTAGACCATGAAATTAAGTTACCACTAGACACAATAGGAAGAACTGTCTGTGCTGTTATTACACAATAAAGAGAGCTATCACATCACCTTTTAGCTGATCTGAACTTGAACTTCCTCACAATATAGAGAATTTGTGTTTTCTTGTATCTGTGAGTGGTTGTAATTAATGCAGTACCTGTACAATGTAAATGCCTGTAAATCAGATGCCAGGCCTGAATAAAAGATCTCTAGTTTTAAAAGTCACACGTTATCATAGCCTGAGATATGAAATATTCAATTCCCTATAAGCATTGTTTAAAATTCTTTCTTAAGCATTTTGCACACGTATTAGTGTATGACAGAGGAGGAAAAAAAAATTGTACAATAAATGAGTTGTATCAACATGTGCCAAATCTATGTGGTGAAAAAATGCTTTTCCTTTCCACCTTTTCATTCTCTGTAGCATTCTGCATCTTTTCTATAGTTGAAGAATTAGTTGAAATAGGTAAAGAAAAATAAAAGAGGAAGCAAATGTACCACTGCAGTGCTATAGTACACAGGAGCAAACAATAGAAAGGGAGAAAGGGAACGTTAGAAAAAATACAGGAAAAAAAAAAAGACAGCATTAATAAATTATTTGATTGTTTTGTGATTGGATTTGTTGGTTTAAAAATAAAACCAACAAAAACCAGTATGTGAAAGTCTTCCCACAGGGAATCTTATATGGAAAATATAGATATCCTCTAAGAATCAATCACTTTCTTCACTATCCAATATCTCAATAATTATTTTGTCCAGAAAACCCTACATAATGCCTATGGCAAATTAATCTCATAATGTGTCTTTGTAGATTTCTGTCATAGCACCTGCACAGCTCTGCAGGAAGTGCACTGGGATCCCTTCCCAATAAAGTACTGGAATGTATAGACAGGCTTGTGTACTTGAACAGTTAGCAAGACGTTTAGGATGATGAAGGACCTATGCTGAATGTGATCTCAGGTTAGCCCATAACTGTTGTGTGAACCCGAAAAAGGCATTAATTTTTGTCACCCAACTTATTATGACTTGGTATCCCCAACACAACAGTGCAGCTAGCTTTGTTTAATTTGATGAAGAACACTGTGGCCCAGGCATGGGGGTTCCATGATGGTTGTTATCACCACATGAGTTATCTGTGCTCTTTACTGATAGACCTCTGGGGAAATGCTCTCTCCTATAGACTCTAGGAGTCTAGCAATCATTCAGCAAAAATAAATCATTCAGCACTCTGTCAGCATTCATTTTTTTAATTTATTTTTTTCTTCTTTCTCTTTTGCTGTTTATATATTCAGAGTAGTAGAATGTGTGTTTTTTAAAATAAAAAAATAAATTAATCCCCACCAGTGTACATTGTACAGTGTACATTCAGAAATTAATGCAGATGAAGTCTGATTCAGTGGCATCATGATCTACAAAAATTAATTTACATTATTTGACAATTAAAGATAAATCTTAAAGCACACAAATATACCTGTGGGGGTCTGTAACCATAGAATTAAGTTGTATTCTAAAAGAAAGCTTTAGAATGAGGAGTGGTATCAGACCTTGCTGAAAGAGACCAGTAAAATTGAGATACAGAAGGAAAAAAAATCAGTAAATAAGATGGGATCACTAGCAAGAAGACTAACAAGTGACTATTTTTCAATGCTCTTTTCAGGCCTTCATTTGCCTGGTTTATTCAGACAGATTGTTTTTTTCCCTCAGTATATGAGTGAGGTCTGTGCCGTTGCAGTCAAGGTTTATGAGTTTTATTCTGAAGACTGCATAGTTTACTGATGGGTATAGTATCTGTTTATACACTGACAAAGACAAAAAGAGGCTGCAATTATACAGGAGTAAGAAAAATTAGCTGAAGTTCTATAACTGAAGTCAAAGAAAGTCCCTTATATTTTGAATTTCAGTGACTGAAAATAAATGTTTGCATTTTGAAGTGTTGCATTTACTTGCATATAGTTATAAAGAAAGCAAGTAATGCTTTTAAAGGGACTCTTAAAATGTGTGTTCAGACTGCATAAAAGGTAAAGTGCTGAAATCAGTTATCAATGTATGGGAGGACAGGAGTTACTTCTGGGCACTGTCTATGTGTCATCATGCATCAACATGTTCATGGGAGTCTGGGTCTGCATACTGCCCATTTTCCCTTCATCTCTCCTACACTGAAGTTGGAGAGACTTCTGACCAAGGCAATATGTGAATATTTGATCTTATAGAATCATAGAATAGTTTGGGTTGGAAGGGACCTTAAAGATCATCTAGTTCCAAGCCTCCTGTCATAGGCAGGAACACCTCCCGCTAGACCAGGTTGCTCCAAGCCCTGTCCAACCTGGCCTGGAACACTGCCAGGGATGAAGCTTCCCCAACTTCTCTGGGCAACCTGTATCACTGTCTTATCACCCTCACAGTGAAGATTTTATTCCCCCAATATCTAATCTAAATCTCCCCCTGTTTCAATTTAAAACGCTTTTATAAGAAGTCCTTCTTCAGATTTCTTGTAGGCTCCCTGTAGGTATTGGAAGCCTGTTGTAAAGTATTCTCTGTGCCTTTTCTTCTCCATACCCAAAAATTAGAGGGCTGGAAGGGAATGGGAAGCACCACTTGCCTGCCAGGCTGGCCTAGATAGAATATATGTACAGGGAGATAGGCACTGCTCACAGGATCCTGAGATCAAATTCTTCATGTCTGACAGATGGATCTGAAATGCGTAACTGAGTAGCAAGCCATCATCATTCTCATTTCTGGCTGATCCAGAAGTGTGTTCAGAACTTAGTTAATAGTTTTCTAATTTCACCAGATGTCACTCAGGCATTTATCCTGCATTACGTTTTACTGGAGTTTCATTTTGCAGGAGTTGTGCAGAAATTTTGCTTACAAAGCTTAGAAAACTTTTACTGAAGGACCATGCACTTTGCAAACACAAAACTTCACATTTCTTTCATCTACCAGCACAAATAAAATTTCACAACCTACAACCAAGTTCATGTGTTTGTTTGTTTCCAAATGAGAAAAACAAACTAATAAACTAGGCAGTCGTTGCTAATGAATTATATGGTAATCAAAAGAGTAACAATTGTAAAAGCTTTGGTTCACTTAATTGTATTGAATCTCTCTTCTCTTTTTAAAAGAACAGTCTGATGCTTGGATTCAGGTTGTTCTCTAACACAGGCTTCTTACTATTCTGTTGTTTTGAAACCATGCTTTATCAGCCTCATTATTGACTTGTAGATACATTGTTACTGAAAATCAGTCTGAACATAAATCTTAGTCCTCATCAATCTAAAATAGTGAGAAGCCTGAGATTCATTTCTCAATTTTTCAATTTCTCCACATAGCTCAATAAAGACCTGTAAAACCCCACAAATCAAGTTTATCAGTGATGTTTGTAAAAGGAGGAGGTGAAGATGAAATGGTTTAAGAAAGCTTAAGTAAGAAGAGTGAATTAGAAAATTGGGTTAAAAAACTATAAAAATATTTTTAACATTTATGTTCTAGATTATGTGATGTTGCTCTGTAGTGAACTGTATTATGTGCTATATAACTTTACAGCAAAGGAAAATGAATTTTCTTGTGATATCTTACTAAATCCTCAAATAGAACAAAAAAATCCATGAGATGGTAAATGATCCTCTCTTATTCATTTTAGTGGAAAGTTAATTTTTAACCCTAATTTTGTCAGTTTTAAAAGAAAAGGAGCTACAAAGAAAAGTGGAATCAGTAACAAATTAGACTTTGATTAACAATTCCAAGATTTCCATTTTCTCCTATATTTACCTCCTTCTAGTGCAGTCACTCAATCTTTTCTGTGTTACAGTTTCCCTAACTGAAAACTTGCACACTTTCTACAGTGATCTTTGCCAAGGTTCCCTCTTTGGTTTTCTTCTCCTAAAAGTGTGTGCAGTCAGAGTTGGTTTTTTTTTTCTTAGCTGCTTGTAAACTTTCCAGCGCATTAGCTGCTACTGTAGTGAAAGACAATTATTCAGCTTATGATATTCAGATGACAAAGTAAAAGCTCTTGAGAAAAGAGGTAGGATGAAGCCTGTTGATCAAATTTACTAGAATAAATTCTACCCAAAGGAAAGAGAACAAGTGATGTAGAAGCTTTGAAAATGAAATATACTAGAAACCTGTGTGCAACTCAGTCATAATGGAACAAAGTAGATCTTAGCATCTTATGAGGAACTAAGGGGTCTGAGCAATAAAGTTTTATTCACACTCACACATGCATGGCTTAGGATATTATGTGTTTGATTATTCAGCATGGATGAAATACTCCCAGATCGATTATGAATTTCATCATGCATCACCTGGTTTTCATCTATGGAAAAATAAATGCTGCTTTACTGACTGGAATTTAGAATAGCAATTTTCATGAAACACTAGTCCATGTACAGAAGCTACACAAACTAATACAGGTATCTGGTTTTATTCAGCCAGTATTTTAGACACTCAGGTATTTCAGTTAAAGTGACATGGTTGTTTTTCACACGTCATCAATTATACCATCCCATTTTGCAATGAGACTATTTTAATATATCAGTCCTAACAATATTTGAGATGTGAGTAAAACAACCTGTTAAAACAGTCAGTTGGAGTAACTAAAATCTAATAGACAATTCCAACAGAGAGTGGTGTTTAACTGTCTGAAGGCAATCCTTGCAAGGAATTTTGTATCCAGATAGCCTAACTATATAACAATGAAAGATTTTTTTTTTAATTATTATTTTTATTTAAAACAAAAGCAGATCTGGAAAGACTGTAAAAATACCCCAAAGGAAAAGAGATATTTTTTAAGAAATAATTCTGATAAAGAAGGTATCTAAGACCACTAAATGCAAGATGTGTTCAATCTACAAATTGTGACTGCTAACTTCTAATGGCACTTTATAAGTAGAGGTACTATTATAACCAGGGATAAATCAGAACTGAGCAATCAATAATCACACATTCTGTTATTCCTATTTTTTTTATTTTGTTTTCTATTTTAATCCATTTTAGTCAACTATCTACATTGATCAGTACAGAACTAATCCATATGTGAAGCAAAAACTAAAAACCTTTAGGTAAAGCCTGAGACTGTCCTCCTCTCTGCCTTCATTCCTGTCCCCTTCATCCTTTTCTCCCCTAAACCCAAGGTCAGATCTAAGAAAAGAGCCTTAGGAGCAGAAAAAGAGTTGCTGGCAAATGACTGGGACTTAGAGGTCAAAACGTGTAAGGGTCAACTGAGAAAAAGAAAAATCAAGATGAATTAGAAATTGCGAAATAGTACAAAGTTCTGGAAGTTGAGGAATGAAGAAGCAGGAGCAAAGACTAAAAGTGTAAATCAACACTACAACAATACTTCAGCTCTGCTTTCTGTCTGCAGACTGATGGTGGAAACAAAGAAAAAGCAGGATCATAAATGGGAGCGACAGGATGAAACCAATATGATCATGGCTAAGCTAGAAGCAGAAATCAAAGGCTACATCTGCATTGCAGGAGAAAAGAAAACATGAGGCACACCATATGTTCAAGATGTCCACTGTTTTTGTAACTGCTACTAAGAAATTAAATCCACTTGTTCATATAAACCAGACACGGTTCTTGTATCGTATCAATTGTTGCTACAGCTCCAACTTAATTTATCGATTGGGTGAATATGATGTGTTCTAAGTGTGGACAAGAGAAAATAAAATAACAAGATGTTGACATTTCAAGGCAGCCTTCTTATTTGGTAGCACTAGAACAACTAAGCCCTTCAAGGCTCAGCAGGAGAGAGCTGGGAGCCCTTAGCTGACTAGGTTGCAAGATCCTTCACAGTATTTGATTATTTCATCTTTTCTATATGGCTCTCTTCTTCAAAAAAATAGGTGTGCTTTAGGCACTGAAATAATCTATGTCTGACTTAACATTAAGCCTCTGATTAAAATTAAGCACAGGGTTTGTTGTTTTCCAGATTAGGCATTAGGTGAATTCTACTTTTGCCCTTCTACTCACCCTGCAGCTGTTGCCCACTGGAGGCTAGGCAACACTCACTTGCCTGAAGCAGAGATCATACATATTGCAGAGTGCTGTTTCATACATGCCTCCATTATCCAGTGCTAGCAGCAATTTGGGTATCATCAAATATATGAGATACAGTTTTTTTTCGATAACTCTGCCTCCTCTGCTGTTGGGCATAAACCCAAGTGCGATACAGCAGAGTTCTCACTGTCATTGCTGAAATGTACTGATGTGAAAACTAATTAAGTGGGCTGCCTTCAAGAATAGACCACATTTGGGTTAGAAATTTTAGTTGTTCCAGCCTGTGCCTGTTGGATGAGATGTTTTTCCATTGCCTTACCAATAACAGCTCTGTTAGATTCACATGGTAACTTAAAAAAAAAAAAAGACCCTGGTATTACCTTGCATCATTCTGCAGTTCATCTCCTCCTGTTTGTTTGTTTCTGTTTAAATTATTTCAGTACCTCTTGACAAAATGCAAAAAAAATGCAGTTTCTCCAACTATATCCCAAGCAAGATTATCCTATGGCATTTTAAAAATTCCAAAAGGATTGCAGTTGGACTCAATGACCTTGAAGGTCTTTTCCAACCTAAAGAATTCTGTGATTCTCACAGGCACCAAGGCTATAATTCCCAGTGATAGGACATCCTTAGATTTTACAATTGTAGATATTATGCAGCTTATTTAAATAGCTACTTACAGCCTGAAACTCTGGATTGTCTTTTTTTTTTTGTTGAGATGCGTGAGTCTGTACAAAACTGCTTTGTCTTTATGATGGTTTCTTTCAGCAGCTTTCACAAAGAAGACCATGGGCTATGTGCCAGCTCTCACAAATCCAGCAGCTGATACAGCAGTGAGGTGGCAAACTTCATCACCAAACAGATCCTAATAGGCAGAGGGGTTTTATTCCTCTGAGGAAATATCCTAAATGGAAAATATTTCTGGTTTTGCTGCTAATTTAATGATGAATGCAGACCAAGTAGGCTTGGCTCCATCAACATTTTTCTACTTTTTCAATACGGCTATCAGACATCTTAAAAAACTAAAGGAGAGGGTTCACTGGTCATACCTGTGATTGTGGGCTGTCTGCATGCCTTCCTGACTTTTTACTGTATCTTTTTGTATGCAGCAAATCTATTAAGATCTATGGAGTTCATTAATCAGTAACAGATCTAGATTTATGGTCTTTCAGAGGAAAAATTCAATTTCCTCCCAGCTTCCTCCCTCACACAATATATTGACATTAGAGGCGAGAGAAGGAGAAAACAAATTATTTTATATGCATCTCTTATCATACCTTTCTAAACCATGTGAAGATGAACGTGCTATAGTTTTCACAGAAACAAAAAGCAGTTGCAACAAAGATATCAGATGCAATGACTAAAACCTTGTCTTTTATTTGACTATGTGCTATATATTATACATGTCTTCTCAGACAAAGTAGCATCTACAGATGAGCCTAACTCTGGCAAATTTGACCATGTATTAGCAATTATGATTTCTAATCTATTCTTTGTGCTGTTTCTGTTCCTGGCGTGCCCAGGCTACATGATAACAGAAACTGAAGAGTCTGTGCAGTGGTGGCAGCTTTGCGCCTCAGACCAGCTAGTAGCTTGCTTGCTACTCAGCAAGCATTGGGCAAAATGGTGCTACCTTACAAAGAGATACTGTGATTTTGTAGCTCCAAGGATAAACAAGGAATAAGATGAAAAATATCACCTCTTTGAGACACGCCAGTGTTCCTCTTCAAGGGTGTTTACTTTTACTCTGCTTTTTGTAGGAGGCCAGAAGCACAATATAGCTCAAAGTATCTCTTAAATGTGATAAAATCTGTGTGGGTCAGCATTAATGACAACCAGAAAAGCTCAATATCCCCACCATGTATTTTGGAATTGCCTGAGATTTTTAAACTTAAGCAAAATCCTTCTATATAAACCTCTTTCATAGACTTAAGAACAATAAAAATGATCAGAGCATACAAAACATGCTCTTTTTAGTGTTTTGAAAGTCAACAGTGTGCTTGGAAAGAATTTTCTAACTTGAAGATACAGTAGCCTAGAATCTATAGCAGTTAGGAAAATATTTGAATAAGTTTTCTTGATTTTTACTGGTTTATATTCATTAAAGTCAATAAAGTTCTAATTATTAAGATCTGTTTAATCAGAAGAGTTACTATTGAGCCCTCTTAGGAAATGAAGGAACAGCAGTCCTGGATCAGAATAGCAATGAATCTTTCACTTTATTAGCTGTTCTTCAAGTTGCATATCTTTTGAGACAATTATCCTAACATCTATTGAAGGACTTAGATTCAAGACTAACTTAATCTGACAATGTTGTCGTGTAGTGGTTACACAGTTACAAATGTGCAGTGATATTTTACAAGGGAAAAAAAAAGGGTAATTTTGGAAGAGGACTCCTGGGAAGTAGTACTTCCTGGGAAGTACAACTAATGTATACTTTTGATGGAATGTGATACTATATAATGTCTGTAATAGTGAGATATGCCAGTGGTGTAACAGGAAAGAGAAAAGTCAACAACCACATGTGAAGCATGTGAGAAGAGAGTAAACTCTGCTCCATTCATTTGTATTTATTCTTTACCACTGAGCTACATGCCAAATGGTTTTCCTGCTACTCTTCCAAGTTAAGCATATGAAACTAAATGGTTTCTTTAGCTGGGTTGGCTGATTGGTTGGCTGGCAATATTTAAACTCTAATCAACCCCAAAACAAGGAAGAGTTGACTTTTTGACAAATAATAAACATAATTTTGGATTTGGGCATTAGTTTTATTGAAAGGCTTTACACTAAAATTGAAGGAAAGTTCATTTTCTTTGAAATGTCAGAAGAAAACATTATAGCAACAAAATGGTTAATCCAGTAAAACCAAAATAAATTAAGTATTTTTCCATGTCTCTGAATCTGACTCCCATAAAAAAGCAGTTTAGTTAAAATAATTTTCATATAACAGCTCAAAATGAGAAAGAATTTCTTAGGCATATTCAGAGGCTTGGCTCCTCAGTTCAAATCTTCATGTCCACATTTCCTGCTCATGAACTGAAAATAGAGTTCAGAAAACCTTTTCAGAAAACTAAGCATGAAGCTTCTCATTCTGTATAAAACTCTACTTAATAATTTCTGTGTAATAACGTCAATAAAATAACAAGGTTCAAGAATAAATACAATCTATAAAATCATAATGCTACTAACAGGTGTCTAAGCACATTTTCCCTTTTAGAAATGATACCCAAGTCATAATGTATCTTATCTTTCTTATAAAGAGAAGGAAACTGACTGTCTCTTTATTCTTTTCAGTGCTTTGGAAATGTGTCCCTACATACACTAGCTGTATCTAAATAGCAGGTGCTACTGAACTAGGAGGCACTAGGAGTTTTGTTATACTTTATTCTGTCTGCATATCTTTTCCATCTCTGAAGCGATACTGGATCATTTGTTAGAGAACCCCACTCGTTTGGTTGCTGGTATGAGCAGCTTTGGGCTCTCTCAGTTCCCCGTAGCCTGGGTGTTGCTGCATCTATTGCACAATCAAGCTTTGAAAAACCTGGGCTGTGCACTGGTGCTGTACTTCTGGAGAGCTCATCATAGGGCTCTCAGCAGAAGTGACAGGCAAACAAAGGAAGGTCAGAGCAGCTTTGTCACAGCGGGCAGTTCTGGTAAGCTGGCACAGCAGAAAGCAGAAGGTTCACCCCTCTATGTAATAAGGAATCTTCTTTGCTGCTGCCAGGATGCCCTGCTGCAGGGGTACCTCGAGCTCTCTTTGGCCTTCAGCAAATGCCCACAACATCCCACCTTGTGCCCCTCCTTCTACCCACAGCAGAAGCCTGTAGCCTCTAACAGAGCTTGCAGAAGCCCAACAGTATCACTGCTGAGCATGCAGCAGGGGACTACTTGGTTGTAATTCACTTTTAACAAGGTGGGCAAAAAATGTCTGTGTCTCCTCCATGACACTTTCGACATCTAGAGTTTTGAAGACAGCTCCATGGTAGACAAAATACTGCTCACCAACAAGATCTTAAGCATTCTAGAATCACTGTTAAAAGAAAAAGACCCATAAAAAATAGGCTGCTGCTCATACGAAAAAAGTCAAGTGTCAATATTTAAATGGTTGTATGTTTTAGCTACTTTGCTGACAAACATAATTTTACTTGATATTTCTTGGTCTACAATATGTGTGAGTCAGCTGTCATCAGGAATTCATGCAGATCTGCAAACAAAAGGAGACAATCTGATAACAAAACAATGGATATGTAGATTGAAAATGATCTCTCTTTCACTTAAGGCCAAATTGGCTAACATCAGCCTCCAAAAGGGAGGACATGTCAGTCAACTGTATCTCTCACCATCATTTATTAATTCAGGCCTTGATTATTCTATTAGAGTCAAACTGGCAGTACATTCATGGTTACACATACAGTGTTCACAATAAATGACAATGATTTGTCATTTTGTTTAAATAGCTATTTACATAATACATTATTACATGTAATATTATTACATGTAATATTATTACATTATTATTACATTATTATATTATTATTATATAAATTATTATATTATTATATATACATTATATACATTATTACATTAATATTACAGATTATATAATCTGTAGTATTAAAAATACTGACATAGAACTGCCAAACATTTTCCTGCAGAACTGTTTTTCTTCTCTTATTATTCTCTAAGGAAAGGAATCTCTGGGTCTTGATTTCGTTCTCATAACTAAGGAAACTTTTTTTTTTTGCTGCTTCATTGAAGAAGACATCTTTTCATAAGTTGAACTTACTCGTCCAACCTGATTTTGCTATAAACTTCACATCTTTCACAGAGTAAGATTATTCCTAAAGAAAATGACAGAACCTGACATAATCTTATCTATCCTGTGACTATTTTCCCCCAGGCAGCAGCTTCTTCTCGACCTATCTTCACGCCTCATATTTTCACTTGAACCCGAAGGCATCTCTTTGCAACATTTGAATGCTCATCCCCAGGCTTTCTCACATAAAAATGTGAGGGGGCTGAACTACATTTCCAAGTATTTCTCATCTGTTTTAGAAGAGTCACCTCAGTAAGCCCACATGACCTACTGCTTCCATTTCCAAGACTGTATCTTTATAGGATCAAAGAATCATAGAATGGTTTGGGTTGGAAAGGACCTTAAAGATCATCTCATTCCAAGTCCCTTGCCATGGGCAGGGACACCTTTCACTAGACTAGGTTGCTCGAAGCCCTGTCCAACCTGGCCTTGAACACTGCCAGGGATGAAGCATTCACAGCTTCTCTGGGCAACCTGTTCCAGTGCCTCATCACTCTCACAGTGAAGAGCTTTTTCATTATATCTGATCTAAATCTACCCTATTTCAGCTTAAATCCATTCTACCTTGTCCTGTCACAACATGCCCTTGTCAAAAGTCCCTCTCTGAATTTCTTGTAAGCCTTCTTTAGGTACTGGAAGACGGCTATCAGGTCTACCCAGAGCCGCCTCCAGCTGAACAACCCCAACTCCCTCAGTCTGTCTTCATAGGAGAGATGCTCCAGCCCTCTGATCATCTTTGTGTGCCTCCTCTGATCTCACTGCAACAGCTCGATGTCCTTCTTATGTTGGTGCCCTCTGTCCTGTGCTGCCTTTTCTAGACCTCAGTAGAATGGATCATTTAGCGTAATGCAGTTGCCAGGGGCTGCTTAGGTGAGCTTACGTGTGGGATGCAGAAATGCACTTGCTAGTCTGCATAGATAGTCTGCTGGGATAAATGACTGGCAAGAGGAAGTCTGGCAAGGAATAGAAAGACAGAAGGTGTTGCAAAGCTGTTGAGGTTCTGGGAGAAGTAGAGACGCAGCAGCTCAAAAGGGGCAGCTCAGATATCGGGTGTCCCTATTCAGAGCTATCTCTCAGGGTCTGTTAAGGAGCAAAAGAAAAACATGCTCTTAAAGAAAGGGATGCCTGCAGGAAAGACAGGAATGTGCTGCAAAGAGTTTTTTCTCCCTTGCATTCCTGTATCAGTTTGCTATTCACTTGTGCTTCCGCCTATACTGCCCTGATGTGAAAATTCAGGACTGCAACTCTTATCCATCTCTGGCCCTCAGAATTCAGAGGTATGGTGGTTAAGTAAGTGCATACAGTAAAAGGGCAGCTTTACCAGCAGCTCAGGTGCCCAAGAGTGTCCTCAGAGTCCCACACTAAATGAACAGTGTTTTCAAACATGCATTTCTTTATTTTTTACACTATCAAGGTTATTTTCACACTCTCCAGACACAGTGACTGAGAGGCAGTGGAAAATACAGGGTTAGGAAGGAGGAACAGTGGACGTCTTCAGTGAAACTCTTTTGTGGAAGTAGCTTCTTTCTGAGTAAGCAAAGAAATGGGGCCTTTCTCTTAGTTTTTTATTTCAGGAACATGGGGAAAGAAATAAGAGCAACTCGCACTGTAAACCCTGAGAAGTGGGATGAGTCATCTGTTCTGGGAATAGGAATGGTAGAAAAAGTCGTCTCTTCTCTGGGAAGTTAGAAGATCATCTTATAAGGTCTCCAGCCTTCACTTTCTAGTTGCTACTTTCTCAGCAATAAAATCTTTCCCCACAGGATATTCATCAATTTCTTGTCTTATTTCTGTTTCTCTCCCTGCCTGTCACACTTAACTCTGGTTTTAGAGGTCAGGGAGAAATACAGCTGTTGCTGTGCTTCAGGTATTCAAGAATCATTCACATTCTTGTTAACAAGCTCCCTAAGTCAATTTAGATAATGCAGATCTGCTTTCACCTTTGGTGGTTGCATAAAGGATTCTGCTTTGAGCCTGAAATTTGGAGTCTTTTGCCAGCTTGGTATCAGGTATCAAAATGAGTTTCAAATAAGAGTACGCAGGACAGCTTGCAAAAGCAGGTAGAAACTCCTTGTGACAGGGAAGTTGGTACCTGTCGTTGCATGTGTTCATGGGTGTGTGTGACTGAATGGGTGTGGAAAGGTTTTTGTTTGTTCTGTACATTGGATACAGCTGCTTTCTTCTTTTTGATAAACCTTTTTTTTTTTTTTTTTTTTAATTTTTATGTCTAAAACCCACCTGGAACTTATGCATCTCCTACTGGATGTATTGAGGAAAATACACTCAAAGATTAGTTTGCTGTTAAGCAGTAACTTACTTTACCAGTCTGCTTGTGCTTTGTTTTTTGTAATGCAACAGTTTAATCATCGATCCAGGCATAAGTATCTCCTTTGCAGTGAAGAGCTATCATTATTATACATGTATCCTTAGTTTAGCCTTCTCATGTCTTTATTAAATGGCTAATTTTGACAAGATCTATATGTCCTTTGGGAAAATGCTTAGCAAGTCTAAACTACAATTATATTTCATTAGCTGGAGAGGTGAGAAATCTGTTTCATAAGAATTTCTCCAAATTGCTAAATATTCGCTAAAAACATAAATATGCCCCACTGAATTCATTGAATTTCACTGAGAAATAATGATACCGAAGCTTCTCTTAACTTTTCAGAATGGAATTGAGAGGCTCGTGAGCATTAACTGCTTGATTTCCTGGCACCTCACTGTATAATATCTCTAAAGGCAGTGGTGGGAGGAAGGATACAAGTTAACCAGGCAGAGAAGTGGGCTTGCTACCAAAGAACAGACTTAATTACCTGTGGAGATGTACTGATTTTTATAAGTAAATATCCTATAATCAACATAATTCTGCAGAACACTTTACCTCTGCAAATCATCATTTTTCTAGCAGAAGACTATTTCCCTGAAGAAATTATGATTAGCTAATTAGGAAAAAAACAGTCTCACTTTTCTCCTACAAAAGCTGAATACTTTTGTAATTATAAAACTACTGCCAAGTATACCTTCAGCATGAATTTGCAAGAAGCTTGAGGTAGACAAAGGAATGTTACTTGAAAATGCAAACCTTGAACCAGTTTTTACTGCATTTTCTTTTGTTCTGTTTAAATTCAGCTTAAAGGCAGTTTAATTATTTGTCTCTGAATCTGCAGGTAATATTGGATTAGAATTCCATTTTCAGCTCTTTTTTTGGAGTCAAAATTGTAGAAGTGTAAAATAAGACAAACTCATTTCAGTCGTAACTATGGAGAGGCTACCCATTATTGTCTAAATACATGAATAATTATTCGAACCACTTCCTGTGTTCAGCCAAAGCTCAAACACAAAGGTAGAGTGGATGGAGGAGCAAACACTGAAAATGTAGATGTAAGTGTTAACACATTCTGAAAACAAATAGTGCTGCTGCAGAACCTTCACTATTAATGACTGTGCCATGTGCCCTGTATTAAGAGAAAAGATTGTATCTGTTAGATAAGGAGTTATGGAAGTGCAGACATATGTCTCTGTTAATGGGCTTTTTGTACAAGTCTGATAGGAAAATAAATGTGCTGTGCTCAGAGTGAAGCCCTGGTACAAACGTGAGACAAACGACCTTGCTGGGTGAGGACTAGGCATCAGAGCAGCCATAAGGCAAAGCATCTGGGATGCAGAGGGAAGAAAGTGGTGCTGGAGGTGTGGGGCACTCCCCATAGGTGAGGGTGCTGGGCTGGAGCTCAAATGCATGAATTTGATTTCGATATTTCTCTACTGGGAATGGTTTAGGTATAGCTTATCCTTCCCTGAAGAAGGGAGGAGGGGTGTAATTGTTTACCCTCACACCTGTATCTTCTGTAATTTTTGTTTCTGGAAAACATGCACACTATCATACTGCTCAGAGAATACAGGCAGTTTCCTCAGTTCATTTGTCAGCAGCAGGTGATAAGATACTCCATCCTACATCGTGTCACTGAGAGCATCTCAGGCTTTCAAAATTTCTTTTCTCCCGATAAGCTTCTGAAATGCACTGTGTTTTCTACCTTGTCCTCAGACACGTTTGAGCCAAAACAAATGAATAGCAGCTTTGAATTGTCAAGAATGCTGCCTCTTGGCAGTAGCAGCCAGAGAGGATGAGGTCTCTGGGATATCTCTCAAGCGACTCCTCTGAGCGAAGCTCCTGTACTCACAGGCACAGTTTGCTCTTACCCTTTTATGCTGTGTTGGAAGTGGCCAGACACGCTCCCTGGTTCTTCTCAGTGGCATTTGCAGGTAGCTTGGAGTAATTTATCCCAAGGAATTATCTGAGCTGGGGGAAAAAAAAAAAAGCATGAGTTGCTATAGCAAAGCCTGCTTCTCGCAGGTAAGAGTTGTTTTTCAAACCACTGAAGATTGTGAAAATAAGTATTTCTGCAGGCAGCTTTTTTTCTTTTCTTTCTTGAAGCCGTACAAGACCCGGTCATGCTGATAAATAGTATATCTGATCACCAGGCATATTTTTGTTTCATATCTGCCATTCTGTTTAGGTAAATACTAAGCTCCTGCTTGCTAGAGAAGGATTTGACCCTAAATTAAGTACTGAACTCTTTGGAGACAGCTGAGTATTTATGTTGTAGCTCCTCTGGAAACCACCAATAAAACCAGTAATCTTTTCTACATATAATCTTCTAAGGGCACAGTGGATAAAGAAAGACTAAACGCTTTGCCACTGCTTTGCTACCGTAATTTGGTTTGCTGTTGCTAGGTATTTCTATCTGAAGTTTTACAATTCAAATGAGTATTAGCTACCAGTATGAAATTACAGTGTTATTATTTGTCTGCTGCATAAAGGCAGCTCTTAAAAGGAATGAAATGATGATGGACAGAGATCTGATTGACCCAGATTTGTTCTGCAAGCCTGACATTTAGTCTCACTCAATAAGAAGAAAAGTCTAAAATCCTGCGTGTGCGCTGTGTGCCGGTACTATTGGTGTTTCACATGATCTTGGCTACTGAGGCTAACGAGTGGGTAATTTCCCTGTCCTATATAATGTTGATGTTGAAATACTTTTTAAATTCTTATTCAAAATATTTTGAAATTATTGACATCATTATTGAGAAATGAGCTCAGGAGTACAAGAAGTACATGAACCAGCTTTTCCCTTGTCCTAAATATTTCCATAACTGCTTGCTCCTTGGCTATTTCTATGCATCTTGTTCACTAATTTCATTTGATTGTGATTTCAGGTTGAACCTTTTCCAGGCAAAGTTTTGAATTAAAAATTGTTCAATTAAAAAATTCCTGACAAGCTTTCCTGGTCAGGCTTGGCAATAATAACACAAGTCATTTGGATTTGACCTTCAATACAGCTTAAAATGTCAAATTAATTGTAAACCACAAGATCTCAGTATTATGTGAACTGAAAACATTAGCAGTGTTTTTCTAGTTTAAACGATGTTAGTAATTTCATCATTTTGGGAAGCAAAAAAAAAAAATAAAAAAAAGCTATGTTTGGTTTTCACTAATTCCTATTATTTTTTTTTTTGTTGTATGGGAAAGAAAATTGCAGCTATTTGTAAGATCAACTAAAGAACATATGCCGTCCTTGTCCTTTAAGTGATCTGCTTGCTGCTCTACATGGCAGAGACTTGTATTATCTTTGGGTGCTCCTTCTTTTAGAGTGCAAAGACCCCAAACAATGTAATTGTGGCATGCACAAAAATACAATCTGAGGGACCAGTCGTGTTTTTCTTTCAGCAGCTCCAGTTTACAAGAGAAACAGGAGTTGATTTACACTGCACCCTGCAGTGAAAAACAGATATTCAAAGGATTTCACTCTGCAGCCAGAGAAGGGAGACACTGAGACATTATGGGCATTTCTGCACAGATGTCAGAAGATGGACATGAACTTCCTTTGTTTCTGCACTTTAAATTGTGTGAACTTGATCCAGCTACCTAGGTGATCGAAAACCATGCTTACTCAGCAGCACCCTGCCCCAGGTCTGCAGCTTTTAAACCAGAGCTGGCCTGTCCCTGGCTGGACTGGAGATCAGTGTGATTGACAGTAACATGCTCAAAGAAAGAGACTCACAGTGGTTTTTCACCATGTCAGAAATAGTTTCTGCTTCATTTTCTGAGGCTGCCTTGTTGCAGCATCTAGGAAAGCATGGCCCTAATTTTAAGCATTAGGTATAGTAACATGTCATTTAGTGTATAATTTAACATATCCTTACAAAAAATTATATTCTTAAATCATGGTCTTTATTCATGTAGCTACTTACTGTTCTTAATGACACTTTGTGCTAGTGAACTTTCTTTAAAAAAAAAAAAAAAGGTTGAATTCCCTCCATTTTATTTATTCATAATCTGCAAAGCATTTTTTATATAAGAAAAAGATATCAGCAATTATCCTTCAAAGCCCAATTTTTAGCGAAGTCAGTTATGTTGTATATTTAGTACCTAATGATTCTAAGTCTATTCATACTGATGGCAATTCTTCATCCTAGAGATTTAACAAAAATCTGTTTTGTAAAGCAGTCTCTTTCTCTACATCATGTATAAATTAACAGTGCAATGGCAGAAAGCAGCTTTTGGCCTAACAGATGCTGCTGAGCATATCTGCACTGCACCCAACCACCAATGTGCTTCTGAAGGCAGAAGGATAGCACATAAAACTCTCTTTGAAAGAGGCTTAGAAACCCCACAGAGCCCTGTGTGGGGTCATTTTAGTAAGATAAGAAGGTGGGCAGGGAGGACAGTGAGGGTAAGATCTCTGTAAGCACCAGGCTGCCCCAAAACCCATTTCCACTGAATGTCGCTGTCAAGCCTCAGAGAGGGGTTAATGGTTGGAAAGGCACATGGGAATGGGCTTTGACAGAGGATGGCCAAACAAGTACCAAGGCTGAATGTGCCATTGTCCAAAATCCAGAATTTTAATATTAACATTCCTGGTTTAAGAGACAATTTAGTCTTTAGAAAAATATTGGTCTTACGCAGTGCCAGAATCCTTTTGCATTTCTAGAACTGATAAAATATATTTTCTTTGCCCTATGCTGCTCTTCACTTACTAACACTTGCTCCTTTACAATGCAGAAGAAGTCTTTTGTCCTTACATACATGTTTAAAGAGATACTTTTAAGTAGTTTAGGCATTACATTTCAGCTAACTGGAATGAGCACATCTATATTTAAAACAAAGATTTATCACTGTCATCCCAAAATAAAATAAGTAATAGCAAAACCATCAGCCACTGTTAAAGCCGTGACATGCAACACTGAAGCAGAGGTATTCCTTAAGACACTGCTGTTAGCTCTCAGGAGCTGTGCTACTGGTGAGGAGTCGCAGCTCTGACTTCAAGCAGCAAGAAGCATAACAGCCATCACTTTCAGATCAGTGTTTAGTGCCACTGATGTATAGAAGAGAGGGTCAGATTAAGAGATTGTGCTATACATGCTGGGTGTTCGATAGATCCTTATCAGAAGCCTCAGAATTTCTCAGCCATATGATACAGCTTGTCTTCCCCTTGAATCTAATTTAGTTATTGAGCTGAAAACTTGCCCTTGTAACACAAGGTCTATATCTCCTTGCATCCAGGTCAGAGTAAAATGTGGCTGGGATGTAAAATGTGGCTGGGATATAAACCGTATGTAGATGTTGTGCTTGGTTTCTTTTGCAGGGGGGAATTTTTACACTGTGTATCATGTTCCAACGCAACCCTGACTCCTGGGTGCAGCTGTGGCTGTGTGCTTCATGGGCTGTCATGGATAATTATGATGAAGCTAGTCTTTTAAATGACTTCAGGGTGTTTTTCTGCTGCAAAATAAAAGAAGGCTGTGGACAGCTTTTATACTGGACACCTCTTGTACAACTTCAATATTAACTTATTCCTCAGTTCTCCTGAGGATCATATCAACTACCTCTCTCCAAAGACAGTCAGGAGGTTACTCACTGCAAGGATGGATCCCAAAAGACAGTGCTCCCAAGACTAGGTTTGGCTCCCAAGAGTTCTGCAACACTTTTACACAAAGTTTTGGAGCCTCCCATAATTTCATGCCAGATCTCAGGGCATGCAATACAAAACCTCAGGTTCTTGCTCTGAGAACAAGTCTTTGGTGGTCTTCAACATCGCTTCAGACATCTTACAAACAAGTAAGTGGAAGGAACATTCTGTTCTTGGTGGAGCCAGTATTAAACAGTTTGTTCCTCTTGACAAGCATGACTTGCCCTGGCTTCTCTTATTTAGCAGAATAGTAGAACAAATATTCCCATTTGTGAAAGTACTCCTGAAAGATGGTCCCTAAAAGTATTAGGTTATAGACAATATCAATTACAATACAGATATAGAAGAAAACTTTGGGTTTAGGAAGGATTTTCTTTTCTTAATATTATTTTAGGAATATGAAGAAGATATAATTTTAAAAGTCCTTAAGTACCTTTAGGATTCCCTATTTTCCTATTCTGACCAAAACCAATGTCTTTTACTACATAGGGCTTTTCTAGACAAAAGACCAAAACACCTATCCTCTTTTCTAGCAAAAGGGTAAAGGCCGAGGCCATGGCTGTAATCCAGCCATGGTTACAACCACAGTGACTGTGCTGAGATATCCCTGGACACTTCACTTGCCTTGCTGAAGTTCAGGGCTTCTCAGCTGCACTGGCCTTTCTACTACCTAGTTAGCAAAAGTCAAACTGCAAAGACGGTTCATGGAATGTGCTTCTGGGACCATGAATGTGTGGGCATTGAGTCACCTGAGCCTGAACTTAGAAAACTGATAACTCAAATTCTTGTTTTAAGCACAGCATCCTGTTAAGTAAGCTGATTTTTGTTGCTCTGACTGCAAGGTCTCTGTATGAATCCTGAAGACTCCGGGTACATAATGGGCTCCAGTGCATACATTGAACATGGAAACATTCATTGCCTAAGTCCCTCTGAAAAATAAATAAATCTGGAAGTAAATAACACTTCCTGCAATATCATAAAATACTTTAGAATACCAATGATTCAAATATGGAGCATGTTTCAAACACAATGTAGAATAAAATTAGTTAAAATTTCAGAAAAACAAAAAAATCTTCATGTCATCATATTGGAGAAATCTACCCTTCATTCCACGCAATGACAGATGAAAATACAGACAGTATTTTTGGAAGGATAGTTTATATACATATACAAAGTATTCTTAAACACTTAGAGCAAAACAACTGTAAAAACAACGTGCAGTGTGCACACCAATGCAAGTTTGGGTTAATAAATCTTGATCTTGTGTCTTAGAATTATATGGCCATTTGAATGCAATATGTAAAGCATTTTGGCTTGGAATGCTAAGAAAATATATTGGTTTTGTGTAGAGTTTCAAATGCTATTAATTCTGTTATCATGGGTCCTGAAAAACATGTTTTCTGCAAATTTGAAAATATTTTACTGGGGAATTTGGCTAACCCCGCTGATCCAGGAATTTCATATCTTTGAATAGTTTGAAACCATGCTCTTGAACGTTCAGTTGTGCTCCATAGGAAAAGAATGAAAAATAGTCACATATATGAGTATATTGTGTGTGTTTACACGTAATACTGGCATCACTTACTGTACTGCACCTGTGTACATATACACAAAGGAGACCTCATAGTACACCTCAGAGTTTCAACAGATATCTAGTTAGCGGAATCAGAGGAGGGTAAAGAGACAGAACGACAAAGATAGATTTCACTCTTTTCATGCACTGCCCTTTTGGCAGTATGGACCCCCCCACATCCTCTGCTTTGCTGTGCCATCACATCACATTCCTTGCCCTGCAAAGAATCCCTCAGCCAGTTACATGGAGATTTTATCATTATTCCTGCCTGAAACTGGTACTTATGTTCTTTGTAAAGTGTTTTATGTCAGTGCCTGAAAAATGATTTACAAGACCATTAGCTATTACCATTACTACACTTAGCAATCACCAAGTTTTCAGTTCACTGGCTGCACAAATGACATGTTTTAGGATAAACAGAATGCTTATTATTTCTGCAATGAAGAGTTACATTGTCTTTTTACAGTTTTAAATCTCTTTAAACTTTACATTGAAGTAAATGATTGTAATATTTTTATAACACCTTTACAAAGACTTTTTAACATTGTCTTGAAAGGAAAACCACGATTTTTTCAAAAAAATAGATTTTTTAAAAGTCATAAGCCAAAAGATAAACCCATGAATAAAACTGAATGATTTTTAGATATATTTTTTCACCAAAAAATGAAATAATAGTAATAAAACCCCCTTAGATTTATTTTGTTAAAATACTTTGAATTCTTTTTGTGCTAAAAACCTTAGTAGAATGTTCTGTCTAGAAATCTAGTTATTTTATTAAGAGTCTTTTAAATAAACCTGAAATATTTTGGTTAATATTTGTTATTTGGCCTTTCTTGACTGAACACACTTTATGCTGTTGATTCTAGAAAGCTATGTTCCTGCTTTTCTACACCTAACACATCTGGAGCCTCATTTATGTCTACAGCTATGTTCAAGCAGAGGTGTTTCCAAAGTGAGTGTTTTGGAAAAACATTTCTTTTTTATACTTTGAATTGCATTAAAAAAAAAATAAATCTCCATATAGATAGAGGTAGGAAATCTGTAAAATACCATGCTGAGATGTGTTGGGGCTAAAAGAAGAGTAAAAACCTCTGGCATTGCACCTAGCTGAGCTGTACATTGCAAACAACAGAGGAAAGTCCTCACAAAACTCTGTTTGAGACAAAAAAAATCTCTCTTGACTTGACAGAAAAAAGTATTTGAGATTCACAGAGCCTGGTCAGGAGGCAGGCTTTACACTGAGAGTTGTCATGAAACAGTGTAAAGCTAAGAAGCAATAATGTACCAGAAGGTAGAAAAGCTTCAAGAATGCCTCTGCGCCCACATGCAGGGTTGTGTGAAGTGGAAAAAGCCTGAGTTGGAACAGGAAAGTACAGGTGGAACAGAAGTCAGCTAGCCAGAGAAAATCCCTATTTTTGAAGTCTAATATGTGGGCTAAAGGCTAGAGCAACAAGGACTCTTAACATGCCACGCGAATGCTAGCCAGGGATTTCAGGTTCCCTCACCCTGATGCCTTTTCATGCAACAGCAGCAGGACAATCATGATCTGTCAGTTTGTCTTGTTATCTATATGAAATGCCTATTGCCATTGAAATAGAATCTAAGATTTTCAGACTTTGGATCTGAAATGGGCAGGTGTTTTACTTTTTTCTTAACTGAAGGTGATGATGTTAGTTGTCAAAGTGTGCACAATACCACTACTTTAAATTTTCAAAATACCATTTCTAAGCAAAAAAAAAAAAAAAAAAAAAAAAAAAAGTTATTATTTTTGTCTGCTATAAACATGCTAAATTTCATTTTTCTCTAGGAGCCTTTTCTTGCTCGTAAATATGAACATTATCACATAGGAATCATTGCCAGCTCTCTTTCACTGTCGTTTATACTCATCAAAAGCAAATAAGGCAGCCTTACAACTTTCTTATCTCTTTGCTGGACTATAACCATGGGAGTAGAAAAAGGGCAAGAAAATTGAATTTCTCTGTGACACTATTGCCAGGAGAGTTCCAGCTTTGTGAACAGAAACTTCCCTTTGAAGGCTCGTATTTGATGAGATTGACCTTACTCTGTGTGCTATCCTGTTCCCATTCACTCTGCCCAAGGAGTGCAGGCAGGCAAGAGTGTGCAGACTTGTTAAAGCCAAAGCAGAGCCATATCCACGTACACAAAGGGCTGGGCTTTCACCCTGTGAAAGACAAACAGAGAAGGGTGGTGGGAGGCAGTGTGCCAAGACACCAAGCAAATTTTGAGGGACTCAGGTCCAAGGTCTGCCCTTGGCTTGCTGGGCAAACCACTTTCCCTGCAGGCTTCTTCTTACAGCAAATAGGGGTACTGCCGCCTGCTCACACTGTGCCGAAGGGATTTCAAATAAAAAGGTTCAGGTTGTTTACAATATTGCCTCAGAGGTTAAATCAAAGCTATGAAATATTGTTACTTTTAACTTTTATGAAGAAGCACACAGAAATCAATACACTGGACAACAGTCAGTAGCCCCAGGTGAATGCCTGTGGTGACTGAAGAAGAGGGATTTTGGTGCAGAGCTGCGTCTTAATTAAATTGTTAGACCAGCCAAATATTCCTGCATTTTTTATTTTTAGTTTGATCCTCCTGGACTGAAGAAAAGAGTTTTCAACTGATTCCTAAGAACTGCGGATTCCTAAGAACCTAACCCTATTAAGTGCTTGTGGGTCTGCATGAGAAAAATATGTGAGCACCTTACACTGTGACTGTGTCGGAGTTTCTGAGGTGATCTCATAAAGAGCCTTCTAACAGGGTGAAGATGGACAGAGTTTATCATTCTTTAAAAATCAATCCCATGCAGCAAAATGTGGCTGTACTGGATGGTAGCTAAGAACAAGCTCTATTACAAGCATGTAAAACCTTTGAATAACTACCTAACCACCTTCCCTATTACACAGTTCTAACAAATTTCACACAATTGTCATAAAACTTTGCAACATTCATTATTGCTCTGAAATCTAACCTCATGGAATCATGTTGTTTCCAAGAAATGTCAGCTCTTGATTTTATTTACCATGAGCAATGCTTTCTGAAGCAACCTTTGAAAACGGCGATGAGCTTATTGCTCAGGCTGGAAGGGCAGCAGATAATTATAAGGAGAATCCACAGCAGTTTGGGCACACATCTCCAGGAGGGTACCACATCTGTAGATGGCTGGACCATAGCATGAGGGGGACACAGTCACACAGGCAGGGTGACAGAAGTCACTTGCCGGGTGCCCTCCAGGAGGTGATGGGACTCTGCAGTGCTTGACACAGCCTCACCCCCAGTTCAGAGCAGCTGAACAAACTTTCCCCAGTTTTCAAAAGGTAAAAAAAGTTGGGTTGCACCAATAGCAGATATTTGCAGTTGTTTTCCCCCTTTATTTCTCTGTACATTTAAATAAGAGAGCAAGATAGTTAATAACTGTCACAGCCATAGGCGGTGAGTGGGGGCATGTGCACTCACATCTCCAAGAACTTGGTGAAAGATGCACAGTGACATGATTATCAATCTCCAACCACCTTGGTGTCTTTTATTACATTAAAATAAACACAGCAAAATTTGACAAAGCAGCCAGGAGCCCTGAGGTTAACATGTATGCTGGAGATCTTGTACTTTTGAAAATGAGTATTTCTTTTCAAGACTGGTTTGGAAAAACCCGAAGGGTTTGTTAACAAATAACTGGATTTATAGAAGAAGTAACTGGCTTGCTGCTGCAATAGCATAGGGATTTATTCTGACCATATTTCAGAGAAGTCTGATTTGTACTACTGCTATGTTGACAACATCAGTTTTCATATTTTTCTTCTTGCAACTATTAATTTTCCTTGTTACTTAAGGTTCTTTTTAATATCTGTGGTTGGAGGGGGTTTTTATTTTGGTTGTTTTCCTTTTTATGTGTCTGGATTAGTGGTGGTGCTGTTAAGGGCTGCATTTTCCTCAAAGGGCGGAAAAAGAAAAAGAAATAAAGAAAAGAGAGAAAACTCAGCTCCATCCCCTCAGTTCTGACTTTTCAGCTCTCCAGGGTAATGAATGGTTACTCCTCACTCTGACGTACCCCTACAGCTTCAAAGCAGTGATGAGTTGCATGCCTGCTACCTTTCAAATATTTTTAGTTCTGCTATGACTCTTTTCTAAGTGACAGAGACTTAAGGACTGTCACTCCTACAGCTAGCTATAAAAAAGTATTTAGGAACCTTCTGTGGTCATAGGGAATCAGAACCTTCAGAGATGAAACATCCATGCCAGGCAGCTGCTCTGACAGCTCCAGTGCTCTGGTGCTGGGCACTCCAGGCACCCACACTGCTTGACATTGGCTTAAAGCGAGGGTGTTCAGCTGGCTGTTTGAAAGGGAGGCTATAACATGCCTCCTTCATTACTTTCTTTGGCTAAGAATAAGCGTCCTGAAGAGGACTGATGCTTTTCCCTATTGGCTTGTGCTCAGCAGAGCATCTGGGGTAGGACAGCTCCTGGCCATGCTCCCTCCTGTCTGGCTGCCTCTACACCTACCCTGCAATAACCCATTGTGTCCATTTGGCATGGAAGGAGCCTAAGCACCAAACGCATGGTCTTACTCAGAGATCGTCAAAGACAGCCTAGTCAGAGCCTAAATTTGTAGGCAGAGTCATTCTTACTTCCATCTTTTCCCCCTGTTTGTGTAAGCATGGTATTGGAAAGCATGATCTTTAGAAGATTTATTTTCAATAAGAGAAGTAACAAGTCGGTGATTCAATTGTGAAGAAGTGTGGGAACTACAAAAAAAAAAAAAAAAAAAAAAAAAAAAAGAAAGAAAGAAAACAAAATCCAGGCAGTGCAAACCAGAAACCTCAGAAACCTCAGCGTGCTGTTTAATCAGTGTTGGCAACTCATACCTGCTTTATTGGTTTAAAGCACAACAGTCAGTCACAGGGTATTGTTTCAGCAGCTGGGCTGTGTGTTGAAGTGAAACTTTAAGGCCGAGGGAAGTGTAGCAATATTACAGGGAGAACTAGGAAGGAGATTATGAGAAAAGGATAAGGAGTTGGCTTTTATGAAGGAAATTTTGAAAGAGACATACAAGGGATTGGCCAAAAGAAATTCAGAGTGTATTAACCTGGGTCCTCAGATGACTGTGTCAAAAAAAGAGAAAAAAGAATTTAACCTTTGAACTTGGAAAAGAGGGAACAAAAGTATCAAAATGCAACCCAAGGTCAAGGACAGCTAAAGGACATCTAAAGCAAAATACGGACTCCTGGAAAGGCATGATTTAAACTTAATAATGGATTTAAGAATAAACAAATGACAGTTGGGATTACCACAAATGAAATGAGAGTAGATGAGGTTTCCAGGGTGATTTCATTAGCAGAGAAAGATGGGTTAAACTGCAAGAATGGAAAGGAGAAAGGAAAAATCTCATCAGCATGAAAGGATCTGATATGAAACTCTTGAGTCCTCAGGGGGCTTTGAAGGGAAAATCAAAAATTTTAAAGAGAAGAGAGAATTTACAAAGCACAGAGCTGTAGTACAAACACTTGTCATCAACATCTTGTTTCATGTTGGGCTTAGCCACTTCCTCGACTGATTAACATTTCAGGATGGAACTTTTTGCCCTGAAGATGAGCCAAGCAAAAGGTGACGGAGAGAGGCACATGTGAGGGCATAGTCCTACATGGAAAGACAAAGAGGAGACTGGGGGTACCCTGTTTGTTCGTGCTGCATCAGTGACCCCCTTTGGATGTTTGCCCCACTTGGCTGCCCCACAACTCAGGGCAGGGACAGGTGAGGACACAATCCACAGTGGCAGGCGCAGAAGGGGAGGCAGAGAAGCCCCACAAACATATGGAATGAGATACTACAGCAAAGGAACTGTTGGGCTAGTGGTATGTAGACATATGGGGTTATTCAAAGGACAAATAACTGGGTCTTACTTGTTTTCCAAATCCATGGGGTTGAGGTTCAAAGCCTTCTTGCCCACATGTAACAAGCAGTGTTGGCTGTGGAAGATTCAACAGTGCATAATCTTTTCAATGCAGGATGTCACAATTACCTACTATAGAACTTTTTTTAATATCCTTCAGTGTGTTGTGCTTTATTGGCCAAAGAATGCAAAGCAAACTTAATACTTTATATCCAAAAGTTAAAAAAAAAAAAAAAGAAGGCTTTAACAATTCTTACAGTTATTTGTGTAACCTTTTCAGAAATGCTGTTTTCTTTCTCTTTGCTTTTTGTTTACCTTGAGGTTTTTAGGTTTTGTTATCAGTAGTAACTTTGAAATGTAACAAGAAAGTAATTTTTAAGAAGCAAACATGAAGCTTTTTACACTTTTGAAGAGTAAATTGTTAAAGCAAACTTTTATTTGAACAGCATGAAGGGCTGGCTTTTGTTAACAAAAGGTCAGCTTGGTCTGTGGCAGCTTTGATGAAGATGTAAATGTCAGAGTCCCAGAGTTTATGCTTGCTGCTGACCCAGCTTTTACATTTTCAGTTTGTGCTGTAGTTTTACAGTAGGGATGGAAGTATTTGTGTATAAGAAAGAGACCATAGCTAATTCTGTGGGCTAAATCCCAAGGATGGATACTTAGTCTGTTTGACCTCACTGTCACTATGGGTGTTTTCACTGACTGCATCAGTGAGGCAGCTACAGGAAGTTCACGGACTTAAAATATGTATATATATATTTTGTTTACCGACATCTTTGACAATTAGAGATAGGTCTAACTGATGCTAAGGTGACAGCGCCCATTTGCAGAAAGAAAACTCAAGCGACACTTTTATCTCCCATCACCTGGATTGGTCTTGATGTCTGAAAAGCCTTAAGTTCATGTATAATCAAACATTACGAATGAGAAATGAGAAATCTGGGACAATATATTATTAAACCAAAAATAAACGTAAACACATTTTTTTTTTCTCTAGCTAGTATTTTGGAATATATTTAATAGCTTAGAATATATTGCTTGTTTTATGATTGTGATTTCTGGGTCAATCCAATAACACCCAATACTTTAAAAATTCAATTGATAATTAAAGAAATTGCTCTGCAGAACCTCTCTGCCAAGCTACTCAAGAAACAGCTGTCCAGCTCATGATGTTATATGAAACGGTATGAAAAAGAAATCCAAAACAAAGAAGAGATTAAACTGAAGAGAAGACAAACAAAGGGACCTGCTTACTAAAGCTTGAACTTTCAATTCTGGGTGAACTTCCAATATTTTGAAGTTTTTGTTTTCAGTGGGAATAAGAACTGACAATATTTACATTTTCCACAAAAAAAGGAATTTATGAAAAAAAGTTTATTTGGAAAAACAGGATCAAATATTTGTGAAACAACACAAAGTCTTCTCCTGTGCACTCATCCTACAGGATCCACCAGCTTTTGGGGTCTGTATTCCCAAAGCTTGCAGCCTCCTGGCTCCACAGTTGGAAAAACTTTAAGGCCTTTTGTGGTCATGAGGGCCCCCAAGCATTGCACTCCCTTCTGCAAGGATGGTGCTTCTGATGCCTGCCCCATGAGTCACAAATGCTTTGCACCTCCAGTCCTCTGAGCAGAGACACCCTTAGACCACAAACAATGTTGGTAGCTTGGCAAATTATCCAAACAGATTTAGGAGGGGCTAGAGGTTACAGCAACCATAAAAGATACTTTTATATGCCAACCCATGAACATTTTTGTTTTGTGACTTCTTACTGTTGCAAGAACCCCGTCATATTAATACTGGGATCACTATTATTTTGCAATAATTACAGTAATATTTTAAGTAATTCTGTTGTACCATTACAGTCAGCTGCTCACCAGACTGCAGTCAGGCTGTGTAGTCCATTGGGGACTATCAAGTCATCACACAAAACAGAAAGTATCCAGTTAATGGATTAGCCACTGCTGCTTTTTCATTGCTCAGCCTCCTCCCTACCAGTCCAGGTCACAGCAATGGTTACAAGGCTGCAGCTCTGGCTTTTTAATCTTCTGTTTGTGGCTCAGGAAAAAACAAACAAACAAAAAACTAAGCTGAACTCCCAGCCTGGCTTGGATTTTTGTCCCCATTTGAAATTATCCCTGAGTCATTCTTTGCTTGGGAAATGGTCCTTATGTTGTTTTTCTGGATTAAGTTCAACAACTAATTTCTCCCAAAACCATGGTCTTTTTGGCCGTATTGACATGAAACAGTTCCATCAGATGTAAAACATAGAAGAGCTCTTGGCCCAGTTTCCTTTTCTCCCTAAATATGGGCACAATATATCTGCTTTGGCAGAACTCTTGTACCTGGTGTTAGAGTGGTTTTGAATCCCATCCACCAATTATCCCTCAGATGATTTGCTCTTTGAAACTTAGCTATATATATGAAGAAGCATGCAGGGCTCTTCTTTAGTTTTCCCTGGGTCTAGTCTGCCAGAAACAATTTCCTGGGAAACTGCAAAGACCAGGATAACATACAGAATTTTGGCAGAAAAAAACAAAAATAAATGCTGTGTGTTTAATGAGCATGACAAATCTCATCTAAGATTTGAGGTACACAGATTCATACATGATATAATTTTAAGATCTGTTCTAAGGCACCAGCAAATTTTTAGAAGTGTTCAAAGAGGTTTCTGAGAAGCATTTGACCTCTGTGGTAGCTGTGGCTGTTTTCATGGCTCTGCATCCGACCCTTCAATCACTGTCAGTGATTCTACTTTTGTATTCCTCTTCATCCTTCAAGCTCACTTGCAGTTTCGTGACAGCAAGATTTCACAGAATGAAAAAAAATCATCTAAATTATTATTCTAATTTAAAAATATGCTTTATGGTAAAGAATGTGAAAGAATTCACTTTTAGGAGTCTCACTGTACAGCAACAGTGATGTTCTGTATATCCTGTATTTTCACTCTTCTTCTTCAAGCGAGAGTTCTGTTCAAGTATTATCATTAATTTGAAATAAGTGACTGAACTGGGAAGGTGTTTCTAAAGTGCATAGAAATTCCCAGTTGTGCTAACCAGTATTACTACATCTTAGCTTGGGAGAATTCGACTCAAATAAAGTTTTATATATGGTTTCCTACATATTTCTTGTATGGCTACAAGAAGTGGAAAACCTACTTCTTTGCCTGCTTTGGCTGATTTGCTTCTCTCTGCTCAAAGGTACACACAGTGTAAGCATTGTTTTCCCAACAATTAAAGTGAAGAAACAGATCCGTTAGTAGATATATTGCTAACAATTAGTTGGCAGAAGATAGAAAACCTACGGACTGTACTTCTATGTGGTTCTGTTGGCCCTGTTTTTCTCACAAAAATAGCACCCCACAAATCATATGCAAAGAGATAATGATCAGTCCATAACAAGGGCGTGTATAATCAAACTTCCACTTTCAGCCAGCATACAAGATCGAGCGTTTGGACAGCCTTGTTTGTTTAGAAAGTTTGCCAGTAAACGTAGCTAGGGTAGAATTGTAGTGACCCAAACACAAGTAAAAAAACCATTAAGATAATTTTCTGGGCACTGTTGTTCCTGCTGTTGGAAAAGTGGGCATTGGATCAAAAAGTTTCCAGCTTATGGAGTCCTTTGTCCTGTGCAAGGGAATGAAAATGTTAGAGAATTGTTCCCACTGTCATTTAATGCTTTTCCTAACTGTTACATAAAGAGTCCTGCAAAGTTGCAAACAGTATGCCAGTGTGCTGTTGGATACACACCTACGCTTCACACACAGCAGATGTCCTGTTAAGGATTTTTCTAAAGGCAGTTGCAATTACTTGCCTTGCACTTGTGATGCAAAATGTGTCTGACATTTCTTTCCCCAGGTGCAGTGTCTGGCTTTGAAACTCCACTACTTTACTGTAGATAAATAAGGGAAAAATAAAGTTGCCACAAAACAAGACAAATGTGGCACTTCCTTCTACACTGATTGCAATAGATCTTTCCTAGAAAGCTTGTTTCTTCATAAAACCGATCTGGTTGCTCACAATAACACCCACCTTTCATGAAGGATTTTTGCCAAACAATTGGTATGAAGGAAGATGCTGGATTAAAAAATAAACAAGCAAACAAACAAAGCCCATGCTGTCTTCAGGAAGCTGTTTTAAATTGAACTGACTAGTGCACTGCAGGCAATTTCCCTTGGGTTTGATCTCAGTCAGAGTTTCAATTACACCTTGTATACTGTAGGCATTACTCAGCCTGGAATGGTTTTCAAGGATCAGGATGAATTGTTTACAAATTTTAAAACTTAAAGGTTCATCCAAAGACTTAGACAACAGGAGCTTCTTTGCACCTGCATATACTGTCTTTCCCCTGTGGATGAATGACTTTGTCCTGTGGAAATTAAATATGAACATTTAACATTCCCTTTGTTGGATTATCTTTGTATACATATAAATGCATGTAATTTTTTTGCTACCAAGGGACTACTATCTTTTACCTAATACCAAATAAGCACTTTGAACACAAATATGCTGTATTGCTTTAACGATTATCCATGCATATGTAGCTTATATTAAACTCTATGGACTAGTCAGACTTATATAAACTCAATCCCACACAGTATTATCTTATTTACATACCTTCCTGTACATCACCTCACTGTGGTGGTATAAAAATCACAATGAAGTCAGTCTGTTGTACCTCACCTGCTCTGATATGTTTTGGAGTTCACACATGAAAATAGACTGCTCCTACACAAAATGTGAATGCATAATGCTTTTCCCTAATTTCTCTGTTAGTAAGGGTATAAGTAAGTCTTTGAGAACTAGAAGAATCCAAGTTACAGCAAATTTAATAGACTCAGTGTCAGATTTTGCCCTGGTCTCCTGCTTTAAATTAACTTTAAGGAGTCTGCATGCAAAGAGAACTTGATCTTTTGAGTTCAACAAGAATTTTTCATCACTTTAGGAAGTGCTGGACTGACCGAAAGTGACCAGAACTTGGTTATTTTTTCTGATCTTCTGTGTTCTGAGGTGTCTCTTAGCCAAGGCTATTCAATGTCTAAATCTTCAAAATTCATTCTGAGGGGCTTAGAGACTCTGAATGTGGGAGAATTTAACCTTAATGGGATCGGAGAAGAAAGCATCCTGCTGTCAGTAATTTAAAATAATATTTGAAAAATGCAGTAAAAGTTTCAAGTTAGCTGGGAAAACACAAATAAAGTTCCATTATTAAAAAGGATAAAATCCCAGAAAGTGCTATGGAAATGACAGGCCTAAAAAATCTGATGACTACTCAAAGATAGTTGGGTGGATATTCGTTGAAGATAATTACACATTTGGATGCATTTGGAAATGACAATATAATAGGCATAAACCAAGCTAATTTAGGTACCTGTAGACTAAAATAAATTACTTGGAGAGAAGGAAGGCAAAATGTATTTAAGAGATATGGCTTCTAGTAATTGTGGGGAGAAAAAGATAAATTTTAGCATATTCCCCAAACTGTGATGATCCGGTAAGTAGAGTTTAGAAAATTAGAACTAATAATGTGAGAAAGAAACCTGAATCACAAGTGGGAAGTAATTTTTTTTTTCTTTCTTAATACAAGCACCAACTTATGGAAACTGAAGTCGTATATAAACCACTGCCTGTAGGTGGGTATTTACTGCAGTCACTACAGGAACCCTCAAGTTGATCAGATTATTTTTATTTTTTGGTAATGGGTTCAAACTTAAACAGGGGAAGTTCAAGTTTGATGTAAGGAAAAAGTTCTTTACTGTGAGGGTGGTGAGGCACTGGAGTGGGCTGCCCAAGGAAGTTGCGCATGCTCCATGCCTGGCAGTGTTCAAGGCCAGACTGGATTGAGTCTTGGGTGGCATGGTTTAGTGCTAGGTGTTCCTGCCCATGGCAGGGGGTTGGAACTAGACAATGTTAAGGTCCATTCCAACCCTAACTATGCTATGGTGCTATAATTCTATAATTTTATCATTAAATCCCTTTTAAATTGTATTCTACCTGATTTCAGTTTAAAAATATCAACACCAAAGCCAGTAAGATATTGATACCTTGTGCTTTAGTGGAGACAACAGTTAAATGAAATTTTGCAGACAGCTAGGTAAGAACCATAGAATCATAGAATCATAGAATAGTTAGGGTTGGAAAGGACCTTAAGATCATCTAGTTCCAACCCCCCTGCCATGGGCAGGGACACCCCACACTAAACCATGTCACCCAAGGCCTCATCCAACCTGGCCTTGAACACTGCCAAGGATGGAGCATTCACAACCTCCCTGGGCAACCCATTCCAGTGCCTTACCATCCTTACAGTAAAGAATTTCTTCCTTATATCCAATCTAAACTTCTCCTGTTTAAGTTTGACCCTGTTACCCCTTGTTCTGTCACTACAGTCCCTCATGAAGAGTCCCTCTCCAGCATCCTTGTAGGCCCCCTTCAGATACTGGAAGGCTGCTATGTGGTCTCCACGCAGCCTTCTCTCCTCCAGGCTGAACAGCCCCAACTTTCTCAGCCTATCTCCATACGGAAGGTGCTCCAGTCCCCTGATCATCCTCGTGGCCCTCCTCTGGACTTGTTCCAACAGTTCCATGTCCTCTTTATGTTGAGGACACCAGAACTGCACACAATACTCCAAGTGAGGTCTCACGAGAGCAGAGTAGAGGGGCAGGATCACCTCCTTCGACCTGCTGGTCACGCTCCTTTTGATGCAGCCCAGGATACGGTTGGCTTTCTGGGCTGCAAGCACACACTGATGCTGGCTCATGTTAAGGTTCTCATTGACCAGCGCCCCCAAGTCTTTCTGTGCAGGGCTGCTCTGAATCTCTTCTCTGCCCAACCTGTAGCTGTGCCTGAGATTGCTCTGACCCAGGTGTAGGACCTTGCACTTGGCATGGTTAAACTTCATAAGGTTGGCATCAGCCCACCTCACAAGCGTGTTGAGGTCCCTCTGGATGGCATCCCTTCCCTCCAGCATTATCAACCGAACCACATAGCTTGGTGTCATCGGCAAACTTGCTGAGGGTGCACTCAATCCCACTGTCCATGTCACCGACAAAGATGTTGAACAAGACTGGTCCCAACACCGATCCCTGACGGACACCACTTGTTACCGGTCTCCAGCCGGGCATTGAGCCATTGACTACAACTGTTTGCGTGCGGCCATCCAGCCAGTTCTTTAGCCACTGAGTGGTCCACCCATCAAATTGATGTCTCTCCAATTTAGAGACAAGGATGTTGTGTGGGACAGTGTCAAACGCTTTGTACAAGTCCAGGTAGATGACGTCAACTGCTCTGCCCCTGTCCATCAGCTTCGTAGCCCCATCATAGAAGGCCACCAAATTGGTCAGGCAGGATTTCCCCTTAGTCAAGCCATGCTGGCTGTCACCAACCACCTCCTTGTTTTTCATGTGCCTTAGCATGCCTTCCAGGAGAATCTGCTCCAAGAGTTTGCCAGGCACAAAGGTGAGACTGACTGGTCTGTAGTTCCCTGGTCATCCATTTTCCCCTTCTTGAGAATGGGGGTTATATTTCACTTTTTCCAGTTGTTGGGAACTTCACCTGACTGCCATGATTTTTCAAATATGATGGCCAGTGGCTTAACAACTCCATTCGCCAGCTCCTTCAGGACCCGCGGATGGATTCCGTCAGGTCCCATGGACTTGTGCACGTTCAGGTCCTTAAGATGGTCTCTAACCAGATCCTCTCCTACAGTGGGCCTAGGGTCCTCATTCTCACAGTCCCTGCGTTCGCCTTCCAAGACTTGGGTGGTGCAGTCAGAGACTTTGCCAGTGAAGACTGAGGCTAAGAAGTCATTAAGAACCTCAGCCTTCTCCAAATCCAGGGTAGCCAGCTCTCCCGATAGCTTCCGCAGCGGGCCTACGTTGTCCCTAATCTGTCTTTTACTTGCTACATACCTATAGAATCCCTTCCTGTTATCCTTAACATCCCTAGCCAAGTTCAATTCTAACTGGGCCTTAGCCTTCCTCACCTTGTCCCTAGCTTACCGGACAGCATCCCTGTATTCTTCCCAGGCTGCCTGTCCCTGCTTCCACCTTCTATAAGCCTCTTTTTTCCATTGAATTTTCCTGAGCAGCTCCTTATCCATCCAAGAAGATCTCCTGGCCCTCTTGCTGCACTTCCTTCTAGTTGGGATGCAACATTCCTGAGCTTGGAGCAGGTGATCCTTGAATAACAACCAAGAGTCTTGGGCCCCTCTGCCCTCTAGGGCTGTGTCCCATGGAACCTTACTAAGCAGGTTCCTGAAGAGGCCAAAGTCTGCTCTCTTGAAGTCCAGGGCTGTGAGCTTGCTGCACGCTCTTCTCACTGTCCTGAGGATCTTGAATTCGACCATCTCATGGTCACTGCAACCAAGGCTGCCCTGGAGCGTCACATTTCCAACCAGCCCTTCCCTGTTGGTGAGCATGAGGTCAAGCATGGCACCTCTCCTTGTCGGCTCCTCTATTACTTGCAGAAGGAAGTTGTCTTCCACACAATCGAGGAACCTCCTGGATTGCTTGTGCCGGGCCGTGCCTTCACTCTAACAGATGTCAGGGTGGTTGAAGTCCCCCATGAGAACAAGGGCCTGTGAGCGTGAGGCTGTTCCTATCTGCCTATAAAGCACTTCATCCACAGATTCCTCTTGATCAGGCGGTCTGTAACAGATCCCCACAGTGATGTCCCCCATCGCTGCTCTCCCTTTAACCCTGACCCACAAACTCTCTGTCAACTGCTCACCCATCCCCAGAGTTCCATACGCTCCAGCCTATCCCTAACATAAATAGCAACTCCCCCTCCCCGCCTGCCAGGCCTGTCTTTTCTATAGAGCCTGTAACCTTCCATTCCAACACTCCAGTCATAGGAGCCATCCCACCATGTTTCTGTGATGCCTACTATATCATACTCCCGTAGTCGTGCACACATCTCTAATTCCTCTTGTTTGTTCCCCATTCTACGGGCGTTTGTATAGAGGCATCTGAGCCGAGCTCCAAATGAAGCTAGCTCATTGGCTGGAGTGGCTGGAATATCTCTACATTGCTCCGAGCATTTATTGTAGGTGCTGGCAACTGACTGGGTGTGTTGGGATGGAACAATGCCCCGCTCCCCCAACACATCTAGTTTAAAGCAACCTTGACCAGCCTGGCAAGCCTCCTACCAAAACCACTCTTCCTCTTCTTTGTCAGATCAGCTCTACCAGCCCCCAGTAGACCTGGCCTACTAACTTGGGTCCCGTGTTCAAGACACCGAAACCCCTGACTATGGCACCATCCTTTAAACCATTTATTAACTCCTCTTTAACTTAATGTGAGCCAGATATGAATCAGAAGCTGTGTTACTAAGGTTAGCCCAATCTAATAAAACCTGCTGGAGAGGGAAAGAGTATTAGAATTGAATATTAGCACCATATTAACAAAAACACATGGCTTGTGACCAACATGGACCATGGGAAAGTTGTGGAAAACCATAGGAGTAACCACATGGTGAGGAATCTTGCAGATGGGTGAGTAGAAATTCTGCTTTATGTATGGAATATACACAAAGGGCACAGGGGAAGTTTATCTGATTCATGGCTGGTTGCCGTGGAAGAAGCTGCGGACCTTGGCAGTGCACCACAATGAACTGCTGGGACAGGAGAGGTCACAACATTTGTACGGGCAGCTCTCAAAGTGGCTCAGACTGTAGCAGCCATTCCCAGCACCCATATATCAAGCCCCAGCAAAAAGTCATTCAGGAATCCATACATAATTTCTCTATCAGGCAATATTTTTAGTGATATGGAATGAATATAACATATTGCAGTCCCTGTATTACATTTTATAATATTATTTTACTTGGCAAATTTCCTTGCTTTTGTCTAATGACATCTTTTGTCTATTCTGGAATTTCAGTTGCAGAAACTTTCACAAACTAAATAATTTTATGTCAAGTTGGTGAGTATTTTCTTAACTCTGGAAAATAAGATCAACTGCATTGTATTAGGTCAGTGTTTCACCTTATTTCTAATGCTTCTTGGCAAGGTAATGGTTTCCGGTTCCTATCAAGTGGCCTTGCCTGACAGGAAAAGGTACGTTATGCCACCTAGAGGCATTCTTTCTGTCCTTGTTATGTTACGTCATAGAATATAGAACATAGAATAATTAGGGTTGGAAAGGACCTTAAGATCATCTAGTTCCAACCCCCCTGCCATGGGCAGGGACACCTCACACTAAACCATGTCACCCAAGGCCTCATCCACAGTATCACAGTATCACAGTATCACAGTATGTTAGAGATTGGAAGGGACCTCAAGAGATCATCTAGTCCAATCCCCCTGCCAGAGCAGGAACACCTAGATAAGATTACACAGGAATGTGTCCAGGCGGGTTTTGAATGTCTCCAGAGAAGGAGACTCCACAACCCCCCTGGGCAGCCTGTTCCAGTGTTCTGTCACCCTCACTGAGAAGAAGTTTCTTCTCAAGTTTAAGTGGAACCTCTTGTGTTCCAGTTTATACCCATTACCCCTTGTCTTATCATAGTTTGCCATTGAGAAGAGCCTGGCTCCATCCTCATGACACTCCCCCTTTATATATTTATATACACTAATAAGGTCCCCCCGCAGTCTCCTCTTCTCCAAACTATAGAGACCCAGCTCCCTCAGCCTTTCCTCATAAGGGAGATGCTCCACTCCCTTAATCATCTTTGTCGCCCTGCGCTGGACTCTCTCCAGCAGGTCCCTGTCCTTCTTGAACTGAGGGGCCCAGAACTGGACACAGTATTCCAGATGCGGTCTCACCAGGGCAGAGTAGAGGGGAAGGAGGACCTCTCTCGACCTACTGACCACCCCCCTTCTAATACACCCCAGGATGCCATTGGCCTTCCTGGCCACAAGGGCACAGTGTTGGCTCATGGTCATCCTGCTGTCCACTAGGACCCCCAGGTCCCTCTCCCCTACACTGCTCTCTAACAGGTCGTTCCCCAACCTATACTGGAACCTGGGGTTGTTCCTGCCCAGATGCAGGACTCTACACTTTCCCTTGTTATATTTCATCAAGTTTCTCCCTGCCCAACTCTCTAGCCTGTCCAGGTCCCGCTGGATGGCAGCACCAACCTGGCCTTGAACACCGCCAAGGATAGAGCATTCACAACCTCCCTGGGCAACCCATTCCAGTGCCTTACCATCCTTACAGTAAAGAATTTCTTCCTTATATCCAATCTAAACTTCCCCTGTTTAAGTTTTAACCCATTACCCCTTGTCCTATCACTACAGTCCCTAATGAGGAGTCCCTCTCCAACATCCTTGTAGGCCCCCTTCAGATAATGGAAGGCTGCTATGAGGTCTCCACGCAGCCTTCTCTTCTCCAGGCTGAACAGACCCAACTTTCTCAGCCTGTCTTTATACAGGAGGTGCACTAGCCCCCTCACCATCCTCATGGCCCTCCTCTGGACTTGTTCCAACAGTTCCATGTCCTTTTTATGTTGAGGACACCAGAACTGCACACAATACTCCAAGTGAGGTCTCATGAGAGCAGAGTAGAGTCCAGAATCACTTCCTTCGACCTGTTGGTCACGCTCCTTTTGATGCTGCTCAGGACACGGTTGGCTTTCTGGGCTGCGAGCGCACACTGAAGGTGGCTCATGTTCATTTTCTCATCGACCAACACCCCCAAGTCCTTCTCTGCAGGGCTGCTCTGAATCTCTTCTCCTCCCAGCCTGTAGCTGTGCCTGGGATTGCCCTGACTTGTGTAGGGCTTTGTGCTTTGCTTGGTTAAACTTCATAAGGTTGGCATCAGCCCACCTAACAAGCATGTCAATGTCCCTGTGGAAGGCATTCCTTCCCTCCAGTGTATCAACTGAATGACATGGCTTGGTGCCATGTGCAAACCTGCTGACTTGAGCTTGCAAATTTCAACTTGCATTGAAACTACCCATGTCACTGACAAAAATGTTGAACAGGAATGCTTCCAACATTGGCCTCTGATGGACACCACTCGTTACCTATCTCCAGCTGGAAATTAAGCCAGTGACTGCAACTTTCTGTGTGAGGCCATCCAGTCAGTTCTTTATCCACCGAGTGGTCCATCTATCAAATTGATGTTTCTTCAGTTTAGATACATGGATGTCACTTGGGTCAGTGTTGAACACTTTGCTCAAATCCATGTAGATGACATCAACTGCTTTGCCGCTAACAATCAGTTCTACAGCCCCACAATAGAAAGCCACCAAATTGGTCAGGCAGGATTTCCCTTAGTGAGGCTATGATGACTGTCACTAAGCACCTTCTTGTTTTCATGTGCCTTAGCATGCTTTACAGGAGAATCTGCTGCAAGATTTTGCCAGGCACAGATGTGAGACTGACTGGTCTGTAGTTCCCTGGGTCATCCATTTTCCCCTTCTTGAAAATGGGGGTTATATTTCCCTGTTTCTAGTTGTCATATATTATCTAAATTGTCAATGTATTAATCATTGTATTACTCTTCTTAATTTTGCCTAGTCATGCCTTGGTTGTGTAGCAAATTGGATAATCACAACCATACGAATTTTAGCTAAACCAGAAACAACAGTGCAGAGAAAGTGCTTATTTTTGTTTGCTATGCCTGGTCTATAAACTGAGAATGAAGAGCATGCTACTGTTCAGTATATCGTCTTAAATTGGAAAAGATCTCCAAGAGCAGTTGTCATCTTTTCTTATCTAACAAAAACACCTTAACCCAGATCAGAGAAGCCAATCTGAAAGTGGAGAAAACAGAAATTGTCTTCCTTTCTGAAGTGAAGGCATACCAGTTTTACTAAGGGGCCAAGAGAATGAAAATGTTCCAAAGCACCCTTCAGTCAACAGAAAAGTGAAGTTTATGGTGGTTTTATAACCATTTAATAATCCCTAATCTTTACATTTAATAATCTTTATTACTCAGCGTTTATATAGAGATTTTGTTCTCTGTTAAGGGAAAACCCCTTTGAATGGCAAAGGTTATTATGCAGTGAATATATGCAAACGGAAATATATCCTTCTAAGAAGGACATTCTAGAAAATAAAAGTATCTAAAAATGAGCAAGTTTCCCAAAAAGCTGCAGATGGTAACCAGATGAGTACAGGTACTCATCCTAGCATGAAAGGAAAGAATAAAAAAATAACCATTTTCTTCATTTTAATAATCAGGAAATGGCAACTAGTTTTTAGAATTTGTGGAGTATCTCTAAAAGACTGAGGAGATATGCCCAGCTTTGGAATAAGCAGACCTTTGTTCTTTGTGCAGGAGAGGAGCAACAGTATAAGCCAGTTCTTATTTTTAATGTCCAAAAAACTTCACTTCTTATCTAATCATGTTCCAAGCCTGTAACCCAGCCAGCTGCTTCCCTTTTGTTCTGGCATCTGCCACTTCCACATTGGTCAGCAATTTTTTTGCAGAATCAGTTATGTTCCTGCAAAAATTTTTGGATTTGAGAATTTGGCATTTCCAAACAATTTTGAAAAAAGCTAAAAAAAAACCACCCCAAACCTTTCAACCTGCTATAGTAGTAGCAGTTTTTCCTGGTGTGATACATGTTCAAGCTTGATATTGGATGAAGATGCAGGAGGACTACAAATGTTCTGTTCTGCCACTTTATGTTAGGGATTTTTTATAGTCCACTGAAGAAGAAAGGAAGCCTAAATCCAGTAGTTCAAGTAGTGTTTGACAGTATTTGAGAAGAAAAGCTGAATAATAACTTATAACTAGTATTTTAAGTTCATTAAGATATTCCTGCTGCTTGTGGAATACCCCTTAGGAGAATAAGACTTAATTCTAGCCTTTAGTAAAAAAAAATATAAAAATATGTAAACATTCACTGGAAACAATTTTTGTAGCTTTTTACTATTTAAATGTTGTTGAATAAAATGTTCACACATTTCTCTTAAAGGGAAAGAATATGTGAGCACTACAATATGAATACTTCTGCCTAATTTTTAAATATACTTCTTCATTTTTCAAATGCCCCCATCAGAAGATTATAATGAGTGGTTTCTGTGGTCATTCATTCAGATAAAATCAAGCTACATATGTTCTCCTCAAGTGCATGTCCTGAGTTGAGGTGAAGGGATCAACCGTGATGAAGTTAAAGGAGCATCTGTCCTGTGATGCAGAAACAAGTTTTACACTTACATGTATATAAATGTCCTCTTGGTTATTTTTTGAACTCTAAGCATTTTCTTCTTACCTAGAGCTTTTATCATATAATATATGTTTGTTTGCATTTTTTTACCAGGTGTATATACAGCTATTTAATTTTTAACCAAAGCTTAATTTTACTTTGTTGTTTTTCTGTGTGCTTTTGGTCTTATCTACCCATTTGATTGCACAAACAGCACATGATCAGCTTCTGCTGTTTGTTATGGATACAGAAGTAGTCAGTGTTTGTTATAAAGACGAGGCTTCTGAGGTTAATATGAGACCTTGAAAAATCAGGTAGAAGAGTTTGCTGGTGTTGGTCCCTGAGCACTGAACACTAATGACTGAAGTCCACCAGTTTAAGAAGCAGTTACTTTCCTCCAAATTTCTATATAAAATGTTGTAATATTTCAGCTAATAAGAGACTTCCTTAAGGTCTGGTTTTCTTGGATGGTCTTCAGTACTAGCTGCCACTTGCACCCAACAGCTATAGCCTTGTCCTTTGTTTTTGGTGGCTTCTTTCAGAGTGCTTCATGCGGAGACACAATGGTGTGTGGGGTGTCCCTGCAGCCCCATGGGGACCGATGTGCCTGGGGTTGTGTTGGAAGCCTGCACATATTGTGGAGGCCACAAAAACCCAGAGAAGGCACCATGAAGTGCTGACACTGGTGGGAGCAGGTTGCTCATGGAGAGTCCTGTGAAAGGTGCTCTCAAGCACTTAAGGTGCCCAAGTGCTCTCCATCTCCTGCAGAGCAAGCCAGGATTCCTGAAAAGCAGAGTGTGTTTTGAATGAGCAAATTCAAAATCTACAGCTTAGGGATAGTTATTATAATACCAGAAAGGTGGGAATTGCCTCTGTTTAATCCTACTTTCCAACCTAGCTATAAAGCTTTTGAACTTTATTGCTTCAAAGACAGAGACATAGTGAGAATGTCATCAGCCAAATGGTTGACCCAATGCAGACTAAACAAAGCCCATCAGCAAAATACGCGAGGAACACGCTATAAGCCAGAACGAAGTCTGATCTGATTCTATGTACTGCTTGGGTAGATTTAATAAATGCATCCTTTTCCTGGAAGGAAGTTCAAAGTCCTGAGTTGAGCAGGTACATTAGAAAGAAAGAGCTGTAGAAATCTGTGTCTGTCCCTCTCAGATGTCAAAAGTGGGGTTTTTTTCCTTTTTTTTTTTTCTTTATTTTGTTAGAGAGATTAATGTGGGAGCTTACTGGCTATTAAGCAGCCAGCAGCCAGCCAGATAATAAATCAGAAGGAGATTAGAAAATTGTTTGCTCTTCTGAAACAAACGTCAAGGTTTCCTGTGAGCTATCAATGGTTTAACCAAGTTATTTGAAATGAGAAAGAGAAGAACATGGAAGAGTAACATACAGTGAAACATGGCTTGTACTCCTGAATCCAACAAACTCCTGTGAAAAACAGCAGCTTCCTTATACCCATAGACATTGCTAGCATCAAAGATCAGACTAAACTTTTTGAAAGTTGGAAATAATTGCACACTGCTTGTGTTTGCAACTGTGATGAAGGCTTCATGAAATAATCCTCTGAGGCATCCCTTGTTTGGCAGTGGGACCGGCTTGGCACTGGCTGGAGACCAGAAGTGAAAGGCACTGTCAGTCCTAAGAGGAAGTTTGTTCCTGAGGTTTACAGATGCCAGAGGTCTGATCACTTCAGATTATCAAGGTTTTTCCACATTGATCCATCATTTAAACTTTGAACAGTCTCTTGTTTGCCAGTAGCATATCATAAACCTGTTTTGGTAAAACAAGTCAATATTTTGACTACAAACTTTCATTCCCTTATAACTGTTCAGGGGTAAACAATTTGAGCTCATTGTGAAAGTTAGAATGCTTTGCATCATCAAGAAACATACTTTTTTTCAATTTGAATTCAATAAGAATAGCGGCATCACACTATAAGTCTCTGTTACCTTAGTGCCTCACTGAGTTCATTAATTGATGTTTTATTGGAAGTGAACACAAAAAAAAGGGCTATTAAGTATTTTCAAAATGCTAAAATTCTGTAATTATTTAAAGTCATGAAATTGTCCATTTATCCATTTTTTTTTGTATTTTATGCTTTCTTGACTGCTTTGAACCACAGACAAATACCAGAATAGCATCATTTTTTCCTTTTAAAAAAGATTCCTTTTAATTAGAAGAATATTGCCTGTGAATATCTGCATTCTCAGAAAAGTTGAGGCATTTGATAAAGCCTGATGTGGGGATGGGTATGGAAGAAGTACATAAATTTTCTACTGACACCAGCAGTGTGGATAAAGGCAGAAGAAGGGCTCTTGGGGGGTCATATTTCAGACCGAAGTGCTAAATTGTGGGAGTTAAATTATATAAGTGTTATAAGTGTTAAATTACTGAGTTACTGAGTTGCCCAGCCCTGCTCACAGGAGGACAAGGAAGCGAAGTGGGACAACAGGTTATTTCTGGTCTGTGGGCTTGTGTTTAGGAGCAACAAAATTGTCAGTCAGTAAAGCAGGCTTATAGGAAAACAACTGCTGACGCTTTCATCTCTGTGTGCTAATTAGGATGACTTATTAAAAGGTTAAAAGTGTATTAACAGTAATCTTATTGTCTCTTTATGTGTGATTGAGTTCTCTGTTTCCTGAAGTCTTGTTATTAAAAGAACTATTTCCTTAATAAATTGCATTAGGTTACGCAGCAAAAGTAAATTATGATTTATATGACCTTTAACAGCACACCAAGACAAATGTAGTGCAACTTAAAGCAAGTGTTAAATTTGGTTAAAACTTCTGAATGTAAATAATTCTGTAGAAATAATTAATCATTAAGAAGTTTCCTGCAATACTGAATATCAAAATGCTAGTTTCAGCTTCACTGGCAGTCTTCCAGACTAAGCTAACACCAAGCTAGTAACATGCACTTAATGCTTCACATAGTGTATTGTATCTTGAGTACACAAAATATTGATTCCCATCATGAATTTTTAAGGCAATTAGTCCACAATGAATTAAAATATTAATAGCTTCACATCTATTTTTAAAGAAGTTATTGTCAGATTTAAATGTAAATTAAAAGAATCAGAGAGACTTCATAACTGGGAAGGAGGAAAGTATTACAACTTGGGACCTGGTTTATTAATACTATAACATACATGTCTTGGAAACTCCATTACTGTATAATCCTTTCATAAGCACTATGGTTTAAAAAAGGTGATGTTAGAAGAGGAGTGGAAGGATCCTGACAGAATTGGAGTAAACCCCCTGTTTTGTGGATGCCTTGTTATAGCGGGAGCAGCACAGTGGAAGTTACCCTTTTGAAGTATACCCTTGACAGAAGGAATAAATTCATTCCAGGATGACCCATGTGGACAATAGAAGACTTAATGAGCTGGAATTTGCACATTTGTTGCCAGCAAGGTGAAGAACAGTCTGGAAAAGTTATCTTTTAAAAAGAAAGAATTACTCTTGTAGGAGTCATCTTATTTGTAGGAGAAGACTTACTTACTCACAGCAGAACTGCTTCAGTAGAACTGCTAAGGACAAGCACTGATTTTGAACAAATATTTGGGGTAAAATTATCTGCTGCTATAAACAGAATCTGCTAATTTTGATGTGAATTTGAGCAGTTGCACCAGGAAAAGAATGTGGCTTTATATTTGCTCAATTCTCCCTAGGAAATAATCTGAAAATAAACATTAGCTTTTCCTAAACCGAAGTCAAATGAAGGAGGAACAGGTATAAAATCTATATTTAGCAATTCCTGTCTATGTTATATTCCGTTACCATGTGCATTTTGTAGTTATTTTTCCTCTGACTTGAAAAATCATACTTTTGATTATACAGAGACAGGCAGATACATTTGACACATATAAATTACCTATTTAGAAGCAATGTTTCTGGAGCAATTGCTTAAATGGAGTTTAAGCCTAAATGTTAGTATAACTTTCACCACATATTTGTCTGATCTTTTCTCAGTGTGTCATCCAATAAATTCTTACAAGGTCAGTTTGTTTCCATATTAGTTAAGATTTGATTTTTGCTGATGTTAACATAAAGGCATTTTTTGTGTTACATTTTTGGTGTGGGTTTTTGTTTGGGGTTTTTTTGTTGTTTTTTTGTGGGGCTGGTTGTTGGTTTTTTTTTTTTATCATTCTAATGAATACACACTTTTACCCAACACAGTCATTTTCAAGTTTGAAATTCCTGAGATGCTTCAGGAAGAGATGGTCGTATCAGGCTTTATATCAATGTTGTTATGAATAGTGAAACCCCTGACATGCCTTACACTTCTGGGAGCCAATATCACTTACATAAGTCATGGAAATGCAAAGTCCTCAATCTTGTTCTACCTTTCCAGAAACTCAGACTTCTTCAGTCTCTTCATAAGACATTTACAGACTTGTACTATGGCTGGGATCCCTTTCCCCACTTTCCACTGTGGACTGCCAAACTTTCAAGAAGACAAAGTAGACGGTTTCAGTCAATCAGCAGATTGAGCTGCCCTTACGTGTTACTAAGGACCTCCTGAAAATAGGTGTTTGTAATCAATCAGTCCTCTCTTCTTCTGACCACAGTAAGTACATGTTAAAGATTAATAAATTCCTTAGAATTTTTTATTTGAGAAGGCTTACCATCACTCCATCAAAAACATAGTTAAGGTTTGAGAAAACATAATGAAAACTGGGTTTGGCAGCCTCTTATTCAGAGAAATTAAAAATTTGTATTTTACATGGAATACCAGTCCAAAACAATATGATTGGATTGCCAAGATATATTATGTATTATGGTATGTGGCAGGACTTAAACCATGGGCCATAAGGAGCAGTTCTACTAACAGAGGTGGGGTAAGATATCCATTGGATTGAAGCAGTGTGTTCATGTCTGACAGAAACAGCAGAAATGGGGAAAAAAGAAAAAAAAAGCAGCAAAAAGCAGTGTACAGCCCCCCCCCCCTCAAAAAAAAAGAGTTTAAACTATAACCTGAAATAAATCTCAGTCTTTAATGATATGTGTTATAAAATACTGGAATAGAGGGTAAACACTTTCCCTCCTTGTTTGATTCCTGTTGCACTCAGAGGGATCAGACTTTGACGTATCCTTTCTATTTACCAAGAATGTGTTCAAAGAAATATCTGGCCCCACTATCAAGTTCTCCCGTACAGAAACAACACAAAGAAATTATTTTCTTATGAACTAATCTGGTGAAAAGAGGTGGCAACATGTGGCAAACATACAGAATGACATTTTCACAGGAATGACATTTTCACGAAGTGTAAAGAGAGTTAGTTTTAATGTGCAGCAAGACTCTGGCTCCCGAGAACCTCAATAGCTTTTTAAATAGGAGATGGGCACTTCTGAGATGGGCAGTAACACCTTTGTGAGTCAGTTCCACTAAAACAGCAGTTACTTGCTAACCTTATATTTTTATATTTTTACTGCTAGTCATATTTTCTTGTGTTATGAGATGTTCTTAACAGTGCTGCTATGAGATAATTAGAAGTTGTGCATGTCAACACTATTTTTTTCTTTTTTATTAATTCCAAAAGAAGACTCATGGAAAGAAAGTTCTTTACAAATGTCCCAGATGCCCCCTGGCTTCTATGAAACCAAGATTAGCTTTCAAAGATTTCAAAACAGACTCTTTGTTACCTCCTTTTTCCAGCTTAGGGCAATGTGTAGAGAATAAATGCATTTTGGGAAGTCTGCTATGATTTCTGTATACGGACGGCCAGAACCTGGCTTTGACATACGGTCTGAAGCAGTCCAGAAAATTTTCCATAGTCTTTATGGACTCTATGTCAATGGCAAATAAGTACATGTCCTCTTCCTTATGTTTGTTCCCTCTTAACAGCCTCTTGTGACAGCTTTGAGGGACAACTGCACAGAGACAACTGCACAGAGCATGCCACAAACAGGAAATTCCCAACTTTGACTACAGGTTTATGACAGGATTATAAGGGCCTTTCTCCTTCATGAGCAGGGACAATTGGCCTGTAATTTAACAGACAACCTCCTTCACTTGTTTCTTTGAATTAGGGGCAATTTTGTGAACTAAATAGAGCAGAACTATAAAATGGAGAATAACTATAAAACAGTTAACACATGCTTTGTGTGTATTTCAGATTTGTTACAACTGTTTAATAACAGAGTGAAGGGACTTTCTGACCAACTGAATTATGTGTATGCATTGCAACAATTCTTATAAATCGAAGTTAATTATTCTATACTACTGTTTGCATAAGAATATATGTTCTTATAGCATATAAACATATTTAATAATTTAGAAGTTTTATAAGAAAATAACATTGCTTGCCCCACAAAACACTGTTTAACTGTAGAAAGTTCCTATAGTACGGTCAAACTTATCATTTAGGGTCTTGGTTTACACAAAGGTGATGGAACAATAAAGAAAATTTCAATATAGCAAAGCAGTAAATTTATTCCACTAAAGTGATTGAAAATAAAAAATGGAAGGAGTTAAACTTCATCAAAGTCTCAGGAGCTGCTGTAATAAAATCAAGAAAATCACTAGTTTTAGTAAGGTGGGCCAGGTTGGCACTCATTAGAAAATACTTTTTAAGAGGTGGAAAATTCAGAAATTTTGAAAGAAAAGAGGAAATAACATTCATTAAATTAAAATCTACTCAGTATCCTCTGTAGCTAGTCAAGGATAAGGATGCTTGCATGTTCTGGTCTTAAAGGATTTACAAGTTTTGAGAAGAAGAAAAGATAAGATTTAACCTTTGTACTTCCATGGCTGTTCAGATAACACAGTATTTCATCAGATCTGTATTAATTTTGACAAAAGCTTCACTCCTGTGAAAACAAGAGCCTCTGGATTCATTTAGAATAGTCAAGTGAGGAAAATCTAACTTAATAATTCAGACCAGGGGCTTTAGTTTAATTCTTTCATATCCCAATGACTTGCATAGTTAGAAAGTTGCTGTCTGCTCCACAGTAACTTTCTCAGTATTTGTTGTTGGAAATAGTTAGGTTACTTTGTCTGTCTCTGTATCTCTGAATTTTCATATCAATAACTAGATTCTGATTAGAGCATAGATTTCAAATTATAATCCTGTGTCAGCATGCTTCCCACTCCGCACTTTAGTGTGTACAGATTCTCAGTAAATGATTGATAGCATGGTAAACTTTAGCTAAGTGATATAAAGGATTGATTGTGTGTATGCGATCTTTTAGACATAAACCAAATCTAGGGCTAGGAGTGGATTCAGCTACACCTAGACTCCTCTATGAGAAGTTTAGAAAACAAGAAGGTCCTTTCTGAACCTCATGACTCAATGCAAGGTTCTCCCTGACAGTTTTGTCTGAGCCTGTCTTCTATATAATAAATAAGTGTATTTTGCCATCGAGTCTTGTTAAACCACTGTTTCATTTTCCATTTAATTTTCTTATATCAATAAAGCATATTGTTGATCCTGTCTTACGAGTGAAGTGAATGACTTCATCCACAACAAATTCCTGGAAGAAATACTAGAGAACAGGTGTCTGATGGGATTCACAGTATTTTGATCAACTTCTGATGGTGAAGTTCAATGTAATGAGTGTCCCAAGGAGGTTCAGAACTGCCTTTCTAGAGGTTTAACATCACTTGTATCTCAGTGCTCACTGGCTGATGTCCTACATTAGTAAAACCGCCTTTTTGAGGTCCGTGGGTGTATATCAAATTTTATTAATCATAAATATAACACTGTCTATAGCTCCAGCCTGTGATTCAAAAGCCAATATACCTATATAGGTACCTTAGATTAAAAAGAATGATTGTAAGCAATCAAACTATTTCTTCCTATTTCATCCAAGTTATCTATACGCATGATCTTAGCACATAACACGTGCTGAATAAAATATGTTTGCTTGTATCAGAAAAATAGCTCACTCGCTAAAGGCATGGTGCAGTGTAAGTGCGGTAGCACAATACAGTCAATTCACTAAGGGTGGCTCAGTTGGAACTGTTAGTCTTCAAGCCAAGGAGATAGAGTATGTTCATGAAGCTAAAATCTGCTGAATGTGTCTTTTATTATTTTTATTTGCAGTCATCCTGTTGTCATTAATGGCATTAAATCTGACTTTTTGTGGCATTCATTTCACACTTACTGCATTTAGAAATAAATGAGCATGTGCGTAAACAATTATTTCTATGTAATAATGAAAACGCATTCCAATGTAGAGGGTTCACTTTTATTTTACGTGTTATTGAAATATAAATAGTAATTCATTCTTAAATGTAAGGAAAAATGTTTTCAGTTTAAATATATTGATTTTTTTTATTATAAGATTAATAAATTCAGTTACTGAAGTTTTTGGTATGACTGTGGAGTACATGCCAACGTTTAGAAAACAATTCAGATAACATTATAATCATCTGTACTCTAGTTTTGAATTTTAGGTTTCTGGTAGATCTCATTAGCTTTCACAGTTCAAAATAAATACTAGAATTCAAGCAGGAAATACAGAAGATAAGGAAATTAAAATAGAACAAATGGGATCAGAAAGAAGAATGGATGGGTGGGTTAACACTAAGAACAATGAATGGGCAGGCTTGTCCCCATGGAAATAGCAATTATTTTAAATTAAGAAAGTAACAGCACTCGTGCTCTCAGTGCCAATTTTAGATCCAGTGTACATGAAACTGGATTCATTGACGTCAAGAAAGTAAACTTCCATCAGGTTTGAATTTGTTTCACTCTGCTAATCACCAGGATGAACCAAAGCAATGATCTGCCTTAAAGTCAGTATACCTAGAAACAGAGTTGAAGAACATTGCTGACGTCATGCTACTCCATTAACATCAGTATTCACACTTCCATGTGTTTTGGAAGACAGCAGAAGGGTTTTTTATTACTTTCATCACCTTTTGCTGTTTGGATGTATTCTTAGCTGTTCGGCAACCTTTTTAAAGCAGGGGTTAAAGTGGACCCTTGAAGTACAGTTGAGTAAAGCTAGAGGATTACTTCACATCTCATGTATGTCTTGCTTACACATGCCATGAGATGCTTTGTTTTTTTTTTATTTCAGAGCAGAAATCCTTTTTGATACAGCCTGACTTATGAATCACTATCAATCAACTCCATAGTCTCCTGCGGAACTAGCAGTAAGTTGTTTATTCCCTAGCCTAAAATCTAATAACTTAATTAATCACTATAGACTAAAATCTATTTCAAGCTAATCTGAATATGCTTGGAATTGAAATCCTTTCCAGGAAGGTGCTAAGTCATAATCACCTGATCTGAACAAGGCTGAGACATACAGAGACATGGTTTAGGAAAGTGGTATCTAAAGATATTGTCTTGTATCTTCCACAGTGCTTCTCTGTTTGATCAAAAAATTAAAAAGAATATGATTATTGCACTTCTAACACAATGAACAAAAACTTTAACTGTAACTACACACAGGCTTCTACTTTGATAATGAGCCACTAGTAACCACTCCTTTAACACTGTTTTCTGCCTGCCAGCATTCTTGCCCACCATATGTTTCTACCTTGCCTTGGAGACTGTTATAGAAAAAAGTGTCAGATATTAATGGATACATATTCATAATATGTATTATTATATAATATGTACATAAGATGTGTTATTATATAATATGTACAAGGTATGTCCTTGCACAGGTCCCAAAGATGAGTCAGCCTGATAACAAAGAGTACCCATCAAACAGGGAGAACTTAGGGTTTTTTAAGATTTGTCATCTCTAGGCTTTTCTTACAGTTAATGAAAAGGTTGTGGCTGTGAGGTATATGTAAGAGTAGTTGTATTCAAGTTCACAGGCTGTAAAGCCAGGCATAATCAATCTGAGAATGAACTGGGTTGGGACTCTGTCCCAGTTATTAAATATAGTTGCTATATAGATTCATAAAATCAACTAGGTTGGAAAAGACCTTTAAGATTATTAAGTTCAACTGTTACCACAGGACTGCCAAGTCCACCACTAAACCACGTCACTAAGGGTCCCATCTACATGGGTTTTGAACAGGGATGGTAATTCCACCACTTCCCTGGGCAGCCTGTTCCAACACCTGACCACTCTTTTGATGAAGAATTTTTCTTAATATCCAGTTTAAACCTTCCCTGGCACGACTAGAGGCCATTAACTCTTGCCCTTCCACTTGTTACTTGGGAAAAGAGACTGACCCCTACCTCACTACAGCCTCCTTTCAAGTAGTTGTAGAGAGAGATAAGGTCGCCCCTGAGTCTTCTTTTCTCTGGACTAAATAACCCCAGTTCCATCAGCCACTCCTCATCAGACTTGTGCTCCAGACCCTTCACCAGCTTCGTTGCTCTTTTCTGGACCCGCTTCAGCAACTCAGTATCTCTCTTGCTGTGAAAGGCCCAGAACTGAACACAGTATTCAAGGTGTGGCCTCACCAGTGCCAAGTATAGGGGTATATATCTGTGTATAAATAACCTCTTCTCAAACCACAAATATTATTGTACATTTACTATTCACAATTATTTGGGGAACTGCTGGCAACATCAGTTTAGACAAGTAAATTGCCTGTGACTGATTGCAATGAGTATTGTATATTCATAGCAAATTATGTGATCATCAAATCACTCTGCATGTGTTCATAGAGGAAGCCCCCATTATTTCCTTTGGATTATCACTGAACTATTGCAACTGTGCAGGTCTGTTACATGAATAATAAGAAAACCTTCCAGTTTTGCTGTTCTGTGAACAAAAGAGTATGGAGGGCCTCTGACACTAGCAGAAAATTCAGCAGGTTTCACAAAAATATTCTGAAATCCCATTATGCTACATTCAGCCAGCTCTGCTCCCAGCCGAATGTTGTGCTCGCAGTGACATCCACAGAGCTGCCATCTGCACCAGCTATTCTACATACAAACACTATTTCTAATTATGGCTCTGTTTGCAGTGCTGTGTCTGCATCAAGGCATCCTTTGCACTGATAAGAAATGTGCCAGGAAAAGTTACAAATACAAGACACATTGAGGTAGAGAGGCAGGTAATCCAGGTGAGCTTTTGGTATGCATTAGCAATGCAACCAATCTTCAGTGAAAGACAATTACATTGTCTTCAGGTAGGCTGGGTTAGACCCTACCCACAGAATGTGTTTCCCACTGCTGTAGGAAATCTCGAGACTAGGTTGGCAATAAAACTTAGAAACCATAATCAGACAATACCTGTATCAGCTTGATAAAGAAGCCTTTTTGCTTTTATATACTGCCAATTTCTGGCATACTTAAAATGGATCTTGCAAGAAACATGTGAAGGAAGTACGAATCCTTTTTAAGACAAGTCATTTTTTTTATGCCGTCCTTAGACCTCATCAGTGGATATGCCATGTGGATATCAAGGTAAAAATGCCTTTAAAATAATCTACAAAAAATATTCAGCCACCACAAAAATTTTTATGTTTTCAAAATCAAGGTCATTATCATGCCTGAAAAAATAGCAACCAATTTTGGAGCAGGCAGGAGCAAACTATAATTACAATGTGTAATTTACCATAATGCTAACAGACACTTGAGGAGCTAGTAGCAGTCTGCCAAAGATCATTTAAGAGTACATACAAATGCTAAAATCCACCTACAGTATAGAGTCAGCAGGCTATAGTAGTTGCAACTTTGATGGACTAAAGGTGGTTTTATAACACTGTCAAGCCTAGTAATTACAGAAATCATCATTGTATTTTTGGCTATTTTTAACAGACATTTTGAGAGCAATCATCATTTCTCATGACATTTGAAGGAAGAACAACAACTTGAAAAGCAAAAAGAGTGACAGGAAATTTCAAGAAAAACATCATGTTGTCTCCACACTAAGTCATAACACACCTTTCTGTATTGCGCATTACTTGCAATCCTGATTCCCATTTCAAAAAGAATGTAATAGGATTACAAAAGTGTAGAAGATGGCAGACAAAGATGACAAAAGTCATGCAATAGTCTTCACAAGGGGAAGTATTTAAAGGATGGTTGCATTTCCAAATGAAAAAAAGGAGACTGGTAGGGATTTCTGCAGTCCTTGGTGTCACAAAGCAGATGGATATATAACAGATAATACCTGCTCACCGCCTGTCATCCACACACTTGCATAACTGATTCTACATAAACAAATGTAGATTTTTTCACAGTGTTAAACTGAACTTTCTTGCCACAGAATATTGAGGATGTCAAGAGTCTGCATAGTTTCAAATGTGATTATATATATATATATATATATATATATATATATGTGTGTATTTTAAGAAAAAAAGCCAAGGCTGTTAAAACACGAAGATCTACTTCTGGCCCAGCATATCCCTAAACTACAATTTGTTCTTTTCTGCTAGTCTTCAGTCATCTGCCTTTCACTGCTCTAGGAGAGGTCAAAGACTATTTAGATCCTAGCCACCAAGCAGTTCTCTTCTCATCCCCAGACAACAGCCATCATCCCCATAATGTTCCATGACCCTGCTCTGCACAGCTATGTTGACCTTGTCCTTACTATTTCATAGAAAGTTTAAACTTAATCTTATCTCCACTGGTGACAATTTTCTTTTCCTTCCAAGAAAGGACTTTGATAATGAGCCACTAGTAACCACTCCTTTAACACTGTTTTCTGCCTGCCAGCATTTTTTCCTTCCAACTTTTCCTTCCAAGAAAGGACTGTAGATATGTGACCTAAGAGAGGATGTTTAGAGCTGGGTGGGAAAGACAGTTTCAAGAAAATCTGTGCTAAGAAATGCATAGAGTATAGCATAATTTCTTAATGATTTGAAGGTTTTTTAAGCCTGTGTCTGAGAATGGGCTTGGATGTATGTGATGCAGTTGTAATATGAAAATTGGGCTGGTCGTTATATAGATAAATGTATGTAAAACTAAAATCTTGTTTAAAAGATCTGTGTCGACTTCTGATTTCATCAAAAGTGACATAGCATTGGTGTTTGGCTTTAAGAAAAAAAAGAAAATTATGTAGTTACAGTGCTTTGTATTGTTTTCTACAGGTTTCTGTATTTGATTTAAGATTAGCTTAAGCCTCTTTCCAGAGTCCTCCTGCACAGAAGCCTTTAGAAATACATGCAAGTATTAAATCAAGATTCTCACATAGTTGTAAGGGCTTGTCAGAGTGTCATGAATGGGGAACAGGACTTGGAGTCTGATTGCATGAATCAAGAAACTTTAAAATAAAAGGTTATCCTGAAATGTAAGACTTTTTACACTTACACCTAGTAGTGCTTTGTAGAGCGTATACAGCACACCAGAAATATTCAGACCAAATGACACAACATTCTTAATTCATTATGACAAGCTACCTTTCTTTCTTTTTTTTTTTTTTTGAAAAGCATCAATAATATTAAATATTATAAGTAGCATAAATATTAAGATAGCATAAAATTGTTCATTGGACAGGGAGAAAATAAGGGTGCATTTTTAGAACAGCTATCATTTGTCTTCTGTATATACATTCCACAGAATTCATTATAAAACTATGCAACAAAAGTTCTCATTTAAAAATGAGCAGTGGCTGACAATTCTGGGGAAAATTTGACTCAAAAATCACAGTAAGAGCTGGTCCTTCAAATGCTTTTAGTGGCATGACACTAAATGCTTCTACATAACATAACTTATCACACACAGCATTTAAGAGGAAAGAACTATTTTTTTTTGCACAAGGGATATTTCTGCAAGATTTCTTTTTTCTTTTTCTTTTTTTTTTTTTTTTACTGCTTGTTTAAAAATTAATACTGAAATAATAATTGGCTGAAAGTTTATACACTGAAATAAAATTTTACCTCTGTCCCTAATATAAGGTCTATAAATTCATTCTGGGCGGAGTAGTCTCTTCACCATTTCACTTGCAAAGTGAGGCCTTCTGCCATGGTAGATGCTTTTTGTTGCATCTCAGCCAGGACACTAGGGTAAAATGGAATAGAGACAAGTAAATTCAAGTTGGCTATAAATTCTGACTTGCAGAAGTTTGCTGAAAAAAGTGTTTCCTTGAATACTCTGTCTCTCTATAAAGCCTATATTTGGTTAAAAAAAAAACCCAGCAAACCCAGCTGCCTTTTGTTTTGGCTTAGTTAGTATCCTTGTGAAAACACTGACATGAAGTTTTTGACTTGAGTTTCCAGGTCACTAGTCTGCTTCCGTGGAAATACTATGCAGCTACTTAAAGGTTGCCTGCCAGTGTCAAACAGACTCATAAAGGGGCTTTGGTGTTCAGTTTTATCGTGAGCTAAATAGTAATTTATTATAGAACAAGCAAACAGAAATATGGCAACTACTGGTAAAGCTGTATCTTGCCTATTAGATTAATGAAAGCATGGTTCCTGCCTACAGTAACGTATTAGCTGCTTGCTAGCAAAGGCAACACAGAGACCTTTTTCAAAGCAGCCATTTAAGACCAGCTGCCACTTCCTATAAAACGGTGTCGAGTTCATTAAATGAGTCCAGACACCCATCTATCAACTTGTCTTTATGTAAGTCACAAATTGCTATATCTAGAAGCAAGTGCTTTTTTGTTGTTCTTTGTGAGTGCTGCATGATGAGCTTGGAGACAGAAAGTCCAAAAGAGGAATATCTGAGCATTGAAAGTGGAATATATGTGGGTTGTTCATAACACAGTCTTGATTTATTGTTTAATTCTTCCAGAAGACTTTTCTTTGGCAACACTCTGTAAGCATTATCTAGGATTTTAATCATTCTTGTGTTCATGCAATCATCTACTTGTGTTGTTATATGGCCTTCCTCTGTGCTAGCATATACAGGAATCCATTAACACTAGCAAAGACCTAAGTCTGCCAAAGTATGTAGGTATTTAACTCAGTCCACTTCTGGTAAGCAAATTGCATGCATGCACACATAATACTAGGCTCATTTCAAATGATACAATAAGTAGAAGGCCTGTAGGTTTCAAGGCTCGAGACATGTATGTAAACCACTTTCACAGCTTACGGGTCCGTTAATGAACAGTTGAAACACACTGGTGAAGTGAAGAATACAAAACCTGTGAGGTGCAGAGTATGAAAGCTTTCACTGGCACAGGGACCTGTTTATATGTCCTGACTGGATGTCACAAGCTTTTGAAATATGAAAACAAAGAGCATCAACAAGACATTTATGACATTTACTGAATTTATTTACCTTTTTTAGAAGTGGTTTTGAACAGGAAACCGCCTAACCCCATGAGAAATGGGTATTATCTCAATATTTAGATACAAAAATATTTAAAAACAAATTTTTGTATCCTCTCACTCGGGGGAATTTTGTTCAGAGGAACAACAGTCAGTCTGCTACAAGCAGATGTTCATAAGAGCAGTTATAGAGTTGCAATGTAAGAGTACAACATCTCAAAATTTAGGTTGGAGGGGTGGAGTGGTTTTTGAGCATTATTTTTTGCAACTAATTTGTTTATGTTTCATTTGAAGTGTAAATACTTTCCTTTACATTTAGCACCACAGATTTGGATGCTTACAGGTTTCTCAGGCTTTTTATATATTGTGTGTTTCCATGTCTGTTTTTCAAAGACTATCAGTGCAGTTACGAATGCACATGTAGAGTCTAGCTTGTTTTTTTCTTCATCATGGCATGAAATTTTGATATCAAATATAATTGATGGGTTAAGCTATTAAACCTCTTAGAGAATTCATTCTGTCATCTTCTTTGATTTTTAAATTATTTTTCCACACTAACATTAAATATGATTTTAATCATCATAATTGTTAAAAAAAATATGATGTTCTAAAGTAAGGTAAAGATATATCTTGAAAAATATTTTTCAACTTGATATGTAAAAGACAGTAAGTGCAAAATAAGCTGGAGAGTATTGAAAGGCTTATTTTCATACATTATACAGGTATGGAAGAAAGCAGAAGTATAAAAAATTGACAAAGGTATGAAAAATTAAAGGTAATAGTTCTCTATTTTGACTGACGTGCCATTTTCAATGTAGATGTTATAATACACAAGATTTAATAAGTAAAGGTCTGTGGGGAAAGAGTAACTTTTCCCTTATTCAGTTTTAAGTATATGAGTCAGAAAGGCTTTCCTGTTATGAAGTCTACAGCCTTTGAGGAGCATGCATACTTATTTCTTTTTTCAAGCAGAAAGTTTCTGGGTAATAAAAATGTTAAAATTAGTACACACTATCCATATTGAAGGAAATCAGGAGTTCATAAGACAGATAACATTAGCATATTCTCACTGTCATGGGCAAGCTTATGTGATTCTTTACAGTTAAAAAAACCCCTTTATCTATGTCTTTTGAAACGCCTGTTTTCCAGAACCCTGAACATATTTTTGGAAGTTATCCTGCTATTTATGGGGTGAAGAATGCAGAATGACTCTTAAATAAATGGAAGGTGCTTTGAATCTACCTGTATATATCTCCAGTCCTAATGTTAAACTATGTTTGCATGTCTTGTTTGCAATGCTGTATCCTCTGGTGTACCTTTGTGATCAGCTTTTCTCTTTCAAGTGACTGCCCAGCACGACAGAGTGTGTCTATCCTGCATATCAAGTTGGAGCCTTTACATTACTCACATCCAATAAATTTCCTTTCTCATTTCCTTTCAGTTGTTGGGTTGGTGTTTCTCTATGTTATTTAAATTCTTCTCCAGTACAGGTTTCCTAGGGACTGGACCTCCCTTTCAGACTCCCCAGAACTAGAGCAGGCCATACTACCGATTTTCATTTGCCCTTGATAACTCTGATTTATCCATGTCCCCAGCTTTCTCCCATCCTAGGCTCTGAAGCAGCATGGCTGAAGCTTGCTCCACAGAAGCTTTCTCTGGAGCATCCTACGCCAGCTCTAGACACCCTCCTCTTGGAGCTGACCAACAAACGAAGGTACTGCTTAACACAGAGAATGGGGGTAACAAAGATCCATCATTAAGGCTGACTAGGTGGGATGCATCTTGCCTCAAGTGGCGTGTTCTGTGTGGCCAAGATATTGAATTCAGATTATATTTATTAACAGTGAAAGGAATTCACTGTCTTTCCAAGCAGAGCTAACATCTAATAGAGTTCTGATAAACTTGGTAAGCTAAAAGCTTTTGCACAAGGTGCTGCAGAAAGTTTTTTCTTGCATATGCCAAACAAGAGAATGCAAGGATGGGCTAACATTGTGTGATTGTCTTTGCAAACTGACTTTTGCAGATTACAGATGTCTTCAAATATTTTCATGGCAGTAGCTGCTGCTCTTCATTACTTTGTACCATCGTGCTCCATGCTCGATGACTTTATCTTTCCTATCTTTATCTTTTTTTCAGTCTTAGTTCATGTTCACAGCTTTCTGTGCCTGCAAACACACAATTTAGTCATCTGCTTCCACAGTCTCTCCTCTTTGCCAAAACCTCCAGCACATCTTTCTCTTTTGCTCTTCTAGAAGTTCCCATATTTTACAATCTCAATAAGAAGTACTTAAGTACCCTTATAAGACAACCAAAACTGAAATGAATGCTCTAAAGCATAAATCTTCATCTAAATTACTTGCTTACATTTTAATTTTCCTATTAAAACATTCATTTTTTAAAATTAAGATGGCAAGAAATATTAGTTCACTTTTTCTTCAATTCATAAGGTGCTATCATTACTCACAGAACTTTGATTATGTCAGAAAAGTCCACCCACAGTAAAAAGTCCATTTTTTTGATTCCTTTAACACACACTACACACTCAAGTTTGGCATGGTTTGCAGGTTTATTGGGTCAGGCGTATCTAACTCCAAAACATACTTAAACTGGAGGTCCAGTGGCCTACAACTGCAGATAGATGGAAAGAATTATAAAAAAGATAAGCACACCCCAGCAAATTGAGTTTAGCTTCGTTGGTGGGGGAGAGACATCCAGCTAAGGGCATGGGGAAATACAAAAGAAAAGCAAAAGCTTTACACTGTTCTACGGGGATTCATATTTCATCTGCTTGCAAAGGTTTTTTTGCAGAGGTTTTGTGTGGTGTGCCTAGCAACCTCTGCTACTTCACAGCTTTATCACATGTATCTGTGTGAAAAAAGTCTTAAACTGTGATGAAATGGATGCATAAATCCAAAATGTTATGTGTAAGTCAGAAGTGGATTGTCATGTCTCCTTTCGTGAAGTTAGTGAATGACCAGTTTGTTTGTTTGTATCATATTATGTTGTTTTCTTAACTTAAGATTGATCCTATCTTAGACGCAGATGTGGGCGGCTGCCCCTTTCTGACTCAGTCTCTTCGTCTCCCATCACTAGGCAGGAATAACTCAGCGCAAGCTGCACTTTCCTGAAGCAGATGACAAGCACCTGGTTACGTATCAGGATAAACAGAAGCCTTTTCTGGAACATGTTTTTGAAAAAAGGTTAAGGTAACCCAGAAATCCTTAAAATAGGCATTTCCTCCAGCTGTTTTCTTTGTGCAGGTGAAGGAGGACCTGCAGCTCTTCTTGGCAACATGACTACTGTGCTAATATTCTGACTCTGAACTGATTCACCATTATGGTTTATATGGCAAGGAAAATAATAGATAATAGGGCTCCTGTGTTACTGTACCAGCAGGATACCAGAGGCTTAGGGTAGCAAGTACTTAGCATTTAGCATTTTCATGTTTTACAAAGGAGAACATATCACTATGTACCAGTGCTTTCGAAATGCTGTCATGAAAACCTTGCTTTTGACCTAACTTTACAAATCTGTGATTCAGCATCACAGGAACAGAAAAAAGTCAATTTGATGACTGTGTGAAGCCTTACAGCCTTCATCAACTCTACTCTGCTCTCAACTATATGCTCTAAAACCTGGTCCTTGAGAGACAATAAGGTAAATTTAATGTCTTACTCTGGGAGTGGTTGCTCTAAATTATAGTGATGACAGGATAATGCAAACAAGCCATCTGCTGGCACTGCCTGGGCTATATATAAGGCCTGTCTGCACTCGGATCCTGCACTAATGGAAGAGTAGAATAAGAAAATGGGATATGGTTGAAACATAAATTAACTGTTCCCATGGATAAGAAGCAGCAGTAAGAAAGTGCAAATACAAGCACACTGGCAAATGCAAAAGAGTTGCTTCCATTGGTAAGGCCTGTTGCATTTTGGTTTTGCTCCATTCAGCAACAGCTTTTTTGTATTGGCTAAACTTTGTAATGAATGGACAATGAGGAAGGAGCCCTGGATTTCAGTGATTATACAAATTTCTGTAAACAAAGCCTTTTTTGTTGCTACCAAAAATGGGTATAAATTCTGAAAAAAATACTTATTCCCTTTGACTTTGATTTAAATAGGCACTTACGATTGTTTCTGTTTTCTTCTTTTTAATTTGTATGAGAAGGTAACTTGCATTTAAATTTCAGTTCAAGATTATTTGAGAAGCAGGTTTCCCTCCGATACAGGATTAAATACACAATGTACCTTTTCTTACTGAACAACTTGAGAGGTTATAATAAGTAGATCTCCAGATTTCATTTAGAACACAGCTACATATACAAGGAAAAAAAAAAAAAAAGGAAAAATTTAATTATTCTTTCTACATATTTTTTTTTTTAATCCCGCAGTTAGAATTCTTACATAAGAAAGACATGTTCACCATTGGAGTTATATAACTTTCCCCCTATTTATTGTGGAGTAGTGAAACCTAATCATAGAATTATAGAATGGTTAGAGTAGTACAGGACCTTAAGATCATCTAGTTTCTACACCTTTGCCATGGGCAGGGACACCTCACACTAAACCATGTCACCCAACACTCCATCCAACCTGACCTTGAACATTGCCAGGGATGGAGTATTTAACGCTTCCTTGGGCAGGCCATTCCAGTGCCTCACCACCCTCTCAGTAAAAACTTCTTCCTTATATCCAATCTAAACTTCCCCTGTTTAAGTTTGAACCTGTTACCCCTTGTCTTATCACTACAGTCCCTGATGAATAGTCCCTCCCCAGCATCCTTGTAGCCCCCCTTCAGATACTGGAAGGCTGCTATGAGGTCTCCACTCAGCCTTCTCTTCTCCAGGATGAACAGACCCAACTTTCTCAGCCTATCTTCATAGGGGAGGTGCTCCAGTCCCCTGATCATCCTCGTGACCCTCCTCTGGACTTGTTCCAACAGTTCCATGTCCTTTTTATGTTTAGGACACCAGAACCGCACACAATACTCCAAGTGAGGTCTCATGAGAATAGAGTAGAGGGGCAGGATCACTTCGACCTGCTGGTAACACTCCTTTTGATGCAGCCCAGGATACGGTTGGCTTTCTGTGCTGCGAGCACACACTGATGCTGGCTCATGTTAAGGTTCTCATTGACCAGCGCCCCCAAGTCTTTCTGTGCAGGGCTGCTCTGAATCTCTTCTCCTCCTGGCCTGGGATTGCCCTGACTCATGTGTAGGACCTTGCCCTTCACTTTGTTGAACCTCATATAGATGACGTCAACTGCTTTGCTCCTAAACATCAGTTCTCTAGCCCCATCATAGAAGGCTACCAAATTGGTCAGGCAGGATTTCCCCTTAGTGAGGCCATGTTGGCTGTTACTAGCCACCTCATTGTTTTTCATGTGCTTTAGCATGCCTTCCAGGAGAATCTGCTCCATCATCCTGGAGGCACAAATATGAGACTGACTGTAGTTTCCCAGGTTTTCCATTTTCTCCTTCTTGAATATAGGGGTTGTATTTCCCTGATGTTTAAGTTTTCTATTATATATCATTATCTTTTGGGTATTGAATATTTTCTGTAAAATATTATGTCAAGCCTTTGTTGAAGTGTTTTTCAGGAAAAAAAAAAAAGTGGAGGAACTGGAGTTAAATGGGAATTTTTTAACTCTGCTTTTATTCTGGTAAATTTAAGGCTTATTTTTGTTCTGAACATAACAATAACAACTGAAGTAAAAGGGATATGTACATTACCCCTTCTATCTGCAACACATGTCACTTAGAAATGTGTGTATACTACACTAAACCTGTATGGTTCAGTTCTTTAAAAGTAATTTTATTGACTTTTAGATGTTTTACTTTTATTAGACTTTTTGCCAGGACTTGTAATCTGTGTAATAGAAAATGAAATAATTGTGCCAGCTGATGACTAATTAAAACAATAAACAGCTTTTTTTTTTTCTTCCAAGGTAATCAGGATTGAAAGTAAAAATATGATGTGTCATATAGAATAAAGTACTGAAATACCTGAAAGCTAAAATTGTAAAGACAAAATTTATGATTATAGTAGCAGAAGATGCTATATGTCTAATTTCTCAAGAAAAATTAAAGGGTCTGAAAGGAATTTAAGATTAAAAACATAATGAGGAATCAGAAAAAAGAGTCTGTAACACTGAAAAACGTAATGGTCGATTTGTTAGATCTATCAAAGTTCCTATCTTCCAGATATAAATAGCTAACAGTTGCCAAAGAGAAAATTCAGAATAAGCAGTTCAGGTGTGGCAATTACACTACAGAAAACCAGGACCTCAGGCTTTCCGAAAAAATTACATACTGCTCCAAAAATATGTATAAACCCTGGTGGCATTCAGAAGCATCTTTTTGCTTTTGTTAGGAATACCTTAATATAACAGATATGCAGTTGTTTTTGTATGGTTCTTTCAACATGGGTTCTGAATTGCAAATGTTCTTCCCATTAATTCTGTGAGGGAAATATGTTACAATCTGAAATATCAAAATGTTAGAGTTGAAGAAACAACAGGCAGTTTATTACAAGTTGCAGTCCTTACAATATTTGCTCCATAGAAATGAAGAAATATATGCTGGGTTTTTTTTCCCCATAGTGTTGCTTTGCCCACTCCACATAAATGACCTAAATTAATGAGTATTAACAGAGCATTTTTCTGCAAAAGCTCCTCTGTTCCCCAGGTATGTTTGCTTGTATCCTGCCCCTTACAATGTTAAGTGTTTAAAGTGAAAACTACATGTGGAATCCTGCAGTTTCTGCTGACTCCGAAGTATTTAAGCAAATGCTCTTTTCCCCTTTTTTTATTCCCTGCTATTTGGGGCTTGCCCATACGCCACTCAAATTGGAGTGCTGAGCAGTCAAAGTACTGCTAGGGAAAAAAGGCTGTCCGGCTTATGGAGGTACCTTAGGTGGTTTATTTCTTGACCAATATAGATTATTGCTTTCCGAGGCAGGAAACGTTCTTGACATACAATTAGGAATAGCACTGCCAAGACAGAAAACAGTGATAGTAAAACCTGATAGCTGGCACACACAAGCCAATAGTCAGCTCTTTGTCAGGGTCACCCTGTTTGTCTTGACTTTGGGGATTTGCTGGTGGTAGGAGAAAGAAAGACTGACTCTAAGGAACATTTTAATGATGAATTTTCAGCTGTCAGCAGTTTGTGGCTTCCCAGATAGGTGTTAGGGCAAGCCAAGGCATGGCAGGGTGCTTAACTCCTGCCTCTGGCTTTGGCAGTCACATATCATTTTTAGAAGTGTACTTGGTACATATTTGTGCAAGACAGAAAAGGATGGAGAAGGCCTCAGAGGTCATGCCAGCATTGTGCAAGGTGACAGGGAGTCTCTGGCCCTGCTTCTTCACAGGGACCACAGCAAGGAATCTCCAAGGTCCCCAACCATCCTCCCTCTGATCTTGCCATACAGGTAGTGGCTGCACCTTTATCCATGACTGAGGGACAGGAGAACTCTCCCTGCCACCCCCTGACACCATCCCTACTTGCTGCCCCCTCCTGGGTGTCTCTCCTGCTCTGCTTGACCAGGTGTCCCCAAGTGGAAGGGACCCTCACATCTGCCACTGCCCTGGTGGTGGCAGAGCTAACTGCAGCCTGGTGAGGTATTTGCATGAGAACTTGAGGAGCAAGGAGAAACAGGGTAGCCTGCTAATTTTTTAAAAAACAAACAAACAAAAAAACCCAACAAAAAACCCCCAATAAACCTATAATTTCTAATATCTTCACATATATATATATTTTATATATATATATATATAAATTGAGCATTTCTTCCCCAATTAAGAAAGAAAGGTTATCAATATATACTGATAAAAATTATATATGATATTATGGACTAACATGTATTATGCTTATGTTTACTTTTATTCTCGCATAAGCTGGAAACCACATTATAAAGTGAAGTTACATCTCTGATATCTTACTCACTTTTCTTTTATGTCGACACCTTTATGACAGTTTATTACAAATTATGCAGTAATCATTGCTTAGGAGTCCTCCCACTGGATATAGAAAAATACTTAATTTGGCTTTTCAGTAGAAAAAAAAAAGGGTGATTATTTCCCACTGCAGGCAGATAACATATTAATGTTGAATTAAGCATCTTGTCAGAGGAAGAAAATATGAATTTTATAGGATTTACTGCTGAATTTACATGTAGCTAATAGTGTTACCCTGTAGCTCTATAATATGGAATTGCCATTGCTAGCAAACTGCTGTAAGTGTTGTACCGCACTTTCAAAGCCTCAGATCTGCTCATTCCTGCTCTGCCTGAACTTTTACTGACCCGCCAGCAGCTTTACTTTAATGTGGTTTAGCTGTAACATTTTTCCTAATTGTCAGTTGTCTACAGCTAATTTGTTTTCCTTTGTTCTTTCTTTCTATGGTACCACCATGATTTAATGACTGTGTTGTAATGATGTCACACGGAAATACAGGTTGGTAAGATAGCAGCCTTGGGAAATGGAGGCACCAAATGTAGCTAAACGGTGAGACGTGGCAGAGGCTGACACTGGAGGCCCCAAGGCTATAAACTGCTCAGCCATGGTTGGCCAAAGAAATGCAGACCTGGGACTGGAAAAGAAAGATAACAGAGAAATAGTATTCTGCATAGCGAAAAAATACCACATGTTGCAGGTTTGTATGTAACATGGAGCTACAGACGAAGAGTGAAGTATGAAAAGCATGTTAGCAAACATGTAAGAAGAATGCCATGAAACCATCAACACTAAGATGGTGTTCCTCCTGCTGAAGGACTCCAGAGAGCTTGTCATAAAAGCCCCCATTTCTGGAGCAGAAAAAGGGAAAACATAACCCCAGGAAAAGTGGTAGAAACTAAGATATGTGTGTGTATACCATTGCTACTTCTATTTTTCTTCTTTTTTTTTTTTTTTCCTGTAACATTTAGATGTGGACTAAAAACAATTAGACTTCTCAATTTTGATTATACAAGCAAAAAACTCTTGGCTTTATGTAAGGTGTGCTCCTCAGTGCCCATAAATAAGATTCCAATATAACTGTAGGCATTGACTTTAGGGAATTTCCTCTCCTTGTTTATTTCTCCTTCATATGTATTAAACTCAGTCATAAATAAAGCGTGTGGTATAATTCTCTATTCATCCTTAGTTTCCAGCATGGTTATCTGGTCTGTAATATTTCACTATGATTGAAACTGATTATACTTAGCACCAGCTCCTCCATAACCCAGAGATAGCTGCTTAATAATAAAAAGCATAAGAATCATTTAACATTTACCCAGCATTAGCACTGACACCTCTAGGCACTAGCAGTCCCATTTGTGAGATGCTACACAAATATGAATGAACACTGCCCCAGCTCTGAGTTTATAGTTTCTAAATGGAGCCATGTTTCATATGAAATAATCCTATTTCATGAAACAAGTCAAGCTTATTTCTGACTCCAAGTTATTATAGCAGTAGCACAGCTTCTGGGCCTAAAGGATGGTGTTAGTCTGTCCTTCCCCACATTTTTTATTTCAGTTGCTGCAATGACTGCCATCGGCAGATCCAGCCATGTAGCTGTGACGTGGGACACATCTTTGTTACTTGGATACAAATATCCTCTTTTTCCTTTTCCTAAATATAGCTGCAGCTACAAATGACCAACCATTAGCAGACTGAATATTTAGCAATTTCAATGAAATTGATCAGAGCAAAGAAATAAGCTATACTTTAGTTTTCATGCAGCGTGTCCATAGCATCAGAGATGGACAATGGATTGAATGCCTCTCTTAAAGATCATGATATATATTCCAATCCCCTGTGGGATTGTATGTATTTGCCTTTAAAGAGGCAAATAAATCTAACAAAGTAATTGTATGGAAGATTAGAACCTATGACTCCACTAAAGAGTAATTCTTGAAACTGTCTGCTGTGATCCCTAAAATTACAGGAGATTTGAAAGGGTCTGTTGATTCTATGGCAGAACAATAGATGTCCTGTACTTAACTCCTTAATTGATTTTAATGATCCTGATGGACACCAGCCAAACAGTTGGAACAAGCTGTAAGGTCAAACCAAAGTATTCCTTTTGTACATTTCCTCAATCACATCTTCTTATGTCATAAATTAATTTGAAAATGAAAATGATCAATTATAGCACTTCATAATTAGAGACACACATTCAGAAAAGCTAATGAGATGTATCTGAGATTTTCCATGCTCTTGTAGTAGAAGAAACTGAATTATCTATTCTGTGCCATGTAGCACACAGAATTTCCCTCAGCAGTAAAAGAAAACATACTTAAATCCATTACATATGGATTGGTTTTGGTCAGTATATAATAAATATTTCATCAATGATACATTTTCAGGAAAAAGAAAGAAAAGAAATTTATACTTCAAGCAAACTTTAACAGTTAAGATTCAGAATACTAAAGGTTAACATTTTAACTGATAATCAGCTCAATGCAAACTCTCTCTATTGCTAGGTACACTTAGACCAAGAAAAATGTGACAAAATCCAAATTGTCATGCCTCTGTTCTACTGTGGGATAGCTAATTCACTTTTTCAGGCAGGTTGCTTTTCTTTTCTCTGCCCTTTTCCTTCTCTGTCCCACACCCTGCTCTTTTCCTGTTTTCCCTCCTTGGTTCTCAACCCTGGTGTGAACCTCAGGGAGAACAGATTTGAAGGAGTCAGTGCGCCTCCCACATCCTTGGGGACAAATTGCCACCCTGAATTGGTAGGGGTGCAGGGCAGTCTGTGGAACACCACAGAGGCCTCAGAAACCTTCTCCTGCTCGTGATGGTGATTTCTGCTATTGCATAGACTTTCTTGACTTTCAGTACAGTATCTTATTAATGACGTGCTTCAGATAATATTTTTACTTTGGTTTTCTCCCTTCCTCCCCATTCCTCTGTCCCTTCCCATTAATTGTCCCTTTCCATTCCCTCCTTATCATGCTTTTATCAATAATTAAAATACTTATAGTGAAGTGCAAATACTGAAGTTAAGTCAACAGGAATCTTTATGCCAACAGCACACAGTACTCTCCCTCATGAGTCACCTTCGTTCAGGCACCTTTGCACCACATAGTAAAGAGACTTTGCAAGCAGGCTGTACACAGCACAAAGTGAGCACAACGGTTATTTATCGGGTAGCACACGCAATAGACAGCCAAGACCAACACAGTGCCAGGCAAAGCACTAATATGCTTCTCAGGCCAGATGAAACACTTCCACAGGTAGCTCTCACTCAAGGATGGATGGGTGAGCCTTTGCTGCAGCCTGGAGCATGCTGAGCCTTGGTCTTGCTGAGTTACCCTCTACAGGTTCCCTTTAACCCCATTTTCCCTTTGTTTTAATTTTGTAATTCACGTTTCTAGTTCATTAATTCATCATTCCTTGAGTTACTAGCTGTTACAGTCCCAGCAGCTGCAGCCACGGAACTTCGTATTTGCAGTGAGGCAGCTTTAGCTCCAGCACCTTCTCTCACCATGCCTGCTTTCATAGTCAGACTGAGCACAAGTCCCACAATGGTGCTGCACTGACACCAGACTTTGAGTCAGAATGGCTGCACCCTTGGACCAATACACACATATCATAATTTGGCATTTTTCTTATCCAATTTGGCCTGCTTCCAAAAATTTGGAAGCCAAACTAAATTTTAGGATTGATTCTTTTCTACAGGGCATTCAGATTGGTTTTGCACCTTCTGGAGGGAGGAGGCATCCCTGGGAGCAGGCATAGGTAGTCATTGGTATCCTTATCAATCCATACTGGACCTTTGTGGCAGGCAGGATCCTTTCAAGAGCGGTGCATAGCACATCTTCTGTGGTCTTTGGGGCTGTACTGTCCTCTGGGTAAGGGGAGGAGGGGGCACGGGGAGAACATAGCGGCATATCCTGTTACACATGAACCTGAAAACTATTTCAGTGAGTTCCTGATGCTGGTAGCCCCATCCATGACCTGTAAAATCCTGTGAGGAGAAATCTTGTTATAACCACTTTTATTTATGTGGAAGACACAGGAAAAATAATCAAGCACCAGATCCTGAGCTGACGTAACTCCAAAGGTTTGCTGGTGCCACAACAATCTATATCAGCTCAAAGCCCTAAATCTAATAAACCAAGTGTTTTAAAAATGGTTGCTTAAAGTTAGATGAAATGAATTGGCTGCATGACCTTGCTAACGAAAACAAAACTGCCTTGTTTTCTAGAAGGAAGCGCTTGTATTTCAGCAACAAATCTTGACCTTTTTCTGCAGTTCATTTTCTGGTTTAACAATTTCAGAACTATTCTTATTTTCACTTCCAACTGCTTATAGAAAGCTTTGAGACTGTAAAAAAGTTACAAGTTTTCATGTTCTTATACTCCTCCAGTCTACTGCTTGAAACAAATCACTGTATTCCTGTGAGTTGACAGCCACTTGCAAATGAGATACGGGAGTTCAACAGGTTAGAAAACCCATTTGTAGCAAACAAACATGGACCAGAATGTACACAACAGAAATTTTTGTGAACTGGGTAAAACGTGTAATAGTTACAGAAAAGTGCTTGCAGTAAAAACAAAACCATGAGACTTCGACATTTCTTTTATATTAGATGTGAGAGATATAGGAATATTTTAGGTTAGATAAATATTTTTAGATCCTAAAATGCATGTAAGTAAAGGCCAAGTGAAAATTCTGGGTGACCAAGCTATGGCAAATAGCTAAAATAAAGATGCATAGTTCCAATTAAACAAATAAATTCAGGACTCTGTATATCAAAATAGTTTTTAGGAGTCCAAATTAATTTCATGATGAAAATGCTATAAGTCTCACAGATAGGATATAGAGACAATTTATCTAGGCACATAAAATTCAGATTTTATGTCATAGGAAAATTGATGAGCACTATTAAGGGAGGCCACCTTGGTGGTCAGTGAGGGCCTTTTAGTCAGAGGCATTTGTTTCTTGAATTATTTTTAATGCGAAAGTTATACTTTAACATCTGCTTTTTCTCTAAGAAGACACATTTATGTCTTCCTCTTCAGTCAGATGTGGGGTTTCCTTTGTACTGCCTGGCGTAGGCAAAAAGCCAGGCTGCTGGCAGGGACCCTGACCACCCAGCCTGACCTCTACTCCAAATTGCTGTGCCAAGGTCTCAAGGAAGATAACAACCTGCTCTGCCCCAAGCTGATGGGGGTTTTGGGCAATTTTACTTTCTCTAAGCATGTGAAAACAAAGCCTCTGTTTTAAGTTATGAAATTACTACAGATTTATGAATATTCTGGCACAAGATGCAAGTATCTTTTCCGGAGTGCAGTGTTTGTACAATTTATGAACAGCAAAAAGTTAACCAGAAGTTTTCATTGCACGGCAAAGAACAACAATTTTTGGCCTACTTCCATTCTGAAAAATTTTTCAGACAAAGAATTTTATCAAAAAATTGTCCAAAAATTGCAACGCTTGAGACAGTGCTAAAATATGAAAAATTCAGGACAAATACTTAAAGTACTGGTGACACTAAGATGCTCTTGAGAGCTGAGTGTCATAGTGGGAAATCCCTGTGAACCACAACAAATGCCACATGTCCTACATGATTAGGTACTACCTACTGTTCTTTGGAAGTCACCATGTAACCGTGGCTGGGTATGATAATGAGCATTAGCTCTTTGATCTTCATACTGCTGGAGTCTTGAGGTAAGATAAGGGACTTTCTTAGCAGCATGGAAAACACACACAGGTTGATCTAAAAATGATAAAAAAATTATATTGAGGCAAACAATTCAGGTGAGCTTTCAAAAGTTTTGGAGTTGTGGGAAAGTTTTTCCTGATTATTTCTCCCAATTCTTGTAAACATTTTATTTATTTATTTAATTTTATTTTATTTATTTTATTATATAACTGGCAGTTTCATAAGGAATGCCATAACTGTAAAGAACTTCATGATTCTTACGTAGATAACAGTTTTAAGTTATGCAAATTGTTTTGATAGGTCAAGAAAGGTGTTGCTTCCAACAGTGCTGTACCAGAAATATCAGAGCTGAAGAATAAAAAGGAAGGAAAAAAAAAAAGATAGAAAATATGAAATGGGAACATGAAGATGATAGATATATTACTTGTTTCTAATCATATCTCTGACACAGGTTCTACTGCTAAATTATTGAAAAAAAAAAGAGTAATTGAGGTTAGAAGGGGCCTATGGAGGCCATCTGATCCAACGTCCTGCCCAAAGCAGGATCAAACTAAAAGTTAGTTGGGGTTAGTCATGTCCTTGCCAAGTTGAGTTGACAATCTCTGCAAAATGAGAGATTCCAGAAAAATCTCTGGGCAAATGGTTTGACCCACATTGAGATTCATTTATTTCTTACATCTGATTGAAATGTTCTTTGCAGAACTAAGTGTCTGCTGCCTCTCAGACTGTCAGGGTGCACCACCAATAAATATTTTTTTTCACTTTCTCTATAGCTACTCATTAAGTAGCAAAAGAAAGCAAAAAGTCTCTCCCCTCTGTCATCCCTTTTCCACATTTATCAAACCACACTCTCCCAGCCTCCTCTCAAAAGTCTTTTGCTTCAAAATCTTTTAAGAGAGGATTTGAAAATGCCACAGGCAGTGCACACAGATTGCATATCAGACTTTAAACTGGGAGAGGTAAACCAGACAGTTTTCTTCTATTTTTTCCCCACCTTCCAGAATTTTTTTTTTTACTTCTTCACTTCCCACATTACTTATGCAGCATACTTTCAAAAAAATATTATTTCAGGAAAAAGCATGAGTGAAGAAAGCACATTTTAACAAAGAAAAAGGGAAGGCAAGAGACCACAGTAGAGCTTCTGTAGAGATTTGCTGGAGGTTAACATCAATTCCAATCCAAAAAATCTAGCTGCCCTGGAGTCAAGTTCACATATCATTAGTTTCTGAATCATTACTTAACAAATACCTTATCTTTAACCAAGTCTCCCCAAGCAGAATGAAGCAAAGAATATTTTCAGGGAAAGTTTTCCAAACAGTAATTTATTTCTTACTAGCCTGTTGCTGAAAACTGCGTCTCCAAAGGGCCAGAAGCAAAGCGAGGGGACAAAAAGACAGCCTAATTAGCAAGCTGAATGCAGCTTTTATCTGGCACTGTACTCCATTTGAAATGAGTGTGCACTACCTGCTGGATGAGATCATTTCAAGTACTCTTATGTTTAATGTGAAACACATGAACTGTCCTGGGAAGTGGGGATGGATCCAGACACCTCTCCCAGACAGAAATCTCATTGCCACATACCAGTATTTTTCACCATTTGGAGTAAACAGCCTTCAAAAAATGCTGTTTAAGGGGTAGCTGCCTAGGACTACAGAAGGAACAGGGAAAACCATGAAATGATTTTCATGGAAATGTGGAAGCTCATAATGTGAAGTCTGGCCCAAGATAACACTATTATACAAACTCCTTGGGAGTGTGGGTAAGAACACATAGGAGTGTGATCAGGTATCAATTTATGGAGTGGGTACTAAGTTACAGGATGGAGGTTGCAGGGTTGTACAGAGATTCACTGCTCTGCTGCTTAATAAGTGAGTTTGACTAATTTTTGTCAGGCATGTAAATACGTCCTTTAGTAATTTACAGTAAAAATAACCTCAGAACAAATATAGATGTTTCCAAAGAGAGTTTTGAAGCCTGCAAAGTACACACTGCTTTATTTCAATAAAATAACAAGACAGCGGTATGGCTAAGATTTCATCCACTTGCCCCAAGTTCACAGAGTGAAGGGTTGGGTATCCCCTCACATGGGGATTACATACGGGTACATCCTTCAGTCCAGTTTTGAAATTCACTCCCTACCAGTTCATTTGAAATTCACTTCCTGACCAGCACTGCAACGTCTTTGTTCTTCTGCCACTATACTCACTGCTTAATACTAGAACAGACTGAAAAATTAATCTTATAGGGTCTAAATAATACCTTAGTCTTTAGTCTTGAGCTTTGGGGACATATTATCACCTTGATCTTTAAGGGGTATTTACGTTGAAGCTTAGTAATTATGTAAATGCATGCACACGTATGTCCAGTGAAATCCAAAGGCATCAGTCAGTGTCATCTGAAACACAAGACAGGGCATGAAATCTACCTATTATGAGCAACGGGGGATTTAGAATAGAAATGGCTACCTTTAAAGAAAGTGCATGGAACAGACTGTAATTACTCAGGCAAAGGAGGAGTACACAGAAATACTGGAGCTTGAAGTTGACTGAGAGCTGCATTTTATATAACTTGCCTGAGAATTAAATGTGTGACAATAATAGAAGAGATGTGCAAGCTAGAAGAATCAGTAGTGGACATCTTGATGAATTTAAGACAGCAAAGTGTAACTTTAACACTGAGGAAAATCTCCTGATAGTTACGCATTTTGTTGATATACAGCCTTCTTAAAAAAGCTTAGAAGGAGAACAGATTCTGATATTGAACATTTTACACCAAAACATATACTGTTGTGACAAATCTCAGTCAAATCTGGATGGGAACAGCGTGAATCAAAGTCAGTTTTTGTCTCCTCTTGTCTTTGAGAATGAAAGTTGGAGCACTGAACTGGAACTTCTATTTTGTCAGCTCAATTTTTACACAAGTATTTCCTAAGCAGTGTTTTGTTGTGTCTCCCGATAGCTCTTTAGCATCTGGTTGCATTCAAATTATGTTGCTCTTCTTTCACTGAATACTTAATTAAAAATCCTGTATTCTGTTTTCATGTTGGCCTTTTTGGATGAAACCTTGTACTGTACTTCTTAGGGCCGCTTCATAAAAGTAATTATCCAGACATTTTTCTCTCTTCCAGAAGAAACAGATTCAACATCCTCACTGATCGGGATCACTGATGTTTCTGTAATAGGCAATTGTTTGTATTTGTTAAATTAAATATAAAATTTATCAAACATAATTCAGAAAATAAATATGCTGTTGAATTGTCAATTTCTATGGACAATATGTCTGTAACAATGTCTTATCAACCTCTTAGAGCAACTTTTAAAAACAGTTTTGGTCTCTGGACCTAATTTGGATTTTGATCTGACATTATTATAATTCTTAGAATAACTTACCCTGGGGCTTACATAACAAATAGATGCAACCGAAGGCATACATCTCTGCAATAAGACACATTGTACAATCCAAGCCAAAAGCAAGGAACAATCAGTACACTTTCTGATGCCTTATTGTAAACTTAAAATGCGCTGCAAAACACCTGCAAGATAAAGCTCAGTATCTGCTGGATATCAGAATGATCATGCCCTAGACAATTGCATTTGAAGAAGTAGTTACCTATTTGTAACCAAGTGTGAAACAAGTGTTGACTTTCTTCAAACGTCAATAGCAAACTCTATCCAGTTTCAAGACAAAATTCTACCTCTAGCTTATTTTCAGTTCTGTCAAGAACTTCTTGTTTCAAACTTGAAGGAATTATATCTCAGAGTTCCTATTTCTAACCTGTCATGGTTTAAGCCCAGGCCATAAATTAGAACCACGCAGCCTACTTCCCCCCTCCACCCTTTCTTCCCCCTTCTGGAGGGACGGGGAGGAGAATCAAAAGAATGCAACTCCCACGGATTGAGATAAGAACAGTTTAATAACTAAGGTATAACACAAATCACTACTGCTACCACCAATAATAATGATAAAAGAAATAACAAGGAAGAGAATACAACAGCTCACCGACTGGTACCTCACCCCCCACCCAGCAGTGATCCAGCCCTTCCGGGAACCCTCTGTTCTACATCCTGGGCATGACATGCTGTGGTATGGAATACTCCTTTGGCTAGTTTGGGTCAGGTGTCCTGTCCCTGCTTCCTCCCGGCTTCTCCTCCTCCCTGGCAGAGCATGAGACTCACAAAGTCCTTGGTCAGAGTAAACATTCTGACCAGCAACTGAAAACATCGGCTTTATCAGTATTATTCCCAAACTGAAAGTCAAAACCACAGCGCTGCATCAGCTACTAAGAAGGAGAAAAATTGACTGCTGCTGCTGAACCCAGGACATAACCATAAACAAATACAATAACAATTGCAAACAACATATTGAACTCTGATATTTCTAGTACTGCTATCTTTATTAAAAAGAACCTAATACTACATGCATATTTTAAAAATATATACTTACATGTAAAATATAGAATTTAGAAAATACAAGTAAAATAGGATATATATATATTATCCTAAAAGTTCAATATTAATAGAATATATGTTGACACGCCATAATTTCGCTAAAAATACTTTTTATGTGTTGTGTCCAGAAACTTTATACAAATTTACTAGAAGGCTTCAAAGTGTGATTTCAACTATATTTCAGGTAGGTTTTTTTCATTTGAATGGTGACTGATAAAAATGCAACTCCTTGCATCTTTCTACAGAAAATAAACAATTTCATAACAGAAATCATGTGTGTAGCTTCCATTTGTCATAAATATTTTTGTCTCCTGATTAATTTTTTTTTTTTGCTTTGAAAATGGGAGTTTAAAAACTAATCTTCTCTGTGCATTGATTTCAAAATTATGAATGAGTTCCACTGTACTGAGAAGTTTGTTATAACATGTTTTGTGATCAAGATGGATTAAAATTATGGTATTTGTAACTGTGGTTTTATTTACTTCCAAAAGCAGGATTTGAGCTTTTGTCTGTTGTGTAACAGATAACAATCCTCACAGCTAATCAATTTACCCCTTTCATGTAGTTTGACAGAACTTCTGAAGAAGAAAATTGGTACAATATTTCACACTTTAGGTGGGAATTCAGTCATAATAAGGCATAACTTTTGTTATACCTCGTTAACAAAAGACTATGAAAAGTGACCTATAGCACTACCACTCAGCCTCAGTGTAAATAATAGTGCTTTCACACTTCCAGAGCGCTCTCTATTCTAAGAGAAACTAACTGTGAGAGTATTCTTGTAAAGGCAAAGAGCAACACTGCCAGTAGGGACAGCTATTATCCCTGTTACTGAGCTCTACGGCCAGTTAAACAAATGAATAATATTTTTATGGAATCACAGAACAGATCTTTTGTATGCATTTGATTTTACTCTGAGTACTGGCATTACTGCTACCATTGTCTTTCCAGGAAATCACTTCAGACATTCACAAACCGAAGATATTTTAATACAAAAGTAGAATGCTTCAGTAGGCAAAAAAAGGGGAAAAAATGTAACAAGGGGTTTTTTTTCAGGTATCTCAAGTGCAATTTTTGAACCTCAGAATCTGCTATTTCTATATTTTATGTGTTTTTGAAACTGCAAAGACTAAACAGAGTTCATATCGGAGTCATCTGTATAGTTAAGGTAACTATTAGGAAAACAGTAAACTATTTTCATAATTAAAACCCAAACTTTAATAAAGATATTTGCATTCATCTGCGATGCAATATTTCCTCAATACCACCACGCTTATCAATGCCACATACACTGTCAAAGAGTCTGATTCTCAAAGAAACTAAGAATTTTGGTACCTACCCATCCAAACATTACAGTTAACGCTTAATTTTAACCATGAATAGCTCTCTGTAAATCAATTGTGGATTCAGCACTTACAGGATTGCTCTTCAGACGACCCATGTTACTTAGGTTACTGAAAAGAAAGTTTCATATTTTGCCTACCCTGCTCAAGACTGTCATACAGTTACTGAAAAGAGCTAGAGTCACCTCTGATTGTTTGGGGAAGGTCAGTGACTTACATATTCCTGAGAAAAGACCATCCAGAGGAAGAGATTACATGGGAAAGAGCACCCCAATGTAAGTTTACACTTTGTACTTTCAGTTGTCCCTAAGACACAAGGATCCAGCACTCCCTCAAGTCTTTATAGCTGTGACTCTAGACACTGTAAGTGCTGGGGCTTGTTTCCGCACTGAAGCTGTTATGGAGCTTTGACCTGCACCTTTGAGAGTCAATGTACATAATTCACGCCCAAAGTGATGGTAGATAAGGAAAAGTCACTTCATGGGCAACTCCGTGGACCAGCAGGCTTATGGCTCAGATGGTCTTGACAGCTGCCTCTGTTATATCAGCTTGTCCCTATTTGCCCCGTGAGACTCTCTGTCAACCCTGGGACACAGTGCACTTCAGCTGACCTCTCTGAGAAACATCCCATGTCAAAGGTCCCCAGCGAGCCCTGCAAATAATCTCAGCATGCCATTTCTCACTGTTTTCCTCAGTAGTGGAATAGGAGCACTTCCCTTCAGTAAACATTGAGCCTTTAGGGCCCCTTATGTATTTTATTAGGGCCCTTACTGTTGCAATCCCTGGGCAATGAAGTTGGTTAACTGTGAAGGGTCGTTGACTGAGCAGAGCTTCACAAAGAGTATGGAGACCAGTGAGGCTATCTATCTCAGTAGTTAATCTCTCATAATTACCCTTAATTGTTCTGCATTGCTCATGTAGTAGCCACAGAGGGAGACAAGGTTGTGGTAGTTTTTGTGACTGCTGTGAGCTGTGCTGGGGGTAGGACAGGGAACCTCAGGGAAGACATAAGGGACACAGTGGGCAACAGAAAAACTACCCAGGCAATGAGAAACAGGGACAGGTTTCTTATTTCTTTTTTACATGCTTTTAGAGATATTTATTTGTTCTATAATGCCAGCCCTAAGAATGGTGATTTAGAGCAATAGGGTGTTGGCACTTTCTGAATATACCAGCTAGTAAAAGCGCCAGTTTACACAAATATGTATTTCTGAGATTTCAATGCAATAAACACTTATAACACAGACAGCCTTATGCGGTATGCAAAAGAGGCCTCTTTGCTCTGGGGAACAGTTGCCAAAAGATAAAGCAATAATGGCTATGTATTACTTCTGATCACTAGTGGTGGATTATACTGTCTCCTTTTATGTGTGTCATACAGTCATTGTTCTGGCAAAATTCCTGTTTGGAAACAATGAGTCTCTTACACAAAAAAGGGGAAAGTGCACTTCCTATAGAGGCACTTGCTTTCATAAGTTGTTACTAATTAAATATTTACTTTGTTCTCTAAAAGGCCACTTCAATGTAACTTTGAAAAACAAAAAGCCACAACCAGTTATTCTGGTTGAAGAACGTTGTTTCCTGGTAAACAAAATTAAATTGTGCCAATAAAGTTGACACTGCAATTTCCTAGTGAACAAGAACTATGTAGTCAACTATAACAGAACAGATTAATATCGCTTTTGTGCTCTGGAAAAGGATATTTTTTTATCCAGTGCTAATGGTGGAGGGAGCAACACTAAATTAGTTAATAAAATATGTGAATAATCATTAATATACAACCAGACATCTATACCAAGCTGATTCAGCCTGCTGAGATTTATTTATCTATCTCTTTACGTTTATTATGTAGAAGTTTGTGCTGCTACAGGGCTGAAGTGTCCCTAAAAATCTGCCAGAGTTATAAGTGAGAGAAATGAAACTCAAAGTGAAAGTGAGAAATCACTACTGCTTTCTTTTCAGGTTTTTAGGAGGGTTATACTACAACAGCACTAAAAATTCATGTGGCCAGGATGCACAAGCTGACACTGAGACCGATAGGTATAAGACAGAAGATTTCTCTCCTATAAAATGCCCTTTTCCTTAAGTAAAGGGCAGACACCTCCAGCCTCTGTCCTTGGCTCAGGAATCCCTTGGTTTGACAACAGATTATTGATTCTCACTACCCAAGTAATGTTCTCTGGCAGTGCTAGTGTAGGCATATCCAGACTTATTGGAGAAATTTCTCCCAAAAGACCCACTTTCAAAGCACCTAAAACTAAAAACTGGACACAGATCATAAAATGCTTCACCATTTTAGTGTATCTTAAACTTTTTAAACACTGAGATTTTTCAAAGTCACTTCTCCTTGTAGCTTCCTCACAAATTTGAGATTTTCTTTGCCCCTTGGTAATCAGAATGCCCTGCATCAACCACATTTACCAACAGAATACAGATGTTCTCCTTTTGTTTTTCTTTTCCCATTCTGATTGCCCCTCAAAAGTCTAAGAGAAGAGAATCAATGCAAGCAAAGGTATATAAAACATTTAAGGAGACAGCATTCATGAAAATGAAAGGCCATAACCTTCATATATCAGGTATCCACAAACTGGCCTAATGAAGTTTTGGTGGGGTAAACTTGTATGAAGACTACAAGAGCTACTGTTTTCGTGCAGTAGGAGCTTATATGCAAAGACAAAAGCTTTGTCTTGGTGAAGTGAAAAAGACCTTAAGTGAAGGTTGTGAGAAATTGGTCTGCTGCTGGTAATTTTAACCAGAAACATGCCAGCAGCCTCCATAGGGCTGCGAGGCCTTACTGATATTCCCATAATTTTTTTTTCTGGATATCTTTAGATATCTTCAGAACTTGAAATGAAGTTAAATGCTGTTCAAATGGATATTGTCCCAGTATATACCCTCCTTTCTTCCCGGCCCAGAATGCAGGAAGTAAATAACATGGTATTTATTCTTTTAGGCCTGAGACTGTTCTATTTATATCACTAAAATGTTTTTTCTTTTCTTGCATATTCTGTGACAAATGTACATCATTAATGGGATACGGGAATTCTGAACTGTACTGGGTCTCATTAAGAATCTGTGTCAGCCAAGTGGTAGCTATAACTATGGTTTACCTTACAAGCTATAAAACCCCACAAAATTCTTACTAAAATAAAACTGTAGTGTATTTGCCATTAGCAAGCTCCAGCTTATAAAGGAACAATAATGTCTGTAAAAGTAGAAACCTGTCTGACAACTTCAGCTTGCTTTACAGTACTTCATTGTTGCTCATATAAGACAAACAGAATTTTAGACAATCTTCTGTCTCAGCAGACAGGAACAAAGTGAGGCAGAGGTTTTTGCAATGGCTTAGAGAAAGTGTAAAGAAGACAAAAGAACAAGGGAAAACTTCAGCTAGCAATCTAAGTGAACTGAAAGATTAATTATATCCCCTTCACAGCTTCTTTTTAAGTATATCAGTTTCTGTTTAGTTCAGCTTGAAATACAACATTGCAAACACTTATGCTAATAGATTAATTTAGAACAAGATGACTTCTAACTTTCCCGCTGATTTGCAGGGCTGAGCACACTATGATCTAATTGAAAAGCAATACTTGATTTAGTATAAGAGTACAATCAACAGGTAGTTGTATTTTTTTTGCTTTTGTTTTAATCAGAAGGTTTTGTTTGAAGATTTACAATAGGGCAAACTACTGGAATTACCTGAAACTCATCTTTGCTGAGTTTCTGATGGCAAAGCTTCTCCTGAGGCTTAGGAAGCTGGTTTGATGGAGAGGGGATTTCAGCGTAAAATTAGCAGCATGTTCTTATAGGAGCAGATCCTAACTGCAAAAGTGAGTACAGTTTGTGCCATATTTCATTGGCCAAAGTTGATTCTTCATGTATTTTACATCAAGTCCGATGGTTCTGGCAAAACTTGCATATGTCAGTACTGTGTGTTTAGGTTTCTTTATTCCCAAATACTTGGATATTGTGTAGAGGGCAAAGAGTCTCCAATATTCATAAAATTACTCTTAAGAGCAAGAAGCTGTTTACTCTGAAGAACTGTGATCTAGAGTTCAATTTTCTACATTTTGTTTGTAAACAACATGACAAATTGTAAAGCAGTCACAAAGCATCACAGCTTCATTCCACTTACCATATTATTTTATTTAGAGTTCATTCATTATCGTCTATATTTACAAAAAACTGCTCAATAAAGTTCCTTGTAAAATGAAAAAAAGCCCCACAAACCCCCTCAAACCAAAACTGAAACCAAAACAGAAGCTATGTACCCTTCCCCCCCCCCCCTTTTTTTTTTTAAGTGATATATGATAACGGCATTTGTTTCATAGTGCTGGCAAACTGCCTTATCACGTGAAGTTGAAGAAAGGCTGTTTTGGGAGTTATTTAAAAAGGCACAAATAAGCTTTACTTTCAAAAATCAATATATCAGCTTCCTGTAATTTGTTAATGGCTTTGTCTTCTAAGGGTAAAAGCACACCTAGCCTTCTAAGCTCCACCATACAAGCAGATGATGGGGTACCCTGTGAACAACCTCTTCATGAGTGAGGACTTGCGCCCTCTCTAACATTCTGCAGAAGAATATATTTAATTGTGTTGGCAATCTAAGGAGAAGGAGGTGGAGTTTGTGACCAGTGGGTGCTGGTTCCCTAGATGTTACAGAAAAAAGAGTTCATACTGAGAACATGCTCAGAGAAGCCCAAACAGAAGAAATAAAGTCTGTTTAGGCAACAAAATCTTGAATTGAAAAGAAAATACAAATCAACCTCTAGAATTCAAAGTCTGGATGTCCTGGGAGCAAACCAAGAGTGACATGGTTGCAATGCTGGTGTGCCATGGTTGAAGCATCATTGATATAGCACAGTGCTAATCAACACTTCTTGTGAGGATTAAAAAAAAAAAACAAAACCCCACACACCCTCCAAAATCAATGAATAATAAAAACAAAATTTCCAGCCTGCACTTCCCCAGGGTTACTGGAGTCACTTTGTCCCCTCAAAAATACTCCTTCCTTTAAGAAGTATTTGATGAATGAAGTTAAGCTTGTGTGCTCCTGCAGCTCCTGTCAGGATCATGCTACGCACTGTGCAAACAGACTAAAAGACAGTCTCTTCCCTCAGGGTTTTCCCTGCTCTTTGAAGGTAAAGTGTGGTGATTTGGGTTAGCAAACAAATGAAGAGAAGATGATGAGCACTGGAGAGCTGCTCGTGTGTCAGCAAGCTATATAGTAAAACTGATTAATGGCTACTGAGGCTTTACCTCTTTCATTTGTCTGTAAAATCAGAAGAGATCATGATGGACACCTGGTTTGACTTCCTTCTATACAAATTCCATTTCTCTCTGCTCCTGCAGTGAAAGGAGTTATTGTTTCTTGTGATATTAATTATTGTTGCAGTTGTTAACCCCAAGAATGGGATTACTTTATTTAGCCCTTCCTCAAAGGCTTTCTGGGCAAATCTCTTTTTAAACTAAATGTTTGAATTTAAGCATTTGACACCAGTAAAGAGAAGGTTTAAAAACTCCTCCCAGCTTATAGCTAACACTGAAAATATTTATTTCTCTAAATTCTTGTAGTACTACTTGTATCCAGTGATCACGAGACGTTCAGTGGTGTCAAGCACCTGTATCAGCCTGCAGCTCTGCACAGTCTAAAATTATGTTACCCCTCTGTGCAAAGTGGGTTATACAAAAATACTTTTCAAGGAGTGTCCACTGGAAAATGAAACCTCTGGCTTCATTTTTAATGAAGTAGGTCTCCATTGTTAAGAGTATACAATGGTCTAAGAGGCTGAAACTTCCTTCAAGGAAATTCAGGACAAGTGCTTCAAACATCCCCAGCTAAGCATGTGCTGAGATGGATAATGGGGAACTTTCATTCCTTTTTGTTGAAAAGTTTCAGTTTACATGCAGTATTTAAGGAGCCATTGAGTCAGAAGACAAAACCTAAGGAGAGAACAACACTGCAGTCTAACAGCCATGCCCCACAGAGAGTGCAGAGGAATTTCTTGTTCCAATTTTTTTAACTTTTTTTTATCTGCCAGAGGATAGAGGTACGCAGGAACCAAGAGGGATAGAAATTCCATTCTTCCCCATCTCACAGAGCTGTTAAGGATATGGGCAATCTCTCTCACTTCTCCAGGTCATAAATCTGAAAGTGTGTCATTTAAAGTTGAAGACATTAATGCTGAGATTGCAGAAATGCCCTCATTGCTCAAATGGCTAAAAATCTGGCACTAAAAGTCACTCCTGAGAAGTATCTGGGCCTGAATATAAATGTCTAGCCATGTCTTCTATCCTGCTGGAGCTCTCCAATTATTTAGTAGCTGTAAAAAGGAGACATAGATGCATACTCTTCTGCTTTTAAAATAAAGACACACTTCCTTGCTTGGACTAGGCCATTGGCCTCTATTTGTAATATCAGGAAAGGGGTTTTTCTCCACGTTACCAAAATGTTTCTTAAATCATAGAATCATAGAATAGTTAGGGTTGGAAAGGACCTTAAGATCATCTAGTTCCAACCTCCCTGACATGGGCAGGGACACCTCTGACTAAACCATGTCACCCAAGCCTCTTTCCAACCTGGCCTTGAACACTGCCAGGGATGGAGCATTCACAACTTCCCTGAGCAAGCCATTCCAGTGCCTCACCACTCTAACAATAAAGAACTTCTTCCTTATATCCAATCTAAACTTCCCCTGTTTAAGTTTGAACCCGTTACCCCTGGTCCTGTCACTACAGTCCCTGATTAATAGTCCCTCCCCAGCATCCTTGTAGGCCCCCTTCAGATACTGGAAGGCTGCTATGAGGTCTCCACACAGCCTTCTCTTCTCCAGGCTGAACAGTCCCAACTTTCTCAGCCTATCTTCATACGGGAGGTGCTCCAGTCCCCTGATCATCCTCATGGCCCTCCTCTGGACTTGTTCCAACAGTTCCATGTCCTTTTTATGTTGAGGACACCAGAACTGCACACAATACTCCAAGTGAGGTCTCACAAGAGCAGAGTAGAGGGGCACGATCACCTCCTTTGACCTGCTGGTCACGCTCCTCTTGATGCAGCCCAGGATACGGTTGGCTTTCTGGGCTGCGAGCGCACACTGAAGCCGGCTCATGTTCATTTTCTCATTGACCAACACCCCCAAGTCCTTCTCTGCACGGCTGCTCTGAATCTCTTCTCTGCCCAACCTGTAGCTGTGCCTGAGATTGCTCCGACCCAGTGTAGGACCTTGCACTTGGCATGGTTAAACTCCGTAAGGTTGGCATCAGTCCACCTAACAAGCGTGTCGAGGTCCCTCTGGATGACATCCCTTCCCTTAGGCGTATCAACCGAACCACACAGCTTGGTGTCATCGGCAAACTTGCTGAGGGCGCACTCAATCCCACTGTCCATGTCACCAACAAAGATGTTGAACAAGACCGGTCCCAGCACCGATCCCTGAGGGACACCACTTGTTACCGGTCTCCAGCAGGACATTGAGCCATTGACTACAACTGTTTGCGTGCGGCCATCCAGCCAGTTCTTTATCCACCGAGTGGTCCACCCATCAAATTGATGTCTCTCCAATTTAGAGACAAGGATGTCATGTGGGACAGTGTCAAACGCTTTGCATAAGTCCAGGTAGATGACGTCAACTGCTCTGCCCCTGTCCATCAGTTTCATAGCCCCATCATAGAAGGCCACCAAATTGGTCAGGCAGGATTTCCCCTTAGTCAAGCCATGCTGGCTGTCATCAACCACCTCCTTGTTTTTCATGTGCCTTAGCATGTCTTCCAGGAGAATATGCTCCAAGATTTTGCCAGGCACAGAGGTGAGACTGACTGGTCTGTAGTTCCCTGGTCATCCATATTCCCCTTCTTGAGAATGGGGGTTATATTTCACTTTTTCCAGTTGTCGGGAACTTCACCTGACTGCCATGATCTTTCAAATATGATGGCCAGTGGCTTAACAGCTTCATTTGCCAGTTCCTTCAGGACCCGCGGATGGATTTCATCAGGTCCCATGGACTTGTGCACGTTCAGGTCCTTAAGATGGTCTCGAACCAGATCCTCTCCTACATTGGGCCTAGGGTCTTCATTCTTGCAGTCCCTGAGTCTGCCTTCCAAAGTCCCTGCATCTGCCTTCTAAATACATATTTTAAATAAATGTAAGGTTCTTGGACACCATGGATGATTCACATGAAACGATACTATCGAGCACTGTTGAAGAATAGCAACTCTTGAAAGGATATCTCTGTCAAATAAAAAGTTAAGTGGAGATCAATCTATTATTAACCTGGCTAATCTTAGATTAGTACAGTACAATAAGCATTGCACAACAAATACAGGATAAAACTTCCTTTAAAACAGTACAGAGTGTGGATATATGTACTGCTGTCTAGCCCTGTTGTCTTTGTAAGTAAATCTGAAGACCATGAGAGAATTCCTTCCCCTTTGTGTTATTTTCCCCAGAAAGAGCAGAAGGAGAGTGAGTGAGTGCAGACAACACAAGAGGAAATCATCAGGATATTATCTGGGAGAGAGCTGAGGGCCTGGAATTAATTTCCCTCCTTGACCTGGGTGAGACTAAATCTATAGATAAAGGTTCACAAGTTTTCCACAGACATTTGAAAAAGAAAACAACTGGGGAAGAGATTGGGCAGTAGTAACTATAGAAGAGGAAAGATGAATTTACTTAGTCCTAATTTTATGGCTGTTGCTTTTACGTTTATGCCTGGTGTTCATAGAATTTAAGGCCAGAGGAGGCCATCAAATTAATCTTTTGGGCCTTTTGCCCTATGTGCAATACTGGATTTTTCCCAGTAATTCTTCATTTAAACCTGCAGCTGCTTTGAAGAAAGGACACAGGCTGATTGCCCTGTAAGTGCACTCTTTTGCTATTTCCAAAGCAGAGTCCTGGCACTTGATGTCATAGTCCAGGAGAATGGAGTACCAAATCTCCTGCTGGTTTTGTTCTATATTACTGTATTTTATGCCATCAGTGACATTTCAGGTGAGAGTGAACATGACTTTCTTCTTTTCAAAGGCACCTGTTTTCAGACTGGTGGGGCCTGGAGAAGCACAGGCTGTTTTTTCCTCACCTGTCCTGCAGATTAGCTGGCAGCCTTTCCAAAAAACAGGATTACACCATGCAAATAGGTTTCTCACAGCAGGATGGAAAACAGCATATGAAAGTCAGTGTCTGTAGGCTGTTCTCACAGGTGCACTAATATCTGCTCCAGCAATGTCAGCCCTCACTGTGCAGAAGCCTGCCTTAGCCTGTGCTTCTGAATGGTTTTAAGCTATTACCACATGTCAAGAATACAACAGTTAACGAGTTGTTATAAGCACCACATGCTAAATCCATTCAGCTCTGACAGCTAGGGCAATAAAGGCTATACTTTGGAAGGGAGACTGATGCTGCCTTCTGGTCCTTGCAGCCCTTATTATCCAAAATATGCTTATGATAGAAGTATTACAGATGCAATTACCAGAAAAAGCATGTCCACAAACTATTTTTTTAAAAACTTTACTTGATTTCTTTTTTATATTACAGGTGTGTGAACATAAGATGATGTTTAGACTCTTCAAAAGATAATTTATTATAGAAATTTGAATAGCCTCTTAAAGCTTTTGAAATAAATTTCTCCATGACTGCTATGGTTAGGATAATGTCCTGCAGCAATCAACACTCATGTTTTTCAGTGAGTGTTTATCCCCAAAGAACATAAGGATGATGAGGCTAAATCATTCAAAATGAAAGGGAAATCTACATAATTTTCATACATCACTGAGTTTTCAATAGAAAATATACTTGAAGAATTTAGTTCTTGGTAGCAAGAACTATTTGGAAGGCAGCTATTTAACAGGCAGAAAATGTATAATCATTTTTTTGTAGGTGTAAAGAAAACTTTCATATATACTTTTTTTTAATGACATAATAACCTATAATATTTCATATGGTATGACTATTCCTTTCCAAAACATAAAGATTATGACTTTAGTTACCAGTGATATTCGAAATTCCATGTCTATTTACAATGCAGTTCCTTATTCCTTTGAAAAATCATATCAATCTCTGTTATTTTGCTAGAGAAACCTCTTTTCCTTCAACAAAGACAACTTTTACTTAGATCAGTGAGATGCTCTTATTCTTCTGTAGGAGGAATGAATTTTTCTGTGTACATCTGTTGAAGCTGAAGATGAAAATTTCAAATCAGAATTACTTTGATTAAACTTTGTTTTTATCTTAATTCTAGGTATAACACAAGGTCACCAACAGTGGAACATTCAGACATAAATGTATTTGAAAACAGATATGAAATCTTCCTTCTTGTCTTCAGTTTTCATACTCTGTGCTACAGATTCAGAAGTCACTGTTTTATTTTTCTCCCAATACACAATGCCCAATAATCAGTACAAATAGTGGTGCAGGCCAGTTCTGTCTACACAAGTTTAATTATAACTTTGCATTTTATATTCACTCAAATATCTCACATTTGATTTTTTGCAAGGTTAAAAATTTTCTAATCTCTTTGTAGCTGAACGAAGTTTGACAGTTTCAAGACTTAAGGTCTTATAGAAAAAGAAGTATGACAAAATTAGATATGAGTGGAGGTTTGATCTCCAGGCTGAAGATACAAGGTGATTTCTAATATGCATACTGAGACCCAAGATAGTCAGTATTTTAGGGATTGAAAGAGGCGACTTGAACCACCATAAAGATGAAATATGAAGTATTTGTTAGCCTTTGCTTATTTGGATCTGACTGAAAAATAAATCTAGTTGCGCAAAATATATTATCGAAGAAAAGATGGAGCATTTAAGCTTTCTCAGAAGTTATCCAAGATTTTATCTTTGAACATATGCTTCTCAACATCCTGGTATTTCTACCACTAACATATTCTTGCAAATAAGCAATACTGAACAAGAGTTTTCACCGTCAATAAAGAAGAATAAATACTGATTATTTCTCTACATCATTTGAAGATACTTGCTTCAGTTGCTGCTTCAGTCATGTGTTTAGATCTCACCTGAAATTTTCCATCAGTTCACCAGTTTCTTCTGTTAATCACTGAAATTGAATTTAAAATTTAAATTGTAGCTTAAATATAGAATAATAGAATCATAGAATGGTTAGGGTTGGATTCACACTTATGTAGCAAAACAGCATTCAGATTCATGAAGGCCAGACTCATAAAGTTTAAAAACTACACTTTCCAACCATGATCACTCCACAACTGAGGATACTGTAGTCTGCAGATTGTTCTCTTAATCCAGGATAAGTGGCATGTTGAGTTTCTTACATTTCAGTTTATGTAAAGGGATCAGTCTCTGGCATCTGAAGGAAAGGGGAAGCCTGGATCCAAGTTGTTCTGTTTCTGGTTAGTTCTGCAAAATCAACAGAAGCCTTATATTTTCCCATCAGAGAGGTGCAGGGACAGTACCACAGAGGTGAACTTTTTAAGTATTTTTCACTGCTCTCTCAGTGATGCTGATATTCCAGTTCTAACGTGGGCTGATCATTCACAGCATTACACAACACCTGGGTTTGAGGACTGGGAGGGAGTAAGGTGGAAGGGGAAGAAACTTGTAAAACGTTGCTCATGGCAAAATAAAGAAGATACACATTTTTACTCAATAAATAAGAGAAAAAAAAAAAAAAAAAAAATCTGGGTGATTTCTGGAGAAAAGTGAGTGCCAAAGGACCCGAGCTGTGTATTGCACTCAGGAAAGTCTGGAAAGAGTGCAGAAGGGTGGCAGAGGATGGGGAAGAGCGAGCAGGACAGCATTATACTGTCACCATAGTTTCTTTGCCTCAGAAGAGCTACAGACATAGTGAAGTATCTTTGTGCCTGAGCATGTGCTCTGCTATCTTTGTGAGCGTAAAACTACATTACCCCCCTTCTTTGTTTCATTAGGAACCCTGAGTAACCCTTTGGTTACTCAGTCATCTCCTCATGCCAGCTGTTCCTGCTACCAACTCAGGACTCACCACCAAATTCTTTGAGATGATATTAGTATGATATCATCACAGCTCTTGTGGTATCTGATGTTTTCCTTTTAGCCACAAATCCTGGGTCCATGCCAATCTAAGCTTTCAGCTTAGAGGAAAATTTCCCTGTGGTTGCAGAGAAAAGCTTAAAAATGTAACCTCAGTAAACCTTTCAGGTTTCGAAACAAGCTGATAAAGACAATTCTGTTGCATGAATGAAAAAAAGAAAAGAATAAAAAATATTTTTAAACCAACCATTTCTGAGTGTTTGATTCATTATTTAGATTGGGTTTGCTTGCCAGTTCATTTCCTTTTATTTTTTTGGAAAGCAAAGAGAATTTACTTTTGAGAGTGTAACTTGGTAATAGTACAACATAATATATACCATATATTATATACAATATATATATTTGTAAGACTATCATACATTTATAAATAAAAACAATATAATACATTTAAAAATAAAAACCTCTCTTATGATGAGTTTCTAAATGGAGGACTGCAACTGTGCTGTGCATAAGTAGCTTTGTTGTCAGAATTGCCCAGCAAAGCAGAGAACAAAGTCCTGTCATGCAGAGGTTTCCAATGACCTCATGAGTGACATGAGTGTTTTAACAAAAACACTCTCACACTGTCCTGCTCACAAGAAGCTATCAATCAAGTGCGTTTACATGAAGAACTTCATGGTTTATGTGAAGCAGTAGAGAATGCTGTTCTTAGAGACTATATCTGTAAGACTAATAGAAAGTTCACCTCAGCAGGAGAAAAACTGCTTCAATTTACTCCAGGAGCAGGGAAAACACTTATAGAACTGATTGCTGTTAGTGAGATTATTTGAGATTTTGCATGTTACAAAGTGCTCCCTTGGGAAGCCAGGTGTGATCATTCACACGTAGAGACACAAAACTGTCTGACTTTCCTGTCCTCCATGACCTGGAGCAATTAAATAACTGGTCTTCTGTTTTCTACCTTCTGGAAAACATCTGTAACCTTGTCTCTCAGTGCACATTTCTAACCTGTACTGTATATTCACTAGTTATTGCAGCAATTGTCAACTTCCTCAAACATCACATAGCTGTGAGGAGTTCACCTGTTCTTATGCGAGAGCCAGCTGTCACAGACAATATACAAAGGAATATTTATATGCTAGCTTCACAACACTCATTTTTCCTGCATCCTTTCCTTTAAAAATTCAGGAGATGTGGTACCTGGAAAGGCCTAAGCAGGCAACAAGGGATCATTACTTTTCCAAGCTGACTTTAAATATTGTGCTGACATTTCCCTAAATAAATAAATAAAATTGCATGTGTCAAAGTTAGATTTCATTTCAATTGATATTAGTGCGAAATATGAGAGAAAAGTAATTTATATTTTAGTTCCAAAGATTATTTTGGACTGTAAAAAGAACAAGGCTCTGTATCTTTAAGATAAGTTCTTGATTGAGAAATTATTCATTCTTTCTCTGGAAAAAGGGTACTGATTATGAAATTAATGCCATCTTATGCAACCCAGTCAAGATCACTGACTTATGCCTTAATAAAGGTTTCTTTGTTTTTTGTAAAAGGTGAGTTTTCTTATCCAGTGGTCAGAGCTAGAAATCTGTTCCTCACCAAAAATGTCAGTCCTCAAACCTAACATTTTCTTTGAAAGAAAGCTGGTTGGATACTGAACCTCCTTAAACTTTGGATAAACGGACCTCAAGGTCAGAGCCTGTAGGGAGAAAGGTAGAACGGGGCAGGAACAGCTCTTCAGGGAGTTATTGTTTCCTTGGCATTTGTTGCAGTTCAGCAGTACAGGCTCTGGTAAGCAGCTGGTGAGACTGGAACATGTATCAGTGAGAGAGTTAAACTCCGGTGCAATTTCAAAACCTTGCCAAGATGACTTTGGGCAGAAGGAAATGATACTCTGAGGTGCCATAGGGTGCCTGCTCACACACGTGCTGGAAGTTGGTGTCTGATTCTGATGCAACCTGAATATAACATTTCACACAGGAATGCGCTACTCTTTTTATCTTCCTCCTTGCTGGCTGTGCTATCTTCAGGTTAGCCTCAGTCTTTAGTGAAATACTGCAGCCTACCAGATCTCAGTGTGTGTTTAAAAGAGAGGCTAGTTCTTCATTATTTGAATAGGTGATTGTGCTTTTCTGTAATCAAAGCTAATAGAAGCAGCATTCTGTTAGGAGAAAGAAAAGTGGCCTTGTAAGATAGAGAGGCAATTACTGGCAGATTTTTAAGAGTTCAGGATTCCCTAAATATATGCATCCTCAATAATAATCCACCCTCCTTTTTCTTTGGTTGCCTTGGGTACTTTGAATTCCCTTCTAACTGAGAGGATCTGGGGGAGGACAGATCTGCATCACCTTGTAGCTGGATCATAAAAATTTTGCAGACTGAAAGTATTGAATCATCTCATTCTGCAATTGGTCAGAGGAGCCACTTCTTGCATTTTTGACAATCCACTATTTCATTTTCTGACAAATTACTGTCAGAGCTCGTTGCTAACTTACTAAATGCCCTATGTGTGTGTAGGTGCGTGTTTGTGTCTCAAAGATGCATATTTGCTGTACCTAGGCACAGAAATTCCCATTTTGTCATAATCTCAGGGTATAATAGTATTTTGGCTTTGATATTAGCCTTAATACGTCAATTTCAGAGGGGAATTTCAAGCCTTTGTGAGATGGATTCCTAACAGTCAAGTCATCTGTAGGCCAAAAATTCTAATGTAAGAATAAATAAAGCTGTCCCCAAACCCCCACAATCACTCTTGCATGTGCCATTAGCATTTCAGCCATGGTGCAGATACTCTGGTTTACCTTTTAGGTCTTTCCAAGGACATTCATTTTTAAAAGTAATTAGACATAAGCTTCAGGAAACCTCTTTTAACTTTGCTTTTTGCTTAAGTGATAAAACATAGCAACCAACTTGAATGTCACTAGCCAACTCCTTGGCTAATGAATCACAGAATCACAGAATCCCAAGGGTTGGAAGGGACCTCGAAAGATCATCTAGTCCAACCCCCCTGCAAGAGCAGGGTAACCTAGAGTACATCACACAGGAACTTGTCCAGCCGGGCCTTGAATATCTCCAACGTAGGAGACTCCACAACCCCCCTGGGCAACCTGTTCCAGTGCTCTGTCACTCTCACAGTAAAGAAGTTTTTCCTGATGTTCACATGGAACCTCTTATGCTCCAGTTTACACCCATTACCCCTTGTCCTATCACTGGACATCACTGAGAAAAGCCTAGCTCCATCATCCTGACACTCACCCTTTACATATTTGTAAATATTGATGAGGTCATCCCTCAGTCTCCTCTTCTCCAAGCTAAAGAGACCCAGCTGCCTCAGCCTCTCCTCATAACGGAGATGTTCCAGTCCCTTAATCATCTTTGTGGCTCTGCGCTGGACTCTTTCAAGCAATTCCCTGTCCTTCTTGAACTGAGGGGCCCAGAACTGGACACAATATTCCAGATGCAGCCTCACCAAGGCAGAGTAGAGGGGAAGGAGAACCTCTCTTGACCTACTAACCACACCCTTTCTAATACACCCCAGGATGCCATTGGCCTTCTTGGCCACAAGGGCACATTGCTGGCTCATGGTCATCCTCCTATCCACCAGGACCCCCAGGTTCCTTTCAGCTTCACTACTTTCCAGCAGGTCAACCCCCAACCTGTACTGGTACATGGGGTTGTTCCTCCCCAGATGCAAGACTCTATGCTTGCCCTTGTTGAATTTCATCAAGTTTCTCCCCGCCCAACCCTCCAGCCTGTCCAGGTCTCGCTGAATGGCAACACAGCCTTCTGGTGTGTCAGCCACTCCTCCCAGTTTAGTGTCCTCAGCAAACTTGCTGAGGGTACATTCAGTTCCCTCATCCAGGTCGTTGATGAAAATATTAAAAAGCACTGGTCCCACCACCAACCCCTGAGGGACTCCACTAGTCACAGACCTCCAGCTAGATTCTGCCCCATTGACCACAACTCTCTGCCTTCTTCCTTTCAACCAGTTCTTGATCCACCTCACTACCTGATCATCAAGCCCACACTTCCTTAGCTTATCTATGAGGATGCTGTGGGAGACAATATCAAATGCCTTACTGAAATCAAGAAAAACCACATCTACCGCTCTACCATCATCCATCCACCTAGTTACTTCCTCATAGAAGGCTATAAGGTTGGTCAAACATGACTTCCCCTTGGAAAAACCATGTTGGCTACTCTTAATGACCCCCTCATCCTTGATATGTCTAGAGATGGTGTCAAGAATAAGTTGTTCCATCACCTTTCCAGGGATGGAGGTAAGGCTGACTGGTCTATAATTACCCAGGTCCTCCTTCTTGCCCTTCTTACAGACTGGCTTGACATTTGCCATCCTCCAATCCTCGGGCACCTCTCCTGTTTCCCACAACTTACCAAAGATGATGGAAAGTGGCCTAGCAATGACTTCCGCCAGCTCCCTCAGCACCCGTGGGTGTATTCCATCCGGACCCACGGTTTATAGATGTCCAGGTTGCTTAACTAATCTTTGCTTACTGACATTTAGCATATTGTCCTCTCTTATTAAGAACTTCTACCATCACTCTTCAATTTGTAGCCATCAGGAAAACATTCTGTAAGTTGAGCCATTCCTGTACTTTTAACATCCCAAATTTTCTGTCGGTGTCTGCTCCTCACTTCTTTTTCCTGTTACAAACAAGTTTTCCTATCTAGAAGCTATCTGTGGTGTACATTTTTATAGAGGAGAAAAGTGTTTTGCTATAGCCATGCTTCTCTGGGTTTCAGTGCAGTGTGAATCATATTGAGGAACCATCAAGAGAGACGAGACCAATTCAAGCATTTAGAAACAAGCCTAAGGGCTAACAAAAAGAGCTTCTAATGTCAGAGAAATCAGTCCTGGGCCTGTTCTTCAAGTCTTCACAGTTTTTTATATGCCAGCCTATTACACTTACATGTTGGTAGCTGGATGACGGCCAAAAGCATGGGGGCCATGAGAACAGATAGACTGTCATATTGTGAGGTGATCTACCAATTTATATTCTGCCAGTGACTCACTAGTTTCAGAAGATAGTTTGTCTCTTAGATAACAAATAGGTCAGATATGAATCAGGAAAAAGCATTAAAGACATCATCATTTAGCAAAAAGCTTTGTATTTCATTTGCAATCTATTAGAAATGTTTACTTTGGAAAGATGAGGAACAGTGATGCTTGAGCAGACTTCTGGTGCTTGTTGACTTGCCTTCAGCTGACTGAAGCTCAGTGTTATGAATGTATATAGAGATGTATATAGAGGATCTAATCTATTATATAAATGTAGTCTAATAAAGCTATTCCTGCTTTTAAAAGGGACTAAAAATTACTTACTTTAAGTTCTGTCTCTCCCTTTATTTTCCTCTGTTTGACTTTCCTTTTATCTGTGCTACAGGACTCAGAAGTACAACAGATCCTGGCTGCATCAGTTCCTCAGGAACTTATGGTCATAACCAGTAAAAGCTTTATCATATCTACAAGAAGATTGATCTAACAGGAGACGCTCTGTAGAGAGAAACAGACTGTGTAAGGACCTTTGTCTGCACTATAATCACTTTCCTCTAGACAAATTTAGTTTGACCCCATGAGCTGATTATTAATTACCAGCTAAAATTTATTGTGATCCTAGACTGCTTCTTCCAGTTCAGTTTTACCTAAAGGGAACAGAGTTCATGTCTCCTGAGACCTCCGTGATATGCAAACCAAGGTGCAGTGAATAAGAACAATTGCAAAATTCCCTTGGAAATCATCTTCCTGAGCCAAATTAAGACAATCATGTGAATGTACTCTTAAACTCTTGAGCTTAATACAAGTATTTGGCCTCTAGAATGATATACACAACTCTGCTTTGGTTGTCTAGGGGTATCAAGAGATCATCTGATCTGCTTTCTTCCCCTAATGTAGGATTAACCTTATTTTTTTCTGGTATTTTTCAGCTTGCTTTTAAAGACCTCCAAAAATGGGGACTCTATCACCTCCCATGTAATATGTTCTAGTTTGTTCACTCTTGGATATTGCTTCACTTTACAGACCCTTCTAATAAAGATTAATCTGCATCTTCCTTCATGTTGTTAAGTAAGTTCGCTGTTTCTCATCTCATCCACCACAGACACAAACAGATTGTTCTGTTCATTTTTGTAATAACCTTTAGTATCATTAAAGACACATTGCCTGAAGCGAATTTTATTTGTATATATATGCATACATATACAGGTGTATATAAATTACATCTAAAGCTCAAACAATGAACATAAAATTTGTGAACACTTCCATCCACCCAGTAAGCAAGCAAATACGTGGAAAATGGGAATTATTTCATTGCTTGATAAAAATAATTATGTCTCCTAAATTTTGATTATGTATCAATCATCAGCAAGGATCTATGATTCCTTGCTGTGTTCACAAGAAACTGCTCTTAATTTTGGATATCATTTTATAAAAAGTTTTGTGTTGAGGGACATATTTTTTTGAAAAAAATCCAAAACCAACAAAAAAAAAAAAACAACCCACAAAAAACCTTAAACCCCCAAAACCCAAAACGCACTAAATTTTTTTATTTTTGGCAGGTTTAGGTTTCTTGTTTGTGAGTGGGGTTTTTTTGTTGGTTGGTTGGTTTGTTTGTTTTTTAATCTGATCTAGCCTTATTAGATATGATGAACAGAATGGCTGCTCAGGAGGAAGACTGGTAACCTAACTAACTTTGTTTTCAAGTTTCTCTGTAGCAGTGTTGGGTAATACTGGGTTTCTAAACATCCTGATTTTCTGGTGTATTACTCAGAAAATTGTACCTGCAGTAACATAGATTGGTGTAGACAGACATTGTGCTGGTTTATACGAATGTAAATTTTGTCATCATTTGTGTTTATCAGTGATTGACTTGAAGTTGCTGGTGGGATTCATGGGAACAAATGAGCAGCGAACTCTGTGTTTAGAGTCTAGCCCTTTGGTTCCTTTACTTCTTACACACGAAACAAAAAGAGGTTTGATGTTGGTTTTAATACTTTAGCTTGTGGGCTATTAAAATTATTTTTTAATTTACTACAAGATGATTCAATAGGTCAGTTTATTATTGACCAGATTTAGTATTCTATATTGTTCCTCTAATGGCTCTTAATGCAATTAATGAATTTGTTCTGCTCTCTGCCAGGAAATGAAAACAAGAGGTAAAAAATATTCTACTTGAAATTTGACTAATTAAAGGGAAATAATTTAGTGAGGTTATTTTTTTGTCATAGTTTATTATAGGGCAAGGAGAGGAAGGCAATCCAAATAATGTCTAGCATATAAGGCTCTACTGAAGTCTTTAGTTTCATCTGTAATCCCTGTATTTTTTCTATGCTATTATCTGTAACCAGTCCAACTATAGCAATTTCCCAGCTGACTTCATTTTTATTTAACTGAATTGCAGACAACGCCATGAGCTGTGTATTTCTCAAAACTAATATGAATTTTGTTTAATACCATGCCTTACAGAGTTAAGCCGCTTCACAGATGGCTAAATAACTGGCTAAACCTGCATTATAATTCTGTGCCAAGTGATAACATTAATAAGAGGAAACACAGTAAGTTTGCAGCTGATAATAATTATGGCAGCTAGGAGACCAAGTGTTTCCTTATAGCATTGCTGTTAACAAATCTAATGCTCTTTTAACCTCCCACATGGAAGTAAACATAATGGCGTGAGAGACTGTTGTTTTGTGCTGCTGTGTTATACTGTAAGATTTAAATTTCTGGTATGAAGAAACCAGTTAAGGTAGAAAGGCAAATTCAAGTTCAAAAATAAAAAAAAAATGATTAGGATATATAATAAAAGTATACACTTCACCTCCTCTGGCAAGGTATTACTGTCAGAAACAAAACCGTCTGGGTGTTCTACGGAGTGATTATTAGAATAAGCATAGTTATAAACATGAAAGTAACTAGTTCAGGAGTGACTAATAGTGATTATTTTACTTTAGTGTTGTTGTAGACATTGCAATTCATGATAACTTCAGCTGCTGCGTCTTACCAGTTTCATTAGAACTGCTGGACTGAATTCTGATATGAATGGACTCCTGAATTATGATATCTTTAGAAATCTTTCGTAATTTAAATCACTTTGCTTTCACTAGCATCCCTTCAACAATCTGCATGCTGAAATGCTGCATATACATGTGGATGTAGCAATCTTCATTTAACAATAAGTTTTTTTTTTTGGTTTTGGTCAGTAAAAAAATAAGAGAATTTGACTGACTTCTGAAGCATACTCTCCTTTCTGTATCAAAATCTCAAATGATATGTCCCTTTATTTCTCCATTGGATATACAAAATAATCTGGGTATCCCTGGTATAGAATCATAATTTTTCGTATACCAAAAGCTCATACACTACACCTCTAACCATTTTTAATCTCCCCATAAAGTCACATGTTGCTATTTCTAGTAATTTGTTTTCCAACCAAATTTAGAAATATGAAAGTGAACCAAAAAATCCAAACCCTTTTTGGCTGGACAAGTGTTGCTTCTGAGAACACAGTCAGGGAAACTAATTGCTATCCTATGTTTGAACTCTTTTTTATATCAGACATTAAAATGAGTTTGATAAAATCATCAGAAAGCCTGAAATATTCATAGCAGCTTCAGTTTTGTTGTGCTTTCCTTTGAAAATCCACTGTTCCTTAGCATCCCTGCTTTAGTGGAGACAGCTCCAAAGTGTGGTTCTTCATGCATTGCCTGTCTAGAAGACCTTACCCGTATAATTATAAAAGTAATTCAAGGAAAGCTAGTAATGCAAACTGTCTTTTGTTGGCAAAAGAACAATATGTATCCAAATTCCTTTTTCTAGCATGGATTATCTGCCACTTTTTTAAACCTTCAACCAGTAGACACCTCCAAAGGAGGCTATTATGGAGGCAAGATGACGTTCAAGTTTCATGAGCAGACACTCCTTAATTCAGAGAAGAAAAAAATTAACTTACTGCTATATTCTTCCATCATGTGAAGGATGGACCATGAGCACTGAGCAGACAATCTTGGGGTAACTTTATTTTTACTCTCTCATACTTTAGCTGCCATTGCTTGGAATTTAGTAGCTCAATCAAATACCCCCTTAAGTGATCATAAAATTCTCACATAAATGTAGTTTAACGTTTTTTCTGTCTTGTAAATATTCTGGAAGCATTAGCTTATTTGCTAGCTGACTGCAACAGTACATTTCCAGACAAATGACTGGATTCTGTCCTTTGACTAAAAGCAAGTCCATGAGCTCAGCCTAAATAGTGAAGAGCAGAAAGATTTTTTCCCATCCCAATTATTGCTTATTGGCTTGATCAACAGCACTTTATTGTACTAGCGTCTCATCCACCTGTTCCTTTTGACTTTGGGAGATGGAGTGATTTATTTGCATGGAAGAAGTTTTGACTGCACACTAATTGTGGTCTGACAGACTTTGGTTATTTCTGCTGAGCAGTCCATGATGTTTTAAATGTCAAAAAGTTCCATATAATTTTCAGTATTAAATGATGAATTTTAAAAATGTGACAGAAAATATGATTAAATACAGTATGTAGAAGCAAGTGAGATTGGAATGGAAACATGGGGAAAATAACATCAGGGGGTCATTGAAGTCAGAGATGGAGAAAAATGCATTAGGTCTTTTTCTCAGCAGGGTGCAGCATGAGATCCTGTCACAAAGCCTATCCAGTGCAGGGGCAGACTGCACGTAGACTTCAACAGATTCATGTCAGGTTTTCACTGGGACTGGTATACCTTTTAAAGAGCAAAACCAGCAATGTGCATAGGAGTAGATCTTCAGCATGCTTCCTAATATAGATATCGGTGTCAGCCCACAAATACTTGCTTAACCAATGATTCAGTTTGTGTACCATATCTGCTTGCCTCACTGCTGAAAGTCATCTCCTAGTGCAATGCTGGAGCAAAAAGGGAGAGGACTTTTTATTTGAAAGTAGAAGAAAAATCATTTGGGGCTCAGGTGGTAACAGTATCACTTTTGGCGGGTCTGACCTCACTCACTGTATCTAGTTTTGAGGCACTACTTAAGACATACTTTATTGATCTAGGAAAGAATATTCTGCTTTTAAAATGTGACTTTGCTGGCTACATGAACAAGTGAATGCTTTATTAGTAAGGATATGGATTCTTAGGGTTTATAAGAAGTATTAGCTGCTAAGTGAAAAAGCTTTGAGTAAATTCAAGGCAATTTGAAGGAATTTATTAACCTTTCCAGATATGTTCCTATCAGTGGAAGTGGGGTTTGCTACTACACATTTACCGCAGGTATGTGTAAGCTTACATGAATAGAACAGAGAAACATCCAAATACTGTACCTTAGTTTATTTCACATGTGTATAGTGCAGCCTAAGTCTTATTGAAAGACCAGGGACATAAATTTCAAGATCACTTTTGAAAATTTGATTAGTCTCCATATCACATTAGGAAGTTCTGCCTCACCCCCTACTTTCTGAAACTGAAAATAATTAACAGTGGAAAGATACCAGGAGGTATGGGGTGCTACCTATCACCTGAGCCCAGACTGATAGAGCTCAGAAATGCAAACACCTATTCTATCATGGAATTATTTCCTGAAATCCTGTGGCCGAGGTCACGCAAGAAACACAACATTTCTGAACAATATAGTGCTCTGGTGTTATTTATCTAATTTTCTAGGAATTTATCTATTTTTTTCTCAATAACATTTGTACTTAGAGGTATGTAACTTGTTGTTTGTGCAAGGCGGCTACACCCAGGTAAGAAAGAAACAAAAAAGGAGCAAAATGAAATGAAGATGCAGTATATTTTGTCATTACCCGTACTTTGCAAGAAAATACATCTAACCTTTGAAACATTTTCCTGGATTGTGCTACTGACCTCTAAGGGACAAAGCAACATCCTTTTCCCTTTTGTCATGACTGTTCAAAGTCTTCTACTCAAACAGAGGCAGTGTTGCCACTTTGATAATATATATGCTAGGCCACATGCGGGCAGCTGTCACCAGTCTGAAAACTAACACAGACCTAATTAACACCATAATGGATTTTCCACTCTTTTACTCTCTGAGTGACAGTTTAATAAGGAGCTCACAGTGATCCTATAAATCAGAACCAATCCTCATCTTAACAAGATACAGCTAAAGTGCTCCAAAAATTAATTCTAAGGATTTCAGTATGTAATATTTCCAGTGGATAAACATTATCATTTGTTTACGCTAACTTATTTTATTATCTATATTTGACTATCGTGCCGTGGTTGTGTGCTGGTTTAAGAAAGATGCGTGTATTTATGAAAAGAACATTAAGTGAAAAGAGTTATAACTCTACAGTTTATAAAATTGTCTAATAACAGGAAACTATTCCACAAAAATAGTTTTGCACTGCAGACAGCTATAGAATTGAAAGACTTTAGACCATCAGTAATCCTCAATTTGGCCTCAATTTAGTAGTTAATATGTAAATTTAATATCTGTAAAACAGCTCCATTGGAATTAATTGGATCCCTGTGCTTCAAATGAAATAACTTGAAAGTAAGCACTGAGCACATGCTTGTTGACTTTTAATAAAGTCCATTTATGCTTTTGAGCGAATCAGGAACTGATCCAATAAAGCAATTGTGAGCATACTTTGAAGTAGAGCAGGTGTTTAAGACCTCATTGAATCTGGATTTTAAGGACACACAGGATTAAAAATTATAGTTTGCTTTTAATGCAGATTGAAATTATAATTCCTCAGTACTTTAATTCCAGGATAGAAAAACATCACACTTTTTCTCAGGCCTGTTTTCTTTTTATTTGTCCTTAATGGATAAGATGCTGAAATGTGGTTTTATATGAAACATGAGCCAAAGTAAATCAGTCTCTCTAGTTCCCATTCCAAGACCTCTAAAGTAGTTGAAAGATGTGACCAAAAGAATGCATGGTAAGGTAGGAGAAAACTTAAATACTTTTTAAAATTAAGATTTGAACAGGATTTATTAAGATTAATAAATTCCTGGTTTTTAAGAAGATGTCTCTGCTTATAAATGGCTAAGATAGTTTTCTCTTTATTTCCATAACAGGGAATACTTGAAGTATTTTTGAGGTTGCTGCAGTCCCTAAATTGTTTTCATGGATTTGCTGGTTGTGCCCAGAAGTATTTAAATCTGCAGATTATAGGCAGATTAGCTGTCAGTTGTAGTTCTAGGAATCAAACAAACACTCTTTTATCTGTTGTTATTTAGCCTCCTTAAGATACAGAATCACCCTCTGAGTTCAATAAGCAGGTAGTGCAGGCATGCACACTTAGGCATATCCACAGAAGTTCATTGTGCTGAACAAGTAGAGACAAAATGGCAATACAGGCAAAGCAAACGAATTGAGTAGAATTAAGTTTATTGTGAAAGCATATGAGAATTACATGAGGGATTATTATCATTATTATTATTATTATTATTACTATCTTTATAGGTGAATACAGAGTGTCTCAGAAGATTGAATTCTCAGCCATAGCTGAGACTCATAACTCCCACTAAAATGTAAATAAAGAGAAACTGAAATAGAAGAGATTAAAGTGGCAAAGTCTCACAAAATACAGAATTAGCCAGTGAATATTCTTGATCACAAATATTTGTTGCAATTGTAAGCCACAGTACATGACATCATTCTGACCCTTTAAAACCCTTAAATGAGCTATCATCAGTAGAAATGTTTAATAACAGAAACAACTCATGAAAAATGGACATAGAGAGACACTGAGTGCCCTGCAAGTTTTTCCAATTAGTAACAAAACTGTAGGGCATTTATAAGGGAGAAATTCTACATATTATTTCAACCAAGAGTAAAGAGCTCTGAGGCCATCAACTTGAAAGATATCTTGGGTATGAGTGAATATGACATTGTAATTTCATGACCTTTCAAACAGAGTGCACAAATATGGGCAGAAGTGAAAACCATGGTTTTCAGAAAGTCAGACTTCAACGAAATCAGAGAATTGGGAGGAAAGTTTGTTTCAAATGGCTTCTATGAGGAGAAGGTGAAAAGAGGACTGAGAAACTGTAATTATGATGAAATATCTAGTTGGCATTTTAAGCACAGAAAAGGACTGCATAAAAAATGGTCATCAGGTCAAATTACTGAAGATGGGTGCAAACACACAGCACTGCAATTAAAGTTTGGGTTAGAAAAACAGAGTGACAAAAGGCAATTGATAGAGGAAATGAGCTGCAATAGTAAGGCACTTATTAGTAAGTATTCCAGAGGTAAGATGAAAACAAGAGAGGAAGTTAGTTTACTCCTGCAGAGATTGAAAATGATTGACATATGATGCTGAAAATTCCTAAGCATTTAATTACTTTCTTCACTCTCTCTAAAAACCTCTTTGCTATCAGATATTATAATAACTAAGATCAGGCATGAAGGATCAAGAATTCAGTCTGATATAGCAAGAAACAAATTGATACTTGACTTAATCAGATGTTTTCAAACTGCCTTCATCTGATGACATTTTTTTTTTCTAGAGCATTGAAAGAATTAATTGAAAAAAGCTCAATGTTAGGTTTTCCCTGAGAAGTTATGATAGGTGGATATGAAAAAAAAGCAAAAGGCAAAAGGGGTGCTCTACTTTATAAAGGAGATGCCAGAAAATTGCAGAAATCCTAACTTCTGCTTCTGAAAAACACATGGAGCCAATATCTGTGAAGACACTGAGCAAAGCAAAGAGATGAATTATCGCCAGCCTTTGTGTTAGGAATGAATCATGCCAAACCAGCTTAGTTTCCTCCTACCTGAGATAAATGCTTTATGGACAGAGGAGAAATAACAGATGTCATGTCACAGTTGCAGTACTGTTTTCAACAAAGGCTCTTGTATCTTTTCTAGAAGGAAACTGGAAAACACGGTTTAGGTGAAAATGCCACAGGTAAATGGGAAGTTGAGCAGTTTTCACTCTCCAAAGAATCTCAGCAGGGTAGAAAACTATTAAGTACTTGCATGAATGACCCACAGAGACAAATAGAAGGCATGCTCATTAAGTATGTGTCGTGGTTTAAGCCCAGTAGGCCGCGCAGCTCGCTCGCTCACTCCCCCCACCGCTTCCTCCCCCCCACTCCCAGAGGGATGTGGAAGAGAATTGAAAGAATGTAACTCACACGGGTTGAGATAAGAACAGCCCAGTAACTAAGGTATAACACAAACCACTGCTGCTACCACCAATAATAATGATGATAAGGGAAATATCAAGGGAAGAGAATACAAATGCTTACCACCTGCCAACCGACACCCAAACCAGACCAAGCAGTGATCTAGCCCTTCTGGGTAACTGCCCCCGGTTCTACGTATGGAATGCCTCTTTGGCTAGTTTGGGTCAGGTGTCCTGTTTCTGCTCCCTCTCGGCTTCCCCTCCTCCCTGGCAGAGCATGAGACTCACAAAGTCCTTGGTCAGAGTAAACATTACTGAGCAGCAACTAAAAACATCGGTGTTATCAGCACTGTTCCCAGGCTGAAAGTCATAAACACAGCACTGCACCAGCTACTAAGAAGAAGAAAAATGACGGCTATTGCTGAACCCAGGACAGTATGAAGAGTAACCAAAGTAAGAAGATTGTAATTATTCTCATGATATTCAAAGAAAAAAAAAATCATGCTATTTTTCTAGGGCAAGTTATTGTATATAGACAGGAATAAGCAAGCTAGGTCATCGGCTGAAAAAGACCTAGAAAATAACCTGAATCACAAAGAGAACAAGGATGAATGTTCTTATGCTGTTGGGAAAAATAAAATAAAATAAAATAAAATAAAATTAAAAAATTATCCATGCAAAAAAATTATGCCTACAGCATTTGAAGCAGATTTTCTCTAGTCTCTGCCTTACTGTGATAAGATCTTAGCTGTAATATTACAGCCATCCTTGCATACCACAGCAAAAAAGTCTTTAATCAAATGGATATTATTTCAGATGAGCACAGATGCAGAAAACCTGACCTGCGGTATCAAAAATACTGGATTTGTTTAACCTGAAGAAGACAAAAGTGAAGTGAGGTGTACGTTTACTTCAAGCATGTAAAAGAAAAAAAGACTCAAAGTAAGAATATGACATTCTTGGTTTTTTTTTTTAGTCTATGACAGACTATATTAAAATATTTGGCTTAATTTGCAGATGCTTTTCATGCTTTACAAATGGTAATGAACACAGGAATACACTGACTAAAGTGGTTATTACAGTATCTGTCACTGGAGGTCAGATGAACTTCTCCATCAGTGGATAAACTAGGTGTGGGAGTCTTCTTGCCTGGCTTTAGATGTATGTCTGAGCTATTTACCTCCTACACTGTACATTCAACAAAATTAAATGGACAAACTAAATGACCAATTAATCTGGTCTGTGGTAGACATTTACTGTGGGATGAGACTAATTTATCTCTGGGATTGTTCTAACACTTAGGAGGTTGTAGACAGGGAGACAGGCGCAGACATCTGTATTCCAAATACCTAAAGCGGGTAATTCACCTCGTCAAGTCATTACCAGGCTTGTCAGTTTGAATGGCTCTGGTACACCCACCAAGCAAGTCCACACAGGTACTAGTGATATTAATGAAGTATTAATATTACAGGTTGGGTACCAGGCATACTGTGGCTCTGTTTCATAGTTTAATGTAAAATCCAAGCACGGATCATCACTGCAGCAGCAAGGGGAGAACACAGTGCCTTTGCTCAGCTTTTGCTCTAATGTTCAGTCCAAGTTTTGAACTTACTTCTTGTTTAATGATTACACATATATTACTGAGCCCATAATAAATCAGACTCTTACACATAAAAGGAGATTTAGAAATGCAATGAAAATCTAAAATTCAGTTTTCTGTCTATCTGTCTGTCTTTTTGGTTCACTTAGGGCTTAATAGGGATTCCTTTTATATCAAAGAAGATTCAGATAAAAATCTCACATTTGTATCTTTTACAGTTTTCTACAAACAATAAAATTTGACTAACTTCCAGTTTTATGGCTGTAGTTCGGTAATTCTGAAATCTGTCAATATTCTTACATTTTGTCTTTTTAGATTACTATAGTTTGATTGGATGTACATGTATTAGATTTCTGCACACCAGAATTCTTGGCATATATTAGAAAATTCAAGATCATTAAAAATATTGATTGTTATTCAAATGATCAAACTTTTCACAGACTACTTATCACAGACATTAGCTGTTTTCTTTGAAGTCCCTCTCCACATATGCCTTAAATTATAGGGTTTATTCTGTTGAATGGTGCACATAACTCTCATTAGCACCAAGGAGAATTACATCTGTACATCAAAGGAATAAAACTTGTATTTGCCTAACAAGATTAGAGAAGCTGTTTAGAAATCTAAACTTAGGAGTGTGTCTTGACTTTTTTCTCACTATCCTCAGTAGGACTATAAGATTTCGCTTAATTTTTTACATTTTTATGTTTAGGGGCACTTGAGAAGTTCAGCTTTAATGTTTGGTCTTATATACTTGTAGCACAAATGCATTGTAAAAACTTTAATTCATAGGATATACACACACACACACACATATATATATATACACACATATATATATGGTAGAGGATCTCAGTTCTCCTGAGAGATAGGAATAGCTCTAAAAATAGCTCTAAAGGTACATCAGGCACAAAACAGTTTTGGCCAGAAATGCAGCTGCTTCTCTACCACTACTGCACAGTAGTCCTAGTCCTAAATCTGGGCTTTGCAGAGAAATGAAGTACCTGGAGCACAGAATTCCAGAAAGTCAAGCTGTGCATCCTTGATTGACTTCCTCCATAACTCAAAGCTGTTTAACAGCTTAGTGTCATTTGTGCTTTCAGATATCTACTCACTGTTGACTTCCAGGGTGAGTTAGGTGCATTGCTCATGCATGTTCTTTGGACAAACTGCGGTGATACGCTTGTTTTTACCTTTTCCTTTTCACTTCGCGCAAACAGTTGCCCACATTGGAAGATATTTATGCCACCTACTATAGATACCTACATTTAGTGCAGTTCAGAGAGCACAAAGTTAGACATCTCTGCTTCCTAGACTGCCAGTGGAATAATTAAGCTACTCTGACAGATGTTTCCCTGAGCTAGATGACAGGAGCACAATGTAAGTCAGTGCCTGCCATGGTACAATCACGCAGTTAAGACACCTGAAGGTATGGGATAATTGTATCCTTCTACTTGCTCCCAGGTTGTTGTCTCATAATGAAATTCCGCCTTTAAAATTAGCAATAGCATGCTCTGAATTTCACCCACAAGCAAGTTCTTATGCCTCCCAGCTGGTGAATAGTTCTGAAAGTCTGGGCAACTAATGGTGTCTCAAAATAATAGATTGTTCTCAGCTATATTCATACAGCTGTTTATGGCATATAACCTGTGGTGATAGTAACAGCCTTTGTATCATACATGTGAGCTGAATCACAATGAGCGGCTCTAACACATCTGTTCTGAATTTTTCTATAGTTATATTGGCTTAAATCCCTTTGTATTAAGTGTACCTTGAATGAAAATATATAATCACATCCTTTAAAGACTTCAAGTAATGGAAAAAACACTATAGTCCTTGCTAAGTGGCAATTATCAACTCCTGTTGTTGAAAAAATGTGTCTTTTTTAATTTATTTTTTTTTAATTTAACATCAATTTATAACCATGGCACACCAATTCTCCGCTATCAAACTCCTGTTTCCTCCATAGGTACTTAAAAGAGGTTATCAAATCACACCTTAATCTTTGCTAAGCTTTCAGACACAGTAGATAACTTATCATGCTCTGAAGTATCTTTCCAGTCTGCAGCTGTTCTAGTGGCTTTTCTGTGACATCTTCTCAGTCTGCAAGTGACCTTCTTAATCAGTAACTTCTGGTCTACACAGAAAATTCCTGTGTGATAAGCCAACAGTGCCAAATATAGGCACTCTGACTGTCTTTACTCCCACAAACTGTACATGCCCAGGATTATTTCCTGATGCTGAGTCCATCTGGCAAAGAACATTCTGCATTCATACTGTTAAAATTTCTTATCAATGAACCCTTTCAATGAACCCTTTCCCCTCAAAAATGTGATCATTCCAAGAAACCTATTGAGGGCAGTCCCAGCCTCCTTTCTGAAGTGGGAAGGCTGAAGGAAATAGAGACAAAAAGAATATACCACTTGAAGACCCTATATGGCCGTGATACTTTCAAGAGCTGTTCCTTTGGTCTGACTACTCCAGTGGGATCTCCTGTTCAGGTAGACATCCTGTGGACGTCAGAGTAACAGCTTCCTAAAACTGATGTGAGGCCTCAGACCTCACCTTGTATTCACAGCTTGCTTCTTTCACTTTTATCCATAGATAATTTGTTCTATTTTCAGCAGTAGAAAGCTGGTATGACAAGATCTGTTTTCCATAAACTCATGCCAATTGGCATGAATTACATTATTTTCCTTTAAATCCTTATTAATAAAGTCTTTTATCGGTTTGTCCACTCTTTTCTCCAGGCTTTATGACAGGCTGACAGACATAATTAGTTTGATCATCCCATTTGTCTTTTATAAATATTGGCTGCTCCATGAGTTATTGAAAATCAACATTAACTACTGTTAATGAGAGAATTTTCCTGAACTACTTAAGTGCAAGTTTTCAAATCATCAGAAAATCCTCATTTTAACATGTCTAGCTCCTGTAACTGTTGTTAAAACCTTCCAAAGTTACTGATGCAATAGAAAATAGTTCATCATATGGTATGAATTAAGTTGTCATCTGACATCTTCTATCATAATATCTATTTCTGAATGCCTTTAACTGTCATGTCATCAAAATTATAAGGTAGATCTTGTCAAGTCTCATTGATCAGTTAAATTTGATTTTTCAGTCAAAAGATGAAGCCCTTAATCAAGAAAAACTGTGACCAATATAACTCATTAAAGCTTCTTTTCTTCATGCTCTTTCAAACATTCTTTATCCTTAAATCTGTCTACAGATGTTCTTATGCTTTTCTAGAAAGTTCAACATTTTTCTGAGTTCCTAGCGTTAGTTTATCTTTGTTGCTATAGATAGTCTCTTTGTATTTCTTTAAAAGAAATTATTATAGTTGGTTTTGCTTCCAATTTAAAATTGGTTTATTGTTTTAAGACAACAGCTTTTTTTTATTTCATCAGTGTGACATTTTTGGATGCGTATTAAAATGTTCTGAAACAATTCAAGTAAAAATGTTAAAATTCAATTATGCACCCCAGATGAATTGGCTCTGTATTTATCCCTTATTGAAAATGGTCTTTCTAAAGCAAAAATAAAGTTTACCATCATTTTTTATTTTTTTTCTATATAACAAAACAAAGCACATAATGATCTCTTGTACCTCATAATGAGAATTCTCCTGTCTCCTGGTGTTATCTTGTAATTAAACAATTGTTTTCTGGGAATCACATAAAACTCTTGATGAACATCCCACAGATTTGGTGTTGGTAGCACTGAGCTGCAAGAACACATCATGGAAACTGAAGTTCTTCACAATGATATTTAATATAGAAATTATAAAAATAATACATTAGGTTAAAAGTTATGAGTGTCTGGGTTTGGTTTTTTGTCTGTTTCTTTGTTTCTTTGAATTTTGTAATGACTTGTATTATTTTCAAGTAGGACTAAAGTAGAAGATAAAACTTTTTAACATTTGTAATTTAATTTTCTGATTTTTTTTATTGTTAAGGCATGTTCCAGAGAAGCTAAAGCTCATTCATCCAGCAAAGGAAAGTGAATTTTCAAATGTATCCATCCATAATGTATTTATGACCTTGCTGTCATAGTAGCATTTGTTATTCTAAGGTTTAACTTTTCAGTTATTTGAAACTAAATAGGATTATTTACATACCAGGGTGGCAATTACTTGTTTACATTGGTATTATGAGTTATTCATAAAAATTATCTCTTGAACAGAGATGTATACAATAATAGTAACAGTCCAGCTATTTCTCACAGTATTCTCACTCTGAACAACTCTGATTTGTCTCCAGAGAAAACTAATGTTTCAATTTCATGATAGTCTCAACAAACGAGTAAAAGTTAAAATTGCAATATGTGAGGGAGATGGAATATAATTACAAAAGGAACATAAAATTTGCCTCCCAACTAAGCAAAGACACATACTATACAGGATGGGCTTCTTGGCTGCCTCCCTTGTTGTGCTTCCTTCTTCACCCTCTATAAATGTACATCTTTAAGATGGATGCAAGTTTTGCTTCTGGTCTGCAACTAGCTTAAAAAAAATGCTGCATAACTGCCATCATGTCACTTATAAGCTTCTGCCATTATACCACTTACAGGACTCCTGTAAGGGGAGCAGAAAGTGCCTTGCCCCTAACTGGTGGAGCCCTAGAAAGGTGTGCTTGCATGCACAATCTTGCACAGGGAAAGACATCCACCTTCAAGATCCAAAACCAGAGTGGAGGGTGAATTTAGATACCAACTAAAGCAGCAGTCTGCTGGCATTCTGCTTCTGGAGCCCTGTAGATGTCTACCAGAAATTAACAGCAGGGCTCTGCCTTGGTTTGCCGGTGGTAAACGCAGACAGGTGGCTTCATTTGTTCAGTCAACTCCATGGTAATACTAATTGCTTTTAAAGGCAACAGTGTTTTTCCTATGAGAAAGAGGAACTTCCATCAACCTATATAGATCACATAATTTCAAGCATGACCCTCTCTGTGAGAGAAAGTATGGCCTGGAGATCCATTAGTAAAGGGCATGCTTTGGATACACCCTTTTTGTTTTCTCTCTAAAACATGTCTGTCGTGTATGAATAATTCTGTGAGATACCTCAGTGTCCTTGTTACTGAGTATATCTCAGTAACAGTATGGAAATACTGTATTTCCATAATATTAAAATCACTTTAGTAACTGAGGAAATTTTATATATTTTTTTTTCCAAACAAGGAACAGGAAAATTATAAAAAGCTACAGCACATTGTGTTTGTAATTGTATATAAAGAAGTTATACTAGAATATGTTTGCAAGTGGCAGAAAACTTATATTGAGTAATTTGCTTCATCAGTCTTTGACAGTATCTTACCTCCTACTACTTCTACACATCTGCATTCCCGACTCTCATGAGCACCAGTGGATATCAGTTTACAGCATCAGCAAAGGTAATGCAAACCTGAAAGTGCAACATATCCCCACTCAAAGAGCAGTAACAAGACAAGAACATGCAATGTGATGATCAGGAATTAGCTGGAAACCTCACCCACAGCAAGAGTGTAATTTGCTGTTGTTTGTTATTAGCAAATGCTGCTTTTTTGCAGGAAAAGTAGTTGGTGTGGGGTCATGCTGATGTCACCTGGCACCGAACATCTCCCTCCTGCATCTACAGCCTGAGTGGCCAGCCTGGACAAGGGCTTCCTCAAAGGCTTTCAGCCGCCAATGGCCCCGCATTATCTTTGGTATATTCTTCCAGGCTAGCAACAGACAAAACAAAGGAAGAGAGAACTAAACTATTAGGTGAGTTTATTTCAACAGAAGTGGCAAAGCTAGCCACCAAATGGAATACACTGAAAACAGTCTTTACTAATGTCTATCATGTTACTAGAACGGGCATAATATTTGATATGCACCAAGCAACAAAAAACCCAACAAAAAATGAGAGAGCAAGCTTGTGGCTATTGCCCTAGTTGTAAGCAGGCATAACTGCCAATTTGAAGTGAATTGAAAAAGAAAAGAACAAAGAGTCAAAGGCAAAAAGACAGCTCACTTTCAAAATTAAATCAGTGCAAGATCTCATATGTGTCTTCAGGCACAAGTCTACCACTGAAGATTTTGGCAACCAGTTTTGTGAGAAAGGAAAAACTCCCGATTTAATTATCACTTCAGGTGAGGCTGTTGAGTTCAGCTGTTAAACACAGATACACAGTGACATAAAATGACAAGATTCTGAATATTGCTGAATGCTGGAGTACTTCGATACTCTCATTTACCAGACAAAATGGTCTAAGAAATTGCATTTTTACAATATAATTAGAATATCAGAAAGAAAATTTATTTTTTTAATACCTTCCTGAAAGTATCGTTCAGGGACAGAGGTAATAACCTAAGATTTGTCTTAAGTCTAAATTTCCTGACAACAGACTGCTTTGAGGAACTATTCATATCCCTATGCATATGACCTTGTCAGAGTCAGTTTTCCACCTTAAATATAGACATACAGGGTCTGTTTAAGAGCATCTTTTCTTGACACTATGTGCCTCTAATTCCCTTTTCTATCTCCCATCTCACGCACTTTAGACCCTCATTTTCCTATATCTTCTCACATATGCATAGTGTATAGCTGTACGGAGGAAATACACAGGAAACTCAAGTTGGCAAATGGATACTGTTTTCTAAAGTCACTGATTTTGTTTATAAAGTGGATGTGAAAAAAATAAAACTAATTTATCTTACATTTAGAAACGCATATCTCAATAACAGTGACAGTAATTATTGTAATGGTCTAAATAAACTTTTAAATAATAATAAAAAAGAATTTTAAAACTGTACTCCCATTTCATACCTTACAACAACTAAATTTTCATGACTTTTTTAAAAATAACTACTTTAGAAAGAACATTTCTCTAGTTTGTTCTAGCTTATGATTTTCTCACTCTCCAAGACATAAAATCCTACAGCTGAATGACAAGGTAAGCAATGAGTAACAAGTTGGAAAACATGACAGAGCTTTTACTATTATAAAAAAAATATCAAATGTTACAAATTCAAAACTTTAAGTCCAGTGGAGAAATAACATTACTAGCTGTTGGCTGTGCACTTACTTTCTAAGGTTAAAAATGAATCCAGCATTACTGCAACACTGGAAGATTATTTTAAACACTGAAGCATAAATCTCTGGTAATTCAAGCACTCAATGCAAAATCCCAGTTGGACCAACCACCTAAAGAGTAAAATTTAATCTATTATTTCATAAATATTTGTGTCTAGAGTATAATCTATATATTTTTAGGTGCAGCCAAAAATTACATTGTGGTGTCATCTAAAACACTAAAGTTGTATATCAGACTCAAGCGCTATGAATTTGAAAATCTATGGGAAAATTCTTTAATCCTACAAATTCAGAATTTTATCTCATAATACTACAAAAGAGAGTTTGAAGTGAAAATTTTCTGAGTCCAAGGTCTAATTTGAGCATGTAAAGTTAACATTCTGTATCTTCTACGTCCATAGAATAACAATACAGCAGTCGAAATCTGATCACAAGGAATCCCCAGTTGCATTAAAAATGCTTAAGAAAGGACTTAATCTGCTTTTGATGGTTTGGACAAAGGTGGTGAAGGAGGAAAGACATTTAAAATTGCTTTTTCCACAGAAATGGGTATAATTTAACTGAAAAAATACTACCACCCAAAGTTAAGAGAAGTCACATGTTCCTAAATATATGAGACTTCTGGATTGATCAACTGCAGCTGTCTATGATTATCCAGTCTTTAATAGTAATAAAATTAATTGCAGTGCAAACTGTCTTTTCAGCTTCATACCTCTTAAACTGACAGTAACAATTTTTGAGGTTTATTTGTGATCATAATTATAGCGAGCAGTAGAATGAACTCATAGTATGTCATTTTATGGCAATTCCTTTGCAACAAAGAGTAACAGCCTTGCTTGAGAAAAACCCAAAAGATTTGTTTCTCATTGTTTTGTTGCACTGAGATCTAATATTTTAAAAATATTCCTTAAGTAATTACCTTATTTAAACCTATATGTGAGTTGCCAGTACAAATTACTTGAATTTTATTGCATTAACAGAATAAGCAGATAGCATGCTCTCATCATTGAAAATTAACTGGAAGTATGTTAAAAACATGTAGTTATCAACTCTTCCGATGAATCTCGACTACCACATCTCATTCATATACAAGCTACAGTCTTCTACCATGTGCATTTACAGTGACTTTTAATCTTTACAAATAACATGACAGTGACTGAACTGTTGAGACATCATTGCAATTCCCAGATCTTCAGAAGAGTGACAGGATTTGTGGATGTGCTTTATCTGCTTTGCATTTCATTTATCTACATGCATCCAGAAACAAACACTGAGTGAAAGCTTTGTAAGAGCTTTCTTTCTCTATTTAGTGCTTCCCTCCTGTTCTGAAATACTAAAAAGAAAACAAAAGGGACAGAAAAATTACTTGAATGATGTCCATTCTCACCCAAGGAATCTTAAAATAGTTTAAGTCCTTGTTTTAAATTGTTTTCAATGCCATAATTTCACTCTCCCTAAAACATAGACAAAAAAAGAAGAAAAAAATTAAAAGAAGCATAATCCTAGCATTTATCAAGGGCTGATCAAACAGCTATAGGAAAGCCTCTTGATTAGTTTTGTGTTAAGTAGCAAAGAAGACTAACGGTATCCTAGGCTGCCACTTGGTCAAGGAAGATGATCTTTCGCCTCTACTTAGCACTGATGAGGCCACGCCTGCAATGCTGTGTCCAGGTCTGCTCTCCTGAGCACGAGAGATATGGAGCTACTGAAGAGAGCCCAGCAAAGGGCTGTGAAGGGACTGAAGCACCTCTCCTATGAGGAAAGGGTGAGAGAATTGGGACTATTCAGCCTGGAGAAGAGAAGCCTCAGGGGGATTTCATCAATGCATGCAAATACCTTGGGTGTAAAGAACATGGAGCCAAGAATCAGGCTTTTCACAGTGGTGCCCAGTTACAGGACAAGAGGCAATAGGCACAAACTTAGAGGCAGTAGGTTCCATCTGACTGTCAGGAAACACTTTTTTACTGTTAGGGTGACTGAGCACTGGTACAAGTTGCCCACAGAGGTTGTGGAGTATCCATCCTTGGAGATACTCAGAAGTTAACTGAACATGATTATAGACAACCAGCTCTAAGCGACCATGCTTGAGCAGGGAGGTTGGAAAAGATAAACTTCAGGGGTCCCATTCAACCTTACTTTAATTTCTATGAATAAAACTTTAGAGGTAGAACTGAAATCTGCTATTTATTAAGGTTTATCAAATCCTTCTAGCTCATCTAAGATTATAAACACAATAAATATTTTTCAAGTAGGGAAATGAAGTACAGCCTTTCTGCAGTTCAGAAGTCAGGCACATTCAGGCCAACATTCAGTTTCCAAAGCAATTTCTGCTAGAGCCTGGAGCATCATGCATGCTTCTTCTAACATGAAGATGACAAGAGGATTTGTGGAATTCATAAGAAAGGCATTAAAGAGTATTATCCACTTTAATCTATTAGTCTCAATCACTGTTACTCCTCTGGCAGTAGGTTGCATCTAATCCAAATGGAAGATGTGCTATACCATTAAGATGAATTAAACACATTGTACATGTATACCATTTAGTAAAATAGAAGTAATTTCCTTACACAGGATGAGATTAGAAGTTTAATTTTCCTTTTTAATATCAACAGAAAAATGGCTCTTCATTAAACTAATTGAAATCTGCATAAAAACACTGTAACCACTATTCATTACACAGAAAACAAAGAACTGAAAAGCTACACATCTACCTTAGCATTTTCTATAACACCTAGGAAAAGGGGCCTGAAAAATATATTTACAAAAAAAAAAAAATGTAGATTTCTGTTCTGCAAATTATACAGAATATACATTTTTCTTTATTTTAGAGGTTAATTTTGGGTTTGCTATTTTAATGTAGAGTGTATACTGCTTCCTAAGGTTTATAAGGCTTATATACAGAGAAAATAATCTCTGCCTTTTCTTATGATATTTGCAGTCCATTCAGTGAGCTAACAAGTGATTTAAATCAACACCAGCATCCTCAAAGCAAATTGAAGCTTTTACACTTCAAGTTTTGTATTACCATAATCAAGAAAGCAATTACCTTCTGTTTGTCACTGAGGTTTTAAACACCACCTTTGGAAAGGTGTTTGAGAAATCTCACTGGTTGTGTATCTTGGAGCAGTCATCACCGAAGCATCTGGCCCCATGCTGGTAACACAGAGAGGCTCTGAGATGAGCTGTAGGATCTCTTTACTGTGGGACATATGTCTGCCACCCTTCACTTAAGTAAGAGCATGTCCCTGGTTCAAGCCTCCCTGTTTTATTCATCTTCACCAGAGTCAGCTGTGCAGTGAAGAGTAAGGTTGGTAATTACTGCAGCATGGGGAAGCTCACTGAGCCACACTGAGCTTGGGGCAAAATCTCTGCTGCATGCTTTTCCTTTCCCTTAATCAGTTCTTACCTCTCTTTGGTTCTTCCTTAGACTCAGCTTCTGATCAATTGACCGTCTGCTGCCCATCACTTTCCTGGAAGGACAATGTGTCCCAGAAGACACCCCACCACTACAAACCCAATAGGAAACACTTTGAACTACTTTTTCAATGATATACTGTCAACTGGCATAGTGTCCTTTTTAAAGCTAGTTGGATCGACTTCAGCTCCCAAGAAATGATTGTTAGGAGTCTTTTCCCATGTTATAAGGAAAAGCAAGCAGGAACATTTTAGTGCATAAACAACCTCAGAGCCTTAGGGTGGTAAGAATTTATGTTTCTGCACATTTTCTAGATCTGGTAAATACAAGGCAGTTTGCCCCTTGTTGTGAGAACCAACCTACCTACATTTTCTTAGGGCAGGCATATGAAATCCTCTGGACAATTCTCTTGAAATAACAGGTGTGCTGTAAATTAACACTCAGGCTTTTTTTGCTGTAACTTTCCTCATCGATGCCCTCTGTTCTGTCTTCTTCAGTCTTGGCTTGTTGCCTTTTTGGCTCACATACCTGCAAGCTTTCAGTGACACAAGTGGTGCTTTTTTGTCTGAAGGTGCCTCATAGCTCTATACATGTACATCATAGCCATTTTCCTTCAAGTTAGTTTACTACAACAACTTTAACATTTAACCTTTTATCTCTTACTCAATCTGGGTCCAAATATTTAAACCTCATGATTATTTTATAAATATAGCAAAAACTAATGGAGATTTTTAAAGAATAAAACATGCTACGCAGTTTTTTAACATTTGCACTGTAAATAATTGATCTTTATAATCCCTTTATAATCAATGGATAAGAACAGTAAAGCTGCTTATCTAATGGCTATATGAAAAATAAGCCTAATTAGACATGCCAATATAACACAGCTGAGTGTCCTGGGTTCAGCAGTAGCAGTCATTTTTCTCCTTAGTAGCTGGTGCAGTGCTGTGCTTATGACTCTCAGCCTGAGAACAATGCTGATAGCACCGATGTGTTTAATTGCTGCTCAGTAATATTTACTCTGACCAAGGACTTTGTGAGTCTCATGCTCTGCCAGGGAGGAGGGGAAGCCGGGAGGAAGCAGGGACAGGACACCTGACCCAAACTAGCCAAAGAGGTATTCCATACCATAGCACATCATGCCCGGGGATGTAGAACTGGGCACAGTTACCCAGAAGGGCTAGATCACTGCTCGGGTGGGGGTGGGTATCGGTCGGTGAGCGGTGAGCAGTTGTATTCTCTTCCCTTGTTATTTCCCTTATAATTATTATTATTGATGGTAGCAGTAGTGGTTTGTGTTATACCTTAGTTATTAAACTGTTCTTATCTCAACCCGTGGGAGTTACATTCTTTCGATTCTCCTCCCCATCCCTCTGGGAGTAGGGGGAGGAAGGGGTGGGGGGAGTGAGCGAATGGCTGCGTCGTTTCTGAGTGACAGGCTAGGCTTAAACCATGACACTGAGAAGACGTAAATTTACAGCATTTGGAGTCAGTTTCCTTCAAAGAAGAGACTTTTTATTCTACAAAGACAGAAGGCTAAGATATGAACGCCATTTTTTGATTAATCCAAATGTGGTAAACCAGCAAAATAGATCATAATTTGCATTTGTTTATGAAATAGTCCCATGAGTATTAATAATTTGGAGTTGTTGGCAAGGGTGCCTCTTCCTTAAGGGAAGGACACTTCTCGACAGCTCTCTATAACTATGCTCACAGAAATAGTTGACTGGGAAACCAAAACCCTTGAATGTAGAAGCAGCAATGGAGAGAATTTGTGCTCTTCCCCCCCCCCCCATTTGTCTTTAACTTTATTATCAGAACTTGCTCTTTGAAATTTAATTTTCAATGGGGATAGTTAGAAACCGATGCAGAATAAACGCTGAAAATATTTATTACTGATTTTCATCTATTTTGCTGTGGTTTATTACTGCTTTCAGTCTTGCGTATGGTTAGTGGCTAGTGGCATTGTCACTCCAGTTTCAGTCTGTCAGGCAGTGAAAATGAGACAGATCATTTACAACTTCAGATGTTGTATGGAAAATAAGAGGCAAAACAATTTTCAGGAAGATGAGTCCATGCTCAGTTTTGAAGTGGGATATATTTATCACTTCAAAATATGATCTCACATAAGTGGAATACATACACAAGGATGTGGACTTTTATGGGAAACAATAGTGCATGACATGATGCTACTGCAATAGAGTGGAACTTCTCAGTGTTTTACACTTAGTAGTTAAATTTGCTAGATAAGAAAGCATATGGAGATTTGTCTCATGTATGCTCCCAAAACATCACACACTATCAGGTAGATTATACATGGCAAGTGAAGGAGATTTGTTATATACTCAATGCATTTGATTAATGTCATCTCCACCATTTCCTATAAGGATCATAATTTACCTCTTAGCACACTTGCTGGCTGACAAGTCAACTCCACCAAGAAAACCAGGTCATATCATAGGTGTAGCAAACAATCCATCTGTCTGGGATTGTCTACTAATGTAAGATTAGAGCTTAAAAACAAATAATACAGAGATCTTTGGCTTATTTTAGCTGCCCAGGAATCAGTGATCTAGAATTTTTTGTGGCCTAGAATTTGAATTCAAATCATTTTAGGTAATAGCCACAGCTGAATCCACCTTAGGTGAATTGAAGTAGTAATTTTTTGTTCCTATGAGACTTGTGGTGTCTAAAAACTTCTTGTAAAAATAGGCTCTACTGGGGGGGAAAAAAGGGCTTCCCATTTGATTTCAGTTTGGTACACTATCATAACACTCAGTTTAAGTAAGAAAATAAGTATTATCTTCTGTCTACGTTTTCCATACCATTCATAACTGTATAATTTCTTAGATCTCCCTTCAGATGAGATATTTTTCCAAGCAGAAGTTTCAAGTGAATTATCCTTAATATAGAGGGATTCCCACACCGTAAGGCTATGGTAATCTTATTATTCATACTTTTTCCTGGTTTACTGCATTGATTCTGAGAAATTTCACTGGAAAATTGAAAACAATAGTCCATAAAACCTTATCAATAAAAATAGAAGCCCCCAAAGAAATTGCATCCATTGAGACATTTTTCTGGTGTCAAATACTGATGACACTTGTGGTAAATAGGACATCTGTTCAGATAACAAGCATACCTTAATATATGCAAGACACTCATGATCTCAGGGAGTAGCAGCTGTATCTTTGAATAAAACATTTAAGTGAATATAACATTTTAAATGCCCTAATCTACCTCTTTGAGGTAGCTGGAGTGATCCATGCCTTTGCAAAAGTCTGTTTAAGCATAGGTTTTAAAATGAAAATTTCCTGACATCTCCAGTTGCTAGTTTTCAAATAAAAAACCAACCAAACCACCTGAGGAATATAATTGACTAATTCTGCACAGAACTTCTCTGAAAGTAACAGTTGAATTTTACATTTTCTCAGTGTGTAGTTATCTAGATGAGAAACTAGCTAGAATTCAGTCTTTGCTTCAGAAGATATAAGGCAATCACATGCAGAAACTGCTGACATGCATATTATAGAGCAATAAAGGAAAACCATTATACAGCTACTTCAAATGTGAAATAGCCACCTAGGTATTCATTATGACAAAATACAGACTCATAAAGAAGGCAAATAACTATTCTTTGAAATTAATTTTGCATGCATCTTCTTGATTTCTGAGAAGGAAAATCACAAAAAGTAGAAGAAAAATGCAAAAAGAGGGTTTTGTAAAACATAAATTAAAAACACAAATTAAAAACACTTAATAATTCCTCTGGAATGTCTATTGCAGCACAGTTAAATTTGAGAAATATTTTCCTCTGACAAGCACATACTTTTCTGTTGCTTTAAACTTAACTCTTTACTTCTGCAACAATAAATATATTTATTGGAGTAGATTACCAGCTAAGAACAGAATTTGTAACAGTTTTTTTTTTTTTAAATGTTCTCTTTGTAATTAAAAAATAACGGACTCACATCCATATCTTTCACTATTTATAACCTCATGGATGGCAGCTTCTCAGGTGTCGAGAAAATATAAGTGAGAAAGACACTGTTTTTCAAGTGGGTGAGTCAGCCCTACCGAAGGGCTAATGTTTATAATTGATATGTATGAAGCAAAGTAATGAAATAAGAACCAATAGCATTTTGAATGTTTTTTTTTAATTTGCTGGAGTCAGTCCTCTGGAACAAGAACTTCATAATTAATAGTACCTCAGTGGGATATTCTTTTCATCATTTCCATATTATTAATATGGTACTTCATTTTTCCGTCACTAAAGAAAAAAGCATTTTTCTTGTGTTTTGTCTTGCTTTAGCAACCAAAGCTCCATTTGAATAGGACAGTGAGTCAAGGATATGGAAATTTTTATATCTAGCTATTGCTGCAGGAATGCAAAATTCTTAAATATCATTGAAGACTAAGCTACTTTATTAGCACATCAACTTCATAGTCTTACAGCACTACTTACTTGGCTTTCTTTGGAATAAAATAGTTCACAAGAAAAATGCTGGTTTATTGAAAGTTAGTCACAGCAGGGCCTGATATGATCACTCATTCTGATTTCTTATTTCAACCTTGGTCTTAGTATTTAATCCTGCAGTTCTACTGAGTCTAGTAACTTGTGATCTGATTTATACAATTGTCACCTTTGAATGAATGACTCAGCAGAGTCTAGCTAGCATAAACACTGAAGCTTATATATGAACTGGAATTGCCAGTATACACAATGCACCTTTATCCTTGATGACTCAAGAGATGCATACTTCATTATCTGATGACAAAACCCCAAGATATTTCAAAAACTCTAAGGAAGTGTCCCATATGCTTTGTTAGATTTTTGCCACTAAAAAAAAAAAAAAAAATTTCCTTATAAAGTCTTGCCATTTCCATTACCATGTAATTTTTTTTATCCTTATCAGAACAAGGCAAAAAAAAAAAAAAAAAACCAAAAACAACAAACAACTTTGATACAATATTTTGTATAACTCTCATTAAAATAAATAACAAAGAAAAATAGAGAATAAAGCAGTGGTAGAAGTATATAAGGGAAATATTAAGACTGAAAGTTTGAAAAGAGATTTATCATTGACTACCAAAATAATTTATAGATGAACTTAATTTTTAAATAAGGTATTTTTATGAAAAAGCTAATGGCTTAACATTCAAAAAAAAGTTAACTCTGTCCAAGTGTTCTTGAAAGCTTCTTTTACTGGCTTTACATTCAGCAGTTTTTTCAATGTGAATGAAAAAATGGGTCTTTAGGCAGGTTCAAGTTAAAAGAACACAGCTACTTTGATAGGAAAGTTTCCGAAATAGTTTTCAGTACTTCATAGGAACAACCATATTTAAATACGCAGCTTTCCTGTTTGCTTCGGTGGACAAATGTTAATGTAATTAACTAGGGAGGAAGGTTTGGTTCACTGTGATATTCATTTCGGGAATAGAAGTCCCATTTTATTCAAGCAAGCCAAGATTTAAATCCTTGAATTTGAATTTTAATTTCTGAATGGAATAAATCAGGAGCTCACTGATGAAAACCAGCAAAATAATCAGAAAAAATTCTTTGAAAAACTGTCACAAAACAAACCATCCAGTTTCACATGATTTTCATATGACAATATAATTTGCCTCACTTATGCTCAAAATTCAAATTGAGCCAACATTTCCAGGAAATTTGGCCTTTCTTGTGAGATTTCATCACTTTCAATTCCAATAAAAGCAGCACAATTTAAAAATTATTCTGAAAGTTAGAAATAATCAGTTACAGAGTGTGAGTTTATGATGCAGATTCAGTTTAATTCCTGGAAAATTCTACGTGTTTATATAAATTCAGCTCTGTGATCAATGAATTTACCAATCAAACCTATTGCTTAAGTGGTTTCTAACAGTGTCCTGGGTTCAGCAGCAGCAGTCAGTTTTTCTCCTTCTTAGTAGCTGGTGCAGCGCTGTGGTTTTGACTTTTGGCCTGGGAATAATACTGATAAAGCCGATGTTTTCAGTTGCTGGTCAGAATACTGACCCTGACCAAGGACTTTGTGAGTCTCATGCTCTGCCAGGGAGGAGGAGAAGCCGGGGGGAAGCAGGGACAGGACACCTGACCCAAACTAGCCAAAGGAGTATTCCATAACACAGCACGTCATGCCCGGGGATGTAACTGGGAGTTACCCGGAAGGGCACGTCCTCTTCTCTGTTGGGCTCATTTCCGGCGGGCGGTATTGTATTCTCTTCCCTTGTTATTTCTCTTATCGTTATTATTATTGGTGGTAGCAGTAGTGATTTGTGTTATACCTTAGTTACTGGACTGTTTTTATCTCAACCCGAGGGAGTTACATTCTTTCGATTCTCCTTCCCATCCCTCTGGGGAGGGGGGGGGGGGGGCGGGGGCAGAGTAGAAACTGCGTGGCTGACTTGCCGACTGTCTTAAACCACGACAGTTCTTTTTAGTGCCCAACGTGGGGCTCGAAGAGTTGAGATAACGACAGATCTGACCGGAGTGTGTCTAATCGTATTTGTGATAAGCATTCAGTGTTTTGGATTAATAGTCACTCGTCACAATGCTGATTTATTGGCTCTCAAAGTTGTTGGTTTTGATCTCACAGTTTCAATATGCCATAGCTTACTTAGAGCCAGTATTTGCTGTGTTAGTGTTTTTTAAGTGTGGGGCTTTTGCTAAGGTTATTGTCTCATTGTATTTTATGGTTAATGACTTGGAATACAATAGAATCATTGATCATGAAACTGATCTGGCTTATGTTCCCAGTGTGGTCACCACCTTTATACTTTGGGAAGTATATAATACAAGTGCTTAGCAATTACACATCTTTTTTCTCCCTCCTGGGTGGTCAACGTATGAAGGAGACATTCTCTTACCCTCCCAGTGCCCCTCCCAGACCGTTTACAACATCGTTTGAGAGTTTTGAAGTTTTTGAACGGCCTTTTAATATTGTTGAGACCTGTTTGCTGATTGTGATGGGGATCACCATGTTGGCACGCATACAGAGTGTCTTTTGTCCACAGCCATTACGTCTGATCTCAAGAATTAAGCAAAGTCAGGTTTGGGTCTTGTCTGGGGTTAGACGACAATATAGGGGGACCGAGAGATTTTCCCCGAGGCTGGACAGCCATGAGTGGCAGGATGTGTGGGATAGTATGGGCAAGTATCTAGGTCAGTGGGCCCCTCCGGTGCTTTGGAATTTCACCACCGAACAAGTGCAAAATCCAGGAGAATTAGTAAAACACTTAAATGAGGTGTGTTGTCATCCTGGTCATACCAGAGAGGGACAAATCATGGCAACGTGCTGGGGCTCGGCCTATGCTTACAGGGCCTTGTTCAACACTATCCAGCACCTTCAAAAGTTAAAAAATGTCCCTGGATCTGAGGGCAAAGCAACAGACAGCGCAGCTACTCCAGCTCCGAGCACAGCAGCTACACCACCCCCAGCGACAAGTACAGCAGCTACTCAAACTTTGACTGCAACAGACAGCGAAGCTACCCCAGCTCCAAGCACAGCAGCTACACCACCCCCAGCGACAAGTACTGTTGCTACTCAAACCACAGTGATAATGACTGCAGCTAAACCAGAGGACCAATTCGTACCAATATCGATTACCCCTGTATGCAAGAGAAAAAGCAAAAAAGAGGCAAGAAGGGTGAAGCAAGATGAAGAAACAATGTATTCACCACCCGGGCCACCATCTGATCAGGAGTCATCATCACATGATGAAGAAGAAGAAGAGGTGACTTCTCGACCTCAGACCTCAACTAAGCTACGGAATATGGGAAAAGATTTTACCCGTCAATCAGGGGAGCACATCATCACCTGGTTGCTCTGATGCTGGGACAATGGGGCCGATGGTCACGAACTAGGAGGTATGGAAGCCAAACAGCTGGGATCACTTGCTAGAGAAGGGGGAATTGACAAAGCAATTGCAAGAGAGAAAAAGTCCCTCAGTCTTTGGAGGCGGCTCTTGGCAGCTGTGAAAGAAAGGTTTCCATACAAGGAAGATGGCTGAAGTATAAATATGGGGAGGCCTGGCAGATTGATTATATCACGCTTCCACCAACCCGCCAAGGCAAGCGCCATGTGCTTACCATGGTGGAAGCAACCACCGGATGGCTGGAAACATACGCTGTGCCCCACGCCACTGCCCGGAACACTATCCTGGGCCTTGAGAAACAGATTTTGTGGCGACACGGCACCCCAGAGAGAACTGAATCAGACAATGGGACTCATTTCCGGAATAACCTTATAGACACTTGGGCCAAAGAGCATGGCATTGAGTGGGTATATCACATCCCCTACCATGCACCAGCCTCTGGGAAAATCGAACGGTACAATGGGCTGTTAAAAACTACACTGAGAGTAATGGGTGGGGGAACTTTCAAACATTGGGATACACACTTACCAAAGGCCACCTGGTTTGTCAACACCAGAGGATCTGCCAACAGGGCTGGCCCAGCCCAGTCAGCACTTTTACATATTGTAGAGGGGGACAAAGTTCCTGTGGTGCACATGAAGAATTTGCTGGGGAAGACAGTCTGGGTTATTCCTGCTGCAGGTGAAGGCAAACCCACTCGTGGGATTGCTTTTGCTCAGGGACCTGGTTATACTTGGTGGGTAATGTGGAAAGATGGGGAAGTCTGATGCGTACCTCAAGGGGATTTGATTTTAGGGGAAAACAGCCAATGAACTCAATTGTACGCTGTTGCCTGCTATAGCCATCAACTAGAAGTCTGCAGGGCACCAGCGAGTGGCCCTGACTTCCCTCCGACCATCATCCCAACAGAGAATGAACTTTGATGGAATCGGATGAGTTCTACAGTAAAGGAACGATCAGCATTAGCAGGCAACGGTCCAACACTGCATACAGCCCCTCCTGCCCTGAAAGACGGTTATAAGAGATGGAGCCCAACATCATGGACCGGATGGACTCTGTAGTTTTATAGGAATTGGTCTGTGCACTAAGATAACAGTGCACTGAGATGAGAGTGAGGGTATATGGAAAATGTGGGATCTGAGCATGACATGAATGGTATGGAATAAGGGGTGGATACTGTCCTGGGTTCAGCAGCAGCAGTCAGTGTTTCTCCTTCTTAGTAGCTGGTGCAGCGCTGTGGTTTTGACTTTTGGCCTGGGAATAATACTGATAAAACCGATGTTTTCAGTTGCTGGTCAGAATGTTTACCCTGACCAAGGACTTTATGAGGCTCATGCTCTGCCAGGGAGGAGGGGAAGTCGGGAGGAAGTAGGGACAGGACGCCTGACCCAAACTAACCAAAGAGGTATTCCATACCACAGCACGTCATGCCCGGGGATGTAACCGGGAGTTACCCGGAAGGGCACGTCCTCTTCTCTGTTGGGCTCATTTCCGGCAGGTGGTATCGTATTCTCTTCCCTTGTTATTTCTCTTATCTTCATTATTATTGGTGGCAGCAGTAGTGATTTGTGTTATACCTTAGTTACTGGACTGTTTTTATCTCAACCCGAGGGAGTTACATTCTTTCGATTCTCCTCTCCATCCCTCGGGGGGGGGGGGGGGGGGGCGGCGGAGTAGAAACTGCGTGGCTGACTTGCGGACTGGCTTAAACCACGACAAACAGTTAAAAAAAAATTATGGTGGCTGTAGATTTTGGATAGGTTAGATCAGTAGGATAAGTCATAGTAGTACGATGAGAAAACACCTTCACTGAGGAACTCAGATTGAGTTAGACATCTTCAACCATGCTGTACCATTTACAATGGTTTTTGTAGAGAATGGTCCTATCTAAGGAAAAACATCAAGAATGCATATACAACATCCTAATTAATTTTGGTCTCCCCTTTTAACAGGTGCTTTAGTCTGTGTCCTTTATAAAGTGTTCTTATAATCTTTTCTGTGTTTACAAAGATAATATAAAAAGTAGAAGCATCCGCATTTATAGAACAACCACGAGCCCAATAGCAAATTCATAGAGAAATTAATAACTCTGATTTTTAGTTTCAATTTTAATCATGTCATTGAAATGATTTTTTTTTCATGTAACGGTCTTACGTAACAAACATATTGTATACCCCAGGTGGAAACCTGCAGAGCTGTTCCTTTGAATCCCATGATACTAGGCCCATATGTTCTTACATTTTCCTAGATCTGAATGAATGCCAGGTGTAGACACTACCTCTGTAACCTCATCATGCAGAGGGGGTTTTGAAGCATGGCTTCCTTGAAGAATCAGTCCAGACTTTCAAACAATTTCAACTTTTCCCCATGTGGCAGCTTTACAAGCACTTTGGGAACATGCTTTTCCCTGTTTTAGAAGTACCTGGTGGAAATACAAGTATCCTCCTGTTTGGAGCCCTTGGAATGAATCACCTGCTTAGCAGGCAAAAACATGTATGCAGATAGAAAGAAAGAAATTCATTCTCAAGCTAGAAAGGATAGATATTCACTCTAATTTTCCTGTCCTTGACTCCTCAACATTCCTAAATATGTTTTGGTTTTAGATCAAGTGAGTACTGGATCCTTTTGCCCAGAGTGCAGCTTGAAATGCTTGTCTTTCAAAAAATTAATCTCTTTGCTTTCTCTGCTCAAACCTCCTTTTTTTCCCACTTTAACATTCTTATAGCACCACTTAGTTTTTTCCCCTTTTTGTTTGGTGAGTAAAAGATAGCAGTAAGAAGGGATTATAATTATGAAATTCATTCTTGCACTAAAGATTGTGTTTCCTTCTACTACTAGGAAAACCACTGTATAGCAACCAATCCTTGTGGTAAACCATTTTATTTTTCAATAGCTTTACAAGTCATGTTGGAAGGCCACAATTCTAGCATTTTGCTCCATAGTTTGTCTTAAGAAAGAAAGCAGCTTGTTCTGTTAAAAATAGCAGAAAATCAGAGTGGTCAATGCTTATTTATTCCCTTTTTTTGTGAACAACAAATAATTTGATTTATAGTAGAGACTGTTGATTTTGGTGCCATTGTTCAGCAAAGATCCAAGGCCAGAGAACATCTTGTTTCTGAACCTCTTTCCAGTGGACATCAGTCATTTAGAGGTGATTTCAGCTTTGAGCAGCTTCAAGTAAGATTGCTTTGCTTTTCTGTATTTAAGTTTAAATGCTATCCCTGTGAAACACTTTTCAGGGTATTTATCAATTCCTATTTCATTAGGAGGAATCAAAATGCTATTGGAACTGGAAAACAAAGAAATAAATAGCAAAAAATAGTGTGTTTTAGTGTTATTTTCTACATCTTGGGTGAAAATAAGGGGACAAGAATTTGTTGAGAAAAGCTACTGAATTTCTTACAGTTTGTTGCTACCTGGCTTTCCCATTTACCACTATCTTCTTCTCAACTCTTTCTCTATACAGACATTTACTTTCCTCTTAAAGTATAGTTTATTAAAGTAAATAAAAATGTTATTATCTTTTAAAATTAAATGTAGTTCTCCCATCTCTCCATTTTTCCCCTGTTGTCATCTTTTTGTCTAAGTGTACGGCCTATCTCACCTGACTTTATCGAAAAGTCAGGCCTTCAGACAAAGGTGATACTTAAATAGTTTTTGTGGCTAATAGGGAGTGGATGAGTGAGGTCTGGAGAATGCTCTCAAAGTTGCTCTTAATTTAACTGAGACCTAGTAAAGAGGATGTTGACCCTGAGAGCAGAGAAGGGAAAATGTCTGGACCAGCTGCTGTGAACCTCTATGGAAAAACAAAAGCTGAAGAGAAATCTTTAGGAACTGCCACCATCAAGGTAAGGAATTTATTTTACTGATTTTCTGTGAAGTGAATTTCAAAGGGCACAGCTATCATAATTCCTGGCACAAATGACCCTTGTCTGTCTCTGAAAGGACTGCATAGCATACCCAATGCAAGAGAGATGCTTGTCACCTGCGTAAAAGAAAATTCACAGTGAAATCATATAGCATGTATATTTTTGTGCAATCAGTGTTTTCATTGTGTCTAGCACAGTAATGCATTGCAGATATTGGTAATACAATAAAGTATTGTTGATTGAATTGCTGAGGTGAGTAGCTCGAGAGAGACCGCCTTCAACACCAGAGTAGGGAGGGGAGATCAGCGTCCAGGAGCCTCAACTCAGAGCGGCCAGAGCCACCGAGGGAGCCTCAAGTCCTCAACAGAACTTGCCCAGGAGCCGGCAGCAGAGCTGACGCGAGCAGCTGACTCACAGTGGGCGGGGCCAGGAGGAGCGGCACCAGCCCTGACTGGTTAAAAACCTGGCCCTGGGAGCGTGAGTGACCGGGAGTGCGGCGAACAGGGTGGGTCAAGGCAGTTTGCGGGTGTAGGCGAGCGGGATGGTGAGCATTCACCATATGACCAGGGCCCAGTCTGGGAGCTCTGCTCTGGTTGCCCCGGTGGTGGCCAGCGTAGGCACCCAGACAGAGCCGATGAGAGGGGAGGCTGCGGTCCAGAGCTCGGAGTGTAGAGAGTGCCTGCACTGGTCTCGTGAGGGAGCAGTGCACAATGGGCAGGGCTGCACTCGGTGCTTCTTGGTGGAGGTCCTGCTGCAGCAGGGGCTGAGCTGCAGGATGCTGTCAATAGGCTGAAATATGTCAGGGAAGCTGAGAGGAAGCAGGACTGCTTGCTCCATGCCCAAACTGTGCAGGGGCCTCAAGTGTCCCCTGTAGCTCATGGAGGAGAGAAGGAGGCTGTTAACCCAGGAAGCTGGGAAATAGTAACAAAGAAAACCAACAAAAAAAGGAGGAAGACGACAATTAAAAGCAAGGGGCTTCCTCCTAAATTTGTTGTCCCCACCCAGAACCGCTTTGCTGTCCTGCAGGGGGCTAAGGAGGAAATGCAATTGCACCAGAAACAATTGGCTGGTGCACCAGTACAGAAGATCTCTACTGGTGCTGCGAGGAAAAAGAGACGGGTCATAGTGATAGGGGACTCTACTTTGAAAGGGACAGAAGCACTCATCTGTCGGCCTGACCCAGTCTCAAGGGAGGTGTGTTGCCTACCTGGGGCACAGATCACGGATGTTGCAGAGAGGCTGCCTGCTCTAGTAAGTCCCATGGACTATTACCCACTTCTAGTGATCCATGTGGGTGCTAGTGATATAGATAGCAGTAGCCTGGAGAACATAAAGAAGGACTACAGAGCCCTGGGAGAGGTGGTTAGGGGCTCTGGAGCCCAGATTGTCTTTCCGTCAATTCTCCAGGATGCAGGGGAGGACCTTGAAAAAGCTAGGAGGATTGGCCAGGTTAATAAATGGTTAAAAGGATGGTGCCATAGTCAGGGGTTTCGGTGTCTTGAACACGGGACCCAAGTTAGTAGGCCAGGTCTACTGGGGGCTGGTGGAGCTGATCTGACAAAGAAGAGGAAGAGTGGTTTTGGTAGGAGGCTTGCCAGGCTGGTCAAGGTTGCTTTAAACTAGATGTGTTGGGGGAGCGGGGCATTGTTCCATCCCAACACACCCAGTCAGTTGCCAGCACCTATAATAAATGCTAGGAGCAATGTAGAGATATTCCAGCCACTCCAGCCAATGAGCTAGCTTCATTTGGAGCTCGGCTCAGATGCCTCTACACAAATGCCCATAGAATGGGTAACAAACAAGAGGAATTAGAGATGTGTGCACGTCTAAGGGGGTATGATATAGTAGGCATCACAGAAACATGGTGGGATGGCTCCTACAACTGGAGTGTTGGAATGGAAGGTCACAGGCTCTTTAGAAAAGGCAGGCCTGGCAGGCGGGGAGGGGGAGTTGCTATTTATGTTAGGGATAGGCTGGAGAGTATGGAACTCTGGGGATGGGTGAGCAGTTGACAGAGAGTTTGTGGGTCAGGGTTAAAGGGAGAACAGCTATGGGAGGCATTACTATGGGGATCTGTTACAGACCGCCTGATCAAGAGGAATCTGTGGATGAAGCGCTCTTCAGACAAGATAGGCTTGCAGGCCCTTGTTCTCATGGGAGACTTCAACCACCCTGACATCTGTTGGAGCGACGGTACGGCCCGGCACAAGCAATCCAGGAGGTTCCTCGATTGTGTGGAAGACAACTTCCTTCTGCAAGTAATAGAGGAGCCGACAAGGAGAGGTGCCATGTTTGACCTCGTGCTCACCAGCAGGGAAGGGCTCATTGGAAATGTGATGCTCCAGGGCAGCCTTGGATGCAGCAATCATGAGATGGTCGAATTAGAGATCCTCAGGACAGTGAGAAGAGCGTGCAGCAAGCTCACTGCTCTGGACTTCAAGAGAGCAGACTTTGGCCTCTTCAGGAACCTGCTTAGTAAGGTTCCATGGGATATAGCCCTAGAGGGCAGGGGGGCCCAAGACTATTGTTTGATATTCAAGGATCACCTGAGCTTGTAGCATCCCAACTAGAAGGAAGTGCAGCAAGAGGGTCAGGAGACCTCCTTGGATGGATAGGGAGTTACTCAGGAAAATTCAAAGGAAAAAAGAGGCTTATAGAAGGTGGAAGCAGGTACAGGCGGCAGTGTGTGCTCGCAGCCCAGAAAGCCAACCGTATCCTGGGCTGCATCAAGAGGAGCGTGACCAGCAGGTTGAAGGAGGTGATCCTGCCCCTCTACTCTGCTCTCGGGAGACCTCACTTGGAGTATTGTGTGCAGTTCTGGTGTCCTCAACATAAAAAGGACATGGAACTGTTGGAACAAGTCCAGAGGAGGGCGATGAGGATGATCAGGGGACTGGAGCACCTTCCGTATGGAGATAGGCTGAGAAAGTTGGGTCTGTTCAGCCTGGAGAAGAGAAGGCTGCGTGGAGACCTCATAGCAGCCTTTCAGTATCTGAAGGGGGCCTACAAGGATGCTGGGGAGGGACTCTTCATCAGGGACTGTAGTGACAGGACCAGGGGTAATGGGTTCAAACTTAAACACAGGAAGTTTTTATTGGATATAAGGAAGAAGTTCTTTATTGTTAGGGTGGTGAGGCACTGGAATGGGTTGCCCAGGGAGGTTGTGAATGCTCCATCCCTGGCGTTGTTCAAGGCCAGGTTGGATGAGGCCTTGGGTGGCATGATTTAGTGTGAGGTGTCCCTGCCCATGGCAGGGGGGTTGGAACTAGATAATCTTAAGGTCCTTTCCAACCCTATTCTATGACTCTATGATTCTATGAAAACAAGATGTTTTAAATATCACAGTAGCTTACTAAAACCTGCACTTGAAAGTAGAAGGCTTTGAAACACTTCAGACATTTGTCTTGGGTTCAGCAGCAGCAGTCAGTTTTTTCTTCTTCTTAGTAGCTGGTGCAGCGCTGTGGTTTTGACTTTCAGCCTGGGAAAAATACTGATAAAGCCGATGTTTTCAGTTGCTGGTCAGAATGTTTACCCTGACCAAGGACTTTGTGAGTCTCATGCTCTGCCAGGGAGGAGGGGAAGCCGGGAGGAAGCAGGGACAGGACACCTGACCCAAACTAGCCAAAGGAGTATTCCATACCACAGCACGTCATGCCCAGGATGTAGAACAGAGTGTTCCCGGAAGGGCTGGATCACTGCTGGGTTGGGGTGAGGTACCGGTCGGTGAGCGGTTGTATTCTCTTCCCTTGTTATTTCCTTTATCATTATTATTATTGGTGGTAGCGGTAGTGGTTTGTGTTATACCTTAGTTATTAAACTGTTCTTGTCTCAACTCATGGGAGTTACATTCTTTCAATTCTCCTCCCCGTCCCTCCAGGAGCGGAGGGAAGAAAAGTGGGGGGGAAGTAGACTGCGTGGTTCTGATTTACGGCCTGGGCTTAAACCACGACCACATTGCTGGATAAATTCACCTGGATTAAAATTATCTTCCAAGCTAAATCTATCTTGAAGGATATCTTTTGAATTTTCTCCTAAACTATAAATAAGTGCCAGTTCCAGAGCTTCTGCTAGGTAAATCAGTGTGGGGTCAGAAAAGTTCTGAGAGGCAGAGACTGTAAACATCTCAGTTCAAATGCTGCCTTAGACATAGCTACCCTTCTTATAGGCAGCTGCAAGCATCCGAGCTTCCTGTCTCTGCCACATGTCTCAGGAGCAGTGGTCAGAAGAGGTCATGTATTTCAATGGCAGAGGAGTTAAGGGTGCACCCTTGCCAATGCTAAGATGTCTAGCAGCATTTCAGTCAGAAATTATCTTGGAAGTCATCCTCATAGTAACTGATCGTTCAAAAGGTCAGACTTACAGATTTTAATTCAGAAAGCTTAAAATGTCGAATAAAATCTGCAAATAACTCATCCTTATCCACAGACATGCCTGGAATCCTTCCGAGGCCCTCGAATACATCTTTCATTCTACAAGGCATAGGTTTTTGTCTTTTAGTGTAGAATTGCTGCACATAGAAATGGGTATTCCTTTGTCTTCTAGGTGGGTGAAGTACATACACAGATATCCTGCTTCATCTTCATAGCCTTGCTCAGTTAATAAAGGATCAAATATATTATTTGTATGAATGACCCATTTGTATGAAGGATCAGTTGCTCACCTTCTGCTCTCTTGTAGATAAATATCAGACAACAAGACTACAGCACCTCTGACTCCTGTAGGTCAGTTAAACTAAGGGAAACATGGAAAGTTGTTGACTAATGACAAAATGCTGCAATATGTGGCAATAAAAGGGGTTTGCTACAAAATGAAGTTTTGAATTAAGTAGTTAAGGGAATGGTAAAGATTATTTTTATTTTCCATGAGAGCCTGAGATTGCAGCCCTTCCCTCTACCCTGTCCTTTTGAATTACAGTGACTGATGCTTTTGATAAAGCACAAAATAGAGAAAGATAAGGACCTTTAGTACAAAACCAGCTTATTCAAAAATAGCTAACCATCCTTTGGTTAGTCTGTTCTTATATCTACCATGGCATTAAGTTCCCTGTTGTCCTGGTTTAAGCCAGTCGGCAAGTCAGCCACGCAGTTTCTACTTCCCCCCCTTCCCCCCCCCCCGCCCCGAGGGATGGGGAGGAGAATTGAAAGAATGTAATTCCCACGGGTTGAGATAAGAACAGTCCAGTAACTAAGGTACAACACAAATCACTGCTGCTACCACCAATAATAATGATGATAAGAGAAATAACAAGGGAAGAGAATATGATGCCACCTGCCGAAAACGAGCCCGACCGAGCAGAGATCCAGCCCTTCCGGGTAACTCCCAGCTACATCCTGGGCATGACGTGCTGTGGTATGGAATACCTCTTTGGCTAGTTTGGGTCAGGTGTCCTGTCCCTACTTCCTCCCGACTTCCCCTCCTCCCTGGCAGAGCATGAGACTCACAAAGTCCTCGGTCAGGGTCAACATTCTGACCAGCAACTGAAAACATCGGTTTTATCAGTACTGTCCCCAGGCCGAAAGTCAAAACCACAGCACTGCACCAGCTACTAAGAAGGAGAAAAAGTGACTGCAACTGCTGAACCCAGGACACCTGTTTATCTAGTGACAAGTTATTTTCCATTTCTCCTATTAACATAATGAACTTTGTATGAATACACATTTACCTGAACTGATAATGGCATTTCTGAAAGATATGAGCACCTCTTTTTAATACTCATTTTTGAAAGAAAACGTATCTGACTACCTTTAATTCCTAGGAAAGCTGAATCTATTCCTTTCAGATTTAGAACTAGTCACCCACTGATCTATATCACAATAGAAGGACCAGAATAACATAAAAAATACACCTGTCTGAAGGCAACTTTTTTCATATCTTTCAAAAAGGAACACTTATATTTTATAACACAAACTTCATTTTTCCAGTTGAAGAAGATCTTTACTATCCTGGATATTACTGCATTGTAAGTACACAGCTAGGAGAGCTTGTTAAAAGATAGATACTGCAGAGAAAAGTGAGTAACTTTCATTATTTGCTCAGCAAGATATGTGGAAATGCAACATCATACCACTTTTCAGAGAATGTAAAGCACTCTGTGCTTGCTGCAATTCTTTCATCAGCTTGCCCCACACTTTTCTGAAATGGCCTCTTTGTCACTGCAAGGAAATACTGCTTCTTTCAAAATAGCTACAGTAAGGACTGCAGGCACAGGAAAGCCATGAATATTACCCAAAAAGTATTTCTCATGTTTAATCTTCTAGGCAGAAAATCAAAGAAAAGAACAAAGGATTATAGTATATGAAAATGATCTTTACTTTCCTATCACATTAATATCAGATTAAGCAAATAATGACAGATTGGCAACCTAATGAAATTACGTAATTTGCAGGAAGGAACTAATCACTCTGTGAAACAGCTTATGCTTTTGTAATGTAGCTATCTTTCCATTTTGACTAGGACAGTGTCACTTTATTACAGAGCGAAGAATCTGCCGCTTCTGACAGATGCCAGGGGCTTGCTTTGAGAGATCACAGAATCATAGAATTATAGAATAGTTAGGGTTGGAAAGGACCTTAAGATCATCTAGTTCCAACCCCGCTGCCGTGGGCAGAGATGCCTCACACTAGACCATGTTGCCCAAGGCTCAGTCCAACCTGGCCTTGAACACTGACAAGAATGGAGCATTTACCACTTCTTTGGGCAACTTGCTCCAGTGCTTGAAAATTTGCAGCCTGATGAACAAATTCACCCATGCTGAACAGTCACCCTCTTCACAAGGGCATGCCCTCTAAGCATGATAAGAAATAATGGTCCAATATGCATAGATGCTTGCAAAGATCTCTCAGTGCCTTAAAATTAAGTCTTTTACAAGCTCATCTTTTACCCTAACAATTGAACATTGCTGCTATAGTTTTAACTGCACTTTCACTGTGTGAAGGCTTATTGCAATTCCCTTCTGAGATAATGTTCCTTTGTCTCACACTTTGAGAAGGAAAGTATTAAGCTGTCCTTGTACTTCACCTCCTGGAAGGACTCAGGGACATGATGAAGACAAATCCTTTACTATTGGCTCTGGTCTGACAGCCACAGATGTTAATGCTTCTTCATTGGGTGAACCCCCTCAGAACTGGGTTCCCCTTACACCTCTGCAATGGGAAAAATGCATCTACAGATTTGCTGTGACTACTTAATGTTGGCTGTGTCAAAACATAAATCTTCATCCCCAATGCAACAGACAAGGTAGCTGTTGACTGTTTTTTGAAACCTAATTGCTGAGTTAGAGCTGCAATTCCAGGTGGAGGCTTTTTCCTGTTTAAAAATGCAGTTGCTGTCCATTTTCCTTAGATTTATTATTCCCCCTTTGGGCTTATTTAAGTTCAAGAATAGAATATGATATGATATAATTAATATAATATAATATAATATAATATAATACGATATAAAGATATATAAGATATATATAAGAAAAGATGTTTTTGAAAATTGCTTTTTGTTCTATTGTTGGATTGACTCCATCAAGTTACAGCTGTATCTTATTTTGACACAAGTACCAAAGTGAAATGTGGTGGGTAATATTGTCAAGATTAAGATTTATAGATCTTTGAAGTAGTTCTCCTTTCTTGGACCAGGAGAAATAAGTGCTAAACTAATATTTCTATAACACTCACTTTAGAATTTATTAATTTTATTTTAAAGCTGAATAATTTTCTTATAAAAAGAAAATAATTTTTATAAGAATGAAGAAAACCCTAATGACTGAGTGATTCACATGATGTCTGCTTCCAGTTTTGCAATTTAAATATAAATGGATTGAGAAAAAAATAAAACGTGTTGTTACCTTCTGAAAGCTGAGTTTTGACTTATGTGAAATCAACTTTCAATCTGAAAATTGAAGTAGTTACCTTTGCTTCTGAATAGCATGAGTAAAAATACCAGCAAAGATTCAGCAACGTAGACAGGAAAAATGTTAATCCAGAGTGCCTAGCAGAGATTTCCAAACTGCAGTACGTCCATGAAAGCATCCTCTGTATGATGACATATACAAGTGCTTGTGGTAAAATTTATTTTTCAGAGAAGATGTATTCAGGGAATGTATTTTCAGTATTTAACAGTACCAAAATAAGGTAGTAGTATCTGAATGTCAGTGTGTCTTAATAGTGTAATAAGACATGTACCACTCTCATCAACAGCAGTTTTCCAAAACTTATAGTTACTGAAAGTTTCTCTCGAAAGAAATCCAAACTGGTGTTGTGTGAAACCTTCTCTCTGTAAGTCTTATACAGATCTTAGAGGGAAAAAAACCCCCATAAACAACTAGAAAAACTGTTGGAAAAAATTGTGCATGGCTAAAATTCGAATGCTGGAGTTGGAGTCACATCTTTACATTTCTAATGATATTTTCAGGGGAAGAATCCTTCCAGCTGGTACCAGGTTTTCCCCTTCCTTCCCATAAACAATTATGTTTGCCAGAAATATGCATCTGTCCATCTTGAAATCAGTTAGGAACTGAAGAAGCAGTTAAGAGAAAATGAAAAAAATATGATTAGAGTATAGATTGCCCTCCAAAAGATGAAATCTGCTTGGAATACTCGAGGTCTAAGATTAGATCTTTCCATACATATTCTGCTTCCCAAAAGGCATGGGATGCCACCACTGTATCCGAGGCTTTAGGTATAATTTTTTAGTTTTTTCATTATGAATACCCCACATATAACTGTATGCATCTGTATGTATATTTAAGGAAAATTAACTTAGGATACACATGCAAAAATATTTAGAATAGTCCCTTAGAATTTATTTTTTATGAAAGTTGTGAAAGGCCCATGTGGAAAACCCCCATAACTTAGACAGCCTATGACTAAAGGTAGGAAGAATGACTCTGAAGTTGGGCTTTTCATGGACAATAAATTGCTCTGTGGCTTTTTTAGTAAATAGAGGAGTATATACATACGTATGAGCAAGCTTGTGACAGTGACTCATAGAAATAAACTGAGACATATCAGGGACCTGGAGTCTCACTGGGCTGCCAGCACAGTCACAGCCAAAGGCTGATGGTGCCAACGCTCTCTTTCAGCTTGTTTTCTCTGCATTTCACAGGTGTATCATCCCCTCTTTCTGCCCAGGGCATCAAATCTTTCTGGCAAAGCCAGGTACCTAAACCCACACTACCCCCAGCTTGTCTCTCTTTCACCTCTCCTACTTTAGGCTTTTGCCATGCTTTCTAAACCCAGAGGTGTGTTTGGAGCTCGGGTTAGGTGAAAGTGGCCAGAGAGAGCTGCAGACTGTAGTTTCCACTTGATGTTTGTTGCTCTTACTTTCTGAAATAAGCTTGATGAACTTCTGACTTATGCAGGGTCTTCTCCCATCGGGGTCTCAGGTTACCTGAAATAAATCTGTTCATCCACTGCTTTTCCCTCTCTACTCAAAAGCCTCCCATTCTGGATATGAATACTTTATGGTAAATCTACTCTCCTTTGCCATTTGTCTAGTGATTTACCATACTCATTTTTTTATGAGTACGTTTAAATGAGTTTAAAAAGATGTGGCTTGTTTCAAGCTTAATTTGCCCTGGGTTTAGTTTGCAACAGTTCTTGCTGTTGCCCTGCAATGGATTAGAGAGCCCTTCACTTTCCAGTGTTTCCTCTTAAAGGTACTTATGTCCAGCATTCCACTAACTTTTCAGACTTCTTTCTGATAATTTAAACTGACTAAACTCTACATACCTTCCTGAAGGGACTTTCTATATCCCTTAACTCATTTTAGCATCTCTGGCATCTCTTCACATTTTCAACCTTTTCATATATGTTAGCAAAAATCCTACATTCCCATATGATGGTCCATTACAGAAGCAAAATCACTTTTTTCCTTCTATTAGCTCTTTTTCTCTACATTTATCTAAGGATTGCATTAGGCCTTCTTGACCCAGCATGAGAATGCTAGCTCTAATTGAGTTGTCTATCCTCTGTGAATCCCTACATCATTTTCTCTGAGACATCCTTTTCCAGGACACCTACTTTACTGCTGTGTTTGTATACTTTCCATTCTTTTTTTGTCAATTGTGTAAAACTCCTCATTTAGCTGTATTACAGGCAGGTTTTATCAAACAATTCAGACTATTCTACTGAACAATACAAAACCCACCAGTGCTGCAATGCAGTAAGATCTTCTATGATGTTTGATAAGGTCTTTACAGAAACTTCCCTCAGGATGTGCTGGGGAAAGCTGGCTTGCTATCATGCTTTCAGACTGGCTCTGCTGTGCCCACCTCATTCTCAGAATAATTGCAATACAGCATGCCAGCAACTAGATGAAATGAGCATTTGACACTTACTTAGCCATTAATCAATATTTGCACAAATTGTATCTCTTACTTGACATTTCTTTACCTTTCTTCCTAAAACAAACACCTAAAACAACAACAACAAAAAAATTTACCTATCAGTTACTAAACAAAAAGAGATTAAAGATACCGATGTGTGTAAATACCTACCTGTTTTTAAAATATCCACAACGCTTCTGAGGAAAACTAACAAAAAGTTGGATATTCCTCAAGAAGACACAGCCCAGCAGTCATTACTATCCTCACAACTGACTTGTAGGACTCTGCAAAAACATAAGGGAGTATAGGCAAATTTACATTTTTCACTACATATTTTATATGTGTATGTGTATATTTTACATATATACATGTGGCATGTGCTTTTATACATAGTGGGTATTTAATAAAGTTAACAAAACCCTTGTCCTTGATAGTTTTTCTTTTCAGAATTTTGCCCAACACCAAAAGAGCAAATGTCCTTTTAAGTGTTGACACACACTGAAGAGTGCACTTCTGTAGGATTTTAAACACTTTTCACATATTTTTATTGAAAGAAGCCTACAGGATCCAGAGAGATTCAATTAAGTTCTAACTGTACAGCATAGATTGCTCCCCCCAGGTAGCCTGGCCCTCTGCTGGTTGCTCTTTTTCTGCTTCTGCTCTGCTCGCCGACTTTTAGTTTGCTAAAGAAAAAAAGCATAAAGTGTCAGATTTTCTTATACACTTAAAAGAAAAAATAACTAGACCATGTATATCTGTACATCTCCTATGCAATAGTCTTGGAGAAAAAGAACTCTTCTTGAGCCCTCTGGGATCTTCACCTACAAAAAACCCATCGACCCTGAATGCCTGGAAGTTTAGATGTGCTCTTGATTTTCTCCTTCTTCTACGTCTGCTTTTCCAGTATAAACCATGTTTCTGCTGGTGAGCTGCTGCAGAAACCAGCATATAATTTCAAACTATGCTATTAAACAAACAAAAAAAAAGCTTCCTCTAGCTTACTGTTTTTATAATTGGTTATATAAATATAAATTTATAGTACACACAAGGAACGTATAGGAAGATGTTTTTTCTGAACACAGCTTTAATAGAAAATAGTTAATATGTGAAAATTACAGGTTCATGCCAGACTTCTGAAGTGAGGGTTATTTTTTTCATAGTCCTCTTTCTTTGTTTTACATACAAAATATTCTAAGATCAGTTTATTTGTTTTCAAAACTGATTTTACCACTGTGCTAGTGGTGAGGCTCTACTCTGAATGGGGAAGCCTGAAGTGAATACCTATTAAAAAGTTAAATAAAAATTAATTATTTACAATTAAAATTTCAATAAAACCAATAGTACTAATAATAATTACAACAATTGAAAAAATGTATGTCTAGTTTTGGGGGCCTTAGCACTATATTTGAAAATCATGTGTTCATGCTTTCTGAACACTGTAGAAAGCAATGAAGAGGGACAAGAAACAGTCATGATTCAGAAAGATCTGAATCTCTGTCACGGATTTAAACATAAATTATTTTGTCCTCAAAGTTTTATCATAAAATTTGAGAAGGAAAAATTATATTATTCCACCTGGTTTATGGTTAGTCTGGGATGAAGAAAGTACAACACTTACACAGAGTCACCTCTGTGATAGCAGGGAATCAGTGGTCTGCTGGTGCTTGGAGAAAAACAAAAGCTGTTTCTCTCATTGGATACCTATGAAACTCTCCATGAAAGAAAAAAAGGATAGAATGAATATGGGTCAGGCACTAATAAATACAGACTTTTGTAAAAATACTTCTTTAGACTCTCAGGAGAGTCTTCACTTATCCAGCAGTGACAATTACACTTTTTTTCCTTTTGTTTATGATCTTGCTATAAGTTTGTAGTACTACCATTGCTAGATTATGAAACACACTGATATAAAAAATGGTGCACTAGCATAAAATGTGTTAGACCTGAATGACCACCACCCTTTGACCTTTAAAAACAGTCATATGTTGATGGTACTATTTTTCAGATATTGAATGGGACTTGGTAGAGAACAGCTACTCTGGATCAATTTTTGCCCATGAGTAAATTCACTTCATTGTAGCCTGGATTCACATCCACAGGAAAATTCACATACTTTCCTTTAATTCAAATTAGCTTTCAAGATAAGGGCAACTTACCTGGTCCGGAACCGTATCCGCATGGCAGCGCCTTACTCTCATTCCAATTCTTACATATTTAATGGATCAATTTAGTTTCTTCAAAAATAGAATGTCAGAAATATGAGATGACAAAAGTATAACCTGTTTCTGAAATCTGAGAGTCACACTTTAGTTTAGGCTGGGGTGGGAAATGGAGGAAGCAAGGGAAAGGAAGACAAGCTTAGTAGTGGCTGAAGGATGTAGGAGAATGATACAAAATTCATGCTTTAACACAGTGCTTTGTCTCCTTTGAAATTCTTTTCAGATACGTTTTTAAAATGCCCTGTATCCACTTGTAAAGCAGAACCTTTGAAAACCTTTCAGCCTAAGCCTTGGGAAGACCTTGCCCTCAGTACATATTAAGTCAGTCTAAGATCTCTTAACAGCTTCCTTGTAGCCCTGTCAAAGTGCAACTATGAACCATTTTGAATTATGACTCTGTGTTTTAATATGAATTTGAAGAGTAATGGTTTAACTATTCACCTATTACCCTAACAAGTAAATAATTCTGTCTTTCATAACTCTAATTTCTATTTTTATCTTAGAGTGCTAGTCCAAGCTCATTTCTGACAAAGGAGATAAAAGGAAGTAGAAGAAGGGAAAGTACAGACTCAGAATACATTTTTCTCAGGGCTCTGATGTATGGATTAATAGTTGCATTATTCAGTTATTCTTTCTCACTTGAAACTTAGATATGTTTCCAGCTTTCTACCAAGAGATAAAATATTTTTTTCCTTTAAATTTCTGTTAATATCCTGCTTTCTTCCAAATTGTGAGTTTCAATATTTTATGTTCCTTATCTCCTATATGTTCACCCTTCCTTGTAAAGTTACAGTATATTTTTAGACGGTTTTATTTATTTTTCATGCTTTTGCACTTTTTTTGTCTTGAATAAGATTACAATTAGTTTGAGGGAAATGTATATGTAACATATGTCAGTACTTTTGACAGTGGACCAGAAGAGATGTATTCAAAGGGTTTGGCTATCGTCTGAGTCAGAAAATAACGCTATAAAATATGGCAGTGAAACGGAAACATAGAATACATATACGTAGAGTGCTTGAATCATTTCTCATATGTCTTGTCCATATATCTGTAGAAAGCAAGGTGGGTGTGTCAATATGAAGAAAAATACGTTAATAATCAGGATTTACTTTTAATACACTTGTCATCTTAATTAATTTCTTAATGATGAATTTGTTTTTTTCACATATTTCTCTCACAGATATACATCCAGAATGTAACTTTTGCAAAATAACACCTGTTTGTGTTTCTTTTATGTGCTTTATGTTGATCAGGAAACCAAACAAGTAATTTTCAAGATGCACATGCTTCTGTTTTTTTCATCCTGGGAAAAAAAAAAAAAAAATTATCCATCATCTTTGGAAAATCCTATGTCTAGGCTAGTTTAGTCTAGAAATTCAAATGTTACGGTATTTTGTGGGTTTTTTTGCTTCATTCTATGACTATTTTTCATCATATATGGAGTTATAGTATCACTCAATGAAATAATAAGTGTAACTGCCTTTTTTTTGTTCAACAACTAGAGTTGAACAACCCAGACAATTTTAATTTAATCACATGAGAAAAGTCTCACAAGTCTCAAAAAAAAAAAAAGGCATACAGAAGCAGGAATATGTTCCCAATTGACTTCACTTTTTTTACTTTTTTTCCTCTTTTTTTTTTTTTTTTTCAACTTTTTTTTTTTCAAACAGCTGTATCTAGGCCCTTCTTGGGCAGAATTTTTTCCTCTTTTCCTGACAACAAATGGTAAATTTTGTTGTGTTGTAGTGACACTATAATCTGTAGAAGCTTATTTCCCAACTAGATCTTCCCTTGTTCCCAGTTTCAAACACAGAAAAGTGGAGTACACAGGTGAGAATGATTAGGATGTAGGATCCAGTAGCAAAGTTTTTGGCCATCTAACCAGACTTAAGTTATACAGGAAATTATATTGACTATTGCACTCAACGTGTCGTTGCCCACCAGGCGCAGGGAGGAACAAGCAGGTCGTGTTGCGAACCCTGTTGCTGGTGTCCCAGACTGCTGAACAATATGGTCGCCTCCAGAAGGAGGGCTTGCAGTAAGGAGACTGTAGCAACTCAGACAGAGACCCTGCCCCAAACCGTGGCTGTTCAGGTCTCTGGCTGCAGGGAGTGCCAGAGCCTGCTGCTGCTGAGGGAGAGAGGCCAGCATTCGACCTGTGTGAGGTGTGAGCAGGTAGAAGATCTGCTTAGCTTGGTGGCAGAACTTAAGGAGGAGGTCGAGACGCTGAGGACCATCAGGGAGTGTGAAAGGGAGATTGACTGGTGGAGTAACTACCTGGCGTGCCAGCCTGAACGGTTCCAGGGAGATACCTCCCAAAAGGGGATGGACCCCCTGCCCTCTCAGACAGAGGGGGACGGCCCGAGACAGCCCCTGCCCTGTAGCTGTCGTGCAGAGGTAGGGACCAAAAAGACGATGAGGGGTGGAAGCAAGTTCCAGTTAGGAGTCATGGGCAACCTTCCTCCCTTCCTGCCTTGCTTCCCCAGGTGCCCCTCCGTAATAGGTTTGAGGCCCTGGATCTTGAAGGAGAGGTAGGTGAGGATGTGGTGCAAGGCCAGACTACAAGGTCACATAGGAAAAGGCAATCGACTTCACACCTCAAGACTGCCTCTGATAAGAAAGAAAGAAAGGTCATTGTAGTAGGAGATTCCCTTCTGAGAGGAACAGAGGGCCCGATATGCAGAGTTGACCCTCATCACAGGGAAGTGTGTAGTCTGCCTGGAGCCCGGATCAGGGATATCACCAGGGCGCTCCCCAACCTGGTGCACCCGACAGACTACTACCCGCTGCTGGTCTTCCAGACAGGTGGGGGGGAAGCTGCTTCCCGCAGTCTGAGGGGGATGAAGAAAGACTACAGGGCCTTGGGGCGGATGGTGAAAGAGTCTGGGGCTCAAGTGATCTTCTCAGTTCTTCCATCTTCCGGTGATGATGTGGGACTGAATGGGAAAATTCAGTCCGTAAACGATTGGCTACAAGACTGGTGCTGCAGGCAGGGCTTTGGGTTCTTTGATAACGGCTGGTTTTATAAGGCTCCAGTCCGGACAATGGCACGTGGGAAAGGTTTAACTCACAGAGGCAAAAGGATGCTGGGGCATGAATTAGCAGGGCTCATTTGGAGAGCTTTAAACTAGATTCGAAGGGGGATGGGGTTGTAGCTGGGCTTGCCCCAGTGGGGCAGCACTCTAGAGTTGATGAAGACTGGGAGGTCTCCTATAATCCTAGGGTGAAATTGGTGAGCTCAGCTCCCTCCTTGAAATGCCTGTACACCAATGCGCGCAGCATGGGAAATAAGCAGGAGGAGTTAGAAACCTGTGTTAAGTCAGGAGATTATGATCTGGTGGCAATTACAGAGACGTGGTGGGACAGCTCACATGACTGGAATATAGTCATGGAGGGCTATGTCCTTTTCAGGAAAGACAGGCCAGCCAGGCGGGGTGGTGGGGTTGCTCTTTATGTGCGAGAGCAGCTGCAATGTACTGAGTTCTGTCCAGGAACAGGGGATGAGCGAGTTGAGAGTCTGTGGGTGAGAATTAAGGGGCAGGCTGGCAGGGGCGATACTGTTGTGGGTGTCTGTTACAGGCCACCAGATCAGGGTGAGGAAGTTGACGAGGCCTTCTACAGGCAGCTGAGAGCGGCCTCACAGTCACAGGCCGTGATGGTCGTGGGGGATTTTAACTTCCCTGATGTTTGCTGGAAGGACTACACAGCAACCCAGCCACAGTCCAGGAGGTTCCTCCAGTGTATGGATGATAACTTCCTCATGCAAATGGTGGATGAGCCAACCAGGAGAGGAGCGCTGCTGGATCTCATCCTCCCTAACAAGGAGGGGCTGGTCAAAGCAGTAAAGGTTGAGGGCTGCCTTGGTTGCAGCGACCACGAGATGGTGGAATTCAGGATCTTGTGTGGTAGGACCAGTACAATAGCAAGTAGAATTGCAACCCTGGACTTTAGCAGGGCAAACTTTGGCCTTTTCAAGCAATTGCTAGGGGAAATCCCATGGGCAAGGCTGCTTGAAGGTAAAGGGGCCCAAGATAGTTGGTGGGCATTCGATTGCTTATTCCGAGCTCAAGATCAGAGCATCCCGACAAGTAGGAAGCCAAGGAAGAGGGCCAAGAGACCTACGTGGCTAAATAAGGAACTGCTGGGTATGCTCAAGTGGAAGAGGAGAGTTTACAGGTCATGGAAGGAGGGGCTGGCCACTTGGGAGGAATATAAGGCTGCTGCTAGAGGATGTAGGAAGGCAGCTAGGATGGCTAAGGCCTCCTTAGAATTAAATCTGGCAAGAGGGGTCAAGGACAGCAGAAAGAGCTTTTTCAAATACGTGGCTGATAAAACTAACACCAGACGCAAGATAGGCCCACTGGTGAATGGGATGGGGGCCCTGGTGACAGAAGATACAGAGATGGCAGAGTTATTGAATGCCTTCTTTGTCTGTCTACTCTGCTGGAGGCAGTTCTGAAGAGCCCTGTACTCCTGAGACCTCAGATGAAGTCAGGTCAATGGAGCAGTTTGCCTTAGTCAATGAGGAATGGGTTAGAGACCAGTTGAGCAATCTGGACATCCATAAATCCAGATGGGATGCACCCGCGGGTGCTGCGGGAAGTAGCGGAAGTCATTGCTAGACCACTCTCCATCATCTTTACCAAGTCTTGGGAAATGGGAGAGGTGCCTGAGGACTGGAGGAAAGCAAATGTCACTCCAGTCTTCAAAAAGGGCAAGAAGGAGGACCCGGGTAACTATAGACCGGTCAGCCTCACCTCCATCCCTGGGAAACTGATGGAACACCTTATCCTTGGTGCCATCTTAAGGCATGTCAAGGATAAGAGGGTTATGAGGGGCAGTCAACATGGCTTTACCAAGGGGAAGTCGTGCTTGACCAACCTCATAGCCTTTTATGAGGAAATAACACGGTGGATGGATGATGGCAGAGCAGTGGATGTGGTCTACCTTGACTTCAGCAAAGCATTTGACACAGTCTCCCACAGCATCCTCATAGCTAAATTGAGGAAGTGTGGTCTGGATGATCAGGTAGTGAGGTGGACTGTGAACTGGCTGAAGGACAGAAGCCAGAGAGTTGTAGTCTATGGGGCAGAGTCTAGTTGCAGGCCTGTATCTAGTGGAGTGCCTCAAGGGTCAGTACTGGGACCAGTATTATTTAATATATTCATCAACGATTTAGATGAGGGAATTGAGTGTACTATCAGCAAGTTTGCTGATGACACTAAGCTGGGAGGAGTGGCTGACACGCCAGAAGGCTGTGCTGCCATCCAGCGAGACCTGGACAGGCTGGAGAGTTGGGCAGGGAGTAACTTGATGAAATATAACAAGGGGAAGTGTACTGCATCTGGCCAGGAACAACCCCATGTTCCAGTCTAGGTTGGGGAATGACCTGTTAGAGAGTAGTGTAGGGGAGAGGGACCTGGGGGTCCTGGTGGACGGCAGGATGACCATGAGCCAACACTGTGCCCTTGTGGCCAAGAAGTCCAATGGCATCCTGGGGTGTATTAGAAGGGGGGTGGTCAGTAGGTTGAGAGAGGTCCTCCTTCCCCTCTACTCTGCCCTGGTGAGACCGCGTCTGGAATATTGTGTCCAGTTCTGGGCCCCTCAGTTCAAGAAGGACAGGGACCTGCTGGAGAGAGTCCAGCACAGGGCAACTAAGATGATTAAGGGAGTGGAGCATCTCCCTTATGAGGAAAGGCTGAGGGAGCTGGGTCTCTATAGTTTGGAGAAGAGGAGACTGAGGGGTGACCTTATTAGTGTATATAAATATATAAAGGGGGAGTGTCACGAGGATGGAGCCAGGCTCTTCTCAGTGGCAAACAACGATAGGACAAGGGGTAATGGGTACAAACTGGAACACAAGAGGTTCCACTTAAATTTGAGAAGAAACTTCTTCTCAGTGAGGGTAATGGAACACTGGAACAGGCTGCCCAGGGGGATTGTGGAGTCTCCTTCTCTGGAGACATTCAAAACCCGCCTGGACACATTCCTGTGTAACCTCATCTAGGTGTTCCTGCTCCAGCAGGGGGATTGGACTAGATGATCTTTTGAGGTCCCTTCCAATCTCTAGCATACTCTGATACTGTGATTTATACTGTTTGTGACTTCTTCCCTGCCTAAGCTTTCCAAGCAGAGGACTGCATCAATTATTTTGTATCAATGAATACATTTCATTACAAGGACAGAAGAAGGTAGCAATGGTAAGAATGGCACGACTCTACTGGAATGACAACAGAAGGCAGGCAATGCCATCAGCCTCTGGCAGGTCCCCATTACTGTCGGCTTGTTGCCCCAACAAAAGCCACTGGATGTGGTTTTGGAAATGCTGTTCTGAGAGCTAATTCTTTTTTGTCTGACAACAGAGGATATTCAAATAAACTTCAAATATTCAGCCGTTTCTGTGCAAAAATAGTTATCAAGTCACTTCACTGCTTCTCATCTTTTATTCAGTTTTTGAGATTCATTCCTACCTCTGATCATCCTATGACACCAACCTCCATCTTCCTTTTGTTTTCGAACACTTCTGTTCTTCCGTTGATGATACTATACATGACTGGGAAGATTTGTCTTTTTAAACACCTGCAAAGCAAGATACTTCTCCTCTTCATAATGCCTTCTAAAATGCATTTTTCCTTCCAGGATGCCTAGGGAAAAAAAAAAATATGTAAGCATCTGCTTATTTCATTTATCAATAGTATCTATTTGTTGCCTTTTCTCTGTATTTTAGAGAAGTAAACACAGAATATTCCATCTCATCCTGTTGTTCTTTATTCTGTGATTTCTGGATAAATGCACTGCACAAGAGATCTACAAACCTTATCACTTTATTTTTGACAGTGCTTCTTCTAAGGTCATCTCATCTCTTTGACTCCATTTTTTTGCTTGTTTATATTGTGTGATAACATTTTCTTAGCTTAACAACAGTGTTTGAGCTCTGCAAATGACTATTGCAGTGTCAGATGTAAACATTTATGATTCCGTGGCTGAAATAGCAGAAGGTAAACATAACAAAACATAGCACAGTATATTGTAGTATCTATTACACCTTAAAGGTATGATTTTAGTAGAAACTTGTGGCTCAGTTACAAACAAACAGTGTATAATGCAGGAGAGATGAATACTCTTCTCTGTCCTGCACCTTCATTTTACAAAATTATTCATGCAATTATTTTTCTGTTGGCTACAGAGGACAGATGAAGGTAACCTGAAATCTGCCCAAGAAATCACATCAGCCTTCAGCAGAATTAAAGCTACTGCAAGCAGCAACCATTTTTGTAAAGTTAGGAATACTCTGTGATTCCAAAATGAAACTGGAGCCCATAACATGGAAACATCACCTGCACCTTGACCTGGAATCTATATGGGATTTCCTTTTGCCTTCAGAAGCATGAAGGTAGTAGGTAAAGTAAAGTTAGCATGAGAGATCATGTTCATTTGATGTTTCTAAGACCCAGAAGAATTATAAAGGAATTGCTGTGATTCAATGATTTCTGAGATTAGGCGGAGTAGAACAGAATTTTGAACACTTCTCCCACTCACACACGTCTGAATACATTAACTAATAGAGCATGTTCTAGTAGAAATAGAAAATATAGCAGAAATGAAATAACAAGTTTTAAAAAATATTGTTTACTTTGATGCTTTATAAAACTGTTAAAAAAATTTGGGGAATGTTTGAATATCAGTATTAAAGCCAACAACACACATTTATTCACTTTCCTTATGAGAGGTTGCTATAACACAATCTTAAGAATTTCAAAAACTTTTTCCATTATTCCACAGAAATATTCCACTACGTCGCAGATTCCTTTTAAAAATGCTGCCTAAAATCACTGACAATTATTATGTTATCAGAAATCCATTGTTTTATTTTGGCTCCCTCACCCAACATATGTCTTTTACTATACACCATCTACATTCTGTTATTTACACAGTGGTATTTTATGGCATCCATCAGAGCATCTGATGATGGGATTCACACACAGAGCTATCTTTCACAACATCCTTGTGATGTGAAGTCTTACTATTATCCCTACTAAGCATTTGGAGCTACATCATAGAGAAATAAAGCAAGTTTTCCAAGAATACAGTCCCCAGCCAACCATCTTGAAAGGATTTTGTTTAAGTGTGCATTCTTAATTTTCTGCGTTGTGCAAGACACAGCTGGCACTTGTCTCACAGCAAGTAGGCTCCGGTTCCAAAAGCAACGTGACTACATGACACCTGAGCTTGAAATCCTTTGCAAGCTCCATGGCATAGCATGGTCGGCAGGTGGACCCTTAAAAAATGCAGCTGGCAATCTTAAGAAAGACTTTTTTCAGACTCTTTGAAGTGAGAGAGATTATTCAGATAGAAGAAGTCTGTATAGAATTCTCCCTTGCATAAGAGTATGCATGTGTATGAATGAGCAGATAGAGACTGGTGTAGGCTGTGAGCAAGCTGCCTGTTAACTTACTGCCTTTGGATTCAGGGGTCTGACAAATTGCATGTCAACAATTTTCCAAAATTGACTGCAGATTTTGGTCACTTTTGTCTTATTTGTGGGCTCACAATTCAGATAGCTTTAGACACCCTCTTCACTGAAAAAATAGTCCTTAAAGTACTGAAAATCTTCAGCCAGCCTTGCAAGAACAAACTAGTAAACACACACGCTAGTGTCACTGCTCAGTCCTTGGAAAAGACTGAAAATCTTTGTAATGGAAACACCCTGGAACACAACCTAAATGCCTCTATGAGTCATTGAGGGAGACAGCTGGTCCCACTGACGTGGCAACACATTTCACATTCATTTCTGTGTAAACACACTGCTACAACAGCCTTCAGACACAGATCCTTGAAGGCTGGGTCTGGCAACAGGCACTTTATTGAGGCTGCTGTTGTCAAATAAAGCAGGTCATATGCCGTTTGCTGTGAAATCCCAGCCTGCTTCTGCTGCATGAGTTACCAGCTTCAAATGCTGCTATGCAATGATGGAGTTGTTTGCACAGGAATTTTGCAGATTCACAATAATTGATACTAATTCTACCGGTATTGTGTGATCTATAGATGATATCCATTTATGCAGCACTTTCCCCGTACATTGTCCCTTCATAAAAATCTTAAAATATAAGGAATATTTATAAACATATAGTTTTTAGTGGTTTACCTTTATTAGCACATTTTTTTATTCCCCAGCATCACAATATTCTGTCAAAATTCAGCTTCCATAAATCCAGTTATGCTGGAAATTGATGTGTTCTAGTGTCACCCTGACTGACAGAAAAAAAAATCTTGAAGAAGAGTGTGAAATATCAAGCCACCAATAAGAAAACAGTCAAATATCATCAAAGTTTAACTGCTGCCTGATGAAATGGGGAATACCTGCTTTATGTGATGTATATGGCATATTTATAATGTTACAGTTAATCAAAAAATTCTGACATGGCAGACACCTGGAAATCTTTACTCTGACTGTAACAACAAAGAGACAGTACTCGCACCTCTAGAACAGGACACAGGTTTCACTTAGATGATTTCATGAGCTTTTGCTTGCAGCCTTGAGTTTATAGAAAAGCAAGGAGGGAAGAACATGTAGAAGCAAAAGTAATTTCAAATTAGACACAGTGGCTGGTGAAGCAATGAACAAAGAGATAAAACCCACACAGACATTTGAGATGGTAAAAGTGCATCTTGGGCTCTATGGAAATGTCCTGTCATGGTGCTAAACCCTGCAGTGATGGGAGAGCTTCATTGCATCTCATGAGCAACAGGGCTGAACTCACCACATCCAGTAAGCAGGCAGAATCATTATCCTGAAAGTGTGACAGACCACAAGTATTTGCAAGCTAATATCTTGAAGAAAATAATAATCACTGAGTGTAATTGCCCTTCAAAATTACACTTATCATTGGCAGACACTGATTAACTTTCATTTTCTAGCTTATTTGAAAATTTGCAGCAGACAATGCTTCTTGCTAATTTCATAGGAGGATAGTGGGAACATTTTACACAACCTTTTGCCACAACTGTCTGCATGAGCTGAAAAATAGCTATTACTCATTTGGCATTTTTCTAAATTTTATGCTAGCATTGAATTTTGGTTTTTTACACATAGATTTTAAATTCCAGGCCTTAGCTTAAAACTAAAAATCAATAAACCCTATTTGAACATGACATAGGTGTTGCACTTTAGTAACCTCCGTATCAATGTTATGCTGACCTGAGATAGGATGATTCTAGTTCAGGAAATTTGTTTCATGAAAAACCCTCAAAATGACCTTAGACAAGACCTCCTCTCCACACATTTTTAGTGGATGTCTGCTTCAAGTACAGAGAAAAGATCTCTTACCAATGGTGCAATTTCAAAAACATGTTATTCCCATTTATTCTCAAATCTCGTCCACACATTTTTTTAAGATTTAAGGTCCATCAATATAGTGCAGCTGCGTGCTTTATGACAATAGCAGATCTTCTTAATAAAATGTATTCATTAATTTGTTTATTGATAGACTGACTTCAAATCAGTGGGCTAAAGAGTAGTATGAAGAAGAACATCTTGCTTTGCCAATACACTTAATTTTCAGCCAATATTTTAAGCAGACATTAGCGTGGTGATGTTAACTTTTCAAACTATTCTGTTTGTGAGGGAGTATTCTTATTTATTTATTTATTTATTTATTTAAAATGTACTATAGAAAAGTGAGATGCTGAATGAAACTATAAGATGGTCCTGCATTTTCACATGTGGGTGTGGTCAAGCTACATTGCTGACCCATCATTGTCACCTTCATCTCAAACATTTAGCACCTCACTGATCCAATTTATACTAGTGATCATATTAGACAAGTAGGAGATTTCTGAACTATGTGCTTTCCAGGGCTTACAGCAGCAAAAGGGTGATTTGCTTTTTCTATGAATACACTTGCAGATAATTATCTTATTCCCTTAAGGCATCCCTGGACACCATTCTGTGGGACATCAGCTTAGGTCTGGATCATTTACTGAAAGGCATTCCCATTGGAAACTGCATTTAAATGCTGCTATTGAATTCAGTGAACCTGTTCACATAATAATCTACTGCTCAGTGCGAGTAATGGTTGCAGAATCCATGCTATGACAGTCTTCATGAAGAAAATCTTATGGACAGAGGCTTTTAACATCACAGAAGAAGCAGCGAGAGAGTTACATTAGGTTTCTTTATCTCTACTAGTATTAAAGCACCTCTTGTTTCCTTGAAGTGCCTAAGGAACATTCATACACACTGGTCTACAAGCTTTTTTGTGAAAATAACATTCTGAGGTAATGTCACAAAATATTGTACTTGTTTTCAAAGTGAGTTTGCATTCGTATTCTTCTGCTCCAGCCAGTCTCTGAGAGCTTTCACACACCTTGAAAAACTCTAAGCAGCTGAAACCTATTCAGGTATCTTCTGGCTTTCAGATGCATAGCTAAAATAATCCAAAGATTCAAAGCAATCCAACTGTAACTATGTGGAGTTGGTTGTTTGTTTGTTTAATAATTTAGGAGTTTGAAGTTTTTTCTTCCAAAAGATTTTCACCCTGAAGGAACTCCAAGGCCTTTAAAACAAATTTGACTATTTAATAGCTCCTTTAATGACTATTAATTATTTAAAATAGCTAATATCTTTAAAGTATTTATCTTACCCTCTTACTCTTGTGGAAGAAGTAGAACATTCTGATGATTCATTCTTATTCATCTGCAGTGGATAATTTAGCTGCACCCATTTCCATCAAAATATTATCTGTAGAAATGTATTCATTATTATTTCAGCTGGTGTCTCTAGTTTCAACAGAATTTGTTATTCTGCATATTGTCCATCTTATTTTACGTCTGATTTTCATCTGTAGAGTGAATAATGTTTTGTAATCACAAAGTAAGTCAACAAAAATGAGTAGAGCAGAGGTAGTGCTTTCAGTTAGTTTTGATTTTAATTTGCTGCATTGCACACTTCTTTCAAATGCTGCTATTTGCAAAACTAATTCATGCACTAAGGGGCATTTCATTCAGTTGCACACAATGGAGTAGTGAAAGGCAAAGGTAGTAGCAAAACCAGAGTGGAATAGTCACAGAACACAGAGAAGCCAGAAAGGTAGCAGCTAGAATAAGCAGGAAAAAGAAGAAATAATATTCATTGCCCACAGTCTTTATCTCAACTCTGAAAAGTGTTTCATTTTTTCTTTCCTTCTCCACAATCATAAAAAATGTTAATTTTTGTAATTTTCTTTTCTAATCTTGCTATTCCATTTGCTGTTCTATTCCCCTTGCTTTTCCTTCATTCTCTCCTTGGTGGTGATAAATCTCAATGTAATTACTTCGATCACTTTTAGAGTCATTATTTCCATCATTAATAATCTTACCATTTCTTTGTACTTTATTGTTGCACCTGAGCAAGTAATGAAGGGGACAGAAAAATTCCATAGAGTCAATATCCTTTTCACTTCTGTCTTTCAGATCTGAGGAATATGGACTGCTCTATACTAGGATAGCAAAAGAAGTCACTGACTTATTAAAATGGATAGTTTAAAATCAACTGCTGTTTGTTGACCTGTATGAAAAAGGACTGTAGACTACATCATGACTCTGGTGGCTGAGGGTACATATTAGAACTTCAATTACTCATGATATTGTCAGCCTTATAGTTAGCAAGAAATAAACAACTCAGAGAAGCAAAGTTATCTTTCCACCTAAAATGTGGGTTAGTTTGTTTTTTTCCCACACTGGGATTGAACACACTTGTTGGAAAAGTGTTTGTAAATTCAGGAATGGCAAGTTCACTGTTCAGTTCAGAGAATATTGGGCTCAAAAATAGGATAGTATAACCAGGATTCTGACACATGATTGCTTAGAAAATTAAAAACCTAGTATTTGCTCTTCTGCAAATACTAGGCATTTAAGTCTCCAGAATGCTCTCTGACATGTTTTTGTACAGTCACTAAATTAATTTTGAGAGTTTAACCATTAAGAATGACCTCCCTTTTTTTTTTTTTTTTTTTTTTTTTGGGGGGGGGGTGTTTTTTTCTTTTTTTTTTTTCTTTTGGATGAAGAAATAAAGTATGTACTAGGTTTTTAAATTATGAGTAAAAGTGTGCTTTAGAATCATAGAATCATAGAATAGTTAGGGTTGGAAAGGACCTTGAGATCATCTAGTTCCAGCCCTCCTGCCATGGGCAGGGACACCCCACACTAAACCATGTCACCCAAGGCCTCATCCAACCTGGCCTTGAACACCTTGAACAATTTAAATTAAAGTGATGTTAGCACTCTGCACCACTGCAGTGATAAAACAGCACCTTCATCTCCCTGGACGCATTGTGATTAAAATACTTCCCTGGAAACACTACTTGTTCGGATGGTTCATATCTTTCTGTACTTGAGATTTTTCCATTTACAATAAGTAGTCATTTCTAATAGATGAAGTAGTCAGTTTGCTCTTGAGAGTATTCAGACGAAGGCAATCAGAAGCAGCAGCACAGAATCCTTTTAATATAAAGTCAGCCTCATTCTTTAGTGTCTACTATTTGCTCAGGTCAATTATTTGGAACCCCAGTTTCTATACAGGCTAGCTCACAGAATCAAGAGTGGCTTCTGAATGCGAAACACACATCAAGCTTTCCAGTATTATTCCAACTATAGCAACTGGGGAGGGTGCACAGAAAAGAACAGCTCTCGCAGCCATATCTGAAGGGGGTGTATGAATTTTCAGGGCTGCTACTCCTAAATGCAACAAAATCACACACTTGAATCTGGCCCTGTGTGAATAGCCAGTAGGTCACAAATACATTTATCATGGAGTAAGACAGCAACACAACAATAATTGATTTTCTGAAATTCTTGTAGGCACCAGCAGCTATTAATCTTGTGCAGTGGGCATTTTTCATTCACCAAGACATATTTCTTTGTTTCAATGACTGTTGATTATTTGTGCTTCCTAATAAGTAATAAACTTGCTCTTCAAACCTGTAACAGAAAGGTCAAGGGCAAAAGAGCATTTGGCATTTCTATGGTATTTTCTTTTATTGTAAAAGTAAATATGGTACAAGTCACTCCCATGGAAGCAATACATAACAGGAGCACACCCCAGACAAGATGTATGGACATACAAGAATCAGAAATAACTTGCTCTAAAAGTCAAATCCATGGTATTAGGAGGAACAACAATGGAATAATACAGCTTTGCCCATATGAAGAAAACCAAAATGGGTTGGCATAATATTTAACATTGTCAAATACTGTTTCTATCATTGTCTCCTTTAAAAGCATATATATCCTTGAGGATATCTCCACTTCTGCCATAATTTAATTCATGACCAATGTAGGCTGGCAGTATAAAGCTATATAAGCTTGAGATAAAAAAGCAAAAAAGGTCAACACAATTTTCTGCAGAGAACCATTATAAGATAAAGCTGGAATGCAATATTTCTACTTTACACATATAGATTGCGTCATTCTTAGCATAAGGTGAAGATGAAGTGAGGTCACAGGTTATTTCAAGTGCTCAGAGAGAGAGAAGAGAGTGGGAATTAACATGGGAGGATTATGAGAGTTAAACGTGTACTAAGGAGGTTAAGCATGCACTTTCATTTTTAAAAGGGTGAAGGCAAAGAACATAAGAATGAAATAGCAAGAAATCATCATCATCAGGAGAAACACACACATTCAAATACATCATAGATTCCAGAGGATGGAGGGAAAAACCTTTTCGAAAGACTGAAGAAGCGCTTTTCACACCACCACCAAAATACACGAGTAAACACCATGATAAACCCTGGATTAGTGAAGAATCATAGAATCATAGAATAGTTAGGGTTGGAAAGGACCTTAAGATCATCGAGTTCCAACACCCCTGCCATGGCAGGAACACCTCACACTATAGCATGTCACCCAAGGCTCTGTCCAACCTGGCCTTGAACACCGCCAGCGATGGAGCATTCACACCTTCCGTGGGCAACTCATTCCAGTGCCTCACCACCCTAAATGAATGATGGAGCAAAAAAAAAAGAAAGTATTCTTCCAAGATGTGCCGTGTTTCCTAAATGGTCTTAGACCCATGAAATGCTGAAATGCTCTTACCGTTCCGCGAGAAGTATGTATTGCTCACCCTTGTCTAAACCTTGGTGTGAAATAGTGAGAGACAGAGGAGGGAAGCCCAAGCCTGGTGTAGACAGTGGTGTTCGAAACCACATGGCAGTGAATGCTCTGTGGGTCAAATCATCTCACTGCAGCAAGTAGCAATTGTAGGACTTACTGCATGACCTGCGAAAACCTCTGAGATTTTCTATTCTGTTCTTTATTTTTTAATTGTATATTAATTTATTTGTCTAGCCAATTTATAAACATGTAAAATACATGCACTTTAAGCACACTATAGCTGCTGCAATGGTGTGGTTTTATCACCAGTTATTGACATGTCATTAATAAGGAAAGCCAAAAACACACTCAAAATGAAACTGTCAGCCACATGTTGGATGATTATCAGCTTTACCATACTCAGAACATTAAGTTGTGAATAAGACGTAGAAAGTCCTAGGCACATCTTAACACTAATGCTGAGGACTTCAATCAGGAGGAGCAAGAGTAACAGTGTGCGTCGTTACCCATTTCTGTTGTGTCAGACAATGAGGAATGATTTAGGCAAGTAAATACTGTTTACTTCAAAATAAAGGAAACTCTTCATTCCTTCCTTCAAATTTATCTGCATATAAATTTTAAAGCAGGAATAAAAGGGCTATACAAATTATCAGAGAATACTCACATATATATGCAAATTAAAACATCTGCACAGTTCTTTAAATCTTCCCATCTTCTAAAGCAGAACAGCAATTTCAGTGGCTGTTCAAATATAAGGGCTTCTTGGTTATGTTTTTAAATCAGAGCATAATTCCAATAGCTTCTCTTGTGCAGAGTCTGAGCTTTTGTGGGACTTCTCTGAAGAGAAATTTAGATACACTTTACTTAGAATTCTTCCTCTCTTTTTGAAAGGAGATCTACACTTTAGTCTATGTTATCTTCTTATTTTATGTAGGGATCCACTTCAAGTTAAGTTTCTTGAAGTGCTCAGCTCAAGAAAAGGCAGGAAAATACCTGGAGGCAGGAAAATACCAGGAGGGTATTTCCAATTATCTCAAAATACAAACCCCACCCCCACTTTAGAATATTTCTCCATTCCCCTACTGTTAAAATGTGTTGATGAGCACTTGAAATATGAAGAATTCATAATCTAGTAATTTGGCTCATACCTTTGCTTTTCATATCAGGGTTTCCATTTTGGAGACAGGAAGTTGAAGAAAGAAAAGATATTTTCATACTAACTGCCCGTTCTCTCTCTCTAGATAAGTGAGAATGACTTTTACCTAATTTAGAACTGTTCTGCTGACAGAAAAAAAATTCTTGTTTTGACATTTTCTTCATGAGTTTCCATTGAAGGATTTCTTCCCATCAGCAAAACTGAAAAAGTATGTAGATAATTCCCCTTGAAATTTAATCAAGTTTAACAAACAGTCAGTATTACAAGTTTACCCTTGGCTTCTATTATTAAATAGTAATTTATGGATTTGGAGAATGATGAGGTTCTTAATGACTTCTTTGCCTCGGTCTTCACTGGCAAATGCTCTGACCGCACCACCCAAGTCTTGGAATGCAGACGCAAGGGACTGTGAGAATGAAGACCCTAGGCCCACTGTAGGAGAGGATCTGGTTCGAGACCATCTTAAGAACCTGAATGTACACAAGTCCATGGGACCTGATGAAATCCATCCACGGGGCCTGAAGGAGCTGGTAAATGAAATTCCTAAGCCACTGTCCATCATACTTGAAAAATCATGGCACTCAAGTGAAGTTCTTGATGACTGGAAAATGGGAAATATAACCCCCGTTTTCAAAAAAGGGGAAAATGGATGACCCGGGAAATTACAGACCAGTCAGTCTCACCTTTGTGCCTGGTAAATCTTGGAGCAGATTCTCCTGAAAGGCATGCTAAGGCACATGAAAAACAAGGAGGTGGTTAGTGACAGCCAGCATGGCTTCACTAAGGGGGAATCCTGCCTGACCAATTTGGTGGCCTTCTATGATGGGGCTACAGAACTGATGGACAGGAGTACAGCAGTTGACGTCACCTACCTGGACTTGTGCAAAGCTTTCGACACTGTCCCACACAACATCCTTGTCTCTAAATTGAGAGACATCAATCTGATGGGTGGACCACTCAGTGGCTAAAGAACTGGCTGGACGGCCGCATGCAAAGAGTTGTGGTCAATGGCTCGATGTCCGGATGGAGACCAGTAACGAGTGGTGTCCCTCAGAGATCGGAGTTGGGACCAGCCTTGTTCAACATCTTTGTCGGTGACATGGACAGTGGGATTGAGTGTGCCCTCAGCAAGTTTGCCAATGACACCAAGCTGTGTGGTTCGGTTGATAACGCCGGAGGGAAGGGATGTCATCCAGAGGGACCTCGACACGCTTGTGAGGTGGGCTGATGCCAACATTATGAAGTTTAACCATGCCAAGTGCAAGGTCCTACACCTGGGTCGGAGCAATCCCAGGCACGGCTACAGGTTGGGCAAAGAAGAGATTCAGAGCAGCCCTGCGGAGAAGGACTTGGGGGTGTTGGTCAATGAGAAAATGAACATGAGCCGGCTGCAGTGTGCGCTCGCAGCCCAGAAAGCCAACTGTATGCTGGGCTGCATCAAAAGGAGCGTGACCAGCAGGTCGAAGGAGGTGATCCTGCCCCTCTACTCTGCTCTCGTGAGACCTCACTTGGAGTATTGTGTGCAGTTCTGGTGTCCTCAACATAAAGAGGACATGATGCTGTTGGAACAAGTCCAGAGGAGGGCCACGAGTCTGATCAGGGGACTGGAGCACCTCCCCTATGAAGATAGGCTGAGAAAGTTGGGGCTGTTCAGCCTGGAGAAGAGAAGACTGCGTGGAGACCTCATTGCAGCCTTCCAGTATCTGAAAGGGGGCTATAGGGATGCTGGAGAGGGACTCTTCATTAGGGACTATAGTGACAGGACAAGGGGTAATGGGTTCAAACTTAAACACAGGAAGTTTTTATTCGATATAAGGAAGAAGTTCTTCACTGTTAGGGTGGTGAGGCACTGGAATGGCTTGCTCAGGGAAGTTGTGAGTGCTCCATCCCTGGCGGTGTTCAAGGCCAGATTGGACAGAGGCTTGGGTGACATGGTTTAGTCAGAGGTGTCCCTGCCCATGGCAGGGGGATTGGAACTAGATGATCTTAAGGTCCTTTCCAACCCTAAATATTCTATGATTCTATGATTCTGTGTGACAAAGTCTGTACCAATGATGGTTCTCCACTGAACTCAAAAGATTAGAACTATGGAAGAAATATAGCTATAAGTCTTTTTATGGTCCTAAAGGTACTGCTGGGCCCATATATTCTGACATTTTTCCTTTCCAACCTGTAAATATGATTGTCAGCTCGTTCAGACAAGTTATGCATCAGTTAATTGCTTTCTTCATGCATGCACTTACTTTCAGTATGAACCTTGCCAGTTAACTTTACTAGGTGACTTTATACCTTTAAAATTAGACACAAGCAAGTGTTCAGCATGTCTATTGGGATTAAGCACATCAGTTTTCACCCACACATATTGCCGTGCATGCATGCATATATGCACAGGTTTATTTTCTTCTAATGCTTCTTTGACTTATGGAGTCCAAAGTTCATTGGTCAAAATTAATTATTTCAGATTCTTACTAGAGATTTCTCCTAGTTAAAAAAAAAAAAAAAAAAATTATTATCTTAAGCTAGTATGAAACAGCAAAGGCTGTTTGCAACAGTCCCAGTAAAAAGTCCTATGAAAAAGAGTTCCAGTATTTCCATTTTGGAGACAAAAAGCTAAAGAAAGGAAATGTTGTTGCAGTCATGACAAGTGTCAAGACTGGTGTTTCCTTACCCGTATGCTTGACAAGAGCATTTTTGATGTAAAGAATTTGTGAAGAAAGTCAAATGAGCCCCAGCTAGAAAATTAGAAATCAAAGGTCACTAACATGTACATGTGCTTTTCTGATGGAAACTATTATCTTTAATATATAGGGTGTAAGTACTACTCAGTGCTCTGTTGAACAGAGACCTAAATAAGCCTTTATTTCTAGACCAGTGTCCTTTTTTAATTGGAACAGGAAGTTTCCTTCTTCAAGTCCACAGACATAGGTCCTTTTGCAAGAGAAAAATAAGACACCCCCTTACCCCACAATACCAGCTCCATGGCTGCCAGGTACATTTATACCATAAGAAGCAATGAAAACAGTTTAAAAGACAAAGGTAATGTTTTTCACACAATAGGTAGATACAGGTATAGAGAGGTTGTGGAGGACTCAGCTTTTAAAGTCTTTTCAGAATTGCACAGCCTAAGCTTTTATGCTTCTGTTGGTGCTAAAAAAAAAAATAAATAAAAAAATCTTGAAAGTGCCATGAGTCAAATTCTTTGCTGGAACAAACTGGTATGTTCTGAATTCTGAAGAATGTGTGTTCCTGTGCTGAAGAGGTCAAACTGGAATCATTATTTTGAATTACAGAAAGGATGAATGTTTACTAGATGCACACATTGTTTTCTTGTTTACTCTGCTTTTGCAATGACAATTACATGGCTTGCATTTGATTTGAAGACTACCACACAATAATTTTAGCTTTTATCATAACAGACCTTCATTTAGCAAGAAATAAATACAGTTTTTCATCAGGTTAGTCGTGGTTCAAGCGATATCATTCACACATGCCATGTGTAGTTCTTTCGCATGAGCTGATCTGACGTAATTTAATTGGACATCTCTCTGAACTGGCACATAACAGAACTGCGTATCACAACACGGTCTGCCAAGCATCCTTGTTTGTAAATACATTCTGTAATCAAGTAAGAGTACTGCAAATGCAAATAAAAAGGCACAAAGGAAATGTGTCCAAAGTGATAAAGTCAGGCATGATCTCAAAAAAGGTATTTAGCCCTTTCATGACCAAGTTTTGCCAGTCCCCACTATGGTGCAGCTGTCATCACATTCTCAAAAAAACAGCAAGATTTCTTATTGGTGGAGTCTGCAACATCTGATGCACAGTGACATTTTTATCTTCCCAGGGCCATGCATTTCCTTTGGAAATGAAAGCATTCTTTAATTAGAAGTTGAAATTATAATGTCAAACCACTTCTCAGGGTTCCCTGAGAACACACATTGTAGGTGCTAAACATAGAAAATACAGAAAGTATGCTTTACTGCACTTTGCGGAAGACTTTGTGGTCTTCCCGGAAATCATTTTTCAAACACACAAGATAGAAAGCTTTACAGCAGAGAGCCATGTGATTAGAAACTGTAGATGTCTGATGATGTTAATAGCATGTGGGTCTACTACCACCTGCAGCTCCAGCTTCTGTCCTTCACCTGACAATGTCTTCTCCTCATGCATATGTAACTCAAGTAACAGCTGAATCGTGCTAATACAGATTAGGTTGATGAGCTTCCATGTTTGTTTTTCCCCAGATAAAGTTACTATTATATTTTGCATGTGAAACAGGATACTTGCCAAAAAGGACAGATTTTTGGTCCTGCTTTACAGTTGTGCTACTTTAATAGAAAACAGTTACAGCTGGCAGCGGAGAACAAGCAAGAGATCTAGACTAAAGGGTCTGGGTGAATTTTAAATATGAAATACATAGCTGTTTTGATTTTGTCTGTCACAGAAACAGAGATGCATCCAGCAAACTTAAATTGGGTTGTATTTTCCTGAACTCTCTGGCAATTTAGCTGTATGTAAGATTTCCAGTTGCTGCTGTGTGAGCCTTGGGCTCTGTTTGGCAGAGCATGTGGTGTCTGTAGCATATCTACAGGGACAGTCTCAGCTGTAAGCATACATAAAAGTCTGAGACTTAGAAGCACAGCCTAGTGCTGCTCAAAGCACAACATTTCATATAAGGTCATCAACTTTACTGTCAAGGATACCAATTTCACAGTTGCCATTAGCCTGTGGAGAATTCAAATGCTGTATTCTAGCTATAGGTGAATAAACAAATCATTTGCTGGGTGCTGTTTGCACTATGTTTAGTTGTATTCCACCTCTTTGTCATGAAATGAAATTCATGGTGAATAAAAATACAACATATAAAAACAAACTACATACGTTGAAGCATTATAAAGTGTTTCAGTCAAATACCTATGTTTAAGTCTATTGAAAAAGGTAAACTATACAGTGCATCAATAAACTGAGAATGCATAAATTACAACTACTGAAAACAACAAAACCAAAAAACTTTATTATCTCACCCCAGGCAACAAAAAAGCAAAGATTTAACAAAAGCATTTTAGGATCAATTTTCAGTGCAAATAGATCACAGAATAAAGAATGTAATTTCTTTCTTCCACACAGATTTAAAAGTTAAAAAATAGAGTCACATACTTTGAGCTGGATAAGGACAGATCTGGTAAGCCTGTGCATATTAACTTCAGTAGCATCTGTAATTCTTCATTTGCTTGGGTTTTTTTTCCCAGTTGCAGGGAACAGAATTCTGTGTAACCTATTGTGTTCTGCAGCTTATTCAAACATAAGCTGTTAAGCTGGTTTGTAGATTCATACTGTTTAATCACAACAGTAAAACTTCCAGTATAAAGTCTAGGACCATCATACTGATAGAATCCTTCAATCAGTTTCAGTCACTATTGGACCTTCCACCTTCAGTGTTCTACAATATCAAAATCACATTTATGGTAGTTTGAACCTAAGCAGCAACTAAGTACCACACAGCCAAAACCAGCATTGTTTCTGCATTTCACACGTACCACTCCACTCAATTACTTTTATTTCAGATATAAGCCAACAACAACAAAAAGGGATCTTAATAAGTACATTTCCATGACATCAGCCTTACCAGCTCACTCTTCAAAAGGGAAAATGTCAAGCTGTTATTTTATAGTCACATGTTTTCATCCTTTGATTTCAATATAGCTATCAAATCATCACACTAGAGGGGGAAAACAACAGACTATGGAGCAAGACACACAAATTTCTTATGTAATTTCACTTTGCTTTTTCAACTGATACTAGGAGATTAAAGCTGTGCCTAAAGGCTTATAAACTACAGACTAAGGGGATGTGACTTTTAACATAGGTAAAAGCACAGGCATTTGCAGAGTTGGGTGAGAGGCACTGAGTACATGGCACAGCAGGTGACAAGTGTCAGACCAGATATACAATTAACTAGAGACTAAGTATCTAGTCTTGAAAAATACTAAAATCAAACTACTAAATACTAAAATTAGAAAAGTTATTGAGGAAACACCTTTTTCTGAATAGTTTTTTGCATAATGCACTCTTCACTGGTGCTTTGTTTATGAAACAATTACTGATCTATCAAAAGAAAGTCAGCAGCTTGATATGCGTGTAGACTCCACAACTCATTAAAGTTGTAAAGTAGGTATGCTTTATTCAGCGCTGAGGCGCATGGGGGATCGCTCCTCCAAAGGCATGTGTTCCTCAGCATTGTTCTCCTTCATATTTATTCTCTAAAATATTACATTTTCATGAGGTTACGCAACACACTTATTCATGTCCTATCCCCTCTTTGTATGAGGTAAAAGGTCCTTGCTTGCGTAATGTCTCCTGGTGGTCATGGGCAAGGGTCTCAAGATGAAGTAAACGAGTCTTTCCTTAACTTTTCACCTCTAGTCATTACACATGTTCCCTGGTGATTTAGTCACTGTCCAAACCGCAAAGCTGATTTCAGCCGGTTTAGGGGTCCAGAGAACAAGAAACGAGTTACTGTTCCTTCCTCTTATCAATAGCCTTGGTCTTCCCACCCTGTTCCAGCAAGCACAATAAGTGTTGAGCACGCATTTGCTGAGTAAACATGAGTAAGCAGTAACATTGTTAAGCAAGCGGCTTAACACTAACCTCCTCGTACATCAGCTAACCCTTTGCATCAAGCTGATATCAATTTGTACAAAGAATGATTTTCATGCAACATGAATATCTTTTGACAAAGATAGCAACGCTTATGAAGACAGAACAATATGACTATGATTTCTACCCTGAGATGCATCTCACATCTCTAAGTAAGACATAGAAGCAATTTAAATACTGTAATAATTAAAAAAAAAAATAAAAATAGACAACACCATAACTACCCCTAAGTTTTCTATGGAATCTGATCTCTGCTCTGCTCTAACAAATAGCTATAAAGTCATCACATGTAATACACTTAAACATATTTATTTAATCACAAAAGAAAGAAAAAGAAATCTAGAAACCTTTTTAAACCACACACGAGTGCACAACCCTTCATGTTCTTTACTTCAGCTTCCAATTTCTAGCTCATCATAACAGATACTAGACATTAAGTCATATTACATAGCTTGTAATTGATAGAAAAACAAACAAAAAAATGCAATTAGAGGGACTCAGAAGTGTAATCTTCCTAAAATTCTTATGAAACATAAAATCATAATGCAGTACAGTTACATCATGCTATACTACTGCTGTGTTGGAGGGAAGGGGTTGAGAGGAAGGGTTGACAGAAATAAACTTATCAATCTGCAAGTGATATACCTAGTAAAAGGCAGTCTCTGGTGCACTATCCTAAGGTGTCTGAACTTTTGTTTGAGAAGATAAAATGCTGCCTCCCTGAGCAAATTATTACCACTTTTGCACTGGAGATTTTTGCCCTGTCAAATCTGTGAGCAACATTATATGTTCCCTTCTGTAATATGCTGCTGACAAAGAAAAGTGGTGAGAAATGGAAAAAAAGAAAAAAACAAAACAATGAAAACCAAAACAAACAAAAGCAAGCATCAACCTCTGTCTTGAAAGCCCTCAGAGTCACTGAAAACTCTTTGACAGAATGAGGGTATGGTAACTGTCACACGCACTTTTGCCAATGGATGTGAGGATGCCGAGACCATTAGTGACAAGGAGCAGGTTGCAATGAGGGTGCAGGCACATGAAGTAGTGTCTTATGCTGCTGCAACACAATCGCAGAGATCTGTGAACTCTGCTGAAGTGGCACCAGTGCCTCACCAGCGTACTTGGAAAGGCTGTTAATAGCTCTTGCATAATCTCCATGATCTGTATACTAAACCAGATGGTTCCATGCTTGGGCATGGGTAATGGGCACTGAATGGGAGCTGATACAGGTAAGACTAAGGCCACATTGCACATCAAACCTCACACCACCATTTGCCTTTCCTTTCTGGCTCGAGTTCACGATAGTAGCGTTATTTTCTGTGGAGGATATATAGTTCCAGGGTAGCACTGGTAAAGAATGCTGTTTTTCACTTCTCCACTTCAGCTGAGATAGAATACTTTGTTCAAGTGCAGCATTTTTTGTGATCCAAGCCTTTTTCACCTCAGGAGTTAGTCACTGCGCTGCAGCCTTACAAAGCCTTGAAACAGATATCTGGAAAAATGCGGGCAACTGCTTGATACGTCTAGTTTAGTGGAAAAAACTGGTATGTCCATGGTCTTTAATCACTAGTTATTTCTGGTCCCCAGTGTAGGTATTGGTGCACGGAAGATCACGTGATGTGGCGGAAAGCTGCTAGGAGGGACAGGAACCAGCTGACTCTGGGGAGGTGCTTGGGCAGCAGATATAAGGAATTGTAACTGCGCAATAAATCGTTGATGACCCGCATTCCGTGAATGCTCTATGTCTCAGCCCTAGTTCAGAGGGAACTAGTGCTTCCGTCCCTCACCACACGAGTAGAGAGAAACTACAAGTGATGACCCCGACGTGATAGCGATGGATGGGAGTGGTACAGGTACTGGAGGCCCTCGCGCAGCAAGCTGGGTTGCCGAAGGCGATACACTCGGGGCCAGCGGGCCACTGCATCCAATGGTTGCGAGGCCGGGGGGCGGTGGAGGCCCCTGTGGACGTATTAGATACCTCCCGATGGGGACGGATCCGCCAAGAGCTTTTGGAAGCGGTCTTGGCTGGGCAAAAGAAAGCAGGAGATCTGGGGGAGATGTGGGGTGCCATCGAGAAAGTTGTCTCCAGGAGAGGAGCTGCTGGAGCGGCTGCGGGACACGGAGGTGCTGCGAGTGGAGGAGCCGCGGGTGCAGACTTTGCGCAGGAGCTGTGGAGGAAGGTGTCCCGGGAGGCGCGGCCGAGCGGGCAGCGGTGGAGCTGCAGCGCGACTGCCGGCAACCGCGGCCGCGGCAACAGCAACAACGGCAGCCGCAGGAAAACGGGAAGTGGAGCATTGTGAGCCCTGGCAACACTCCCCTTTGTGCGACAGGGCAGGGGACAGGGGGCTTCCCCACACCGAACGACAGCAACCCTCAAAGCCTACCCTGGGGGAATCCTCCCTACTAACGACATTGTCTTTATCCTTGGCTACCAGGCCGGAGTGTTCAGTTTGTTTCTGATTTTCTAGGGGAAAAAAAAAAAAAAAAAAAAAAACAACAAAAAAAACCCCACCACACCACAGCAGTTTAATGTACCCTTATAGCCTTTTGAACACGTTGTGTGAGTGCCGTGGCGGACTGTGGACTTGGGACCCCATATACAACTCATTTGATAGTCTATCTGTGATTCACATGTACTAGAAGTTGGCAAATATAAGTATATCCATGTTTCTATCAGCCCTTGGAGACTTTTTATGGATATTGCTGACCAGTTCTTCCGATGTAGGCTGGCCACCTGCATCAGAATGAGTGTGCATTTTGGTCAGTGTAAAAGCCCAAGGCTCATGCAATGTGGGGGAGGCAGAGCCTCTGCATGGATGCCCGCTAAAGTTGAGCCTGTCACCTCACACTGTGATGATGCTGCTTGGAGCTGATTTTTGATTGTCTTCACAGGGTCCTTACGCCACGTTCCATATGAGGGACCGTATAGTGGGAGTAATGATTGTCTAGGTTTTGTGTTTCAAATACTGTAATTGTATGGAGTTTGCTTGTGGGATCCCATGCGTGTGTGTGTGTGTGTGTGTGTTGAGGGCAGACAGTGTTCTGTGTATTTTTTGTTGTTGGGTTTGTATAAAAGTTTTAATGGGTAGCAGATTAACATTTTGAACAAGAAAGGGTTAATGCAAAGTGCCGTTGCTGGCAGGTATTTATGGCTGCTGCTAAGCAGGCAGGCAGCTGTAGCTTCACATTCCTTTTCCATCAGAATGCCTTTGAATCACTTTAACCCAACTCCTTCTCAAGAGCTGATAGCATGGGACAGGGGGTATGTTTGTGTTCTCCTACCTACAGGTCCATGGCAGCTGCCTGCAAAGTTTGCCAAGCCTTGCCATGAGATGGACAGACAAGCGGAGGAACCCGATGCCTCAGCTACAGGAGCTGACAGTGAATACCCCGAGTAGAATGAGATAGAGGAAGAGAAAAATAAATGATTACAGGACATCACTTGGGAGCAGCTGAAAAGTAACAACTTGAATATATGTGCTTGTAACATAGCTATTATTAGAGGCTGTGATTTTGTGTATAAAACCACTTGTATTTACTAGCCAGTTGCTAATGAGAAACTATACCTTGTATTGTGTGGACTTGTTACTTGTAAAAGAGATGTTAGAGCATGCAAATTTGCAGCAGCTGCTAGAAAATGCTAAGGCAAAGGCTAGAAAGATTCTAATATGATGGTAGTGTTATAAAGCAGGTAATGGAACAAATTAAGAGGGTGGGAGAACTCCACTGGTAAGAAAGTTCTTCAGCTGGTTTCTCACTGCCATCAGCATCTTCAACATGCTGCTGTAACCTGTAATACTTACTCTGGTAATGTAAATCTGTGTATGCTTTGCCACAATACCAACTTGTTACTGGATGAAGCAGGTGAAACTCTGCATTGACAACGAGGTACAAGAACTGAGGTTGACCAAATGCCTGCTGCCACAGTCAAGGGCAAGACTGGGTTGGCCTCTGTGTTTGCCACCAAGAAGAACCTTTAGCTCTGCTGTTGGCAGCAACCCAGCAGGCGTGGAGCGGTGGGGACACATGCCATGCCAGACCTTGATGTGAGGGGATGGCCTCCCCTGTTATCAGAGAGACATCCAGGAGAAAAAGGGCAGACCCAGCAGCCTGTGATTGACCTATGTTGAAGAAATATGGAAACATGCTAAGATCTTACACATGGTGTATGAGGATGGGCAAGCCTTTTGGCTGGCCAATTTATTAGGTGAATGGGGACTGACAGGTTGGCTGGTTGCTTTAGTAAAAGGTGGACTAATGGTGTTTATTGTCATTTTAATGATTTTGATTTTGTTGCTGTATATTTTTATTATGTGTGTTAGTTTTATTTTTATTAGTAGCAAGTTACATGTTGCGGTGTGTGATATCTATGGTTAAGAAAAATGTAACATCCGTCTGGTTTGCTCAAAAACAAAAAGAGAGAATTGTGGAGTGGCTAAGGGACGGTGGACGTTTCGCGACCAACCCAGACGTCTTAGCCTCAGGAGATGGTGGTTATGAAGAATACAGCTGAACAATCAATATGTGAGCAATCCCAGCTGTTTGGTCTTGGCCAAGCTCTGAGTTAAGTTGCAAGGCCTGAATTCAACTTACCCAGGCTGCAAGGCCTAGCCTTAGGTTACTAAAGGACAGTTACGTGCAGTAGAATAAGGAACTTGGCATTTGCTCAAGGCTAACAAGATGTGGGAGCGGGATGGTGAAACTGCAAGTTATGTGAGAAAGGTAGCGAATGGATAATTTTAGCGAGCTTGTTACCTGCTTCAAAAATGTGTGGACTGCACTTCTGAGCCAATCACAATCTATATTGGTTACGCCCAGCTAATAGCAGTTCAATTTCTGGAAGCATATACTGTAGCTAATGTGCTACGACAGTGGTCTGTGGACCCCATTAGCCATTGAGGCTACGATGGAGTGTGCGCAAGTCCTTTTTCAGGCTTTGTCTGAGCGAGCTGCTGAAATTTGCCCAAAACACTGTAACAGTCATTCGCACATCCCTGGACTCCTAACTGAAGGTAACAATAGTGCAGACCGTGTTGCACAAGGTCTGCCAGTCCCTGGCTGTTGAGCTCCAGTTTTTATGCGCTATTTACATGTCACGGTTGATACCTGTAGCAGTGTCATCTTGGCTACGGCACAACGTAAACAAGACGCTAAGGCGGCCATTTTGCATTGGCGCGAGGTCATGGCGATTTTGGGGTCCCTAGCCAGATCAAGACCGACAACGGCCCAGCATATTCAAGTCAACTGGTGGCTTCGTTTTTACCACAGTGGGGCACTGAACATCAGACCGGTTGTCCTTAACAGCACTGGCCAAACTATCGTCGAACGCGCGCACCGGACTCTGAAAGCTCCCCTCGTGTGTCTTGAGGCGGGGGAGTCTGTACCCGGAGGAACTCCTGCAGTCCGTGTGCGCCGACTTTTACTTTCTGCTGTGACTAGTTTAAATCAATTCTCGTGTGGACCAAGTGAACCATCCCCGATGAGCTCGCACTTTGCCCCACCTCTAGACAAACCCTCGTATCCACAGGTACAGGTGAAAGATCTGGAAAAGGGTAAGATAGGTCCATTTGCCCTACGTGCTCACAGGTGGGGCTATGCCTGTGTAGAGGGTGACACTGGGCTACACTGGGTACCGGCAAAATGGTCATTACCGTATTTGTAGCTGTGTCTGTAAGTTTGTATTTGAGCTCTGTTTTACAGGTGGTGATTGACGCTTGGCTATGTCTGGGAGAGAGAGATACAATGAACCTGTGATGCGAAATGACATCCATGACCTGTGTGCATCCAGATGACTTTGCTCACGGATCCAGTCACAACGTGCCTTATGAACTTTGTAGCCAGCCGTTCAATACAACACCACTCAGGCCGGAAACACCTGCGTCTATGTCCCTTTAGGCTGACACTTTGTGTTTATGTTTGTCTCTTTCTTGTTTGATTATATAATGCGCACCGTGTGTGGATACTTAGTGGCACAAACCTCTCTTACTTGGTTAATTAGAGTTATGAGTTACGCACTGTGTGTGGATACTTAGTTGCACGAACCTTTCTTACTTGGAGTTATGCACCATGTGTGAGTACTTAGTTACACAAACCTTTCTTATTTAGTTAATTAGAGCTATAAGTTATTTATCTGGAAACCCAAAATTTTCTAGTCTTGAGGCGGGGGAGATGTAGGGATTGGCACACGGAAGATCACGTGATGTGATGGAAAGCTGCTAGGAGGAACGGGGGCCAGCTGACTCTGGGGAGGTGCTTGGGCAGCAGATATAAGGAATTGTAACTGCGCGATAAATCGTTGATGACCCGCATTCCGTGAATGCTCTATGTCTCAGCCCTAGTTCAGAGGGAACTAGTGCTTCCGTCCCTCACTACACGAGTAGCGAGAAACTACACCCAGGTTTTTGGGTGTCATACAGGAATACAGTATTAATTGTGAATGCCATAGTGCTTTGAAAATTCTTGTCTTCCTCTAGGGAGCATTCATCTTTTGTCATCTTAAGCAGGCTGCAGAGCTGAATTAGCAAGGAAATTACCAGATGCTCAGAGTTAGGACAACAGCTAAAACATCTTAAAACCTATCCTTAAAGGGAAGGACTGTAAAGCAGCCTGAGAAAAAGACAGATATTTGCTTTGAAGTGCCTGTTACTTTGATTTTATCAATGTAACATTGACTTTCAATGTAACATTGATATTTGTTGTCGAAATATGAAGTTACTTTATATGTTGCATGTAAAGAAACTAAAAATAAATATTCATTCCTAAATAATGTGCTTTTTATTTTTATGATAATTTTTCATTTAAGTGGCGTTACTCTTCATGTTGCCTCTTAAAAATAGACCAAAAAAGATGCATGGATGTATTAGTTTTAAAATGTTACTTTATGTAGTATAGATATCAAGATTTTGATGAGGAAATTTAACTTAATATTTGAGTCTGTAGGTCTGGCAAAAGTATTAATATACAATTACAAAATTAACAGCAGGTTATTCAATCTGACCATTGTGATTAATTTTAAAATGTCTGCTGGATCTTATATTTGTTATGGATTGCGAATCTGTCAGGGATATTCAATGCTACATTCAACTTGGAAAACTTAGCTCAGATCATACCTGCCATTGTTCAATGTAACTTTTACTTTCAAGCCCATAAACTACACCTGGGGCAGACATTAAGGATCTGTCTAGAGGCCCATAATGATGGTGATATCCAGGCCATAGACTTCAAGGAAAGGAGTAGCAGCAGTACAATGCATATATGTTGGTTTAATATGCAGTCTGACCAAACCACACTAAAATATCTCTGGGTCCCTTGGATTATATCCTTCCTATTATTTAGTGGCGTCAACAGTATGTTAAATCAAATGGTTTTTAGATGTGTGAGTCCAATAAAGAGAGAGCAAGAAAAACAGACATTTAAGTGAATAGTTTATGCTTCTAGTAGCACAAATAAGCACTCTACCTGCCTCTCAGGCATCTGTGTACACAAAGGTTGTTCCTCTAATTCACCAGTGAACACTTGTTTACTTACATTTCCATACAGTCATCGTCAATCAGTTCATCATGCATAAACTTTTGTTTCCTAAAACAACCAAAGTTTCCAGGTTGGTTAAAAGCAAACAAGGAAGTAAACAAAGTATTTCACCTTGATGATGTATATTGGTGAGTTGGAGTTGTTATATTTAATATATTGTATTATTTTAAATGTTTACTAAAAATATTACTGTCTGTTTCTAATGTTTCATGTCTAAATGGTCTAAGTGAAACACTGGGCAAGAAATCATAAAGCTTTCCATTTCTACTACCATTTGGAAACAGAAATATTTTATTTTCACCACTGAGTCTTTTGAAAAATTTCTGTGCTCTAATTGTTAATATACTTGATAAATAACGAAGAGGGATTTGTCTTCTGTTGCAAATTAAATAGATACATAATGCCAATGAGTTTCTACTAGATTCTAATTAGAAAACATCTGTTCTTGTGTGCCCATATCAACTGGATTAGTCGGCCGCATTCTGGGGCAGTGGTTGATGATTTCAAGCAGAGATTTTTATGAATTAGGTCTTTTTTACACTGCATATTTGCTAGGGTTGTAACCAGTGGCCCTTCACACTGTGTAACAGTGCAAGCTCATTGAACAGGCAATTGAAATCAGTGGTACCTCTCATGAGACTCATTTTTCTCCTGCCCAAATGGCAACACATTTTTTTGCTTGCATATGAAAATGTTTTTCATAGCTTTTATGTCATTTTGTATGACTTTTTCCACAATATTATTCACTACTACAAATTCTGTAATGACTAGATATACTCACAATTTGCACATTCTTTTCAGGCTTTCTGAAGTATATATACTATATATTGTGGAAACTGCACACTGTCTCATTTCTTCTGCCTTTTCTCGGTAGAAGTGACTCACAGGAATGGACACCTGACCTTTGTGCACATAGTTATCTTCCTGGAAAAATTACTTTTTAAAGCCTCAATATCTTTTCATTGCAGGAGTGTAAAGTCAAAAAGAAACAAAAATAGAGAGAAAATGATCTTTTTCAGTATGTTAATGTAGTTTCTAAAACAGTTTTTCTTTTCCTTTTGATGTTGCAGGGATTTTTATTTCATAGAAGACTAAACAGCTATACTTGTGTTAGATAGTTCTGTGTTGCAGCTGAACACTAGAGCTAAGGTAGAGATAAGGTCATCTATTTTCCTGGTATTTTGGGAAGGTGTGACTCAGGGTTATCTGGTATTAAGTCAGTTACATCAGACCAGCTTTTTTCTTTTGACAAATCCCTTCAATAGAACTCTTAAACCATTTTACTTACATCTAGAAACCTGGGCAACACTAGTCTAGTTTTAATTTCTTTTTCTTCCTTTCCTCTAGGAAAGCGTCAGTGACCTCTTTTTCATTTTCTTTTCTCCAGATTCTTCATGCCACAAGTTCCTCAAATGCTTTCAGCAACAGCTGAAAACCTGTGTTTATTTTTATTTATGTGATAAATTTTCTTTTTTTTGCCCCCCACAGAGTTTAGTAGTAGTAGAAATTCTTCAGGAGGAAGACCAGGCTGGCAGACTTAAAGGGCTTCCCGAGTATACTTATGCTTTGATAAGTTCACTTCTGAGGTTGACAAGATCAGAGAAAGCACAGTGTGGAATGTAAAATATCAATCTAATTCATTTCAACTTCCATGCTATAACAATGCAGACATAACTAGGTATTTGGAAGTGCCACATACTGATGAAAAAGGAAGGCTGAATGCCCCTTAGAGAGTAATCAGATCCAAAGAAGAAAAAAGCGCAACAATGAAGGTTATCTACCTTGGTTTCAACTAATTAACCTTCCATCTCCAGTTTTTCTTTAATCCCACTGGATTTCCCCTTTCTCTCCCTTTGTTATCCAGGATTGTTGCTACTATTTACATATTCTATCTTGTTTGTTTCCACTTAATTCCTAAAGCACCTTGTCTAAAATGGATCAGCCATCTGACTATACATAAATTGCCCTCTCTCAAAGCAGTTACTGCTTTTAATTCTCCAAAGACCTATTCTCATTTCTCAATTGAGAAAAAGGCATTTTAACTACCCATCACACTTCCATGTTGCTCATCTATCTCTGACAAGTCTAATATTCACTTAGAGGTGCACAAGATCTTCTGTTTTTCTGCTCCTGACACTATTTTAATGAAAGCTTTTCAGAATTATTATGTTCATCATCTCCCCCATTTAGAAAGAGCTTTGCTCTGATTTATTGTCTCTGAGGAAGTGAGCGGTGCCAGCCAACATATCAGGCATGTGAGACAAGCACATATGCTGTGCATGCTCCACTCAAGACTTACAGTTATCCCTCGTGGCATATTAGCCACAAGATTAGAGAACCCTGACCTCCTCACTGTCTCCTTTTGATTTCTGCCAGCTCTCCAACACCAACAGCATTGTGCTGATGTCTGCTCTGCACTTGCAGCCTTATATTAAATGGTGTTCTTTTCTGGACATTCAAGAATCAGATCTTGAAACATAGTTTTCTACAGAGTATTAAGATAAAATTAAACCAGCTAGAAGGTACTGCAGGGAAAAAAAACACTGAGAAGGCAATGAGATTGCCAAAAGAAAAAGTTCAGGAGTTACCACAAGGATAATTTCACATCTGTGTGAAAACATGCAGCAGAGCAACAAAGGCAGAGTTATAACAAGTGATTGAGACTTGCCCTTCCAGCCAGCAGACTATTTAAAAATGAAGACAGAAAAATGTAGAGTACTTCAATACCATAAACAGCTTCTACTCTCAGGCCTTGTTTATATTAGATAAAGCATTTTTTGAACAGTCTGGTTTGTAAAAACAATTCTGGGCATGCTTCATGCCTAAATGCATTCTATACTCCATTAAACATGTTGCTCATATGTTATTATTTTACAAGTCCAATACACTTGAGTTTCTAAAACTGAAGTGTAATGCCTAAAATAAACTGCAACTCAAGTCTTGCAAGTGAGGAAATAAAAATGCGAAGATGCAATGAATTTTTTAGTTTGTTTTATGCGTATGACACTGATGTCAGCAAATTGGACTGTTTTATTTCAGTTAGAAACTTAAAGGGCTTCCAAAATGCCAGGGCCACTGTGCAGGAGAGGGAAACCCATCAGGAGATGATAAGAAAGAAAGGTAAAATGTTCTCTTATGTTTCTCTAGATTCAGATTTATTAATTACTGCAGCACAAAGTTTTCAGTTCCAGACATATTTTCACGCTCAACTTCAGGTGATATTTTCCTACCAGATCTTTCTAAAAATCAGGGAAAATACAGAGTTCATGGAAGACTATAATCTTTTGAACAACAGAATATTTGTGTCACTGATGGCAAAAGAACTAGTTCGTGTTGTATGTGATAATCTCAGATGAGCCAAAGGCCAGCTAAGACTTAAAATGCCTAGTTCATGGACTTTCACTAGTGCAGAGCCTGTCAGCACTCCTCTACTCCCTCTAAGTAAGACTGTTACCTAAGAGAAGCTATTGACAGCTGTAATCTGAATATAGGCACACATAAGCCTATCTCCCTCTTGACCTTTGGGTTTTCTCCAAGAATCCTTCAGTCGCAGCTGATGATTAGTGTCCCTTACACCTCCCTCCTGTGTCCCAGCCATCACCTGAAGCTGCACTGCTCGTAAAGACTCGTTAGATTTTGCATCCTATTTTTTTTTCCCTGGGAGAATCCTTGGAGCCACAAGCAATGAAAAGAATTTTTGATCTCAAAGTGCAAGTTTTCTAGTTGTATGTTTGAACTGACTTTGAAAGCAGAAGAAAAATTAGAAGGTCCCAACAGCAAACCAACCAAAAAAATTGAATTCTGTTTCAGACCAGAGAAACTGCCACAGATCTACTGGACAAGCAATGCTACTTATACAAAAAATGCTCTACCATAGAATCATAGAATCATAGAATAGTTAGTGTTGGAAAGGACCTTAAGATCATCTAGTTCCAACCCCCTGCCATGGGCAGGGACACCCCATACTAAACCATGTCACCCAAGGCCTCATCCAACCTGGCCTTGAACACCGCCAAGGATGGAGCATTCACAACCTCCCTGGGCAACCCATTCCACTGCCTCACCACCCTCACAGTAAAGAATTTGTTCCTTAGATCCAACCTAAACTTCCCCTGTTTAAGTTTGAACCCGTTACCCCTTGTCCTGTCACTACAGTCCCTGATGAAGGGTCCCTCTCCAGCATCCTTGTAGGCCCCCTTCAGATACTGGAAGGCTGCTATGTGGTCTCCACGCAGCCTTCTCTTCTCCAGGCTGAACAGACCAAACTTTCTCAGCCTGTCTTCATATTTTCATTTCCTACTTCTTATTTTGTTAAAGCTTTATAAAACTTAAAAAACATTCCTGAACATTCTTCTATGTGTGTAATTTTGTATTAGAAATCCTTATGACTTATTAGAACATCATCCAGCAGTTCATGTTTTGCAGTTCAGTGTGTGTGGTCTGTTTATATGTCTCAGTAAGACCAGAATTAACAAATCCGTGTCTTACATTAGAGTGCATAATGGTTGCCTCAATATCACCACACAAATTATCAGAAATAAAGCATGTAATGAACGCAGGAAGTTGCTTACATTCAGAGTTTCATGTCATAACAGTTATGAAGATTTCACTTCAATTTCATAAATTAAACAACTCCACTGGAGAAAACTAAGGAAGACTTTGAAGTCAGAACTGATCAATGACATTGAAGTCAGAGCTGACCAATGCCATCATCCTGGGTACCTAACCTCACCAGACTTCTCAGACTTGGTTATTGTATTTCTGTCTTGGCACAGATCAAGTCAGGCCACAAGATGATCATCTCCTGGTTGACATCTGACAGGTTTTTCAGCAGTACCCTGTGGTGTCTCTGAAAGCTTTAGTCTAATGGCTATTTTCTGGACTGCTTCTGACAAAGACAGTGTAACTGTGGCTGGGTACTGAGCCAGGATATGCTACCACCTGGCTCCTGATGGTTACAGCTCAGGGAGTAGCATCATCTGTGCTCCATGCCAGCTGATGTCAATTCCCTGAGGTGAAGCAATGAGGGTGTAACAGATTCAGAATCTGAGAACTCATTTATCACTTGGGATTTGGTATCCCATTTAGCTGTTCAAAGCTGGTACTAGCTGTTGAATACATGTTTTTAAAACCACCACTTTGTGCTTTGAAGTTTTTACACATTTTTGTAAATTTTATCTTTCTCAATATTTTTTTACTATGCTACTAAAAATTGAAATATTATATCCTTCTTTGTTTCCAGAAATACTCTTCACAGAAAAACAGAAACATTTGGCACATCAGAATAATGTAAAAGTACCTTGTTAAGCTACAGAGTTGGTTTAATGCTTAAAGACTAATAATAACAGCTCCCGTAAGAATGGTTTTGCTATGATATGCATTAAAGGCTGAGAAATAGCTCATGAACATATCAATAAAAATTATATCTGTATTAAATTAAAATCATGGCAGCTTTCAAATCCATTTCTTCATTTCAAGTCAATATGTTGTTGATATAAAATTTATTTTTCCATTCAAGCAAAAATGAACTAGTTTCTTTCCCAACTCTCAAAGTTAATCTAACTGTTTAGGTTTCTTCTTTGTGAATGCATATGAGATTTTATACTCTGAGTAAAAAAAATCAATATTCTTTTTCTGTATATATCACAGGGAAAATATGAGAAACACTATGAAAAAGAAACGTATATGGCGTATAACAGTGCTCTTTTTTTACATTATTTAGTGGTTTCTATCTAAGGATATTAATATCAAAGCAAAATGTTATCTCTGTTTTACAGGTCAGGAAACAAAAGAAGGAGGTGAAACAAACCAATGTCAGAATCTGGATTAAAAGTCACTGCCTTCAGACTGTGCTTTAGTGATTAGATGTTGCTGCATGTGATTTTCAGCTCCCAGTTTTCTTACATCTATCTAATTTTCTGAAGAAAAAGCAGGTAACGTTTGCAAATGAAAACTTTGAATTGCTTAATGTCAGCCATTGGATGTGAGATATCTAACACATAACTGTTATGGAGTTGCACCTGTTGACTGCCAGACCGAGCTTGGCTAATTTGCCTTGGTGAATAATACCTTGTTAATAATTATGGTAACAGCTAAAATTCTTCTCTTCTATTCCTGTAGTTTTGTGTTCCAAATGCATTAAAATACAGTGATTTATAAGTGCTGTGCTGCACATTATCTTGAGTTATTTTTTTGCTTAAATATTGTTCCCTTGAAATTACCCTTTCAAGGGAAATACTAGACTGAAAGCACCTACCTCTGCATTTTCAAATCTGTAATTGAAGTACTACAGATTAATCATGTTATTCAGTGAGTGTTAAGGAACTAAGATGAACAAAAAACAAGTCAGAACTCAGCTACAGGCAGCAACTATGAAAGTGTGTTATTGCTGTGAAGTCGCAGGCTAAAGAACTATTAGCAAGATAGTGACACTGAAAATGTTAAAAGTCTTCACTTTTATCCTTTAAAAGCATTGAGTTTTAATACTGAAAGGGTCACTCATTTTTTTCCTGTGTTGCTTCTTGATGCAGTTTTGGAGATTGGTCCTCTTTTACAAATCAAATTTGTTTAATTTTATTTAACCTTAAAGTACAAAGACATTAGAAATATATTTGTTAAAAAATGAAATGCATTTTTTTTACTGCTTCCTTCTGATTTTATAAAGCAGAGGCAGTGAACTAAAGCTGTGTTTTAAAAGGTGAAGGAGGATTATCACATTTTATAGATGTGCTAAATCTTTGCAGACACTAATATATTTTGGTGTATTTAGCAATTTAAAGGAAGTCTCTGGCTTGTCAGATGAACTTTCTCTTGAAAGCTGTGACTTCATTTCACAGATAATATGGGCTCTCATCTACTGCTCATATCTCCCTACCACTGATACGGACAATATGACAGAATTTTAAAATTCATATTACTTATTTGCTTGAATTATGAGTTAAATACCACTTCTAGTTTCATGAGGTCTACAACGTGTCTGAATATGGCAAAAATAAGAGAAAAAATTTTCCAATAATTTTCCACTTTCCCACAGTCTCTTGTAAAAAAGAGGTTAATTTTCCACAGCCAGAGTAACTGATAAGAAAAAAGATGATGTAGAAAATGCATGAGATAAATGTCAAGATGAGCACAGAAAAGAGCAGAAGCACTGAGGACACAGTAACACTGGCAAGGCTTTGTTGGGAAAATGATCATCCTTGTACTCAATTGGTAAGCTTCTTCCAGGTGACAATCACTAATGACAGCTTGAGAAACTAGCAGCTTCTAGTTTTAGATAAAAATCATTACTGTTAAAATGACTGAAATAACAGTTGCCAATGTTGTATTAGTTCAGCCCTGCCACAGAGCCAGGCAGCTGCCCAATTTTTCTTTCTTCTATCTTGAGCTATATGTTCTTGTGTGTGAATTTTAGGAAATGTTAGTCTCCTTTCTTCACAAGAAGAGAGGTAGGAAAACAAAAAAGGAGGACTGGAAGCAGTTGCTGCCACAATTTTGGGGAAACCAATAAGGAAGAAGTCATGGAAGTGATGCTGCAGGGCTACTGAGCAACCACAGTCCTTCAGGAAACACAGTTCTGCAGATATTGTTATCATTTTTTTTCCCCTAACATATCTAGCCAGTTAGATTCAGAAATTGTTGAAGCAGGTTAGGCTGCTCACAGAGAACAGGAAGAGAAGGGCATTCACCTGGGAGAGCTGATGCTCAGCTCCAGTGGATAATTATTATAAAATATTTAAACATGCCCTGACACCTACATAAATGCTGTAACCCTCGTGCAGGCCTTTTGTTCTCTCTTCATGGCCCAATTAATATTCAATTATTTCAATCAGAGTAGAAGAGCTTTAACTCCCTTTTGTCAGAGAAATAAATTAAACCTTCTCTTTATGCCTCCTGGCTGAGTGCGTTAACCACAAGACAGGTTGCTTACAATAGCCAGTTACTTGGGCTGTGCTGCATAAAGGGAGTCTGAGGGCCACATGTAGCTCCAGGACAGTGTTTCAAGTTGAAAATCCCAATCAGGAAGAATTACTCCTGCGCCTCTGAAGCAGCATAATTACAAGTCCATGACATTTGATTCCTTCTTCATTTCCTACTCATTAACTCACTGTGAATTCCTCTAGAGCCTAGATATCTAATTTAAGACTGAGTAATGGCATGGCTGAGAGTAAGATGCCTTAACCCTGAATGCTATACTGCCCATGGCCTTTCATGGACCTCATTTGTGGTGTGATAATGGACTCCTAGGAGTGAGAGCTGGACCCTTGGCCTCCAAGGGAACACTTCAGTTCCTGGCTGCATACCTGGTACGTGTGAACCAGTGATTGTCACACTTTCTTCAGCCAAGCATAAATGTAAATGGAAGAAACAGAAAAAGGGAAGAAAAAGAAAGGAAAAAAGTGTTCTACTGTGAAGGTAAATAAGTAGTTCGAACACCGAATGCATTGATTCACTCACATGCTGTAAAATGTGAGAAGTAAAAGAAGATAACCAAAGCATAAGCTTGCATTACTCCTTTCAGTAATTTCCAGAACTTTATTTTGAAATTTTATATATGTAACCTAGTTTCTCTAATGCCACCAATTGGTAATTTGTTTTGTTAAATAATAGCATGCAATGCATTCTGCACTGAAGGAGAGAAAATGTGAATAGTTCAAACCCTCAAATTTTAGTGATATTTAAACCAGATAAGATCTTGAAAAACTTGTCAACAGCATTACATAGACCGTACACTACTGACAAAACATTTTATTTCCCTATTTATTAGCAAACATTATATGTTACCTCATGTATTGCTATTTTTTGGATTTCTTTTGATCTCATGCTGTAAAATCCAGCATCTATGTCCCCTATGTATTGGAGAGATCAGAGTAAATGGATTCAAGATGTATATTGAATTTCTTTACTCTTATTTTGCTTTTATCTAGTAGATAACTAGGTGTGTTTCCTGTGAAAGAGGTTATTTCGTTATATGGTAATAAAAAGACTTCAGTTTTTAAGATGGGTCCTTTACCTGTAAATGTTCATTTCAGTGTTTCCTGTAAAGAAAAAGTCTGAATTTTTATTACCTGACAATACCTAATAAGAAAGTATTAGTATGAATTACTGAAACAATATTCATAGCATCCTATTTCTTCATCTTTATACCACACAGCTTTCTTATATTTCTGTATACCTCAGTCCAATAGTCTGATTGTTGGAGTAGAATGATGAGAACCAACAAATTTTTATGCTGTATTTTATAATAGAATAGTTACATGAAGTATTTTAAAATAAAAACAGGAAGAATAGGAGAAAGAAACAAGTGTCATAATTCTTTAATGTAATGAAGGCCAAGGTTAAAAAAGGATAACATTCATAATTTCATAGAACAATAGAATCATAGAATAGTTAGGGTTAGAAAGGACCTTAAGATCATCCAGTTCCAGCCCCCCTGCCATTGCCAGGGATACCTCACACTGGTCATAGAAGCTTAGTGGAGATGACCTAAAATGTACTAGCCCTCCTGCAGTTCAAAAGAAAAGTTATTGTTCAAAGGCTAAAAGCAGTGTTCAAAGGCTGTGAGACACAATGTGAGAGGGGCTATGAGTATCACAGTGATTTGGGGAAGAGTTCTGAACTGAGCCCCAAGGAGGCTTTCGGTGTCCAAGATGTTTGGGTGAACCACTTCTGCTTCTGTTTAGATGAACTCTTTTATACATCAGCAATGGGACCAGGCACTTGTGACTGGCCTTCTTCAGTTACTCTCTCCAAGCTCTTTCCCTGGAGAGCTCTGATCTGTTCCCAGGAGCCTCCATTAACAGCTAAGGTGGGTCATGGGAGCTGGGAGGAGTATGGAAATTGAACAACTATTATACCCAGTATTTTTAGTTAAATATAATAATAATGGTCTTGGATGACAAATCTAGTGCTCAAGTGCTTGGAAATGCCAAAGTTAAAGGTTACTTTTGAAATTTTGACTGGATTACAGTGCACTAACCATATATACCACAATATAAGAAACAAAGGTAACAGAAAAAAAACACTTTGTGAGCAGCACTGCAAGGTTCACAAGGGGATCTGCAGCCAACAGCTAGCGTGTCGTGGTTTAAGCCCAGGCCGTAAATTAGAACCACGCAGTCTACTTCCCCCCACACACCTTTCTTCCCTCCACTCCTGGAGGGATAGGGAGGAGAATCGAAAGAATGCAACTCCCACGGTTTGAGATAAGAACAGTTTAATAACTAAGGTATAACACAAATCACTACTGCTACCACCAATAATAATAATGATAAAGGAAATAACAAGGGAAGAGAATACAACCGCTCACCGACCAGTACCTCGCCCCCATCCCGCAGTGTTCTAGCCCTTCCGGGCCACTCTCAGTTCTATCTCCTGGGCATGACGTGCTGTGATATGGAATACCTCTTTGGCTAGTTTGGGTCAAGTGTCCTGTCTCTGCTTCCTCCCAGCTTCTCCTCCTCCCTGGCAGAGCATGAGACTCACAAAGTCCTTGGTCAGGGTAAACATTCTGACCAACAACTGAAAACATCAGCTTTATCAGTATTATTCCCAGGCCAAAAGTCAAAACCACAGCGCTGCACCAGCTACTAAGAAGGAGAAAAACTGACTGCTGCTGCTGAACCCAGGACATAGCGCTATTTAAAAAAAGACTGGAATAAAATCTCTCTTTTCTGGAAAGCCAAGTACATGTTTAAGTACTAGAGGCCACTCAAGAAACCCTGCAGAGAAAGGTAGGTGATTTTTCAGTAAAATCCTCCTTAGCTCCCTAAGTGTAGCAATTTTAGATTTATAATCTTATGATTTTTTACATTATGATTTCCTTTACTCAAATTCAAAGAGAGATCTGATTGCACATTAATTAAACAAATAATATAGTTAATCTAAAATTAATTTGGTTATGTTATAATTGAAACTATAATAACATTAAAGCACAATTTACTACTTGGACAAGGCTTTAATAAAAGCATATGGGAACTGGCATCTGGTCAAATACATACAGTTGGTATATTAAGTCCATTGCAGTTTCATCTGACTACAGATTTCTCTTGGCATAAGCCACTGATAGCAATTTGAATAACTGGAGAATTGTATATTATGAGGATTTTCTAGATGCCGTGCCCTGTAAGGCACACGTTTAGCAAGAAACAAATGTAGCATGGCCCAGTTAAAACTGTAGATACTACTTGCCTTCAATGGAAGCTTTTAGGCAAGCAGTGAGAAGCTTTGAAAGTATCTTTGCCATTTCTTCAGGTTTAGGACTGTGTTTTCCCCATGGTCATCCTTTTGACCGATGAAATGAGCTTGTGAAAAAGGAGAGAAAGATACTTTACAGTGTCCAGTTTTAAACATTAACAAGCAATGAAGAAAAACAGATGATTGCAGAAAACTTGAGTGGTCCTTACAGATAGTTTTTAATTATGAGAAAATAGAAAAAAAAGTATGCTTTATTTAGCTAAATTCTTGCTCACTTATATAACTGAAAGGATTGAATTTAAAGACTAATTTTATTTTCTAGGACAACTTTGTTAAGCTAGTCAAGAGCATTATGAACAAGTGAAGGTTATATGATGAAATGAGATTTTGTGGTCATGTTCACACACTTATCTTTGTGACTAAAAGATGTTTTATTCTGATTTTATTTTTTTTTCTGAGGAAAGATTACATTTGCATATTTTATGATTTAGAAGCCTATTAGATTCTGCCCTCAAACATCTGAAGACTTGAGGAAAATAGAATATAAAATATAAATAAATGTGTACAATAGGGTCTCTTTCAGTTTGAAAATCTTGAAATTGTCTTATAATCTCTAGCATTGTACTGTTATATTTGTTTTACATATATATATATAATGAGATTAAAAAGAAAACCAATTATATCATTGTAAATATCTGCAAAGAGGAAATTGTTAAGTTCACTAACTCCATTGGAGGGACAAAATATATTCATAGTTTCCAGCTATGAGCTGCATTTATATAAACATGGGAGATTTATAGGAAAAAAATGTGGTCTATCTTTCAGTATATCAGTGAAATGTAAGCTTCTAGCAGAAACATTTTTCAATTCTTGTTATTTGATTAAACAGAACAGACTTCAAGATGTGAAGAAGCTAGGTGCTATTAAAAGAAATATATTATTTGAATGTAATTTTAATACATTTTGTTGCAATGGTTTGACTTTGAAAGCAATGTCAGATTAACTGTAAGGAAGAAAGCCAGGTGGACAGACTGGTCCAATGAATAGTGCACTGGACAGGGACTTAATATCTGCTGTCATTGCTCTTTGTGTCATACTGTGATCTTGATCAATTTATTCTTGAATCCTTTGTCTCTGCTCTCAACTCCTTTTTTTGTGAAAAGAGAAGAATTATTGAGTGTTTACTTGATAACACAGATGAGTTTAGGGAAAATGTTCTTTTTCATAAAAAAGCTGTAATTTTTCTGCAGACATTATACAGATAATTTGATTTTCAACCAATTTTTAAAAAAACAATTTCAGTTTAGCTTTTGTTTTACATTAATATACATTTATATGTATATTATTGAAATTACTTGCCCATTAACAAAAAAAAATCTTTTTGGAGAACCTTAATTGTCCTATGGAGAAACCAAGATTTTACAGGCAAAGCAGTCCTTGAATCAAAAATGCTCACAGAAAATCTAGCATGTATCTCTAATTGAATGGTATGAAAATCAGCAGAAAGTACATCAAAACTATATGAAAGAAATACTTGGTCAGTGGGTGCTTTAGGAGGACAGACCCCTCATCAGAACAGAAGCTCTTGTAAAAATGCAATAGCTGCAATTAAAGAAACTAAAAAAAAGATTTAGCTATTGAGACACTACAAATACAAACAAAATGGATACTCTAAACCCACATAACTACTAGGAACCAACCTTAAGAAAAAGCAACTTTTTTCTTCTGGCAAAGCTTTCAATAACACCTTGTTCTTCAGTTCTGTTCATATCCTACAGGTCTTCTAAGTCTTTATCTAACTCAGAAGAATCTGAAGCTTTCCCAGTGTAAGGGAAACAACTAAAGAGTATCCATCGCTATGAACTAACAATCAAAGAGGAGTATAAAGTTGTGAGCAAGCGAAAAAAAAATATTTTTTGGCAGACCATAATCGTTAATGAAGCACAGATCTATTAGGGGGAAGCTTCAAATATAGTAGGATAAGTTTTTTCTGCTCTGGGTTCATGATTCAGTTCTTTAATGTCAATAGTTTATCATAATTTAAAAAATTATGCATAAAATAATAAGTTTGAGCCTATAATAAGGGCAGCTAAGAGTCACAGATATTGTGAAAGTAATGTCCTTGGAGAAAGAGGAATATCATTTGTGGACAGTATATGCTTATTTGACAAACTAACAAGATCAAAGGACACTGTGGACCTAGTCCTAGGAATCAAGCCAGGTAAAATAAGCAGTATTAAACCTGGCTGGAATTCAGAATCCAATCACAACATTAGCAAACTTGAAGTGCTCCGAAGAGTACATTGGAAGGTGTCACTTATAAGGCATTTTAAAACCAGGCCTTTGTGAATGTAGTTCACAATATCGGATCCAGAAACTTTGAGAGCATGCAGATCTCTTCACAACCAAGGGCTGGCGCCCTATTTCTTACAGAATTCACCACTGATTAATAAATCACAGAAAATCCATTTATCTCTAATATATAGGAAGTCATGCCAGCCACCAAACCACCTTTCTTCATAACATGCACAGAAAAATATTGTTTAAAAGGATTCCATCACCTGAAATGGTGGAAAATGAAGAATGGAAAAGCCACAGGAAAGGGATGATAAAAATTTAATCAAGAACCTAATCTCCTCTGAGCTGTGACCTTATGATAAATGTTTCAAAGCTTAGCAATATAGATGAATCTTATTTTAATATCAGATTTGATAGTAGAAGCAGAGATTCAAAGGGTAAAATTTTTCTAATACATATTTTTGAATGAAATTTAAAACAAAATTATATTCTCATCATGTTTTACTTTTTTACCAGGTTTACAGTAGTTTAATTTATATTAATGATATCATTTTTGAGGCAGTAATGTATAATTGGCATGATCGTATAGCTTATTTTTGTCTGGTGTCTTTTCAAATTGAAACAGCCCCTCATGGAAGAACCCCTGTTTTGTTTGTTTGTTTTCCTGTCTTTGTAATAAAAATTTGTGGCAGACAGATGAATCTGCAGCTGCACAAAAACATTCAGACACTTGATTACAGTCAATTACTTGCTTTAAAGAAATCTGGCGAATGGGAGATATTAATGTGATAGTTTGAAAATTGATATACTCTGATCATGCCAGTGAAGATTTAAAATCAAAGGCATCAAATAAGCTAATAGAGCTAAGCCAAGTGTGACTAAGTGGGATTGAACATAGAGTGACAACCTAATAACTTTTGAAAGGCATAAAAGAGGTGGTAAACAAAGCAAACAGCCAAATTACAAACAAGACCAACCAATAAACATTCTTCTAAATAGATGATCCAAAATATAATGGGATTTTTAATTTTTTTTTTTTATTTATTTTTTTTTAAGAAGAGTGGCATTGTATGTGATTTTACAGGTTGGGAGAAGACCTATGGTTAAGGAAATACTCCACTCCCAGCTGTATCAATAGAGGCTAGTGATATTCAAATGCATGTAGGAAAAGACCCACAGATATTTTAACATGACAACTTCCTGTGGGGTATTTTTAATAATCCGTATTTTTAGTGTCCTTAATTGGAACTCAGGTTGCTGATCAACTGGGGGAAGAAATCTAGGAAATTAAAGATAATAATGGTGTGTCCTCCCAAAGCCAGGTATCTACAGAGACTGTGTGAGTAAGGCAAGAGCAAACAGTATTTATGTGAATGAGATCAATTAACGTCTGTAACACCTTGAAAATTCACCTTAGAATATATTAAAGAAAGACTCAAAACTAAGCAGAATGAACAACAAGCATATTTGGAAAGCCATAAAAGACAAAAGGGAAGATAAACAAACATCTCTTACATAACAAATCAAGATGGGAAAACTGGAAGGATTCTCAATCACTCAGCTTAAATAGTCAAAAAACTACTGGAAGACATTATTAAGTAATCACATTGTAAACACTGAGATAATGAAGTAACAAAATAAACCAACCACCCACCATGAGGTTGTTGAGACCAAATCAAGCCAAAGTAAATTAATTCTGGGGTTTTTTTGCAGCATATATAAGGAGAGAACAGTTGATTCTACTGTACACATGCTGTTTTCATAAACAGGCTAAGGAAGTAGAAGATATGAGTAAGACCAATATGAGCTGAAACTAGAAGCAATTAAAAGTATATTCAGAGAACAGCTGTCAGTTACACACAAGCAAGAACCATCAGGAGAGACCCAAACTTAGTCTTTCCAGACTTAGGTTTAATTTAATATCTTCACTGAAAGTTTAGGAGATGATAAAGAAACAAGCTTATCAAATTTGCAAATGATAACAGCCTAGGAAAGGTGGCAGGCTGGAGGCAAGGATTAAAAGTTTATTTTTATTCTTGTTAGCCCAGAAAATTATTCAAAATCAACACACTGAAATTCAGAATAATAAGTGTAAATCACTGTAACCAGAAAGGGGAAATCAAATGCCTAAATGTAAAGTTCAAAAACCTGACTAAACATCAGTTAAATCAGAAAAGTGTGAGAGTTATGTTGGACAACAGACCAAGAATGATCTACAACGTGATACCATTTTAAATAAGGCAAATCTTGCTATGCAGTATACTAACAAGAATGTTTTCTGCAAAACACAAGGCAATATTTATTTATTTACTAAGTTCTGGCTATGTCTAAACTGGAACACTATGCTGGGTTTCAAAGACTTTCTCCAGCACAAGGTTAAAGTTCCATGGAAAGTAACAGAATCCTCAAATATTTTAATTTAGCTTTATTTAATCTAAAAAAGGCAAGATTGATAACAGATTTTCAAAACATAAGAGTCTGTTACAAGGAAGGCTACATCCTCAGTTTTTTTGCCCCAAAGATAGAATTTAGGTCAGATATTAGGGAAATCTTTTAAAGCCATAAATTCATATTAGTATAGAAATCTGTCAGCTAAAGAAATTATGTAATCTCGTTTACTAAAGCTTTTAAAGAAAATATAGATTTTTTTTTTAAGCTACTCTAGATTTATGTGTGCTGCCTCAGCACAGAGGCTAGACAGGAATAACTCCTTCTGGTACAATATATTTCTATTATGCTTATGGCATAGCCTTACTTTCCTGAATACCACTCTATACCTCTTTACTAAATTGACAGGTTTATATATCAAACCACATCTGGAGAAAATGTTACCAGTATTAAATAGACAATTAAGAAGTTGCCAAGTAATTTGCATAACATGAATTAAATAAGTTGCATTTTAGGCTGAATAGTCCCTTTCTATTGCTGTTCATTTCCCCTGGTGAATTTCACTGGCAATTACTTAAGCAACCTACACAATATTGTAGCTCTAGACTAAATAAGATTATTATCATGAGAAAAAACAGCCTCTACATTATCTTTTTATTGAGAAACAAAGCCACTACAGTGGCTAGACACAAAATCTCATCCCTGATGCATTGCAAAGCAGGTTAAAATCACATGTTGTCTATACATGTTGAAGTGAATGTGAAACTGGTCAGAGCAAGTTGGTTAAATATTATGCACCTGATGCCAAGTCACTGTAATAAGAATGTGTTTTCTTGTTTTGCACAAAATATTGAAATTAAAGACTGACTAGTATTAAGAATTATTTACCCAAATATACATATCCTAAGAATCTATCATCTGTTCTTTGTTCGAAAATTGTAGTCTTTCCTGAATTTTGAGCATTGTCCAGTAATCCTCATCTCTGAACCATGTTCAAGGGCTGTAGATAATCCTACTCTGCTCCTGGATCTAATTAATGAGTAGTTCCAGAGCTGGTCTTTTTTCTTTTTTTTTTTTTAGGAGAGAGGAAAGGGACCACACAGGATAATGCTCTGATCTAACTGTGAGCCATCTGCTCCATGACTCTTCCAAATATTTACAAGCAGTTTTTCAAACCTGGAGAAAATATTGGGTAAGAAGCAAAACAAAAGATAAGAACACATAGATACTACAGTGATTCAGGCCAAAGAGGTATAAAATGTTATCTCTGTTAACATTTCGTCCTCTAAAATGTTAAGAAAAAAATGCATGATCAGATAATCTGATTACTACAATCATCTCATGTGCTGAACCTGTGCTGTGGGAATTTTGTAATTATTTAAGCCTTACTTACTTAACTTTATTTATTTACCCCTGATTTGACTGCTGACACATGGGGTACAAGGAGAAAATGAGACCGAAGAGGATTTGGCTTATTGGAAGGGACTGGTTTAAGTATTTCTTAAAAATACTACCTTTATGGCTGATGGAGAAGTCTGAAACAAAATATGACTGGAAGAAACGGGAGTTTCTTGTTTTTTGTCTTCTTCCCTTTTGTCTTTTATGAAAGCGTGAGTTACCTAGTTGCCTAGTTACCGTAGGACTGGGAAGTAATTCTGCCCCTTTTCTGTTGATCAAGATCTGCTGGTGTGTTTGAAGAACTTGCACAAAGAAGTTAATGTATCTGTGGGCAAATGAAAGTGATGTCCAAGTCAGAGTGGGTATTTTCCCAAGCAGATAGAAGTTCACAACAAAGAAGAGCAAATTTCTGATTACTTAGGACAGTGGTTATAAACTGTTGTTTTCTTGGATTGGTCTTAAAAGAGGGGAGTGTGGACTTGTGTGCTGTGATAGGAATTTGCAAGTGTCAGAAAAGTGTAAACCATAGCTACCTAAACTAATAACTGAGATACCTTTGAGCGATAGCTCTATGTAGTTAGCATGAAGAGGCTAATAAAAAAAGGAGTTTGATTTCAAAGGCAAGACCATATCTGAAGCCTGGCTGCTGTGCTTTATCTGGAGCCAGTCCTCCCTCTCAATCAGTTAGACATATAAGGTAAGGAAGATAGATATTAATTTTGTGGTGTTTGAGGCATAGCAGTGGTTTTATTTCTAAGTTTGTGCTAAAGATCAATAACTATATGGGAGAGGTATTGCTTTTTGGAGTTGGGCGGTTTTTGAGAGTGGTCATCAAGGCTCAGACGGAACCTGTGGAGCTACTGACTTTTGGATCTAAGCGAATGACTGACTTTCAAGCTCCTGTTCAGATCCATAATGCCAAAATCACAGCTAATGACAGAAGGGAGTGAGCCTTTGGTGGTTTTTTTTTAATTTTGTTTGGGTTCTTTTTTTTTCGTGTGTGTCCCATATTTTAGGGCAAGATACTTAAAGTGGATTTGATCTTGATCACCAATAAATTACAATTTTAGTAAGAAAAGTATTCTGGACCTTTGGAGAAAGAAGGAAGGAGGAGAGAAAAGGAGGGAGAGAGAAGGGAGAGTGTTTAGCTATAAGGTTGCAAGAGTTATAAAGTTGCATCAAACAAAAATAGATCACAAATCTTAGCAATTATTTCTAATATGTTAGTATTACTCGGATCATAAATATGCAGACCAAGTAAAGTTTTTAAAAAGTAGCAATGAGATAATCTTCCTCAAATCTCCCTGAAGAATATTATGAAGGCATATTATTCTTGGTGTCATTTTTCATGAGGCACTTCTGTTCTTGTACAGGCAGATTTGCTTTTGGTATGTGTAGCTACTCAAACTCCGACCGCAACAGACAGTGCAGCTACTCCAGCTCCAAGCACAGCAGCTACACCAACCTCAGCGGTTTAAACCACGGGCTTAAACCACTACAGTATGGCGTGGCAGTACAGCAGCCTACAGTAAGGTGACTAGTACTGGAAGATTTGGACAGTGCTGGAGGTGGGTTTCTAGCTGTCACAGTCTTTCACCAGCAAATGTTGACCCTAAGAAGGAAGAGGAAATGATGGACTAAGATCAGACTGGAAAGAGAGGGGTGAAATGACAACCTGCTTAAAAAAGATTGCTGTGCTCAAAAATGTACAGTTCACTGCCTCCAGATATTTCTATAATATTAAAGACCAATTAGATCACATGGCATCCATCTTTTCTTTCTCCTAAGAAACCCAGTTTTTCATTTTTTTCTTTCTTATTTATAAACCAAATCTGACTGGTAATGAAATACTTCTTTCTCATAAGCATTCAAGAGTGTTAAGGAAGTTGGTGAGTAGTTTTCTCTGTTGCATTTCTCCTAAAGCATTTCTTGTGATGATTTCTTTTAGCAGAGCTGTATCCATTGGCTGATACCAAATGGAATGTGGGAAGAATTAAACTATCTTAATCTTCCATTTCTGTTTCTATGGGGGATAACAAATGTATTTGCTATATGCTTCTCCTCTTTCTGGAGGGAGGGAAGGACTGAGAGCAAGCAGACATTCAAAGATATTTTTTCAAAGTGAATGATGATAATTTAGTGCTGCTGTGAGTTATGGTGTAATTTTATCCCTGTGGCTTCCATACAACATTCCCACCATTTTGCAGATGTTTCTACTTGCTTTTTGGAAAGGTAAGTAGTAATTTGGATTCAGGGCTAAATCAAAACTAAACTTTTCCCAAGTAAAGAACTGCAGATGTTCCAGAGAATAACTTTCATACCCATGTGTGAGCTATTATCTCTTAAAAATTGAGAAGAAAAAGCCAAACTCTTGTTTCATTTCTGAGTGGTAGGGAGTGAGCGTTTTCAGCCCCTTCAAGGAAAATGCATAATGCCGTGTAAGCTTTGACTAGGTATTTGCCTCTTCTGGCAGCTGCATTGAATATGACTTAAAAGGCATGTTTCCAGGCATGTATACAGTGAGAGAGGGAACGAACAAAACTCCAGACGATAAAGCTAAGACCACCTACAGTATAAACTAGAAGCTTACCGCTAACAGGGTTTTATGTAACAGCTGCATCATTCTCACCTTCTTGTATTTTCCTGACACTTGATAAATTTCCAGCTGAATCACTGGAAAAGAGCATCTTTCTGTTTGATTTCTTTGAGGAAGTTTCTGTCTAATTTTGCTAATTAGTCTCACAGGATGCTATGGTCTATGAAAACAATGTAGTAACATTTCTAATTGCTTGTTTTCGTGACACGTCAAGAGGGAAAAATACCAGAATCCACTTGCTGGATTTTCATTCATTGAAACTGTTGCATGTTTGGAAGAAGATTGGGCCCAGGCCCAAGCCTTTGTCAAATGCTTCATCCCCAACAGCAGACATACTTGGAATCTGGTTCCAAAAGCTGGTCCTCTTTGTGTGCATGACTACCTCAAAGGCCTGACAAAGCTTACCTTGGCCAGACAGTGTCAAAGCAAGACCATGCTGGGCAGGGGTGATCGCACTGTGCTCAGAAAGCCTTTGCTTTTGGGATGTTCTATGTAGTGCTGCCTTTGGAGGTGAAGTCCTGACTGCCTAGGACAGAAAGTAGTGACTAGGACTGATTCTGGGCTTCCTCCAGACCTGGTACTTTTATAGCCTCAAATATGCAAACATTGTTGTGTCCATGTTGTTGATGTGAGCTTCTGGAGGCAGGTCTTGTGTTTCAGGAGTATTTAACTGAGACAATCCCATGGCAAGATGCTTCTGGGATTCTTGAGGGAATCTGCAGCTGTAACTGTTCCTCCACAGCCTGTTGGGGATCCCCCTACCTGCCCACAGCCCAGAACCCCATTTCAGCCCCCTGGGACCATCAGCTCCTGATCCAGCAGTGCTGCAGTAGGGTCAGTCTCCAGCTCCCGACAGCCCTGCCCTGCCTGGCCATTGGCACAGGTGTGGAATTTCACAGCACGGACTCAAGTTGATGAGGAGACTCAAATCCTCGTTTATTACCACCAAGCCATTTTTATCCCCTTGTTCAGTACTTTCCCAACCTGCACATACATACAACGTTCAATTTCATTGGCCTCTGTAAAACTCTCCAGGTAAATAGTCCAATCACAATGCTACAGACTCTCTCACTCATCGCCCCAGGGCTTGTCAAGCACCAACGCCTCAGAGCGCATTCCCAAACTCTTTTTCATGCAAATCTTATCGACTTCATTCCCCACACACAGGGGGTCCACTAATCCTGGCCTACCCGTGGGCCCACATCCCTGTCTGACCTTGGCTGGTGCCCAGGGAAGTGTCCAATGCCTGGAGCTGGGGCTGCCAGGAGGGCATCGTGGTGGATGCCAAGAGCTGCAGCTTCAGGGCACTGAAGTCAGTGGTCATCACGTAAGGATACGACTCTCATGAGTGACAGAGCCCTCCAAGAAAATGCTCCAAGCTATCCAGATAAGACTAAGTACTGTGTCATAAACTGAAATATCCAGTGGTTTTGTGTCTATTTGGTTTAGGTTGTACTGGGTGAAATGCTGGGCTGGTAAGGAAAGGACTCTGCTGAATAACCTGTACCCTAGAAAGTGTCCTGAAAGTGTGAGTGACAGAGCAGGCTAACTGGTCAGCCATTGAGCCATCCCGAGTGTCTTCTGAGCTAAAACTGCATCAGCAGCATGCAAACCAGTTAAGTAACAGAGCAGAGAACAGTGCTCAGCTAGGGATGGAGGTGGAAGAGGCAGGGCTTAGATGGTGCTTGAGTAGAGTGGGGATCCCTATATGTGAAAAGAGGATTTTTGGATGCCAAACTCATTCATCTAACTCCCCAGGAGTTTTTGGAAAGCTTCAGGCTCAGAAGCACTTTTATTACTTCTGCCTTTCAGGCTATTTCTAGACTCATTTTTAAGACTGTATATTAGCAATCACTTTTTAAGCAAAATGTAACACTCCAGAAGAATTGTTTCAGCTGTGAAACTTTTGCCATAAGTCAAACAACTGAAACAAAATACGGAATGAAGCTCTACGCAAAAAAAAAAAAAAAAAAAAAAAGAAAAAAACAACCAGTTGTTGAAAATCATGAGAGTAAACGTTTTCTGTCTTTGTTGCCTTGAAGAAGACCAGAAACAAGCTTTACAAATATTTAATACAGCTTATAAATAAATTACACAGGCAAAAGCTAAACACCAGTTTAATTCCTTTGGGCAGGGGCAATTTCACTGTGAAAAAACTCCTGTATTTTTCTGTACAGTCACCTTTTTCTGACAGAAATAAAAAGTCTGTCTTTCATATCTTGTTTTCTTTCAAGTTTGTAGCAGAGTTATTGAAACTTCACAGGAAAGGGGAAATTAATAGAAACTTTTCTTTTAGTCATCCTGTCCAATGCCACAAGGAAAAAATCTAAGAAGCTGGCAGAGAAAACAATTGATCTGTGACAGTGGCATTATTACTTAGGAAAAAGCCCTAACCCTAGAGTCAAAGGACAAGTGTACGAAATGAAATGAAAGGCTGCTATTTAGTTGTCCTGGTTTAGCAGTAGCAGTCATTTTTTCTACTGGTGCAGTGCTGTGTTTTGACTTTTGACCTGGGAATAATACTGATAAAGCTGATGTTTTCAGTTGTGGGTCAGAATGTTTACCCTGACCAAGGACTTTGTGAGTCTCATGCTCTGCCAGGGAGGAGGAGAAGCCAGGAGGAAGCAGGGACAGGACGCCTGACCCAAACTAGCCAAAGAGGTATTCCATACGACAGCACGTCATGCCCAGGAGGTAGAACAGAGAGTGGCCCGGAAGGGCTGGATGATGGCAGGGTGGGGGTGAGGTACCGGTTGGTGAGCGGTTGTATTCTCTTGCTTGTTATTTCCTTTATCATTATTACTATTAGTGGTAGCAGTAGTGATTTGTGTTATACCTTAGTTATTAAACTGTTCTTATCTCAACCCGTGGGAGCTGCATTCTTTTGATTCTCCTCCCCGTCCCTCCAGGAGCGGAGGGAAGAAAGGTGGGGGGGGGAAGTGGACTTCGTGGTTCTGATTTACGGCCTGGGCTTAAACCACGACATTAGTGTATGAAGCTAGAGCTAGAAGACCCTTGCTAAGGACACGTAGTACCATAAATCTCAAATAAAGCTTAAGTTTCCTTTTCATTTTCTTGTCTTATTTCCTCTTTTAGATTAGTTAACTTTTACTTCAGAATCAAGGGATTTCACTTTAATTGCTTTTTCCTATAGTTCTTAAAGCTCATGTTGCCTTCACACAAGTTTGGAGTGTCTTTCCCCTCTTCTCAGAGGCAGGGCAACACTGCCATCATGACCACAGGAGAGTTTATAATCAGCTGAAGTGCACCACTAAAGCATGTTTATAGATCATGGCAATAATCAGATTCACTGTGTTTGCAGGACGTTTTACATGGAACTGTGATGTCTACAACAATAAGAAAGAGGAGTTAATAACTACACAAGCACGCTTGAAACAATGTACGTACAGTGGAGACCAATATCCGTAAAATATTAATGCCAATATTCTGATTCAAATAAGTATTCTTTCCTCAGTATTACAATACAATGACTGTATGTTCAGTAGTTGGAGCCAGTTTCACACAAACCTTTTGTTTTCAGTTAGGTCACTAAACCTGTGTGACCTGTTAAACTGCAAGGAACTCATTGCCTTCATTGTATTAGATGTTTATTTTCATGGGTTTTATGCAACTACTTTGTATTAATAGCTATGTGTCTATGTCATCAAATCTGGCTGCTGATCTAGGTCAGGGTGGGAATTCACACACAGCAGTTGGGGTGGCAAAGAAACCCAGCAACCACTCCAGTTAACATGGCCTCTGCACTTCTGAAGTCACTTCCTTCCACCTGCACTTCTGAAGTAACCTCCTTCCTCCTCCACCTTTGAATACTTGTTGCATTCAAAGCTCCCAACTTTCTTCTGAAATAATGTGTGACTCCTAAATACTTTTGGAGAAGTAATAAAAAAAAAAAAAAACAAAAAAACCCCAAAAACTTGTCAAACAAATTATGAGAGTGCAAATGTAGAAAGTTCTTTGGTCATCAACATTCACAGGAACAGGGTGACTGTATTTAACAGACATTGCCTTCAGCTCTTTTTTATAGCCAGGTATTCAAAGTCTGAATTTCAGCTTCTGAAGGAAGGTGTGGAAACTCAGGAAATATTTTTCTGGACTTCAATGTTTTGCCTAATTGTTTTCTGCTTGTGATTCAGAGTATAACCTCCTCATGCCCTGAAACATTCAAGGCCAGGTTGGATGGGGCTCTGAGCAACCTGCTCTAGTTGAAAATGTCCCTGCAGGGGGGGGTGGACTAGATGACCTTTAAAGGTCCCTTCCAACCCAAACTAGTCAACTATTCTATACTTCTCTATCTAAGCCAGTAAGATAAAATATTATCCTTCTGAAATATCTCATATGACAAATTAACTGCTGTTTGGCATAATGCTAAACAGAACTGACGGCAGTGTCATTACCGCTAGTGTTTTTTTTCTGCTGGATTTCAAAATGCTTCACTGAGGAAGTCAGTGCTGTTTTACAAATGGGGAAACTGAGGTAAAGAAAAGGAAGTGATCTGGCTAAATTTGGAACTCTCACATTTTAGCTAATCTCTCTTTGCAGAACTATAATTTTCTAATATTTTCTTCACTTAAAATCTTTTACCTTGAAGGGAGAATAGTGTTAGGAAAAAAAAAAAAACCAAACAAAACACACAAGGCAGATTACTGTGGCCTGATTTTACTTTGATTAAATTAATTTAGAAACATAAAAATACATCTAAGTGGGGGGTAAATTTAAGTGAACCAAACAAAAACAACTTATGCATTACATATTATATTACTGGTCTAGAAGACTGGATTTAGCTTTCATGTAACCTCAGGTTTCATTGCTGGTGAGTTAGATTATCTAAATAGATTTCTGCCCGCAGCACTCATGTCTGCAAATCAGTCTGACCAGACCTGACAAAAAAATTATTCTTATCAAATTTCTCTAAGTGAAGAATTATAACTTTGATAGCCTCAGCTCTAATTCCTAGAAAAGGCTGTTACTATCAGGAAACCTGCACTCATTTAGCGTACATTACTGAATAGGATTTGTCAAGAGGCCAAAATCTTAGGGAGCAGCTCCTGTGATACAAAGGCTGTGATGTGAGATAAAGCACCAGCCTCCTCTCTTCCAATGCCACTCTCTCTCCACTTCCACTGCCTCCTGCAAAGCATGCTTCAATAGGGCAGGAGCTGGTGGGGCACAAACCTTTTGTCAGATTCCTTGTTGGTCACCAGTAGGTTTTGAAGGCTTGATGCTTTGTCTGCTCCAGCAGGAAGGAGTGAGAGGATCTCTTTTGCTTGGCTGAGAGAATGAAAAGGAAAAGATACGTCAGCAGTAGGATCAGAAAGCAGATTGTGCTCTTTTAAAAGGATTAATATTTTTCAGGTATGTTGAATGACTGGTCACAATTCCAACTGAAATCACAGGACTGATTTCACTGTCACAATTCTGACTGAAATCCCTGAGAAATCAGCCTTTCTGCTGCCTTTGGAGCCACATATGCTGTTTGTTTGACCTCTCCAGCCGACAAAAGCTTAACGCTTCTATTTGAAATAAGTTTCAGTTCTGTCATCCTCCATACTGAGGAATATCTCAGCTACAGATTACAAACAAAACACCTTTTCAATTCACTTTTAAGCTTGCCTTGGCCTTTCCAAGAGATTGAATTCAGTGATACAAACTCAGGAAATTAATCAAAGTACAGACCTGGCTTCTTTAGAGGTGGCAATACGCATAGGGAATGCCCTGCAGAGAGGAGTGCAGACACTGCCTTAGCTATCATCATGCTGGGGACTGATTAGGTGAATCAGCGTGATAGGAATATGATTGTAATCTGAAGAGACCTTGGAACTGTTTCAGGGGATGAAGTAGAGCTGTAATTATGCTGCAGTTGTGGTATAAAGAGTTTCTGTTTCCTGGGATTTTGATGTAAGCCAGTGGAAGCACAGGTGAGACCAAGTCATTGCAGCACAGAGACTTATAAAGATGTGCAATGATGTGCAAGCTGTGCAAGTGTGAGACAGCAGGGCTTTCTCCACTGCCAAGAGAGAGTGTTCTGGGGATAATGGTGCCTGGGCAGAAGTATAGCAACATGTAGAAGTCTGTGAATTAGAGAGGATAGAATGTAAGAATGAACCACAGTGCTTGAAAACTTATCTGTCATTTATTTCCAACAGAAAACACAGTGTTTGACTGCAAAACAAATGTAAGTGGATTACCATTCAGGAGACCTGTTAGTTTATAAAGTGCATATGGGTTGTTTTGAGGGTGTGATACAAGCTCTTCAGAGATGGACTGCAAGCATGTATGTTAGGGTCATGCTGAGCAATGACTCAGATACAGCAAGGGAAGTGTTTCCCTCACAGCTACTCTCCCTGTACGGCCCAGTTTTCTGGTCTGGATCACAGAGGACACCTTTCTGTCATGAGCCTGGCATTACAGAGCAAATGCAGTTCTGCCTCAATTAAGCACTTTGCAAAGAAGGTTTCAATTGCTGGGAGCACTGAAGTCTTGCTAAAAGTTCTGCTAATTTGAAAGAGAGACAGTTACTCACAAACATCTGGGTTCGAAGGTTTAGTTCACTTTTAAGAGGAGTTTCTATTTCCAGACACTTGTAAAAGTTTGTAAAACAAAAAAAGGTTTTTCTACAAGTTTATCAAGCAAGGACTTTCTCATGATACTTTATTCCTTCTTTTCCAGTGAATTTCAGAACCAATCTGAGAGGATAATCCTGTGAAAATTAAAAGCAAAATAGCAAAGGAGGAAATAAAGTGCTGTCCAAATATTCCAGAAACTAATGCCATAGCAGTCATTAGCATGTCATAATCTCTTCGCCTTATTCAAAGTGAGAATGTAGAAGTGTGAATTTAATTTTGATTTCTTAGTTATTCCTGAGTTTTCCAACAGTTATAATTCTACATATGGCCTTTTCTTTTTTTTTTTTTTTTTGTCACTGGTGTTTCTAAAATCACTCTGTGTTGTCAACACCAATTTGGATCTCAGGCTCTGAGGTGCAGGACCCTGCCATCTCCCTTTGGCTGCTGCAAAATTTGAAAGTGGGCATCCATGACATCTGGAAGGTGTTCATTTGGGTAACATTATTGCAGCATGGTTTTCCTATGTCTTCATATAGTAGGAACAGAAAATTTTTCAATATCTTTATTTTCTTGGAGAATTCTTCTCATTTTAGTTTTGGATTTTCATTTGAAATTTCCCAGTTTAATTTGTAAAAATGAAAACATTTTGCGTAGGAGCTTATTTTAAATTTGTAGAATAATAATTTGTTTATGCCAATACCTTTAAAATAGATGTCTCTTACATTCACTTCTATCCTCTTTTCAATTGAAAAAGTCATAATGTCTGCCCATGAAATATGCAGGGGTAATTTGCACCTTCAAAACATTCATTGGTAGAAATAAAGTATGTAAGTTTGTTTCCTGTAGCTTGAAAGTAATAGTGCCATTCGAAATCAGAATTAGAAGAGCAGAAATAATGAACTTATTTTGTAGTCATGGTTGACTAAGTTTTTGAGAGACATTCATCTCAGGAAACTAAAATTTGGTTCCTCTTACAAGCAATAGCACTAAGAATTTATTTCACTTTAATACCTTGAAAATAGAAGCTTTTTGTATTTTATTCAGCATCTGCTCAGGAAAGAGAGCATAGGACTGTATTATATAGTCACATAAAATGCACTTAAAGCTATCTTGACAACTGAGATGCTTGGTTTATGATTTTCTTTTTAGGGAATTATTTTATTCTATATAGCCAGGAATCTGGTGGAATAAAAGAAAGGAAGCATTTGCACTCAAACTGTTGGCTGCATTAGAAAACAACTGCTTTAACAATTTGTTTATCTAGCTCCCTGGCCTTCTGTCTCATTCAGAGGATCTCCAAGGAAATGATTGAAAATAAGAAGGAAGCTAGAAACCATTGAACTCAAAGCCTTAGGATCAGGGCCTTAAATCACTACACAAGGCTCTGAACTGCGGTGTTGGCTTTAACCCATTAGCCAGGGCTATTGTTACGGCCCTTGTCAAACCTAATTGAAAGGAGATATAGGCTGCAAAACTTTAGACTGCAATGCTCCTCAGAAGAACAGAAGAGGGTTGTATCAAATGTGCACCTTATATATTCAATGTTTTCATAGAAAACACCTGCTGAAATGGTGAAGATTTCCATTTGTCTTTGTTTAATAACTCATTTCTGCCATCTTTGACAGATGAAAGGACAAAAGGAGTTGTTTGAGCAACAGCCTTGCTAAAGACTATGGCTATTATTCTTACTTCAGCTCTTTCTCAGCCATCTTCAACTGCTCAGTGTTCTTCCAGAAGGGAAGACCTTTCTCTCACCAGACAAGAACTCAAATAAAGAGAAGAAAACAAAGGCAGTGCCACTAATTCATCGTTCATATCACTTTGCAGCACACATAGGGGATAAATTGAATGTAGTTACACTGGGTTTAAAATAGAACTTACACTGATCCTAGCTATTTTCTCTACTAATCCCCAAACTTGTGATAAACAAGTGTCAGAATCTGAATAAAATAGTGATGCCTGTAGTGTCCAGGCTGTGCAATTTGATTTTATACATGTAGTCAGTGATGTTGCAAATTTATAGATAGCAATCAAAGTATTTTCCACGATGTTGTTGGATTTTTTTATTAATGGATGGACTAACTACAGTATTTAGATTCTCTTTCTTGGTAAAAAAAAAAAAAAAAAAAAGAGAATGGAAAGCAAGTGTACGGACTGTTATAGAATTCTGGATTTTTTTTCTCTTCTGGGATAAAATTTTCTTTTAGGGTATATATAATGTAATTTTATTTTGCATATGTGTTTGAAAATGAGAAAAGTAGTTCTTTAAAATTAAACCACATTTCACACTCTTGGAATTTCATCTTCTTTCCTCCTGATTACAGTTAGAATCAGTGCATTTCACATGATCATTGTCAGGTGAGGTCTAGGAAAGCTTGAAAATATGAAGAATAGAGGGATAATGAATAAAAGATTAACATAAATTTTCCTGCAACGTCATTTATTCTCTTCAGGGGATCAAGAGCAGATATGTTCCAGAGAAGTCATGATGGCATAAATAAAGTTTACTTGAGAACTAATCATGTTCAGAAAGGCAGATTTACACAAAATAGTCATTGGTGAAAGAAAAAACCTTTGCATAAATGAACTGGTTCCAAATGCTTGGTATCCTAAATTGTTTCCTAAATGACAAAGCAAGGGGTGACATTCAGAAAGATAGAGTGCTGAATGACACAGAACAATTATGAATTTCTAAGTAACACTACCCAAAACTAAACTTTTTTTGAACATAGTATTTCCAGCCTTTCTTAATTTAACAGAGCAGAGAGGAAAAACATATTTGTTTTGAGAGAAAGAATGGGGTGTAGTTCAAAACTATCACTCAAGGTCATTGGTGTAATATAATGCAGACAGAAAAATGAGAAAAAGATGTCAAATATCTCCCAAGCACCCATTCTGCTTGTTTTGGAGAAAAGAGGAGAAAATACATCTACACATCTTTTTTCATGCCTTGTGAGTATTTTGGAAAACGCGTGTCTATGGAGTGTATGCATACCTGAGTCTTCCTGCTCTTAACCTAATGGAAGTTTTAGTAGTGTTTAGGTATTCATTAATTTTAAAGGGTGAACAATATTTTCTTATGATAAGAATTAAGGAGGTGCACAGGTGAGTAAGGATGCCATGCAGTGATAGGAGCATATTGAGAACCGAAGAGAAGCAGGATTAAACTAAACAGTATGAAGTCATGGGTACAACCAGGAATTGTGGATGCAACACTAGCTTATGATGATGAGGCATAGTAATCAAAATGATCCCTCACAACAAATCATTTATATAGTAGCTGACTAAAAGTAAACAAAGCTCTGAATATACTCAGTATAGCTGATGCATACCTTAGCTCTGAGGGCATGCATTGAAAAAACTAACCCGTGGACAAATTTATTTAAGCTTACTTTCACCCATGCTGAGATTTCAGTGTCTCAGTACTCTGACTAACTCTGCTGTGGCTTGTTTAGACTTGTCCATGGCATAAAGTTCAAGTTCCTTAACCTTGTGCAAGATCCTGAAAGATGTTGTATTCAGTGCTGTCATATATAGCCTAAGCTGTCATTAACCACCAAAGACTATTCCTTTTCAAGGAAGCTGATATACTGAGTAGTCTTAGTTGAGAAGAACAGGGTTAAATTATGTCACCTTTTCCTGAAACAGTGACACAGGACAATATTTTGGGGGATTTTGATTTTCTAGGTCATTTCTCTTCAGAAATTATCATTGCTCACAGGCTCTGCACTAGCAAAGACTGTTTTCCCTTCAACTGGATATGGGGGTTTTTATATATTTTTAACTTTGTCCAGTTTTATATGATTTAAAGAAATTCCACCTTTAACTTTGTAGAATGGTCGTATGATATCAGAAAACCTGGAGCCCCATGCTCTAAGCAGTACAATTCCTGGAAGCTCTATCTTCTGCTGCCAGTACTTTCTGGGAATGCTACATATGCTCTGCTGACTCACATCACTTTAGATGGGAAAGACCTGATGTCTTTTCCCTCCAGGGCAGAAGTGTTTCTATACAACATACTATTACAAAGGTCAAAAGGAATGTTAATGTCAGCCAGTTTGTCTCATATTGTGACAAAATAGATAATTTAATTCTGCATTGCACAGAAATTTCAAAAACTAGAGGACAGTTTTAGGGAAACTGTGTTTAAAGATTTGGGGTGAAAAATAAACTATTATACCTTCTAATAAAAAGGTGACAGCTAGTCTAATTTAAGAAAATAAATACGGCAACTACTTCCACTTAATTGCTGAATAAGAGCCTGGGGAGTCAGACTTTCTACTATGAGTTTGAGCTCACTATTTGAATCATTTTTATATTCTATAGATTATGTGTGTGATGATTGGGAGGATCATAGAAAGAGTATGCCATTCAAGCATTGCTTTTCCCAATATATTAAAACACGTTTTTCAGCAGGGAGCACCATCACTCTCATCAGGGTTCTCCAGGAGTACCAGGGAGCTACAGCAAACAGCACCTGGACTCTCCAGAACTATGGTTATGAAGGAATCACAGTTGATTGAAACAGCTTTTGCTATCTAGATCCTGCCATGCCACTAGCTCTTAGCTTATGCTCACATTTATATCTTCTGACAACTGTGCGTAATGTTACGCAAGCAATTACTATAGGGGTTATATCTGCAGTTGCATAGGCTGTGGTTAATAAGGTCTGCAGTCGCATTTACATCATCATGGACCATTCAATAACAGCGAGCTGTTTAAATGTGCGGGATTCCAGCATGGTTTAAAATTGGCTGAATTCAGTTATTCTTTTTCCTTATTCCCTTCCATTAGCACCTTTGTTGTTGTTTTCCACTGTAAAATGAAGATTTACATGTCTTCCTGACTGTGCTAAAGAAGGGTGGTTTCAAATTATTAACCTTAAAACGTTCTGAGAGCTGCAGTTAACAATGTCTCAGAGCAAGCTAGATAGTTACAAACTGCCCTAATAAAAATTCTGGGCAGAAGCCTAAGGTTGACACTATTACACTATATATAGACTGAACTATTTTGGTCTAACCCTTTAAAACCAACTTCCACCCACCATCAGATTAAATTTATGATTTATCAATGCCAAAATATCTCTCAGTGTAGATTTGATACCGATTTCTTTCATTATGTAAGTGCGTTGTACTTAACGTGTATTAAAACACTGACTAGTCAAACACCCAGGTATTAGATATGGAATTACATATTTGCAGATATTGGAAGCTGACTGCCATTTTCCTTTTTGCCTTTCAGTGAGCAGAGATTAAATACTTTTAAAGTAATTTTTTAAATGTCATCCCCTTCCTATAGCTAGAACATAATATATTTACTATTTCTCTATCGTTAGTGCAGTTACATCTGAAATTGTAGAATACATCATTTCTGCAGTGAAGTTTATTTGTAATACAGGGCTGGGATTTTATGTAACTTTTCTTAGTCAGTTTCTCCTATCTTTAATTTTTTTAATTAATTATTTAAAAGTGGTCAAGTAAAGTATTTACTCATGTTGTGGTTTAAGGTGGACCTAGGACAGCTCACTACAACAGAATCAGAACCTGACAGATTTTTGAGAATGTTTAAAAAGGCAAAAAACAGTTTCTGGCCACTAAGAACAAGTATTTGTATTAGAAATATGGGTTCATTCAACCTGGAAATTGTGTAGATGATACCTCATTAAAATGAGAACTTGGAGAAGTAGTATTCATGAATAATTATTCATTAAACTTACATGAATAATTTTCAATATCTGCAAATTAAATATGAAGAAAACTCATCAGTAACCCAATTAAAATACTATAAAAAGAATTCTTGTAAATTATCAAATTCAATGAAGACTTTTTATTGTTCTACCAAAACCAAATATGATAGCAATCTCTTTGTTAGTTTAAGACTGGATTGTAAAGCATGGCATTATTAATTCATGTGTATGAACCAGTTTTGCAGATTGGGTCATTTCATTAATGGGATGTCAAGTGAAACAGATATTTTCACTAAAGCAATGCTGTAGCAGACTGTCTATATCAAGATATAGATGTTAAATTTGAATTAGAATTTAATTAGCTTTTTTTCTAGTGACAAAAATAAGAAATATGCCTGATTAAAATTAGTGATGATATATTTAGGAAGTGAAGGTTACCTAATTGCAACTGTAGTTTAAACAATGCCTGAATTGCCTAATGAAATATTTTATGTCTCTTGCCTAAATAGCAATTGCTTATGAATTGCTGCTTTGCCACTCTGATTGCCCTTCTTAAAGTTCAGTAAATTATTGAAGCTCAAAATGCATCGAGTGCACAACATACATAGCTGAGTTTTCATTTGCTATTGAAACACACAGAGTGGGTTTTGCTATAAATTAATGGAAATGTTTTGCAAACAGTGACATCTCCATGATTATGCAAGTAATGCTACCTCTTTTCTCACTAATGTAAATATACACATCATGTTATATCAAAGGATGCAAATAGCATTATGAGGTCACTAAAAGAAACAAAATAAAACTAATAGGTAGAAGAATATAGCATAGTAAGATAAATATGTATCTAAACAGTAGACATAATGTACTGCACATTAAAGGCAATGAAAAAATGAATTTCCAAACTAATGTAAACTGATTTGTTATCAATCAAAATTGTTTATTTCCATTTCAATTCAAATGTTTTTTAAATGAGTTGTAAATAAGAAGCAATGCTTCACATTTTTTCCCAAACAAAATTACTATCAACATTTCACAAAGGCAGATTTTCAACAAGTTATACTTCATCAAAAAGAGTCTTTTGTAAAGTATTTTGCCTCTACTGTTTACTGTTAAATTTCCAGGTCCTCACTTGGACATCCAATCTTATTTACCAGAAGATTTTGACTTGTCCAGTACTGATATTTACATTTGAATGAAAATGGTTTATTGTATAGAACAGGCTCATATTAAATCTTATTTACCTTGTTCATATAGAAACAAGGATCTAGGATAAGAATCTCCCCTTTGCATACACAAATTTCCATAGTGAAGAAAAAAAGAAAAAAAAGTAGGTATTTGGGAACTTAGGATGTTTTAGTTTCACGAGAAATACCAACATAGTATGTGAGTTTCTTGATATTTTATCCTTGTGAAATCTAGAGTTTCATTGCAACATTGCTCACAAAAGTGCAATCTGAAGCTAGCTTTATGTCACGGCTGTGGCTGCCTCAGTAGCATTAGTGAGCTCCTTAGAGTGATTTCCCAACCACTTCATCCACTAGTATGGGAAAACAATTGTAAAACAGGTTTTGCAACCTTCCACAACCAGGTCCAAACTCGATAATATCTGTTAGGAGGTACTGTGATCACCAGTCACAGTGGTGCAATTCATCAGGAAAGTCACTCTGCCTCCAAGTGCAGTGCTCCATGTTCAGACCTGAAGTAAAGAAGTGAAGAGAAGTTGTTCTGATGTCCAGCCTCCAATGTACAAGGGTAAATGGATCATAGTGTGTGATACTTGGGGGCTTTATTTAGACCATGTGCCTGTATTGTACCTTTAATTTGGAATCACATCTAATATGTTTAAATAATATCTATCTACAAATATGTCTGCTCTGGCTGTTAAAATAGTAATTTCATTTTGCAGGTTCTCTCTGGGTGTTTGTTGAGAAGCTGAACCCACAATAATCTCTGAGAGAACAGAGAACGTAGGAAGTCAGACAGGAAAACAGAAAGAAGGAGAAAAAGAAGTAAGAGAGATAAAATCAGATTATTACAAGCATATTAATGCTGAGAAAATATGAAATGTAGTGGCCAAGATGCACCATTCTTTACCAATGTGCAACAACAAATACTCTTAGAATTCCCTGGGGATTTTAAAAACACTGTACCCAGGTTTTTAAAATATGCTAGTAACTGAATCCATTTCCAAGGATTTCACTGGGTGACTTACTTTCTTAACAATAGAACCCAGCTAACAAAAGGGTATACTCAGTGGCATCCTTTCAGAGCATCCTCTCCATTCTCTTCTTCATCATTTGTGTCTAGCAGTATACTGCTGGAATGAAGTTGCCATTGTCAGTAGCTGTTATTAAAGTTTGATTGACAAAGAAGGACATTTATGCCAATAGATGAAGCTCTGCAGGTCTAAAGCAGAGTTGCAGATTCTTCTGTCAGCTTTATTGGACTTAACTCAGCATACATAATCTGACTTTCTAGTAAATCTCTTTAGTCTTCCAGTGAGGTTTATAGAATCTGACTGAATAACACGTATTTTTTTTAATTAATGATGTTATGCATATGTATTAATGTAATCTGCAGTGACTTTCTCCATGTGAATAAATACCTTCTAAATGTTACTTATGACCAATTTTATCTCTCAGAAAGCAATGTACAAATATTAATGCAATTTGAAAATTGCATTTTCAATGAATGTTAGTATCTGTCATGCTATTATCCGTAACTTTGTCTACTTCACCTCCACTCAGTTGATGTAATGAGTAATAAGAATAGTTTTGGAGAGCACCCAGCTCCGGATCCCCAGTCCATCTGCATGCCAAAAGGGAGAAATTCAGTCTGCTCTCACTGGGTACACAGACACCAATAATGCATCTCTTCAGAGATGATCTGACTGAATACAGACACGTGATTGATATGGAACGACCATGTTTAATTTCACTGTCATTCTTATGTATTTCAAATTTCTAGACAAACCATTAGGTTTATATGTAGTCACAAAGGACAGTCCTCTCAACGATGACTGTTGCATGCAGTTTTCACCACCTTCTTACTCCAGTGTGGTGTGCTGTCTGTGGTCTCTAGGCTGTTCACAGACACAAAATTGTGTAGAAGACACTGAAATGTGCCTCCTGATCCAACAGCCAGTGCCCATCCCCTTTGCTGAAAGGGAATAGTGAGGATGGATTGGGCCAGATAGATGTTAGCCACCTTATCGGCTCTGGAAGAATTCACAAATTTGGCAGTTAGGCCTTGTTGTTAGCCTACAGGCATCCAACAGACTTAGTCCTCTTAGGTCAAATGAAGACAAATGGTTCAGTTTAAAAATCAGTTAAGCAACAGGGTCAGTGGACCCGGAAACCAAGCAACTGGGAGGCCAAGAGACCAGACAGCGCAAGAGTAAAAAGGTGCAAAGGCAGATCATAAGAGAATATGCTGAGGTGAGCCCTGACTCCCAATTTTCCCTGTGAGTACCTCTCATAGTATAGTCTGGTAGTGTCAACTGCCAGTCTGATGATGCTGAGAGTGGACCAAGCAACTCCTTGTGTAAATGGCCAGACCTCAGTGACAGGACTGACATACTTTTTTTGAGAAGTGAACTCTGTGAATTTAAAAGCACAAACTCATGGATATGTTTCCTATATTACCTACCTGCTTTTGAAGTGCTTTCCCGACTGTCAGAAGATTACCAGGAAAAGGAAACAGGCCTGAAGGTGATATTCACATTTTGGTACAGTTCAACATGAATCAACTTTGTGGTGATATACACAAAAGATAAAGGACATAAATCATAAAATCCCAATGAAGAAGAGGAAGATCAGATTACTTCGACTTTTCTTCATGATGTTTTACGCCACAACATAAATAAATGCTCCTCAAATCAATTTCTTAAAGGAGAATGTATGGGACTATTCTGACTGCATTTGTACTTTTTCTTCAGGTTTTAAAATCTGTTTGATTAAACCATTTACTCAGCTGTACTCTGCTACAAAAAGCAGCTGACTGATAGCACTTCATTCAGACCTAAGCTTTTGCCTACTGTTGGTCATTTTAACATAAGGTTCTTCAACAGGAAGTAGTCTTCGCTAAGTTTAATAATTAGATGTGTGTCCTCAGAGCAATTAAGGGACATTGTTGGTGTTCGGCATTTCTAAAAACCTTTCTTTTTAAAACTTGTACTTTATAATGTCCCAAAGGAATCTGTTCTGCGAATAAATACCAGCTTTTAATGTGCATTCTCCAATAATCATAGATGATAATAATGATGGATTAAAAGATGTAAAGATGATAAAGATCACTGGTGTGGAGATATTGAAAGTGGCTTGAAACTTGGAAAATGATGTAGAATCATAGTAAGTATTTTTTAACTGTCATATTGCGCAGATCTGAAGTGTCTTTAGAAAAAAATTGAGACCTAGAGAAATGAAATGGCTCAAGATGTCACTTTAATTGTATCCTCTGGGTATTAGTCACATTGTCTGAATCCCAGGCCCTGGTTTGCTCTCTGGAAGAACCTGATCTATGCAATTTCGATGCTATAAACACTACATTCTCAGAATATCTGAGTGGATTTCTAAGAATGCCTGGACTTTAAAGTGAACTTGGCATGCAAATCTTGCACGATCTCTAGCATCTCTCAATGAAACTAAAGAAATGGCATGAATTTATGAGTTTTATTTGGAGATTTTAGATGGGCTAAAAAAGAAAAGGCTAAAGCTTCAACCCACAGTGAGCAGAAAAAAATACACTTTCCACTGAGAGTGATTCGGGCTTTTTCATTGTTTTTTCTCTTGTAGTCTCCCAGCTGAACATTTTCTTCTCCAGAGCTCAAACTCTGTGTGCTAATTAGCTTAAAAGAGAGAGAGTACACATTTAATTAGTGTTTGCTGAGGCTTTTTTCTCATTTTGTGGTTTCCTGGGTATTATTCAGAAATATGAGGTAAGCCAATAAACTTGATGATGCCAAAAATACCCATTGCTGGACATCTCTTTATCTCTGCTGGCAACGACCTCATTGTAAACTTTCTCAACACCTTACAGAATATGGGTTAAATTTCTGGCAGTGTCAGTCTTCATCACTGCTTCTGCTTCCAGGGGTTGTCCTTCATGAATCCTTGTTTAATCCAATGTACATTTGTATGTGAAACCTGGTTTGTGTCAAATATAGCATGCATATGACCACTTATTCTAGCTTTATATACAATTATATAAAACACGATTAAATAGTAAAAGACAATTAAAATTACGTATGTAAAACAGATCTCAAGTAGGAGTATGTCCTGGCTGCATAATCTCTTTTTTGTATGAGTCAAGACTCAACAAGTTCCTTAAAGGTTGACCACAAGGATAGCAATAGTATCATAGTGGTATGGGTGATTTTCTTAGGTTTCTTTGTTGCGTTCTGTTTTGTTTTCATTTATCACACAAGTTCTCAATAAGGGGAGGGGAAAGGGAATAGGGTAGGAAATGGCATGTTAAGTTTCATTCCACTGATGTTTTAGTTAAGACAGTCTCCCATACTCTAGGAGATTTTTATGGAGCCAAGGTGCGACTGTTCTTTTTTGAGCACAGCTTTTCTCCTAACACTTTCTTCCCTTTTCTAGGTGTATATGGCTATCAAAAAATAGAGATACTATCAAGGAGTTAATACCAACAGCAGTGCTATTAAGCATAGGACAGAAGACATCACAACTCTTGCTTTAGGAGTTATTTAGGAAACACTGCAGGAGGAAAAGTGACTGACTGATGATATGACTTGGCTACAGACCAGAAGCAGTGCTCCATATGAAAGACTTCTTTTAACCACTTTTCATATTCAAGCTAGCTCATACATTGCATTTTACATTATGCCATGTAGAAGACCCAGGGTTAGAATTCCTCTTAAGACACCTTAGTGAAAGTTACCCTTCAATACCACTTCTATGACTCAGCCTTCATCCCATGATTAAATTAATAACAGTCCCCTTGTTCTTGAACTAGAAAATTTTCTATTAGGTCTCTAAGACTGCAACACCTTTAGGGTATTCTTTTCAGATAAAAGTAATTTGTAAAGACCATGCTCTGCTTATGAATGACTACTTACAATTACAGAAATAAAACCTCATTAGATATTTGGGTTGTTTCAAAAACTACCAGGTTTTCACCATTTCTCTGCATCATTTAGAAGTTCCAGTGATGTGATAGAGGGAAGAATTTTCTGAAGTAAAAGGCCAATAAGAATACCAGTACCCCCTAATGTTAAAAATAAAATCAACACTTTGCATAAGCACCTTCTGGGAAATACTGTGCTTGTGTATCGTTTCCCCTGCGATTGCAGCAGCATTGTTTGCTTTCCAGGTTAACTGATGTTATATAGCTGATTAGTTTGCTTGCCTGCTTTTGTGTAAGATAAGAAATAATAGATTGAAAACAAAACAAACAAACAAAACAAAGTAGAAAACATACAACCATCAATAACAATTTGCAGCACTCTTTATACTGTAGTGTCAGTTAGAGGTATACTTTGAAAATAACAGGCAAGATTTGCTTGCCTTGCCAGACACAGTCATAGACTCAGCACCACAGACTTCTCTGCTTGTTCTCAGAGTTCAGGTGGTCCTGCAGAGAAACAAGTATGCACCTATTCATAACATGTTCACAGTAAGTCAAACCTTTTAGACTGTCAGTCTTTGTTAACATTATATTATAGTTTATTTCACAGTGCCTTATCACCCAGCTGCTAATGAGTCCCCCCAGAAGAAGCAGAGCATACGCACATATTCTCAGCCCTTCAAGGAGATACAGCAGAGCTGCCAGTTATAGACGGGAGTCCCTCCTGGTAGTGATACCCCAGGCGGCTAACAGGGCGGCTGTGCCAGCGCACACTTCACTACATCACACTGCCCCCCAGTGCTTTCAGTGGTATTAAAATATCTTCCCATTTTTAGCACTGAGGTGAAAATTCCTTACTCAAGCAATTAGTCAGAGGATGATATTGTTTGCTTGTAAAATACCTTGGTCAGACCCCATCTATACTAGAGTAAAGCAGCAAAGTATTGCAAGTTGTAAGAAAAACACTTTGATTAAGCAAATAGCCAGCAAAACTTAAGCTATATTTCATGCACATTATCCTTTCTGCAGCCTTCCACTTATACTTGCTACTTTGTTCAGAAAGTCCCTGGAGAATTAGGCTTGAGGGAGAGAGAGGAAAATGAGGAAATGAGATTAGGAGTGGGAAAATGGCACCACAGATTTCAATTTCCTTTTTTTAATGGCAGAAATGAAGAATTTGGGACAGATCCCACTCCTATCAAGGCCAATGACAAAATGTCCATTGACTTTCATGAGAACATGGTTGATTTGCTTTGGTTGCATTGTTTCTTGTTTTCTAACTTCATCTTGTGTCTAGAGAGTTTGTGTTTAGTTTCAAGTGTTGATAATAGCTTTAACTTACTACAGAGAAATCCCTTTCAATCCTATATTCTTGTAAGATTCAGGCTGACTCTGATTGCATGCAGCCTGAAAGCAAAACCCATGCTCAAAGATCAAGCTGTACTACATCACTATGGCATATTTGTTCTATTTTCAAACTGCTTAATTAAGAAGAAAAGGATTTTAAAGGGTGATCTATAACAACTATAGCAGTTGCTACTTTACACTTATCATTGGCTTCAGGAGCAGCTTCAGGACTAACAGTAATGTGTTTCTGCTTAGGCTGAATTCAAAGGGATGAACATTACAATGAACTAGATCAGGTCAGATTTTTGGGAAAACAGCAAAGAGAAATCAGCCTAATTGTATAGACAAAGCAAACTAGACAAACAAGTCTATCCTGGTCGATAGTCTGAAGCCGGGAGTTTTTCTGACAGCCAGGTATATCAAAGAAAAGCTTATTTTCAGTATCAAAGTTAATATAAAAGCAGAATTTTATCCAGTCCTTTAGATACTCTTCTTAGAGTTAGATAGGTAGATGGATAAAAATAGAGAGAGATAAAGGGGTAGACAGATAAGAGAGAGCAGCCAAAGGTATTTTGACATGGCTATTGGGAATCATTTGTGGAAAGCTAAAGGTGCTTAGATAACTTCAGTTTTGGAAGATCTGCTCGAGTTTGTGAACCCTCATGGAGGTAAGGGAAAAAAGATGTGTAATTGCTAAGCACTTCTATTATGTACCTCCCAAAATATAGAGGTGGTGACCACACTGGGAATGCAAGCCAGATCAGTTTCATGATCAACGATTCTATTGTATTACAAGTCATTACCATAAAGTACAATGAAATAACAACCCTAGCCCAAGGCCCCAGCTGATAAACACTAACACAGCAAATACCAGCCGCAAGTAAGGTACGACATGCTGAAACTATGAGATCAGAGCAACAACTTTGAGAGCCAATAAACCAGCATTGTGATCAGTGACTATTAATCTGGAACAATGAACACTTATCGCAAATGTGATTAGACACACTCCAGTCAGATCTATCATTATCTCAACCCTTCGTGCCCCACATTGGGCGCCAAAAAGAACTGTTGTGGTTTAAGCCCAGCCAGTAACTCAGAACCATGTAGCCACTCACTCACTCCCCCCGTTCTTCCTCCCCGCGTTCCTGGAGGGATGGGGAGGAGAATCGAAAGAATGTAACTCCCACCGGTTGAGATAAGAACAGTCCAGTAACTAACGCATAGCACAAAGCCACTACTGCTACCACCAATGATAATAATGATAAGGGAAATAACAAGGGAAGAGAATACAACCCCTCACCACCCGCCGACCGATACCCAGCCCCACCTGAGCAGTGATCTAGCCCTTCCGGGTAACTGCCCTCAGTTGTACATCCTGGGCATGACGTGCTATGGTATGGAATACCTCTTTGGCTAGTTTGGGTCAGGTGTCCTGCCCCTGCTTCCTCCCGGCTTCCCCTCCTCCCTGGCAGAGCATGAGACTCAGAAAGTCCTTGGTCAGAGTAAACATTACTGAGCAGCAACTAAAAACATCGGTGTTATCAGTGCTGTTCCCAGGCCAAAAGTCAAAACCACAGCGCTGCACCAGCTACTAAGAAGGAGAAAAATGATGGCTACTGCTGAACCCAGGACGCTCAGTCACACTTACTACTCTATTTGTAGCTATTTACTAATGAAGCAAGCAAGGCTTATAGATTGTCTATGCTTTTTAGACTCAGTTCTGAAATAAAGGGGCTTTATGTGCATCTACTCTTACTGTTAGTCGCCATGTTTCTACTTACTGATCTGTTCTGAGCTTGTCATCCATAAAGCCAGTGACCAATTTCAACCAAATTCAGCAGACTGTTCTAAAAATAGGTGAATAGACACTACTAGTGTCTCTTTGCCTTGTTTATTAGACAACAGACACTGCTGTGTGCCTCAGGCCATGAAATCTTGGCGCGTGTCCTGGTTTCAGCTGGGATAGAGTTAATTTTCTTGCTAGTAGTTGGCATAGTGCAAGCTGGGCTTCTGTTGCTTCAGGGCTTGTGAAGTTACTTTCTGCAGTCTAATGCAGGAGCTTGAAATGAAAAATGTAATCCCAAATCTTCCAAGATGGTACAACTTTAACTAACAATTCCACTTTCTTTCATCATTTGCTCCTTATGTCTAAACTACTAGCTACACAGCTGAAGAAAAGAGTCTTCTCAATGTCAAGCAATTAACACATTACAAAGGAAATATCAGAACTGTGTCCTGAATACCAACTGGTTATGACATTTCTTCTGACAAGAACTTCAGGGTTTGCAACACAGGGTTTACTTTTGTGCCTTGGGATAAGTGAGAGACAAGAAATATCAGAAGACTGACAGTCCTTTTTTTGGTATACTTTTTATATTCAGGTGATCAGACTTTCAACGGGGTTTTCATTTGTTCATCTGGTGTTGTAGTTCTATCTGTATCAATTGTAGATCTAAAGGAGGACACAATAGAAGTATGTCTGAGCAGCAGATTTACTTAAAGATTTGCATTATCAGCATATGAACTTCTCTGACACAGGGAAACACACACATAGCTGGGTTATTCTTTAGCTTATTATTTTTTTCTGTAGGAATCTCTGGCCTCGATATATTTCCTTCTGATTAGTTCTGGAGTCAGTGAGCAAAAAATCTGGCAGCAGTGTTTCTGGCTTCATCTCACTATTAAGATTTTTTTCGGGAGGAAATCAAATGACTGTCACCAGTGTCATGGGAGAACATTTATGTGCAGGTACAGCACTGGACTGTAAGTAGTTCTGTGCCCATTCCTCATTTTTACCTACATGTTTGTTTGTTTTCATACATAGGGTATTAGACTTTCAAACGGAATCACAAAAATCCCACTGGTAGAAAACGTTTAACACATGGTCTCCAAGAGCAGCTAAAGCTTAAGGTGCATGGCTACTAGTCATGGGCACCAAATGAGCCCTTCAGGTAATCAACAGAGCAAAGACCCCCTCAGTACTCTCTTCCAGTGAGCAGCAGTCACTGCTCCACTCTCTTGTGAAGAAAACTAGGAAAAGGCCAAACAATAACCTGTGTTCTGAAATACAGAAATGCACAGAGCAGGAAAAGAATCTTCTGCTTGATGAAGACTAAGAATGCTGGCAACTGTGAGCAAGTTACAAGAGGAAGGGAAAGAAGGAGGAACAAACAAAACAACACTGACATCAAAAAGAAAGAGGGAAATTACCCTCTTTGTCATATAAAAATAATAATATGAATAAAAAGAGGCAGAAATAATTCTGTAAACATAATGAGGTTCTAGTAAATGGGCAATAAAGTCAGTTAGAAAGAGCTAATTGTATATTCTATTCTGATGTGATGACTAAAAGCTTTCCAGGAAAATATTCGTTATTCTCTTGTGAATGTACCTATCAGCTCCTCTAAAAACTGTCAGAAAAGAAAATTTCTTTACAGGTTGCGGTGCAATTTGTAAGAGGACTTTCACAAAAGCCTCGAAATTTCCATTACTCAAAACAAAGCTTATAGAATTTCTAACCTTGTTTAATCATCTTGTTTAATTCTTGCATCTCGATAGTTTCAAGGTTGGGTTTTGCCACTTGTCCAGGTGTTGAGAGTTCTTCAATCCACACATGATTTTATTGCACCTACTAAACCACTGAGAGATGTGAAATATAATGCTGGAAAAATCTTTATTCAAATAGCTTCGGAAAGGTATATCATTGAGGAAAAGAATGCAGATTCTTAATTCCCATTTCCTCATGAACATAAGCCAGTGTACCCTACATTTAATTCAACATTGCATATGATTCTAAATTCATCTCTTCTGAGGTTCATTCATTTGGTCCTTCAGGGCACTGTTAAAGCAAATTGCAAATACATTTTAGCCTGGTCATTATTGCACTTTCTATTTTATTATTTTTATTTTTTTTAATAAATTGTGCTTAAACAAATTGGGTTGTCTGCTTACTAAGAGCTTCTTGAAACTTTAGTTTCAAGCAATTTTTGCCTCTTCTCAGAAACCTTGCCACCATGTATGTTTCATTCTACTTCCTTTCTACTCCAGTGAGTGCAGAATGCTCAGAAGAAATAGCATTCACTCAATTATCACATAATGTGACTACATGAAAAATCCTTTTATCGTTAAAGGATATCAGATTACAGCAGGGCAATTGCAGAAAAAAAAAAAATTAACCCTCTAAAAAGTCAGAGAGTTCATGAAGGTGGGTGACACAATCCTATTATCTAACTCCATATAAATTTCTTGTACTTCATGTTCTCTCAGAAACCCATGTAGCACTTTTTTGCTTATAAAGACTTACGAAGGAAGTTGTAGTGAAAGGAGAAAGCCGTTACTCGGACTCATGCTAACTAGCTAAGCTTTGACTCACTTCTGTAGAAGCAAATAAGGTGCTTCTCCAGATAAAACAAGATGCTGACAGGTAGTTCCATTCATTGCCTTTAGAAAACAAATGACAGAAGTTAACCTGCTGGTGAATATTTGTCAGTGGCGAATATTTGTTGTGAGAGCTTTTTATTTTCGTCCATGAGACATATGAGATGCTGTTAGTGAAGGAATAAACACATTTAGCTTGTCACAGCTCCTGCTTTTTACTGCAATGAGACTTTCAGTGGAGGGAGTAGCTGAGAGAGGCTCTTCCAGAATTCAAGCAGTTGTGGGACCAAGCTGCTTGGGATGGGCAGGGGATGAGATACAGTCTGCAGCACACTTGTAGGAGCATGTTCTGCTGACCCACATAGTTCCTAACCTGAAAATCCTGACAACTTAGACCAGAGTACTCCAATTCAGTACTTATCATGATAGGAATGTTCCTGTAACCCCTGGTAGAAATAAATTGAAAATGTTTCAAAATCTGAAACTGAAAAGTAGTGCAGATCATTCTCTTTGTGCCCTAGACCTTAGGAATTTTCAGTTCTTCGGCCTTGAATCTCCTCTTTCTGATTCAGAAAACAATTTTGGTTAAGTAGAAAAAGCTTCTTCACAGATCCCAGTGTAGGCTGCAATACTTATCTGAAAACAGCAGCAAAAATTAAGGCAGCTAGATGTTATTGTGCTCCATGAACATGCTTCTTGCAGTTTTTCACTGTGAACGTATTCTTTGCTTTTCTACATGAAGTAGGGCTTAATACTAAAAGAGACCATAATAGTGGTTTAAGTTATGTATGGTTTTGTGCCAGAAAAGAGAAGAAACTAAAAAACCAATGGGTTATTTTGGCCACATGAAAATCCTACCTATTACTGTTACAAAAATAATACCCTAAGCATAGATAAAGACACATCCCAGAATCCCAGTCACCAGACTTAGGCTGAAAGAGACATCAAGAGGTATGTAGTCTGACCTCCTGCTCAAAGCAAGGTCAACTCTGAGATGAGACTAGGTTGAGCAGGACTTTCCAATTGGGTCTTGAATCTCCCTCCAGCTATGGAGTCTGCACAGCCTCTCTGGGCAGACTTTACCACTGCTTGGCTCTCCTCAGGATTCAAATCTGCTCTGAAAATTTTACAGTAGTGTAGATAAAAAAAGTAAATAACTATGTAAGTGCTGTCATGTGTGTCATGTGCTGCTGTACCATCCCCCCATCTACTTTTCCTGAACAAGGGCATGCTGCTTCTGCAGTAACCAACAGGTACCTCTCTAGCTCATGGAGATAATTCTGCTCTGTGTCGTTCCAGATACCGATGGTATCAAAATTCCAACACTGATAACTGTTTCATTGCTCAACAAGAACAACCAGGAAAAGCTATGGAGCTTATCTGGCAAAGGTTTTACAACATATGGATGGGATGAAAGAAGGCACAGCTGGTTTCAATTTTCTGTAGTGGAATTTAGCACTCAAAAGCATGGCAAAATTTGGTAAAAAGAGTGATTCAAAACAGTTTAGCATTAAATAGATAGGTGGCACAGATTTGGTGGCAACAGACTTGCTTCAAACTCAAAACGCAACTCAAATTTTCATAATCCATTAAAAAAATCCATAGGCACTTGTTCTTTGGTTTTAGGTCTATGAATGGTAGTTTATAGAGCTTTCATTTACTATTAATATACATATATTGTTACAGACCAGCATTATTCCTTCCATTTTGAAACAGAAAATTAGATACACCTAAAATTCAGTCCAGTGTATTTTTTTAACTGGAAGACTGGTAATATTTGCCGCTTGAAGAATTCACACTAAAGTATGCTTTTTGGTTCACAGAATGCTGCTTAAGTGAAGTGCTTAAAAGGATAATGCCTCATGGCTTTTCTTTTCCATTTTGTTGTGTTTTGTTTTGTTATTTACATAGAAATATGGTTATTGGTCACAGGCATGAAAATGTTATTTTTGTGTTGCTGTGAATGACTGATTGTTTTCAAGTAACATATTCCACAGCCTGGGAGGAAAAAGGTACTGGGACTGTATACAATCTTCTGGGGGCAGAGTGATGGAGAACAGACTATATATTAAAGTAACTATCATTACTCTACTGAACTTAGTGGAGTACATTTGCATCTTTTCTACCTCTCCTGAATATACCTATCTAGTTTTTACCCAATTATCTTTTTCACAAGCTTCCAAGCCTACATCAGACAGGAGAAAAAAATAAATGAAATAATGTTGCTGCAGTACTAACAAATTTAGAAACATGCCCTGCAGCACCAAATGTGGAGCATACATTGTCTGGCTATTAGAGAAGAATTTCAGTAACTGGAGAAATAAGGGTAGTTCTGTGATGGTGCAGATCTGCTGCGCATTCAAGAAAGATGGTGGTGACCCAGGGGAAACCTTTACATAGAAACAAACACAAGTTGACCTCCAAAGTGTGAAGGAAGGAAGAGAAGTCCTGTTCAGAAGTGGGAAGATTGAGAACAGTAAGGTTTTGAAGGGAAACATATACTCCCTACCTAGGAGCAACAAAAAATAAGCAGGTGTCAATTCCCTCTACCTCATTTGGCTTTTGTGGGAAGCTAGGGCTGTAAAAGGTTTCCTCTGGGTCACCACCAGGCATCTTTTCTACTGCCAGGTCAATTTTGCTATGGGTTTGGTGATTACTGTAAATTCCCAATAGTGCAGTTTGATGTTGAAATGCAGCATATGCTGCTGCCATTTGTCCAGGGTACCTACAACTTCACGTTTGTGTGTGGCAATCATGCACCAATCAATCATCCAGGCTTGAGAGAGTTCTTCCTTGTCACTGGGAAAGCAGCCTGCAGGAGACTGCAATATCTGCCGCCCCAATTTTGCTCTGACTGCTCAGTGCCTTTGCAGCCCCCTTCTGCCCTGCAAAAAGGAAAATGCACTTTTCATCCTCAAAGTTGCTTCTCAGGCATGATGAATCCTGGCAGAGATTGGGCCTCAAATTTCACTCTGCAATATCGTATGTACAGACATAATTACCATTTGCTCCAGCTTAGTGTTTTTTAGTTGGGTATGTGTAAAACTGAAATGTACCTAAAAGAATTCACACTGTTACCAAAAGTGCCTCAGAAAGTGCAGGTGAAAGGCTTGGGAAGAAGGAAAATACCTCTTGTGCCTTGCCACCAATGCAAATTGCAAATGCAGAATGGTGAAATACAATGTGGCATTTATACAAGTTTTAAGACATTAATAGTGGGTTCATTTCTTATGCTTAAAGAAATGTGCTAACTTCCAGAGTTTGTTAACTAGATCTCCCACTTTACTATATTATTATGCTAATGAATAATTACTCATATATTTTGAATGCATAATTACTCATATATTTCACAGCCAAAGGGAACATACTCAATTCCATGCATATTTTTAGAAAAATCAGCATTATATAATCAAACATAACATTAACATGCATGTTCTCCCATATTATACACTCGGTATTTCTAAGTATTGTAGATAATTCCCTTGTGAAAACTTTCTTCAAAACATATTTTTCCTTTAAATCCAAGACACTTTCATTGAAGTTTCAGAAAAATTGGAATGTGAACAAAAGCTGTTTCATTCCTAGTACACAAAGCATTAACCACAGCCTTGAAGCAAGAAAAAGTTTTAAGACGAGTTATTAATAAGCAGAACATGTGTGGGAATACTGGCTCTCTCTTCTAAAGAGTGGGAAGGTTTTGTACCTAGTTCTTTTGACTTAACATTACCTTGTTTGGTTTAGTGCTGGGGAGGTTTTTCATGCATGAAAAGCCCTTTCAGCTCATAGCTGTGGTGTATTCCTGGACAAGGCAGACCACTGGCTTGATGGGTCATGGCAGCAGAGGAAAGAAATCTCAGCTTTAAAGACATGAACACAGATACTCCTGAACTGCACTCCAACCTGTGCCGCTGCTCAGCCTTTAGTGCCTTACAGCCTTTCATTGAAACAAGCCTCTGAGCATGATTTGTAACTGCAGACACTGAGATTAAAATCCCATTCGTGTGACTATGTGGTTGATATTAAACCCACTATTTTCTGAAAGCTTCAGCAGTGACACAGATTACTTGTGAGTTTGGGCTGTGATTTGAAATATCTCAGCTTGTTTGTTTGTTCATCTTTCAGTGTTTTGAGAAGATTTAAGACTGCCCATAACTTCAGGAAATTTGTAACTAGATGTATTAAATTAATCACCCACGAGCCATAGGCATATAAAGTGAAAGGGCACTCTAGTTATCACACATTTGTGTGGGTGAGGTTCACTACTCTACAATGGGGGTCATGTTATTTTTCTGCAAATATGGATTACAAATTTTTATAGCAGGGAAGAATTTCTTATTTTAGGATCTCTACCACCTGATGCTGTAAGCACCCTCTGAAGCTGCTGTCATTCTGTCAGTGCTATAACAGGCAGACGGATTTCGCCACTGCACACTTGGCCCTCAGTGAAGGAAAAGTGCTTTTGCAACAGCTGGAATTTGATGCTGTGGAGAAAGGCCAGCCATCTACAGTGGAAAAAAGTAAAAAATAAACAGCCAAAATAATGATTTCCTCATGAGTATCTTGAGTAGATCTCAGAAAGCAGGTTTTAAATAATCCAGAAATGACACAAAGCCCAAAATAAGAATTTTCATGGTCATGTGGTTTTGCTCATATGTGAGTGTGTATACTTAGAAAAAGATTTTACATGAAAAAAAAATTGGACTTGGACAATTTGTAGGAACCTGATCTCACAGGGGAAGCTAAGTGCAAATGTCAAGCTGATGGAGGCTGTCACTGCAAGGCTCATGCAGGTATTGTCCACAATGCCTGAGAGAGAAAAGAAAGAGAAGAAAAGAAAGAAGGGTAATTTCTGATTCTGCTCATCTTTTGAATATCTTGTTAAAAGAAATTATAAATGCAGGCCATGCTGATCCTTTGCATCTCTTGTGGTCGGAACAAAATGAATTGCTCTAGGCAACTGTAAAAAACTGCGGTCTTTGGGAGCTGCTCTTTCACAAGTACATGCAACTGGAAAATGAAGTAGTGACAGGGGTCACAGCATAGCTACATTTTAGCTTCTGAATTACAAGCTCTGAACTATTTTCTCATCCTTACAATTTGCATGAGTCTGAGCTGCTGTATTTAGTAAACTGGACTGGTCCCTTAAAGAAATTTTAGCGTACTATTTAAAATTTAAACCTTTGCTTGTACCCAAAAAGGTTGTGGGTTTTTTTGTTGTTTGTTTGTTTTGTTTTGTTTTTTTTTTCTTAGAATGGTTCCATATGTGGTTGGTTTGTTTTGGTTTGTTTTTTTTTTTTTTTTTATTTTGGAAGGTTACAACCATGCGGATATTACAAAGTAATTACAGTTAAAACATCCATGATTCAAACTAAGAGAGATTAAATATATTTCTAGGATCTCTCTTGATTTGGCATCTGCAGGTGTATGAAGGCATTCTTTAGGTTATCAAGTACATTATGTAAATGTCTCATACTTACATATAGCGTACATACATGTACACACTGGCATTAAATGGACAGTACTGCATGTGAATTACAAGCTCAACTCTGGGCCTTTGTCCTCTTCTACTTTATTTTCTTCCATCTCAAATGTTGCAAGTTACTTTGAATCTCAGTTATTGAAGATAAAAAGATCTAAAAATTAATTCCTTGATTTTCTGAATGGCCTGTCTTATTTTTATTTGTCCCCATCATCTGCCTCTAGCAAAACAGGTCTTTGGCATCATTCATTCACCACTTGTTCAATATAGTCATATGTCCTGATAAATCAAGAATGTTTAGCTCTTCTAACATTTAAAATCCCCATATCTTAATCTCTACAGTTTTAGAGCATGCCAGTACTGCAGATCAGATTGTAAGAGAGAGAAATATATTTGATTGTGAAAAAGTTAGATTAGGTGCTGGAAGATGTCAAGCAGAATCACAAAACTGAGAAAAAGATCTGCCCAAAAATAAGTCCCTTAAGCTCCTGCTGCCCCAGCTAAATGTCCACTTACATTTACATTGAAATGCCAGCTTACAGAACTCTTGTTCTTGATGCACTGTTAAGAAATGTTCTTTTTTATTGAGAAAGACAATAAAAAATGTCAGAATTTTTGTGTTTATTATAACATTTTCTCCACCTTTACTTGAGTAATCTGCAACTTCTCTTAACTTGCTCAAAGTTACATTGCTAATAGCTTTTTGTTTTGTTTGGTTTGTTTTTTTTAATGCAGAAGGAAAGAAAAGGAGCAATTGAAGACTGGAGTAAGCAAGTCTTCTAAATAAAATAGATATATGCTAAAGAAAAACACCACTGTGTTTGCAGACAGCTACATTACTCCCTTGAGAACTGATTTCTTGAAAGTTCAATGAATACTTTTTTCTCTTTATGCCTTTATGTTCTTTTCTTGTTTAATATCTCAGATGCTTTGTAGTAGAAGTTGTACAGTGAAGAGTCCAACACAAAATTCAGTTATTAATTCACTTTGCATGTGAAATTATGTTCTTTTGTTTTACTGGACTTCTAGATGGAAAAGTATCACCGATCAACTCTTCTAGAGATCTCTGGAGGAAGGTCTTGTTATGACTTGTAAATAAGCTCTGAAGCTTTTTTTCGAGCTTTTTCCTTTTCTTCAGTATTCTTGCCCCTCAGCAGACACATGACATTCCTCCACTGCCAAATTCCACTTTGCTTAAAAATACTGAGAGACGGAAAATGCTGTCAGAAGCATGTGAAAAGCAGGGATTTTCTTTTATCACTGAGAAGGCAAGTTGGCTTGTAATGAACTCCGAATCAAACAGCTATACTTCAGCAGCTATACCTTCACGCAATAAAATTTTATTGTCCCCCTGGAAAAAATACACTTTTTACAGCAAAATGTATCTTGCCTCCTGAATGTTTTAACATGTCTCAAGTACTTTAAAGAGAAACAGCTAAATTTTGTGTTCTTTCACATATTTATTTATTAAAATTTACGTTCAGATTTCAGTAAAACTAACTGTTAGTAGTGCATAGAGATTTTAATCACTTTCCATAACATTCAGGTGTAGGGGAGCGCAGTGGAGGCAGGAAAAAGGTTCCACTGTCCCACTGGTGCTGCCTATGCAAGCAGGAGGGGGTCTGGCTGCTCCAGGATCTCTTGTTTGCCTCAGGCTCTTCACCTCGTTGGGGTTCAGCAGGTCATTTCATCATGTGCTGGAGCTTCAACACATTACACGTGGAGCTCAGCACGACTTCCCCACAGTGCTGTAGGTATAATGGGTCACTACATATCCTGAGAGGAACGCTATGTGAAATACAGAATAAAGATAGAAATAAGGCAGATCCAGGACCTTTTTTTTTAAGTTTACTTAATACAACTCCCACTTCAGCAAGCTGTATTTTGTTCTTCTGTCCATCCTTTGCTGTGACTGGGGAAAATTGCTATTTATTGATATTAACCATTGATTACAAGACAGCATAGATGAAATGCAGATTGTTTTCTTCCTGGCTCAAGAAATCAGCCTGAAGTAGGTTTTAGCATGTTATAGATCATTTCATCAGCACAAGATCCATTTGTTGACTCCTTTAGCGGTTTTGGTTGGGTTTGTTTTGTGGGGTTTTTTTGGTATGGTATTTTTTGCTTTGGCTTGGACATGCTGGAAATCAACTAAGGGACCATTTCTGTATTAATAACACAGTTGCATCAGTGGCAGGTAAATGTGACTGACATTTATTTTAAAATGAGAAAGATAGGAAAGAAGAAAGCAAACAAAGCATAATGAGTACCAGATATTTGTTTTGTAGGAGGAAAGAAAAGTACCTTTTTATATTTATGCAACTCAAGGTCTGTTTACAAATGTAATTGAAATATTTGGTGTTCTTGGAATGTAACTCTTAAATGTCAACAGTTTTTCATCCTGAAATAGTAGTCACATTAGGGCCACCAAATTGAGATATTTCACTTCCCACACAGTAAAATGATTTAGCAGTTCAGAAAGAAAGGCAAATTTTATTGGTTTACTGGGGAAGAAAAGTAGTGAATGAAAGGAAGAAAAAGAGAACATGCAAAGCACAGTCCTGCATTCACTTAAGTATCCTTTAGATCTGTTCTGAGCTTCACCAGGGCATAAATGAGGAAGTGGGAAGAGTGCATCAGCAATTTTCCTGGGAGGCACAATATGATAACAGAATATGTGCTAATTAAGTACTAATAGTCCTAATTAGGTGCTATTGCCTCTAATTATCAAGAAAGAACTGGCAAAACCAAGTTAATTTTTACTTCATCTTAATTTTCTATTTTCTCTTCTTATAACATCTTACTGTCAGACACTGAAATTACTTACTGAATATTGTATGTGTTTGTGCAAATCCTTCCTGCATACCAGGTCCTATCCCTTGGCAGGCAGGAACAGGATGTGCCCCATCGTGAGAGATGGATGATGACCACTGAAGGCCATAGTACCTGGGATTTCTCTTTTAAGGAATCCCACTGTTTTTTCCCAGGTGTCTTTTGGGGGAGCAAATGTCTGGGCCTTTAAATGTGGCATATACACAGAACTCCTGTTTTCAGGTGTATCTACCTACCTGCTTTTAAATATAAGTAAATTGAATATATATATATATTCTTTTTCAATATTTATGGATTTTGGGTTTTTTTTGATTTCTTGGTTTTGATTCCAATAAGATTACCAGAAATATCAAGTACTCTGTTGATTTCCAGGCACATTTCAAATAGTTGTAAGCTTAATTTATATTGTTCTGTATTGGTCTTAATAAAGAAAAAAAAAAAAAAGGGGGGTGTGTGTGTGAGAAATTTCTTTTTTTTTAATAATTAATATAATTTCATTGTTTTATATATTCATTTAAATTGTCTCAACAGATACGTGCAAGTAGCACAACAGATTCTAAGAAATGATAACATAACATGCTGTTTCGGAAGAGAAGAATGATAGAATGTGATGAATTTTTCCACAACACAAAGTATCTGATTAAGTACCTTGGTAGTAATTCTACCCAGTGGGGTGTACTGAGACACCGAGAAGAAAGCTGTGAAAAGTAATTTGGATTATTATGTAGTCTCACTCTTCTGACTGATACACTGGACGCTTTCTTTGTCATCTTCATTTAAGGCAGAGATGTGAAATATATACAAATAATTATATCTGCTCACATAAATATATATACTTATATATACATATATGCATACAGATAGTTATAAAAATATTTCCTTATATGTAACCTATCGATTTTCTTTTTCACCTTCACATACGTATTGAAATAATACTGAGTGCTTGTGCATTGAGAGACCATCACCGTGGGGCTGAGAGGTGGCTCTCATTCTCACCCAGGTTGTCATCAGACTTTGAAAAGTGGATGGAAAAGCCTGTGTGCTAATGAAATAATACCTTTTCTTTGATTCATAGTAGATGGGTCCTGATGGTTTCAGCCAGATACCTGCACCAGTACCAGACGGGTAGGCAGAGGTGCAGGGAAAAGATGCGACATGTGCCCCATTCTCGACTGTCCCAACCCTGAGCTGAAACCTTTCCACTGGCCTTGTCACTGGGCTCTGGATCTTTCTCAACTTCGAAGTTGCCTGGTAAGCAGTTGGGCAATGGTCTGCTCTCTGCCCATAACAGCTTGCTTCATTATCAGAGCAGTTTTAAGGATCGTAGAAGAATACACATCTGCACATACATGCCAAAACACCTCCACAGCTCATTCAGAGATGCCTCACTGCTTCATCACCACCATGGCAATAGCAGCAGCCAGACATTTCTGCCTTGAGGCTTAACTGTTTGGTGTTTGTTTTTGGGGTGTTTTTGGTTTTGTTCATGTGTTTGTTTGTTTGTTTCTAGAAGCTTATTCATAATAAACCACATGCAACAGGAATAAAAGCCTTTGACTTTCACTTGCAGCATGTTTCTTTAATAGAATCAATATCCATTTCCAAGACATATTTGTCTTGTGTATTGATTCTTCACCTCCAGCTTCTCTTTTATCTGCATGTTTCAGCTCCATGGACATCTAAAATATTTCTAGATATAAACTTCATTATGTCACATTACCCCTATTAGGCTTTAAAGAGCTTAAGCTAAAATAGGAAAGCTATTTATGTAAGTGTATGTAAACACACACAACTTCAACAGTTTAAGGATGTGTAGTGTTATAAAACCACTCTGCATACCTGGCATGAGTGATCCAGCTCAGTGCTGAGGTCAGAAGGTGAATACACTTGAACTTAAGTAAAGATAGATAAATATTTGTAAGGACAGGGATGGATAGTGACTTCTATAATTATTTATATTCTTCTGCTGGAAACAATATTTTGCAAGCTACTTTTTTTTTATTTTAATTTTTTGGAACTGTGTGTTTAATATTTCCTTGGTGAAAAGCAATATTTTAAACATGGGAAAATATAATTTCCATAATTATACTAAATGAAGCAAATATAACATTTTAATATAGCAGCAATTTATAATATGGTGGTCTTCTATGATGGGGCAACAGAACTGATGGTTAGGGGCAAAGCAGTTGATGTCATCTACTTGGACTTCTGCAAAGCACTCGACACTCTCCCGCACGACATCCTCGTCTTTAAACTGGAAAGAAATCAATTTGATGGATGGACTACTCAATGGATAAAGAACTGGCTGGATGGCCTCACACAGAGAGTTGTGGTCAATGGTTCAGTGTCCAAATGGAGATGGGTAATGAGTGGCGTGTTGGGACCAATCTTGTTCAACATCTTTGTCGGTGACATGGACAGTGGGATCGAGTAAGCCCTCAGCAAGTTTGGAGGTTGGATCTAGATTATCTTAAGGTCCTTTCCAACCTGAAACATTCTATGATCCTATCTATGATTCTGTGAGTATATACAACTTAAATTATGCATAATGGCATTTATGATTAACTGAAATACGTTTGTTTTTTTTTTTTTCAAAAAAAAGCACAGCATAAAAGTCTACCTGAAAGAAGATGAGAGTGCCAGACAATGCTGAAAACATTGCAATGTAGCTTGGAAGACATCCAGATGTCCATTAAATATCTGAACTCTTATGCTTGTTATAGGCAGCTTTTTTATCTTTTAAACGCACAAGATTCCTCCTCTGCTTCTACATAGATGCAGAAATACATATGCATGTGTGATCCAGGCTCACTGCTAGACAAATAAAAAAAGCAACTCAGGAAATAACAAATAAATTTCCTTCTGGTGAAAATAAAGAAGCAAGAATGAGCCCAAGTTGCAAGAAACTTCCTGAGTCATTCTTATCTTTACCAAGATAAGCTGAGAAGTGAGGATTTATTAGCAAAAGTTTGTGGTAAAAACTGATCAGTCACATTCTTCCTGCTTAATTATGATTTTTTCTATTATGAATTCCCAGAATGTTTATTCCTACCTGCACTTCCCAGAGAGCTACCACAACGCTCAGCTTTTAGAGGATCTTCTTTTAAGATTACTATATGTATGCGAAAAATGTTGTACCCAAACCTCCTAATCCAAACGTGTGTGACTGGGGCCAGCAGATGTCAGGATGTTAGGAAATGTCAGGATAACATTTCAGGGGACTGGAAATATAGGCTATTTCAACTATTTTATCTCACAGCACAACTCATCCCACAGTCTCCAGACCTCCATGCTGCATTTCATTTATTTTGTCAACTGTTACCTTTCTCATTTTGCACTTACGCAGAGAGGGTGAACTTTGCATCCTTTGTTCCACATCTTCCCCTATAAATCTTGCGTGAGAGCAGCACTTTCTGCATGCTTTTTGTGAGAAAACAGCAATCAATAAAAATCTCCCCTAAAGCTTTAAATCATAGAATCATAGAAACATATAATAGTTAGTGTTGGAAAGGACCTTAAGGTCATCTAGTTCCAACCCCCCTGCCATGGGCAGGGACACCTCCTTCAGCCTCTGTCCAGCCTGGCCTTGAACACAGCCAGGGATGGAGGATCACAACTTCCCTGAGCAACCCATTCCAGTGCCTCATCACCCTCACAGTAAAGAATTTCTTCCTTATATCCAACCTAAACTTCCCCTGTTTAAGTTTTAACCCATTACCCCTTGTCCCATCACTACAGTCCCTAATGAAGAGTCCCTCCCCAGCATTCTTATAGGCCCCCTTCAGACAACAGAAGGCTGCTATGAGGTCTCCACGCAGCCTTCTCTTCTCCAGGCTGAACAGTCCCAACTTTCCCAGCCTGTCTTCATAGGGGAGGTGCTCCAGTTCCCTGAACATCCTCATGGCCCTCCTCTGGACTTGTTCCAACAGCTCCATGGCCTTTTCATGTTAAGGACACCAGAACTGCACACAATACTCCAAATGAGGTCTCACGAGAGCAGAGTAGAGAGGCAGGATCACCTCCTTCGACCTGCTGGTCAAGCTCCTTTTGATGCAGCTCAGGATACCCAGGTTGGCTTTCTGGGCTGCAAGCGCACACTGCTGGCTCATGTTAATTTTCTCATTGACCAACACCCCCAAGTCCTTCTCTGCAGGGCTGCTCTGAATCTCTTCTCTGCCCAACCTGTAGCTGTGCCTGGGATTGCTCTGATCCAGCTGATGGGTCGGAGCAATCCCTTCAAGATTACAATGTCTTCACATTTTTAATGGGGATTTGACTTTATTTTGAAGAAAGTGGGAGGAAATTACTTTTGCTCAGAAATGTTTCTCTGCTCAGTTCATACATTTTCCCACTCAGTGTTCAGTAAGTCACTCACAGCCTCTGCTTTGAAGCAAATCTACCTTTCAGAAACACTATGCCCACCTAAGTCATTAGCAATTCAGTAAATATCTCTGACCCATACATTATAAAACTCCTCAGGGCATTTCAATATTACCTCAGTGAAAAAAAAAAACAAAACAACAAAAGCAAACCAACCAACCAAACCTTTCATGAATAACTTTCTTTCCAAATTTCATGAATTCCAACCTAGCAATGCCAGAATGGCAGTCAAAAACAGGTGGTTTACCTTTCTGTAGTAGAAAAGGAGAGTAAGATTCATCCTGTGTCCAATATGGGTTCATTTTGTACCTGTTCAAAACTGTATCTATAATACTCTCTTTTTGTAAATAATTTGAAGTCTTAGCAAAATTTCGATATTGTAGTAAAAATAAATAACAGTGCCCAGATGTATTAGGATTTTAATACAACCTCAAGAAAGATATAAATTCTTTAAGCTACAGTGTAACAGTACCTAAAAAAACCACCTTAATTATAATATGATTTTTCCTGGAGGATGGCCCTCTTTCTCAGAAACTTCAAAGTCTCTTGTTAAAATAAATTTCACTTGCACAAGGAATACCACATAATTCTTAGTTTAAGCATGGACTGAGGAAAATACTTTCTCTTCAGGCTAAAATATGGTAAGCCATAACTCCAGATATAAGAGGAATATGAGTTACGAAACTATATGACAGATCCCCTTTTAATAATTTGAAGTTGAATTCTGAAAATTTATTATCTAAGACATAAAAACTGGAGATAACCTTCCAACCACTGGTACTGGAAAAGGAGTCCTGATTACATCCTGAAAACCAAATCAAACCAAACCAAACCAAAAACCAGAACTGTTTCTCTGAAGTGCACTGGTCTTCTAAAAACACATAGACAAATACAAGGTTTGAGCATGAGAACCCATGCAGTTTTGCCAGCAATCCCTCATAAACTGCAGCATCTCATCATGTCTGCTCTACTTCTCTTTGTATTCTCCAGTTTTAAGGACGATGCTTCATATTATGGACCCCATTAAGATGGTATCTCCACCTCCCTATTGACCTAGCTTATCCAGGATGTCAGAAGCTGATGGGCAGAGCTACTCCATCTGCCCTGCTAGGGAGGTGGTAACCATACAATCATCACCTCCCCCCAAAAAGGCATGACACTTACTTTTCAATTCTTACTTTATTAAAGGATTACAGATATTCAAGATGACTAGTCCTATCCACAATGTTATATTCCCATGTTCTGCAGTCTTACAAGGAGTTTATCACAGGGAGGTGGTAACCATACAAGCATCACCTCCCCCCAAAAAGGCATGACACTTACTTTTCAATTCTTACTTTATTAAAGGATTACAGATATTCAAGATGACTAGTCCTATCCACAATGTTATATTCCCATGTTCTGCAGTCTTACAAGGAGTTTATCACTTTTCCTTTTCTTCTGTATTTTCTATTCTACCAGTAACCACATGCTTTTTTGGTTTGGCTTTTTTTTGGGTTTTTTTTTTTTTTTTTTAACCTACATTTTTTGCTGCTTTTTTTCCATTTATAGAAATATTCCAGAAATATTTGGTTATATGACCCTCATGAAACACAAAATTAAAGGGGTAGAAAATTAACTAGAATGCTTGGATGTTAGTATTTGTGTTTATGCACATTACAATGTAATGTATGATCCATAAAGAATTCTGAAAAGTTGTCTGGTCATCTTCTCCCACTCCCAGCCTTTTGCTCCCCTGGGCTGGCTTACAAGAACATACGTCTCTAAGCAGGTCTTTTTTTTCCTCAACAAAGCAACCATTGTTCTTTTATAGAAAACCCTCAGCAGGAAGCTGCCAGAATGTCTCCATCAGAAGACTGAATGAAAAACCACAAGCTAAAAAGGTTATCATACTGAGCGTGATGCCTGGAGATACATTATGAAAACAGACGGTGGTAATAGGAATCACAATAGGAGGTGCTACATTTTTGAAATAGAAAGAAAGAACCTTTAAATGCAGTGGGTTAAATGTGAACTAAAACACGATTTCTTTGCCTGTTCCATGTTTAAGACCCGTTTGCTCCTAGTATATGATTACTCTCTGTTTTCTGCTTCTAGATAAAAGGTGTGGCAATTTTTCTGAAATAGTTACGACTAGCCACCACTAAAGGTGTGATCAATGCCCCACACTGCCTTCCATTTCACATGGAGAACATACCTACATCCCAAGGAAAGCGTATGCATTTCTTCATCCTTAATACCTGCTGCTTTCCAATGGTGTCTAAGTAGTGCAGAGCTTCTGGAAGTCCTCCAAATATTACAAGCTTCAGGAGGAAATTAGGTTCAGAAAATACTGGTAGCAAAGTCTAAATATGCTGTCTTTCCATGAAATCACTGACCTACTGATTTTTTTTTTTATTTTATTTTTTTTTTTTTAATATGGTAGGAAGTGCTATGTTATTGAACAGGTTTCCCTTTCCATGTGTCCTGGGTTCAGCAGTATCAGTCATTTTTCTCCTTCTTAGTAGCTGGTGCAGTGCTGTGGTTTTGATTTTCAGCCTGGGAACAGTGCTGATAAAACCAATATTTTTAGTTGCCGCTCAGTAATGTTTACTCTGACCAAGGACTTTGTGAGTCTCATGCTCTGCCAGGGAGGAGGGAAAGCCAGGAGGAAGCAGAGACAGGACACCTGACCAAAACTAACCAAACAGTTACTGGACTGTTCTTATCTCAACCTGTGGGGGTTACATTCTTTTGATTCTCCTCCCCATCCCTCCATGAGCGGGGGAGGAAGACTGGGGGGAGTGAGAGAGTGGCTGCGTGGTTCTGAGTTACCGTCTGGGCTTAAACCATGACACCATGAAATTTCTGATTATTTCAGCTGTCTTCTAATGTCAGTGTTCTTGTGACTTTTTGTAAATTATCTAGCATAGTTTTACCAGTCTAGCTCCAGGTGTCAACTCAAATTTAACTGTCTTTGGCACTTCTTTCTGAGATATCAGGTTTTCATGTTCTATTAGCTTTCCCAAGATATTATCACTGACTTATTTATTTTTCCCCTCCCATAGACCACTGAATTCTACAGCTTCCTAAAATCACTTTGATGTTAAGATCTCATTGGCTGGATTTTTTTTTTCTTGGGGGGGGGGGGCTGGAGGGAAGCGGTCGAGGTGTTGTTGTTGTTACTACTGTTGGAGGGGCAACAGTTACTCAGTAAAAAAAAACAAACCCTATCTGGAAATGATAGCTGCTTTTATATATATACTTCTTTCATTCAGTAGTCACATTTGCAAGCTTGCATCAGAAAGTGCACAGAAAGTCCCAGGGCACAGATTTCTTTTCACTACTGTTTCATACCTGTGGATTCTCTGATGGTCTCCCTCTAAGGTCAGGACAATGCTCAGTGAAGTCCACATCCTTTTTCCTAAATAATTTGCATATGATATTTCAGAATAACTTGTGACTAGTGTTTCAATACTTCAGTTGCATTGCTTCTCAACAGGTCCCACGCTGCCTTTGATTCATGCAAGAGAAAAAAAGGTTATGAAATTAACTCAATACTCTTAGAATATCCTTGATAATACATGACAACAGATGTTTCATTTTTTCCATTGTTTTGCTTACCAAAACACAGAATTCTTGTGTTTCTATATATATTATGTTATTTATTCCTGGATTGATATTCTTGAACAGTTGCCACATTTCACTTTACTGCAGTGGATAAAAACATTCCTAAAATTCAAATACTTTTCAAATTATGTCCTCTGCAATGTTTTCTGGATCCTCCTGGGTGAAAGACTGTATGTGAGTATGTCTGTTATCATTACCTGTCTCTAAAGTACAGATGCAGAAGATGTTCTTAGCCAGCTGTCTGATTATGCCAACTACCAAAATAGTTGACAAATTGAAATGAGATTTGCTACTGTCTGCTTATCAACCAGAGGATGAGATTGCATCCTGTGAGCAAACAATATTGCAGGCAATTTGCATGGAAATTAGATATTTTTTAAAGCATTTTAAGCTGTTGTACTATTCATAAAAAAGCATAGTGCAAAAGAAATTATAGGAATAATTTTGTCCCTGTATGTGAGTGCTACCCATATAAATGTGGTGTTTCAGAGATGTATCATGCAGAACCAGGCAGTGTTTTCCTTATGAGTAAAGATATCAAAGGAAGCATGGGGAAAATGTAGGAGTAGGAGTCTGGATACAAGATTAAAATTACTATTTTGCTGTTATACCAGAGGCATGATAGACTAAATGAAAACTGAAATATTAATATAAAAGGATATAATTTGAACAGCTGGTGTTGTTCTTCAAATAGCAAAAAATAAAAATAAAAAAAAATTGAGACTGAGTTATTTATTTTGTATCAATTGCTATGGGTGTTCTAAAACACACTCCAGGTTACTAAAAGAACTGGCTAATGAAATCTCAGTGATCATAGCATTGCCTGTGAATATTCAGGAACAATAAAGAAAATTGAAGAGTGGAACTGTCTTCAGAAAGGAAAATAAAAGTAGGAGTTTAGGACTTGCAGGTTTACTCAGATTAATTTGACCTCTAGAAAAATACTGGAACAAACAAGTGAAATCTGACATCAAGAAAAAAAAAGTAATTAAATGAGTAATGTTCAATGTGGACCAAAAAAAAGCCAGTGATGTCTGGTATACCTGATAAGCAATCTGAAGAAATGTTTAGATGGAAGCACTGCAACATGGATCCAATGACTGAACAAACCTTCTTGAGGGAGTAAGTATCAGTGTATCAGAATGAAAGGATGTGGAAGTGAGATTCTGCAGAGGTTAATATTTCATTAATAAGCAGGATGAAAGAACAGACATTGTGCTAATTACATTTGTAGATGCATCCAAGCTGGGAGGGACTGCTGAAAAATTCGTTCAAATTTAAAATGGCCTTGTCAAACTGGAGACTAAAAGAAAACAGAATTCAGCAAGTACAGGATACTGTGCTTCAGCAGAAATAGTTGTTCATGGAAGACTGGGAACAATTAGCTAAAACATTGGCAGAAAACATTCTGGGTGTAATACCAAATCATATTTAAACATGAACCAGCAATATTGTGCTGTAGTTATAAATAAATCTGATAGAGGGATATAGGTACAGGAGTACACTAATCTCTTTCATTATTCAGCTTTGAGAAAGTCTCAGCTGGAGTACCTTGTCTGTTTTCAGTCCTTCAAGACAGATGCAAAACAGATGGAAAGGCAAGTGGAAAGCAATCACAAAAGTCTAGAAAGTTTGGTGTCATAAGGAAAGGATAAAGGAACTGGGAGTTGAATAACATAAGGAGAAAGGTGAGAACAAACTTTTAAATATCTAAAATGTGCCAGCAATGGCAAAGCATAGGTAATTGCTGAATCAGATTTCCTTGGGGTGATCCAGCACCTGTTTATGAGGGGATTTTGAGCACCACATTGAAGCCTTTCCCAGGCCTGTGATTCCAATTTAATCATAAACTGACATGCATATTTCTTCTGTCTTCCATGTGTTAATTCTTATGCACAGGGTACAGTTAAGTATTTATACCTATTAGAATCTGAATGATTCATGCATACAAGAGGAGCAGTTCTCAGAGTTTAGCACTGTGCCTGACAACTATAGGAAACCCACTTTGCTACCATATAGTGTATGGAGTCAGGATTTCAACTACAGCTTGGATGCCAAGAAGTAAAGCTTGGCTAACATGGAAATAAAAGGAAATTTCAATGAATTAGTTTTGTCTTCTCATGGATTTATTTATTCTATAGCCATATTGCTACATATTTCTACATAGGCAGACAAAAAATCATATGGAAAAAAGTTTTACTTGCTGTCATTGCTTGACTTCTTGCAGAGCTCTCAGCTTATTGGATGCCAAGTAAAGCAGTCAACTGACATAGGAAAGCTAATCCTTTGCTATAATTATTTTCATAATGCATAATGTATTTTGGTGACAGGAATATGACCAACTGATACTTCCTCTAGTCTGGAATCATGCTGGTACATACTATGGTTGGATATAATACTGCAATGAAATGTCATATGCTTCCAATTCTCAAATCTGCTGGGAATAAAACTCACAGACTGCAATATTGATAAGAGCCTTCTGTCAACTTATTAACAAGAATACTAGTGTATCTTGTGGCAATTGGGTTCTGTTAAGAATGTCAGATTTAGGAAAAAAAAACAAACATATAAGAACACTTGCTATAGGGTTAAGTTTAGGCAGAAGAAAATGGCACAGCTCTGTACAGTAGAAATATGCAATGTTCTGCTTGATTAAAACAGTTTTATAGAATTCTTTATGAGAAAATGCAAAGGCTTAAAGGTCATAGTCAGCTACCTGATGTTGTGAGAATCTGCTTCAAAGCCAAATAGCACAAAGACAGCTAGCAGAAATTGATGCATAAAGATGACTCATGCATCATAAGAGATGAGTAGAAAGAGTTAAAAGGGGAATAATACTATGAGGGAAATCAAAGGAATAATGTTTCAAAGAGGGGAAAACAGGAATTTTCTTTAAGCATCAAACAGGTAAGACATCCTCAAGATGAATTTTCACAGAATGAATAATAGTAAACAATATTAAATATAACTAGATGACAAGGGAATTTTAGCCTAAGAGCATCCTATATTAGAACCAATTTAGGAAAAAAATAAAAGTTTTATATCTTCCTGTGGTAACAACCATGTAATTTCTGCCTTCTCTCTTGATATTCTGCTGAGACTTCTGTCTGTAGACCCCTCTAACTTATTTGGCTTAGCAAACACTTTAGTTTTGAATATAGAGCAGAGGGAATTATTGACCTACATATCACTCAACTGCACTTGAAATACTTCAAAATCTTATGCTTTAAAATAGACATATCTTTGTAAAAACAAGAAAAGCATATTCAATACTAGCTATTTTAGAAAAAAAATTCTGGTTATTTCAGGAGCAATTTTCATTAAAATTTTTTATTGATCATTGAAAACTTTGGTATCCTTAACTTTTTTAGAAGTTGAAGGTGATGACAGAATAATATTTTTGAACTCTCCATGGTATTAGACAGCTCTATACACATATAGCTTATGCCCTCTCCACCTAACAAGTAATCAGAGCTCCATATCATACTCTACAGTCAGGTACCAGAGGTGAAGATAACTGACAGTCACTTTGCTAAATGTATTGAGTGGGTGCATTTTATAAGCCTGTATGGATCAAAAATAAAAATATACTAGCTGTTGAAACTGGTGAATGGTTCAAAATAGCAGGAAGGGGAAAGACTAAATTTGTATTCTGCCACATGTGGCACAGTACCTTATATTGACACTGGTTTCTCAAGAAATGTCAGAACACTTCCACTTTATCTGAATTTTCCTGAGAGTATTTTGGCAGAAAATCTGGAAGAAATTGCATCAAGTAAATCAAATCAAACATACTGTCACAGAATTGACATCTGATAGCCTAGTAGATGCAATGTATCTGAAAAGCAATGGTAAAGATTCGTTATATTTAAAATTTTATTGAAAGGAATAGGAAGACTTGGGATGTATTACACTAATATGAACTGGTCACTCCAGCAAGTTTTTTGTTTCTTTTCCAAAATCACAGAATCACAGAATCATAGAACATTAGGAATTGGAAGGGACCTCAAAAGATCATCTAGTCCAATCCCCCTGCCAGAGCAGGAACACCTAGATAAGGTTACACAGGAATGTGTCCAGGTGAGTTTTGAATGTCTCTAGTGAAGGAGACTCCACAACCTCCCTGGGCAGCCTGTTCCAGTGTTCCATTACCCTCACTGAGAAGAAGTTTCTTCTCAAATTTAAGTGGAACCTCTTGTGTTCCAGTTTGTACCCATTACCCCTCATCTTACCAGTGGTTGTCACCGAGAAGAGCCTGGCTCCATCCTCGTGACGTTCACCCTTTATATATTTATAAACATTAATGAGGTCACCCCTCAGTCTCCTCTTTTCCAAACTAAAGAGACCCAGCTCCCTCAGCCTTTCCTCATAAGGGAGATGCTCCACTCCCTTAATCATCTTAGTTGCCCTGCGCTGGACTCTCTCCAGCAGGTCCCTGTCCTTCTTGAACTGAGGGGCCCAGAACTGGACACAATATTCCAGATGTGGTCTCACCAGGGCAGAGTAGAGAGGAAGGAGAATCTCTTTTGACCTACTGACCACCCCTCTTCCAATACACCCCAGGATGCCATTGGCCTTCCTGGCGACAAGGGCACAGTGCTGGCTCATGGTCATCCTCCTATCCACCAGGACCCCCAGGTCCCTTTCCCCTTCACTGCTCTCTAATAGGTTATTCCCCAACCTGTACCGGAACCTGGGGTTGTTCCTACCCAGATGTAACCCTCTACACTTCTCCTTGTTATATTTCATCCCATTTTTCACAGCCCAACTCTCCAGCCTGTCCAGGTCTCGCTGGATGGCAGCACAGCCTTCCGGCATGTCAGCCACTCCTCCCAGCTTAGTGTTATCATAAGATGTTTTCCTAATTAGCACAATTATTTGCATTGACATGAAGCCTTGCTTTTACCAAATATCAACTGATGTTTTGCAGAGTACTGCTGACCAAAGTGTCACTGTTCGCACATTGTTGTTCTTGATATTTAAAATTTTTTTTCAGTTAATATTTTCAATGTTGAAATAATTTTTCACAAGAACTTTACACTAAATTTGTGATTGTAAAGTGAATATTTTGGTGTCTGATTTTAACCAACATATTTCATGGCTAAATCCTTTTTGCTCATAATTCTCCAGAAATGTGGTAATTAGTGCAGTACTAAAATAATGGAAAATAGCCAGTGTGCCAGAGGCCCACTTCAAATGTATGTTTCACCAGGAATTAGAATCATAGAATAGTTAGGGTTGGAAAAGACCTTAAGATCATCTAGTTCCAACCCCCTGCCATGGGCAGGAACACCTCACACTAAACCATGTCACCCAAGGTCTCATCCAACCTGGCCTTGAACACGGCCAAGGATGGAGCATTCACAACCTCCCTGGGCAACCCATTCCTGTGCCTCACCACCCTCTCAGTAAAGAATTTCTTCCTTATATCCAATCTAAACTTCCCCTGTTTAAGTTTGAACCCATTACCCCTGGTCCTGTCACTACAGTCCCTGATGAAGGGTCCCTCCCCAGCATCCTTGTAGGCCCCCTTCAGATACTGGAAGGCTGCTATGTGGTCTCCATGCAGCCTTCTCTTCTCCAGGCTGAACAGCCACAACTTTCTCAGCCTATCTTCATACGGGAGGTGCTCCAGTCCCCTGATCATCCTCGTGGCCCTCCTCTGGACTTGTTCCAACAGTTCCATGTCCTTTTTATGTTGAGGACACCAGAACTGCACACAATACTCCAAGTGAGGTCTCCCGAGAGCAGAGTAGAGAGGCAGGATCACCTCCTTCGACCTGCTGGTCAAGCTCCTTTTGATGCAGCTCAGGATACCCAGGTTGGCTTTCTGGGCTGCAAGCGCACACTGATGCTGGCTCATGTTCATTTTTTCATCGACCAACACCCCCAAGTCCTTCTCCGCAGGGCTGCTCTGAATCTCTTCTCTGCCCAACCTGTAGCTGTGCCTGGGATTGCTCTGACCCAGGTGTAGGACCTTGCACTTGGCATGGTTAAACTTCATCAGGTTGGCATCAGCCCACCTCACCAGCGTGTCGAGGTCTCTCTGGATGGCATTCCTTCTCTCCAGCGTATCAACCGAACCACACAGCTTGGTGTCATTGGCAAACTTGCTGAGGGCGCACTCAATCCCACTGTCCATGTCACCGACAAAGATGTTGAACAAGACTGGTGCCAGCACCGATCCCTGAGGGACACCACTCGTTACTGGTCTCCAGCTGGACATAGAGCCATTGACCACAACTCTTTGCATGCGGCCATCCAGCCAGTTCTTTATCCACCGAGTGGTCCACTCATCAAATTAATGTCTCTCCAATATAGAGACAAATTATACACTAAATTAAGACCTGCCAGGAGTGGGAGTTGTTTGCTTGTTTGTTTGCTTATAATGTGAAACATACATTAACTCATTTGCACAAATGGGATGAGGAATTCGGGGTAAATTCAAATACTGCAGCAAAGTTAATTCTGAATTGCTGATTAAAAATATGTTTTAAAGAGATCTTCATAAACTTTGTATTCTTCCCTACACCTGAACTGTCTTTTTAAAATTTAGCTGCTTATAGTTTAGAAAAAAATTGGGATAATAAGAGGTTATAATTAACATCCTTATCTTCTGCTGCTATTGAGAGAGGTATTTTTTGTCAAGTATTCCTGCTAGTTACTACACTTGTTAGAATTGGTATATGATAATAAGACCCATTTGTGCAAACTGACACAAAACTGGATTTAATGAATGCAGTGAGAAGGTAATGTTAAATAGCTTTATGAAGTACTACTTTAAATCCAGAGGAACCATTGTCCATAGAAGCCAGTTGTTATAAGGGATTATATGAGAGAGAGATTTGAAAAGCTTTATATTATTAATGTGTAAAGAAACTGAAGGAAAAAAATTTCACTTCCTTTTTTTGGACTTAATGTAATTTTGATCACAATTCAGACAACCTCTTTTCTCTCCTGTTTACAATGGAAAAAGAAAGGGGAAAAATACCACACTTGCTGCCTCCATAGAGGTTTTTACACTCAAGATGGGTGTTAATTTGGCATTGAACATAAGTGAGAGATAGAGCTAAAAGCTCATGAGGATGGAGCTCTTATCGATGGAAACAGTTTCTGCTCCCAGTGGCTAACCCACTTTGGAAACTTCCTGGTCATTTGGAAACTTCTGCTCATTTTCACTATTTCCTTTCTCAGAAGTCTCAGTGTCTTTAGTTGCTACACATGACAAACTACAAAGCATAAAAAATTTGGGGGTTTTAATATCTTTTTCTTAATGACTGAAGATTTCTATTTATTAAAAAAAAAAGTTTCCTATTTTTTTTTTTATTTCATCCAAAGCATGATTAATTTTTACTGCCAAATTGAAGGCAGTTTTCAAAAGATGCCTTTACTGAGTCACTGGAATGATTTAACCAACTTCACTTTGCATTAAATAGATCACTTATATTAAAATGTTTAAATTATTCTGTTTCACCATGTAAACTTGGTAAATGCTTCAGTTAACATCTTTGAGACCCTCAAGAGAGCTATCAAAACAAGACTAGAGCAGAGCTCTCTAGAAATGTGTTCTTAGTCAAATGAACAAATAAAGCAGCTAACATTCAAAATTAAGTACATCTTTTGCATCTCATTTTTGTATGCATTTTATTCTGATGGACACAGAACAGAATTATAAGAAAATGACTGGGTTTTACAGAGTGGTGTGAAAAACAGTTGACAGGTCTCCTGACAGAATTACATGTTTCTCAATAGTTGTTGTTTTTCACACCTAGATTCTATCGAACTTATGGGAATCATGGCTTCCTTCTTTGTTAAATGTGCTTTCAGCTTCAAGGTTGCAGACAAAAAAAAAAAAAATCTAAATACATGAGTAGGTTCAGATGCATCTCTCTATCTGTTTAAGACAGGCTTACTTTTTGTTCTGGAAAAGTTCCCAAAATCCAGGAACCCTCAGGGTTCTTGAATATTTGGAATTGACAACCATTTAAAATCATAGAATCATAGAGCGGTTTGGGTTAGAAGGAATCTTAAAGTTCAGCAAGTTCCAAGCCTGTCCTACCATGGGTAGAGACACCTTTCACTAAACCAGGTTGCTCAAAGCCCCATCCAACCTGGCCTTCAAGACTTTCAGCCACAACTTCTCTGGGTAACCTGTTCCAGTGCCTCACCACGCTCACAGTGAAGAATTTTTTCCTAGCTCAAATCTAAATCTCCCCTCTTTTGGTTTAAAACCATCCTTCTTGTCCTATCACTACAGGCCCTTGAAAAAAGTCCCTCTCCAGATTTCTTGTAAGCCCCCTTTAGGTACTGGAAGGCTGCTATAAGGTCTCCCCAGAGTCTTCTCTTCTCCAGTCTGAACAAGCCCAACTTTCTCAGCCTCTCTTCATAGCAGAGGTGCTCCAGCCCTTGGATCATCTTCATGGCCTTTCTCTGGACTCACTCCGACAGCTACATGTCCTTCTTATGTTGAGGGCCTCAGAGATGAATGCAGTACTGCAGGTGGGATCTCACAAGAGCAAGTAGAGTGAGAGAATCACCTCCCTCAATTTGCTGGCCATGATCCTTTGGTGGCCCAGGACATGGTTGGCTTTCTGCATGTAAACATTGCCAGGTCATGTTGAGCTTCTTGTCAGCCAAGATCCCAGGTCTTTAGGAATCTGTGTCATCTTGTTTCCTAGTGGTGGTTTTTTCATGTTTTTTTTTAATTCTAAATATATAAAAAAGTTATTCTGAAATATTTAGGTTCACTTTTTATCTATTACATTTTTGAGAAGCTGCTGGATAGTTTGTTGAATATCTGCCAATAATCCAATTGTTAACAAGAAATAAAGTAGCACTAAAGGAAAATCAGAATGTTCTCCAAAAGACATTTGAATTAAATCCATGTCTGTCAGGGGTTTGCTGAGGTAAAGCAACCCCCTGATCTGATAAAGGTCAAATGCCCCCCCAATAAAACCTGTCTTATCTATAAATGGTCCTAGAAGTTTCCTAATTTTCAAATGCTTTTCCTCTACATTCATTGTGCATAGTAGAAGGGTTTTTTAAATATAGAGTTTGTGATCCCAAAGCTTCCCAGCTGTAGAGCATAACTCACATATCTCAGAAAAAAAGGTGGCAAGACAAATTTCCCTCCTAACACATTAGAAGTTGACATTCCTATTTCCAAACTCCACCTTCTGGGGAAATATGGTATAATTTATGCTGTCAAGTATACATGAACAAGCTTTCCTTTTCTAAAATATCCAAGTATTATAAACAACTTTTGAAAGTGAGAGATTCTGGTTGAATTCCTTCATCTGCACAGGACAACTGAACAATCCTTTTCCACCTTCTGTTGCAGCTTCCCCTGGGTATCAGCTTCTCATGTCATCTCTGGCTTTGTCTTGCAAGCAGTCAGCAAGTAATTCAAGATGCAGTGCTTGAAAGAAGCAGCAAGAATAATAACTTTGCTCTAAGTTCAAAATGTAGCTTATTTAGTTGGGAGGTAGAAATCCTGGGCAACACACTCTTCTTCAATAGCAATTCAGCCTCTATCCCCAACAACTTTGAAGTCTGGAAATCATGGATGAGATTGCTAGAATATCATCAGATCAGCTCCAAACACATAATTAACCAGCAGTCAGTGAGCTGTGAGGGATCATGATCAGTAATACAACAGGCGCACACCACAAAACTAAACACGTCCAAAATGTTAAGAAATTATCTACAAACTGGGATGTGCACACTGGGATGTGCGACATACTTATTAACCCCCATGACATCTGTCCCTTTTCCGGGCACAGGCTCACCCCACCATCTTACCACAAAGCAGCTCTCTCTGGCCTAGGAAGAGATGCACTGTTGGCAGAGTGGTTTTTGAAGTCATTAAACCAGGTTTTGGCTGCTGCTCTGGTCCTCTTTCCTTTTCCTCCACATTGCAGATGTTCAGGCTGCTTCTAGGTTTCCCTTCCTTCTCTGTGTTGCCCTCACAGTCAGTTCTGTATACGTCATTCGCATCCTCTCTGCACACTTTTGTTACCCCTGAACAGCAACTGTTATCCAGACAACTTTGCCAAGGCTGCGCTTTGTAAGCTCCTGCAAAACTGTCCCATTTTAAGAGAAAATGTAAGAGCAGGCAGTGATACATATATTCCTTTCTGCTAGAGTGAACTCTTCTTGCCATTTCACTACCACTTCCTAAATATTGATGGGTTTAGAGCAAATATTGTGGTTCAGCGCCTTATTTCAAAAGGTATTATAGGATTGAGGTTTTTTTGTTTTCTTTGCCTGTGCAGTAAAAGTGTTACGTAGGGTCTGATTATCATCAAATCATTCAACAAACAATTCCAAGGGGACTCCTGTCCTCTCTTTGTGATTGTATCTAATTGCTTTTTAGTTTATTTCTCAAATAAAGGCTGGAGGGTTGTTATTTTGACTTACCATGATAATAGGTTGAGGAAAATGCAACTCTATATAGCTGCAGGGTTAAAAAAAATAGAAAAATAATTTCCATTTGAAAATGCAAGTACTGAAGTACTGAACCCTCCTCACTTTTTACATCTATCCAGCTTAACTACTAAACAAACTTATTTTTATTTTTGATAGTCATAAGTAATTACTACACAATTGTAGTACATACAAAATGTATTCTCTGGCTTGTAATATTCCAATGTTATTGTATTTCTAAGGAAACAAATGGAAATTATATCTCAAAGGAACTTCTGAGTTTGGAACCCTTAATGTAACCCTCCTTCTCCATCTTTTCCATGGTTTGGTGGCCTCCCAGAGGCTGTTTCCATCATGATTCTGCTAAAGGTGAACCTGCTTCCTGGCCTGAAAGTGCTGGGCATGCATTCAGTGAGTGGGTTTCCATGGAGCAACCCTTGGCTCACGTTAGGGAAATGTCCAAGCTGTCAGAGCTAGCACATATTGAAAGACATTAATCTCTGTTTACACCAGGGGACTGACCTTAGGTAAACTAACTTTTTTTTTTTCTGTTTTTTAATTTATTGGTTTGGGAATAATCTGAGCAATGCTATTTCCATTTTTCCCCTAATTTGTAAGCAAAAAATGGAGTACAGCTAAAATTTTGAACTGTGTATCAAAGTGGCAAAGACCCATAAGGCACCTAGTAAGGCAGGAACATCAATACTTAAAAGACTTAGAAGACACTTCAAAAGAATGAGTAAAAGTCCAAAACTGGCAGGTTTACATAATCAGTGCTAATATCCACGTACTTTGTACAGTGTTGTGTAACTAAATGTAGAAGAAACTAGATGCACAAAGGTGTCCCTTTAATCCCACTTAAGATATTATTTGAGGCTGATCAAATCCAAACTATTCTTGAAAGTTTATTTCAGCTATGAATTGTCAATGCACAGCAACAACCAAAATCAATACCCAGAATACTATGTTCCAAAAAGAAAAAAATAGTGTCTCAAAATAGTTGAACTGATTTCTCTAGCATCTGCAATGCCATCACATTTCTGCAACACATAATCAAAGTGGGCCAGTCTACTGTTAGCTTTCTAATAGACTATATTGGTATATCAAATGTAGGATACATTTATTTTCCAACTGCAGTAGTATAAACATGACTGTTTTAACTGTGAATTTCTGTAATTTCAGAATTTCATTATATCAATGATAAAATTCTCATCATTTCTTACCTCTCAGAATTGTACCCAGCATTTTGAAACCATTTTCAAAAAATTTCAAAAGTATCAAATAAATTATGCTTTCACAAATGTGTTCTTGTTTCAAAAATGTGTCATGATGAAATTCTTAGTTTGCATAAAGAATATTTTTCTCCAGTAAAAGTAAAAATGGACATGCCCCAAACTGGGAAGAGACTTTTTTCAGTTTGGACCCATATGCTCTTTCAATATGGTAACTATAATAACAGCTTTATCAGAATAAAGCAGTAATGCAATTTTTGACGCAAAAGTGAAACCACACATGCTGTTTTGCTCATGGTAGGTATTAATACCTTTTACTCTGTGTCTTTGGCCAAATATGTGATCACAGTTTTGTTAATTCTCTTTGAAAGCACTCTTGCACTTTGCCAATGTAACAGAGGTAATGTCTAACAGAAATAATTGAGACTGGGTAACATTCATTTTCACAAAGCTTAAACTAGTGAGCCAAGAATTAAGAGACTTCCATCTGTATACATCTTTTTTTATAATATTTCCAGATAGTGGTGCAAGGTACAATTTATAAATACTGGAAATTTGTTCTGTGGTTTTTGAGCATCCACATATTTTATAAGTAATTTGCCCACTGGAATGGAAAAGAATTTGCTACTGTGCTTTTAACTGACTGCAGAATAAAAATAATCACAAATTCTATTTAGTATCACAAAAAAAAAAATAAAAAAAAAATCCCTGAAATATTTCCAGCACTTTCTTAAAATAAATATGCTTGTATGTCGTTTGCTGCAGCAGTCAATGCAGCAGGACATCTCTTATTCCTTCTTACATAAATATTATTCCTTTACTTTTAATGATTGAGAAACTATTTTGTTTGAAATTATAACAATCAGTGTAAAAACATCAGATGTTTAGCAGCAGCCGTATCAAATGTTTTTATGACCTGAATTGCTCTATTTTCTCTGTAATAGCAACTCTTAAAAGGCAACGATACATAAAAGCTTTCTGTGTTAATTACACTTTAAGTCTCCTTTTTCATTGCAAAACTAAAAGTTAATAGGATTTTTTTTAAGCAACCAATATTTAAAGATTCTAATTTCTGCAAATTCATAATCAAAATCTCTTGGGGATCCAGCTATCTGATAGCTCTTTCACACAGAACTACACCTGAGTTAAAAGATCATATGAAACGCTAAAAGAAGACATTAAGACACTTTCAGCAGTGATGAGAACAATTTGACATCCCAGCTTTCATGAGGGACAGCATAGAGGGGTCTGCTTGAGTCATCTGCCATTTGGCAGAAATGTCGGAACCTGTGGAGGGACTCAAGAAACCTTCACTGCAGTAAAAACATGATATATTTGGGTTTTAAGATTCAGTGAGAGTACTCCATGCCAGAGATTTTGCCAGTAAGTGCCAAAGCAATCCAGCCTGTTTGCAGAGAGGAAAATGAGTACACATGGGAATTAGGTGACCTGCTGTTGGGCATGAATTGGGTTAGCACTAGCATGCCTGAAAGAGCCATGACTCTCTAGAGGAGCCAGACATCCCTTTCCAACACAAGGCTGTGGAGCAGTGGGTATGAGGAGCATCTCCGTCAGTCATTCATTGCTGGCTGGGGACCAAGCTCTGCACCCACGGGGCAGACCCCTTTCTACTTTAGATACTGCTTGGCTTTACTTTCCACTTTTTTAGAGTTTTAGAGTCTTGCATAGAAAGAATAGGATGACTTGGCTTCAGTGATAATGTTTTATTAAAGAAATATTTATTTATTTAATAAATATAGAATATTAAATGCTATTTGCATATTTACCCAATGTGAAATGTCATGTCAGTCACTGAATTTTTATCCATCTCTTCCACACTACCTATGCACTGAAGAAAAAGATGAGATATATAAAGCATTTTGAAAACTGGAGATGATTGGAGCTCTTCAACTCTTAGTTTTTATTTCTGTTTCTCTTCCAAGATGAGAAGCGTTGGTGAAGTTTTGCAGGAACCTGTAGCTGTTTTGGAAGAAAGTGCAGATTCTGTTTCCATAGCACCCTTTTCCTATCACATTTTGATGTTCTTAAATTCCTCCTTTGTGAAGCAGGGTTCTTTTCTTCTGTTTATATAACTTAACAGAGGAAATACATAGATTTATGGATATTTTTTTAAAGTCCTTCAAAAGTCTTTTAAGTTCTTCAGAAGGAGTTGAATCTCAACAGCAAAAGCTTTATATGAGAATGAAATAAGCACTAAATTGTAGGGATTGGCATACAGAAGATCACGTGATGTGACGGGGAGTTGCCAGGAGGGGCGGGATCCAGATGACCTGAGGGAGGCGCTTAGGCAACGTATATAAGGAATTGTAACTGCGCAATAAACCGTTGTTGTCCTGCATTCTGTGAATGCTCTATGTCTCAACCCTACTTCGAAGGGAACTAGTGATTCTGTTCCTCACCACACAAGTAGCGAGAAACCACACTAGATGTTTGCCAACACCTCAAGCCCAGATAAATCACCCTGTCTATGACTGTTTTGAGAAAGAATCAGCTACAGGTATTGTAAATATTTTATAATCTTAAAAAAAAAAAAAATCAATTGAAGAGGTTAAAACCATATTTCATGGAGGAAAAGGTCTTTTTTTAAATTTAAGCACTCTAATTCAAGCCAAGAACTGCACTGTGGCTCCACTTGACGTAAAGTTAAAAAAGCCATTGAAGGTCCAAGGCCAAAATGATAGCTGTGATTTGTTAATAGGCTTAATTGGAGACAACTCCAGGCCACTGCCAAAAGTGGTGGAGATCTCATTTCTACTCTCTTTAAATACTTTTCCTTTCCCTTCTTTGTGTGTGAGCAAGGACAGAGTTTCCAGGCAGGAGCCCACCTTAGTCGTTAGCACTCATGCTGCATGCAAACTCCACATCAGAGCCTCAGTTTCAGCCCCGAGTGTTTCTCCATTAAGATCAGAAACTGCTGGTGATAAACTCTCTGGCTTTTCTAGGGTCAGCTCAGGGAGAGAAGTACTGCCCCATGTCTAAGACTAACCTCAAGTCTGTATCCTAATTGGTTAGAAGGAACCCCAGTCAGTAAATAATTCCCAAGCACCCTTTATTTTGTACAGGCACTGGTCTGTTGGATACCCCACATCTACTCATTTCTGGAAAAATAATTGTGGGTTTTTTTTTTTTTCCTATTTGTTCGTAGAACTAGCTCTCTCCTAGCTTTAGCCCTGAGCCACCCCACTGCAGTGTCAGTCAAGACCCAGCAGTGGTGTAAGGCAGAGCAGGACCTATTTCACTAGTTTATCTTGTCATGAAATGGTGGTCTTTGGCTCAGCTACCAGCAGTGTTTCTGTGGGTTCTCACTGGATGCTCTGCTGAGAATAAACCTGCTTCCTTGACAAGTACGTGTACACAGCGTTTCAGATCAGTCTTGCCAGTGCTCACCTGCCACTCGACAAATTGCCAAATATCTACTCAGGCACTGCAAAAACAAATTAGCATAATTAAGTTCAGAGTCAGTGCAATTGTTCTTCATATCCATTAAGCCTGAAGTGTGCTGCTTCTGTTTAAGACCTGAAAAAGTCTTGCATGCCTGAAAGCTTGTAATTCCCTTGCTATATTAATTGCTCCACTAAAATGTATTACTTCTCCCTATGAACATTGTTCCACTGTACAAGATCTAATAAAAATTAACATTTTACTACTGTTTAATAAACCTGCCTCTACTCTTGCTTGAACCTGGATGCCTTGTGAGCAATGTCCTTTCCGCAGCTCACACTTGTCTTTGAAAATGAACAGCTGGTGTTTTTTCACAATAAACACTAACACTCCTTTTAAACTGGTTTTTAAAAGGCACTCAGGAGTTGTTGTTGTTGTTGTTAAGATTATTTTACCTGTGTAAAATCATATGTAATGCAGCCTTATATCTGCAGAATCAAATGCACAGAAATTCAGGATATGCTGGAAGTGTCCAACAGTATTGTCAGCTTGGCCATGTTTTCTTTTCCTGTCCAAATGGTGCCTCAGAGAACTCCTTTTCCAATAAAAGCTATATTTTACAATATATAAGGCATCTAATGCTGTTGAATTTTCTCTTTGTGTCCATTTTTTTTCTTCTTGTCAGTCTGTTTCCTACTTGTCATATGCTCTTTGTACAGAGGTATCAGTCAAACAATGAAAAATAAGTAGCTATGAATATTAATTTTAAAAATAAATTTATTCCAATCATTCTCATGAATCTATTGTGTTTGTTTCCTGTGGTCACAGAGCTGAATGCTTCCAGCACAGTTGTTTATGTAAAGAGAATTTTGAAGTCACTTGAAGGAGCACACATTGACAATACACCCTGAATTTGCAAGCACAAGTGTCAGGAGTACTTGATCACTCTTCCAGAGAAAGAATAGGAAAAAAAATCCCAGGCTTGCGGAGGGCAACAGCCACAAAGAGGAAATCATACAGCAAACACAAAGAAGTGAGGAATGAGTGGAATTTTAGGACTTAAGGTAGCTAAGTTCATTTATAAGGGGGAATTAACAGAAAGAATTTTTGTATTCAATAAATAATAACCATAAGAAAAACTTGGTATCGGGCTAGTGCCCAGCTGAAAATTAGAATTCTCAGATAACTGATGAAAGTAAATGAGCAATAACTACTTGTGTTTTCTTGGAAAGGGCAACAATGACTTCTGTTACAGATTTCAGCTATGGTTCTTTCACCTTCTAGCTTGAGGTGGAGTACAGCTGTAGTGGGAGCACAGCTTGCAGCCATACCTTGGATGGTGGAATTTGAGGTGAGCCCCTAGTTACAGATTGCTGCAAGGGGAGAAAATGGTCCTTTGATATGCCTTAGTGACTTTACCCAGACAGATGTATCTGAGAAATTCAGATGATCAGATGGTAAATAAAAAAGTTATAGAACAACGAAGTATTTAATGTGTGAGTTTATGTGACCCAAAGAGATTGCTAGAATGACCCCTCGCACTCAAAAAAATTCCCTAGTAAGCTGTAGTCACCGGTGATTTAGGAAGTTATGATTGATAAAAATCAAATTAATTATTAGGGGAAATAAAATCACACGTTATAGAAAATATATGTATAATAATTTTAATTTTCTTATCTGAGAATTAATTTTATTCTCAAATTGGTATATTTCAAATGAGATCATTGCTGAAAGATATAACTTTCCTGTTTACACGTAGGAGAGTTACATCTAGTGTCTCTAATTTCCTATGAAGAATATGTTGCAGTGACTCCTAATTTTCAGGCTTCTCGAGTGTTTAAATGAAAGGGTAGGCCAGATTTTATTTTTTTGAAAATGAGTCTGTCAGTTCAGGTAGCATCCTGTCTAAGGCAGCATTGGAAACTCAGGCACTGTTGTCTGAATTCCACTCCAGAAGCTAAAGTATTTTAGCACTGATGAAATTTACAAGATTTAGCTATTAATGACCTTAATTAAGGGGGTTTTATGTAAAGTTTTAATACAAAAAGCCTATAGAAAATTCACAGTCTTGTTTGTTTGTTTTATTTTGTGGGTTGTTCTTTTTTGTTGCTGTAGGTAGTGGTGGTAGCTTTTTCTTTTGGCTTTTTCCACATTTGGATAAACTATCCTGCTCTAACTAAGTATATTGCAATACACACTACTTCATTGGGAAGACAACTGCATTCATTAAATTAATAAAATGCCCTGCTATTGTGATATGCAATGGATTCACTAAAATCATTGTCCTAATAGAAAAAACAGATAGTATATGGTAGAAAAGGGAGAGAGAAGAAACTCAAGCATCTCATAAAGGGATATTAATTCAAGCTGGTAAATCTGTTATTCAGAGTTTAATAAGCTTATATAGTGGTAAGCCTGAATGGGAGAAAGGTGCAGCCCAGGACTTCTTAAACCATTTAAATCTTATTTGAGTAACATTTTTTCACCCATAGGAAAAGTTCCTGTCACTTACCATTTGGATCGTGTAAATAAAATACTAACTGAAAATAGGAGGAGGAAGAAATAAAAAGCGTGGAGGAAAAAGAACAATTTCCCATTCAGAAGACTAAGACTTTATTACTCTAAGGTCCATTTCTGAGTCATAATTAAAACTCACCAAGCATGTGTGAGTACCCAGTACTAAGTGCAGACACCATGATGTATTTTTCACTTGCTATTATTAGATTAAGAAAATTTTCATAAGAAATATAATGGGCATTAAATTACTTAGCATTGGTTCTATACAGAAATAATAGTATTGTATTACTGAGACCAGTGCTAAATAGCTTATAAGCATTAAGCAACACTTTCTCTTGTCTTAGTATTAGTTATTCCTCCTGCCTTTTATACCAGTACCTATTTAATTGCCATTACTTTTAGGAAGAATATATAGAAAAGCAGAAAGCAACATATTCTGTTTCAGTGTCTTTTGTGGCTGCAGGAGAAGAAGTGGCAGAAGGAGAAGTATTGAAGTGCTATATGAATATTTTCACTTCTGTGTCCATAAGTCTGTGCCATAAAGGAATGAAAATGTGGTATCATTTGACAGGTGTTGATTATATGCCATTCACATCATGAAAACCAATGATGATATTAGGTTTCATGAACAATTAATGCAGTTAACAGCAGTGGCAGATAATGAAATTTCTAGGTTGATTGGTGTCTTGTAGAGAAAAATATACCATTATATATATTATATATTATATATTAGCATTACGATCCTTCAGGATTCCAGGGTATTGCCAGCCCTGACCAGACACATGTAGCCTCCATGTTCTCATAATACAGTTCAAGACAGAAAAACTCCTGAGTTCCTTTCCCCTCTTCAGTGAAGATTTCTGATTCACAGCGGTGAAAAGAGAGGAATTACTGCAATTGCAGCTTGGAAATTTTATTTTAAAAGGCAGGGGGGCAGTTCAGTTCCATTATTCTAGTTTGCCCAATTTTTTTTTTTTTTGTCAATTTTGGGTTTTTTGTCCTTCTGCTTAGAAAATAAATCCATGAAAACAAACACTTCTTGTTTTCTTAAGTGGCAGCAGGTCTAATGTAAAATAGCAGCACAGCAGTATTGCAAAGTAATAAACCATGTCACCACATTGCAAAGCGATAAACCACGTACTTAACTCCAGGTAACTTTCAGCCCCCTGAAAAGGATATAGTCACAAGGTGTTTATAGTTTGTGGGAATTAAAGCCTATGAATCATGTGCACTTTGGTGCCCAGTACACGGACCTTCAGAGATTGCTCAACGCTGGCAACAAACATGGTTACTCTACAGGATGGATTTCCTTTAGCCTTTGGAGAATTCCCTAATTTGGCCCTTTCTTGCAGGCAGACAGCCGCTTCCTTTTCCCAGACCATTGTGGAGGTTTAGAATAGCTCCTCGTTTGGCAAGAGAGTGAGGAGGAAAAGTGAAGTTAACAGCAGTGCTCTGCTGGGAATACTCAGTTTACAGAAAAGGGTGGTGAGTGACTGATAGTTGCCTTGTGGTCCACCCTGTGAAGGTTATGCTGCTTTATTTGAAAGCTCTGCTTGGGAAATATGCTTGGCAAAGCTTCTGATTCATTGCTGGTATCAAAGTCTGAACAGTTCTGGTGATGAGGCAAAACTAACATAGCTGGGATAAAGACAGCCAGTATAATTCAAGGTTATATGACATTTTCCCAAACTGTCTGGTTTGTTTGTTTGTTTTGTTTTGGGGTTTTCTCTTTGTTTGGGTTTTGTTTTGTTTTGTTTTGTTGGGGTTTTTTTGTGGGTGTTGGTGGGTTTTTTGGGGGTTTTTTGTTTTGTTTTGTTTTGTTTTGTTTTTATCTCCTTGTTTTTTCCTTTCCTGGAGAACATTCTGGAGATCAAACAGTTGATTCCATAGAATGTCCCTGAGAGAAATGAGGAAAGCCTCATTCAGTGGATTTTATGGGAACAAATAGCTAGATGCATTCTAACCTCAGACCAGGGTTATAGAATTTATGAGAGATTAAGGGTGAAAACATGCAGCCTGAGTAAAAATAGCTCTTCCAGCTTCAATAAAAGAAGTGCATTAGTAGCAGTTCAACCAGAAAGCTGAAAGTGCACTGCAGAAGGAAATAAGGTGTGGGTAACTCAGAGTCTTGGAGGCAGATTTTGGAGAGCAGATGGCAGTGTTGCATGGCACTCATATGCTAAAACTCCAGCCATGGGCTGACCAGACTTGGGAGAAAGGTACTCATAAGTGAAGTGAAAGTATGATTCTACACAGGGAAAAAGAAGGTTGCAATTTTTCCTGCACATGAATGGGGCACTGGATCTTCCAGATATATTTTGTTTTTCAGGAAATAAGAACAGCAGTAAACTGCAGTCTTTAAAAGCAATGTAATCCAGTCTTTTCACTATTCTGTTATTCACAGAGATGGAGGACTAACTGCATGGCCTAGAAGACCAGCCTTGGTGTTGACTCTAAACAATGACAAGACCCCAGATAAGCAGGTGACCAGTGAAGAACAGATTGGAAGGATGAATGAGCATCCTAGGACTTCAGTGGGAGAAAAAAACCTTTAGGATATCAGCTGCATCTTGAGTCAGTTACAACCTTAAAAACATACACAACAGTGGGTGGTGCTTCTCAAGAACTATACCAGGTAAAGCATGCCTGGCTGTCATTCCAGCATGAACAGCTTTTATACAATATAGTGAAATAAATAGCTATATGTGCAATAAGTGGGGGATATTTTGCCATTGATTTTGGCTTTTCTTTCTCTAGGAAGGGCATAAATATTGGTTTATGCCTTTATACAGGCTAAAAGCCAAACTGATTTGAATTCTGAAGTAGATATAATAGTTGTAACTCAACATCAATGCTTTAATCCAGACACATTTCATTCTTTTTATCTCTCACCCTCTTTCATACCGTTTCTTTTTAAACTGTCTTAAAATTAATTCAAAAAACCTATCTTCAAGTGATTGAAATGACAGTCTGCCCAGAGGGGAAAAATCATTAAAATGATCTGAAGTCAACTAAGTTTAATGAAAATTAATATATTGAAACAAATGTAATGTGACATATGATATTTCTAAAATAATTGATTTCCATTTCTTAAATTAAACAACTGCAGCTCAGAATTATGGTTCACAGCACTCTTTCCTTTATTAGCTCCAAGGAACATGACTTACACTTAATAGATGGTAGTGTACAACCAGATTTAAAATATGTGGCTTGTTGTCCTGGGTTCAGCAGTATCAGTCTTTTTTTCTTCTTCTTAGTAGCTGGTGCAGCACTGTGGTTTTGACTTTCGGCCTGGGAACAGCGCTGATAACACTGATGTTTTTAGTCATTGCTCAGTAATGTTTAGTTTGACCAAGGACTTTCTGAGTCTCATGCTCTGCCAGGGAGGAGGGGAAGTCAGGAGGAAGCAGAGGCAGAACACCTCACTCAAACTAACCAAAGAGGTATTCCATACCACGGCACATCATGCCCACTATGTAAACTGAGAGTCACCTAGAAGGGTTAGTTCACTGCTGGGTTGGGCTACGTATCAGTCGGCAGATGGTATTGTATTCTCTTCCCTTGTTATTTCCTTTATCATTATTAGTATTGGTGGTAGCAGCAGTGATTTGTGTTATACCTTAGTTACTAAACTGTTCTTATCTCCACTCGTGGCAGTTACATTCTTTCAATTCTCTTTCCCATCTCTCTGGGAGCCAGGGAAGGCTGAGCTTAAACCACGACACTTGTGGAAGAGAAAAGCCTTCAATAAATGTTATACTGGATGTAAAAAATATGAAAAATATTATAAAACTATTCTTTCACTGCTAAATTTTAATAACTTATGGTACAATATATGTCTGCAATTATATACTCAAATTTTAAAGTATCAAAATTAATTATTTTTTACACATAATATTAAGTGCAGGAAATAGCCTAAAGATTGTAAGAATTAAATATTTTTTTCTAAATTTGAGATTCATTTGTCTGTATTTCATGATGTGTTAAAAAATGATCAGGGTTTGAGCAACCTCCCCTGACATTTAGTCACAAAATCCTCGGTGTGAGAGGAGGTAAGTCAAGGGATGAAGGAGATACAAGGCATAGCATTCAAACTGAGTCATGTGGAGAAGGGCTGTACCCATGCTAACACCTTGAGAAGAATTCCCAGCTGTCCCACCAATTCCTATTCTTTCCCTCTTTTCCAAAACCTGGGCCCTCTTTTCCAAAACAAAACCTGTGCCCATAGCCCAGACAGTAGTCTAGGTTAGGCTGTGCAATAAGCAGATGTGGTTTCCCAAGTCCTTGGCAGCACACGTGGTAGAGCACGTGTGGTAGAGATAGGACCATGCTTAGGAACCTCCTTCAAACTCCTATTTTTCATTTACTGGGAGCAGTTAATACAGTTAAGAATTAACTTCTTTTAAAGTACAGCTTCCTTCTGTAATAGAAGGATTAATGAAATGTGATTGCTAATTATCTGAGAACTAAAACAAGAATGTATTTTTATTGGAAGCCAGTGTAAACATGCATCATGGCTTAATCTCTCATTTAGATTTTTTGGGGTTAATCAAATTAACCTAAGTAAGGTGAGAAAATAAACCCTACAGATAAAAGAATATTGAAATCTGTAGTTAAGTGCAACAGAACGCAAATAAATTTGGACTAGAGCCTAGGAACGTGTATGACTTTTCCACTTTTTGGGGGTCCTTTAGAGAGGTTAGAAAGACAAAATGTATAAATCTCTCTTATAAAGAATAGCACAAATAAAGTGATTGCATGAGACCATTTTCTGTATAACAAGGTTATGCAAAATTTTTAGACAGAAACACATTATTTTACCCTCCCCAATACTGAAAAATGACACTCAAGAAAGAAGTATTTTAAAACATCTTGTAAAGAGATTCAAACACTCCTTTCAAAATGGTAGACTTTCCAGTTTCAGCTTCTTCATATTGCTAACATAATTTCTGTTGCATGAGTGTCCTGGGTTCAGCAGCAGCAGTCAGTTTTTCTCCTTCTTAGTAGCTGGTGCAGCACTGTGGTTTTGACTTTCGGCCTGGGAACGGAGCTGATAACACAGATGTTTAGACTGACCAAGGACTTTGAGAGTCTCATGCTCTGCCAGGGAGGAGGAGAAGCTGGGAGGAAGCAGGGACAGGACACCTGACCCAAACTAGCCAAAGAGGTATTCCATACCACAGCACGTCATGCCCAGGATGTAGAACTGAGAGTTCTCAGAAGGGCTGGATCACTGCGGGGTGGGGGCGAGGTACCCGTTGGTGAGCGGTTGTATTCTCTTCCTTGTTATTTCCTTTATCATTATTACTATTAGTGGTAGCAGTAGTGATTTGTGTTATACCTTAATTATTAAACTGTTCTTATCTCAACCCGTGGGAGTTGCATTCTTTTGATTCTCCTCCCCGTCCCTCCAGAAGCGGAGGGAAGAAAGGTGGGGGGGGGAAGTAGACTGCGTGGTTCTAATTTACGGCCTGGGCTTAAACCACGACAATGAGTAATCTGAATAATCATTTAATCTATTTAGCTTTCTACAGTGATTTGTTTATACACACACACTGCTCATACTCATAAAACAGCTGGTTATTTTAAGGCAAGAGGTCTTACAGTTGAGGAAAACTCCAGATGTTTCAAAGACTTTTCCACTCAGCTTTCCATGTCTGCTTTCACTCTTTGGTTCCTTCAGCATTAGTTTTGACAGCTGACTTCCTCTCTTTACAGGTCTCCTCCATATTTGCAATGAATGTCAAGATAGGTTGTCAGGGGAAGCCAAATTCAAAGGCTTTCAACATTGCGTTTCTACCTGCTGCCACTTTGTTGTTGTTTTCTTTTTTCTTCTACTATAGTTTACTTTATTGTTTTATTTGCCATTTCCCTAATCAGAAAAATGGAAAGAAGAGGAAAAAAACCCTGTGAAATTTAATTAATGTATTTTACTAGTGAGCTTAGGCTGGCTAGGTAGAATTGTCCTGTTTTACTAGACAGATAAGCAGCACAAGAATTGTGTTCACAGCAGTACAGCAAATGCTGAAAAGTATTTTGAAGCTGCCACATGTAGAGAATCTTTTTCCTCTAGTGGTATTTTTTAAACTGGTTGTCATTTAGTATTTTTTGTGATATTCGAAAGTTCAGAAGGACTAGTTGCTGTTGATAAACCAGAAGGAATAAAAAAAAGGCAGGAATAGAACACATTTCTAGCTCTTCTATTGCAAAAATGACCTGGTTAATTTCTGTGCTAGAAGTTCTCTCTTGAGCAAGAATTTCCACCAAACTGAGGACATTCCATGCCTCAGTAAGTGACTTTAAACCACTCTGGAATGATACTAATTTTTTTGTAACAATGATATTTCTGAGAAAGGCATGTGACTATTGGTGCATGTAATCAGTATAATCATTATCAGAACTACAAGTTTAGTTAAATTATGTTCCTTGTTAAAGGAAAAAAGTAAGCAGTATAATATTCTAATTGTAAAATGTCATTAAACAATTAAAAATTTATCCTTATTTAGCATATCAGTCACAGTAGAGGCAGTGTGGGAGCCCAGGTTTCATGAGCTGTTCTGAAGAAGTTGTCCAGCTCACATTCATTTCTCAATCTGCTTTAGAGTCTGTACTTGTACATGTAAATAATTCTTGGTCACAGTAAAACTTTGTTTATTGTATGGAGTGGAGACCTCTTGCCCAAAATACACAGCACACATTAAAATTAGCCTAACCAGAGAATTAATCTGAGGCCATTTTAACATAAGCTTTTTTTATGAATGTGTAAACCTTTATTTTTTTTATTATATCATTTTTTACACCAAATTCATGTTCTAAGACAGAAAGCACTTATTCAAATATAGTCTTATAGAACGACATATGTCGTGGTTTAAGCGCAGGCAGTAAATTAGAACCACACAGTTTACTTCCCCCCACCACCACCTTTCTTCCCCCTGCTCCTGGAGAGATGGAGAGGAGAATCGAAAGAATGCAACTCCCATGGGTTGAGATAAGAACAATTTAGTAACTAAGGTATAACACAAATCACTGCTGCTACCACCAATAATAATAATGATAAAGGAAATAACAAATCAAGAGAATACAACACCTCACCACCTGCCGACCGATAACTCCCTCACCCTGCAGTGATCCAGCCCTTCCGGGGACTCTCAGTTCTACATCCTGGGCATAACGTGCTGTGGTATGGAATACCTCTTTGGCTAGTTTGGGTCAGGTGTCCTGTCTCTGCTTCCTCCCGGCTTCCCCTCCTCCCTGGCAGAGCATGAGACTCACAAAGTCCTTGGTCAGGGTAAACATTCTGACCAGCAACCAAAAACATTGGCTTTATCAGTATTATTCCCAGGCTGAAAGTCAAAACCACAGTGCTGCACCAGCTACTAAGAAGGAGAAAAAATGACTGCTACTGCTAAACCAGGACAACGTATAACAGTGAACAATGCCATTTTACCTATAGAGATGGCGAAGATGGCCCATGCAGACAGTAGGTTTATCTGTGCAACATCTTATATTAGTAACGTTAGTAATGTTTTAAATGAATAGGTTTCATGTTATCCATGTTCTGGATGAACATGGATAACTGTTTGAAAATGGTCAAGGAAAATCTGTGCAGGAAGGGAGACTGCAAATGGCTTGCAGAAGAGCTTGAACTGCAGATTGCAATTCTGCATGTTATGATTCAGCAGCTAATTTGTATTACTCATCATACATATATTTGCTTTGGACCCTGACTTCACAAAGCACTTAAGCACACAGGACATGCTTACATGTCTACATGACTACATAAGCAGCATTCCATATGGATCCATCTCATTCTCACAAGCAGACCTCTGAATATATTTATACAGATAGTACAATGACAATTAAAAATGCTGGATATATTTTGACTGATACTTTACAATAAGAGAATAATGATATGATAAAAGTAAAATTATGTCTTTAAAATCAACTGAGAAATACTTTGAACTGTGATAATGAAATAGCAGTTGCAGCAAGCAAAATTAGAAAGAATCAACTCTCATAAGTAGATGTATAATTACTACAGGGTATTATGTGACATATTTCATTTTGTGACTTGAACAGAACAAATAGTTCAGTGATTTTAAAACTTAATGTATGTCTGAGTTTATATGGTGCATGCTTTATCAAATATAAGCATGTACAGGGGGTTTCAAAGACTTTCATCCAATTTAGAACATGTCCCATACACCCACATCACAATTCCAAAAAGCTAGCCTGGAATAACTCTTTATAACTCTTGTGTGGATTTCTCTATTTTAGGGTAAATATCTTGTTGTATATCAAACAGCTTTAAAAATGAAATTACAGTATTTGCACATGGAAGGTGTGCAGACATCAACACATGAAACATAAAGAAATGCTGTTGAATCAAAGTAATTTGGTAGTGAGTATCAAAAATATTCTGGGAACTAGTACAATGTTGGTCTCTGTCCTTAGGAATACCTGGATAAACCTCTGTCCTTGGTTACCTGGATACTTCAAATTATGATCTAATTTCAAAATATAGATGGATGTGTTCATCAAGAAAATGTCTTCCTCAGGGCAGCCACAACTAATTTTACTCCCTCAGTTGCAATCCTGAAACTTAATTGCCATGACTGTTGGATGTCTATTTGCAGGTGGTGTTATTATTGCTAAATGTATAACCATCTGTTTTGCTAAGCCCATCTCTTTTCCCATAATGATCATTTGCAGTACTAGCTCTTCAGCACCTCTTTGATTGTCATTTTATTTCAAGGCAAAAGTCCTGTATCTTTTCCCAGAAAATAAATTTTGATGTGAAAAAATTATTCTAAAATACTATGATAATGCTTGTGGCCCCAGACCTAACCGTAACAATTCTGATATTTGTTAATCCATATCCTGCCCACTATGCACTGATTTCCCCACCACATACTACACAGCCTGCTTTGCACCTGTCCAGCAAGGTCTAGCTCATTTTTGTTGTCATTTTGCATAGAGGATCCTCTTGGTTTCAGCAAGAGAATGGCACCGTTATAAGACAGGTAGGTCTTGTAAGACAAGGATAAATGCTTTCAGTAAGGCAGGAGAGAGTCAATATATTTAGGGGTCATGATCTTTACAAAAAAGAAAGGCAACACAAATCTTCCTGGAACCATACACTTATGACTGTTTCTGGGAAACAGAAATCAAAAATTGTTGTGTCATACTTCCACAATTCCCAAAAAACTTAAGATGCTTGCACCATATATGTAAAAATCAAAAATGAGAGGGCAATTGGGCAAGATTTTTTTTTTTCTTTTTTCTTAAAACCAGGCTAAACTTATTCAGTTGTGCTCATCACAAAGCCTTCCCAACTCACTGACCGGCCTTAGTATTTTCCAAAGAAGACAAGCAGTAGAGATATTTTGGTTCATAATTATCTACTTAACTCTTTCATATCTCCAATGTTTTAATTTGGTGGAACCCTAATAATCACCTGAGACAGTCAGGCCTTTGTCTTTGCAGCAACAGTGTCAGAGATTTTAATCAGAAGGCAACAAACCTTCACTTTTTCCATAGGAAACATGCAGCAAGCGTCCTAGTCTCCTTGGCATATCATATCATGTATGTATATGTTATCATGTTGTACATGAAATTTACCTCAATAAGAATTATCTTGTCTGTTCCTTTTCCAGATTACAGTCATACTGAAAATACATTTTCTATATGATATTGTGATAAAATGTTGGCAAAAGAAGCAATATACAGGCAAGAAATTCTGTTTACACAGTACCTTATCTTGTGAAAATGGAGGTTGCATTCTTTCTTTTCCCCTTTGAATAGAACATGCCTCTAAGTCTATCAATTCTTAGGCTTACATAGTTTTAAATAAGAGTAGATTAGGAATGTAAAACTGTGAAACAGATTATTTCCCTTCATTAATCAGATAAGGCCAATGATTAGTATTGTACTTAATTGGTAGAATACCTGATCATTAGAATTAGGGTTTATGTAAAACAATAGGTCGAATAAATGACAGAAGGCTGGCTCTGATACAAAATAATACTATGGGGGTATGGTGGAGGGGGAAAATGGTTTTTCCAGACTAAAAAAAAAAAAATAATGAGAATGAAACTAAGGTTTTTTAGCTTTCTGGTGGTTTTTTTTTTTCTTTCCCTGGTAAACATAAGGCAATATATTTTCTGTGAAGTATCACTCTCTCAGAAAGATTATAGTCCATATAAAAAGGACGGAGTTGAGAAGGCTATATTAAACCTCAAAGTAGAATTTATTTTAATGTCATCACCAAATACATGCACACTGAGCACCTGTACTGGCCAAATCTGCCTGGTCCTTGGCCAAAGGTCAACTTCACCCAAGAGCTTTTGGGAGTGTTGACCTCCTGCCCTCTCGTCTCCCACCCCCCTGCCCTCAGTTGTCCTCACAAGTTAGTCAAACATGCAGCAACTTCATGTTATCTCCTCATGACACCTCACCTTCCTCTGTGTCTTGCTGCCTTGCATCATGTCTCATGATGGCACTCAAGATGATCTGCTCCATCACCTTCCCTGGCACTGAGATCAGACTGACAGGCCTGTAGACTCCTAGATCTTCCATCTGGCCTCTCTCATAGATGGGCATAATGTTTGCTAACTTCCAGTCAGCTGGTACCTCCCTGTTCAGACAGGAGTGTTGATAAATGACTGAAAGTGGGTTGGTGAACACTTCTGCCGACTCCTTCAGTACCCTTGGGGAAGCTGGCAGAAATGCTCACTAGCCACTTTTTCTTGCATTGTTATTAGGAATATAGCCAGTATTTTTTTTTATTAGTTGGGAGCTAATTTACACAATGATTTTTATATCAGAAAAAAAAAAAAAGCTCTGTCATCCACTTTTCATTTTCTCTAGCAATAACCAAAATGCAGTTGTTTTCATGACCCAGGATGTCATATTCCGAACAAGAAGTTATGAGTACTTCTTACACTTAATACCTGTTTTTGTAAAAATATTCCTCATTACAATGAACCTGACTTACGAGTCTTTCATTAGAAAATTCCACTTGGCTATTAAAAAGTACTAATGTTTTCCTATTGTGCTTAAAAATGAATAATTCATATCCTCTATGAGCGTAAACTAGAATGATGAGTAACAGGGTAGAGCAAATACAGTTAAGTCCTATTTTATAGATTTTACCATGTGCTGGCTACAAGTGATCTTCTGTGTTGTTTTTGCTAGCTAGGGTGAACCTTCTTAAAATACATTTTTAATATATATTAATAGACGTGTATATGAGGTGTACGGATCAAAATAAATCAGCTTCAGTGTGTGTCTATGTACATTTTCTCCATATGCACATACAAACACACACACTCATGCCACCTTAAAAACTTTGAGGAAATTAACAAGAAAGTGACAATACTTTTGATCAGGGAATAACTCCTTGGGAAAGCTGAGTTCTTTTGTGTACTACCAATTCCCTGAATTTTGTCATGGCTGTGGATTGGGTTTGTTTTTTCCTTTATTTTTATATCTTTCCTGCACAAACTGTTCTCAATTAGAGTTTCAAAGTATTCACTAGCACGCTTCACACATCCTTACATCTTGCGATAAGCCATGACTATGAGTCTTCCTTCATGCTTCCTGTTTCAACTTATTTATTAAGAAAAACTCAGCAAATACGAACCAGAAAATAATCCTTTTGTGGCAGAGAGAAACTCTCCTGCTGGCACTTGGGAAAAAAAAAAAAAAAAAAAAAAAAAAAAAAAAAAAAAAAATTAAAAAAAAAAGGAGGAAAAAATATTAGAAAGTTTAAATTCTCCACTTCTGGGAGTTGATTAGTCCAAGAATGGTAGCCTAAGAAGACACTCCTATAGCAGAAGAAGAAGGAGTTTCTTCCTGTGTTACAGACCATGCCTTTCCATGAGGGAAAACTTGAGCCCTGTTCATTATTCTTTTCATAGAAGCTTTGCAGTTCAACCCTTCCTGTGGTTTTCAGTGAAAAACAATCATCCAATATTATTAAAAAAAAAAAAATAATTCAAGAAAATGTAAAACCTTCATTTTGTTCCCAATTTGTACTGCATTTTACTACTTGAAAACAAGAGGAGAGGTATGTCTCAGTTTAATTAACATCATTTGTGACCCACAGAATTGGGGTGAAAAAAGAATTAATCCTGGAGGATGTGATGTTGTATTAGGGTTGAATAAAGCTTCTGCTTCCACACATTTTCTTGCAACGCGTCCTTAACTAACACACCATTATTTCTAAATGTTGCCAAACACCCATAAAAACCCAGTTCAAGTTTAAGTTAATTAAACAGAGCTGCTGTTCCTGACACTCTCTTTGCAGAGTGTGCTGGCACCAGCACCCCCCTGTGCTTCTTCACTAGTCCTGCTCAGGCAGCCACCATAACGCACTAGAGATTTGGCCATGGCTGGGATGCAGTAGGTGGACTCCTGCCAAGCAGAGGCCTGGCACCATCGCCTACCATCTGCAGCCAGTGATGCTGCCAGGCCTTCACGGGCTGATCTCCCCCTAGCCCCTATGAGACACCCAGCCAGGCCTGGCCTTCTGCTGGCTCTAGCCTCCAAGATGGCAACAGGAGATGAGGGCTCTGCAGTCAGAGGTCTGCATTCTGCTCTCAGCACTGCAACAAGTTTAATCCCATCCTGTTGGAGGGAAGAGAGGATCTGAAGCTGGGAAAAGCCTATTTTTCTCGTCATACCTGCTTTTTTTTCTGGCAGATCCCTGCCAGAGGGGCACAGGGCTGCAGAAGCCACTGGGTTCAGATGTGGCAGTGTGGTACATTGCAGTCCTGCTGAAAAGGCTGAAAGGGACCAGGGTGTGCTACTGATTGGTCACCTCCTTGTAAATACAACCCACTGGTACACAGGACTTGCAAACAGAGTTACACAAAGGTAACTATAGATACTGCCATGTTTTCTTTATGCCTGATTCTTTTAGCCTGGGAAGACTGCTGAGTTGCAGAGGTAAGGTGCAGACCTAGTACCACACCCATAAGGTACAGGCCTGGTTAGAAACTGTGTATTCTCGGTTCCTCTTCAGTCTTCTTCTTCTTCACCACACTGCTCTTTATTTTTTTTTGTCTGGAAAGTTTGATTGTGAAATTGAAAGCAGTTCTGACAAAGTCTGTGGCTGGACAAAATATAGGAGAAAAAAATTTAGAAAGTTTAGCAGATGACAAATAAAACAAATCAGTTTGGCTCAGAGCCAAGTAAACAGGACAGAGTAGGAGCAGCCACGTAAGGGCTGCACCTTGTTGTAGCTAAAAGAGTGCCCTCCAAGCCAAGGTGTAAGGAATATTAGATTCTGCCTTCTGAAATTATAAAGGTTATGTATATGCATTGACATAAACATACACGTGTAAGCCTGTGTGTATATGTGTGTATATATGTGTGTTCTTCACTGTAAGGATGGTGAGACACTGGAACCGGTTGCCCAGAGAAGTTGTGGCTGCCCCATCCCTGTCAGTGTTCAAGGCAAGGTTGTATGGGGCTTGGAGCAACCTGGTCTAGTGGAAGGTGTCCCTGCCCCTGCAGGAAGTTGAAACTGGATGAGCTTTAAGGTCCCTTCCAACCCAAACCATTCTATGATTCTATAATGTATATATATGTATAGGTAGAGAAAGCTAGGTAGTCAGTCTTCCTTTTGTCCTCACTGGGCCTATCTTGTTCATTTGGAAAAACAATGCTTCAGGGAACAGTTACAGGAATCTTATACTATAGCAGATAAGAATCATCTAGTAAGAATCCTCCATCCTCCCAAATTACACATTGATTTCTTTTTGTAATGGAAGTTATCCTTCTCCAGAACTTTTGCTGAATATGGTATTTTACCACAGTAATAAAGAAATAAGAGGTGCTGGGAGCCATTCTTTGTCATCTTTGTAGCTCTTTCTCCAATTTCCATTTGACAACCCAGTGATTTAGATGCAATATATAATGTTTATGGAATATTATTTTTTATGGCAATATTTGATAGCCTAATTTGTTCTGTTTGTGACTCAGTTGCATTTTCACTGGCTGATGCTCATTTCATATGAATCTTATTTGCCATCCACCTACACAAGCAAGGTATTAAAAGTGTGTGTTTAATGCTATAAATCATGAGCATTAACCAGAGATATAAATACAGGCATGTTTTTCTGAGAGTTAAGACTTGGGAATTGTGAAATTGATTACAGTGAGAAGTATGAATGCAGTAAATATCTCTTCTTTTTTTTTTTTAACTACCTTTAGTAGATTCACTGCAGCATGTCTGAATGAATGAACAAAATTATAATGGATAATTATGAGAGCTAGCTACCATATAATTTTGTGAAGAACCAAATACATTAAATTATTACCATAGGCATATTTCTGCAATAGGGTAGAAGAAACAGAGCTTAACCAATATTATTTGAAGTGTGACATTGTAGAGAAGATCCCTCCATGGCTGATGGTCCTCTACTGTCACAGCTGGTTTCTACACAAGTGAAAGTGACCCTTAGCAGAAATGAGAGCAAAGCTTGGATAATTTATTATTTATTCATTATTTATTGGATAATGTATTCCACTTTTCCATATAGATCTGTTCTGTACTGATAGCCACTTTGAGTTTTAGGCATATATGCCTTACACCAAGTGCAGATGAAGAGATTCTGCCTTCCTCAGCCTCCTTATGCTTAATTCTCAGGTGGCTCCTCTGATAGGTGGAGGTAAAGGCTCACTTCTTTCAATGGTGCCAGCCAGCACCTTCACGACTCAGTGACAGGCTGCACAAAAGATGTATGTGTGCAAATCTACCTAGAAAACTCATTTAACTGCACACCTAGGAAAGTTTTGTTGTTTTGATTTTGTTTGTTTGTTTGTTTTCTTGTTATCCCTACAATAACTGTCAGTTTCAAAACTGCTTAAATGAGTAAATTATTACCTTCCCTGCAGGTCCACCACCCTTAGCAAGGTAAAGAGCAAGGGAGGACCACAGCAATAGCTGTTTTCTCCCTGCCCCCACCGTATACAGATCCATCACATTTGTGAACAGTTCACAAAATCTGTTCTTAACTAATTGGCTTTCTGTAGGCTTATGAACAGTAACAGGTTTTCGAGGTATAGGTTAGGTGCCTACATTGCTGCTTCTGTGAATAACCACAGGTATTGTTGTCTTTATTGAACTGCTAGGGTTGAAAAATTTAGATGCCTGTCTCTTAAAACCCTGTAAAAACTCATTTTGTTAGCATTGTGGAACTGACACCGACAAGATCTTGATCAGAGGGTCGTGTAATTCAGTCAGAGCAATGTTCTTAAAAAAAAGCCCTGATGGAAAGAGTGCCATATCCCTTTTGTGTGACAGCCCACTGATTAGAGCAGTTTTACAGCACTCCCTTACACTACAAGAGAAAGGCTCAATTCCTTTCATGCTTTTCTGTCTGACCTCCCTCACAGCCTATCAGTCAGGAAAGTAAGCAGATTACCAAAGTATTCTGGCATGGTGAAAATGAAACCCAACCTCACAGTGATAAATTTGTAGTTTGCTGTCTCGAGTATGAATAACTGCAAGCAACCACACATCTTGACTGCCACTGCAACTTCTGAAACAATCGGACAGCCAGGACCAGCTCAAGTTACCAGTTGCATGTTCACATTAAAAACAAAGCAGATCTAGGTGTTTAGCTGAAGCAGTCTGGGCTGCTTTCTGATTATTCATTTTTTCAGTGGCTTCTTGGACAGCCATGCCTCTGCAACAGCTCCTCAGCTGGGGGCCTCAGCATGACAGTCCTTCATCTCCTCAGCTCTGGGCTCTTTTGTGCTGCTGGGGACTCCTGGCTTTAGGACCTTTCTTTCACTCATCTCTAAAACTTGGCCAGTTTCTTTAGGCCAAGATACTGAACTGCATTACAAAATTCATGAAGTTAATTTCTATGCTTGGAGAAGAGGTATGTTCTTTCTGCAAATAAAAACCCACATAAAAGATCAAGCCTGCTCATAAAAAGTTTTGATATAAAAAGTTTTTCCAGAGAAAATGGTTAGTACAACACATTTTCTTATTGGGAATCAAGTTCACACTTGTGAATATTTATACCATACCAAAGTGTTACAAAAAATTAACATTTTTATTGGTTTTGTCAATTATAATTTCAAGAAAGCATATTATATCAAGTTCAGAGGCAAGACTAACTTTTGAAAAGTGATACATAAACTAGGAGAACACATTGAAGCAAGCAAGTCAATGAAATGTACAAAAGTGGTCCTTAAAACTGGTTATTTTCACTCTTATTAACATACCACATAAGAATAATATCCATAGCAATCAAGAAGAACATTAGGTACCTTGACAGCACCTCATCCATCAGTAGGGACATTCCTTTTCAGAAATTTAAGTAATAAGAATTTCAATAGCAGCAAAAAGTGCATGCTACTGCAGTAAGAACTGTTAAGCATATTATAAATGAGAGGGAACTCTTGCCTCAATTCTACCTTTCAAGTTGGTCTTAAGTTTCTAAAAGTAATTCTTTTTTGGATGATTTTTTTCTATATCTCTGGTTTAAAGTAAATTCTATCTGAAAAGGTTAAAACTTTTGCTTTCCTGTGTTCAAGAAAACCACAAACTAAACGCACTCACACAGCAACCACAAAACCACAAACCAACCCAAAATCAGGTGCCAGGTGCCATACTTTAGTCCCTATTGAGATCAAAAATGTAAGTAGGAATTATCTGAAAACTAGTATTTAATTAATTCACAGTCTAACCGTCTGTTAAATGACAATGTAGCATTTACATTCTGCAGCCTTGATTTGATTACTAAAAGGGTTGTATGCTTCATCAAGTTTGGAAAAACATCCTACTTGCATGGGTTTAAAACAGTGGAAAGTTAAGCTGGGTACTTTAATTATGCTGAAGAAAACTGGCAATTTCCTTGGCATTCTTGTTTGTTCCTTTCTAAGGAAGAAGTTTAGAATACTGAGAGTTGTAGAAGTTTCAATTTTGCCTAAGCTATGTGGATTTAGAGAGCTTTAGCTAGTGGAGGCATGCCAGTACGAAAGCTGCATTGTATTTGACCTCAGACTGACTCTGCTGCAGACTGCCTCATTTCAGTATGTAGCAATAGAGCAGGACATAGCAAGTTTGACTCTCAGATCCAGACAGTAATAAATGGAGTTTGTTCTGTTTTTGTTTTTTGTTCTTTTGCTTTTTTTAATTCATCCTCCAAAAGCAGATTTTCTTTTTTTTTTTTTTTTTTTTTTCCCCGCAAGTATATCTTCAAAGTGTATTTTAGCTCTGCAGAACAACATTTCTGCCCAGGAATAATCTAGAAATCTAACTTCAGCAGTGAGAGCTTGGGCGTTTTTGTATACCATGAATGCCTATATTCATTAATTTTAAAAAAATATTTATCTATGTCAGCATTAGAACATACACAGTTTAACCATTCATAGCCACTTTATCTCCAGATTATAATGGATTCTTTCTTAGGCTTTTTGTTGACACTATCAGCTGCACCAGGCTTCTCTAGACCTAAGGGATACTCTTTCCTTGTCATGGTTTAAGCCCATCTGGCAACCCAGAACTACGCAGCTGCTCGCTCTCTCCCCCCCTCCCTTCCTCCCCCCACTCCCGGAGGAATGGGGAGGAGAATCAAAAGAATGTAATTCCAACAGGTTGAGATAAAAACAGTCCAGTAACTAAGATATAACACAAACCACTATTGCTACCACCAATGATAATAATGGTAAGTGAAATAACAAGGGAAGAGAAAGAACCACTCACCACCTGCCCAATCTGAGCAGTGATCTAGCCCTTCCAGGTAACTTCTCCCAGTTTATATACTGGACATGACGTGCTGTGGTATGGAATAGCCCTTTGGCTAATCCTGGTCAGGTGTCCTGTCTCTGCTTCCTCCCGGCTTCCCCTCCTCCCTGGCAGAGCATGAGACTCACAAAGTCTTTGGTCAGAGTAAGCATTACTGAGCAGCAACTAAAAACATCAGTGTTATCAGCGCTGTTCCCAGGCTGAAAGTCAAAAAACCAGCACTGCACCAGCTACTAAGGAGAAAAACGACTGCTATAGCTGAACCTAGGACAGTATCCATCCCTTATTCCATGCCATTCATGTCATGCTTAGATCCCACATTTTTTAATATGGCATTGCTTTTGTCTCTCACACATATATATATATATATGTATATATATATATGCACCCACACCCACACAGAGAGAGATCATTACTTAGTGCACGGACCAATTCCTATAAAGCTGCTGAGTTCATCCAGTCCATGATGTCGGGCTCCATCTCTTGTAACAGTCTTTCAGAGCAGGAAAGACTGTGTGCAGTGTTGGATTGTTGCCTGCTGATGGCGCCGCAGAACTCATCTGGTCACTGCTGAGCTCGTCTGGTTTTATCAAAGTTCATTCTTTGTTGGGATGATAGTCGGAGGGAAGTCAGGGCCGGTTGCTGGTGACCTGAACACATCTAATTAGTGGGCTACAAAAGTGCTACATATCAGGCAACAGCATGCAATTAAGTTCATTGCCTGTTTTCCCCTAAAATCAAATCCCCTTGTGGTACACATCTGACTTCCCCATCTTCCCGCATTACCCACCAAGTATATCCAGGTCCCTGAGCAAAAGCAATCCCATGAGTGGGTGTGCCTTTCCCTGAAGCAGGAAAAACCCAGACTGTCTTCCCCAGCAAATTCTTTATGTGCACCACAGGAACTTTATCCACTTCTACAGTATGTAAATGTTCTGACTGGGCTGGGCCAGCCCTGTTGGCAGATCCTCTGGTGTTGACAAACCAGGTGGCTTCTGGTAAATGTGTATCCCAATGTTTGAAAGTCCCACCACCCATTGCTCTCAGTGTAGTTTTTAACAGCCCATTGTACCGTTCGATTTTCCCAGAGGCTGGTGCATGGTAGGGGATGTGATATACCCACTCAATGCCATGCTCTTTGGCCCAAATGTCTATAAGGCTGTTCTGGACATGAGTCCCATTGTCTGACTCAATTGTCTCTGGGGTGCCGTGTCTCTACAAAATCTGTTTCTCAAGGCCCAGGATAGTGTTCCGGTCAGTGAAGTGGGGCACAGCGTATGTTTCCAGCCATCCGGTGGTTGCTTCCACCATGGTCAGCACATGGCGCTTGCCTTGGCGGGTTGGCAGGAGTGTGATATAGTCAATCTGCCAGGCCTCCCTATATCTGTACTTCAGCCATTGTCCTCCATACCAAAGAGGCTTTAACCACTTGGCTTGCTTAATTGCAGCACGTTTCACAGTCATGAATGACCTGGGCAACAGTGTCCATTGTTAAGTCCACCCCTCGATCACGAGCCCATCTATATGTTGCATCTCTGCCCTGATGGCCTGAAGTGTCATGGGCCCACTGGGCCAAAAATAATTCACCCTTATGTTACCAGTCTAAGTCCATCTGAGCCACTTCAATCTTAGCATCTTTATCAACTGGTTGGTTGTTCCAGAGTTTCTCAGTGGCCCGACTCTTGGGTACATGAGCATCTACATGGTGTACCTCAACCACCAGGTTCTTCACCTGGACAGCAATATCTTGCCACAGTACAGCAGCCCAGGTGGGTTTACCTCTGCATTGCCAATTGCTCTGCTTCTATTGCTGCAACCACCCCAACAGGGCATTTGCCACCATCCGTGAGTCAGTATAGAGATAAAAAGTACTGGCCACTTTTCTCGTTCAGCAATGTCCAAGGCCAGATGCATGGACATGATACCACTTTATAATATATTCTTCGCCAGACTCTAATGATCACAGTTCATCTATGATATTAATATTTGGCATTTCTGTAGCACAGTTTTAGCTGTCCATGGTAACAAAAAACTATGCAGTTAACTTTCAAATATGCAGCACAGCAAAGAAGATCAAATCCTCCTAAATGAGGAAAATTGAGAAGCAATTTATTTATTAAGATCTAAATATTTTTTTCAGCAAACCAGCTGAAGCTACAAACATCAAGAACTTAAGTTCTTCAACAGTTCTGCAGCCTACAGAATACAATTTTGTGGCAGGGTAACACTTGCTGGTAACAAGTCATTGACTTTTATCTTAAAATATTTATTACGCTTGGTCATGGAAAAACATGCTACTAGTGTTGTGTAAGAAACAGGAAAATTCCTTGGAGATGTTATACTATTTGTATAAAATTTCCAGGACAAAAAATTAACTTGGATCCAATGAGTAAATATTTTAATTTTTTTTTTATTATTTTAAAATATCTCATTTTTCAATTTAATGTATTCCCCCCCACCCCTCCAATATTTTCAGGTATGTTAGGTAGGATTACACTTACTGATTTTAAAATATTCTCAATGATTTTTATACCTGTAAAATGGAGATTACTTCCAGAGAGGTCTCGTCATTTCTCATTTACCATACTATTCATGTGTCAAAACAATATAGATTCCCACTGCTATGTCTAATAATAGTTTTTTAATTTAATTGAAATGTTATATGCAAATATACTATTAGTGCTGCAAACTATTATTTTAAGAGGTCTATGCATTCATTTTCCATCTGGTTTTCAGGGTTTAGAACAGTTTAGGTAAGAATTAACAAATTAATGTAGGTGTTATAAAAATAAATTTATTACTACATTATAGCAGTCTCTTTCATAGCTGAATTATATTTTGTTGAGTTTATTTAAAAACTGCACAGTGGAATCACTGGCATTAAGGTGCTCAGTTTTACAGATTTTGTATTCTTGGAAATTTTGTTGTAACATGTGGTACATATGTGGTAATACGTGATACATATGAAGCAACATAATGATGGTATAGCGATTATTTTGATTTATCTCAACTTGCACATCCAGAGGTAGGTGTTTATTTCTATAAGCCATACTGATGTTGTCTATCATTTCATTCCTTGAGGACAGCGGCAACTGAAGTCCATTAGTCCAGACTTACAGGAAAATAAAAAGGAAGCTCTGAATTTAGCATTACATTTCCAATCTGGAAAATATAAGATGTTAAATTCTACTTTATTTACACTGTCTCAGTTTCAGAAGTTTTATCTACCTACAAAATGTAAAACATTTGATTCCTGATGTATACTAAGGATGTGGATATGGTCTGCTAAGAGCTTTCGTGTCCAGAGGAGGGCCACGAGGATGATCAGGGGACTGCAGCACCTCCCGTATGAAGATAGGCTGAGAAAGTTGGGCCTGTTCAGCCTGGAGAAGAGAAGGCTGCGTGGAGACCTCATAGCAGCCTTCCAGTATCTGAAGGGGGCCTACAAGGGTGCTGGGGATGGACTATTCATCAGGGACTGTAATGACAAGACAAGGGGTAACAGGTTAAAACTTAAACAGGGGAAGTTTAGATTGGATATAAGGAAGAAATTCTTTACTGAAAGGGTGGTGAGGCACAGGAATGGGTTGCCCAGGGAGGTTGTGAATGCTCCATCCTTGGCGGTGTTCAAGGCCAGGTTGGATAAGGCCTTGGGTGGCATGGTTTAGTGTGGGGTGTCCCTGCCCATGGCGGGGGGGTTGGAACTAGATGATCTTAAGGTCCTTTCCAACCCTAACTATTCTATGATTCTGTGTAAACATGCTCTTCTTCTTTATGAAGGATGCACTCTAACTTATAAACTAACAGTCAAACTTATGCAAGACAATAAAGGGAGACATTCATGCAAAGCAGAAATCCCAGTTAATGTTAAAATGGTAGGGATAAGTGTTACAGTGCACTAAAAATAATGTCTTCAAAGCAGTTGACTGAGACAAAGTTACATGGGAAAAAAGCAAATACTGATAGATTTTATGGTTAACATGTGAGAAACGATTTATGGGCCATGAATATTACATAGTATTTTACTAAGCAAATTAAATAATGAATAATACAAGAAATCACTGAAGCTTTAAATGGGTGATGGCTTGCACAAAACAAATATGTCAATCCCTTTGATAAAGGAGCACTTTACTGAGTATTATTTTCCTAAATGTGTGTAATCTGATATAACATATTGATGTATAACAGGGTAAATATGCAGAGTAGTAGCTTTTCTTAAATCTAAACTTCAGTTTTATGTATTTTAATGACTAAACAGCAAATAGAGATGTGTCACTGGTTTCCTAACTGAAATTTGCATTACAATTTGTTCCTTATAGCCTGCCTCCACTTCCAGTTAAATTTTCACTTTTCACTCTCAGTGGATTCTGGGAAATGAAAGTAAGCACTGGATTGCATTTCCCTTGGAAGAAAAAAACACACAGGAAAACAACCAATGAACGAACACACATACCTCCCAGTACCAAAAAAAAAATAGAAATCTATAGATCATTCTTTACAAAAATATATACATATTTCTTTTGAGATTATTTTGGGGAATAATTACTTGTAAAGATGCTAACAGTTAACATAAGGTCTCTTATTCATGATAGCCATCAAAGGACTCATTCACATTAGTTTAGTTTGCTTTTCCACAGTGCAGCTAATATTTGTAGCTGTCTTCTAATACTGTGGGAGGAAAAAAGATGAATTTGTCCAAACTGTAGCACATAGAATGACACATCAGATAGAGGTCCATTGAGCACTTCACAGTGCCCATAGGTTTAACTGGCACAGCTTGGAACAAAATACAAAATAAAAGGCATAGACAGTAGATCGCCAGAACCTGACATTGAGTCCTTTGTGATCAACAACATAAAACTGCCTAAGATCTCATAGATGTAGGATAAGTAACGAGGAAACACTGAAAGCTGGCTTTCCTGGGGAGTCCATCAGAACAGGAGCTTTTGTTAGCCACAGTTAATTACCTTGGGAGGATAATGTCTCTATCCTGTGGCTGCACAGGAGCCTACAGATTTTGTCCTCATTCATCTAGTTATCATTTATGAATAAGCTTACCTCATTCCTATACTGTGAACTCATTACAGTAAGAGATACTTCAAAGTGCTATAGGCGGGCTATAGCCATGGCTTTGTGCACACTGATTGGAATATTTCTTAGTAAGAAACTTTAGCATTTACAATTATTTGAACAAATTGAATATTTACAAAAGCTATGCATGGAAGATTCAGCTAAACTGATTTTTTGTTTGGAAAAATTATGAACAGTAGGAAAAAAAGATATTTACACTATCGTGGTATCCTTGCTCACTTCACTACAACATTGCCATATTAATGAGATTCTTCAACAGAAAAAAGTAGTCAGGTTTTGTCATAACAACAATTTGTAAGACTTCAGTGTCCATGACTTTAATGTTGGTTCTAACAAAAGACATTATTCTGGAAAGGAGGAATGTATAAAAGCATGAGTGGTTAAGAGATAGATATTAGTAAAATATTAGGTATTGGTAAAATATTTCAAATTGCTATAACACAGGAAGATTTCTTCTGAAATAGTAGAGTCTTAAGATGGATGACTTAAAAAAATAATACCCAAGGGTACACTGAGAATGAAAATAAGTTATCTGGTTTTTAAATATGGGATATCATGACAGTATGGTACTTGCCGTCAGGTCAACAGCAAAAATATGAGTACGATGGTGCTGCAAAACTTTGAGTAAGAGAACTGTTTCTGAGATAGTTTTCCGGAGTTGTGTATCAAGAGTATTGCATGCAATGCACACACGCACCAAGAATCTTTCAGGAAAAAATTAAAATTCGCTGAGAGGAGAGGACTAATTTATATAAGTGGATCCTCTTAGCCTCCTCCCACTTCTTACACTCTATTAGCTTAAAAATTAAAGAACAAAAGGTTACAGAGGAAAGTATCAGCTAATTAGCAATTCACAGTGCTCTGCATTTGTTCACTATTTTAGTATCACCAGAGCAGAATATTTTTATTTTAGTAAAATCTAAGCAGCAAGAAAAGGTTATGCTTTATGCATTTGCATAATATATGCATACTAAAGTTGTCATGATGGCACACTTAATTGATTCAGCTGTACTAATGACAGTTTAATTTTTACATTCACAGTACAGCCGCCACTAATCTTTTTGCCTCATAGCTGAGAACTGAAGCATTTAGTTCACTCTGAATGTTGGAAAAAATCTTATTGCATATGTAAGTATAAAATAATTGCCTTATTTGAATGCTAATTGCCTTTAAGATTCTTGCTTCTCTAAAGATAGAAACCCAACCTTGGCCATGAATCGGTAATAAAGTAACTGGAATGTGGCTGTGAGTATAAACAAAGACATCAGTGAGAAAAAAAAATCCATTAAAAGATGACAGGATATGGGAGGCCAGAGAATAAAATAGATTCAGCTAGTATCACATTTGCTTTATGGTCTGAAATGGGTAATAACAGACAAATAGTTACTAATATGCTGGGATCCTGGTGTTCTGATATCTTCAAAGATCAGGAGTCATTGGTATAAACACATGAAAGCATGATAAATGGGTATCCTACTGTGTCTTGAGTTTAAAAGACAAATGTGTTCTCTTGTCTTTTCTCTCATTTCTCATCTGTAAACTGCTAGAACTGCAGTTTGGTCCTTTTTATATGTCTTACATTTAAGCTCAAGAAAGGACTTAGTTCATTTAGCAGTCAGGATACTGGATGGTTTCTTGTTGAGAAGAGATCTGAGGTTATGCCTTTTATGCTGATGAACCTCAGTGTATTGTCTAAAATTTCCACTGTTTACAAAGGACATAGTTATTGCAGCAGACAGTGTCTCAGCAATCAGAGAGCACTATCCAAATCCATGGAGAACTCGGAGGAAAGACAACAAAACTCCTGAAACTGGACTCCCTTGTTTGTTGCCCAGAGCACAAAGGGGAGGGAGAGTCATTGCTGCAGGATGACTACTGTGAGTTCTGCAGCTAGATGAGTGTATCCCTGATTTCTTTTTTCTGGATTTCATGGTATAAGTTTTCTGGTTATGGTTGGATAAGGGAAAGCATTTACAGCTAAATATATCCAACAGTACTAAAAATTCAGAGACTCCTAGTTTAAAAGAGTAAGAAAAGTAAATGCCATTAACAAAGTATGAAAGCATAAAAAAACCTTTTAAATAAACAGTTAGAGACAATGCTTAGAACTAATATTTTTTTATACATTATGAGTTTTACCTAGTTCTAAATGAATAATAAGGTACTTCCGTCAGAAGAGATTAAGCTGGCTCAGAAAAGCAGAGGGAACAGAGAAAGATGAATAACTGTGAAGGTGTCTGCACCTGGAATATCATCAGCAGAAGCAATACAACTTCAGGAAGACACTGAGCTCTTTCCTTGCTACTGTTTCCTCACCAGACTATTGATAATTATTGAAATCTCTGAGAATGTGTTTTATCAGTGAATTGAGTAGTCACTAATGCTTATTTATGAATTATAAGCAAAACCAAGGAAAACAATTATAGGAAAAGTTATGTTCAAGACTTCAATCTGCACAAAAAATATTTGTGTGTCAAATATGAACATTTTAGGATTAATTTATTCAGTTATACTTTGGGAAGGGTTAAAGGTAGGAGAGGGAAAGCAAGTATCACCAGAACCTAAAACAATTTTGGCTGGGAATGCTTTAAGCAAGAGAAAAATCACTGGTATAGTAAATTGTCTCAGACAGACACTGGACAAGATCAGGTCATGTCACAGGTACTGTCTAAGCTATCTGTTTGTCTGGATGCTGTTTCTTAGCCTCCCTTTTTGGACTACCTTTTGAAATACTAGATTGAATATCTTTTGACACACATATTTGAAATTAATTTTGCTAACTGTAATCACATAGCATAGTATGCAGTCTCTCTTCTTCCATCTGTAGTGCTCATGTCATTAGCCTTCAATAAAAAAGACTACAGAAGTGCATCTTATAAGCTTCCAATTAATTTTATTCAGGAATAGCAAACAATTTTAAATTCCAAAGATTTGTGAAATAGAAGTATTATGCATACCAATACAATACATACCAATAGCCATATCAGTACATACCAATAGCTACAGAGAGGGAAAAGGATGTAATGCTTTTACTGTTAGTCTATATACACATATCTCTTCTGGCAAGTGCATGAACTAGTTACAGGGAGCAATGAATAGCAGATTAGATTGTCCCTATCAGTGATAGGTGGGGACATTGTTCCATGGTCCTAGGCATTACTCCCTCCCTCAGTCATCTGTTGGCTCTTGAGTACAGCCGCAGCAATGGGCAGCTCCTCTACTCTTCTGTTCCATGACTTCAATACTCTTAGTCACAAGGAGTAGAATATTCTGTACTTAACCTTTTTATTACTTTCCCAAGCTCCCTCTGGGAGCTATCTACATCTGTACCAAAACTTACTTTAGGCAGGACTTAATAAGCAAGGATGAACCATTAAATGATACTAAGAATCCAGAGCAGTAGTCTCTAAGCAGAAGTTTTTCTTATCGCCCCTAATGAACTAACTACCAGTTCCTATATTTTTCTGTCACAAAGGCCGTCATGTCCATTATTACATTTCTCTTCCAGGCATACCTCTGAGCAAAGACAGTGCATAGCTGGGTCTGCAGTGTGAAGCCTAAAGCATGGCACTCAAAGAAAGGCACTAGGAGAGATTCAGTTTTCACAAGATAGCAAGTATTGCACTTCCGTATCACTTTTTTTCATTTCAAATACATCTAAATGTGTCCTTGACACTGTAAGAGTGACCTTATAGCTACTGATTACTAATAACATTGCTTGGTTTTTCAGTTAGAATTGATAAAACTAGGTACTTTGGGGAAAGTATGAACCTCATGAAACTTCATGAAATGAAACCTCCCTCCTTGGCCAGAGGCGCTCACAGCCTTAAAGACTCATGATATATTTTCTCTGCTATATTTGTTGCAGAGAATTGGAACAAACTATTCTGAGTATAAGGATAAACTGGCTATACTGGAAGACAGACTACAATCCACTTAGTTAAAATGTTCTGGTACTTTAAGAGAATTAAAGGTCTGACCACTTTGCCTTCAGTTATGGTTTCATCTAATTACCAGGAGGCAACCTGTTTGCAGGCAGTCAAATAAAACAAGATTTGTGCTTTGGCAATAAAACAGCACACTGTCTTAGATGAACTATAGGTACTTCTGCTCACAGCAGTTTTTCCTAATGGTCTGGAAGTCAGAAGAGTACCTAAACATAAATTATGTGGTACTTAGAATCAATGTGATTCAAAATATTATTTAAATTAAGAGCCAAATAAAAAAAATAATAAAGCCAGTGAGAGTTTCCTCAAATCAAATTAACAAAGTTTTAATTAGTCCCTAATTTCGTCTCTTTGAATAGTGAGGTTTTTTCCTTATTATTTTTTCCTGTTTCCTCCGGACTACTATTTTTCTTATACACACAAAAGACAAGAATAAGACAGTGCAACATACTTACTATTCATCAGGATGGAGAAAAATGTTACAGCTCTATTTGAAATTTTGTTTTCATTGTAAAATATGAGAGCCTGTTCCTTTTATATATCCTCGAGAAAACTAGTGTATTTCACAATAACATTTATTATTAGAAAGCTTATCAGGGATTTATAATTTGCAACAAAATACTTTTAAAAAGCATCTCAATAGATTGCAACTTTGCAGTGCTAAAGAACTTTGTTCATTAAAGAAATTGGTTTCCACCAAAATGTCTTATGATAATTTGAAAAAAAAAATTAATTTAGTTCTCCTAATAAATAGTCACAATATTTTTAAATGCCTGGAAAATTTGCTGTGGTATCCAAAAGAAGTATCTCACTTGTTCCTCTGGTAATAATACTAAAATATTGCACACTTCCTCCAAGGGTAACAGTCTAATACCAGCCCTGTCTTTTCAGATGGACACGTGGGTGGCAAGGCCTTACCTTTCTCTGGAGGGTGATGGAAGAGCTGTTGAAGCCAGTCCTCCAGCAACTCATTCCATGCCACACACTGCAGCCCTGGAGGGCTCTGTGTCCAGAGGAATATGAGGAAGGTACAGAAGGGCTTTAATCCCTTTTTGTTTGGGGAAAATACTCAGCACTGTGAGGGAGGAAGATGAGGTCACATTGCTTATGTCTACTTCTGATTCATGTGTTTTGAGTTGGTGAGAACTTTGGGGTGATTTAGGGTAGAATTTCTTGACTTTAGCCCACATGCCACTTATATGGATTAATGATACTACATAACTCATTGGTCATGGGTACTTCATGCTACTGTAACTGCAATACATCTGCCCTCACAGATAAAACAGGCTTCACAAATTCAGCTCCAATGTCATCTGTTCTCTTTAATATTACCTCCTCTACATATTAATATCATTCTCTGGTGGTGATCCCAATTACACATTTAAAAGGTGACCGATAAAAAGAGCCTGTCAGCAACTTTCATATTAATTCCAGGGTTTAAACACTCACATGGGTTAGAATGCTTAATTTCATTTGGTTTCTCTGAATTCTAGCAACCACCTCTTTCTCCAAAGACAGATGAGCAAGTCCAAATGTTTACTAGGACATGTGGGCTGACAAGTGGGCCTGTGGAGCCCTGTCTTCAAAAGGCACCTTCAGGAAGGTACAGTGCTGCGCACAAATGATACCTACATAAACAAGACTACCCTTGTGGTAAGGGTGTTCTTCAGCTGTAATATATTGCCATTTGTTTCAACACTCTTTTCTAAACCAGGGAACGAGTTTTGATGATTAATTTTTGATTCCTCTGATTCTGATCAAGCTGTAAAAAAACATAGTAAACTGTTCTTCGTTAATGACTGCTGGGATTGCCTAATGACTCTAATGGTTAAATGAAGAGTTTTCCCTGGATCATCCTTATAACTCTTTCCTGAAACAAGCCACAGACAGTTTTAATTGGAGAGATGAAGACAAGAAAACAAGGCTAAAAACACAAGAGAAACTAGAGTAATAAAATTAAGATGCATGGGGATGTAGACGTTAGCTGAAATATAAATATTTTTTATAAGTACCTAAAGTATGCTATAGAGCACAACAAAAGGATACCTAAGATGAAGTCAACAATGTTACCTTCAAAACTTAAAACCTCAGCAGTTTAGATTCAGTGTTTATCTTATAGTTAAACATCTGTGACCATCGTTATGTATTCAAAACTGGAATTGTTGAATTGATGCAGAAGGATTCAGAAAATAAAATAAAAAATAAAAATATTCTGTAGAAGGGAAAAGGGATCAGTTCCCAAACTTCCTCATATTCTGGAATTTTTTTGGCATATTTTACTCTCTGTACTATGTATATATAAAAATGAAATAGAGATCACTGCTTTCTATGTCATCTATTCAAAATAGCTCTTGCTGTTACATGATACCAAGAGATTCCTGTCAAAAGAAAAAAAAAAACACAAAACAACACAAACATAAAAAGCCCCCAAACAAGCAAAAACATTTTGAAAGGATAGATAATTCAGCCAGTTAAGCTTTTGCAAATGGGTGTCTCTATTCTGTCTCACTTTATGAGACCGTGTGCTGGATTAAGAACCAGGAATCCGCATTTTACTGTGAATCGGTTTTATTGTTAAAAAACTTTGGCTTGTATCATGAATATTTATATCTCACTTTATAAACACACTCAAATGCTGCCTATCTGACTTTTAAGTCCCTTTCCTGTCTGCTCTTTGGTAATGAAGTAGATGCTACTTTCTTCCCTGAAATGTCCTGTCTGCTTTTTACTGAATGCTCTTTACTTGAATACTCTTCAAAATCCAGTTTAAAGTTCAGACAGTATCTACTAAACATGCTTCAAATAACAGTAATTTCACTGTAATTAGGGAGTTTTATAAAAAGTTGCTTGTATTAAACCTGATATGCAATCACACACTGTTGAGCCTCCCTTCTATTCTCTAACTTCCTTGATTTAAATAAAAGATATCCATCAAACCTGAGACAATCCATCAGCTCAGAGACCAGATAAAACATTTGGCTGCCTCCACCAAAAGCTATATTGTAAGAGCAACCCATTACACAGAAAAATTTCAGATTAAAATCTTGGGTATTAAGCAGGCTTCTGTATGGTATCTCTTAGCCTGAGTAATCCCAGACCAAATAATTTTTCACCTGAGGTCAATGAAAATACAAATGTTTTTCTCATACTTGATACCTTTATATACTGCAGTTCTAGTAATCTATATTTGAAAAAAAGCTGGAAAAACTGACTGGTTTAAAAGACGCAGATCTTTAGAATTTTTGAAAACTTACTATTGCCAGATTTGCTACTGAACACATGACCCTGTGTGGGGGAAAAAAAAATACATTAAATAAATAAATCCCCTTAGCATGAGCATGTAATATTATTAAGAATGATATTTGCATTTCCTTGGCTACACAAAAGCATATGGCAGAAACATAAGATACAGTTTCCTAACTGCTATATATTAAATGCATTGTTTAATTAGCTCTAATGCATCCAAAGGGTTTGGATATGATTAACACTGTAGAAATAGGTTTTTCTCAGAATCTATTATATCTATATATAGATATATATGTATTATATCTATATATATAGAATCTATATGTTCAGCAAGGACAGTCTGCTTTTAATTCTATTTCAGAGCCTCATAAATACTGAAATTGTGCAGTTGAAATCACAGACAAATTTAGTATTTTAATCACAGAATGTACCTGTTTTAATGAAGTTCACCAGAGCTTATTACACAGACAATATATGCGTTTGAAAATCTTTTCCTCCTAGCTGGTAAAGAACAACATTTTAATATGAAATTTGCCTTTAAATCACTTTTATTCTTCCCAGCATTGAATTGCTGAGCAGAAATCCACCTTCTTCCTTCCTTCCAATAACTTACACTTATGATTTGATATTGGATTTTCCTTCTGAAAACTGCGTACAGCACTAATACCTTTGAGTAGCCTAATGAAAGTTGTAGTAAAGCTGAAAAGTGAAACACAGTTTTGGACATGCTAAATGCTACCCATTTATGAGAAACAAGCATTCATGAGCAACTGATCTAATTCATTGTGATTTTACTCATCTGAGACATAAACAAGCCTCCCAGGATCTTGATTCTTTTTCCTCAGCCTGAAAATATTCAGATTTTCACCTCTCACTTCTGGGGGAAATGTAGAAACTGGGTTGGGGAGGAAGGGGAACGAAAAACGGAGACATTCTCTCACTCATTTCTAATAAGCAGTAACAGAGCAAGATAGGAGCTGTAGCATTTGATTCCGGCTCCAAGGATCACGTAGTGTGTTTGGCCTTTAAAGCTATCTGTTAGGCAACCACCTCACAAAACAGCTTTCCTTTAACAAGTTTTCAGCTAGCCTAGCCACATGGGTTAGGGTACAGCTTAGAAATGAGAAGCTGAGGAGGCCCCAGAACCTATTCTTTTACGCTGTTATTTGGGGTAGCAATTAATAAATTAATGAAAACGACAATTCCACAGTGCTGAGCACACCTTCAAGGTTGGCCTCTAAATGCTGGGAAATAATGGCATGCCTCATCTGAAGTCCTTTAGAGATCTTTGTGCGTCCACTTGCCAGGATGGTGGCTGCTTGACAAGGGTTGGAAAACTCTCCTTGGGAAACCAGCATTTAGAGTGTTAGGCAGGACCATAAGAATCACAATAAAGCGGTGATGCCTGCATGCCAGGTGCATCTAAGTCAGCTGGATCTAAGCATTTCTCTACCCAAATACCTTACTGATATTTCACTTTCTTATTAGCTGTTTTACAAACACTGAACTCAACTTTAAATGGTACTGAAACAGCTGTTATTTTCTAGCAATTTTTTCTTAACATACTCTACCTGCTTAATAGATGTTGGTAACCAACAGTCACTTTGGACTTGGTTGTTTGGATCAACATTTTGTCCTACAGGAATAAGAATCCCCTAGGTTTCCTATTACCTTGCCTCAAATGACTCAGCAAGAAAGAAAGCACAATTTTTTCATTTGTCCAAAGACCCATATGCTGACACAGAGATTTCAATAGCTCCACAGTGTATTTGTTTGACAGCAAGGAGGGAATAAACGCATTATGCTCTTACTTTCTCTCTTCCAATATCTTCAGTTTCCTACCAGTGGGACCAAATCTCTGCCTTTCTTTGTGTGTGCAAAAGCAAGTGTTCGGCTGGGCTGCCATCTGCACTTTCTCTATGATTCCTTCACACACATAGGTGATATTGACACAGCAATGAGGATCAAATGTCTGTGGTGTCACTACAGCATTCAAAGGAATGAACTCAGTGGCACATCTGAGCTGATACTAAAAATTTCTCACCCAGAAACCACATTAGAAAGGTAGTGAGTATAGGCTTGAACGGAGCGGGTGTGCTCTGCTCATAATCTCATCCAAGTAATAAGCCTAGATGCCTGAATGTGATGCTAATTTAAAATCTTAGAGGCAGCAATTATTTTGCTCTAAGTATAGCTCTGTTATTTGGTTTTCTCTCCATAGTCACTTCTCTTCCTGTGTGACAAGGCCTATCAAATTGATTACTCTCTGACAGCAGAGTGACAACTTGGCAGTCAGGCAGCCACAAGCGGTCAGCTGGCCCTTTTGTCACTCCTGGCATCTGACTGAAAGCTGCTCAGGCTCTAGGTTTTGATGTGATTTCAGGAAGGTGCAGAATCCAATCCTGACACATTCAATATGCTATTCCTCATCCAAAATAGATGGAACAGGACCTCTTTGCTAAAGCACTGTTTTGAGGGAATAATTTATTTGCCAGCTGTGAAACTCTGTCTCTATGAAAGAGAAGTGGGTGCCAGGTTGTAACTTAGCACAGCTATTTTTCTTTCTGTTCACAAATCAGAGGTAAATATTTGGAAGAACCAACAGCCTGGTTTTGGGTTATTTTGTTTTAGAAGTTTTTCTAATGACAAAGACAGTGGGATTTGGTTTTTCAATTGTTTTTAAATAGAAACAAAAATCAAGGGTCAATCAGTATCCATATGTCTTAATGTTTGACAAGAGACGTAATTATCCATGTAGTCCATATGTGCTTACTCAGAATGTGCAGCTGATTATTCCACACTTCTCAAAGTGTTTTCTCACTGGAGTGATGGCCCCATAGAGTCATTTAATGAGGGGAACATAAATTACCAGTCATCGAGACTGGTTTTCTGACTTCCTCTCTGTTCTTTCTGGGGCTGATGAACCTTTCTTCTGATGCATCTGACTCATTTCACTTATTAGTGTGAGATGATTTTTTTTTATTTTGAATAAACAGGGCGAATGGCACCCTGACAAGAACATTTGTTTTCTTGTTTCAGAAAGTGATTTTCTTGGTAACTTACAGATAGCTGGAATCCACAACTAAAATAATTTTTTTTACTGTTATTTTTGAAAAGCCACCTGAAAGAAGAAGAAGAAAAAAAAAAAGATTAATTTGTAAAGTTAGTTTCCTTTAGCAAGTTTCCTTTGTATCAAACAAACAAAGGCCAGGAGTGTGGCCATGAAATTGTTGAAAGAGGACTGAAATTATGTGTATTACATCCTTGTGCAGATTATGTTGAGAATAGGAACATATGGGTCCATAATAAATTTTGAGCAAGCTGAAGAGGTAGGAAGGAGATTACTGTGTGCTGTGCAGTGAAGATAGATAGAACTTGGATCCTGAGAAATGGAAATGGAGAAAAACTGGCATTGTGGTGAGACTGAGGAGATACTTTAATGCTTTATTAAATCATTAATAATACATTAGGTAGCAGATATGGAGTGCCAAAGCTGGATATATAGCAGGGCTCTGTCACCACTGAATTTTTTTCAACAACTGACAGGAGGAAAGAAGGAAGCGAGCATTAGCCAGCTGTTTGTGTCACCTGGGAAGGAGGAAAGGGTGACTGCAAGTAACCTTCTGATTCTGGGACTTAGACACACCCACTATGCTTCCTATAAAGTCTAAAATTATAATGTTGGAAATGTTGGGATGACTACGTAGATGTTTTTTCTGGATGGCTCACTGTACTTCATGGTAGAAGCAAGTAATACAGAATAAGCTGCAGATCATTGAAATCAAGAATATTTCATTAAGAGATAGTCATCAGCAGGGACTCAGGAATTATGACTTGTTCTTAGCAGCTGTTTATTAAACATAAAATAATTTTTATGGAAGAAGTTTAGCCACAGGATTTTTTTTTTATTAATTTCTAAAATATGTATCATTAAACAGATCAGCAGAGGGTCTTTAAAGACACTGATTTCAATAACAGGGAGGGATTTTTCACACAGTAAGAGTATATTCAGCTTTTCATCTTGTTTTATCACTGAAATACTACAGTAGGAATAAAGTAGTAGACTGGGATATGGAGTCAGCCCTCTCAGTTCTCCATGTGCAATGCGGAAACTTCTGTGAGAAGCAGAAGCATTCCCTGTGAAAGGCATACATTTCTTGCTAACCTCAGCAGTAGCCCAACCTTGAATTTCAGTTCTGCTGAGCTTGGCAAGCAGTCATGCTCCTTCTCCCTGCTGTTGGCACTATGCATCCATTAGAGGATTCAGTTGTACTTGACACAACATTCTATAATTTCGGTCCTTGGCCAGTATTCTTTCCTAGCATGTACATAGAAACTTTAAAAAATAGGCCTGCAAAAGAACAGCAGACCATTTTAAAGTGATCTTTACTGGTGCTTGTCTAACCTATTCTCAAAGACTTCCAATGATTCCTACAGCCTCTGGGGTAATTTGTTCTAGTGCATTTGCATTGTTAAAAAGGTTTTCTTGACATCTAAACTGAATCTTTCTTGCTGCCATTTAAGCACACTATTTCTTGTTCTGTACACGATAGACTGCAAATTGTTCCTCTCTGCAGCATCTTTTACGCTTTTAAAGCCTATTGTTGCTCTCCTCTAGAGCCTTATCTCTCCTAGATTTTAAACAACACTGTTTCAACTTTTTTTGGTATTTTGACATTTTCTAGAACTCTGGATTGTGTCCCATTGATCAACAACTTTCATGAATTACAGCATCCAAAATAGAGCAATGAAATTAAGCTATGGCTAAGCTACTGATTATACATACTGCTTATGCATTTACATGCCCTTTCAAAAAACAGAATTATAGAATAGAATCATAGAATCAACTAGGTTGAAAAAGACCTTTAAGATTATTAAGTCAAACCATTACCCCAGGAATGCTAAGACCACCACTAAACTAGGTGGTCTCATCTACATAATTTTTGAACACTGCCTGGGATGGTGATTCCACCGCTGCCCTGGGCAGCCTGTTTCAATACCTGATCACCTTTTCTGTGAAGAAATTTTACCAAATATCCCATCTAAACCTCCCCTGGTGCAGCTTGAGGCCATTGCCTCTTGTCTTATCGCTTGTTACTTGGGAAAAGAGACTGACACCCACCTCACTACAACCTCCTTTCAGGTAGTTGTAGCAAGTGATAGTCTCCCACCCTGAGCTTTCTCTTCTGCAAACTAAACAACCCCAATTCCCTCAGCCGTTCCTCATAAGACAATGTAATAGTAATGTCTGAGTCATGTTCATGTTGTGGTCCATTTTACCTGAAGGACCTTTTTCTGTAACACTGCTAACAAACCAGACATTTCATAGCTTGTAGTTGTCCTCATAACCACGTAAAAATTTTTACATTAATTTTTAGTAAGAAGAATTTCAGGCCATTTCTCTAGTTTATCAAGATCCATTTTGGTTCTACTCCAGTAACCCATCCTCTTCTGGTTACTTTTTGCTTAGCTACAGCAGGCAGTAATAGAGTCAGTAGACACTTGCAGAAGTTCAGTCCTTTTGACTGTAAGCTCAGTTACAGGTTTTGTAGCCAACATCTGACAGTGTCATCTTAGGCCACATGTCCCTAACTTGCTTATGAGCATCTCCTGTGAAACACTATTAGATTAACATCTAGATAATGGACATCTGCTGCTGCTTCTCTACTCATGAGTCCTATTTCTCTATTTTAGCAAGAAACAGGTTTTCTTTGACATTATTTGTTCTCAATGAATCCATGTGTAGGCTGTTCATCATCTTTGTTTCTGCTTGGTACTCATTTATTTCAAGAATTTTTCTGAGACATTAAAATTAGGTGGTTAATTTATAATTCAATTTTTTGGAAACCATGTGTTTCTCTTTGTTCAAGAGAAGGCTTATTTTGCTCCTCTTCAGTCATCTAGTATCTCACCATATTCCAAGAGCTTTTTAGACTAATCACTAAAACATATTGTTAAAGTCACCTCTTTAAATGATATAAGGTTTATTGTAGGAAATAATTTCAAAATCTCTGACTTCTGTGGGTATTCAGTAACCCCTTTGCTTTCTGTATTCAAGGCTAAAGTAATACCCTTTAGTCATTAACAGAACTTGTGTTGCTCACCTGATTGAAGATGCATTCATTTTTTGAAAACATTGATGAGAAGAATGTCATGCATCTGTTGACCTTGATGCCAGTCCTGAATAAATTTCTCTCTCTCTGTTTAACATTTTCTTACAGCATATATTACAGCATACGTTTCCTACAGCATTTCCTTCTAGCACTTATATTACCTCTTGCTACCTTTTATGCCTTTTGCTAGTTTAATTTTTTTCTGGTTTTGTCCCTTTGTGCTATTACTTTATCATCTTCCCCTCTAATGTGACCTAGTTTCTGTTTTCTGTAAACATTCCTTGTATTGTAGAAATTTGTAAGCATCATAAATGCAACCTTACAATAAATTTTTAGAAATAATACTTTGACAAAATATACAGCATCTTCTTTGAATGGAACATGCATTGCTGCTTTCCAGTAAATATTAAATACAGTGTTTGTTCAGAATGACATATTCCACAACTATGAATATCATTACAATATCACCCCTCATCTGGTGAAAGGCACTCTGCATTAGTTATAAGACCTATAACACAGTGGCATATCATGTATTTTAATATGCATGGAATTAGGACTCTTTCCCTGAATTAATTCTGATACCTCAATGGCAAAGCTCTGTCTCATGGACTCTGAGGATAAATTGGTTAAATTTAAAATAATTAATCTATATAATGGGTGACAAAATTAAGATTTGGTAATCCATTTCTAGGAAATGCGCAAGATATTGTTACAGATAATGAAACATAAGTTTTTCCATTTTGAAGCTGTGACTTGAGGAGCTCTTAATGGGATATTTTACTTGCATGCTAAATGCTTTACCAGCAATAGGGTAGAAGTACTGTTGCATGCTCAGATAAATATTGCTGCTGTTCCTTTAGCTTATTGCATATTAGTATTTAAAGGTTGCATGACCAGAAGCTGAATAATTTCAACCAAAACAAAAGGCATCTGCTAAAAGCAGTTTTAGAAAGCTCTTTAAAGTTAAATTCCAGCAGTATTACTGAAAGGGGTAATATTTTGTACCAGATGTGGTTATCTCAAGTAGTTCTCTATATAGTTCTTGTTAATTCAGGTAAATTAGAATGTATTACTGAAGAATATAGAGTGAGTCTTGACAAGACACAACTCTTGCATCTCCTTCCTCTTCCTGGCAAGAAGGTAAAGAATAAGTTCATGAAACAAGTAATCATAAAGACTAGGTTTTTCAGCTAAACAACAGATATGCTGAAGAGGCCGCGCCAGCCAAGATCTGCTTTTAGCTGCATAGTTTAAAGAGTCAGGGAGGAAAGACTTTAAAGTTAAAAATTCCCAGCCATGTGGTATTGTCTTGCTTGTGAGTGAAACTCACAAAGGATTTGGGCAGATTTGAGACATTTCTGAAGAGCAGAGCTGGTTTCAGTAGGACAGGGGTAGCTGGCTCCAGTTTGACAAAGGCAACAGATACAGAGCCAGCCCCAAGAGAATGAAACTGAGACACCTAGGGTTTGTGCCCATTTATACCAGAGAAACCAAAGATACATAGACCCAGTACATCACATAAAACCACAAATAAGTTACTGGAGGATCAGGGCCATTTATAACATTCCTGTAAGGTGCTTATCTAGAGGAGAACTGGAAGCAAACCCAGAGAATGAATGGCTGCTGGTGCCAGAGATAGTCTGGGATAAACCAAGTTTGAGTCCAGTCCCCCAAAATCACTGTCTTCAAAGAAGTCATTCTGCACGTTTTTGTAAAGCTAAGGTCAAACTTAGAAATAAATAGCCACAAACTACTGCCACCATGTTCGATCTCCAATGGTCACTACACAGTCTGCAACTTAAGGCATGGGAAAAACAAATGGAAAAGGAGGTTTGACATGTCCATGTTTCAGAGAACTGATACAACTCGAAAAAAATACTTCAAAGAAAGATAGAGAGCTCAGTGTCTGAGACACCCATACGCTGCATTCATCTAAAAAGGACAGGTGAATACAGTGTAATTGTTTTCAGAACTTCAAAAATCTTTTGGCATTCATGAGGCAATCCAGCTGTAAACAATGTATGACTGTAATTGCATTTCAATCTGCTTCTACCGTAAGCTAAAAAGAAAGTGCTTATTTTTAGATAGGGTGTCACAGTTTGTTAAGTCAGTTGTGAAATAGTAAAAGGTCAAACCAGTATTTCAATTTCATTTAGCTGTAATTCTCAGCCACATAAAAGAGATCTATTTGCCTTTCTTTTTGCAATGGTTACATAGCACTTACCACGCGAGTCATCCCAAACCACTCCATCACCACAAGTTCAGATTTGCTCCACCCCTGAGGCACAGCAGATTCATGACTAAGGCTGCTCACTGGGGCTGTGTTGCATGGGTGTTCAAGTTCCCAAGATTAGTTGTCCATGGTCCCATGGAAAGGCAAGTTACCACATAACTACAGCATCCTCTCCCATAACCTGCGCTGATTTGTAGCCTTAATACATAGCTCTTTAAGAATGCCTTATCCTCCAGTAAGCATCTAAGACAGACCAAGATACATGATATGTGCTTTTCTTATTCATATTCTTTTACTGGTGATGGCTACTCTTGGGCTTTTCTATGTTGCTTTTCTTGAAGGATTTCCCATGGAGAGTGTCTAGCCTGGTTCCCCCCCGGAACAAACATAAGTCTCATTTACTTGCATGGAGAATGTATGCAAAGAGATGCTCTTTTTAAGGTGGGACAGAAGAGAAATTATTAAATAAAAGAAGGCAGTTCAATATCAGGAAGATAATTGCAGCTGCTTCCTGACTGTCTCTAATCTGTTATTCAAAAAAGAGCTACTTTCACCTTGACAGGCCTGGGACACAAGCAAAAGGAGACACAACAGAAGTAAATTAAGGGAAGAGCTTACATTGTTACAGTCTGTCACTGAGATCATTAACAGCAGAAGGAAAGAAGCTATCAAGATCAGCATCAGGCAAGGAATTGGTGTCACTGGTAGAAAACATCTTGGATTACATCTCTGCGACTCAAGCCTCGCTGATAATAGTATCTTTGCTGAACAAGATGTGTTAGCTTTAAGGAAATAACAGTGTTTAGCAGTCACATACAATCTGTCCAGAACAATTAATTGAAATGCCAGTGAAGGTCTTCCACAGAGAAATTTGGTTGAGGACCTAGTAATTCAATCAGTTAATACTCTCCATTTATTTGCTAGCTGTAGGTGCAGAATCAAATAGCATGCTAATCCTTATAGATATAAGCCTAGGCAATATTTCTCCTTTGTGATCCAGCCTGGACATAATTCTGTTATAGGTTAGAAGAGGAGAAGAAGAGTAGCTGTGAACAATTAAATTTTTAATGCTACATCTATTTTCTACAGAGTGTGCTGTATTTTTTAATCAGTACTTCGATCTTCTGAACGTGATAGGAGAAATCCAGCTACTAGATTGCATGCAGCATGAAGAAACAAACCAGCATTGAAGGAAAGGGAGGAGCACTGGGCAGCCACAGACTACATTTGTGCAAGACTTGTGTATGCTAAAAAGGAGAAAGTGTCATAAAACCTCCTTCAATTTACCTGGTAGAAAAGTGACCACTGGGACCCTTTGTAATTCCTTATCCATTACCCAATTTGAAATTCTTACTCTAGACTACTCAGGTGATGTCATTGAGTATGAAATACATTGAGTAAAGGACCAGAAGGAAAGAAGGACCAGAAAGTTCAGAAGAAAAGTCTGTCTCAGCAAGCCTTATCAAGATTACTGGCTGAGGCCTGCTATCTTTCCCACAATAACTGCTCCTTCCCACAAAGTTATAGACACCTTGTATGTTCATTTGCTTGGATCAGTGTCTCTATATGGGACAGCCAGTGTAGAACTGACAATATGTCAGCCGCCCTTGTTTAACATTGCCTTCCGTCCTGGTTCTAGGCTTTAGCCCAAGGCCCTCTACTGAAAAGCACACTCCTTGATCCTTCATACAGATATGTTTCATATAGAACTAACAAAAGCGTATTCAGCTTCATGTAAAAACAGCTACTTTTTCCCACGTTGAATCTTTTTTGATCATTATTAACCTTCCATTTGTTAGCTTGAATATATTCATGCCTAGTCTATATTGCTTAGATTTGTGGTGTTCTTTCTTTAGTAACTTCAAAATAAAAATATTTTCAAGACCTCAGTTGATTCCATGTTAAGGGATGGAAAACCAAGCCACTGAACCTATCTGAAGACAGAGTCATTTGTGTCTGGGTTATATCTGGGTTCACCTTCCATCTCTTCTCCTCAGCTTTATGTTCACACATAAGCAAACCTCTTTTTTTTTCCAAAAACTCTCATTTCTGAAAATGAAAGACAAAGGACACATTGAAATTTTGCCAATCCCTTTAATATATTTTTATATCACAAATGCTGCTCTCTAAAATTATCACTGGAGCAAGTCACTGAGAGAAGCTAAAGCAAATTATTTAGAGACAGAAATTATCAAAAGCCTGTTTTAATAAATGGGCAAGTAGATTTTTCTTAGGGAAGAAAAATACCCAAACCAAGAGAACTTAAACAAACTGTATATTTAGATGGATAGATAAGTAATATTTTCTGGTTAGTGCAACACATATAAAGTAACGTGTTATTTTGTCTCAGCCAATGAACTAGAAAATTTGAAATCATCTGGAAAATAAAGCTGAAGCTCCATAAATCAGCTGTTAAAGAAAAACCTTTCAGATTTTGCTATTAATCAAGATTACACAATGCTTGAATCTGCAATATGATATGGTGGTTTTTATTGAAATCTTCAAATTAATTTACCTTTAGTACCTCATGAAAACCAGGATAATCTTTTAATCTTATTCAGTATTTCTACAGTGAGCAATATGTACAATTTATGCATTTATAATCCTCTCCTAATTTTTACTTTCATTTAGAGAGACATGCAAGCTCATGTCATTGTAGAACACCCTGCTCAAGGTAAGAAATTATATTTTCAGGTTCTTATACAAAACCTTAAAAATTATGAGCATACATGTTTTTATAAAAAAGTCTTGTGACAAATGCCTGGCACCTCCTTTAAGGTCACTAAAATCACTTCAAATCTTTGAAAATATGAAGGGCATAGCATGTTATTGAGAATTTGTAGTAAAAGCTGTGTGTACCCAAAAGCAATGATTTAGAGATCTTTGTGAATGGGTCATATACAGTGTTCTTAGCCTACCTATACAATGAAGATGTATTAGCATTTCCTATTCAGTGTATGTATATGCAGTAACATACAGGGAATACAGTAGTGATAGGAATAGCCAGTGAAAGACTGGATATAATGATTTATGATACAGCTTGTCTAGGAGTCTTATACACCAAGAAGGTGCCATGGTGCAGTTGTACTTCAGTGACTGAGAAATAGGTAAGATTGGTCTGTAGCTAGATTTGTCACAGGGAACGTGGAATATGAGATCAGGGAAGCAGCTGGAGGAGGCAGCAGAGATTTTAAAGACCCTTCTTTAGTTTGTCACAGGCTGAAAGACAAGTTTTTGATATTAGCAGTCAGATAGGAGCACTTACTGTCCAAGACACTTTTGTTTTTCTCTGCCTGATCTTGATGGTGTTGTGATAAAAGAATCACTGCTCTTTTATTCTTTTAGGATTTCACTACTGAAATGAAGCATACATGAAGATTTAATTTAAATACAGGCAGAAGCTAACATTGATTTTCTTGCTGAGAGGAAAGGAAAAGGAAAAGGAAAGGGAAAAGGAAAGGGAAAAGGAAAAGGAAGAGGAAGGGGAAAAGAAGGAAAACCAAACCAAAAGAAACATTCCTCCCCCCCTCCAAAAAAAAAAAAAACCACACCCAAATAAACAAAAATAAACAATCCCCAGACAAAACAAAAACAAAAACAAAAAAAACCCCAAACTTTTAAAAGCCCTGAGATTTATTCTGAACACATATATCTGCTCATAGTATAATTAGGAGTCTGAAATGCATGCTATAACATGCCAAGACCAGATTCTTTAAATTCTGCACTGGCTAATTGCTAATTCTGACCTCAAAATAGAATATACACCTCTTTAATGTTGCGTCTTTCTTACATGGCGAGACTGTGTCTCCTTTCTAGCACTTTTTCACAGGCTGTATTTCATTGAATAATGGAACAGAGTGTTAGATGATTGAAGGAGATGATCAGGGAGTGGAAAAGTGAACCCAAAAATAAGTACATACTTGGGAGTCTCACTCTGTATGCCCCCGGGACATGATCAGTGCACACAGCCAGATCTAGGAACTAGGAAGCATTTAGCTGAATTTCCTCCTGCTTAGTTGTCATACCTGAAAATCTGCTGTACGCATACTTTAAAGAGAGCTTGCCTTTTGTTTTAGTTCTCATAGGTTGTCATTAAGAGGTAACTAACACCTGTGAGTCGCTTGGCAATATTGATCAAAATATAGGCTATTACACAACCAGTTGTTTGGAGCACTTCTATATCAAACATGGAATGAGTCTTGATTTCTAGTAAAACTAGTGTTTTCTGAAGGCAAACCAAGTGTCTAGATTATAGCAGAAAGCTGTTTAAATTAAGTCATTTGATGTGCTTTCTAGCCTATAAGGAGTTGTTTTCATTGCAAACTACTCTTTATAGAATCAAAGTCATCCTCACTGTCTTACCTTTAACTTTCTAGGGGTGAATTAAGTCTCATTAGTGGATGTTTGTTCTGTTAGCCTCAATAGTACTCTGTTCAGCTGAAGCAGATTCATGATCTTACATGATGAATCACTGCTATCCCCAGTAGTAATTTTCTGTGTAAATAGACTATTCCTTGATACTACTTATGAAATTTATTGATGACAGAGAAATTCTGCCTTCAAGAACTCTCTTAGACATTACAGGTACAATTTCTTAATCCTTTCAATTCAAAGAGTCACTTTTCTTTGGGATACAAAGCTCATTGTGTTGGTATTTTACTCTGAATTATAATCTAGTCTGAAAACTACTACCTGAGATTACTCTCTCCTCCAAACCTGTTCTATCCTTCCATCCTTCTGTCCTTCCTTTCTGTGGTACAGTTTTAAAAAGAGAGGTGGTGGCTGGCTGCATTTTTTCATTATTGCCTAGTGGTTAGGGCACATCCATGGAGGCAAGTTGAGCTTTCTTAGTTATGTAATCATTTGATAATTGCATTTGGGATATGAAACAATTCCTTCTTCTTTCATTCAAACATTTAAAAAGAGGGGTTCCTACCCATGATCCCATGAGCACATCACCCTGAATAATGCCCAAATTATGGGTTTACTATCCACAGATGTCTGAGGACCAGAGAGGACCAAAGTCTCAGATGGCCTTTGAGGAAACTTGCAGCTCTTCTGATTGCTAGTCATATTTGTCCAAGCATCCAAACTCTCTCTCATCCTAGCACAGAGATGGTGTAAAAAACAGATCAATGCCCACCTCAGACTGACAGAGACCTGGATGACATATTTGCACCCAGTAATGTGTGCTAAAATTTGTTCTTATTTTTGTTTTTCTATTATAAAAATTGATACCTATTGATGAGCACTCAGATTTCCTGTCATCCTCATCTCTACTGAAATGTCAAATATGGTAGATATTTTTGTATTGGAAATCAGGAAAGAGGATATTTATTTGCTATAATATTATAATATAATAATTGCTATAATATTAATTAGCTATAACATACAATATTCACCTATGCCAATAAACAGTCTATGGAAGATGGTATTTTCTATCATGTTTGCCTGTTAAGCATATCCTTGTTATAACTCACTCTGAAAGCAATGTCTTGTGTCTCTCAGTGAAGGCACACTTTTTTTCCCTGTAAATGACAGCCATCTCATCAAATAATAGTAACAAAAATAATTAGTGTTTTGATACTGATTTCTTTCCTTGTTACATGTCCTGAGGCATTAGAAGTAATGAATTATTCATTCATTACCAAGGAACATTACACCAAAGCTACATTAAACTGCCTGTGAAGAACATGGCTTACTGAGGGCATGGTGCCACCACAACCTAGTTAGTTTAGTTAGGACAGAAGAAATGCTTTGATCCAAGTTCCTGATTTCTTTGCTAGAAATGAAACTGTCTTTTGTATGCTTTTGTAGGTGTTAACAGCATGAGAAGTTGGGCCTACAATAAAGCAGAACATATTATTGCCATTAGGAAAATCTTTTGAGAGGTAATACAGAAAAAGTATGCATTGAATATGCATATTGAATATTCTGAACAGATAATTGTCATCACCAGCTAATTTAGTAGATATTCACTTCTTTCACCCACGCAACTGTTTTTTTTCCCTTGATGCACAACTTGCTCTTTACTGTAGAGCTCCAGCAGGACCAACAGCTTTAAAATGTCTTTTCAGTTGTTTTCAATCTTACCCTAAGGAGCAATCTACATGGAAGCTTAGCTGACTTTGCAGGAGACCAAGAAGCAATGAAAACATATTTGCCAAGAAGAACTTGTGGCTTAAAAATTTGGTGTGACACAGGTGCCTGTATTCTTAAGGGACAATGCAATCTTGAAAACCAGAGACTGGATAAGTACTTCTAGCTGATGGCTAAATTATAGGGAATTTCAGAATTTAATCAACAGTTCTAAGGAAGATGAGCTGTTTAAGTGAAGCCATTATATACTCCCTTGGGAAACACAAAGGAATTGGGGTGCCAACAGTTTTGTGCAGAGTTATAAACATTGCAGAGATAAAAAGAAAAATGTTTGTCTCAAACACTTTCCCTTCTCCAATCAAAAAATGTATGGAAGGATTTGCTTTAAAGGAGTCTTAGGGCATATTTTGATTAGGGATGACATATTTGCATACTTTAATGAGATAATAAATACGTGCAGCATGCATAAAGTTTGCACATTTGTTATTTAGGTTTGTTTTTTTTTTTCCTTCCTCATTTACATAACACTTCTGGGCAGTTTGTTTCCATTACAGACACAGATGACAGAAAGGGAAACACAGGCAACAGGATATTCATCATACACTGCTAAAATCTTAAAGTTTTTTTGCACTATAGAAAGGAGTGGGTCCTATGTTGGAAGAAATGCAGTGCAAGAGAAAAATACCCCCCTTAATGGCAAGAAATCTTGTAATAAACAGATAAAGCCCTGTAGTGCAAAAGCACAGTTTCAGTTCACAGATCTTGAATCTTACCTTCCACAGGTAAAACTGTGCTAGGAAAAGAAAATACTCTTCAACACTGCTTTTTACTTATGCTGAGACAGAGGAACATAGAGTACTACCAGACAATTACAAGAGTAGTCTTGATGGTCATTAACTCAAAAGCTACACTACTGTAGCCTATCAAAGTAAGTTTGGTTGGACAGCCACTTAATACCAACTTGTATCTAACAGCAACATCTTTGTATTATATGGTTGTTTCAGGTAATGGAGGCCTGGGCCTGACAGCCTAGTATTGCTCTTGATTTAGTGATAGTTTTTAAGTAGTAAAGGCATTTATCTCCTGATTATTCTGCCAGTTCTTACTGGAGCCAGCAGTTGTAGAAAGTTGTACAAGTCCTGAAAACTGACTCAGCTGGCAAAGACCTTCTGCTGTGAGAAGTTCATAAATCTCAGATGAGTTAGGTTCTTTCAAATGTATTCCAGTATAAATCCTTAATTTTTTACTATCTTTGATGTGCATATGTTTAGTAGAAAGCTCCTCCTTATTTGGAGATTTCTCTGTTTCAGACTTTTTATGTTCTCGCCTTTTTGCTTTAATACTTTATTACTTAAAGAATAAATCAGAAGCCGGATAGCAGAATTTTCTTTTGTTCTTAAGTTTTTTGATAATGATGTAAACCCACAAAATAGCCAATAACTAAGTGAAAAGCAGACATCAGGTTCTGAACATTAAGTTTTCAGTTTACCAATTTTTGTAGTTCCTAGACATGCTACTTTATGCATGTCTATGAATTTTATTTTTCAAATATGATAATTTAACCATGCCAAATGCAAGGTCCAACACCTGCGTCAGAGCAATCCCAGGCACAGCTACAGATTGGGCAGAGAAGAGATTCAAAGCAGCCCTGCAGAGAAGGACTTGGGGGTGTTGGCCAATAAGAAACTTAATGTAAGCCAGCTTCAGTGTGCGCTCGCAGCCCAGAAAGCCAACCATATCCTGGGCTGCATCAAGAGGAGTGTGACCAGCAGGGCGAAGGAGGTGATCCTGCCCCTCTACTCTGCTCTCGTGAGACCTCATTTGGAGGATTATGAACAACATAAAAAAGACATGGAACTGCTGGAACAAGTCCAGAGGAGGGCCACGAGGATGATCAGGGGAGTGGAGCACCTCCCATATGAAGACAGGCTGAGAAAGTTGGGACTGTTCAGCCTGGAGAAGAGAAGGCTGCATGGAGACCTCATAGCAGCCTTCCAGTATCTGAAGGGGGCCTAAAAGGGTGCTGGAGAGGGACTCTTCACTAGGGACTGTAGTGATAGGACAAGGGGTAATGGGTTAAAACTTAAACAGGGGAAGTTTAGATTGGATATAAGGAGGAAGTTTTTTACTGTGAGGGTGGTGAGGCACTGGAATGGATTGCTCACAGAAGTTGTGAATGCTCCATCCCTGCCGGTGTTCAAGGCCAGGTTGGACAGAGCCTTGAATGACATGGTTTGGTGTGAGGTGTCCCTGCCCATGGCAGGGGGGTTGGAACTAGATGATCTTAAGGTCCTTTCAAACCCTAACTATTCTATGATTCTATGATAATTATATACTGATCACTATATTTACTGCTTTATTGTTTCATACTCATCTACATGACAAGGGCAAAATTAATTAAATATGTAGTCCAGGAAAATTGTTCAGAATGCTGACATCAGTTAGGGAAAGGAAAATGTGTAATAATACAAGCTATGACCCATAATTTTATTTTCAATTAATCAGATAAGAAGAAAATATTAGTGAAACATTAGAAATCTGAGGCTAAACCACCCAGAAAGAAGGAAAAGAGTTGAGCCCACAGCATGACAACTTTCATACATGTCCTCCTTAACATATTCTCCTGTTCCTGAGGTTTGACTTGAGCCAGTTGGGTACAATCTGAGAGGAACAATGAAGGCTAGGAACTGTTGCCAGTAAATGGTGTGAATGCTCTTATTTTGAAAGCTGTTCCCCTCCAAGGGGTCTTCTAATATCCTTGTGCCTCCTTAGTAAAGCACTTACATACCAGCAGGGGGACAGATCTGTCCTAACTGTTGCTTGAATTATAGACTGTATTGCTTATCTCACACATATTGCTGGCTAGAGGGGGAACAAGCAATTTTGAGAGCAAACAGAAAGAATAAAAGGTTGTGAAAGCTCTTTTCCAGGATATCATACCTTGCTGTTAGACTGGACTTCTACTCAAATGCTAAATCCACACACAATTGCATTTATTTATTTTCATGCTTTCTGGAGGCCACCAAGCCTTCATGCTTTTTTCAGCCTTTGAGGGAAGGTTTCGCAGAAAGTTAAATGCCCACAATGTCTATTTTTCAGATTAAATGTTCCCAGCCTAAAGGTTAGGCTCAGACATCAGGATGGGGTGACCACCTGACCTTCTCAGATTGGTAAATATGAGGAAGGGGCTAGGGAAAACAGATGTTTCTTCCATGAGACTCAGAGATCTCTTTTCCTGCAGATTCATGACACAGGCAATACAAAGCAATGAGGAGCTTGATGAGTCTCCAGGGATCTAATAAAACACAATCCAATTATACTACACTAAAAACACCTGAATGATATAAATCATTCGAATATTATCCATAAAATTATCTTCTGTAGTTAAACTGAAAAATTATCTCATAATTTCAGGGAGATTTGATTAGTTCTGCATTTTTTGCCTGAAAAAGTCTTGTTGATCTGTCACTCATAAAAGTAATGTGACTTTTCCACTGTTTTGCACAATGAAGCATGTGATATAGCACTGATGCCAATCTTGCAGCTGTTGTTCAGAGTTTCTTCATTCAACAAAATGGGGGTAAGGAAGCAATAAAGAATCTGTACAAATGAAGTAAAAATGGAGGAGCAAGATTTGTAAGGAGAAGACAAATACTAGGTTAGCTGAACCTATCATACAAAGAAGTCAGATGTTTGAGAGACACAGGAGAACTTACTAAAGAAACTACAAGCCACAGTGTTTTTTTCTGTTTTCTTTTTTTTCTCTCTTTCATCTTTGCTACACTAGTTATAATTTGCCCCTCAAACGTTGTCCTCTTCACACGCTTTGATCCTTACAGTTACCATAGCACTACTTTTTGCAAATAATAGATATTCCCTGGTGCAATTTAGATAAGCTAAGAAATTAGAAAAACAATTAAAAGCTCATGGTTTGCATACATCCTTCTTTCTTGACTTATTTTTAAGACATTTAGAGGGAAACCTCTAAACTCATATTACCTGAGTCCAATCTGAGGTGTCCTCTTTCACCAGCACACCTGTAGTTGTCCTTGGAATTTATCATTTTTAATGTTCCCGTTCTTGATCATGGATCATGGGCTGCAGCCACAGCACTGCACCAGTAGAAAAAATGACTGCTACTGCTAAACCAGGACATAACTGATTAAGTGTTGACTTTTATTGACATGCCTTAATCTATGGTTTTTACATGATGACACAGAAGAAGTTCTGATTAAGAAATTCAAAACTCTAATTTACTAAATGCAAAAAGCTCCTTCCGTTCTCTGTAATGTCACGTTTCACTTTTTTACCTGCTTGATTTTAAAGTAAACCTTACAGTATAAATAGTATAAATGTTAAAAATTAGCTATCACAAAATTCTATAACGGTAGTATAGCAACCACTCACATAAGAACTCTAAATTTTAGTCTAAACATGTAGTAAAATCCCCCACTTTCATGAATAGGATAACTATAACGTCAGTCGAGATTGCCTATTTATTGGTGAAACTTTTTTGAAATATTTATGTACTGATCTTTGTTTCAGTAAGAGCTTGAAAAATATTATAGCATCAGACAACACAATACATTAATATCTGTCGTGATTTTTTCTTTAAAGCAGGAGATTATTCTAAGAAGCATTTTCATGATCTGTCAACTCTGTTCTTCTTTCCACAAAATCTTCTGTCTCTAAGCATTTACACTAGCATGATGAAAGTACTTTCTATTATTTGTTCTGAATGTCTAACAAGTCAGGTTTTATTTGGGGCTGGTAAACGTCTTTTTTTTTTTTTTTTTTTTTTTTTCTGGTATTTCTGCAATAGTACATGATATGTAAGAGATGAATTTTCTGATTTGCTTTTTTTTTAACCCCAGCATAATTCTTAGAATGCAGTCTTTTTTCTGTAGTACAGCTTCTTTGAAAGCAGTAAATTACACAGTTTTCACAACAGGACACCAGTTATGAGGGATCTTTATTTATCTTTATTGCCTTTATTTAAAAATATCACACTGTTCAGTGGTCCAGCTGTCCTGGGTTCAGCTGTAACAACCAGCTCTACAGTCCCCTCAGGCTCGCTTTTGTGCTAAGGACTGATATATTTAAGGTCTTCATGACTGGAAGAAAGCCTTCAAACGTCGTTCAGCCACCATATGCTCCACCGATAGCAAGACTGATGGATTGGGAATTAAGGTGTGGTTTCCAGTTGTTGAAAAGACAGTGACTGATTCTAAGTTCAATCATGACATCTTAGTGTCAACATTGTTAATAGTTACATTTGCAATTGCTGTAGGAATAGAACCCTGCTGCTCTGAGACTGCTGGAGAAACTTGAGTATGCTTGAAGCTTTCTTTCCTCCCAGATCAGTTTGTAAATTGAAACAATGTGGGACTTTTACTGTAATGTAATAAATACACTGTAATCTCAATTTAATTATATATCCATTCTATACTCATGGGTTGTTTTGGAGGAAAATCTTTTAGTCTATTTCCTAGTATTCTGTATTTTAAATGTCTTTTCCCAGTTGTCTAAGTAAGTAAAAAAAGTATGTCTCAATTTGTTCTCTTTGCAAATACAGGTGAAAATAAGTATCTCATGACAGAGTATATGGTATTCAAGCCTATTATTCAGTTTTCTCCTTCAACTCATTCACTGTGTTGAGGAGGACCTGCTTTCCAAGACCTTATCTGCAGAAAACTCACAGTTTGAGGCAGAAGTCTCTTATATGACAGACGTATGTATTTTTATTTTATTTTTTTTTTAACAGGTAGGTGGATTAATGTGTGGCTCTGTTTGCACCCTGACTTCCCCTTCTGATATTGTGAAACTCCATTTCATCTATTGGTTTCTACTGAAACATGAATAGTGAATGGCTTATGTGGAAATAGGTTTTCTAGAAACTGTCATCAACCTAATAAGCAGAATCAACTTGTTCCCTTTCCAATGCAGCAAATGCTGTGAGCTGGATGGTGAGCAACTCTCACTGTCTAGATAAATTACATCCCATAAAGCAAGTCACTTGTAAGTGAAGCTACGAATTGCTTCTGGTCAGTAGAGGCAAGTAATTTCTCTCACACATACACATACCCAGTCTTCTACCACTGGTAATTTTGCTGCTGTTCCAAGTAGCACAGCAAATTCAAACTCAATATGGCCATAAAGGAAAACAATTGTCAGAGTTTCCAAATCATAGCTTATCCAGTCTAATATCCCATTTCTAGAGGTTAATGCTAAAAGTTTTTAAGAAGATATAACCAATTGTTTATGAAAATATGCCCACCACATTAAATTTTCTTCTAATCCTGATAAAGTCACATCTTTACCTTCAGGCATGAGGGTTGGGTTTTGGTTTTTTTTCAGATGTTCTAGTGTTAACTGTTGCATCTCAGGGTAATCTTGTCATCCATTTAGTGTGTCCTTTGGGAGACTAGATAAGTGTTAGTCCTTAACATCTATCAGTCAAAAACTCCCTGGCAAAACTATTTTGACAGATTAAAACAAACAAAATTTAACTCCTATATGTTTTGCATTTTTCTCCTTTTGTCCCATACTTCTGTTTGAATCAATAGTATCAGAAAAGACAAATCACTGAGAAACTTGTATATTGTAGTTCTTTTTTTCTTCCTTAGAATGCTGAATTCCTTCTTTTTTTTTTTTTTTTTTCCCCCCACCTGTAGGATACAAGAAGAATTTTTGTGAAAATAGCACAATATTTTGATATAATCCCAACTTTGTCCCTGAGGTTCACTGTCACTAACACACTGCATTTAATATGTTATATCATAATCTTCACAACTATTACAATGAAATTCATTGTGATATCTATTTCAGAACTACTTATGAACATCATCTATTAGATCTATAGCTATAGCAACTAAATTCAGGTGTTCCATCATAATCATTAGAGATCTTCAAAGTAAGTTCCACATCCATTCAACCATTGTGCATATAGGGTGCTCCTGTTTAAATTAAAAGCTATCTGAAACTCATTAGCTTGTCTTGCAAAAGTTTTTGCAAAACATTTTTTTGATACGCCTAAGAATCAGTCACCTCAAACTTCTTGTCAGCCCCAAACTACTGATTGTGCAATATCCCAGGTAAAAGACATTAATTGCTAAGATATTTGTATAAAGTTTGGTTTTAATCTACAGTTTGATAAAAAAATTGTAAGGCTTGCTGAAGAAATCCAAATAGCTACCAAAGATGGAGAAGAGAGAGAGATGTATTAAAAAACTTGTTATAAGACAGTTAAGAAGACTTCTAATAAAACAAAGATACATTTAGCTACCACTGGAAGGGAAAGAGCCCTGATTCCACTTAAGGAGAGAAGGAACTGAGTATCAGGATTAAAGGTTAAATAGATCTTTGTCGCGGAAAGGACTCAGTCGGAGATCAATGTGATCAGATAAAGCCATCTATTATAGAAAACTAACTCTTTATATACTATTTCTTAAAGCTGTTTATGCTAACTTGGCACATTGTGATTGGATACATATCTTTAAGGCCTTTAACAACTAACATATAATCGGTTAAGCACGGGTATGAGAACCTGACCTTCAAAGTTTTCCAACAGTCTTCAATTTAGCAACCCAGTAAATTCCAGCTCCTTCTTATCTTGCTGGGATTCTCAGTCCCAGTGTCTCACTCCCATCCTCCTTCATCTTTTGTTGTCCCTTGGTTCATGTCGAACTCCACGTAGGCACTTGCTGATGTGGGTATGTGGCTATTTTTTGCCAGAAAATCATCCACAGATCTTGACACTGTGGAAGACTTTAAAGACAAATTTGGCAACAAATACCAACAAGTTTCCCTAAGAAGAGAAGGTATGTTTAAAGCCTGACCCCCTGACTAACACCTTGTGGACAAAGAACCCAAAATTAACTTTGCCATAGGAGAAGACTGAAGTTTGTGAGTAAAATGTGCATGTCAGGTCAAGCATATAGATGATCAAAACAGCTGAGTTGCAAGTGGATCAGGGAACTGAAATAAGAGGTCTTCCAAAAGTGTTATAATTGCTGCTTTTGTGATAAAAGCAGTAGAACAGAAAACTGACTACTGATATTCTTGTGCTAGCAAAATCTGTGTATTGCACAAAGTCTGAAGTAACTGATAAATAAATATTGTGGTTTGATCACTGATGTCTAGAGATTAAAATTAGTCTTGATCCCCCCAGAAGAGTAAATTGTCCCCAAAGAATAAGTTGTCAAGCTTTGTCTTCCCTTAGAAAATACCGTAAGACTTAGCACAGTCAATATGGAATCATAGAATAGTTAAAGTTGGAAAGGACCTTAAGATCATCTAGTTCCAACCCCCCTGCCATGGGCAGGGACACCTCACACAAAACCATGCCACCCAAGGCCTCATCCAACCTGGCCTTGAACACCACCAGGGATGGAGCATTCACAACTTCCCTGGGCAACCCATTCCAGTGCCTCACCACCCTCTCAGTAAAGAATTTCTTCCTTAGATCCAATCTAAACTTCCCCTGTTTAAGTTTTAACCCATTACCCCTTGTCCTATCACTACAGTCCCTAATGAATAGTCAGTCCCCAGCATCCCTGTAGCCCCCCTTCAGATACTGGAAGGCTGCTATCAGGCCTCCACTCATGTCATATTATTTTATCTGTTTTAGGATCATTTAAAGCACAAAATGAAATCCTGAAAGTATACTGTGTTCAAGGGGCTTGACCTCATTGTACTAACAATAAATCAAGATTAATGTCTTTCAGATTATCAGCCAAATTGGTTTTAAGCAGCGTGAGATCAGAGTCATCCGTCTACTATTTAAAGAGAAGCCCTTTTGGACTTCATGACACTGGAACAAATTCAGCAATTACCACATCTCAGCACTCTAAGAAAGAGAGAGGCAAATTAGTGACTGGCTGAAATAGAATGACACAGAAAGCTCAAAAATAATATATTCTGAATCAGGTAGAAGGAAAGAAAATGAAGAAATGGATAAAGCAACAAAAAAGATGGATTATAAGAGAGAAAGAGAAAAAAGAATTCTCAGGGGAAGCAGTAGGAAAGGAAATCTTGAAAGAGAGGGATGAATATCCTATTTTAGATGGATATGGTGTAAAATGAATATCAAATTGCCCTGAGGTCAGATCTAAGCATCAGAGCAGATGTTCGTTATCCACTCACAGAGTTAAAAACCACCAGCAAGAGCATCTGATGCTGACTTTTCCCTTGCTACAACCTGGTCTCTGATCAAAGGGTTTTCTAGCTCCAAGTGCATGACAGAGCCTTTCATCTCTATGCTTGTGTGTCATGCTGCCTCTCATCTTTGCACCGAGTGTGCCAGTGTCTTGCACCTTTTAACCACATGAATGTCCCTGCCCTAAATAAAAATATTAACACTAAAAATTCTTTCCTGTTGTGGAATTACCTGGGGTAATGGACTAGTAGGGAAAAATCAGAGCACTCTATTAGCATGACTAGGAGAGTCAGAGGAGAGTATTCGGGGGAAAAGAGAAGGCAGCTTTAGGAGCCCTCATTTTCTTTGAAGAGTGGAGGCAGAGGGAGGGGAGATGGAAAGCGTTGCTTCATCTGAATTTTTGAAAATTACTCAGTCTTCTGCATATAATTCATAGATGTGAGGATCCAGCGGTTAGAGTTTCACTGACTATACATGCAGAACTCAAAATCATATAAAGATCACTGCAGAGCACATGAAATGGAGGCAGGGAGAAAGCTTATGATTCCATAGCTGGAGAAAGGTAAATGTGGAGAAAAGCTCAGCAAAGAGGGACAGGGTGAAAAAAAAAAACCAAATTTGAAAGTGTCTTTCTAAGGAAGATACAAAAAAAAAAAAAAAAAAAAAAGATAAAACAACTCAACAGCATAGGTACTTAAAAATCTGGAACTGAATGAGCCTTTTTTCTTGCAGTTTGATCTGTTCAGAGCAACATGACATGCCTGGTTTTCTCTGAACTAATTTGATCAAGATTTGCCAGACGATATAGTTTTTTTCCTGGTAAGAGAAGGATAAGAGATTTTCTGTTCATTCCTGTGAACATTGTAGCTAGGATTGCTGAAAATGTAAAAATGTAAATATTTCTTTTTAAGAAAGATTTATTACCCATTTGGGTTACAGATGAGCTGCTCACAAAATGCAAGTGCTTTATTTTCAAATATTGATGTTTCCAATACAAAAGGAATTTAAATGAATACTTGTGAATTGCTTTAGAAAAAAATTATAGGATGTGTAAATGTAATCAAACAGATACCGAGATAAGTCCATTGTTCAGTATTTCATTTGAAATGTCTAATAAAAAAAAACATCAGATAACACAGGATGTAACCAAAAGATCCTATTGAGCCTTTTTGTGTGTAAAAACATCAAGGTTAAACAATCACACCATTCTAAGGTATTTCTACAGATACTTCATTTTCTTTAACAAGTTCTGTGTCAGTTATTAGCCTTGCATAAATAGACAGACATTACTCTGTCTCCCCATAAGAGTACATGCAGCTGACCTTTTCTAAATATGATAGTTGTCCTTGAATGTGTTTGTCAAAAATAGGTAAAAATAACCAAGGAGTACTCTAATGCATTCATAGCTGTTTGGTGCTGTCCTCCTTTCTGGATTGTTAAGTATTCTAAGATATCTGACTCTGAAGACTCAGTTTTTGTTATGATTGACAGATAACTGTCTGTGTGTTTGATACAGAAAAACAAATTAAAGAAAAAAAAAAAAGACTCCGCCTTCATTCTCTCCATTCCTGTGTTGGTTTTTCATATTTTCATGACTCATAAGCAATAATGAGAGGATCTAGCATTCTTATTAAAGCAATGTACAAAACACAACAATTAATATGTTGAAACAGAATTAAAAAATATTTGTTTAAAAACCAAACTGGTGGAAAACAGTAATGGAAGAAAAGAAAATGGACCTTCATGGATTGCAGAGGGACAGCCTGCCTGACTATGGTCTTCATCATGGGCTGCAGGAGATTCTGTGCTCCACTGCCTGGAGCACCTCCTTACCTCTTTCTTCACTGACCTTGGTGTCTACAGAGCTGTTGCTCCCACATGTTCTCACCTCTCCCTCCAGGTGCAGTTGTGGGGCTTACCCCATTCTTAAAAATATGTTACCCCCGAGGCACTACCACCATCGCTGACGGGCTCGGCCTTGGTCAGTTGTGGGTCCTCTTGGAGCTGGCCTGCATTAGAGGCAGCCAGCCTTTTGGAGCCGGACACAGGGGAAATCTGCTAGGAGCTTCTCACAGATACCACCCCTTCAGCCTTCCACTGTGAAAGCATGGCCACGCAAACACTATACAGTCACACATTTCGAGTACTCCACTGAGTGTTAGTCAGCCACTTAGCCGTACCTTTGCTTGACATTCTCTAAGAAATTTACTTTACAAAGCAATCAGGCTGAAACTAAATAGGTCCTCATCTGTCACTTAAATCTGTATAAATAATGGAGGATATGTAAAATAAATTAAAAATGATATCTACGGCAGCCCAGAGTCTTATGGATGAAGTTGCAGGCAGCTCTGGATCACTCCTTTTGAGAAGTTTAACCAACCTGTTGCATTGTATTAGCATATATTTTTCTTCTGTATTTGTCCTTTTTCACCATGCACCTTTAGCAGTATGTTATATAAGCTACAAAGAAGAAGCCTGCTAAAAGTATTCCAATACTTCTTATTAGGGGCATTTGGGAAAAAAAAAAGCAACTGCAGATGTTGAAGGCAGGTTCAGTAAAAGATCACAGTGATAGTGTTTCTTCCGTAAGTGAACTTTAATGCTGGCTTCGAGTCATACAGTGCTCTCCTACGCCAAGGAATCTCAATGTGCTCAAAGAGACATATCAAGTATTTCTTGGCAGAGCTGTATGAAGCAAAGACAGTTGAAATTGGGGAAAAACTTCTGTACATTCTGTTCAAAGAAAATTAAAATGCTAAAACACCCTAAATATTTTTGTTGTCAAAAACTTAAGACAAAGGTTGCAGTTTAGAAGAAAGTTATATGGTTTGACAGAAAAGAAAAACTAACAAAAACCAAAACAAACTGGTCTGTGTAACAAATTTTAGCAACTTCTACAACAACATTTACTTCTTTTCAAATAAAGATTTTTAACTTGTTCTGTGTATTTCAGCTTTTCAGATTTCAGTCATAATTCAAAAACAAATTGGAAAAATCAGGCAAGTAAGATTAGATCCATCATACTTACTACTCAGTTCTGTCTTTTCAAAAACTCAGGCACACAAAATCAGTGATCCTTTACATTTTCTTTGCAGATAGAAAATCAAATCAAGTGGAAGCAACAGAAATGTCTACAGAATATGGAAGAAAAACTATATTAAAAAGGTCGGTAAGGGAGAAAAAAAATAAAGCAGAGTCATCAAAGTCAAATCACACCTCTTGGGGGCTTGGCCCAACAGGAGATATGAACGTACTTCAGCAGACCAATTATCTATCTTCAAGAAGATAGGCTTGTTTTTGCAAGACCACATTACATGAGCTTATTAAAAGTGAGTCTGAACAAATTATTTCTTTAAGTGAGTCAATACATATCCTAGATTAAATGATAGCTGAGTGACAAATAAGGATGCAAAGACACTGTGATGAATCCCTAGATACGAATTTTCAGGTGTATCTATTTCCTGCTTAGAAGCAGGTAGACATCTACCTAGGTGGATTTTCAGATGTTTTAAATCTATATCTGAACATGCTTAATACAAATAAAACTCTGTCCAATTGTCCTATACCCAGCTGTGCATCTCACACATTCTGAGCTCTAGCCCTGCTGTAGAAAGAGCTATATTTTACATGCAGATTTGTGATTGGTACCCTGAAATCTCTGAGGGTGAAACAGTGGGTAATTACAAAAATTATTATTTCCCTTTATTATTTCCCTTTTTTGGGAAATAGTTCTTAAAATATGTTAGTTGAAATATTACTTGTCAAATCTCTTTTGAGAAGTTAATAGATCTTTGTCACTTTATGAGCTATATTCTGACACAATCTTCATTTTAGATGAACAAATGCTGATGGTATAAAAATAGTATGTTTTTCTTAAGATAGATACACAAAAATACACCTAACTTTCCTTACAGATGGAAATAAGACTTTTATGGGCAGGAAACCCTCACAGAGTTTGTATCACTTCCTGTAATTCTTATTAAAATCTCCTATTCATAGTACACATTGAGAAAAAAAAGGACTTTGGAAAAAAAAAAAAATCCTCATGAAATGCCTTGAACATATCTTATGGTATTAAGCCAAAGATCGTGCAGCTGGAAACCAAAAATGGTTTTGTTGAACAGTTGAATTATTGAGACTAAGATAACTACTAGACCTCTTATATTTTTAGAAGGACATTTCTTAATCACTACCAGTAAGTAGCCACACCTTTCCTACTAGTTAATAATATACCTTTCACAGACATAGTATACCATATACCAGCAGGTTAGACCTACAGTCCATATTGAAAAGCACTTCTGTGATCTCTATTTGCAGATGGAAAATAGCCACTTAATGTTTTCAACTACAAATAAACATTCCTCAAATGTCCTTACAGTACAGAATAAATGCTAACAGAGGAAAACTAGCTGATTTTATAGACATTGACCGTCAGGTGGAAATGGAGTGTAAGGAAGAGTGTAAGGAAGTCCTAGAGAAATTATCAGTTGAATAATTTGTCCTATTCTGGTGTCAATTCTTAAAAGATGGTGACAAAATGAAAGACATCTTGAAAAGAGAAACAGAATTTACCTGGTGGCTGGATTACATACTATAAGGAGAAACAAATGTTTAAATTGGTAATCCTCACCTGGATTATTTTTAAAAAACAAAATAAAATATTGGTTTTATAAAAGTTGAATCTGTTCACAGGGAAAGTTACTTTCATATGCATTTTAAACCAAAAATATTGTGAAGAACAGCTAAAAATATTGAAAAAGGCTTCTCTGATTTTGTTCTAAATGTCAAAAGAAGCAGGTTTTCCCGACTGTAATGATTTTTTCCCTATTACTAAGCAACTAATACTTCAAAATCAGAAAAAAAGTCAATATTGAGTAGAAATAACTCAAAATTATTTAAGCAAGTCTTAGATGTAAAGATTTTACTGATTCACAAAACAGATTAAAATCTGAATTGCAGATTTAAATATTTTACTGGTTCAGCAACAGAAGTTTATATATAAATATATATATACATATTTAACTTTGGGTATTTTCTTGGGACCACTACACCTGTGTAGTTTAAGAAAGATAATGTTAAAAGATGTCTACATCATAGCCATAGAAAATACCTGAGCTGGAAGTAGAAAAGATTCTTTATTCTCTTAAAATAAAGTCCTTAACAAGAACAGGAGACCAGTAAGCATCCAATAAGAGGCTGGAATCTAAAACTAGAAAAAAATATATTAAAAGCAAAAGCAGTAAAATGTTTAGCATCTTTCTAAAATATAGCTGGCAAATAAGGGCTGAGTTGGGAATGATTTATTGGAATTCTGCTGTATGCATTTATTTAAAGATCAGATGTCATAATTGAAACATTCCCTACTGGCCTTAAAATCTATACTTCTCCAAATACATTATTTATGATTATGCAGTCACATGTCTTTGGGGAGTTTTTCTTCTTACTCAGTTAAGTGGATAGGTTTATATTTGATCCCACATCATGGGTATTGATATCCATTATACATTTTCAATTTAGGTAATGCAATTACGCATGGAATTAAAATTAGTCATATATATCCAATTGTTTTCATCCTATTAGAAAATTATTCACAGTATTATGTGACAAGCAGTTTCACTAACTAATTATTTGTTGTGCAAAGAGTGTACATATTTTTAATGATGTTAAACTTCATATGTTTTCATTTGGCCTATTCCCATTCGAGTATTCCATTCCAATACAACATAGGTAACATGAAGCACATGTAAATTAAGTTATGAAATTAAGTCTAGAAATTCTCTAATCTAGAAATACTCTGTAAATTTTATCATCTATCAAATACACAATGTCCTGGTTTAGCAGTAGCAGTCATTTTTTTTCTCCTTCTTAGTAGCTGGTGCAGCGCTGTGTTTTTGACTTTCAGCCTGGGAACAGAGCTGATAACACCGATGTTTAGCCTGACCAAGGACTTTGTGAGTCTCATGCCCTGCCAGGGAGGAGAGGAAGCCAGGAGGAAGCAGGGACAGGACACCTGACCCAAACTAACCAAAGAGGTATTCCATACCACAGCACGTCATGCCCGGGGATGCAACTGGGAGTTACCCGGAAGGGCTGGATGATCACGGCGGGGGGGGGAGGGGGTGGGGAGGGGAAGTAGACTGCGTGGTTCTAATTTACAGCCTGGGCTTAAACCACGACACACAAATTCTGTAATTAACTAAAAGAGAGGTTGCAAGAGAATTTTTTACTAGAGAATGTAGCAGTCTGAGGAAGCAATGTTGTCATCACATTGTACATATGCACATATATTTATACACATATGTATAGAATATGTGTATACATATATTTAGTATGTATATGTATATATAATATATATAATAATAACTATATATATGCAACTGAAGTACTTTGCAAACACTACCTTTCTGCTTTCAAATGGCTCATGTGAAAGCACAGTGGCTAACACTGCAAGTGCAAATCTTGATGTGTGACTTAAAGAATCTGCCCCTGGAATACCAAAAATTGACAGTAAACTTTGAACATTTTAGGATAACATTTTATATACATATATATATATAAATATATAAGCAAATACTCACGTATATGAATATATCCTTGTAACTCTTAGTCACCTACTATGTGTGCATGATAACAACAACAAAAAAAAAAGAGTAGACAACTGAATATGAGCAGCATTTCCCAGGGATGTCATCCCAGTTGCTTTGATAGAACATAGACAAACAGTGCTGTGCTCATAGGTTTTATTTATAAAGCAGATCCCACAGGAAATGAAGAAGAAAAGAGAAAAATGCAGAACCTGTTAGAACTGGGTTTTACTTAATTGTCTAATTGTAACAGGGTCATAGTTCAAAACAACTAAACAGTTTAATGAGACCTATAGTGAATTTGCTAATTTGCACTGCATGTAAAATCTTTGTCTCAGAAATCTTTGTCTCCCCAAGAGAGCTCAGGGCTCAATTATGTTCCTTTATTTCATGTGTACTCCTAAAATTTTTTGCCAGAGGAAAGCTTTGTCATGCACATTTAAACCTTCACTCTCATTCTTACAGAATCCTTGTTATGACACTTAAGTCATATGAACTGATTTTAAATTTAATTTAATACATTGTAATACATTGCTTTTCAAGGGCTACCAGAAACTACCAAGGGCTTATAAAGAATGGAAATAAGAATTTAAACATTACTTTGAATAAGAAAATCCTTATTTGACTACCTAAATTATGCTCTAAATAATAGCTTCAAGCGTTACTTCACTTGTGGGAAATATAACAAACATTGTTTTGAAGGCAGTTAATTTTGTGACAAAAGCAGTTTGCATGGTTTTACATAAAATTATTTTCATGCCGGTTCTGTGCATCTGCTTATCCTTTAAAGTACACTATTCAAATGAATCCACACCAAAAGACTTGTAATTCTTTCTTCTTTGCTTCAAACGAAGAATGTCTCTTGGCTCTCTTTGGGTGCTGCTTTGTCACATTGTATACAACAGTACCTTAATATTGCTGCTTTTCTGCAAGAAATAATGCACTTTTTCTCCCCCCCCCCTTTTTTTTTTTTTTTTTTTTAGGATACAGCTTGTAGAAAGTGTAATATAGGCATATGTTGGATGTTTTTTCTAATATGCATAGATTTAATAGTTGTATGAGGATCAATTAAATAATTTCTCTTATAATTGAGCATGGCCACACATTGCCTGGAGAGGCTGTAAAATCTCAGTTCTTGGAGATATTCAAAACCTGACAGAACTTGGAGATATTCAAAACCTGAGCATCCTGCTTTGGATGACCCTGGTCTGAGCAGGTGGGCTGGACCAGACAATCTTCAGAGGTGCCTTCCCACCCTAGCCCTTTTGTAATGCTGTGAACTCCTGACACAGCTGTCATTTTGAGCCGAAAGCCAAAGCTGCTGCCTGGTGCAGCAGGCTCACTGGGCACCTTTTGTGCAGCTTTACAAACAAGATAGAGAACTCTCCAAAACTATCAGCTGGAAGAAAATGCTAGGAAGAGAAAGAACAATGAGAGAGAAAGACAGCATGCATGTGTAGTTTTCACAGATGAAATCTTCAGTACAACATAAATCCAAAACACTCAATTTTTTTTTAAAGTGCACCAAATTATGCTCTGAATGCTCCACTCACTACACAAGGAACCTGTACTCAACATCAGGCACCTGACTTGATGTTGTGAATACTCCCCTGTGCCTTTAAACAGGGTTTCCTACCCTTTTGGGGACTGTGTTTGCATGCAGCTAAAACAAATTCATTCTTTACAGCTGGAGAGGTTCCCACCATGCCCTGTTTTCTCTTAAGAGAAGGGCTGAATAAGAAAATGCAGCAATAAATTATCCATGGGAGGTGGCAAAGCAAGCCTCCTGCCCTACATCCCACCCTGACACCAACATTACACAGTTGCTGGGTGTGATAAACAAGCATTTCCCAGAGACTTAAAGACAAAGTACAAAGAGATGGAGACACAGCTACACTATTCTTAAAGCATTACAATGCGACAGTTCAGAGGCCTCACTGAAAGTTAAAGTCCTATTATACTAGAAATTATATAAACGTACAAATATACATCTCCTGCTTTGAAGCATCCAGTTTATGAAAAATACTACACAAATGACAGATTTAAATATATTCTTTCTCTTATTGTCATTTCTCAGTCTTCTTCTCTTATTGTCATTTCTCAGTCTTTTTCTCAGATAAGCTAGCAAATTGCTGAAGAAGAAAAGTACAGCTATAAACCAAGCACCATAGTAAAAAAAAATCACATTGTCAAGAAAACTGTTTTCCCCTTTCCTGATATCTTTGATGGCTTCGTGTACAGTATAAAATGTCTTCTCTTCTGCTGGGTTCATTTGAATTACAATGCACAAAGAGAAGGGGAAAAAGAAAGATTTTTCTTGCTCTGCTGAGTTTAGCTGACTCTTGAGATTGACAGTGCTGTAAATGGACCTGGAAATTCAAAATATGTCAGAAATAAGTGGCTAATATTTTCTTAGAAGCTTTCATGTAGGGATAGTATGCTCACATTAGGACACAGCTCTGTGCACGTGTGTGCATGCATCTGAACAACTAACATTGCAGCTATGTAATGCTGAGTAAATCCTGAGAATGTAATGGAACTAGTCCAGGCATATATAATTTTAATCAGTAACAGAATTTTCCTGATTGTATAAAGCTTGCCCAATAAGACAGGAGATCTGTTGTACTGGACAATTTGGTAGGTAAAAAGTTATTGAGTCTCTGTAAAATAATTGGCTTCAAGACAGCTTACAGAAATGCAGGGTGAGAGGAAATCTGAGATAATGGAGTCCACCCTTTGCATTGCTTTTCATCACACCTCTGGAGAAAGTGTTATATTTTTTTACATCCAAACTTCATTTGATGCAAATGAACTCCAGGTCCACCTGTGAGTGGGATAATGACCTCCCAGTTTTGAATATGACAGCATCTTAAACCAAGAATAAAAGGAAATTAAAATGATAAAAAAAAAATCAGGAAAGATCTTGTTAAGTTGCAGAGAGACTTACTGAATAAGAAAAAAGGTATACATTATAGAGCTGTATGATGCAGAAGCAGCAGTAAAATGCACAGATTTGCCAATTGTGTTATAAGCAATAAGGTAGTTAATGCGAAAAATAAAGAATTTACATCTAAGGGCTTTAAAGGCTGGAGGTAAATGAGGCCATGAGGCCATTTTGCTTAGAGAAGTAGAGCCAGAATATAACCCCCACTTTGTTCTCTTAACTAAGATTCAGGTGTCATTTCTATTCATATTGATAGAAAAGATTCTCATAGCATGTAGTTGTCATAGTATCATCGCAGGGGTCTGTCTTAGGTCTTAATTGCCAGGTGTCTCAGAATGGAAGGGAAATCCAAGAGAAATCAAAATGAAATTAAATCTCTTGGGTAACTTTGTCCTTTTTGTGCCTCTACAGTAATCCAAAGACTGCTTCAGAAAATTTCCCAAAAGGAAGAACTGCTCAAATAGTATGAAATCATCAGAGGATAGTCATAACTCAATCTCTTTTCCTGAAAAGGAAAAATCCTCAACATATTCTATACCCCATTCTTTGCATTAAATAAGGAAAAGAAACTTTTCATCATATCTATTGTTACAGGCGATCATAACAGTCAACCATTTTGCTACTTCAGGATTTACTACTAAGGAAAGTACATAGTATAATCCTCCTGGCCACTAGAAGAAGGAAAGATCTAGAGCAGATTTATTGACTTTGCCAGTTCATTCATATTACAGTGACCTTCTTTCAGGACTCGAAATTAATTATTTTAAGTGTATTAGTTCTTTAAGGTGAAATGAAAAATTAAAATTAATCCTTTACTGTGAAAGTAAACATATAATTTTCTAATCTATCTATATTTGATTATTTAATTTTTAAGGATATTTTTATTAAAGTTTTGTAGCTCGTATTTTATCTTACAGGATGAGTAAATACAACTCAAAAAGTTCTGACACATCCTTTAAATGTTCAGTAGCCAAGACAGTACTGCAATATCAAGGTACAGAATTTGCAGCTTGTTTAACTTGGTGAGCAAGAATACAGGATGTATTACTCATTAACATGCACTGAAACTCCTAGTTTGATGCCTTCTACTGAGTATAATTAATTTCACAATTTAATCAGATTACTTTTAATAAAGTTCACATTTTATAAACTTACCAAGGATAATCACATGCATGTCTTGGTAGGCACAATTACATCAGAAGTATCTTTTATCTATTTTTAACGTTTGTGTTCCAGTTAATAAGTATAAAATTCAGATTTTGATTACCGTATATTAACAAGAATTTTAATTGTTGGCTAAGTAGCAGAATATGCCTTATGGCTGAAACAATACATCATTGAAATATATCTGCAAGCCTTGTCTTCACAGTTTATTTTTCCAAATGAGCAGCCTAGTTGGTAATCAAGATTTTACAAAGCAATGGGAATACATTTGGTATGCGCCCTTCATCCCATTTTTGTTATTACAGCATTAGTGTAGTTATTGCAGGTCTGTCTGCACTTCTTTATGCTGCAGACAGGCTCATCTATGTCCTTGAAAATTCAAGTTTAAAGCCTGGCAAATGGGAATGGCCTTTGCATAGGCCTAAGGGACTGAACTTCACTTAAGCTAAGGCTATATTAAGGCAATCTAAAGGACTTTTAAGAGGAGGGAGCCCTTCAATGTGTGCACATTTTTCAGGCCTTTCACTTTGCTGGACTGGATTAACTGCGAAGAAAAATTATAGTCAGCTGAAGGCATTGGGCATGTGCAATTTTGTGTGAATAAGTGTTTCTTGCCAAACAATAAGCTCTGATACTTTATCTTCTATTGCATATAACGATGGTGAAATTATTACAGTAATTTCCCTGAGCATGCAGTTATGACATTTATTTGTTTATTTTCTATCAAAGAATTGTTAAAATTTATCATGTAGGGACATTTACTTTGAATAAATGGACAATATATAACTGTAGTTTTTTGCCAGTGTAAGTTTTGTACTGAAATTATTAGTTAACATAAAAGCTTTGAAAACTTCGGAGGGGGAACACTTTGTGATGGTCTGAAGAGAGCTGACAGGGCCAGGATACAGACCTCCTTATTCTGGTTCCATCCAGTCTTAACTAATATGTCCTTGCTTAGTATTTGTTTCTGTACATGAGTACAACAAATTAGGCAATGCACAAAGATGAAAGTATGAACCTAACATCTTATAGGTCTGAAAAGACAGATTTAATGTATATTCAGAGCAGCCCTGCGGAGAAGGACTTGGGGGTGTTGGTTGATGAGAAAATGAACATGAGTCAGCTTCAGTGCGCGTTCGCAGCCCAGAAAGCCAACTGTATCCTGGGCTGCATCAAGAGGAGCGTGACCAGCAGGGCGAAGGAGGTGATCGTGCCCCTCTACTCTGCTCTCGGGAGACCTCACTTGATATATTGTGGACAGTTCTGGTGTCCTCAACATAAAAAGGACATGGAACTGTTGGAACAAGTCCAGAGGAGGGCCACAAGGATGATCAGGGGACTGGAGCACCTCCCCTATGAAGATAGGCTGAGAAAGTTGGGTCTGTTCAGCCTGGAGAAGAGAAGGCTGCGTGGAGACCTCATAGCAGCCTTCCAGTATCTGAAGGGGGCCTACAAGGATGCTGGGGAGGCACTATTCATCAGGGACTGTAGTGATAGTACAAGGGGTAACGGGTTCAAACTTAAACAGGGGAAGTTTAGATTGGATATAAGGAAGAAATTCTTTACTGAGAGGGTGGTGAGGCACTGGAATGGGTTGCCCAGGGAGGTTGTGAATGCTCCATCCCTGGCTGTGTTCAAGGTTGGACAGAGCCTTGAATGACATGGTTTTGTGTGAGGTGTCCCTGCCCATGGCAGGGGGGTTGGAACCAAATGATCTTAAGGTCCTTTCCAACCCTAACTAGTCTATGATTCTATGATTCCTAATATTAATTTTCCATTTAAGTTACTGCTCCAGGTGCTAAAAAATATCTATCTTACTATTAAGAATACTACATTAAGATATCTGTGTTGCTATTTATATCCATGTTTACTATTAAGATGCTCATTCTTTGCTAATTCAAGGGGTGCAGGTTGCTGACCAAATACAGCAAATACACAGAATTTAACAAGTCAAGAAAAAATTAATTTTTCTATCCTCATTTTTGAACCATAGAACTTCAAAGTACCTTACAAATATTGGCAAGATGTCAACATACTTTTTGGACCATTAAATATTATTGTTCCTATTTCAAAAGTAGTGAAATTCAGGGCATATAAAATCCCTCTTCTTCCAAAAGCTGAGGCCTAAACAGATTATTAAGCTGTTACATTATAATCAAAGAAATCAAGCTATTGTAAAACAATTAACCTCGTTATTTTAAAATTGAAGGACTGCATAGATGAAGAAGGCACAAGCACATTTTGTGTTTAAGGGGGTTGGCAGAACCCTAACTATTATCAACCATTGTTACTTATTCTCATCAGCTTAACCAAAAATCTGGACTCAGGAGTCTTGTATGAGCACCTCATGACTTTTGCTTTAACGCTGTTTGAAGAAAAGAGGAGGCAGAATAGTATTTTACTGTAGCTTTAACATTCCTTAAAGAACACCAGAAAAAACTTGAACATTCCACTGTTACCTGCCTCTTTAAACTTAGAATCGTTCCATCAGAGGATTTTTATTGTTTTTGCAACCATGTTTTGCTCATAGAGCCTTTTTTGTTTTGACAAGGAACAAAGATTTCATGCTATATTAAAATCAGCTCATGCTTCTAAGCCCTTCCTTTCTTTTTCATGGTTCTTTTTAATTTCAGTAATTGCATTATTCCATTTACCAAAAAGAGGCAGAGCATACTTTTCACAAAGCTCTTCATCTCTTTTATATTGACAACGCTGTAGTCGATTATTGCTCTCAGGACAAATGCATTTTTGGTTTACTTGCAAATCTGCTTCATCTTCCCTACTAACCTTTCTTTATCCCTTTCTGTTCTTGATTTCAAAGCACAGCAAGCAGTGCTACTGGTCAGTTGGTATAGGCAACCGTTATAGAAATGCAATAAAATTTTATGACGTACTTTGTAAAGTATTCGTACATATCTTGAAATGGTTGTGTATATATGTTGTTGTTATTCTATATTGAATAACTGCATTTGTGAGAGTAGATTAGGTCTCAAAGTTTGTTATGTCTTAATTTTATATCATTAAATTCATTCTTATTCCCATGAACTCTTTGAGTCACATTTAACTAATACACAGGTTTTCCTATTTCATCCCAAGTAAGGAAGATAATTTTGACAGTAATGTTCATTAAAATAACTGATTAAATTATTTCAAACAGTATTTACTTTATTATTCAATTTTAGCCTCTTGAAATGAATCATTTTTTTATTTATTCAAGGCACTCAATCCTTATTTATGAATTATTCATTACCTGCAGTAGCATTTGAAATACTAATTTTTTTGCTTCTACTTCTATTCAAAGGCCAACCTGGTCCAAATGGCTTAAAATCTCAATCAATTTAAACATGAGTGGCTTCAATCTGCTTGAAAATTGAGACCAGGTTTACTACAGTACAGTCTAGAGGCAATATTTATTTCATTATTATTTTTCATGACAGCAAATCAGATAAGATGGTATTTAATTTAAAATGTTAAAATTGATAATTTTTAAATATGACCATTCTCAATTAACTGTTACCTTTCTCTTTTGTTTCCTTTTTCCTCCCTCAGTTCGCTATCATTTTTTTATTCTATGTCATATTTGCAAGGGGGCATAGTAACATAAATTGAAAAAGAAGGGGAAAACACTAAACTTTGAAAAAATAGGTATGCTGGCTCATTTTTGTTAATCAGTTTCATTATAGGAAGTAGAGTGGTTATTTTTTAGCTTTTCTGGACAAAACACTCTGCTTTTTCCCACTATTTAAAAACCATCTTAAAACTACCAATGTCTTTGTTTGTCTTGGACCTTCAGGAAAAAATGGCTGTAGATATCCTCAGATGAAAAGACTTTTGAGAGGTCTCAAAGAGAGTGCTTTTGTACATGTTACTGACAGGCACAGAACATTTATAAAGAACATAGGCACAGCACTTTGGATATATCTGTATAGGTTTATCATTAATGTAAGGAAGACACATGATACTTTCATCAAAGCGATATGAGTAAACTTATACTGAATTACTGTGTTAGTGGGAACTATTTGCATACAAGGCAACAAGCATCTTCTTACATGAAGATTCCTTATGAAACCCTAGTGAGGTCAGACTATGGTTTTCAATGTAAAGTTAGTGTTTGATAAACCTGTGCTTGGTGACACTGTACCACAAAAATGATGTCAACTTAGTGGTAATGAGGAGCATAAGCATTTCAGAGTATGCTGTAGCATGTCTAACTGGTGAGCAGAAATGCATGTATACAGCAGATGTCTGTGGGGATAAAAGGACAAATTTGCATACATTTACACATCTATTAAAGGAGAAGCTATTTCCACATGCTGAGATACCTGGTTTGTGTCTTTTTACTTACTCTTGCTAAGCCAAAAAGGTTGTGAATACAATAACCCTTGAATGTTCATCCCATTGTATTGTTTTCTAGATATAGAAAAAGGTATATTGTATTTTAAAAGTGTAATACTTTTTTTCTATGATGATTGCAATAGCATTCAGATTGAAAGGATGAACTTCATTAAAAACATTTTAGTATGCCTGCCTTTATTAGGAGACTGTATCAGTTTATCACAGTACACAGTACAGCCCGATGTAAGCTAAAAACAAATATCAGTGCTAATGCCAAAGGAAATAATAATGCTGAACTAGTGCAAATGTCAAGGTCAGGACTTTTGCACATGCCAGCTTTCATTTAATATTATAGTAAAGAGCTAGTTTGCATACTTTCCTCAGATTATTTAACTTAAACACGCTAGTTTATATACTTTCCTCAGATTATTTAATTTAAACACTACAAACATTGCCAATAGGTAGGATTTCCAGGATGAAGCAGAAACAGTTTTTCTGACATTTGAAAGCACTTCTCATTATGCCTAATGTCCTTCCCTAACCACTTTAAAAAAGATAAAATTGGGATTTATTTTTTTTTACAGGGTTAATTACTGCATGTGACATGCAGTTCCCACCAGACAGAAAGGAGAACAGGCAGGTTATTAATCACAGAATCACACAGAATCCCAAGGGTTGGAAGGGACCTCAAAAGATCATCTAGTCCAACCCCCCTGCAACAGCAGGGTAACCTAGAGTACTAATCACTAGAATCAAATAATTCTTTAGCAGAAGAGTCTTGAAAACAGTCACATCATTAAAAAACAACAAACAAACAACCAAAAAAACCCCAACACATTCAGTTTGGTACAGTTGAGCTCTAAGGGACCACTGTGTTTCAGAAGCAAGGTTTTTTAATGTGCTTAAATCATCTTATCATTTCTTAGATCAGGTGTGTAAAGAGTAAACTGTGTATTGAAAAGGATAGTTAAGGCTGATTTGTAGGAAGGACCATGCGTATAATCAATCATATTCTATGAGATAATGCCACAAAATATTGTTAAACATATGTGACATGCAAGTCCTTGCAGTTAAATGGGCAATAATTAGGAGGTAATTTCATCTGCATTGTCAATTTTAACATAATGGTATGTATATATTTTTTGTAGCTATGGGATATCATCATGATCCATAATGGTGAATGATATATTTGTTATATACTTCTCCAGAAACATCCAAAAAGAAGCCATGTAGTATCCAGCTCCCTGCTGGAGAGAAAGTTAAAAATGGTAGAAATTAGTCATTTTGCTAATGGCTTGTACCAGCAATAAATGCAGGATGCTATTTACCTGGCAGTTCAGCTCTTAAAGCTCATAGATTAGCGGAGATGGAACAGTGTTTGGAGCATTAAAATTAGCAAGAACGCAAATATATGGTTTAGTTCTTCCTTCTTCTTAACGTCCCATGCTGAAATCAAATCCAGAATAAAACAAATTACTAATCCCTCAAAACCAGTCATAGAGCTCTGGCATATGCTTGTACACACTGTTTAGCCTTAAAGGCTTCTCTAATAATGGAATAAATGATGGGGGTGTGTTATTACTTTTCTCATGAAGATACACTCTTAAAGGGTGGTAATCTGAGAAAAACCTCACTAGATAAGTATGATGCTGTATATGTAAGGTTGTGTGCTATTTCAGAATATACAAAGAAAATAACATTAGCTGAACAAGGACTTTTTACTGGGAGGTAGAAGGTGAGAACATTACATGAGGTAAGTGACGGGAGCACACTGCCTGCCTGCTGCCTGCCAAACTGCCTTTTTGTTTTTTTCCTTTAAAATGTTTTTTTCCAATGGCTGCCTGGAGCCACAGCATTTTCAGACTAAAAGTGCTGATCCTGCTTGCTGATACTGCATAAGTTTTCTGTGGAAGTGCTTCTGATCTCTATTTGAGAACCTCCCACTGAGTTCCAGTAGCTTCATTAAGGTAATTGGAATCAGGAGTTATTTACTACTACCCACATTGATTTTGTATGGCATATAGATAAATGATAGTGCTGGAGAAAGTTGTTCTTTGGCAAATCAATTGAACTGTGCAACAAAAAGTCATCTGACTTTTCCACTTTAAAACACTGGCCCACTGGTGTTCAGGCTGCACATAATCTTATGATATTGTAATGACTTTGGATAGTCAAACTGAGGCTGATTTTTATCATTGTCCTTTACCAATCATTACAAGTGAAGATTAGGAATTGCACACACTAGGGCTTACTAGGACTTCACAATTTATTTTTTTTTTCTAAATCTAAATAAGCTGAAATGGTTGAAATAATACGTCATTGGTTAACAAACTGTTGTATCAAAGCTGGTACGTTAAGAATATTTAGGAAGCGTACTGCTATCCTGTGTACCATTTTGGTGGCCAAAAGAACATCTAAAAATTGCCAAGAATGCCACAAGCCACAAAGAGATAATAGTGATTTTTGTCCTTTCATGATGGATTTGGTCAGTTTTACACCACACTGCTCAAGCTGACTAGGAAGCATCTCCCATAGCAGAACTAATATTGAGGCCACAACTTCTGAGAAGCTGAGTACAAAATCATGAGTCTAGTTTGGCTGGGGTTTTGTGCGTTTGTTGACTTACGCAGTGTGAGATGAAGAATTTGTCTTGGAAAGAAAAGAAAGGTTACTTTTTAGGCTAAAAGAAGAGTTATTTAATGTCACAAGAGTAGCTTTTCTCACTCTGACCCAGTTCTGAAGCAATGCTTGCTTGTTGTCTGCTCAGCAAAGATAGATATGTTATGATTTCACCATTCTTGTATGAGTCTGACTATCCCGTAATCCACTTAGTTTATTCTGTTCATTCTTGATTCATTGCATTCTGGATATGACCCTCTCAAATTATTTTTTTTTTTTAAAATTCATAAAATTTTCCAAATGTGTTGACAATATTATGCAGTCTCTGTTGGGCATCTGTGCAAGCAATAGTCCTTTGAACTTCTGCATGCACATAATTTATTTGTCTTTCTTATTTGCAGATACGAGGCCTTTCAATGTTTGCTTTTTTTTCTCTTTTTTAGATTAATTTAAATTGCTGAATGTGTCTGAATTGCTTCTTAGAACTTTCCACAGAAATAGATTATCCCTAGAGTGATGGGGCAAGCTGGGGGAAGTTGTGAATGATCCATCCTTGGCGGTGTTCAGGGCCAGGTTGGATGAGGCCTTGGGTGGCATGGTTTAGTGTGAGGTGTCCCTACCCATGGCAGGGGGATTGGAACTAGATGATCTTCAGGTCCTTTCCAACCCTAACTATTCTATGATTCTATGATTCATGGCTTCCATGACCCACATGAACCAGGGCAACACATTTGTCACCAACTTAGGTAAAAAGGTTTTTTTCTAATCTTTGAGAAAATAGTGGATGTTTTCTCAGACTTAAAAAGTCAAAAATTCATACTTTCAGACTAGTCTCTTGCAGATGTATTCTTATTCTATTGTTCCTCAGACTTCTAAGAAGCAATTAGCTGCTTTCTGTATAGCCAAGGAGCTCTTTGATGCTTGATTCTAACACAGTTTCCCAATTATGTCCACAGCTAGGAGAGGAAAAATGCCCAAACTAGCTTAACAGATAGATGAACATCCCTGTTGAACCATTTTGGATTGCAAAGCTTCGTTGCTTATTTTACAATATCCCGTTCAGCTGTCTTTCAGATGTATATTAGACAAGTTGTTAATGGATTTAGTGAGAGCGTATAAGGCTCCACTGTTCACAGCTAGGCTTACAAATCGGTTTGCCTAAAGACCCTTATTTTCTTTTTATATAAATGTCACCATGTGTTTTGTAGGCCCTTGTAACTGTTTTCTTGATGTGACTGATTATGCATTTGTATACATATGCATGTATATATATATGCAAAAGTATACAAATATCTTCACATTCTCTTTAACTATACTGATCCAAGCACTATAACTTTTATTTGACTTATTTGCATGTTGTATCTGTCAATAACTGATTACTGCATTCTAAATTTAGTAAAATTCTAAGTTTCTAAGCACACATTATCCTACTGAGGGAAAAATGCGAAAGACTTTAGTCTATCAGTGCCACTTCCATTGAAAAAAATGCAGTCTAGGTCTCTACAGCTCATCTTGACTTCTGATAAGTAGCTAGATATGATCCAAAAAATGCATTTTTTGCTCAAAGGAAATTAATTCTGCTCTTAAGTCTTACCTTCATCTTCCTCTTTCTTCTTTTTCTTGAGTCTTACTTATATCTTAAAAATTAATTTTTTGTTTATTTCCTAACGGGTATTGTGAAAAGGTAAAAAACCAAGTTTTTTTTCTAGTGCATCAGACAATACCCATCATCCCATCAGAACCTGAAGACAAGGCATGGCAGAGAATATAAAGACTCTGTGTGGTGATCTCTGGGACTGTTGTGAAATGCCTGCAGTAAGGATTGCCCATGTGGGTCAAGACAATCATTGCAATCATTGTGAAGATGATGGTTACAGGTTTTTTTTCTTATAGAGAACGTTCTCACCTGCGTTGATGTAGAAACATAATGGGAGACAGCCAGTAGCGTGTAGTTCTGTTAAAGAAGCTAAGTCACAGACGTAGGACACTCAAAGGTACAAAAAGATGCTACAAGCTTCTTCAGGGTGCTACAGCTGGATTAAATATCTGCAAATCTTCCTGCTGCTCGTTCATATTACAAACTACTTCAAGCTGGAGTGGGGTGAAATTTAGACATCAAAATAAAAGTCTATTACTTTGAAAAATAATTCTTTCAACTGCTAGTAATGAGGATCCTTCAGAGTCTTGCTGCTTTTCAGACTTATACCCTAAGACTGCGCTGCTCTAAATGCATCAAAACAGTTTCTGTCTCAATTAGACAGAGCATCCCAAATCCCAATACCTATGCAGGATCCAGAAATAAAACAGATTACTGCCAAAATTCTTTTTGGGAACTCAATCCAGAAAGAAAGTGTACATTTAAATTTGATGTATTTTAACAGTGATCGCTGTTCCAGTTATTACTTTCAAAAGGCTATCTGGGGAGGGGTGGGAGGTGGGGGTGTAAGGTTCTTTTTCTTGATAGCCTCCTAGCTGAAGCCCTCCCTGAGGGAGTGGGAGGATGGTGCTTGGTTCCCTTTTCTTCCTAAGAAGTTCAATTCATGCATGTAGGTGTGCCCAAGGGAGCCATACATTGACTTTCAAACTGAGGTCCTTTGCCTGCCACCATCATTCTTATAGCATATTGAAGAGAAGTGACATGGGAAGTAGAATAAGACTTTAATTCCCAAGCCAAGTATTCTTCCAAATAAATGCTTAGTTATAAAACAAATACATCAAAATACTGAACTCCAATAAAATGCAAGGAAAAGGTCACTGTGTACAGAAATTCCTCTTTAAAACAGAAAACCACAAGTGGTTTACCTAGATTAAAACATGTCCGTGGACTATCATCTGTGCCAAAGAACCCCTGAGTAACACTTGGCAGAATTGAGATGGTTCTATTTATTCCAGCATCTGCTTGCCAATTTCAGGAAGCTTGGAAAGGAACCAGGAAATATCCCCTAAGACTAATACCATGCCAACAGCATAGAAGGATGTCAAAGCAATGAGTGGCACATGGCTGAGTGGTACCTGGAAGTCGTGCAGACCTTCCATCACACGCCCCAGGGCCATTGACAATAATTAAATTTTTGCCATCCTTTGTTCTCTCTCTGCAATAAACAAAGATTGTGGAGGTTTTTGTTGGGTTGAGAGGTGGAGCCTCTTCATTTTCTCTTCTATTTACAAACTGTAGTATCAGAATGCATTCTATGCAACTAACACTGGAATTATTTGTCCTGAGATCTGAACTGACAAGTACCAAATGCTCTGGGCCAGAACAGCCTACATCGTATATTCTTCACCCAATAAATAGTAACAGATGTTCATCTGCAATAAAATAACTCGAGCATTACACTATATAAAATATATTGAACTGCACAAGATGTAAGAAATTTTCAGACTTTTATTAGGACAGTTACCCTCTCAAAATAATCATAGTCAAGAATGTAATTCTATTTAAAAGAAAACTTCCAACTATTGGGTAACTAGATTATCATCTCTTTCCACTTCTTTAATGCTTTTTAGATTTTTATTTGTCTTAAAATCCTTTAATATTATTTAAATAATCTCCATAATACTTTTTTAATGCAGCATTGTCCCAACTTTACAAATGGACTACTGGATTCACAGACACTTTTAAACCAACGTTTCCAAAATTGTCTTCCTAAAATCAGGTTACCAACATGTGGGTTTGTGTAGTTAGCAGCCTGTTTCAATACTTTCTGAGTACAGATAAATTGTAATTCAATTCAGTAATAACTTCTGATGTTCAGCTGCAGTAAAAGTCAGGACGCATTTCTCGGTGATGGAATATGAATCAGAGAAGAGAAATGAAGCACAGTGTTCCTAACATCTACCTAGGCTCCTAATTTAACTGCTACATTAACATCAGCTAAAAAAATCCCCTTGGTCTCTCAGATCCCTCCTGAATACTTTATATTTCTCTTGAGCAAGACTATATTTTTCTCTTCCGTATTCTTCTGTTACCTCACATCTTATTCACAGAGAGATGGTCATCATTGTTTTTGCAAGAAACAGTGATTCTGAAGTGGTAGTAATGTCTAAATTAGGGGATCTTTGCATTTCTACAGTTCTTCATAGCAGATATGTACTTAAAGAGACAAACATTGAAAGAAACACACAAGCAATCAAACACCTACTCCCCCCAAAAAAACCAGCCTACAACCAAAAAACAAAACAAAAAAAAAACCACCAAAACCAAAACCAAAACAAACCCCACCAACATTATTAGCCAGTTTCCAAACACTTTTTTATTGATGAAAGTCATTTTTCTTGAAAGTCAATGTTATCAACTGTGACACTGCCCTGTACCACCGGCAGCACTACAGGAGGATGCATGAATGGTACCTGCACCTGCCAAGAGCAGCCCGTGCCTGGGACATGCACCTACTGGCCCATGTATATAGCAATATTATGGTAGTGCAGATTTAGTTTCAAGTAAGAAAAGAACACTTGGAGCATTGAATATGTAGGAAGTACCCGTAAATTCAAATTAAAAAAAAAATTCAAAGGAAAAAAGAGGCTTATGGAAGGTGGAAGCAGGGACAGGCGGCCTGAGAAGAATACAGGGATGTTGTCCGGAAAGCTAGGGACCAGGTGAGGAAAGCTAAGGCCCAGTTAGAATTGAACTTGGCTAGGGATGTCAAGGATAGCAGGAAGGGATTCTATAGGTAAGCAGCGAATAAAAGACAGACTGGAGACAACGTAAGCCCCCTACGGAATAAATCGGGAGAATATATATATATATTTGGAGAAGAGGAGACTGAGGGGTGACCTTATTAGTGTATATAAATATATGAAGGGTGAGTGTCAGGAGGATGGAGCCAGGCTCTTCTCAGTGGCAAACAATGATAGGACAAAGGGTAATGGGTACAAACTGGAACACAAGAGGTTCCACTTAAACTTGAGAAGAAACTTCTTCTCAGTGAGGGTGATGGAACACTGGAACAGGCTGCCCAGGGAGGTTGTGGAGTCTCCTTCTCTGGAGGCATTCAAAACCCGCCTGGACACATTCCTGTGTAACCTTATCTAGGTGTTCCTGCTCTGGCAGGGGGATTGGACTAGATGATCTTTTGAGGTCCCTTCCAATCTCTAACATACTGTGATACTGTGATACTGTAACTGGCTACCCTGGATTTGGAGAAGGCTGAGGTTCTTAATGACTTCTTTGTCTCAGTCTTCACTGGCAAAGGCTCTGACGGCACCACCCAAGTCTTGGAAGGCAGATGCAGGGACTGTGAGAATGAAGACCCTAGGCCCACTGTAGGAGAGGATCTGGTTCTAGACCATCTTAAAAACCTAAACGTACACAAGTCCATGGGACCTGACGACATCCATCTACGAGTCCTGAAGGAGCTGGCGAATGAAGTTGCTAAGCCTCTGCCTATCATATTTGAAAAATCATGGCAGTCAGGTGAAGTTCCCGACGACTGGAAAAAGGGAAATATAACCCCTATTTTCAAGGAGGAGAAAATGGATGACCCAGGGAATTAGAGACCAGTCAGTCTCACCTCTGTGCCTGGCAAAATCTTGGAGCAGATTCTCCTGGAAGACATGCTAAGGCACAAGAAAAACAATGAGGTGCTTGGTGACAGCCAGCATGGCTTCACTAAGGGGAAATCCTGCCTGACCAATTTGGTGGCCTTCTATGATGGGGCTACGAAACTGATGGACAGGGGCAGAGCAGTTGACGTCATCTACCTGGACTTGTGCAAAGCGTTCGACACTGTCCCACACGACATCCTTGTCTCTAAATTGGAGAGACATCAATTTGATGGGTGGACCACTCGGTGGATAAAGAACTTGCAGGATGGCCGCACACAAAGAGTTGCGGTCAATGGCTCGATGTCCGGATGGAGACCAGTAACGAGTGGTGTCCCTCAGGGATCAGTGTTGGAACCGGTCTTGTTCAACATCTTTGTCGATGACATGGATTGAGTGCGCCCTCAGCAAGTTTGCCGATGACACCAAGCTGTGTGGTTCGGTTGATACGCTGGAGGAAAGGAATGTCATCCAGAGAGACCTCGACACGCTGGTGAGATGGGCTGATGCCAACTTGATGAAGTTTAATCATGTCAAGTGCAAGGTCCTACATCTGGGCCAGAGCAATCCCAGGCACAGCTACAGGTTGGGCAGAGAAGAGATTCAGAGCAGCCCTGCAGAGAAGGACTTGGGGGTGTTGGTCGATGAGAAAATGAACATGGGCTGACAGTGTGCGTTCGCAGCCCAGAAAGCCAATCATATCCTGGGCTTCATCAAGAGGAGCATGACCAGCAGGTCGAAGGAGGTGATCCTGCCTCTCTACTCTGCTCTCGGGAGACCTCACTTGGAGTATTGTGTGCAGTTCTGGTGTCCTCAACATAAAAAGGACATGGAACTGTTGGAACAAGTCCAGAGGAGGGCCACGAAGATGATCAGGGGACTGGAGCACCTCTCGTATGAAGATAGGCTGAGAAAGTTGGGTCTGTTCAGCCTGGAGAAGAGAAGGCTGCGTGGAGACCTCATAGCAGCCTTCCAGTATCTGAAGGGGGCCTACAAGGATGCTGGGGAGGGGCTCTTCATCAGGGACTGTAGTGACAGGACCAGGGGTAATGGGTTCAAACTTAAACAGGGGAAGTTTAGATTGGATATAAGGAAGAAATTCTTTACTGAGAGGGTGGTGAGGCACTGGAATGGGTTGCCCAGGGAGGTTGTGAATGCTCTGTCTTTGGCGGTGTTCAAGGCCAGGTTGGATGAGGCCTTGGGTGACATGGTTTAGTGTGAGGTGTCCCTGCCCATGGCAGGGGTGTTGGAACTAAATGATCTTAAGGTCCTTTCCAACCCTAACTATTCTATGATTCTATGATTCTATGATTCTAATTTGAATTATTCTCCATTTGGCTGAGCTCTGAAGCTGAAGAGGCAATGTGTAGGTCGGATTTGGGTCTTACCTTGTGCCCTGCTTTGGCTTATCCCCTTGTCACTCACACAAAAGCAGGTGACATACCTGAGATAGACAGACCTCTACACCCAGCACTCTGCACAGAACAGCTAGCAGCAAACATCCAGCTGGAAGAGAAAAAGCGCAGAATGATTTAATATATTCTTTCATTTGCCAGCTTGTTTCTCTTTCCTATTTCTCTGAGACAATGAACAAGACAAACACTCTGCTTTTTGGTGTTTGTAACCTTGGAGATTTGTTGAGCCTATGGACCCCATAAGAAGTAACATTTCTACCTGCTAGCAGTTGTCGGTGCATCTGTCACTGCTCATTAAATCAGCTACTCACAGTGAGAAAGTGCCTGCTTAGAGGTTTCCACTGGTTATTGCCAGGCAAAAGCAGCAGCTTTGGACAACTATTGTCAAACAGGTAACCCCAGACTGGTACTGATTACATCCCAGACCCTTTCTCAGCATAATCTCCATACATTTTGTACAGGTTCTTCAACTGTCCTAGCTGCAGCCAAAGACAGTTGTTAAAAATGCTTTCTTCTAGTGACTCCGTAAGATTCCATTCCTTTCCTAAGCTTGCACAGAGAAATCTACATGTAACCATATGTAGCACATAAAACAGGTATGAATAAAAATGTGTATTGATTTTTCTCTTCTGTGTGAATTTTAATTATACTGATCTTCAAATGTTCCAAGGTGTCCCCCAGAACCAGACTAAAACCATCTTTTTGTTGGTTTTGATAGCTACACTTATTGATATTTGCTTTTGAGCAGCAGGAAACACATTACAAGAGCAGCGAGAAGTTTTACATAACAGTTAAAACAGTTAAAAACCAGTTAAATATATCATAACAAAGATCACAGAGGTGGAAAGAAATACAAATGCTAACAGGGGCAGTGATAGCAGAGTTAAATCTCAGGCAAGCTGTCTTGCAAGTGACTACTCAGTCAGCCCAGAAAGTTTAGCTATGATTGATGGAACTGACAAGCCTGGAACAAAACCAAACAAAAACCCCACCACAACACAAAACAAAACAAAACATCACTGAAAAATGACCAGACATTGAACTTGATTCAATGCAAAACAGCCTTTCATCAGGGTATAGGCATCTCTAGAGTTCATCTACTTCCTATTGGAAGGCACAGGTCATTCCTTACAGTTCACAAGGTGATTTAACAAACTGAGCATAATTGTATTTGTTTGAAGTCAGGGCTTTTCACTTGTGACAATTCCCAGATGACTCAGTGCTTTCTTTTATTTAGTGTATGCTATAAACTGGGCTGTCCCTTTTGGTTGAATTTTCAAAACCAGCAAACAAACATTTCTCTGTGCTTTACACCACTGACATGCAATATGATCAGAATCAGAGAGAAACATACAGTCAGGAGTCAGGATAAGAGATAAAGCACGTAATTTTCTGAATGCATTTGAAGGTCTGTGAAAGCTTTTTTTGAGTAAATACACACTGGTTACCAAGTGATATATTTCTTTTGTGTGTGTGTACAGAGTTATCCATAATGATTCTAGTAAATGTGACTTGCTTTGGCTTAGAAAGTCCAAAGGAAATGAACAGACAAATCCATTCAATTTTCTATAGAATGTCTGTCATATCTTTTGCAATGAAACACTTTACAAGAAATACAAGCTTGAGTATTTCCTCAGAAAAATGTCCTGCCTTTTTAGAGAAAAACTGGGACAAAGAACAAGCTCAACAAATATTTATAAGGAATGAAACAGGCATTATAGGAGGGTGGACTATATATTACCTCAGCCAATACGGGAAAAGAAGTTGATACTATGCAGAAAGAAATAAACTGCCCAGCAATTTAGCAGGAATTCTTTTTCAGTGTTCCCTGTATCATTCCCTGCTGTCTCCATCATTGCTGTCAGGTGATAGGAACTCCAGAGTGCAATAGTTAGGGTTTCTCCAAAATTCAGACCTCTTTAGTCCACTACAGCCAGTGACTGTAAATTCCAGAGTTAACACTTAGACGCCTGGGAAAGCCCACAGTCTCAAGAACCTTTCTTATGGACATCTGTGCTCCATTAAACTTAAGGCAGAGAAATGGCTTCCGGCCCACACTTTCTTTCTTTTTTTCCATTGTAAAAGAGAAGCAGGTACTGTTCAGGTGCTTTCCTCCAAAGGGTCCTCATAATATGTCCTTGTCCCTGATGCTTGCTCTTCAAATCTAGGATTTGAACCTTGGACGTTTGCTTTTCAAAACTAGGAAACCAGAACAATTGGATTTAACAAAAGAATCTTTTTGCTACACTTATGTGATATGCCAGCATCAACCACATATTACATGTATGTCTACAGATGCATGAGAAGACTTTCCTACTCATAACAGAATCTGTAGTATAAGATTAATCCTGTGCACTGACCCGTTCAAACTTCTCCTTCAGAACATCTGAAGTTTTCCTTCTGCATTTTTAATGAAGGAGGCTAGAAATTAATAAATAATTCATGAGAAAAATATAATAAAATAAATCTCAAGCTCCAAGCTCAGTGAAAGTGAAACTCTCAAGAAATAGAGAATATAGATGTGGTACATCAAAGGTAGAAAAGAAAAAGGCATGAAAAGGAAAAACAAAGGAAATTTTCAATTTAAAATCAACCATTTCTGAGTGTTTAACATGTATTTTTCTGACTGGGAAAAAGAAGGCTGTAGCTAGGTATCAAAATAGCCTTGGTAATCTCAAGAATCACATTCAAGCACTAACTATACCATAGCAAGTAATCCCAAGATAAAAATCCATACATGACTGTCAAACCAAAATATATAGGTATAAGACAAAAATCATTATAGCATCATTTTAGGGTTTGTGTCTGCTCTTGAAGTAGCTGATACGGAAAAAAGCAAAACAAACAACAAACCAATCATACAGAAAAAAGTGAAGAAAAAGAAAAAAACCCACCAAAAAAATCAACCATCCCAAAAAAAACAAAACAAAAAAACCCCAAACCAAACCAAAACCAACCAACCCAAGACGAAACCTGAACTAACCTGCTTTAGAAAAAGTAATAGGCTTTAACATTTCTGCTTTTCCTTTGAATGACTGCGACACTACTGCCACACAGTGCCAAGGTGGAATGGCACTACAGCAAATGAAGTAAATCATCAGTGAATACAAGAAGCATATGAGAAGCTTTCCCCCTCACCTTAAGCTGATGAAGAAGAAAGAAAAAATAACAGAGCCAAAGCACCTTAGGCCAGTGTAACAATGCTGTGTGCTGCCAGGGTAATAATCTCCATGCTTCTGCTTTAGATATACACTAACCAGATGTTAGTTTTTCTCTCTTGGCTTTTTGTGTTTCAGAAACTATTCCTCCCTAACCTTTTGCCATGAGCCAGACAGAAGGAATGACTCATATGTTCTGGGATTTAAAAGGCACATTCTGCAAGCACAGTTAAGTGAGTCTTACCTGCCAAAAACAAAGCTCCCCTAAGTTTCTTCAGAGTTTTCCACTCTCTCTTAATACTCCAACTTCAATTACAAGTATTTTATCTTTCACTTGTTTGTTTTTGAACTTCTTGAAATTCTGAGCTGATGCCAAAGCGCAAGAGGTGTGTTGTGCTTGCCATTCACCCTATAGAAGGAGGTAAACTAAGAGAAGGTCAGTGCCATAGCTATAAATGACACCCAGGAAAAGTCAGTGATTAATTGAACACAAATGCTTAATGGAAGGTGATGAGAAGAAGTGAAAACATAGTCATTCAGTTTTATTGACAATGGGAGGAGGTCTGTTTCTAAGACAATGAATACTATGGTGTCTGCACGTAGTTTCCATAACTAGACAATTAGGTAATTGCTCCTTACTCCTGGCTCAGAAGCGAAAGACATCAGAACTACACTTAGTGCAACACTAAGAAAGAAACATTGGGCTTGACCACTCATTCTTAATGTCCTCCTTCCTGAGCCTTGAAACACAACCTTTGAAACACGAACAGAACACTTTCCTGTAATGCACTGGTGCACTGCACTCAGAAAGGTGTCAGCTGAGATAGGGATATAATCTTTTCAGGGAACACTGAATTTCACCTTGTGTAAGTTGGCACCCACTTCAGAGTATAGAAATGTGTTTTTTGGTTAGGCTTCTCTGAGAAGAAATGTGTGAGTCTGAGTACAATCAAAAGGGGAATACAAAAGGCATCACTCAGCAAAGGAGCACAGGAGGGAAAGCTTTTTGCAGGATGGAAACTAAGAGATGTTTCCAGCGAGAAAAAGGTAAAGTTGCTGGAAGCTCACCTTCAGGGCAGTATTACCACATGTTTATATTTCAGCTAATTTGTTGACAAATATGCTAAGTCTCATCCACTTTCTCCTACCCTCAGGAAGAATAACTATCTTGAACAAAATGATTGCAACATCATTAAAATTATTAAGACTGTGTTACCATACACCATAGTGTACATGGAGCATTCTTTCTAACGTATATATATATATCTGCTCCTCTCAAATAGCAACACATGCAGGTAGTGATTCAAGAGAAGGAAAGCAAAGAAATGTTATAGATAAGAATAGCACCTTTAGATTATGGTCAGTGAAAATTTATTTCTCATGCTTTTCTACATCTGAGATCCTTTTCCGCTCAAAGCTGACCTGACTACTGAGTAACAGTAAAAGCTCAGCAACAGCAGGTGTTTTCTTAATTGAACACTGGTGAATACTCACTGCCCACTGTAGACTTATTCATTCATTTCTTTTTCTATTTGTTTTTTCAATTAAAATTTCTTTTTAGGAATTTGGAACTATTATTTTGTCCCGGAAAAGTTACTTCTGTGCAGTGGGTTGTGCAAAGATGTTGTCATGCAAACATCAGCGAATTACAATATGTTACTCCCTTGGCTTAAGATACTCTGGAAATCCTGAAATGGAAAAGATCCCAGCAGGGGAGCATGCATTCAGGCAGACTCAGTGACAATCTCATTCCTTTGGAAACCAGGTGGGAAGATGCCAGTATTAAATCATAACATTTGCATATGAAAAAGCATTAGGTCATGTCCACTTAATTTCTCATAAGCACCTTTTGAGAAGTGTCCTGGGTTCAGCAGTAGCAGTCATTTTTCTCCTTCTTAGTAGCTGGTGCAGTGCTGTGGTTTTGACTTTCAGCCTGGGAACAGCGCTGATAACACCTATGTTTTTAGTTGTTGCTAAGTAATGTTTAGTCTGACCAAGGACTTTCTGAGTCTCATGCTCTGCCAGGGAGGAGGGGAAGTCAGGAGGAAGCAGAGGCAGAACACCTTACCCAAACTAGTCAAAGAGGTATTCCATACCACAGCACGTCATGTTCACTATATAAACTGGAGGCAGTTATCCGGAAGTGTTAGATCACTGCTCGGGTCAGGCTGGGTATCTGTCGGTGGGTGGTGAGTGATTATATTCTCTTCCTTTGTTATTTCCCTTATCATTATTATTATTGGTGGCAGCAGTAGTGATTTGTGTTATACCTTAGTTACTGGGCTGTTCTTATCTCAACTCGTGGGTGTTACATTCTTTAGATTCTCCTCCCCATCTCTCCAGGAGTGGGGGGGAGGGGGGAGGGAAGGGGAGGATTGAGAGAGAGACTGTGTGGTTCTGATTTATGGCTGGGCTTAAACCACAACAAGAGGAAACAGGTAGGTTGTTTTTCTATTGGTAGACAAAAAGCCCACTGAACTGAAGCAAACAGCTGCGATGGGTCTCAGAATTGCTGTATAAATGCTGAACAATTCCACATGAAAACCGGAACATACTGGCTCTCACTTTAGTGAGAAAAATAGCACTTTTTGTGCCCATTTATGTTAATCCAGGACAGTGTTTTGTGGTTTTCCCTGTATGTTCAGGCACTACCATATGTCAGCTCTTTAGTCACAAGATGAATCCAGTTGACCCCGGTTTCACTTGAGTGGAAATCTGACATAGCAGAACACATAAACTGTCTTTGTTCACATTTAGGTTTGGATATTGTTCAAATCATGGCATTTGTAAGTTTAAAGGTTTATGTCAAGCATATAATAAGAGTATAAGAATCTAACCATTAATTAACATTTTCACAATGCCTCCAGTATGAGAATTAATGCAGTAAAATCAAGTATGCTAATAAAAGCCAAGAGAACAAGAACAAAGCAAAGAAAATGTAGCCTTATGGAAATTCTTCACTCTGCTGTGACATAAAGGAACTTAATATATATACCTTCTAGAAAGGGATTTGGATTTAACGTGAGAACACAAAGACTATTTTTAAAATGCTGTTGGCAATCTAACAAATTTTTATGAGGTTTTTCACAGTATTTGAAGAGCTATCTTTAAAATATCAAGTATATTCACACAAAAAATGCCATATTCTTATTGTTGGTTCTTGACTGATCTTTGTAGCCAACAGTTAAACATTCCTAGACCACATCTATTTATAGTGGAAAATTAACATAATCTCTAAATTTTGAGTGATGCAAATTGACAAAATCAAAATGAAGATAACATTTTGTATCTGAGCATTAGCTCTCTTGAGAACATCACAAAGTTCTCAAAAAAGGAAGAGCAGATGTATTTTTCAGATGTACTGTAAAACAAACTTAAGATTAGCTATTATTGCTCGCAGCTTTAGAAGTGTGAAGTCCCATGAAACAGAGCTCTCCATCATCTCCATTGCCTTCTCCCTCAGAAAAGACATCCCTGTTTCTGGACAACTGAAAAACAGCTAACTCAGCTGTGCCTCGTTCTCTCAGCTAAAAGACACAGGATGTAATCACACATACTGGATTTTCCCAAGCAGCCTGGCTAGTGTCTCAGCTCCTTTTCCAGCCAGCATGCAGAGTTTCCTAGGCTATGCCCTTGTCACTGAGAGGCACAATGTTGAGCCCAAGGGTAAGTGCGTGGCTTGGCTTGCAGTCAAATTACTTTGGGCTATCCCTCATAATAACAGATTATGATGGAGAAGGCTAGTTGGAGCACTGCAAGACATAAACAGGGTGACCTAATTACTATGAATCGTAGATACTTGTGCTTGTTCTTTCCTTTTGTTCATTTAACGGCATAGGTGTATTGGTAAATCACACAAACTATACAGTGATAAGCTCCTGGCTATGGGTTTCCTTAAACTGTGTGGAGGGTTTTTTCAACATTGTCATCCAATTATCATTCATCAGATCTAAAATAGCAACTAAAGGAGAATGAGAGTGTTTGTTATATAAAATTATTTCCTTTATCTGTCCAGTAAAGACAGAAAGCAGACATTACATCTTAAATTTAAAACTGACTTTTGAATGTGTTTATTAAAGTATGACTCTTTCCTCATGCAGAGAAATTATAAGTATAGACCTTTTGTAATATTGCAGATATAACCAGATATCTTGTGGCCAAGCACTGTACTCAGTCTTAATTTTTTCACTTAATTTGATCTCTATAGCAATAAATCCAGGCATCACTTTGTCAGCTTTTTTATTTATCTATGATTCCCCTCCTAATTTTATGGAATGCTACAGTGTATTCTCTATCTGGCTCCATGTGCCTTGCTTTGTTGCTCGTACAGCTGGCTGAAAACCGGTTGGTTTTCTTTTTCCAGGTATCTTTGGTTGGGTAATGATGCTTTGCCTCTTGGCTTAGGGAAAAAAAAAAGTGTGATTTGCTGAAGTGAGACTTTCCAGACATATTGTACTCCCCAGGGACCATAAATCTCTGTCAGTATTTCTTAACAATTTCAGTATACATTAATAATGGTTCAAAAATTCACTAAGCTATGGCACATTCTTCACCTAGGCTATTTCACCCACACAGTAACAATGCACAGTATGGTCCATAAAAGAAAAGGTTTTGTGATACAGCATGGGTTTTATACATATTTAAAACAACATATTCCCAAACTGACCTGGTATGCATATGTAAACCTTCTGTAACTGATTTGATTTTAAGTACAGCTTTCCACATATATTTGCTGATTATTCTTAGCTTAACCATACTGTTTTAGAATAGTTCTGAATTTTAGATTATTTTCTCAGGTTTGCACATTTCTTTTTTAAATTTTTCAGTAAACTTTCCTCACAGGTAGCATTGCTGGTACTAGTTGGCATAAATTTCCTGATCCTCAAGGCTTTACCATGCCTGTTGCTAATAGTTCAACCAGTTTGGTTCGATAAGAAAATATGAAATAAAAGAATTTGTAAATAAGAGAGCACTGCAATTCCACAGATACTAAAACTGCAACTTCTAAACAAATCCACCAGACACATATTCCTGCCTATTGTTGTTTCTTCCTTATGAGTATTTTAAGAATTGAGAAATGGCAGAAGTTATTGTCATGGCTATTTACACTATAGTCCAATAACAGAATGGAAACAAATAATATGATGTACGTGCCCAGAGAAGTCTAAACAAGCCAGCTCTAATACCTGCTACTCTCTTGTCTCATTTGCTTTACAGCCCACAACTTATTCTCCCAGCTGCAGAAGGCTTTGGATCAGATCCTTGCTGCCTGATAACAGTCAAGGCAAATGGTGGAATTTATAAAGCCTTTAGGCATGAATTTAATAAATTATCATTGTATTAGCAGCCAACAAATGTGATTTGAAAACGACATCCAGAGATATTTTCTGCTATCAAAACCTATTTCTTTACTCTTTCTTTCAGCTGCCTGTAAAAACTTAAGCAAAGAGAGACTGCATACCTCAATTCCAGAACAGTAAGTTAGGTTGGCCTTTTCTTATAAAAAGGCAAAATGAAATCACATTTGCAACACTTATGTAACCTTCAGAAATGGGAACTTAACTCTCATCATTGTGATGGTGACAACTTATATTTGAAGTAGTCCCAGGACAGTCTCTTTTTATACTTCATATTCTCTGCTAATCAGAGGGAAAAGTTCCTGGCTATTCATTTTAAAATCCTGCAACAACTTATTAACAGAAAACTTTCTTGTTAGAAAGACTCAGAAAATATTTTTATCAGTCCATAGAAAATGTTGAGTTACTGGAGGAAAACTCTTATATTTTTCTCCAAAACTTGTAATATTTTAGTTCCAGACTACTTCTGTAACACCTCCTGAACCCTTTCTCCTGACAGGCCCTTGCAGCACCTCCTTGCAGCATCTGCTACTGCTCATTATCATATGCACTTTTTTTTTTACCTCCAGCTTTATATGCTGATCATGACATCATACAGTATAGGATACCCCTTGGGTCTGTTGAGATCAGCTTTTCCCGCAGTATCCACTCTCAACTTCTTGTGCACCCCCAGTGACCTCGCTGGTGGGGTAGGGTGAGAAGCTGAAAAGACCTTGACTCTGTGTAAGCGCTGCTCAGCATTAACTGAAACATCCCTGTATTATCGACATTGGTTTCAGCACAAAACCAAAATAGCCTCCTATTAGCCAGTATGAAGAAAATTAATTCTACTAAAGCCAAAAGCCAAGATTCCTCTCTCCAGAGAGGTTTGATGCAGCATGTGCGGAGGTCTTGGGCAAAGGAAGGCACATCTTTCAAAGATGCAAAGGCTGCAAAGAAGGAGTTATACATGTGGGACATACACCAAAAAAAAATGTGGACTGTGAACTGCAGAAATTCTTATTACCAATCTGAAAGAAGATGTAAATGAAAACTTTTACTGACAACACCATAGAAGTACTTGTGCAAATGCGTTACATGTGTCTCTTTCAGACTTTATAAATTACATTTCTGTGGTTCCTTTGAGACTCTTCTACCAAAATGCACTCACCCACGTTACTTAAATTAGGAGCTGTCATAAGTCTGAGTGAGAAGCAGATCTGACAGACTTAACGATTTCAAGGATAAGATACACATGCTGCTAGAAAACATGGGGGTTCTCTGATAAATTTTGTGGAAGACATTGAAGTTCTAGCAAACAGACAGATATACAAAACCAGCTTTCTGTGTGTATAAAAAAATATTGCCATTCAATACATATGGAATACAAGCAAGTTATACTGTTTCTTTCATGAAAAAAAGAATAGGTGGTACTGAAGGTAAAAGCATTCTAGCCTGGAAAATTTTAATTACAACTAATATCTGGAAGTTTGAAACAGTCTGAAATAAAAAGGCCTATTTTTTAAAAGGAAAAATTATTAATCATTGAAGCATGATACTAAAGGAAGAGAGTATTTCTTTTGAATTTGAACACAAATGACTGAGTTCAGCAAAAAGTTAAGTGGACTGAATCATTTGGCTACAAGGGTGTCTGACTTAAATGACTTCAAATGTGAAGCTTTGATTTAAAAATTGCAAGCAGGAATTGGCAGTTCTGGGCTGCTTGGATCTGGGTTTTCTCTCATACAGAAGCATGATTGCATTAGGTGGGACTGGATTCTTGGTTAACTTTATTGTCTAGTCACTTAAAAATTGTGTTACACAGAAAAGTAAATAGCCTTCCAGATAGGACTTTGCCTTTTTCTTGTCCTCAGTACAGCATAAGTTCTCATCTGAATAGACACCAATGCATTCTGTGAATTAAATAGGCCTTAGATTGGGACACAGAAAGTTTTATTTTCAGAGCTATACATTTAGGAGAGATAATATGCTTATTTCTGCTTATGTGCAAAAGCTTGTGCTACTGTTTCACTGTATTAAACTCCAGAAAAGACTGCAATAGAAATTGCATTATTACTATCCTATGAAATAAATGTGAATAAAATTCTTTCAATACAAATTTTCTTGCCAATTTTAACCATGAATAGATTGAAATATTCTACATAGCTTTGGAATCCTCCTACTAAAAAAAAAAAAAAAGAAAATTATTTAATAAACTTTTTAGTAAGAAATGGAGACATCTTAAGTGGATGATCTTAAGGTCCTTTTCAGCCCTAACTATTCTATGATATTAACCATTTTGCCATTGCTTGAAAGACCTGTAAATTGAATATGTGAAATTAATGCTAATTTAAGCAACTCCCTATTTTTATTCTTCTGCTGTTTCTCTTCTTTATTTATAATGCTCAAGTCACTTGTGTAGCAGTACTATCTGTTTACCGATTTTGGTGTTCCTGCTGCTTTATCTTCATCTGTAATGATGAAATCTGCCTCTGTAGCAAGAAAACACATTGTGAAACATGTATGGCTACGGCTTAATGGAAAGGACAAAGAACTAGTTTAAAGAAAGAGCTGTTTTCATCAGAAAAAATGCCCTTAATGACACAGCTGAAAGGCAAAAATCTCTAGAGTATTCAGACATAGCTCAAAACCTGCAAAATTCTGTTGCAATTTGATAATCACACTTGATCTAATCTGAGTGTACCTTACAATGATGGAGATGGATACATGGTTCACTATTTGTATTAATAAAAAAAAAAAACCTCTTCAATTTCTGCATGAGGATTTTGCACTAAAAGCAAAGAATCTTCTGTCTCCTAGAAAATGTCTTAGCTGTGTCTTTAATGATTTGCACTGTAATGTTTTCAACCTGTATATCTTGTGCAGCCATGCCCCCTCCCCAGTGCTGCTGGGAGTGACCTCCTTACCTCTCCAAATTAATTTCTTCCACAAACCTTTAAAGACCAAAAGAGAAAGAAATCTGTGGAGCATTGCAGGGTCAGCGGGGGCAGCACTCCAGAGGTCAGCTGCTTCTCTGGCTTTGAACTACATCCACAGTCTGGCATCCCTGAAAATCCAAAGGAGTGTGAATGTGAATTTATAGCTAGACAGATAAGCTCCTTGACATCCTCCTTGTAGATTCAGGTGAAAAAGAAATGCCTGTATCTAAAGAGACAAGAGATTCTGTGGAAATGATAGCAGTAACTGAAAAATTCTTTCATTGCTGCTTAGAGACCTGCAGTGAATCCTGTTCACACACCTGCTCTGTAATCCACCTTTGGGCAGGGACAGGATCAACCTGTATTCACATTCCTGTAACACTGCTTTGGGTGTTAAAGGAATGTAACAAGCTCCCACTGCTTACCACTGGAAGCTCTTTTGAAAAGTCTGTGTGAGTGCTACTGAGGATATTGACGTTTGAGAATATTGGAAGGGGAAAAAAAGGAAAATGTAAGCCTTAATAGGGCTTGTTAAATCTCTTGATGTACAGAGGTAGCAGTTCTAGGTAATTCATCCTCCAATATTCATAATGTATAAAATGCTGTACTTAAAGCCCTGTTTTGGCTCAGCACACCATTGAATTGAGTATATATCAGTGCTCATGTCCTTCTCCTTGACCCTTCCTGGGCTTCCTTTCCTCAACTAGGGCTGGTCTTGGAATGTAAAATGTACAAATCATAGAATCATAGAATACCAGATTAAAAGAGATCTCAAGGATCATTTGGTCCAACCTCTCTTGGCAAAAGCGTAACCTAGACCAGATGGTCCAGCATGCTGTCCTGCTGAATCTGGTGTCCAGTACTGGGAAATCCACCACTTCCCTGGGAAGATTATTCCAATGCCTGATTGTTCTCATGGTGAAAAACTTTTTTCTTATGTCCAGTCGGAATGTCCCCAGGAGTAAGTTGTGCCCATTCCCACTCATCTTTTTCATATAACTCCTTATAAAAAGGGAGTTTCTGTCTTCTTTGTAGCCACCCTATATATACTGGAACATGGTGATAAGGTCTCCCCTGAGCCTTCTTTCATTTTCTTTAGGCTGAAAAAATCCTGTTCTCTCAGCCTTTTCTCATACAGCAGAATTCTCAGTCCTTTGATCATCTTGGCTGTACTTCTGATGGAAGAGTAAACACTGGGTACCTTTTGTGAGCAAGTCTTGCCAAGCCTTGGTGAATACTGTTACCCTGATTCCTGAGAGGAACTGTGAGATCAGGAACAAAGATGTGCTCATGAGGAACCACATCAAAATTGCAAGGTAGGGCTCATCTGTCAGTATTTCAGTACTTCAAAGAAATTTGTCAGTGATAACAGTGGTCTGAATACAAGCACTGATATTAAAGTCATCTTTATAGTGATATTTCTGTGGCTATGCAAATCTTCAAGTTAATGTTAGTTGTAGCCAGTTATTTTTAGGTGCTTGTTACTAATAGGTGAGACAGTCAATACTGCAAAGGACATGTCTAATAAATGAATGATCTTCTTTGCTTAAAAAACTAATGAGTTGTGTATATAAATATCACAGGACCATGAAATCACTGCATTGTGTGTGCTACTGCAGTGTTAAGTTCATTTGCCCATCTACTTGTGAAAAAGATATATTAAGAATGATTTCTATTCCCTTCAGCAAAAATGGTTTTAAGGTTGCTCAGAGCTTTTATTACCCATAACAGTGGATTTAACAAAACCACACTTCATTATTATAACAAGTGTGTGTGTGGTTGCATGTATTTGTATAGATATGCATGTATATTTATTAAAATATAAAGTGTACATACATAAAATTATTTTGAAATTTAATCAGATTGCTGAAATGCTGAGGTCTCTATGAAGAGATGTATCATGCTGTGGCATGATATGTTTCTTGTGGTTTTTTCACCCAATATCTGGTATATATACATATCCATATGATCAAGAGATTCGTGTCTCATTCTGTATGTAATTCAGTGATAAAGATTGACTGTCATTTTAATCTTTTTCTGTGTTAATCTGATCAGAAAAAAAACAAAGGTCTTCTTAGACAAGGCAGAAGATCAAATTGATTTTGGAGGTTTATGTCTGAGGGCTGATACTATGTGTTTTAACAAGTTAACCTGTCACAGGACAATCCTCCATTCAAAGACTTTACAGGATCTCTGTATAAAAGTAAATAAACTGAAAGCTTATAATTAATTAATTAATTCCCTAACTTAACCTTGAGTTTAAAGAAACGGTAAAAACTGTTGTGTTAAACAGTGTTTTGACAAATTGAATGAGAGTGATATCTTGCTTTTCAATTGCAGGATCATCAGATCTTTCTGTATATGTGCAGTATATATTTCATTATCAGAATTTAAATATTTTGTGCAAAAATTAAAAATAGATTTATAAAAAACCCCTATCTAATCATTTCACAATCTTCCTTTATTCCTCCCTCTCACCTCTATCTTTCAGGCTTAGTGTTTTTCTTGGTTAACAGCTGGTATAATTTGTTGCTGTCTTTTCATTGTTCAAATGTTTTGAAAAACTTTTGTTCCAAGTTGCCTTCTTCAACAACATTTTACTGTTGTCAGTGCAATACAATTTTGACCATGTTCACCCTACCACTAGTATCCATCTCTGTAACCCCAGATATCTTATGGGTTTATAGAAAAATTTATATGTACCTTACATAAAATAGATTTATTAAATATTCTTGTAAAAGTACTCCATATTCTTAACTTCATCCCCAAAATAATATTGATCTTATTCAAGTCTTTTAGATCTTTGGCTATAGTAAACCATTGTCTGTCCCTATGGGACCTTGGCACTTTATCACTGATAATTCTGAATCACTATATTACAGAATATAAGGCATATGGTTTTAATATTCTTATTCAGCAAACAGAGGCTGAGGAAACTCAGAATGCCTGTTAACCTTTCCCTTTTTGCCTCTACAACTTTTCTATTCTGCACAACTGCCAAGCAATTCCAACTTCATTCTGAAGATCTAAACACCACTTCAAATGGCAAGCCTCTTTTCAGATGCATTTACTGCTAAGAAGGTGCATTACTTTCCTGGAAAATTGAAGTTGATCTATAATAATCTGTTTCATAACAGCTATAGAAAATTTCCTTTCATAGAATTTTTATTTAATTTTTGGTACAGAGGTAAAAAACCTTTCAGTATTAATATGTGGCTAGTAAATGTCTCTTATTTTCTTTGCTTGATAGGAAATAGATTATCTGCTTTGTTGTCAAGGTTCTTTTTTTGCTGCTCCACCACTAAAGGCACATGTCCAAGGAACTCTTCCATAGGAAGAACAGCAGTGTAAAAAACAACTGTCAAAAAAGGCAAAAAAAGTCAAACTCCACCCCAGTCAGAAGATTGCTTTGTTGTACAGCATATCTCAATATATGTGGCAGGAATTTTTCTATCATGGTGTAGCTAATCCTGCTCAAAGTGTAACACAGCACTAAAAGAAAAGTTGTGCATGTAATTTACTGAATGTAGGAAATAAATTCTATTCTTTTCTAGAGCATCAAGGTACAGTATTCAATGTATAAAAGTTCCTGTTATCTAACACTCTCAACATGACTTTTCTAGGTAGATGATACAGTGACTGGTCCTACTTTTTTGCAACAAACACCTAATAAAGAGTCTGAAGAAAATTCACACAGATTGGAGAGGTTGAGGTTAAGTTTGTACAAGCCCTTGCTGGAAAGAGTTACTTCAATGCACATGACTATTAGGTAGGAAATTTACACAAACATTAAATTTCCCGGCTATATTTAATATTTTTTGTATATAATAAATGATTGAGCTTTGGTTGCAATTATTCATATCTTAATGATATGGAAGAATTTTTTGCAAATAAACCACTTTATGAAGAAAACAGATAAGGAAAAAATTCTCTCTAGTAAATAAAATCATTTAGCTTGAAGAATGGATGTTCATCCAAGTAGTCACCTTGTGTCTGATTGATTGCTGTTACTTGGTTTGGCACATTTGTGAGTGGTAAACCATTTTAGTCAGTGCATACTGTTTCTTCTCTCTTACTACTAGGGATTTCTACTTCTTCATTACAAAGTTACTGCTGTTTCTGAGATGCCTGTTAACAGATACAGCTTCATGAGAGTGCTGTGTGAACCCCAAAACCAACAGTAAGTCCTTTTCCTTTTTCAGGGGCTTAGAGGAACCTCAGTGGTTGGACCTCCATTGTCCAGCTCCAGCAAACACTAGTCATTTGAGACCAGCGTGTGTGACTAAGATGGAGATAGATGTACTAAATCCTGATGTCACTCCTCCTGAAGCAGCTTGAACAGCCCATTGCCTCCCTGCCCAGCAGCACCTACCCCATAGAACAGCAGCCATTGCACTGCCAAAGCGCAGTAATGTTTATTACATTTTATAAAACAATTTTGTAACAGTGAAAAGAAGTTGGAACAACCAAATTTTCACGAGTAACTTTAAAAAAAATATCCTGAAGTGTGAACTCAATCATTTGAAAAATGGAACTGGAAAAATACTATGCTTATAACTTGTTCAATAGGGAACATGTAAATAATAAATGGTGGGCTCAAAATAGGTGTTAGAAGCTCATTTAGTCAGATTTGAAGTAGATGGATTAAGACATTATAGTGAATTAAAATTAAAAGGTGAGTTTCAAACTTCAATCAGACTTCTAGGCAACAGAGCTGATCTACGTAGTCAAGAGCTGATTTACTTACTCGATAAAATTATTCACAGATCATCAGTAAACCATAAAGGCTTACATTTAGACAAGTACACACCAACATATTAATTTGACAGAGACCACCCAGGTCTATTATTGCTGAAAGTGATTGCTAGAGGATAGTATTTTTAACTGTTGAAAGAGTGAGCAAGAATCATCCAGCAGGCTCATTTGCCTCACTAGTTGTTTATGTCTTCTATCATTTACAGCATGTTCACCGACAATGTACACCCAAATTCAATAGGAGTTCCATCTGTCTAAGTGCAAGTAAGTGATCATCAGGGCTTCAAGGATCAAGATTAATTTGTACTTTTTATTACTTCTCAGGACTGTAGGTAAACTTCAGTGTAACATTGAAATGTTTTAAGTGTTATACCAGATTCTGTTTCAAAATAATGCAGTTGACTGACTGTACTAAAATGTATGAGACACTACTCAAACAAGGTCCTGTAAGCAAAGTGCAAGTGTTGTATCAGTTAAACTTCTCAAATGCAATGGAATTTAAGGAGAATCAAAGATTATTACTCTGAAGCTGCTGCTTAGCAGTCACAGAAGCCAGATGAAACTTTGATTTATTTATATTCTAGGTGATAAAGCCTCAGTGAATAATACCAGATGAAAGATAACTGAAATTATACATGTGAATCCCTATTACTTTATTTATTATTTAAGAATATCTTCTCTATTGATTTTTTTTAATTAATGTATAGTTGAAGAAGAATAGAAAAAGGGACATCAAGATAGAGGTATACTTTTAGAGTGTAATGTAGCCAAAGAGAAAAGAAATGAAAATAAAATTGTTGACAGAATGCTGTAGCATTATATTGATATTATTTGAAAACACTGTGATAATAGAAATTTGAAAAGTATATGATTGCTGATGAGAATTTGAGAGAGTTGTGGAAAGAAAGGAATTAATTCTATCTGTCTTTCACACTTGTGTTCCTAGCTGTCTACAGAAATCCCTGGACATATAGGATATTCAGCCAGATAAATTACTTATTGCCTTGTCAAGAGGGAAGATGAAGATCTACATGTAAAATGTTTTCCAGGATCTTTATATCTATGTAGCTCAATATTTAATATTATTTTAGCAGTTGTCTTAGATATCAAGAGCTGGCATCCTTTTTACAAGATGGTAGTGTGGACTTCACATTGTGGTGGAGGTTGCCCAACAGCTGGCTTCTGCCTGAGACCTAAAAGAGAACAGCCTTCACTTACATTTCTTTTACCACAATAATGCTTCATATCAAAATTTAGTGACTACTGGGAGAAAAAAAATTTACCCTGGCTCACTAACACTAAACAGCCCAGCAGATATCAGGAGCAGTTTTAAAGAAATAATTCAATGGGCAAGTACCAAGTGTGAATTTCCCCCTTGCTTTCTTTTAGTAGTGCCTTACTCCTCAGCATGCTGCAGGACATTCTGTATCTGTTTTAATCCACTCTTTTAATTTGTGAACAATTGATATTTTCTATGGAGCCATACATTGGCAAAATGTATACAAAAGTGCATTTATATATATATGGCATATTTTATATACATATGCCATATATATGGCATATTTTACATATATATATACCAAATACACTATTTTTATATCTAAACAATAACATTTCCTCTTATTTTCTAACACAGTTTGAGTAAAACTTCAGTAACAGCTGATCTATTTTTCTTTATTTAAAAAAGAGAAACCAGCAGCAATTCTAAACAGAGAAAAATATATCTGCAGCACAGAAGACTAAGCATGTGAAGCATGTGGTGGAATATTGGCCTAGCCAATGCTTTCATGGAGCAGAGGCCTCAAATCCAGGAATGCTGGAAAACATAAACAGGATAGCATCAGGGTCTTTGTTCTTTTTTAATAAGTACATGAAACACGTACCATCTAGCTTGTCTCTCCACAGACTATATGGCTAAATAGTATGTTGAACAGAAGCCAGGATCTCACACTGCATTATTGCCATTAGATCCAACTTGCTTTCATTGTGTTTGCTTTCACACACAGTGGCTACAGAGGAGACAGAAGTGAAGTGAGGGGAATACAGAATCCAGCTTTTTTGTTATCTAGTGCACAGATGGGCAGAGTAGTCACTTGTTCTAGTTTTGTCCCCTTATCCCTTATTATATCAACCCCAATTCTCACATCATACTGAATTGCACGTCATTCTGCACTATTCCCATTGATCTCAATTAGACCAGTTTAGAGAGACATTAAAGTTTGTCCTGGGTTTAGCAGTAGCAATCATTTTTTTTCTCCCTTTCTCTCATTTTTTGTTCTACCCTTGCCTCTTTTCTGACAAATATTATTCATAAAGGATCCTACTTAGTATGATATCTGGAGTAAAGCATTGCAAGTGTCCATGACCTAATGCAATCTCACCACCTATGGATGGATTTTCCTGAGACAATTCACCACATCCTCTCAGCTGCTTTTGAGGGTAAAGGACTAAAACTTATAGAGGGAGGATTTGGGAATGCAGCTCTGCAACATAACAGATAACAGATGTAACATCTCTTTTAGAATATACGGTACATGAGAGCTGTCAGGCCTGGATGACTTCATAATTCTGTTAATCTTGTAGTTCTCCACAGTTTTACAGATTTTAAAAATGTTGTCATTTAAACATTGTTTGAATAATAACACCACACGGGGGGAAGGGAATAGTTTTTATTTTCTGTTTGCTTATTGAGCAAGTAGCAGTTGCTTTGTTCAGCTATGGGCAGATAGAAGGGAGGGGAGGAAAAGCAGATAAATCTCCTACCATGAAAGCCTATTCTGTATATCAAAATGTCTCAATAGCAAAATCAGACCATAACCTGGGTAGAAACAAGAGTAAGAAAACCAGAAGGATTACTTGACTCCTCTCACATCTTCAGTCTTCAAATGGATGTTCAGGAAATTCACCACAAATTCTCCCCAGTGTGTGCACTATCTGAACGTGGAAGACTGCAACTACTCTCACCAACCTGGGGAAGAGAAAAAAAAGGTGTATTTCCCCAAAAGAGCATGCGTTTCACAAGCTTCAGGGGACATTGTTGAGTCTGTATTCCCAACCTGCTCAACAGAGATATGTTCTCCTGCGCTGTACCTTTCAAACATTAATGAACTAATCTTCACAAATCCTTTGCAAGGCAGCAAATGATTATCTCTATTTTACAGATGGAGAACTGAGGCACAACAAGATGTGAATGATTTGCTTAGAGGAAATTTGTAGCAGAGCCAGAAACTAAACCCAGACCTTTCAAATTGCAGAGCAACACCCTCATTGCATACAATTCCAGTCTGATTTGCTAAGAGATTTAGTAGGCATTGTGTCTCTGGTAACCTTGCAGCGCTCCTGCTGTAGTTCACTGCCTCAAAAGGCATGACTAAAAACTGAATCACTATAGTCATTTCATTCAGAGCAAATTGTGTTTTCATGGTGTTTGCGTTACTAGTATAATGAACTACAATTCTTTCTCAATTCCTTCTCAAAAAAGATAACATTGCAATCAGGCTTCTTTTTAAACTGACTTGTTGCTAATCAGCAAATCATTACTTGGTACTGTAAGTAGTACATCTCATTTTCAGAGCTGTTTGTCACTGTGGTTATATGAATACATACTTACATGCACATTGAAAGTAAGTTGTATGATATTTCTAGATGTTACTTCAAACTCCACTTTTTATATCTTTTAATCTACTAAATGAATTTAATACTTTTTGTAACTACACTGGTAAACAATGCTGAGCTACACTGGTTCAGTGACAACTTCCTGATCTGCTTTCACATAAACAAGCATGAAACATTATGTATCATCAATATACAAAAAATCCCTATAAGTACATGTGTCTGCATAGGTGTATTTTTATGTGTTTATACACGTAAATTGTTTTATAACTTTACATCTAATATGCATATAAAGGAATATTGCTGCATATATGTAGTCATGAATGTAGTCAGACGTATATATGTATACATTCATACACTTATACACATAGCATCTAAAAATATTTGCTGAAGCACAAGCTAAAATTGCATTCATTATGGTGTTACTCATTAGACTGAAATTCCACTTTTACACTATCCACACCCTGTGGTCTATTCAAATTGGAGCAGTTCCAACAGAAAGAACCACCGAAGTTGTTTTAGAACAGTCTTTAAGATATTTAACTTGTGACAGAACATTTCTGTACTTGAGTTTCCCAGATATAATGTGACTGCTTAAACTACTTAGATCAAGGAGAATCATAACTGCCACTTCCTCTAGAAGGCTGGCAAATCAAGATCCATTTTCTTTGCTTTCATTTTTGGCACTTTTATGAAAATATTCATTTTCAAATTAAATACAATTAGTATGAAATTAAGTGTCCTATGGCATTCCTTTAAAAAGAAGAAATTAGCAAATTATCTTTCGATTTGATAGTACTTTTTTTTTTTTTTTTTTGGTCTTTTTAACAGCTATTTTGTCTTTACAGTGGAAATTAAAAAGCTGTATTTTCACAGGTCTACTCGTAGTGGCAGAAAACGGGTCATTGCCAGCACTGACAAGTTAAATAAGAGCATTCCACTTACTAAGAAAAACAGGAAAATTTATCAAAAAGGGTAGAATCCATTACACTGAACAAGGAGACTCCTTAAGTAAGAGAGAACGATCAATCCAATATAAGTAGAATAAACATTGTCTGACACTTTTCTGGGAGGTCAGTGAAAAGATTGACTAAATTAGTAGAAAACTAAATTAGTAGAAAGCAGAAGTCAGTGAGTCAGACTGCGGCAGGACTGCAGGTGGGGTGTTGCTTGTGGGAGCAACAGTAACCAAAGCTCACTCAGGAAAAAGAAAAACTCTGGCGTCCAGTGCTGTATGAAATCATCTCTGTGTAGGGTGCTAAGAGATAAAGCTACCGCAGACAAAACTGGGCCACTAGGAAAAGGAGTTTTACTTGAGTTCCTTAACAAACTTCTACCTGCATATTCTGAACAACCTCTCTGAAAAGATGTCTGCAGCATTGGTGTCCAAAATATCACTTTTTACCAGAACTCTGTGACACTAAACATGACATTTAAACAGAGAAAAAGCAAATATAGAAGGCATATTTCCTCCTCCTAAATAAGAAATCCAAGGAAGGTTTTTAGTCATGAAAACAGCTGCAGCTCTGGCAGCAGACCCTCCACAAGAAGAAGATATCCTTAAGTTGTGCACGAAGTTTTCTAACCTGACTTTTATTTACTTAGAAAGCTTATTTGAAAATTTATCAAGAAAACACCGAGACTTGGTGAATAGACTATAAGAATGAGAAACTAATATAGGCATTTCTATGTATGGACTTACATCCTGATTACATCTATAGTTACATCTTCTTTCATGACAGGGTCTCTGCTCTGATGATCCATCAGAACCTTTCTGCACTTGTACAAGTTTTAAATAATGTTTCTGTGGCAAAGATGAGAGCAAAGTGTAAGAACAGCTATACTTGTTCAGACCATTTAATGTGCTATCCTGTCTCCAGCTGTGGGTACCAGTGGCCAACAAGGGAAAATGAGGAAGCACATTTTAATAATTACTCCTTTCCTTACACTTGTCAGCTAAGGTGATTTTTTTTTAGTAAATCATCTCCTCCCCTGTGGGACAGTTTGACCTCAATACTCAGCCAAAAGCAAATACAAACATCACTATATTTTAGGGTCATGGTTCTCTTCTAGGTTGAAACTATCTCTAGTGATACATCTTTACAGTCAGGTGTTCAGAAGCAGATGGCTCATCAAGCAGATGAAGCACAGCCGTTAAAAGCTGCCAGTGTCACCCTTCTGTGAGATAATCCTTCCATGCAGAGGACTCTAATATCACACCTGGTAAAGCAGATGTTCACAGATGGTATTTAATTATCCCCATGACAGCAGTGGGCTTTTTCTGTCTTGAAGGAGGAATTCCCCTCTCTATGCTGTTATTGTCATCATACATGAATAAAAATCCTGCCTGGATAAATCACAGAGAGAGGATGAGAGAGAAAACCCTGGTTATTACATAGTACAGCAATTTCTAAAATTGGAAAGATGCTTACACTGATATAATTTAAAATCTAAGGATTCACTTATTAAAGATCAGTATTCGATGTGCTGACTAGATGTTAGCAGTGGTAATAGGGAAATATCAAGTTTTGATCTAATATTATCATACAGGTGAAAGAAGTGTGTATGCCTTTTTTGAAAGAAAAAGCAAGAAGATTTCACATTTACCTTTGATATTTAGGATGAAATGGTAAAGAAAGACATTCTTAGAATTCCAAAAGTACATATGAAACCCAAAGGCCATAATTCTAATTAATTCAAGCACTGTTTCTGTTCTTGCTGCTGCTGCTTCTGAGCTACCACTGCTAAATTATGTGCATCTTAAATGAATATTGCATTTTCTGAACTGTTCGTTGGCACAATGTATACAATAACTATCAGTGATATTGCTTGATATGAGATAGCTAAACGAGGTAATAGCCTTAGCAAAGCACATTGTCACAAGGGAAAAAGAGAAACTTCAGAAAAACATTACTTTCAAAGGAGTAGTATTTCTAGATTTTTTTTTTTTTTGAAATGCTAAAAGAAGAATCCAGTATAAAGTACTTATATGAATACCACCTGAAGTTGTCTTAATACAAATACTATCTTACAATCAGTATTTCTCATGTGATTAAAGATTGCAAAATAAGGCTACAAATCAAGAAATTAATAAAAAAGTCAAAATAATCTGGATATTCCATCCTCCTACTCAGCATCTGCTGTGTAGATAACATTCCAAAATGAGCAAAAAAATATCTTACCTTCCAGGAAGGATGACAGAAATGGAATTAGCTTAATTGCCAAAGAAAAGTATGAATAAACAGCTAGAATCAGCACAGTCATTAGCTTAAAACTGACACAGGTGTAGCAACCAGTTGCCTAGAGTCTCCAGTGCCAAACAGCTATTGGGCTGACCACAATTAATAAAGGTAGGGTTTAATGTTACATTCAAATTCCTCAAATTAGCTCCATCTATTAGCTTCTAAGTTCAAAGATCCTGGTTTAACCGATGTATATATGATGTCTTTTTATAAGCCTTAATACTGATTTTAATATTTGAAATGTATATAGATATGTGTATGATTCAGTTGAAGTTACAGCACTAGGTTTGGTATAAGACTGAGTTCAATTCTGGGTTCACACAACAATTTTTGTCATATCAGTATTTTAATGAAAATCCAGTATACTTAAGGGCAGATTTTAAGCTTCTTACACTAATATATTATGCAGCTGTTATAGATGGTAGGCTAACATCCATATTACAGACAGCAGTCCAGGGTGACTGACACCCTAATTGTAGCTACAGTTTAGGTAAAGCAAATGGACCATGAGTTTGACTATCCTATCAGCCACTCATATTTTCCTTTAATAATAGCTTTAGCCTATTCTTAATGATGTTGTCTGTAATTATAAAGTTTATTGGTTTAACAGATTATCAGCTCTTCAAAATTTACAGGTTTTGACTACTGAAGATCATCCTAACTTTTGCAAAATGTCTAACCCAATGGTCACTTTGAAGTATACTACATGAAGAGATGTAAATCACCTGGCAAAAAAACCATCAGCCACATTTAAATGACACTGGATTCAGTGAGCAATACAGAAACAAATATTCCTGTTGTTCTCAACACATCTTTAAGAACCACTAACAATCTGCTTTATTTACATCTGGCATTTCTTTAATGTAGCTTTCGTTCTCTTGATTGTCTGGCAGTAACTTGTGCTTGGTTTATGGTATTTTGCATATATTAAATGCTGAAACAATTCATTTGTGTAATGCTTCTTGCTGAATGTTTCTGTGTCAAAACTGTGGGACTATTCATCGCAATTTCAGCAATATGCTTATGGTGAATGTCATTGAAAATGACAAAACTGCCTTTTTGCTCTGCTGTCTTCTGATTGTATCTTCAGAGTTTCTTCCTACAGACTGCATGGAATGAATATATTCTGCAAGGAAACCAGCCAAATAAACACATCTGTCCTCCGTGCATGAAATACATTATCTAACACAGACATATTATTAATGTGAGAAAACAGGCAGTCAAAAGTTACGAAAAGCATGATTAAGGATGCATATTTCATTTTAAATGAGTTATTTTTTTCTTGTATCATTAATTACACTATCACTGAATATGTGAGCCTTGCTGCCCCTATAACAGGACAAGTGTAAAATCATTAATTTAAAAATTTAATGAAAGTTCCGGCTAAATTTATGAATTAATTTAGCAGAAATATAAACTGTAACTAAATTTAGGAATCTTGATCCTCATTGAAGTACTTAGGTAAGTATTTTAATTTTAATAACCACATGGCACTTACTGTTAGTAAATCATGCCAAAATATGAATTTTACTCCCAAATTTTAGTATTTGTCTAGTTTATGAAAATTATGAATCATTGGAAGTGCAGTCACAGACACAGTCAAATAGAACATCCAGTCTGGAAACCATCAGCTCCTGCACCCTTTTATTTGTTTTCATATATACAGGAGGAATAATTAGAAGACACACAGGAGAAAGGTGGAAGAACTGGATAAATTTTTATTTCTTTGGTATGAGCTATCAAAGTGGCCTGTCATCCTCTGATCTCTACTAAATGCTAGATTTAGTACCTGGAGGTCCTGTAAAGGCTAAGATAAATGGGTCCAGCCCTTATGCTTTTCTGAAATGTGGAGCAATCACAATCACAGTATTAGCCATGAGTGAACCCAAAAATCACAAACTACAAATTCACTGTTTTTCCATGTGTTGTCTGGATTGAAGCAGAAATCTGGGAGCAGGGTTTGTGCTTGCTATTTATGAACATGAAAATATTATTAAAGGATATTTCTACTATGTTGAGGTCCTGACATGCTGGGTCAGTAAAGCAAGTATTTGGCAAGTTCTAAATCAAGTAATTAAGTTAAACCAAAATGTTATCTAAATGCAATCAAACAGAGAGATAGCTATTAATATGAACCAAAACTGCTGGACTCCATCTTAGACACCCATTAGACTTAGGATGTGTTAGCATTTCCCTGAGTGAAAATCAGTGCTTTGTCTTTTGTTTGTATTCAACATTGTGCTTCTTCTAAGAAGAAACTTAAGCACATGAACATGCAAGAAGGGACTTTGAAGTCCCCCTTTTTTTATTATTTTGAAGTGGTTTTGCATGTTTCTGTATTGGTTGCTTTGGGTTTAACAAACTGCTGTCACTTTCACTCAGTTAAAGTGTCTGACAAATTTTACAAATTTCTGAATGCAAACAGTTCAGGACAGAACTTTTTATTTCTGGTAAATCTCAAGCAAATATTTTAGACAAATGAAAGTGCTCTGAAAAAAAACCCCTCTTTTCTTAAATGTTCATGCTTTCTGAGCCATACTTGACAGGTTCATGTAACTAGTTACAAAACCAAATGGTAGAGGACTCTGGAATAATTCCAGGGTGTGTACTGAATAAATTTTAGAGAAGAAAATAAAAAAGAAAACATGAGACAAGTTACTGAAAGTAACAGAATGCCAAGAAAATTCTGAAGAATAGGGAGTGCTTTGCTTCAGAAACTGTTCTCTTTGATGTAATGTATTAAGCCAACAAATATCATGTTACTCATGCAATTGGAAACATCCAGGACCACAAGAAGGATGTACCTGCAAAAGTTTCATACATTATGTCACAGTAACTACAGTTTTATGATCTAGTACTTAAAACTGTCTAAAACTCCATCTCTCAACTTTCTTGGACTTCAATTTGTTTACATATGAATTCAGATGGCACTGCTAGTCAGCTTATAGGGTAGGGTATTATGAGTTTCAACTGATGTTCATGAGCTGTGGATCCCTCCATTTTTAAATCTTCCTATTAAACATGGAAAAGTATTTTCCCCTAATTACATGACTGTGGTGATTTTGTCTTGACCCTGTGTCCCTAAAATGAGAGACCTCAGTCTACTCTCTGGACACAGTTTTGTATCTTGATCACCGTCTCTGTTATGTGGACAGAAGGTCAAGGAAGGGTTATTGCTAAACTTTTACTGCACTTTTGACCTCACAGAGTTTTATCTTTAACTTTCATTTTTTAAAGTTGTAATTGAGTTTCACTGAAATGTATCATTCTCAATGCTGCTAATACTTCTCAATAATTATAATAATAATAATAATGCATGCATATAAATATATATATATATAAGCTTAACACTTTAGAGTATCAGAGATTGAAATCCTGCAACTAGTCTGCCTCCAGCACGGACTTCATCACTCTTTCAGTCCTGCTGACCCCTGGGCTGCACAGCTCTCCCAGCCTGGCAGAGCAGCCTGCAGCATCTACTACTGCACCTCAGCTGCCTTGAACTGAACCCATTCCCCAGCCTTACAGTTCCTATTGCAAAGCACATCCCCAGAATTATCTGGGGTTTTTTGTGTCTCCTGAGCTTGGATGCTTTTCCTTCCCTCCACTTTTCTTTTACTTTTTCTCTTGTCACAGACCTAGAAATGTCCTAACTGTTCTTTCACCTTCCAGTTTGCCTCAGAGACTTAGCTGCTCTCCCGCTGTCCCTTGCACCCTCAGTTATTTATGATCTGTTATCATAATATATTATCGTCTCTCAATATGATATATTATCATCTCTCTTCTCGCTAACTTCTCCATGTATGGATGCATTAACTAGGCTTTACATAGACTCTAAATGTAAAACAGGAGAAAACTACACTGTAATAATATTTCAAAGACTAACAGGCTACATATGAGAAACAAAGAGGCCAACTGACACATACTTAGAAATCTGACACATATTTCCCTTATTCATTGATGGGTAAATTTTTCACTTTGAAGGCTTTGCTCCAAGGGCTGTTTCAAGTGGTCACAGTTTTTATAAATGAGAACAGCTACCTTAACAAAAGCTGACAACATCTTGCCTTATCTTTCTTTAACACATTCATGCATACAAGCACTTCATCCTTTCTGGTCCTTACCTCATGACCAGGCTTTCTTCGCCCTTTTTAATAACCCACATCAGCACAATCCAGTTTATAGCTGTCACTCCACCTTTCGTCTCCCACCTATAAGTCTGCTCTAGTTGCTTCTCCTGGAGACTTGATCTTCCAGCTCCATTTTAGGCGTTTTCCAATGCAGTTCAAACTCATCAAAAACTATTTTTTTGGGGTTGAAATCCGCATGGATTCCTCTCCACCAAACTGCACCTGTTCAGATTCATCCATCTGGACCTGTCAGCTCTCTTAGTACCGTTAGAAAAACTCTTTCTTTAAATATTACTCTCTGTTTGTGAGTTCATGACACCATCTTCTGATTTTCATTCCCTTCTTCTTTTCTCCAACTGTTTCTTTGGCACAGCCTTTAGAAATCCTCCTCTGTCTTGTCATTTTCATTTGCAGCTTCTGGTTCTCCATCTCTTTTACATTTATATTTTAATTCTTGGCAATACCCAATCACCAAAAAAAAAAAAACACCCAAACCCTCATTCAGTCTCTGACATATGATCTTGGATTTTTATCCATCACCTTAAACTCACCATCACACAATCCGACCTCTGTGTTGGCCCATCAAATTGTGACTAAGGCAAGTTCTTTGACAATCACCAAAATAAAACAGTGGAACAATTAGGAATGTGTGATTATGAGAAATAGGTCAGCTTGACTTCATTTTTGCAGACTGCTAATACATAAACCAAAATGTTTAGAAAAACAAACAATTTTCATGTTGTTGCAACACATATTGGTGACTGCCTGTAGAAGAAAAAGACGGAAAAATAATCAGCTGGACATGCAGGGCAGAATATTTTGAACTTCTGAGTGATCTCAAGCACTGTGTAGCATTAGTAATCACAGCCATGGGGGGCTGTGGCAGATGAATCTTGTGAATTTAGACAGGGCAGTTGTGGAGGCTGCTATCCTATCTGTCCTCTCTACCTTTCTGCCAAACACTACTGCTGTAACAGTAGCAGAAAAAAATGAAAAGGTGTTCCCAGCTGATGTGTGATCTTTAACTACCAGCAAGGCTCAGATAGCAGCAGTACAAAGGCTGAATTGCAGTGAGCAAGGCATACAAACCTATCTGCTTCTACCTTCCTTTCCAAAACATCCCTAGCTGGTAAGGAGAAGAAAGGCTGGGGTACCTGGGGAAAAGGATTTTTTAAGCTACTGTAGCTGTTTGCTTTCCTGAACTTGAGTCAAAATGTCACCATTTCTTCCTTTCACACCCTTCTCTGCTAGCCTCAAGACACCAGCATGGCTGCTTGGGTCAGAGTTGGGAATAAGCATAACAAAAAAGGAGCCCATACACACGGTTTCACAGAATTGCTCACATCCTGCTGTCCACCAAAGGGAGGAAAAAACCTGTGCTTAAACACTTGGTTTACTCGGATACAGCACTTTGAGTCTATTCTGTGTTCTCTGGCCCTAGACAACTCAGGCAAACTTGCATCCTGGCTGAGCCACCATGAGCAGCATGCTTCACTGTCTGCCTTCCCAGCACCAGCCAATACACAATGCAGTCACCAGTAGGCTATTAGTACATAAAAAAATTATTTAAGTTGTATCTTTTACGCAGCTTAAAAATGGTAATGACATGTACACAGCGCTGATTAAACCTAATTTCTTTATGTGTTTGCAGTTATTAGTGCTCATTGCTAAGGAATCCATTATTTATCTATTAAAACAGTTCTGTTCTTGGCACAGAGTATCACCAGATGAAAGGTTAATTTTTGCATGTTTAAAGGTCAGTGAGAGGAATGTAAGCCCGGAAATGTATTCTGCCAGTGAGGCAGCAAAGCAATAGCAAATTCTGCTTCATAGAAATGTCCTCTATTCTTTTGACTAATAGGAATTTATTATTTCATGGAGTGAAATCTATTGTTTAAGTCATGCTTGTTAGGTTATATAATAAAAGCTAATTTCACACCCACGAAGGAGCACAGAGGCACAACTATTTAAAAGACTCTTAAAGATTTTGGTATGCAGCAAGTTCATCCCTGCCACAGGTTTCCAGCTTTGTCTGTGGTCACTTATCATTCATTGCAAAATTGCCTGAGAAGTTTATCCTGCAGTTATTCTCTCTCTCTGGCTTAACAGGTAATTGACCATACCATAAGAGTAAAACAGTTTACATTCAAAATTTCTGCCTCCAAACTTCTTCATCTCAAATTCCCAGTTGGTCATACCTCTTGGCATCACCAGTCACTCAAGCATGGATGGTGAAGATAACAAATTACCCTGGCACAATTAAGACAAGATCATGGCTTGGCTGAGCTTGATAGAAGTACTTAGTTCTCCTTGAGTGCTGATGAGAAATGTAAGCTTCCAAACAAGGATGCAAGAGTCTGAGACAGACCAGTGAGCCAGCAGAGGGAAAGTAGGAGGACCCTGCTTGAAGTCCTGCATCTCCTAGAAGAGACATGGGTTAATCTCTTGGGAGCCTTTGGATTGGGACTTCCAAGAGGGCATAAAGATGGATCACAAATGTGAGGTAAAAAAAGCCTCACAGAGAGTAACAGTCATGTTTAGACATTTGACTAGCCCTTCATTTCAGCCAGTGGAATAAAACAATCACTCATCATGTGATAAGTGTCAAGAATAATAAATTGTCAAGAATAATAAATTAATCTAATGAGTGATGTGTGGGAAGAAGCAAGCCAGTCCTGCAGAGAACACGGCAAGTAAAGTGGCTGGAAAGGGCAGCTTAGGGTTAACGCTAGCTTTGAACAGTATTTGCATTTTCTTTCTACAAGCATGTGTCATTTTGGGAAGTCAAAGTGCTCTTTTTATTCTCAGTGTTCCTCTTTGGTTCATTTTCATTGCATCACATGACATTATGCTCATACTGTAGAGCTCCTCAAACAGGTCACGCATTTCAAATTACGAATTTGAAACCAGAAAGTAGACACTGAATTGTGTTTGCTATTATTTCTGGAATTTAAAAAAAACCCAACTCTTCTTCACACTTGTTTTTGCTTTTTTACTTTTTTCTAATTAGGAAAATAAAGCACATAAGTGCCAATTTTAAGAAAACATTTTGAAGTTCAATAGCTTTTGATAAATGGTGGAAAAGAATATTTAAATTACTATTGCATTTTCCCTGCAATCCAGTGCTGTTTGTACTAAAGAAATTATTGTCACTAGGCATGCATATTCAGTGATATTGATATTCAGTGAAAGAAATCTAGTAAGCTAGAAAGACAACATTATGAAGAGTCAGACCAACTGTTCTGCACAACTAATATTTAACAGCCATTTTTCTTACATATGATCTAATGTGTTATGCTTTGAAAATGTTGAAAGTTATTTCTTATACACTCGTTCTGGTGAAAGACAGCAATATAAAATACAACTGCATTAATAAAGGACACTGGGGAACTAAATAATCAGTCGGTCAACTGTAATGCTGTGACTGCATTTCTTCTTGGGAGACATAAGACGTAGCATGTAAGCTTTGACTCCTTTTAGGTACCAAATTGTTTGTGACAATCAATCTTTACGCTTCTGTGTTATCAAAGTGAAAATGTTTTGACATATTGCAACTTTTTTTGCCCCCAAAGCATTCTGAACACTCTTGTCACCTTTGCCTAGAAACTGCTGAATACAATTACATTATTTCTTGTGGAACAGAGTCATTAAGGCATTTTTTCCAATACCTGTGAATCAGCAATCTAGCAAAAAAAAAAAAAAAAAATCCTACACGGTTTCTTGCACCTCATAGTGACAGGTGTAATGTAAATACAGAATATTATAATAAAATCTAAATATTCCGATACATTATTGCAAAATATTGCCAGCAATTTAAGCATTATAATAATCCATAATGACAGCATATATACTTGATATCAAACAGCCTGTTCCTTGTTCTCTGAAAAGTAAAAAATTGCCACTGTTGGCAAATGACTATTTTAAAGTTGCATTAACGCATGGTGTCAAACTTCTTTGGTTTGCTCTCAAGTCATTTGGAATGATTAACACTTTATTGTGATTTTGAAACTGAGTAGTGTCATTACAGCCTACAACTTTAAAGAACCAACTACTGCTCATCAGTTACATATTCCATCATCTTATGAATGTGCAAATTAGAAACCTACAAACTGTGCCAACAGATGTCTAAATGTCTCAAAAGGCAAATGTCTTAGAAAATGTCAGGTGTTAAATGGAAGGTATTATGGCTAATACTGGTATCTTAAGACTTCATCAAATTATTATTTCTACAGCTACATAAAAAAAGCTGTAAGTATGGGGGATATTTGTGAAGACCTGAGTGTCTGCTGTAGCACGAGTGATACCGGACAGCTGGAGGAAGATGCAAATAGGGCCAATCAAAGGATACTGCACTTAACTATGTCTTGGGATGACCGTGTAAAGGGGACTTCTTTTCACAAGTGAGGAAGGAAAGATGCAGATTCAGTCTGTTCGCTACAGAAAACCCACTGTAATCATCTTCTTTCTGATCTCTGAAAACGATGACATCCTGCAGACACTGTGCTCTGTTGAGCTCAAAGCAGGTCGCCATCAAATTTCTATTCAGACATCTATATGAGTGAGATTCATTCCCCATCATATTTTGTTTTCTGTATTTGTGTGTAATTACCTTTGTTAGTCAACAGCTATATATATGGAAAATAGATATAAATTTATGAGGAGGAATAGGTACACTTTAAGTATTTGATGGGAAAAAGGAGTCCTGTAAGTAGAAAGTCAAGGTTATACAGAAAATTTAACACTGAAGTCATAAGTGTTAACAGTTGTTTTCTTCTGTGTTGTTTAGTCTTGGTCAAGTGTTGTTTCAGTACATTTTTTTTCCTAAGCTAATATGTAGATAAAAGAAAATAAGTAAAATTCTTTGTAATTCAAGTACAAAAGAGCTATAGCATTTCTCTCTGCATCCCATCCACACATTCCTTTTGATCAGTTGTGCAGGAAGAACACATGCTTTAAAAAAGAAAAATGTCAGACTCCCCACACAAATACACAGAACCTTTCAGCAGTTGTAAAGATGATTAACAGAAACATTGCAGGTGCATGATTCATGTGAAAGCATCAGGCAGCTCTCAGACTAGTAGTGCTTGAAGACTGGCCAATTAGATTCATTTACTCTTACATATGAATGGTATTATTGTGCCTTTTTTTAAGTTAGGAAACAACAAACAAATTGGTAGTTATTCTACAGATAAGCATTAATGTTACTTAAAGTTTAATATGTTGGTTGAGACTCTGCTCATACTAAAAGGCTGTTGGTTTTCTGTCAATCTGTGCGTAAATTTATGTATCTTATGGCAAAGAGAATTTTCTAGAGGGTTAGCTTTCTAAATTAGCTTTTAGCTCTTTTGAAAATGCTTTCATGAGCTCTTAAAAATCATTTATTTAAAGAAATAAAATAAGACTAAAGAAGATGGCTACACAGAGGAATTAAATCCAGATATACTAAGACAGTTCAGTAGCTAAATCCTGCTGAAATCAAAAGGAATTTTGTGCAGTATTGTCAAGTCCTTGTTCCTATTTCTATTGACATTAATAGTCAAACCTTCTAGATGATGTAGTGTTTGCAAAATCAAATAAGGTAACACAAAAGCCCAAACAGCAATTTATAATCTCTCATACAGATAGACTACCACAAGCTGAGAAACTGCCATTAAAGCTTTAGTAATGTTATATTCATTATATTTATTATTATTAATTATATTATTATGAATTATATTCATTATATTTAGTAATGTTATATTCAACCTAAAATGGTTGCATTTTAGTTTGGACAAAGAATGAAACAAACACCCTTAGGAAATGCATTACTGACTATGTTGAAGGGTATATGAAAGGATTAATAAATTTTTCTCTTTCCTTCTTTATTTTCATCAGTAATTCAGATTGAGATGCTATGCCTTGATGCAGCATCAGCAATATATCTAAATGCTGTCTTTATCTGCCATAAATACTTTTCATATTTGGCAGAAACTCTCAGTTGTGAACTTGTCTGCAGTTGACTCAGATCTCAGAGAGCAGTGCCACAAGGTTTAAGCTGCAGAATTTAAACTTCAATCTTGCTACATAGACCTTGATTAAGAGTTTACTTTTTCCTTAAACCGCCAGAAGCCTGACAGTAGTATGCATTCAAAAAGGATATGCTAGAAGCTTCTCTAAACCAGCAGAGGTTAATATATCCTAGGAGCTGCTTTAATCTAACAGGTTTCCAGAACGGTTTCCACCTTCAAAAGTTACTGAGGATATACGAATCTAACTAATTGATTTATGAAGAGTTAGAGAATAAGTCTTCTACTTACAGGAAATGAGAAACAGTGGAAGGTGACTACAGGAATAAAAGAAGTCCCATGCTTGAGGAATGTGGAAGAGGAGGAACAATTTATAAGTTGGAAACATGGGATGAGTAGGATTTATTTTGCCCCTGCAGCCTCTCAGCCTTTCCAGTCTCTTTATATTGCCTAGGAGCCAGAAAAAAGAGTGCAGCCACATCCTAGTATGCTATTGACTCATATAATTTACCCTTTACAGCCCCTTTAGCTACCCATCTTGCTTCCACTGAGTCCTCTCTCATTGCTTTATAGACAGAAAACTGAAAGCAGTCTAAGATGGGAGAATTGAACACCATCTACATTTCTGCAGAGATTTGAGGTAGTTGTGACTGCTGACAAAACAGTTTTGCAGAAGCAACAGAAAAATGCAGGAAGCTAGGGGTAGAGGTTTTTTCCCTACAAACCCTGTGAAATAGAGAAAATTGTCTTTCAATCTAAAACTGAAAAATAAAAAAGATGGATTACCTTCATAGTCACTTTTAAGAGGGCAAGGGCATGAAAAAGAATCCATATGGATTGAAACCATAAAGCTTCAAAGAAACTTGCTGTCAAATGCTGATAAATTGCCTTATTTGACGTAAGGTAAAAAAATTTCTAACAAAAGAAAGACTCACAGCAAAATTAGGAGACATTCAGACATGCCTATAGTTCTTTGAGTATTCTTGTCTGTTTTTGACCCACTTTTTCTACTGGCTTAAATCCAAGTCTGTTTAAACTAAACAACTGAAAAATCACCTTATTGTTTTTGTGTTGCTGAGGTGAGGATACAAAACAGATGAGTTTGTCCCTCCTCACCTGGTGTATTCCCATGTTCTCTGGACCCTCGTGTTCACCTTACAGAAAAATTCAGCATCTACAAAGAATGAGTCTGTTCTAAGGCTGCAGACAAAAATAGACTTGAAAACACTGCTGATAGAGGGAAAATTAAGTATTTTTTACCTTCATGTTGCATGTTGTGATGTCTAGTATTACTCTGAAGCATCAGATATGCTACATCAGAAATATCGTTTATTCCATTAGCCTAAGATTTTCCTATTAGTCTCTTAAATCAATGGCAAATATTGCATTGACTGAAAATCTTTCTTTTTCAGATGAAACTTCAAGCCTCATATTATCCTTCAGGGTCTTAACAAAACATCATACTATGGTGGGACTAATTCTTCCTCTGTCCAGCTGACTAGAATCACAGAATCCCAAGGGTTGGAAGGGACCTCAAAAGATCATCTAGTCCAACCCCCCTGCAAGAGCAGGGTAACCTAGACTACATCACACAGGAACTTGTCCAGCCGAGCCTTGAATGTCTCCAACGTAGGAGACTCCACAACCCCCCTGGGCAATCTGTTCCAGTGCTCTGTCACTAAAGTACTTCCCATCTACATAAGTGAGTTTCTTACCACCCAAGTACACTTTTATAAGAACAGCAGTTTGTTTAATGTCAAAAAGTCTAGTTTTGACCCTGCCTATTTAGGATAAACTCTCTCCATCAGATGAAGATGCTCTAAATAGTTCCACATTAGTAGAAACATTTATGAATTTCGATTTTTTTCAAGCAGTATAAAAGAGATACTCTTGAAAGCTTTGCAATCAAAATTGTTTCAATAAGTTGTAGGTTTGCTTTTAGGAGTCTTTTATTCCTTGAATTTATTTTTGCCAATACGAAACCTAGCATGTAAAAACAGATATGTATTGGCAAAATGTCTTTATTTGATGGTCAGGATCTTTGAAGATCAGGATAACTGCATCAATATGGGGCAGTCATTCAATGTAAACCCCAGGCAAGAAGAAGTTTTATAACTTTCTAGTATAAACAAGCTATGATTTTCATTGTCTTTTAATGGGTGTATACTGAACTTATTTGGACACTGTTTCTCTAGAACCAACATTCTGTGTATAAAGAAACAGAAAGCATTATGAATAGATGTAGCAACCCCAGATCTTTAATGCTTTAAACTTGCATGTATTTGCAGAAAAGCTGTAGGTCTACTTCTCTAACAGAAAGAGGCTTCACTTCCGAAAAATTAATTTCCAGTCTAACTTTTCTTCTAAAACACATTTCACATCCTCTCTGAATTTGTCTAGGACAAAAAGATTTTTTGATAATGGATCCATATTATCAGTTATCACTTTTGGTCCCAGATGCTTGCCACAAGCAGAAATATATAATTATTTGAAATATCATATAGTGGGTGATACTAATAAAGATTTATTAGATTTTAAATGTTTGGGCCTTTTCCACCTGGCTACTATACCATACTGTGATTGCAAACAGAACAGTCAACATTTCATTAAGGTTTGACTTTTGCCTATAATTTCTTCATTTTCTTCTTGGGTTATTTATTAATAGATGTTCTAATATCTGTCTTCTTCAGGGATAATGAAGACAACTTCTACATCAGATGTTGAAACACAGGATCAAATTTAGCCCTTCAGCTGACAAAAGTGTGTTCCAGGTGAGGTCTGAATTAGATCTAAACCTTTCTATTGTAAGTCACAATGGGAACATTTATTTTTAAAAATAGCAGACCTTTTGACTGAGTGTGTTTCAAATAAGCTGTATTTTAGATACAGGACAGTGAGAAAGTATTTCTTTTCTTCTTTTTAAAACTTTCCAAATCCAAATCTAACTTTTCTTTGGCAAGTGTAATACAAAACATGAGGGGAAAAAGAATGTAAGATTAAATAAATGATAAAGAAGTGTTTTGTCCCTATGTCCATGATGCAGTTCTGTCATCAGTTCTGCACCTACCCAATCATCTTTCCACTTTGGCCAGACCTCCCCAGTTCACTCTTAAGAGTGTCAAGGAAGACAACATTAAAAGTCTTACAAAAGACAAGAAGTATGATGATTCACAAAACCACAGGTTCAGCAGTGTCATAGATGGAAAATGGGTCAGCCCTACAAAACTTTTCTTACCTTATCCATGTTGGATAAGGCCTTACTGTCTTTTAGACAGCTCCCTTTTTCTTTTTTTTTTTTTTTTTTTGTTTTCTTCTAAGCATTTCTCCTATATATGATACACGTCAAAGTTCTTGATTACTCAGTCTCATCCAGCTTGCAACATAGCAGCTGAAGAGTGAATCTGTTCAGAGGGAGATTTGCAAAGGCATGGTTTGCTGCTAGATAAATCCCAAATGTTCCATGAGCCATATTTTAAACCAACCATAGCCGTCTACAACTTTAGTGACTACTGTCGAGTCAAACAAAATCATAGTAAAATACATTGTAGTTACTTGCAAGAATACAACACCCGTATTGGCTGCAATTTTGTGCTGAGAAATCCAGTAAACAACATACCAACTTCTAGGCAACAAAGCATTTCCATTTAGTTTAAAATTATGGATGAAAACCCCAGCTTGAAAAAGTGGCTTGTCTATTAGATAAGCTTCTCACATAACAAGATGGCATTTCTTTGAATAAATGAATCCTTGAAAGTGTCAGTAGCATCTATCAGTCAGGCAGTTTGGTTGGTGAAATATTCATAAGAATTTTGAAGTAATCCTTAAATTCTGTAAGCCTTTTGAATTTTCAATGGGTCAACTACTGCATTCAGATTTGCTTGCAGCACTCACTGACTCCTTCCTGGAAGGGTCTAGAGGAAATGCTAAAGAAATCAGGGCACTGGTAATGTTTCATTCATCTTAAACATTGGAGATTGCTAATTTTCCCTAACATATTTAATGAATTTATTTCTACTTCTAATTTTAAATGTAAACAGCTATCCTACACATGGCATATTGACCATACTGTGACTTCTACATAATTTTACCCAAATAGTCTCAGATTATAAGTCTATTTCAGACCATAAAATAATGGTAATTTAGGTTATTATGAATAAAAAGACAATGCGCCGGAAAATCTTGATGTTAGCAGAAAAATAATTCCTAATCTTAATATTCATACTTTATGATAAATATAACATCACAGAAAGTTATATGCCATCTTGCTAAAACTCAAATGATTTTATTATAAATCATTAGTTATTCAAATAGATGAGCATTAGAATAGAAAATATAGGGGCCATTTTGGCAAGTTCAGCTGTAGCATCTGTGATTGTACTTCTGCCATACTGTAAGTCACAACAGTCTTAACCTTACCACATTCCCACATGACTTAGGAAAAACCTTCCTGATTTGGGCAAAAGAGATGCTATTTTTAGTGCATATCCAAACATTTTCATCTTAAACTGTCAGCTATGCAAGCAATGCATAACAAACCCTGTGGAGCCACTAAGCAGCAGCCACTGCTTGACACAGAGCTCAGCCTCTGCCATCTTGGTGCACAGGGGGGAGAGTTAACAACACCCACAGCAATACAGCTCAAAATACTCCACAAGTGGAAATATAGCCACATCAAGAATGAAAAACTACACTCGAACTGTACCAGTTTCCCACTGCCAAAGAGATACATGAACTGTGTGGGTAAACAAGCTACAGCTGAGACTGACTGGGCCCTTTAGAGTCCATCTTAACATGGGACTGAAGGCAGACATTGAGTTAGTTTCCCTCATCTCAGTGAATTACTTCTCTATGAAAAATTCAGCATTACAATTATTTCCAGTAGCAATGCTTTTGCCGAGTTGGGAGAGACACATTTTAGTCCAGGAAAATACAGCTAAACATGAAGAAAAGCAGAAAGCATAAAGGAGCATATCACACTTTATTTCAATATATATCATCCCCAAGTTAAGATGGACAAAAAGCAGCTCTGACTACAGTATAGTTATGCTAATCATGACAGACAATTTCATTCTAATAGCAATTTATACTAGATTACAATACAGCCTAGAGCAAATTTCTTTCAGTAGCTTCAAATGTATTGAAACTGTACAACATATTTTTAGAAGTCCTTGACTATAAATTGTCCTGCTCAAGAGTCATTAAGGAAGACTAAATGTTTATAGTTATTTTGAATGACATAAGAAATACCTTCCTTGCCTTATACCTTCACCAAAATATTTAAAGAAATTTTTACTTGTCATAAAACTAGCCAACCTTTTCTCCACATTGCCTGTGTCCAAAAAGGCTATAAGGACATGCCACTCCCTGCAAATAAATTAGCTCCATGTGCAAGTCAGAAATTATTAGCATGAAATAAATACCATGCTGTTCTCTTGATTATAGGGAACTCTGGGTGAATTCATTTGAAAAGTCTTCTTGTGAGATAAAGCAAGGGAACTCAGAAACAAAAATATGTTGAATAGAACTAGAACATGAATTTTTTTTTTATTCCTTCTGAATAGATATCACACCTCCAAAATAGCACAGGTTTCTCTATGCATTTTAGTAAGCCATTAAGAATATATTAAATACTTATAAAATCATAATAATTAATGTGCATGAAATGAGAAAAAAGAAGTCTAAAAAAGAAAATCAGTTTCTTTTGTACTTTTCCTTTGTATATTTTAACTAATCTAATTTACCAACTGTATTTTCTAAGCTTATAGCTAAAAATAGAAATCAAGATGTGCTGAAAAAGCTCCACTTGTCCAGGCACACTATGCTGCAGATTTATTCCTCCTCAGGCATACCACCACTGAACTTCCTCCATGAGCAGCTGTGCCATATTTAATCAGAAAATGCCTAGAAACAGTTGTGGGGTATCTATTTGTATTGTTCCAGGTATCTTTTAACCCATTCAAATGGTCTTGCTAAGCATAAGCAACAGCATGCTTCTGGGACAGTGGAGTAGATGTTACTTAAAAACCTCCCCAGCTCTTGCTAAGCTTGGGAATTTGACCTGGATAGACAGTAAGAAGCAGTGCCTGTCACAAGAGCTTTGCTTTTTTCATAGTTTCTCATTCTGTAAGAGAATTTGCAAAAGAAACATAAAGACCTCTGCAGTTTTCTTTCTTGCTTTTTTGTTTTATGCTGATTGCCTTTCATGGTCTCTCTATGTTGTAAAAAAAGAGTGACCAGTGCTCAGATCTACCCAGAGACCATCTCTCTACCCCTCCTCCTGGACTGTGTAACCCTTCCTTCTTCCTCTGCTTCTCCAGGTGAAGCCATTAAACTTGAAGAGGTGAGGTGAGTGTCAGTGAGACATAAAATATCATTGGGGGTTTTTGAGAGGTTTTACAGACTATGGCTGAAAGAAGCTTTGTTCTGCCATGATTGCCTTTCTGATGTAAAAACAAAGATGCTATTTAGAAGGAGCTTGGGCCTTCAAGAAAGCCTTGAGTAAAGTGATAAGTTTTATGCAGCAGTTCAAGGGGCTTTGTGTGTTTTGGTATCAGTGTCTATGTAAGAGTGTTTTGTATACCAGCAATCTTTTCTGACTGCACTTCCTGGGTGGTCTGTAGTGCTTGTAATATAAAAATATTTTAAAGTGTACATATTCATGATTTCTTTCCCTTACTGCCACTTCTCAGCTGGTTTTGAGATAAAACAAGCTGAGCAGAGCCAAGATCAACCTTATCTTGGCATGCAATATTTCTTTTCCTCACCATCTGTTACTGTAATCCAAGGATACAAATTGTAAAGTTAAAGAATGTTCCTTAAAAGAAAAAATTAAAAAATCATAATTGCCTCACAAAAGCAGCAGCTTTCACAGATTTCTCATGCTCTGCTCTAACCTCATGGCAAGTACAAAAGATACCTCATGGCAAGTGTACAAAGATAGCTGGTAAAAATTGCTCCATTTTTATGTGTGCTCAGTCCACCTTCCTTTAATTTCTGTTTGGGTTCTGCAGCTGAGTCTCATCCCCTTGTAACATCCCTAGCACAGGTCAACTGTACCAAGTGGGATGGCAGGGTTGAAAAATACAGGAGAAAATTATTTAGGACTCTGTTTTCTTACCAGTAGGAGGTGAAAATAGTGTGACAGGGTACAATAGATGATATTCTATTTCTCTTGTTATTACAACTGCTACATAATAATTGGATGGTAATATAGGGAGATAGATATGGCAATGAAAAGCACAGCTATAGCAAAACAACTTCATAGAATCATAGAATCTAGGAAAAGACTTTTAATATCACCAAGTCCAACTGTAAACCTAACATTGCCACGTTCACTACTGCCACCAGTCCCCTCAGCAGAGTCCCAGCCACGGTCCCAGTAGCTCCTGCTACTTCTCTTTCCCCTGAGGAGGTGTTTCTTTTTAACCAAACAGCTCCTTCCGGGTTGCAAGTATGGTGAGAGAGGTCAGCAACACTCAGGAAGAGCCAGGCTTCCCAGGATGCTCTTTTATTTATGAGGTCAACAGTGGATTATCCCTTCATGCAACTGTTACAAAACCAAACATATTTATTACTTCAGCTTCAGATTCTTGCATAATACATCATTATTTGCTAAGATTGTCAAGTATTTCTTAGAGACTAACAGTGATATTAAATGCATCCAGACTAAAACAGATTTAATGCACTGAGCTAAATAATTCAATGTACTCCATTTCCAGGTGACTTATATTAATTTATTTAAAAGAATCTCAAAAAGAAAAGATGGGAAAAAAAAGACCAAAAGAAGTAAATTAATCAAAATAATATAGACATTGGATATTATCAGAATGGGCTTGCATCCTCATATACAACTGTGATTATGTGAATATGCAGTGTGCTACATGCTGTGATCTGGAATTTTAATGCTTTCTGGCCCTTGGACAAGCAGTAGGATTTATGCAATCAGGTGAAGGAAGTGTAATAGAGGAAGATAGCGAATTTGAACTCTGCAGGGCTTTTAATTTTATATGATGCAAAGCATTGCTGTAAGGCATCCTAAATCTATTATTTCCACTGCATTCTAAAATTACCAATTGCTTGATACAGGTGTACATCTAGAATATATTAGGAGGGATGTTTACATGATTCATAAGGATGGCCCATGTAATTCAGGATAGGTGCAGCTGCTTGCCAGCGGACAACTTGCAAGAGGTTTAAGGATGAACTAAAGACAAATAACTGACTTTTCCTCCTCTCGCTGAAGCCTTTGGCCTGTTGTGCTTTCCTAGTGCAGTCAAAACTTGTTTCTTCAATCCACTTTCACCTGGGCTGTTAGTGAAATAATGTCCAGGACCAGCTCCATGTCTGATAAACTTTTGACATGAGGATAGCCAGGTTCACCTTTGGCAAAATAATTTCACGAATCAGACTCTCCCCAAAACGCTCAAGAAGTACCCACTCTCGACTGCAACCAAAGCACTTCTCCTTGGCTTTCACGAAAGGTCTCAGCCATTTAGTGGCTAACCACTTTCGAAAGAACAAGTGACATCATTTGAGCTAATGAAAATATTGCTAGACTTTCTTCTTTTTTTAATATTTTAAATATATATATAGATGACTAACATCATAATGTAACAGATGCTTTCACTCATTCTATCTGTGAAGTAAAAAATCTACTTCAGCAGGGAGTTTCAGGAGAAAGTGAAAAGACCTCTGGGGAGAAGATGGTAACATATTTAAACTTAGGTACAAATATCTAACCAGTTTTTTACAGACAATTTCTAATGTCTGATCATTACTAGAAGAAATACAAAATTTGAATCCTGCCATTTTAACCATTTAAATTAAACATAAAATCCTTTTTGGGGTTTATACAAGTTAAAACCTTGACCCTGAATCTGTGTTGCTGCCACAGGGCTTCTGGCATTGATTTTCAAGGAAATTGGACATTTTTGCTTGTAAGTGTTAACTCTGCTTATCAAAGCACAGATGGAAAAATAGAGGATAAATCAAAATATATACTAAGTATATCTAGCACACTTTTTTAGTTGAAAAATTTGGTTATTTTGAACTTTTTTAGGATTCCCTTCAAAAAATGTGGAAATACTCTTACAAGCAGAGGCAGACTGAATCCCTGCAAGTAAAACAAGAAGTGATCATTAATGCATCATTAATGCACCATTAATGCATGAAGGTACTCCTCAGTACAGCTCCATCCTCCACTCATGACGATGGCATCAAATACATTTAGATTTACTTATATGGATTGAACACAGCATCCTGAACTTCACCCAGCTGTGCAAATTCAGACTGTAAATCAGAGAACACCACTCTCTGGTGTACAAATACACCCTCCTGTCTTTGCTTTACAGACTAGAAAGACCTGCCATGTTTCTTTCCCACCGTAAATGGGAATTATACTACCACACCCAGCTAATTATTCAGTCTGACTCCTGGGCAGCTTTTCTACTCGTAGCCTTCTCTTCCTTTCTGCAAGGCTGGCCCTGAGCAAAGTATGGAGGTGCAATGCTGCCTGGGTACCCAAGGAGAAGAGTGTATGGGCACCTCCAAACAGATTACAGAAATGTATTTTGAAATCAATCATCAGGAAACATTTTCAGAGGAAACTGCAAGAGCTGAAAGTTTGTGGGAAATTAACCCAAAGTTAATGTGAAGGTGGATGAACAGAATTCATTGTAATCTAGTAACTGTGGAAGTATTTTGGCTACGTTCACACCGTCTGTCAATCATCATGTCAACCGGATAAAAACAAGCTAATAATACAACCTCCAAAGAAGGAAAATGTATTCAAGAGTCTGCATTAGTTTCAGAGACCACCATTATACCTTATTTCTACATATTGGGTGAAATTCAATTCATATTCATAGACTTTAGTAGGATGAATTTGGGGTATTTAAATCCAGACGTGTGATCATTTTGCCTTTCCAGACTGCTTGTTGCTTTAGCCAAACGTGAAATTCCTGGTGCCTAAGGGATAAGTTGCCCATGGATACTAGTAGCTGGCTGTACCGCAGAGTTTCTTTATTTCCATCAAATTGCAGTTTCACAGCAGGCAAGAATCTATCTCAAACACCTGCTTGTGTGATTTTCTTCTTGTAAATGAACTTGGTAGGTTAATTGTTAAAAAAATGTGAGGATGATATTAATGTTGTATATCGAACTAAAATGATAAGTTAATGACAAGTGTGAATCAAGAAAAGCGATCTGACTGTCCCCTCAACCTAATGGCGTAGAGTCTTGTATCTGCCTTTCCCTCTCCAGACTGTTCTGGAGTACAAGGTCTGGGTCAGTGCCCCAGTCCAGAACAGTAAATGCTGAAAAATGAACTGAACATGTACTGTGGCAAAATTTACACCAGCACATCTCCCACAGCATCTCTAATAGACTCTATCTCTCAGAGCCCTGCTAGGAAAAAAAGATTACCAGAAGGAGGATCATGAAGGTCTTAGTTCAGTTCCTGTGTCTTCTACAGGTCATATAACTCCTATGCAAAAAGTCTAAATAATCTGTATTTCTTATACTGCTATACTCTTATGTAGTGCAATAGGAAAACTAATGCTTTTGGAAGTCACTGTAATTATGATGGAGATTTGGGTAGTGAGGTTAGGAAGGTTGGAAGATTTCTGATTGTTAGCAAAATAGGGACAGCATTATGCAAAGATTTGCTTCTCCTATTAAGAAACAAGTTATAACACCCTGGACTGTAACACTAAACACCTTAAAGAAGGTAGTATATGTGACAAAGAAGGTGGAAGGCTAAAGAAAAATGTTTTATTAGTACTGCTTTCTCTTCTGATCCCAGAAGAATGGTATTTCCAGAGAAATAAGAATTAACACACCAGGAGCAGAACAGTGGGACTCAGTCTTACATGGCTTGAGGGTTGGAACTAGATGATCTTAAGGTCCTTTCCAACCCTAACTATTCTATGATTCTATGATTCTTGGCAACAGAGAATAAGCTAACACATGTACTGACATTGTCTCAGCCCTTTCCCAGGTAACACCCATAAGGAAGCAGAGAAGCAGAAGAGTACAGCTTGCTGCACCACCCCGTGCTCCACAGAGGCACCACACCGCGCTGGACAGTGTGGAAGCCACGTGGCCAGCAGTTAAATGGCCCACTTTGCCACCAGCCCCCTGCTGAATTTCTAGCTCTCTCGGTTCAGCTGTGCCTATGCTGTGGTTTAAGCCCAGGCCGTAAATTAGAACCACGCAGTCTACTTCCCCCCCACCTTCCTTCCCCCCACTCCTGGAGGGAGGGGGAGGAGAATCGAAAGAATGCAGCTCCCACGGGTTGAGATAAGAACAGTCCAGTAACTAAGGTATAACACAAATCACTCCTGCTACCACCAATAATAATAATGATAAGAGAAATAACAAGGGAAGAGAATACAACCTCTCACTGACCAGTACCTTGCCCCCACCCAGCAGTGATCCAGCCCTTCTGGGTAACTCTCAGTTACATCCCCGGGCATGATGTGCTGTGGTATGGAATACCTCTTTGGCTAGTTTGGGTCAGGTGTCCTTCCCTGCTTCCTCCTGGCTTCTCCTCCTCCCTGGCAGAGCATGAGACTCACAAAGTCCTTGGTCAGGCCAGACATTTGAGCAGTAACTAAAAACATCGGTGTTATCAGCTATGTTCCCAGGCTGAAAGTCAAAACCACAGCACTGCACCAGCTACTAAGAAGGAGAAAAAATGACTGCTGCTGCTGAACCCAGGACAAAGATGATTAAGGGAGTGGAGCATCTCCCTTATGAGGAAAGGTTGAGGGAGCTGGGTCTCTATAGTTTGGAGAAGAGGAGACTGCGGGGGGACCTTATTAGTGTATATAAATATATAAAGGGGGAGTGTCATGAGGATGGAGCCAGGCTCTTCTCAGTGGCAAACAATGATAGGACAAGGGGTAACGGGTACAAACTGGAACACAAGAGGTTCCACTTAAACTTGAGAAGAAACTTCTTCTCAGTGAGGGTGACAGAACACTGGAACAGGCTGCCCAGGGGGGTTGTGGAGTCTCCTTCTCTGGAGACATTCAAAACCCGCCTGGACACATTCCTGTGTAACCTTATCTAGGTGTTCCTGCTCTGGCAGGGGGATTGGACTAGATGATCTTTTGAGGTCCCTTCCAATCTCTAACATACTGTGATACTGTGATATTTTTACTGCATTAAGGAAATAATGAAACTAGAGAAAAACCTGGAGCAGGAAAGAGGCAGGAATGTCTCAGCAACCTTAGCTGCAGTAGTATTTCATATATCAAGCGTTTTCTGTTTCTGAAAGAGAAAAATGCCCCCCATTTGTCTTCCTTGACAACTGCAACACTTCTACTTTGCAGAAGGTCTGATAAGGTGCTCCCCCCAAGTAAAATGTTCCTGTTGATGTTTATCTGAAGTTCATCAAGGAATAAATACACTGTCAACTTGTTTTCACCAGGGCTTGGTATGAAGCCTGACTTCCTCTCCGTCAGCTTAACAATGGAAAAACAAATCAGAAGCAAAACCCCTAAAAAATGGACCCACTCTTAGGTATAACCTGCATACATTGGTGCTAGAGGAATGAATCATAAAATGCCAATTAAACCACTGAAAAATTGTATACAGCAAAAGCCAACAATTGTTCATTTACATATATTATGTAGTAATACCAGTAGTAACTCCATACTGCTGTAACTCCAATAACTTCTTCGTAGTTAAACATAAGCCCCAAATTTAAATTTTAGAAAGCCAATTAATAAGTCATTGATCAGCGCACAGCTGGAAGCAAGATCAGTTGCCCTTTGCTGCCTGTTTGCTGCAGCCATGACACTCATTCAAACAACTTAAATGTTTACAAAACTGATAATCGCAGAGTTAACCTCCCAGCAGAACTTATGAAAGCAGTTTCCAATGGTTTTGTTTATTTTCCAAAGAACTGTTTTATCCCAGCTCCCTTGCAGAGAGTACTTTTCAGCCTATACATCGGGCAGTCCTTTCATGTCTGGAAGTTGTCTCAATTACTGATCAGATCTGAAACCTCACTAGGTCATACCTCATCCTCCATTTTTACTAATCAATGAGGTAAAAAAAAAAAAAAAAGAAAAAGAAAATGAGGGATTTAACATTCTTGTCTGCATGTCTATAAAAATATCAACGCATCTCAATATCTTTGTTATCCTAGTATATCCTAATGTATCTTTTCAACTATAAGAGAGAGAGAAGCAATTCTTTCATATTTGCCATTTCTGCACAGCCTGATTTACAGTGTGATCACTTCCTAAATGTGCATGTTAGGTCTCATCTAACCAAGATGGTACTTGAGCACATTATAAAACTGGGTTTATGAACTTTGCAGGGGTAGAGAAAGTCAGACTCTTGAACCTGTACTTCTCTTGTAAATCTAAGAACCAAACAAAATGAACCAACTAACTAGAGACAAAAATGCATAAAAATCTCCTAAACATATACGCAGCTATCTGTCACAGAAGATGACACTACTGCTCTGATTAATCTAAAGGTCCTGTTCTGAGGATTTGCTTTGCAGTAGTTCTAGGCTCTCTTCCTCTCCCAGCCATAACACAGTTACTAACTGCTCCCGCTATTGCCATTTTTCAGTGCGATTTGACAACATTCTCTTTGGCTCTTCTCTGTGTGGAAGTAAGTTAATATCAAAGGGATGACAAAGAAATAATCACAGACAGATTTTTGCTTGAATGACCGTGCTGCTTGTCATTATTTCTGCTGGAGCAAGGCTTTGAATCCCAAGCAGTGCAGATGCCCAGATGACAGCCTGAGCCCCAAGAAGCCTTGCCAAGCCAGTGTACACACATTGGTTTCTGGCCAGTATGCCATTAAAAATGCTATAGCTCTCAACTGACCTCAGTTGGAAGACACTTTTCAGGCACATCTGCTGACCAATCTCTCTGAGGCAATCAGTCCATAATTTGTTTCAGTCAAAATGAGTTAGGTTTCTTTAAGCAGGCAAAACACAGAACATACGCAAGGAAATTCATTGGAATTGGAGCAAGTCTGAGCAAACACACAAACATCTCTACTGGCGGGTGAGGCGATAGTGACTTCTGAGAGAAATCCTTAGCAGTTAAGGCAATAACATAAATAATAATATCACCACAGGTCTTAACTTATACAGTCAGCTATAAATAACCATGAACAATTACAAATTTCCTCTAGAGCTTGTGTGTGGGATGCAGGAGACCTGTGTGACCGAGGTGCCACCTTTGCATCATCATGCCACAGAGGTCAGTCCTTTCAAAGCAGCTAACCTTTTCCCAACTACAATTTCAGTACCCATTAAATCAGCATTTCAGGGACCAGCACAGCACATCGATGTAATACAGGAATTGCTCCCCCCACCCCACCCCACCCCACACCCCCCCCCAGGAACTTCTTCACGTGGCACAGAAAAGATAACATCAGGAACCATGACCTGAAATTCCCTTACCAAATGCAGGGATCAAACTGCTCCTTTTCTGGCTTTAAGTCTGGCTTTGCTTACCTTTGTCTGCTTGCAGAGAAATGGTAAATGACAGCCCTGCATGTAGCCTGTGGCTGGACACTTGTTACAGCAATTATGACCAAGAGTAGCTTGATTTTAAGTAACTGTAGCAGCCTCTGATAAGCCAGTCTGTTGTGTGAAATTGGGTGTAGAATAGGTGTTGTCTTTTTGATGCTTGACAATGTGGGTTTTTTTATTTTACCTTTATAAAAAAATAGTGATAAAAACATGCCTGCTGGCCTAGTTTCTCTTGTAACTGCTGACTGCTTTCTGGTGTGCGGACAGCACAAACCAGCTGCGCACTCTGAAGGAGTGTTGTGTGGTTACTGAAGAAGCATTTGACATTAATATAGTAAAAAAAAGACTTATAATCATAGCTTACGCATTTTTAATTTAGTGGAGTCCAGGAGATCAAGGTTTCAATAACCTGACTGAAGCACAAATATCTGGCAAACGGATATATTAATTCTTTTCATTTATATATACATATATTTAAAATATTCAAAGTGCACAAAATAAGGTTAGCATTAATGTCTTTTCAATCTGTAGTCTTCAGACCTTTTGCAGTAATAAATGACAGCTAGTCTAGTACCGCTCAAACGAGGTAGATCATCCAATGTTTTCTTTTGCACAAACATTCAACTTAATTTCATGTGCTCCACTTGGTCACCATTCATGTTGGACGCCTCTGTCATTCCCCTCCCCTCATTTTCCCACAGTTTCAGCTACCATCCCTCCTTGCCATCATCCCTGCCTTTCTTCCCAGCCGTTTCTGGGATCCTCCTCTTCCTGGGGACTCATGACTTCCTTTTCCAGAAGCAGCAACCTTCTTTAGGGGTGCAGTATTTCTGTCATGTTGGTGCTGGTCATCTTACTGCTTGCCCCCCTTAGCCCCCAACTGGCCCCGTCCTTCCTTCAGGAAGGAAACAGCTTCCTTTCCTGTGACATTACAGTTTCCAAAATACTATGGAAAGATAAATGTTTAACAGAGCTGCTAATTCTTAATAGGATTTAAAAGTATAATTCTTCAGAATCACTTTGAAAATAAAACTTTGGTATGGCCTTTTAGCTTCAACACCAACATGAAGTTGTTTGGCCTGAGGTTCTGGTTCAGTCTTATGCTGGCGTGACTTCTTCCTCATCATTTTCCATAAATCTTACACTTAGTAATTTAAGGAAAGGTAACCTCACAAGCTGAAGACATACAGGAAGACATTAGAAACAAACTGCCTAACCATTTTCTAACAGGAAAGCAAAGAACCAAGTAAACATTTAAAGATCTTAACCTTATTGAAAGAGACAAACCAGCAGCCTGCCAGGATAACCAGAGAGAACCAGACAGAAATTTTCTTACCAGCATAGCCCAGGGTGGCTTATGCTGTCAGTCATACAACAGCTTGTCCATGGAGCAGCTGGATTCTCCTCCCCCCCCAGCTTTGTACAGAAAAGACATAAATTGTGAAAGAGGCTAAACACAGCTCAAAACTAAAATTAATAAAATAGAATGAGATCTGCTTGCACTGTTTCTTCATTAAATAAGCTGTGCTTTTAGATCCATAAGCTAAGTGTGGGCACACTCACCATTTGTACTTAACCAGCCTGGAAGCAGCAGAGCCACAGTCTGCAGTAGGCAAGAAGTTTCTCTCAGCTCAGCGGTCTCCTGATCCTGTGGACATGCCTTCATAGAGTTTCTCTAAGTCACTTCCCAAAATCATTATTCCTTTTCCATTTTTTTCTTAGATTATCAAAGCACATCAGTGTTCAGCCACAGTTCTCCTCTACTAGACCCTGGCACTCACAGAAGAGTTGGAGTCACATCTTTTTCCCCTACAGAAACAAGGCTATTAAATCCTACCCAGTCAGTGGCACAGCGTGTCACTGACTCAGAATAAGCATTCGCAGCAAACACTGGCTGAGGCAGCTGACCTCTATGAGCAGCAAGTGGAAGTAGCTACTTTTTTTCTTATTTATCCTCTCTGGAGACCACCAGCATATTTATAGGGGAGGCATTTCTGGTGTCTTTCCAGATCACACCTCCATTATAACAACTGCAAATCTATAGAGAAAGGAATTATTTTCATACTAATATTACTGTAAAAATCAAACAGAAGCAGAAGAGATTAAAAATATGAATTAAAGCAATTGCAAATGCAAGAGTAAGGAAATAGGTCTGATTTCTGTGAAGAACCATATTTCTTTAAAGCTGTGTCTGATACACATTTTCTCTTATATCAGAGACATTGTTCAACAAAATTTTCCAGTCCTTCAAACAAGGGGAGGACCAGTGGCTTGAACTTAGGATCACATACATATAAGCAAATATATTTTGTTATATTAAATACATTCTTTATCACTTAATAACACAAAATTCTTTTAAGCTTCTGTCCTTCAATAATATGTATCCAGTGCTTTATCCCAATAATCTATTCAATTACTGACTTAAAAATTTTCATATCCCAGTCTTTATGTGTCTTCATGAGATATGCATCACTCTTGGTTTTTTATGGTGGGTCTGCTATCAGAAAAAACACAGCTGGCAATCTCAGTCTGATCAAATATGCCTGGATTTGGTGTGTGTGTGTACTTAATGTTTGATCATACTTCCTCACGGACATCATGTGAAAGATTGTCTGCAAATGCACAGGAAAGGTAACCCAGAGAACTGGGCATTTTCATAAATATTTGACTCTTTACTTTCCTGAGTAGAAGTGACAGGTGAGGTGGGATGAAAAGAATGAAAATAAGATGTGTGCAAACCTTTATTGTGCAGAAGGTAAGCAAAAGTCTTACTTAAGAATGATGAATATCCCAAGCATACTTGCAATTAATTGTGGAATGTTGTAATATTATTTCTGCTCACAAAGATTGAATCTCAAGCCAGATAAATTAATGGGCACACTTCACCAGATTAAGACCAGACACTTCTTACTAGTGGGTGTTTATGACTGTACTCCAGTTAACACTCTTCTAAATCCAACATCCAAGAGTGACATTTAGCAATGGGTTATTGGATTATATCTCAGCCATTACTTTGATAAAAACAAATTACTAAACCTCCTACTGAGTCATCCAATGCAGCTCCTTGTGTAGTCTTGCATTATGAAGAGGATGCTGTTATAATGGTAATTTGATCCATTATACAGCATCCCCAGAAAACAAGCTGTTTGGAGAGCTTACTTTAAACCATGATAGATAAAACCAGCATTTCAAATGCACATGAAAACCACCACTGACAAAAAAAAAAATAAAATAAAATTAAAAAAAAAAAAACCAAACAAAAAAACAAACAAGCAAACAAGACCCCAAACCCACAAGACAGAGAAGGAGAAACAGTTCTTCACATCTTTCAACCAAAGGTAGCAAGTGAGTTGGGACAGCCTATTTCTAAACATTATTTAATATAAAAAACCTATACCTACGAAACCTATGCATGTTATCATTTACATTTTGTCTGACCCCTCTCTTACCCTTAAACCACTGCAAAATAAAGGCTTTTAGCAGAGAGCAGTCCAAGTATGAGCTAATATATAGTTGATTGCCTCCAAAGGAGACCTGCTTCCTTCAACTTGTGATACCAGTGTGGATTCTCATCTTGCATTTGTCAGAAAAAAAAACCACCAAAACCCAGACATTATACAATCTTCAGGAAATGCACTGGCATCTATTTAATCTAAAGTTATTTTGATGCGTTTTCATGGACTTGCATATGAAAGAAATGTTAGCAAGTTATCCTGACTTTAAAATAGGTCTAGGTTGCTCTTCCTCACTTATGTGATTAGTGACTGTCATCCAGTGAAATGTAATTTCACTGTCTGGAAAACGAGGGAGCATATTTTATCATATCTATCTGTGTGATCACAGTCCCTGAATAGGCCACATTTATTCCAAGCTATATTCTATCACATACCTTGTAAACCTTTCCAAAATCTGGCTTGAGTTTCTGATATAACACAACTGTGAAAGTTATTTCACTTCATTCTTGCCAGTAGAACAAGGGACAACAAAACAAAGCTTCTTTCTTTATTTCAGTATCTTTGCATGTCTTTGGCATTTTGGAGATAATACATTTAGGGTCACTTCCTTTTTGCTGTTTGTTTCTGGCATGCGTTGTTGTAACTCTTTGTGATAGAAGCTTGATCAGGTGTCACACACTTCTCAGATTAGCAGGAAAATGAGTAGAAGAATCAATAAAAAACATAATCTGTCTTCAGTGTGTTATTAAGTAACCAAATACATACTATTTTGGTTCTGTCACTCTTCCACAATTTTTAAAACCTAATTGAGACTAGCTTTGTAAAAATTCTCGTTTAAAATGAGCAAGACTACAGTGAACTTTTACTACAGAACACCCTTTTAAGAAAATGTGTCAAAATTTTAGATCTGTGAATTATCTTGTCTTGGTATATTCTCTGGAAATTATTTACTGTCTAGTGCTAACATCTGAGCAACTTTCACAATACACAAAATTATTATTTAGCCAAAGGAAATGAAATTAACTTCTAATACAAAGACTGCCTTCTAGTTTAAGTGTTCTTTTTTGATGTAAGTTTGTTTTACGCTTGCTTTGCCTGATGCTGTATTACATCCGATAATGTATTTATAGTGAAACTGTGAAACTAACACATCAGGCAGTTTACCCAAAGAAAAGTGGTTCTGCTGAACAGCTCATCCATTAAATAAATGTCATACAACCTTTTGTTTGCTGCAGGTTTTAACAATATAATTTTGCAAAGCTTCTTGGCTTAAAGGTTATGATTTGTAAGATACTATAATTTGAATGTAGCACAGTTTCTGTACTGGGATGCAAGTTCTGTAAAGACTTGCAAGTGCAGCTCAGCTCACAAGGTAGGGTAGGTAACATATAGTATGATGAGCTACCATGGTAACATACATAGGGCAAAAACCTTTACAAATCCAATTTTGAGTGCTTGAATATCTAAAATCCAATAATGAAAAAAAGGTAAGTACACTTATATGATTTATTCCCAGTTTTGTTTTAAAACTTGACTTGGAACTGAATGTTTAAACTTGTAATAATGACAATTATAATCTAGATAAATGGGATGAAGTCTGGAGAAGGTCCATGGGTGTTGAATATTTGGGTAAATGAGACCTGATATTAAACTCTCTGAATCTAAGGGAAACTCTCCAAATCTAAGGAATATTTTTCCCATGTGAAATTAAGCCAGTTCTGCCTTGTAGCATATTTTAAACTAAACATGATAGCTATTCTGAAACTTTCCAATGATTTACTGAATGGCTGCATATATAGATAATGAAAAAAAAAAGAAAATATAAAAGATGCTTTACAGAGGTTTGTGGTGTCTAATCTTTTTTAGTTACAGTTTTTTTACAGTGAACAGATCATTAAAAAAATTGCTTAAGCATGTATCCAAGATTCAAATTCTGGCTGCAGAATTTTTACATTCACAGAAGAAAAAAAAAGGTCATTATCCCAAGTAAATAGCAGCTATTCCATTCAAATTTGATATTCACCAAACCAGGATTATTTCTTCTGCTGATTTGGGTAGTTTTTTCAAAGTCAGTGATAGCAAGTTTCAATAATTTTCCTAGCAGTCAATGTACACTATGCCTTCTGGTAGAGAACATGGGGGTTTAGAGCCCACTAATTACAACACAATGCTTTCAAATTAATTTGTTCATGTATAGGAAGAAACATCAAAGCTCACTAATGATGATGCATCTGGTAGACTTACACTGAAAAAACCAGTAGAATAATTTATTAAAACAATCTTTGACCTGCAGATGCAAAGGTAGCACTTAGTAATTATATTTAATTTAATTCAGACTGGTTTATAAGTCAATTACTCATATCCAGCAACGAAGAGTAATTGTGATATGAAAGAAAATAACTCCACAAATCTGTATTCTTTTTCTCTGATTATGGAATATATAAAATCAAATTACTAAGTTTATCTAAATTAGCATAACTTCACTGAAATCAACGGTCTTACACTCAGTCCTACTCTCACTTGCATCATTTGAGACTGGAGTAACTGGCATTTGCTAACACACTGGAACCAGCTAAGTCTGCAGTAAAAAGCACCATTCAATTAATAGCAACTTCTTTTCAACATGTATAAATCAGAACGTAGCTTCTTGGTTGTATGGATCACCAATCAGGTTACTAAAACATATAAGGGTATTCCTGAAGACAAGTTAAACAAAGATACTTTTCTTGACATTTAAAAATATAATTGTGCCAGTTCATAAAGACAACAAATTGCTTGCCATATCTCAATTGCTCCAGTGCCTGGGACTCCATTAATATTTAGCTGTCATTGGGGTAGCTCTGCTAGCTTCAGTGGTTAGTGACATGGATTGAGTGCATCTTCATTGCGGTACATGTTTCCACAAAACATACTGAAATGAGCTTCCTATCATGTAGTGACTGTAGACAGTAGGAATCTGATATCCTTGAGACAATTTCTTAATCCTGACGCAGACTCAGTTTTTAACATTCCTGAAACAGCTTTATCCTCTCAGGGTTGCTCCAAAAAATAGGTCTGAGGGAAGTCCTGTACATTGCAGGGGAATATTCAGCACCATCCTAACTGCTGATCCTAAAAACTGGACTATTGCCCTTCTATACACAGGCTTAAAAAAAAATGCTGCATTTAGCCCCATCAATATTTGAGCCCAGAGTTAGCAATGCCTTTTCCACTGAAACATGGTCTCATTAATACTGAATAGCACTTCTCTTCTTTGCCCTGTACAACAGTGAGAAGTAAAAATACAGATATGTTGCAGCAGGCATTTTATTCACTTCGTAGGATAACTAGCTGAGACTATATCCAACAAGAATTTCCTTCTAGCCTAACATTTACCAGATTTCCAATTTCCGGCCCAGGAGAAGAGTATATTTCAACACTTGCTCTTTGCCTAGGCAAAGTCTAGAATATCAAGTGTGTTCACACAGTGAATTCCAACAGTTTTGGTTCAAAGTATGCTGACATGTTTAATTTCAAAAGTGCTGAACAAAAGAAATCTTTCAGTTCAGGGCTGATGCACAACATTTTATTTTAAGTATGTTGAATTGCAATGCTTTACAGGAGTTGAAGTGCAAGCCACCTAATCAAATTCTCTCTCCATAATTACGTTCATCTCAGAACATATAACACAAGATTGCTCAGAGGGGAATTCTTTATTATGTCCTGGGCTGTATAGTCCTCCAGGGAGTTAAGCTCACAGTGAAGAGTGCACTCACAAACAACACTCTGAAAATTACTAGGAAACACCATTCAATATTAAGTGTTTCAAATTAACTAACTATTTCAAAGTGTTTGGATGTGGGTTGAAACAAAACACTCCTTTTTATTTTCTCAGCATAAAAGCTTAAACTTTAGCAAAACTCCTATTGCATTTTCCATCTTTATTTTTAAGAGATAGAGTAACAATCTTTACTTCCTTCGTAGCTATATTTGTACATTCAATCATACTATGGGGGAGTTGAAGCCTACTAAACATTTAAAGATGAACAGATTTCAAAATCATCCTTTATTTTTCCCATTTGACACCTTTAAGAAGAGCAGAAAAAAAGCAGTGCAAGTCAGGCATTTAATTTCATATGGAAGAGACTGTGCAAATGACATACTAGAAAAGTTGGGTCTCTGAGCTCATTCATTTCCATTACCCATTTTTTTACAGTATATTTCTACTTTTTTTCAGACAATTTTAATGAATATTTATTTTGCCGCTGAAATACCAGTCATTTCTTGTTTTGTGAGGAGAAGCAGAGGAAAGGCTGTACATTTGAGGGTACTTACTCCCTTACAGCACATATAATTTCATTGCAAGACTGCTGCTTAGCTTAGGACTTCACCAGCTTGGCAGCTGCAAGTGACTGTCAAGTCTGCAGTGAGCACAGCCTCGTCACTGCAGAGACTGACACAGATTTTGACACTGACAAATACAAATAACATGTCTTATCAGCAAGAGAGGTATAAAACAAAACAGAAGGTCCTCAGAAATCATCAAGTCCAAGCTGCTCTTGAAAGCTTTTATTTTTACAGGTTAGTCTTAACTAGTTAAAAAGCAATTTGATTATTTGTTCCATTTTAGTTTCTATTATATTGTCCATTACCATGTCTTAATCTTTGTTGCACATCACCTCCGTACTACTTCACCTCCATTTTGATACAGAGAACTTGGTCTAATATTAGTTCATTATCATGACATGTTTTTGTCATGGTTTCTGTGTCTACCTTTTCACCAGGGTCAGTAAATCCTGGACAGTGAAGAAAACTGTGAAATTACAGGAAGTTTCTGACACTCCCAGTGAAATATTATTTAGCCTGAAGAAGAAAATCTTTTTCCACTTTTTCTCAGATGTAGAAGCACTATAGCTGATACCTTCATTGACAAATGCATTTAAATTAACATGAAGCATCTATCTCTATCTCAAGGAAAATGTACAGTCTCTAACACATAATCACTTCTTCCTGAAACTTGTTCCTTAAAAATTTAGCTTTCTATGAAAATGAAAACTGACGATAATGTACCAGTTTTCAGACTAAGTCAGAAGGAAATTTGGTATTTCGAAACACAGCATGGTATATTATGTAACACATTAACTAAAACCTTTGGTTTCTAGATAAGACCTGTCTTTTCACAACATTGATCCTCTGCTAGATCTAGCTTTAACAGATGAAATTTGGAAAGAGAACTTGACTGTTCTCATGCTAGAATTCAAGGTATACAGATGAATATGAACACTAACATCCTTCAATTATTTAAGCATTGTTATTTGCAGTCTTGAAGCTCTTCAAATTATGTGTGGATTTAATAGTCCTATTTTTTCAGCTGGAGATGTTGCAGTAAAATGTAATCATCATGGATTAAACAACATTTATGGTTCAGGTCTTTCAACTTCCTTTGCCACAAATTCTTACACCCAGTCATTTCCTACCTAAAGTAATGCAAATGTGTTACGTTAAAGAACTTGTTCTTTTAAAAAGGGTTGTTTTATGTAATTGCTCAAAGTACTATTGCATTTTGGCTATTTGTAGCTCATATCTGTTTTAAATTAATTTGCATGCATAGCTGAGTAGTTAAGATGGTTACAAGAGTTAACTTTTTTAAGGAACAACAATAGTTTCTTTTCTGCTTCACTTTTCAATTTTTTACATTTGACAGAAGAAAATAACAGAAATTTTCCCCAAATCCCTCATGTTTCTGAAAATTGGTAAAGTTTCGGGTTGCAAATTACAAAAGAAGGTACAAAATTGATGAAAATCCTTGCAGTTATTGCTAGCTTTCTGACAGAAAAAAAATAAAAGAGAGAACTCTTGCACGGTTTCAATATTTTTCTCTCAATTAAGATTACAGTGGATGTAGAGCAATGATGGATCAAACTGTTATAAAGACAAGTATAAAACACAGCAATAAAATGAGGACAACACAGGCACTATATGGCAATTTTTAAAATTGCCCAGTATTTAAATTTAAGTTTCTATTACTCTCTTGACCATGCCTTACGGGGGGGCTTACAATATCTTAAAATATATCAAGGGGAAAACACGCTGTCAAGAAAACACTGGAGCAAAGAGGATGGTGCTCAAAGAGAGGCAGCTGGCATGATCAGAGGGTAGAGCTGTTCAAGGATATTTATGGCTCGGAAAGAGCATGGGTACAGCAGAAAGCAGCATCTGAAGGAGCCCATGCAAACTCTAAATTCCTCCTTATTGTCTTTAATCACCACAATTGCCCCCTTTCCCACAGTGCAGGGAGTGACAGAGCCAAGGGCTCCCTTCTTCTCCAAGCATCTATACCCCTGACACCAGCCCTACCTCAACTAACCTCTCCTGCCCAAAGTTTCCAGAGCTGCTGCCTGTCTCCAACAGCCCTTATTCCCCCTCTGATGCCCTCCTTCAAGTTTATTCTAATCTTAACCTTCAGCATATTTGAAAATGTATAGAACACTGAATTTGTTAGGAAAAATTTACAGAGGCTGATAATCTGTCTTTAACACATCTGGGAAATTGGGTGCGTATCTGTTTGTAACAATGCCTCGAGAATTTAAAAATCTGTATCTAGTGCTTCTCATGTACCTTATTGCCTATTGCTGTCACATAGATAGGACCTTTCAGGAGATGGCCACAAAACACTTCTTAAAATGAGGAAGAATTGCTTAGTCACTGTTAAAAGGAGGACAGTTTCCAGTTACTTCTTTTATGTTCTGTTCTGTTCTGATTTTGACAGAGAGATAAATATTTGCTATATAAAAGACAGACAGACAGTGGTATGCAAAAAATTTATTTCACTAGAAGCACTAGAATGTGAAGTACAGAATGGAAACAAGAACTAAAATAAAGTTAACGTGTCTCAGCAGATAAGATCTGACATCAACACATTTGGTAGCTTCAGGATGCTGTTGTTGATGACAGTTACAGCAAAAGTTCCACTAACTTATCATAACTCTCTACATTGTCATAAGTAAAAACTCATAATGCAGAGTCAAAGTGATGTTCTCATCCTTCATATACTTATAGCTATTATATAACTAAATATTAGTATCAATACTTATAAAATAAGGAGTACGAAGTGGCACAGAGGGCAGGAATTCAAAAATACTTTCTTTGGTTCAGGATTATGCAGCCAAGATTGGTGGACCACATGGAGTTTTGGATCTGTTGCCTATGGGAAGCTGACACAGGTGCAAATGGTCAGAGTATGCCAGGAAATCAGGGCACACAGAGATCTTGCCATCAAGCCTGCCTGGGATTTCTGGGTATGTCGTGTAAACTAGATCACCATTCAAAGCTGTAGGCTACCACAAAAAACCAGGAAGTCTGGCATATTTGCTAAAATATGATTGTCTTGAAAGAAGACATCATGAATGTAAAGAAAATAATAGAAAATAATTACCTGCTAATCAAACATATTCACCAAATGATAGACTTAATATAATCAAGCTATTGCAAAGCCCATTAACAGAGCAAATGAATGGCTAGAAACATTGAAAATATTCAGTCTAACACAGTAAGTGAGAAAATGTATAATCTTTGTTACAGGTAAATGCTGCCTGTTATGATTTTAAAACTGTTGAAATGGTCACTAACATTTAAGAAAAAAGAATCAAGGATCAGACTGTGGTGCATTGTTCCAAGCACTGTGTCATCTATTGTAAAGTGAGTGCTATACAAAAATTGCTAGACAAGCTTCTTGAAGACCCTCTTGATTAGAAGGTGTACTTGGTCACTACTTACAGTATTGATTAAGCAAGCACTGAATGGTGAATTCTACAAAACACTACTCATGTTATTTCTCAAGTATGCTTCTAGAAAATGCATCTTATTTTCCTCACTTGTTTGCCTCTGCACCCTTTCTAACTTCTTTATATCAAGTAAGAAATTAATATCCTTGTCTGCAGATGTTATAAGTCACCTTAATATATATTACCATTCAGGCAATTCCACTGAGTTTGTCCTAAGTTCTTTAATGTGCTGAATTATTATCTAAAGAGCACTGGGGGAACTTTGCGGCAGCAGGTATTAAGCTGATGTAGCCTCACAGTGCTCCCTCAACATGATTCATGTCAGCTGAGCTTCTCCTCATGTGTGCTTAAAACAGACTCAAAAATCTAAAAACATATCAAGTGCTTTTCTTAAAATGTGGCTCCACTCTTGATCCCATTGAAGTAGAAGAAGCTTATCTGATCATTCTGGATCTACATAACAAGTTTTCTCAGGAGGCTTCCCAGCTCTGCAAACATCATCAGTGTTATCATTAGGAGCTCAGCCTTTCTCACAGTACTTAGGAACTTGCTCTGCTAAAGTCAGGAAGGGAGGTGCTATGAAAATGGAAAATAACACAAAATAGGGAAAGTGACTCACAATATATGAAGTTCTTAAAAGATCATAGATGAAATAATAATAATAATAACCTTTGTTTTCCAATAACTGAACCAAACCTTTTCTTTAGGCTCAGGCTGAATTTATTTCACATAAACTGGCTTATGAATCACTGTGAATTGCTGCATCTGCTCTAAAACGTCCTGCCTAATGATTTGCTATGCTATGGAAACATAGTTCCCTGTAGAATTTCCCAGAGCTATTAGAGAAAAAATATTAGCCAAAGAGGAAATCTCTTCAGTCTTCCCTTTTTTCTTCATATGCAGCAATGGACATCTTATTTGGACTTGAGGAGTCTGAGTTTAAAGCTACTACTTGATTGTCTTGTTTTCATGGACAACTGTGTCAAAAAGATCAAGTATCAGGGTCTTTGACTTCTTTTGGTAGATATGTTAGCAAGGTTAAAGACACAAAGAGATCAGGTAGCTAGGTATCACAAAGATGTTAAATACAGAAGCTTCAAATATATCATTCCATACCAGCTTGTTTTGTTAACTAGACATTTGCAGTATTTTGTTGCAGTGTTACAAAATTTCCTGTAGTATTTATTCTAACTGAAATTGTGCCCTCTCACCTGAATAACTCAAGTGCAGATCTCAAGTTAAATCTGGATTAACCTGTAATAGGAAATTTCCATTACTGAAGCCAGTACCTGTGAAGAATATTTTCTTCTGTCACTGCTGCAACAATTTGTATCTGGTGCCTTTGCAAGGAGCAGATCCAGGCAGCCAGTCTTGGAACAATGGTTTCCAAGACTTCTTTTCTCAGATCGCCTCCCTGGGAACAGACTTTTTCTTTATCTGCCAGGTTAGTTGTTCTTTCAAACACCACAACACCCTAACTTTTATAAATTATTAAGGAGTTCAATGCACTTCAAAATTTCTTCTATTTTGTTCTAAATAATTGCAACTTACTACTCTGAGGGAACTTAAACTAAATAGCAGTTCATTTAAGCCCATGCCTAACTTTAAGCACTAGCCATTCCCTGGGTCTAAAGGAACTGCTGAAAGATATAAACAGCTGTGTAAGTGCCCCAAGGACTTGTAAGTCTAAGTAAACACTTGTAAGTGTCAATGTGACTTCCTTCCTGGAAGTGCAGAGACACTGCCTTCTCACCTGGCAGGGATTCATGGGATTCATGAGCATTTGCAATCAACCCATTGACTTCAGTGAAATGGCTAATGCTTTAGCTTAGGTTAGAGCTTGACTTCTTCTATTGAAATGAGACCAGATAAATTAAGAAAGACCTCTAGAGTATTTAATTAGACACCTCCAACTATATCTGTGTAACTCCTACAATTAGGTGAGCTACAGTGACAGTCAGAGGCTTTTTCCATGTTAGCTGCAGAGGGAACAGAGAGTGGGGAGTTTGAGATGTCATTAAAAAGGCATGCACACTGAATGCACAGCTGCTTAGACCCAGTCAGGAAGGAAAACAAGCTTGAAAACAGGGAGAGGGAGCAGAATGAAATCTCCATAATGTGAGGGGAAATGGTCAGCAACCTGCTATAGCTACTACTACTTCAACACACACAGAAGGCTATGGGCTGAATAGGATCTACCCAAGAGTACTGAGGGAGCTGACAGAAGTGCTCACAAAGCCACTTTCAATCATTTATCAGCAGTCCTGGCTAATCACGCTGGGATGAAGATCCGGCGAACTACAAGCCAGTCAGCCTGACCTCAGGGCTAGGGAAGATTGTGGAGCAGATCGTCTTGAATGCAATCTTATGGCGCATACAGGACAACCAGGTGATCATGCCCAGTCAGCATGGGTTTATGACAGGCAGGTCCTGCTTGGCTGACCTAACCTGTGACAAGGTGACCCGCTTAGTGGATGAGGTAAAGGCTGTGGATATTATCTACCTAGACTTTAGTAAACACCATTCCCCACAGCATTCTCCTGGAGAAACTGGCTGCTCATAGCTTGGACAGGTATACACTTTGCTTGGTAAAAAACTGGCTAGAGGCCAAGCCAAAGAGTGGTGGTGAATGGAATTAGATCCAGTTGGCAGCTGATCACAAGTGCTGTTCCTCAGGGCTCAGTATAAGGATCAATTCTGTTTAACATCTTTATAAATGATTTGGACAAGGGAATTGTGTGCTCCCTCAGTAAGTTTTCAGATGACAATGAGTTAGGTAGAAGCATCTGCTTGAGGGTAGGGAGGCTCTACAGAGAGATCTGGACAGGCTGGATCGATAGGTAAGACACTGAAGTGCTGGAGTTTGTCCAAAGAAGGACAATGAAGCTGCTGAAGGGTCTAGAGAACAAGTATTATGAGGAATGGCTAAGGGAACTGGGGCTGTTTAGCTTGCAGAAAAGTAGGCTGAGGGGAGATCTGAAAGGAGGTTGTAGTGAGGTAGGTTTTGGTTTCTTCTCCCAGGTAACAAGTGATAGTACTAGAGGAAATGCCTCAAGTTGTGCTAGCAGAGGTTTAGATTGGATATTAGGGAAAATTTCTTCACCAAAACAGGTATCAAGCATTGGAACAGGCTGCCCAGGGAATAGTTGAGTCACCATCCCTAGAGGTGTTTAAAGAAGCATAGATCTAGCACTTAAGGACACGGCTTATTGGTGGACTTGGCAGCTAACCATTGGACTCGATGAACTTAGAGGTCTTTTCCAACCTAAACAGTTCTATGATTCTGTGAGGGAATGAGGAAGTGCTAACACTCACAAGTAACTCACATCTGTAATAAGATAGTAATTGTTACAATTTTTTATACACATACACAACCCTACTCATGAAGGATTGATTCCACATTATTTGTCTTCAAAGTCACATGCTTTGTTTAAAGCAGAATGAGCAGTAGAAGAAAGCTGGCTACTCTTATTGTGGCATCACATGTACTTTCTGAAAGAGACCTGAAAATGCTTTTCTATCTAAAATGGAAAAAAATTAAACTAAAGTAAGTACAAGATAACATTTTATAAGTAATAATAATAATGGCCATCTATTTCACTTCACTTTTCACCAATAGATATCAGGGTCAGACTTACTTTTCCTGTTTTCCAGAAGAGAAAATAAGGCACAAAAGGCAGAGTGACTGCCTCACTGCAGGTGTTCCATCAGGCTGACACAGCTTTGGAAATTAAATCCAAGTCTCCTGAATCCCAGCCCAGTGCTCTGTCCTTAGCAGTAAATGATTGGATATCCTAAGCATCAGAGGACAACTTCACCCGATCATTCACACATCTCTGAAACCAAAGGCTGTCTGGAAAACACAAAGTATTTGCAGTTCAGCAGTGTCTGACACTCCCAGTGTTTGCAAAGTCATTTTTTAATACAACTTAGTGATAAATTAGAGTGAGAAATGGCTGACTTCCATAATTATATCACGTTGTAACAAAATTTGCCACTAATAATAGGTGCTTTACTGCATCTTAATTCTCTTTCGAAGCTTTCACTCTGGAGCTTTTAAGTATGTAGCCAGTTTTTTAAAGGCAATATTTTGATTCAATAATAACACTTTAACAACAGATTTGACGAATCATGAAATACACAAACTATTGTACACAGGAAAGGCAGATCTGAGGCTGTCTGAGAAGAGTTTGTAACTGTGTGATTTTGAACATAGCACTGTTGAATCTTTTGGAAAAGTATATTTCTTCCTGAAAAGGTAACTTAGAGGCAGATGTCTCCACATTTTTAGTCTGACTCAATTACTTTACGGAGTAATTACTAGATAACAAAATGATAATCACTGCCTGGACCATTAAACTTTGGTAAAGGTGACTGAAATCATCTCAGTGGAACAAAGAGCTTGTTTAGCACAGGGATATTAAGCAGCAGTAATTAAGTGACACAGTAGGACTGTGAGTCCCAGGAGAAAACATGTTACAATGACAATTTTATTACAATTGTTGTTACTCAATTACTTGTCACTATGCACGTCAGTTTTCTGCAGTGGGAATCCGCCACTATTTCAGATATTCAGAAGCCTGAAGCACTACACAGATATTCTGAGCCCAAGAAAGCCTGAGACCAGGTGGCACAGTCTGTTCACATCCACCCTGGAATGGTAAATTTGGTCTGGAAGTAGGATGGCCGTATCCAAACTGTTCAGGGTTAATAGCCGATCCTATATTAATTTCCAGACTGTCCCAGAAATTACCTGGGAGACTGCTAGTTTAGTAGAACAGCTGTGCACAGGACCGTCTGAACAGTTTAACAGTGCAGGCACCTCTGCCTGTGCCCTGGTGCTGTTTATTTACCAGTTAAGACAGAGCCTAGAGCTGACCTAGACCTGACCTCCTAGAAAAAGCAACATGCTTCTGTCAGATGCACTAGACAAAAGAAGAATGGATAAAGAAGAATGACATGTATAGATGGAAGACTGGGCCAAAGTTCTTAACTGGGAAAAAAGTGAGTTAGTTAGCAGTGCTGTAGATAAATCTGAGCAAGGCAGGATGCAAGAAGAGAGAATGCTGAAATAATTAAGTTAGGAAAGGGTGAGGGATAGAGATAGCTGAGGGGATAGAGTGACATGTGCATTTGGAGCTACTAGACAAGAGGGATCTTTGAAGTTCACAGATAGCCCAGGGCAGGGGCTCAGCTGAAGACAGTGCTCAATAAGGTGGTGCTGCTCTCAGTGAGTGGAAAAGAAGTAATGAGGAGGGCTAAGGAGACAGTGTACTGTTGGTAATGGCATGACTAAGCTGGATCCCCACAAGGCAGAGGCAAGCTATAGATTTAGCTTTCACACATGGCCTGAAATTCACCTGTCTAGACTTAGATATCTGAGCACTTGACAGAGAGGCTCCCAGAGGTAACCCACCAGCTGGGAAGGAAGCCTGCAGTTTATCTTCTAGATCATTCAGGGTGTGCATGCTTCAGTCAGAAAGAAGCTGTAGAGATCAAAAGACAAGCAAAAGTGTTTAAAGAACCTGCCCGGATGGAAAACACCACCCCAGTAACCCACATTAAGCTGATCATGACCCTTGTCCTACACAGCCATGTGTCCTACACGTCCTTGTGTCCAACACAACCATGTGTTGGTGAGGTAGAGCTTCAATGCATCCAAGCTCAGGAGGCCACAATGGGTGCTAAAATCATTCAAGCTGCCGTCTTAGCCAGACATCTGTCTTTAGGTGCTGCAGTCCTGCATGTCCAGGATTTCAGAAACTACCAGAAGTCCAAAAAAGTCTTCGATAAATGAGTTCAGAGTCCCTCTATGCAATCGTCACCAAAGGACTTTGGAGGAAGGGAACAATCTCAGTTACAGTAGCCTAGCCAGCAAGATAGTGCAACCAGAAAAGAGCCTGGGAAACTTTTAACTATTTTGTCTTGTTTGTAGGAATAGCCAAACTGGAAAAAATGTATAGACTACAGCATAAACAGTCACTCTTTCACACCTATATAACAGCTGCATATGTGCATGCACACTCAGACACGACCTGCATGTGGAATTCATCTAGAAACCTGCATCTTCAGAGACATCCAGCTCTTACTGGCTACATCTAAACAAGTAAATTCAATAATGCCAACACCTTGGTACATAATTATAGCCTCTTTACCGTTGTAAGGTTACTAACATGGTTTTGAACTGGGGCAACTAACACTTTCTCAGGCAGCTCCTAGGGACAATTTTGGTTTTCTAATGAATCAGAGATGTTTCGCACTAGGCTATTTGGATACAGCCACTCCATTTTGAATGACAAGGCAATTCAAAAGTATAGCACAGGCCAAACATTCCAGTTGGTTTCAAGACCAGAGAATGGGTACTGGGACTGTTCAGTGTACTATTCCAGATGTACCCAGACTCACTCTCCTAGATGAATAAGTTTCGCTACTAGCAATTTTGTTGTGTTTCTCAACAGAAGTCTAAAGTAGACAAATTGCATATTGGTGGCCAGAAGCATCCTCTAGAAGTGCGATGCAAATAGGGAATAGTGATATATTCAGCTGGCTAACAGCTGACTTTTTCAGTTCCATGAATACTACAATACATACATAAACATTTGCAGCGGGAAAAAAAAGTTATGACATTAAACTTTGCCTGGCAGAGTATGGTGCAACTTACTGTGTGTTTTACTCCCTTTCCCCATGCTACCAGATAGTCACATTGACAGACAGTGTGCTGGAGATTTTATTTGTCAAGAAAAGTTGCTAGGGAAAAAGATCCTAAGGACTGAAAAAACTCCTGAAAGCTCTCCATGCTATGGGGCACCAAAAGAAGACAGGAGTCTTAACATCTGGACCCTGAAATGGTCTGCGCTGGCAGCCAACATATGACTTAAGGCTTGCGGTTATATTTTCTCTCAACATGGAGATACAGCTTATATAGCTATATATATATATATATATATACAGCTAATACCTTATGCTCTACTGACCTAAAAGCAACTAATGAGCCTTTGTGATACTTGCTTCCAATATTTTACTGTTTTATTTTATCTTGATAAAATTGTTTACTGGTTACAGCCACAAGTAACAGTAAGAGCCACAAGTAACAGCAGCTGCGGCTTGAGACTGTCACATCCAAACAAATATATCTAGAAGTGTGTACCAATGGTGATAATGTTTCTGAGGTTGGAAGGTGTTGCAATGTATATGCACACACAAAAATCACAATTCTGCTCCTGCTTGTCACATCTTTAAGCCTCGAAGGGCTCTGGTCTCCAGTAGCTATTTTCCGTGCTGTTCAGTGCCAATCACTCTGCTATAGAGGAAAAACAGACACACTGTGCTTTCATGGATGACTCTCTGCTGCTTTGAAGTGCTTCACAGTCTCTACATACCTTCCAAAATAAAAAGTGTCATTGTTTTTTTGTCTCTGAAGACATATAAAGCAACTTGATGGACAGTTGCACCAATGTTTCTTTGTGCTTATAGACATCTGCAGCTAAAAAATTAGAGAATGAGCTGAGCTTCTGTTCAGAAACTCAGAAAAATTAGGATTAACCTGAATCTTACAATAAATAATGTATCTGTCATTACATTTTAGGAAAAAGTGACTGTGATTCAAAAACCTCATGGGTATTATATGCTTTGGTCTAAGAAAAACACATTTAGTGCATTATGAAAGAATGGCAATACAGAAGCTTTCTGCTGGCCAAGGAGGGATTTTTAGGGCTCCAAGATTTATTCATAATAAGTGTTATTTATTGTCCCTATAAAGAGCTCTTATACCATTACTATGCCTGATTTTTCTTAAGGATCAACACAACTGTAAATATTACCTGCCCTATTGTACATTTAAGATGAAGTTCCTCCAAATGCACATACTACATTACTCTCTCAGCATCCTTATGCTCCCTGTCCCCCATCCCTTTCCATCTCTAGATCCCACATTCCTTATGCACAGGACTTTCTCCACAGGACAGTTCTTTCAAAACAGAGTAAAAATAAAGAAATCTGATGGAAGAAGTGCTGTCTTCCTATGGACAGATAATTACTGCTACCAATGATAGAGATCAGCAACCAACAATGGTCTGAATTGGGGACAAGCATTTCAGCATTGCTGACAGGGCTGGATTTGTCGTGAACTATAGTCATTACCAACCACACCAAGCTGCAAAGGAAAATAACCAAACTGAACAAACCAAAACCACAAACTAAACCAACACAGACCAACAAAACCACCAAAAAAAAAAAAAAAAAAAAAAAAAAAAAAAAAAAAAAAAAATCCAAAAAGCCCCCCCAAAAAACCCAAACTCATACAAACTGCAAAATCAAGCATAGACATTTCCAGGTGCCAGAGCACCCAGTTTCCTTCTTTCCCTTTGCTATCAGGCTATATGGTACCTTGTTCTGTTCTGCAGAAATCTGAGGTACCGATCAGAAGTCAGGCATCTTTCAGGACTGAACACAGATTAGAACATATAAATGACTGCAGAGGTAATCAGAAATGTAAAGTTGATATTCAGACCTGAAGGTGAGCCCCTGGAGACACACTGTGAGGTGAGGGAACAAAGAAAAGCACATACACTTCTCACTACCTGCCTGATATCTGCTGGGTTTTCCTACAGTTTCTGGAGATAGCTGGTTAACTCCAGGGGGATATACTTTCAGGAATACTGAAAGCATTCAGAGTTCCTATTTTGTATTTCTCCTCAAAATTTTGGCATACTTGGAGATAATGATCATGTCAGAGAGACCATATTTTCTCCTGAATAAAAATCAGAAATAACCCACTGAAGCCTGAAGATCTCCAGTTACACCACAGCCCTATGTGGAGTGCCCACTGGGGAGCCCTCGTAACCCTCTAAACTCAAAAATTACTACAGGAAGCAATCCTGCAGTGTTAGAGCTACACTTACAGCATAAAGTATCCAAAACACTGAGTGTTAGAAAATTGGTTTATTTCTATCTTCCATGGTTTTCTGCTTACAGTCTGTGTGGAAGCAAGTTGTTTGATTTTGAATGAGTGGAATGAAGTGGGGCCACAAGCACACACAACTTGTTAATTCCAGTCCTTATTCATTGTGCAGTTACAGCCTAAACTCAGGAGGAGTACAGATGGAGTGGCACCTGTTTGCTGAGTTCATACTGCAGAATATAACAACACTATTCACTGGCGTCCTATTGAATTCCCACTCAGTGTTCTCATTCCCAGAACTTCCAAAACAACACACAACTTCAGTTTGTGCAAAATCCCCTGAAAAATATGCAACAAAGATATGCAAATAAGGCAGGCAAAGCAATGACACTGCTGTCTGAAAATAAACAAATTAACATAGTCTTTGGCAAATCCTCTTACTTAGGCTAATCTTATTTCTCAGACAAAGAAAATGTCTCCTGCTTTTTGTTGGGGTTTTTGAGTGGGGTTTTTTTGTGCGATTTTTAGGGATTTTTTAACAAAGAGCTATCTCTTAAAACAAAATGCTTCTTCAGGCATAAGCACAAGATTTCTTAATAATCATAGTTAAACTTATTATAGCCTTTTCTTTTCTGCCACATGTGCCAGTATACCTCCTGGTTGTTGTGACAGCACCTGGGGGTTGGAGAGACACAGTCTTTCAAGCACATAAATTGCTTTTTCTTTCAACTCAGTTTTTCTTGAACAGAAAATTGTCCAGTTCAGAAAAGGGGGAAAAAAAAAAAATCTGAATCCAAAGCCTCTAAGACTTGGCAGAAAATTTGCAACCATGGATTTTATGATACACTTCCCAAGGACTTATGCCATTGGTTTAGTCTTTTTCAATCACACGCACGCACACACACACGTAGATAAGGCACATATATAAACACACATATATAAAGGAAGTCAGGGTGTACCATAGAAGTTAGTGGATATTTTTGTTTGTTTTTCTTGACCTATTTTACTCACATCTAGTCATATTTGATCACTCAGCCTTTGTCATGGTTTAAGCCCAGGCCGTAAATTAGAACCACACAGTCTACTTCCCCCCCCAAACCCCCCCAGAGGGATGGGGAGGAGAATCGAAAGAATGTAACTCCCAGGGGTTGAGATAAAAACAGTCTAGTAACTAAGGTATAACACAAATCACTACTGCTGCTACCAATAATAATAATGATAAGAGAAAATAACAAGGAAAGAGAATACAACACCTCACCACCTGCCCACCGATACCAATACCTCGCCCCCCATCCCACAGTGATCCAGCCCTTCCAGGAACTCTCAGTTCTACATCCTGGGCATGACGTGCTGTGGTATGGAATACCTCTTTGGCTAGTTTGGGTCAGGTGTCCTGTCCCTGCTTCCTCCCGGCTTCTCCTCCTCCCTGGCAGGGCATGAGACTCACAAAGTCCTTGGTCAGGGTAAACATTTTGACCAGCAACTGAAAACATCGGCTTTATCAGTATTATTCCCAGGCCGAAAGTCAAAACCACAGTGCTGCACCAGCTACTAAAAAGGAGAAAAACTGACTGCTGCTGCTGAACCCAGAACAGCCTTGAAAATTCCTCACTTTGGCAGAGACATACCACAATACCAGCAGCGCGATACAGACTTGCACTTTATGCAGATGTTGCTATGACCTTGAATATCCAAAAACTTAAGCACCGTGGTTAAAAATGAATCCTTGCCATGTGAAGAATTACACAAAGGGAGCAGTTGTGCACTTTGGACCTGCCTGGGGATATTTATTCCAGATTCTTGGGCTCATTTTGCACTTGGACAGACTTTAACACTAGTCCATGTGGCATCTGCTTGTGCTAATGGTAGATAAGAGGCTGCGTCACTGTACGGATCTCTCTCCCTTACCAATGACTTTCATAACAATAGTTTGGTTTGATAAAAATAGCATGGCTTCCATCTTGTTAAAAAAAACCTGCATAACAGACAAAACAGAAATTAAGCTGGAAAAATACAGAGCTACTTGTTTCCCTAAAAGCATCTTCTGGAAGGTGTTTTTAAGAAAGATCTGAGCTAAGACTTGAAATTAAAAAAAAAAAATAAAAAAAATCCAAACTATTACACAGATCCAAACTATAAAGGTTTGTTTAGAAGAAACTGGAATAAGCTTTAATGTTTCTTATATCTTTGTTGGTGCTATATATCTGAAGGTCAAAACCAAGCACCTTTCTGGCTTCTTTACCATAAAATGTTAACACTAAGCCTTTACCAAATTAGTTGCTGCATGTAGATCACAAGAACTAAGAGCACAAGACATATGTGAGGCCCCAAGTGACCTATCTGAAGTGCAGCTAAGCTAGACATCAGACTCACATTTTCCCCTTGAAATCTGTAAAAATAAAGAGTATAAAAAAAAGAAAAAAAAGAAAAAAAATAGCTTTTCCTTTACAAAGCTTTTGGGACTTGATAATTTCTTCTTAGTGGTTATGGGTCAGTTATTTCTCCCTACAGCAATAAGTTTCTAAACTTGGTTAATTTTTTTCTGTTTTGCATGGTGCATACAGAAGATGAGAAATGACAGAAAAGATTCTGCCTTTAAAGGAAAGCAGAGAGAAGAGAGAAAAGAAAGACAGTGCAAAAAGAAGCTGTGTCATAGTCAGCAGTAAAAAAGAATATAATAGTGAAAATCTATTTATATCTGTTGTATAAGGATCTAAATTTTCTGCAGTCATCTCATATAAACAGAACCCAAGTTTTGCTGAGAAACTCCTACTTAAAGAGCTATTTTCTCGTATTGTAAAAAATGCCCAGAAAAGATTATACATTTTATGAAATATATAGCCAACTCTTTCAATTTTTATGTCTAAGAGAACAGTTCCCAGAATCTCCCAGTAGTAAGAGCAGTGCAACATTAGTTATTCCAGAACAGTCAAAACCTGATAGCAGGATAAAAATGCATTTAGAACAGACACTAATGCAAGTAAATCCAGGTAAAATTCTGTTACCAGAACATAAACATTTTGTTCTTTACCACCGCACTCAAACCTCACAAATAATTAGTAACAAATAATCTGATTTATTATGTTAAATTTTCAGGTTCCTTTTAGCTATCTGGGAATTAACATTTTATTTGTCCTCCTTTAGGAACAAGGCTCAAAAGGAGTGCAAGAAATCATTTTAAATTTGATGCTACTTTTCACACTTCCATTCTTCTTGCCACATGTCATGATATCATGCTCTCTTTTTTTCACATCCTCTGAAGATATTCTGAAGTCCAGAAATCTCTTGCTTTTAGTTAACATTTTTATTTCCACATGTAATAAACCTGTGAAATTAACTGAATCAAATTTTTTTTTACAAATATTTCATTCACAGCTCATAAATAAATTTAGTGGTAACATTTTTTGCTTATGTTAATTTTCTTGTCCACATAATAATTATTTTGCTTAGTATGGCTAAATATAGATGAATTAGCTAATTTAAATGAAAGCAGAAAAATAAAATATTTACTTATTTTTTCAGGATAATAGATTCATGTTTATTTGAAAGAAAGCTTACAAATACCTACAAAACTTCAACATGAATGACCAGGCTGGATCTCATCTACATTAAAGTAATGACATTTTTGTAGGAAAACTTAATTACAAACTAACGTCTTTATATGGCTCTAGTGAGAGAGTTTAATGTAATACGAGAAGTATTATTGTAAGTGAAGGTAGGAAGTTAACAAATCTGGACTTTGCAATACGTAAAAGAAAATCTTCCTGCTAACTAGTGCTAGTATTTTCATACAATTTGTTTGACCAGTTCATATAAAACAGGGCAAATATTAGGGGGTAAAGGAGGGATCCAAGCCTTCTGGCTTTCTGTCAAAAAAATCTCATGCTAGTGAAAGCTGTGAACAGCATTTACTACCTGGTGGTTTTTTCACTGGAAGTCACAACCACTAAATTCACAATTAATCCATGCAGTTGAAACATCTATGCAATAAATATACAGTATTGTATACCTCTAAAGTGTTGCTTTAAATAATAGAGCTAGTCTTTCCTTAAGCAAAGAAATCCTTTTTACCTACAATCAAATCCAATTCCTCAGGCAAATTATCTACTGCCTTGCCCAAGTCTGCAGCATTTGACCTCAATGCTTACTCTTATTTTGTTAGCATGGCAAATTATACTACATCCATAACATCCTCTTCCTTTTCCCTCAGGAAACATGTGGAATATGAAAAAAATGTACGTATTATCAAAACCTATTATAAAGAAGATGGAAAGGGTCAAAGTTCAAAGAAGAAATTACAAATCAGAGCTTCCAGCAGGAAAAAAAGAAATATTCTGTCAATCAGCAATTTAAAGAGAAGCCAAATTACCAGCATCTTTTCCCAAACAATAATTGGTTTGAGCAGAGATCCACACAGTAATAAAAAAATATAAATTTTATTTCCATCTGGTCATGTAGGAAATTCTAATTGGCGTGTTGGATTTTTGTTCTGTTTTGCTTTGCTTTTTGGTTTTTTGGTTTTTTTGTTTAGGAGGTTGTTTTATTTTGTTTTGGTTTGGTATAAAGAAGGTTATTTGGAGAACAGAAACTAAACCCACAATATTTTAGGAGCATTTGTCTTTCTAACAATGCCAAAACAGCATTTGCACTTTTCTATTTGAGGTATCTAAGGAAATACAGGACACCTACCATTCTTCCCAAGGATTCGCCAGAATCTAACAGCTGCCAGGCTACTTAAATAGCAGAAAACTTCCTGCTAGCATGTTCTACATCTACACTGTCACTGTTATTTGACATATCTGGCCAATGTCAAAGATTTTTCTTTGTGATATCCCCTGAAACCAACCATCTATGATGCAATATGCAAAGTATCTACAGAATTACCAAAATTCATTAAACAAGAATGGAAAAGGATTTTGTGATGTGTGCATACATTTACCAACACAGGAAACAGGATACACACCGGCTTCTCCAAAGGGAATGGGCAAAAGTACAGAGCAGAAAAACACAAAGGAGCTAACCAGAATATCACTAGAACCTGGAGAAGCTGAAGTTGTCAGTACCATCTAAACAATATGTCAGCCTACCCTTCTCCAGCTTTCCTTAGCTTCCAGATCAGATGAGCTGCTCCAGTGGGTGGCTACTTCTAGTCTAAGGGCTGCTCATAAATGCTTCAGTGGGAATTATAGTAGGGCAACATATGAAATAGATCAAGGGTTACTTCCATGCCACCACCACCTTGGGTACATCAGTGTGCCTGCTCCCACCCAATTCTGTGAAAATGACCTGAGTTTTAAAAAAGGAAATTCTACCATTCTGAGTCTTTAAACTACCTGTATTATTCTCAGACCCCTATTCTCTTAAATTGGTTCATCTATACAGTACATTTAACTTCCTTTTTAATCTTCAGTGAATTATTTCTTGACCATGGGAAGATTAAATAATTGTGGTAATCTTGTAGCTAATGGTTAAATTTGGGTACTTTAGCAGAAATATTGTGCAAGATGTCCTTATTAAATCCTCTATATTTATAACAAGGGAAGACTGTCAATGCTAGTTAGTCCCTCACCTTGAGGACAAAATATACTATGATAATTGTTGACATGAAATGTTGACTATGTCAGAGTCAGAATTCTTTAATATAAAGAAAAACATCTATTCTACAGTTAAGAACAGAAAGATGAATTCTCATGTGGGGTATTCATCCCTGATCAGTCATTGATTCCCTTCATAAACGTCGGTGCTATTGCTGAGTTTCTATCTGATCTATCAAATGGCCTGGAGCATCTTAAGGGTGACAGTTTCCCCCTAGAAGGCACAGCAGTACTGCAGCCCAGTAACGCAGCAAAGCCCGGGCTGGTGTCTCAGAATCTGTTTAGGATTTGCTGGGTATCTGTCCCAAAGCTTGTCAGCTGGCTCAGTCTGTGGCTGCCAAAGCCTGCCTGCAGTTTTGCTGCTGCTTGGATTATCTGTAAAAGCCATTCTTCATATGACAGTAACACCTATAAAGCTCACTGGCGCATTACAATCCGAATTACCTGGCCTTCCTGAGCTATGAAGAAAGAATAAGGTGTAAAAACATGTTAGAAAACAAATAGAAATTACCCCAAGCAAAATCTAGAGTGAAGAGAGATATACATCAACTTCAACAACATCTCCCTCTTGGCAAAGGGATCAGGATGCTGATGACTCACCATACTTCACCAAACACACCCTTCCATCAACCTTAGAACACAGAGGGCAGTAAAAAGAGGAACATCACACCAGGAAAAGGGTAGATACCAGGAAATATACATAACAATTTTAACTTAATTTTTATTATTGAGACCTTTTCTGTACATTAACATTCATTTCTTTTTTTCTGTCTTTCTGTTAGATATACATTAACAACAATTATTCTATTAAAATGTCAAGGTTTATACAAGTTCTATAAATTCCTAGCTTTATATGTAAGATTTTTTTTTCTTTTTGCCTTTTTGACCAGAGAAAGACTTTGCATATAAAAGCAGGCAAAAGAGACTTTCCAAATCTAATAGACATTAACTAAAATTAACAACATGCACTTCATTACATCTATTGCCTTGTGCAACCTGTTGTGATCTGTAAAGCAGGACTGTATTAAACAAACTGTTTCCAGCACAGAGATCAGCCTGAATAACAGATTTATTTCCAGATTATTCTACCCTGGTATTATGAATATCTCAAACTGAAATATGGATCCAAATCAACTGGCCCAAAGAAATGCAGATGTATTTTTGTGACTCAGCCAGCTCCAAACTTCACAGTTCAAACCTTCACTCTGCCATTTAAAGTCATCATTAATGAGCTTCTGGATATCAACACCAAGTGTAGCAAGTACAGTTATACTGTGCTTGAAAAAAGACTGAATCACTTGACGAATTTCTAAACTTACTGTTATATTTAGGCAGTGTGCTGGTGTGAAGAAGCGCAATGCTCTTACAGAATACTGGAAAATGTAGAATTTGCATTGGTAGGCATTAGGTATTCTCAAATGAAATCAACTTTCTCTGGCATATCAACCTTGCTCTGAAGTGAACATAAACTGTAAACTTTCCCATCACCTTTTCACTCTCCATTAGATAAATCCAGAATTTGTTTACATACAACAATTGAAGACAAGCCCTATTCTCAGATGAAATGCTTATCTCCTAGGAGCAATCAATGACCAATCAATCAATTACAAAGATTATTGTTAGTTTATCTGTTACATGACATGACTCTTTAAACATACCCATTGACCAATACACAGTATTTGAGATCAATACAATCTTTCCTCTTCCTCTCCCTGTAATTCCCAAGAGTGCCTAGTAAACTGCAGATTCCCACAGAAATTGGTTAGTAAAATAGAAGGCAGGATGCAGTTGCATTCTTTCAGAACAATAATCTTTAGAAAAACAGATCTGTCAGCAGGGAAGCCTTAAAATACAAATCCTTTCATTGTAAAGGAAAACCTCAAGGTCTTCTGTCCCAGCAAACATCCCACTCACTTGCCATTCAAGCAGTGGCAACCAAGATTTGTCCTACTAGCCTGAGCTTAAGCCAGCCAACATTACATTAAAAATGCCAGCCTGGCCCAAAATCAAACCTTAGAAATTCATTTCTGGAGACACCTGACATCCCACTTTGTTGCAGTCCCCAGTTTCCAAGAAAAGTAATAACAAACACAAATTATGGCACCTACCAGCTGTTTAGCACATCATACCTGATGATTTTCCCTGCCTCAACACAGAGCACCAGCAGATACCTGCGAGCATGTCAGCAGGCCTAGCCAAGGGCTGTATTCCCCATACACACCCAGAGACCTCATAGATGCTTCTTTCCAGACATGATGAGAAAACCCTCTCTTGTACTTCCTGCAGCTGCATGAGTATCTTTCATCAAAAAGTGGGGCTGTATAGCCCCTAACAGCCAACTTGGATCAACAGCCCCCAACAGTCAACTTCAAAAACAGTGAACCAAACATATGGGTGGAAACTCTGGGGATGGCAAACTGGCAGCAACAAAGGTGAATAGCAGATCAAAAATGATCCTGTCTGACTGTGAAACCAGCAAAGGACAATTCCTCTATGCTTGTCATATTACCATGGCACAGGATAATAATTTAGCAGCAGATTTTGGGGGTTTTCTGTTATGTCATGATTTGCAGCTATTTTAATGTGCCTAAGATAACCATAGATTGGCACAAAGTTTATATTTAAGTGTAATGGTATAAACTCCACTGAAGGCACTTTTGTTTGAACATAAGGCAAGTGTTCAGTCTGTGGAGCCTACTCAGCTGTGAGCTACATTTATGAGCTGGAGGTTAATCTACTTCAGAGTTTTCAAAAGAGCGAATCTTGAAGAAGTAATAATTAAGTTGCAAAGAGCGATGATATCGCCATGAGTGTGGGGAACATGCAGTAATGAAACATGGGGTAAAAAAACCCCAGTGCCTCAGATATTCCACTGGCAAAAAAGAGCACAGTGTCATTGATTTCTGTAATTTATTTTGTTTAGCTATAGCCATTTATATCAGCTTGAGAAGCTGACAATATGATTAACACCTCTTAATTTCTTTAAAGCCTGATTGATTTTCATGCAGTTTGTAAATACTGAGCACTGCAGAAGCCAGAGCTGCTCATTGTGGTGTCTGACTTTAGATCTGGCCTTACAGTATTAAAAATCACTGCACAATGCATCCATCTAAAAACAAACCTGTCAATCCTAACACCAGAGATGTTAGCAGTGACAACAGTATACGATAAAAAATACTCACTCATTATAGGTAGACTGGTGATTTTGTGTTAATTTGTGTTAAAGTGTCAGTGCACGTACACTTTTGAAGAGAAACACCATAGAAGAAGTAACAGTTTTAGAGCATGAGGACTGTAGATTGATGGAGCTCTGTGAAGTACATGAAAAAAAAATGCTTATAATGTTGTATATTGGAAGACAAATGCTCACTGGACAGTCTGACAATTGAGTTTTACAAAGTTAAACATCCTTCAGTCTTTTTAGACATATGTCTAAAAGAGCAGCTGACTCAGATGTGTGACTCCAGATGATTTACAGTACCTTTTAGTTGTCTCTATATCACTAATTCTATAACCCACAGATTAAAATATTTAGAAAATTCTGGACAAGAGGGTTTATTGTATATAGGTTTTGTTATTCTTTTCTAATTTTATGATTAATTTTTATTCTTACATTTAGGATAATTACAATACAAACAATCCTATGTTATATTTACCCTGTGATAAGATTCCCAAGACATTTCTTATAGAGGGGGATTTTGTCTATGTAGGAGATGCCACAGAAACAGGATGTCATTTGACAATCCCTTGATCTATAAAATAATCATTACAGCAGCTTTCAACCGCACTTAAGTAATAAGCAAATATTTCTAGAGGAAAATAAAACTCATAATAGACGTTTGTCCTCAAAGATTTATAACAGCTTATTAAAATGTCTTGTGTGTCCCACTAGTCTTCATTACCAATAAGCATGCTTTAAAAATCTTGATGAGAAAGAAAATGTGCAAAGGGCTTCCATGACGAGGATAAAGTATGCTCAGCCCAAACCACTGGAATACATTACAGAAGAAATGTATTCCAGAAGCTTAAATGAGAGACAATTCAATGCTGTGAGGAGTGAAAAAATGATCTCCAGTCTACATTTTAAGGTAAAACTAAAAGGTTCTGTGGTAAACCAGACTGATGTTTTTTCCAGCCAGTGTCTAAAGCCTTCCACACCAGATCTTTCTGTTTCTCAGCCAGTGAAAAGAAAGAAAACAACTCAGACCCTGCAGTAAATTTCATTTCAAATTGACTGGTGATTAACAAGTGAAATATGTACATAAATGAGCCCAACTGGGCACCACTGTTATTGCAGCATTAACTGTTTCCTCAATCCAATTTATTTATCCTGAATGAGAATTTATTGATCGTCAGGAGCTGATTAACATGTGAATAAATCAAATGATGAGTTAATTAACCAAACACTCTTAAGATTTCCAGATTGCAGTCTCTGGTCTAGCTAGAATTAATTTGCTGAGCAGAGAGTTGTTAATGACAGATTACCTATAAATAAGATTGCAGTTTTAAATAAAAGAGAAGTTTCCCCAAAGTAAACATTAAAAAAAAAATTAGAACTCCAAATACTACGTCCACAAATGCTGATTATGATCCTGCAATTCTGGCATTCACCCAGTATTTTGTGTTATTTAAAGAAAACAAGCATCTTAATTAATGTATTTCTGGTTTCCCTAGCACAAAGTGAACTTTGGGATTATGAAATGGGAACATAGTGCACACCAACATAGAAAACATATTGCTGGGTTTTTAAGAGATTGCAGAATCTGGCACAAGACTGTTTCCAGAAATCCAGGTTTAAAAGGAGTTGTGCCTCTGACAGGAATCAGCAGAGAAAAAAATTTCTTTACACTGTATAAAAGACAGAAAAATATTCTGAAATAAGCAGTGAAGGACAAGTTTTGTTGCTTTTATCAGGCTTTCCAAAGTGCCCAGTGCTGGATATCAAAGAGTACTCTGAGCATTATTATCAACCAGCATTTTAATCAACCAAAACTTGAGTGTTTTACAGTTACCTGTAAAAGAAACAAACAAAATTGTTAGGTTTGGTTTAACCTTTAAAAATAATTATATTAATTTCCAAATGCAAAATGTCCACTTCAAATCAAGCATCTGAAACCTTATTTAACTTCAAAATTGGAACATTTCATCCAGGTTTCTTCTTGTGTACCCCCAAAAGCTTGGTAAAGTGAACCCCGTCTCACTAAATCCATTGTGTGTTTCTTTATTAGGAAAACGCCACCTTCATTTGGTGCCACTGCCAATTTGCTTGGAAATCTAGCTTTAAATGTCATTTAAGGAGCTGATGAATGCTGAGCTCCACAGCGTGGGATGAACAGAAGAGAAATTTCCCCTGTGTACGTACAGGTGTCTGTGCATCGTATGACTGCTTCCATCCAAACCTTCTTGTTCCTTGCCTCTGACTTGCTTGAGCCTTACTAGCAAAACTTTTAGATCAGCTTCAGCATTACCTGCCAGCCAAGTTTCTGTATATGGGTTTTTTCCTTATTCAGTCTGTCAGAAAAAGGAGGCAATATTGAGAACTTCTGGGATGACTTTAATATGTAAATCCATCATGCTTCGAAGAGCTTTAAAGTAGGCAAAAAATATTTGAGTCTGACTGCTTTACATTTATCACTAAAAACAGGGGTGCAGATCCTAAGAGAATAATATGGAAAACAACAGAATTGGTCTGATTTAAACAACTAAGGGAGAAAATTTAACTGAGAGAAGTTACATTTTGCAACAGAATTAGAAAAGTTTATTTTTGCCAGCAGTCATTCAAAGCAGCATTTAGCCATTTAAGTAAAACTGTATAGAAAAGCTTTTATAAATGTGTTTACTCTTCTATGGATAACTAATTGTCTTAATTTTCACAACTGTTCTTCTAACACCTTTAGTAAGCACTCAGACAGAAGTTGGATATCATGCAAACACTAAATTTCTTTACAAAAAGCCACCCCGACCTTTCCTTCCCATACCTACAGGATTTCCATTAATCATATAAAAGACATAAGATTACCACCATGTTTTAATTATCCAAGAAGATGGCCAGCTGTGCAAACTGGGAAATACTATTTTTGAAGTGGGTGTTCCACAGAGGAGTAAGTGCTGTTATCGTGCAACACCAGTGGCAAGTGTCACGGATGAGAGGGGTGGCAGAAGCCCAGGTTTTACGTGCTCCGCCACATGCAGCCTGTGTTGAGGGGCTTTAGAGGCCACTGCTGCTGGACTAAATGCCTGAGTCAAATTAGACATTTTCCAGTAACAGCAAGTTAGACAGGTGGACTTAATTGATTTAATCTTAAAACCACCCCAGTTTCTTTTTATGTCTGGCATGTCCGTGCATACTTTCTTCCAGTGAGACACAAATGGATGGAGCTGGGCTTAAACCATGACACTGGCACACTCTCTGAAAGGCGAAAACCGGAAAAAATTGTGGAATTTGTCTGAAAATTTTTAGATATTGGTGGATCTGAAAGAAGTGAAACCTAACATGGCTTAATAAGCATCAGGATGACAAAACTGTGTTAACACTAACAAGTCTTGCAGCCCAGTAAGAGAAGATCTAGAGGCAGACAGAAGACAATGCCAAATGTCCCAAATTTCCAAGATCCTGCTGTCCATTCTTCACGCATTTCTGGGGCAAAAGGATTACTTCAGATTAGATTTAGCCTGCCTCTCTTGTCCGAATACCCATTAATGGGTTATTAATTTAAGAAAACTCATTTGCAGGCTTTGAAATGACTCCTTGATATGAGCAAAATAGGATAAATTGTGGGAAATGCAGAATTTTGTCCAAAATGCATTTTTTATCCAAATTAAAATGCTTATATAACATCACTGAAAATATTCTGAGTTTTGCTACTAAATAAAAATGAATGTGAATACCAAATATAAAATCAGCTTCAGTTTCTCCTTAGGTCACTGCTGTTATCTTGCCTTATGACAGAAAATCATTATCAAACTTCAGCTTTTACCTACTTTGATGGTGAAAGAATCTTTCCAAACTATAGCAGGTGTCATTGGGATAGTAGTATCTGATCAGGCCTCTTCCAACCTGGTGGCTATTTCCCAGTAACACTTTAATCGCCTTCCCACAAAACGTTTGCTTTTTGGAAGATATTAACAGGCCAGGGGTGCAGCAGCTCTAAACTGGCATTGCTTCACTTAATCAAGGCCAGGTAAGGAGCTTGTCCAATACTGCCAGAGGATGTCACTCAAAGAATCTACCTACTCCCCATTGTTGTACTGAATATCATTAAACATCTAAATAATTTTTGCTATAAATAAGTGGCAATCCAGTGGCAAATTTTTTCATAGATGTAGGAAAAGCCAGGTTTTTGTATCCCTCTTGGAGGACATTAATAACCGCTATCAAAAAAAAGCCACTCTGAAAAAAGCCAGCACATTACTAGCCTCTGTTTACAGTTGTTTTCTTTGAGAATTGCTGACAACTGATCTACACTACTCACAATAAAACATTCGTGTATTAAATGTGCAAGGACTAGGCCCAAAAAAAGATGCAGAGAAGATTGCATCATCACTGTTGCCTATTGCAGTAGACTTGATTTGTGCTGGCACTTTTGTCATTTTATAGTAAAAACAGTAGCTTGATGGCAGTGATATCACCACAGATTGACTGGTTTTGCCAGCAACAGATATCTGTAAGGCGTGTGAAGTCCCCAGTTAAATTTCCAAGCCACAAGCCTTCATGATTAAATCCTGTGAGCTGGAATGCCAACGTATCTTTATCAAGAGAACATTATGCGGTGTACCAGCAAGCATCCTTAAAAGTGACTGCAAAACCATACATGCATAACCAAAACTGGCTTTTAACATGGGACTTCGCAAATTGCACCTTGAATAGGTGCCATCTGTGCACCTGTGCACTTCCTTACCCAGAATGTGAAATAACAAGCTGAAATGCAAGTTAGAGGACAAAGATACTAAGTAATCAAAAAGGATGAATCATCCTTTGACCTGTTAAGGTTTTTAATTAACCTATATTGCTAGTGGGTGACTGGATAATCTCTTTGACAGTACATTATGGCAGAAAAAAACCAATTGCTTTTCCCCATAAAACACATCATGCATACTTTCCAGTAACATAAGGCATTAAAGCATATTTCAAGTAAAAAAAGATTAATACTTTTGAAAACAAATCTGTTGATATTTCTGGCTTCAGGTTAGAATAACCAAATTGACTTGCATAAAATTGTCAACATAGACATTTGATTTAACTGATCTTGTTTATTTAAGCAGTCTAAACTCAGTCATTTGATCCTGCTCACTCCAGTCTTACCTCCCAATAGAAACGCAGGGTAAGTGTGCAGCCAAAATCATTGCTGCTGCTAATCAAGACAAAGATCAAAACTACTGTTAGACAATCCCAGTTTCTGATGGGGATGTTATAAACCGTACTGAACCACACGGTGTAGCTATGAGTCCTGTGCTGCTCTACATATATGTGAAGAGTTAAATCACAGAGGTTTTTGGCACTTTCATGTCTGATTTATAAGTTGCAAGAATATTAATATTTTATGAATTTTTGCTACAAGAAAATTGAACTGATAAAATCACACTTACAATAACAATAAAGCTACAAAATTGTAGGAACATATGCCCTTGCAACAGAAGTATCAGCATTTGGATGAATATTATGAATAAACAACTAAATCACACCCAACATATAGAGCCATATAACAAAAATGGTAAAGGAAAACATAGCAGCAGGCCTGAGAGCAGGAATGTGAAAAAACACATTCCAAAGCTGGTACTTCGACAGAAAAAGTCTTCATCTCCTCTGTGCAGTGTCTATCAGGCACCCAGCCTGTCTCATAGCAGATAAGATGAGTTTATCAAATGCATGACTACATGAACAGTTGATAAGATTTATAATTATGCTAATTATGATTTTGACAATCATGTCAGTACCGTAAGCTGTTATTTCCCTGATCAAAGAGCTATAAATTTTTTCTCACAACATTTTAACACCCTTTTGAAATATTTTTCAGAGCTCATCAGAAATGATTCTCTAATGAATCAATGTTGAAATCAATTGTAATTAATTCTGGTATCACAAAGGTGTGAAGATACTGCTTTTACTCCAAGATGTCCTTGTTGCCCACCAGCCATAACACAAGGTGCTACACACAGATTTCCAAACCTCCTTTGGAAAATTACACTCACTCTGGAAAGTTTACCAAAATCTTCTGGCATACATTATGTGCTCATAATGTACATAAGTGCTTAAAACTAATTAGTAGTATAAATTGTTACACATTATATTTTATCCAGTAATTTGGCTAGTGATTTCTCATGCCGTTAAGAAAGGTTCATGCTGGAGTGGAACCTCCCTTCAGAAGTGCCTCTGTGTAGGGGGCACAAGTCTGTCTGAGAAGTTGAAAGTTTATTCATTAGGATTTGGGTGCCTTGTGAACTTTCCAAAACAGTGTACAAGAGACACTTATTTTCTGCAGTTCTTACACTTTGGAATCTTTTCTTTCTTAAGATGTTAAATTATACTATTATTTACCCTGAATTCACATTCTTCATGGCAATATTTATACTTTGCATCAAGTTAAAAATATTCAATTTTAATAAGAATAGCTATATGAAAATAATTCTATAGGTGTATAATAATTAGACTACATTTCTGAACTTAAAGACCATATACTTTTTCCTCCAATACACTGAGTATTAACAATTCTGGGAAATGTATATACATCTCCTTTCATACCAGACATCTACATGGTCATTTACCATAGCCAGAAACTGGAGACTGAGGCATTTTCATATTATGCACAAAGGGTTTGACTTGAATTAAACAATGGTGTCAATTTAAATTTACTTTCTTGTAAGTCACATTTAAATCAAAACCTATACATAGCAGAGCCACGTCAGAGCTAGAGCTGCCCAGACAGGATTTCCAAAGGGATGATGGATCTCTCAAAGGCCAACTAAGGTGAGCCCTTCAGCCAGTTTTGTCACCTCTGCCATGCACCTTATAACAATGACCCTACTATAGTCAGCTACTATAGGGTAAACTTTGGGAACTACAGACACCAGCATAAATTAGAACAGGTCACAAAGAAACTTCAGCAGTTGCATCATGAGAAAAAATAAATAGCTTCTTGACAACTCCAGATACTAAAAAATATCCTACATTTGCAAAATTATGGCCCAGTCAATAGAGAGGGGAAAAAAAAAAATAAAGATGAGGGGATCAGCATAGATTTGAGTATTCAAAAACTAAAGGCATGACAGCACAGACTAACAATGAGACCACTCTTGCTGTCAGAGTCCAGTGGAAAGCACCAGTGTACACTGCGTGCTTAACAGCAGGAGCTGTCAGCCTATCACCCAGTGAAAAGGGAGCAATCTCCAGGAAACTGCCCATTGCTTTCAGTGACAGTTTGTTTTTAAAAAAACAGATGAAATTATTTCTTGAAATACTTATCCAAAAACTATTAAATTAGCTCATGACTATGTTTTAGGAAAAAATATAAATAAATTTCAGATGGTTCAAAATACACAGTGTATCATGGTGGCTCAATCTCCCTGTAGAGATACTCAGCAAAATGATCATTTCATTCAGCCCATGCTTCCAGCCAGCTAGAAGGCCAAATAAATGAGTCAACAGCTTTCTTAAAATAAAATGGGAAAAATAAAATACAGACACAAAGTGTCGTGGTTTAAGCCCAGTCAGCCACACAGCCGCTCTCTTACTCCCCGCCCCTTCCTCCCGCACCGCTCCCAGAGGGATAGGGAGGAGAATCAGAAGAATGTAACTCCCACGAGTTGAGATAAGAACAGTCCAGTAACTAAGGTATAACACAAAACCACTACTGCTACCATCAATAACAATAATGATAACGGAAATAACAAGGGAAGAGAATGACTGCTACTGTTGAACCCAGGACACAAAGTTATGCAGCAATCCCAGCAAAATATTAAGTCAAAGCACAGCAATACATTTGGTCTCTTGACTCTTTTGTCCTTCAAGTTTCATTCAGCTGCTTCACACAGCAATTTCAGAGGGCTGCAAGGAAGCTGGTATAATGCTGGATTCCCAGTCCATAAAGTGGAATACGTTACTTGATGGGGAATGTGACCTGCACATCTTGCAGTCTCCCTGTCATTGTCATTAAAGGCATTTTCAGTGTTAAATTGTGATCACAGGACTGAATTCAAGGAGTTCAGGGGTCTTTCTAGTAATTGCAAAGGATTTTAGGTTAAGCATTTTGACCTGCACTGTTCAAAAAGATTTCAGGGCCTGATTATTAATCAAGAACTGAATATTTACAACTGTCTTCTAAGAAACTGTCCTTTTATTACAATATTAGAATGCATAGTTTTGGAAAAGGACCTTAAGATCATCCAGTTCCAGCTCTCCTGCCATGGACCGGGACACTTCCCACTAGACCAGGTTGCTCAAAACCCCATCCAACATGGCTTTGAAATTCCAAGATAGTTCTAGAATTTAACATCTTTTGAACATCTGCTTCATAACAGGGATCTATTTTCCTTTTCCTTATATAGCCAGGGTATTTCTACATAAGATCAAAACTAAAATCCTACACATTTTGTTGAATGCTTACCAGACGAGCAAGTGTCTCATATCCAAGAAATAACATTGACTTCTTCCAGGGCTGCATTATCTATCTGCACAGCATGCTTCTCATGAATTTTGCTTTGCAGTTGAGCACTGAAATCACATGCCACCGCTATGATTCTTCCCTACAGAATGACTTTCAACACAGGTAAAGGAAATCTTCCATGCAGATAAAAGACTCGCAGCTGGCTCTGAAGAGGGACATATTTATTTTACCCCATACGCAATAAATTTGCTGGCACTTTTTTCTTGCAGCATAAACAGTTCAGTGATAGGAGATGTTCCAGAAATCCACAGCCTCAACGTCAGTGCTCCAATGTGAGATTTCATAACATTTATGTCCAGCTGGTTGAGAGCTACTGGCAGCTCAGCCATTATTGCAGAGCATTGAAGAGCTGAGGACAAAAAAAATGTGCAATGGGGAAAATCTCTCTGTATCTTAAAGCTAATGTTTTGATTTTATTCTCATTTGCATCAGAAGAATTTTTTTTAAGTGCCAGGAGAGTCTCTCGAGTGACTTCATTATAAAACTACAGCCTTTCCTTTGAGTTTCCTTTGAGGTCTACAATTCCTCATGTATTCTTGTGATGGATGGTACTAACCCAGTGATGAATACCAGGGCAAAAATGGGAAACTGAGAAAGCACTTTTTTCAGCAGCCAGATTACCTAAAATCCACTGTACATTTTTAAAATATTAAATTATGTATACTTATTTTAGAAAGGTGACTATGAGATAAAGATATAAAGTTTTTGTTTGGCTTTAATTACTGTCATGCACTGCCAACTACATTTCAAGAATTGACTTAATCTTGTGATTTAAGAGATGCCAGATTTTGACTTGCTGATTCTCACTAATCTTTAGAGTGGCATGAAGAAATCCTGGTTTTCATTTTCTGGCAATGGATGACCAAACCATGCCACAGTGCATCACTCTTTCACCATCAATCTCATCTTGAGGGACACTCCTTATTTTAAGGGACATCTTTCTTTCCATTCATTTAGCATGTAACAGGAACTCACAATCAAACCTTTGTAAAACCAGCTGGATAATTGTTGATTGCATTTTCCTTCCCTGTTTTCTCAGTCTTTCAACAAAATCAAGCCACATTGGCAAAAAATTGGTGCAGAGAGGGAATTTCCTTTCATTGATATGGACTATTGTACAGGGGGTTGTACAAGGGGGTATTGCTTAAAGTACATTGCTTGTTTAATGCTTACCATGCCTTACCGTGATTTATTAGGGGCTACAGCTACTTGCTAAACAATGTATACTGCTTGCTTAATATTTATTGTGCTTGCCAAGGCAGGTGGGAAAAATGCAAGGCTATTGATAAGATGAAGGAACCGTGACTTGGCTCCTGCTCCTTGGACCCCTAAGCCGGCTGAAACCAGCCTCTGAGCTTGGACCAAGACCAAGGGATCAGGGAGCATGCGTGACGACTAGAGGTGAAAAGTTCAGGCCCGAGGAAGACTCGTTTACTTCATCTTGAGACCCTCGCCCACGACCACCAGGATGCACTGCGCAAGCGCAAAGAACTTTTTTCCTCATTATAATATGAAACGGAGATAGATCATTAATATGTATAGGCGTGTTGTGTAACCTGATTAATATGTATACCTTTAGAGAATAAATATAGAGGGAAAACTACACTGGGTTGCTCATGCTTTTGGAGGAACGATCCCCCATGCACCTCAGCTAAACAAAGGCATACCTACTTTACAACTTTAATGAGTTGTGGAGTCTATCCGCATATCATCATGACTCCTAATTTTGGATTGAGTTGCATTTCTGAAATACACAGTGAATATAACTGCATGTGGCTAACATGTTACACACTGTAATACAGACCTGTGTTTTTACATTTGTATTCTAAGTAACAATATTCCAGGAGAAAAAAAATAATTAAAAAAAAAAAAAAAAAAAAAAAAAAGGATTGACTAGTATCTATGGAAACAACAAAGGCTTCCACTTATAGGCATGACCATTATATGCAGGTTAGGGCTTTCAAACATAGTGACAAAGCAGCTTTTTCTAGCAGAGACTGAGACATTTGAAGTTGCGTCCTCTCTAGGCACTTGTGAAGCCATTACTGAGACCCATGGGAACACCAGACATGCAGGACTTCACTGCATTGATAGGATGGCTGCTCCAAACTGCAGAGAAGGGGGAGGGAGGACCTCAGCATCAAGACATGCAACTGAACAAAGGACAAGAAATAAGGTCTATTTGACTCTGGGAAAGGACAGGGTTTCAGAGCCCACCTTGCAAAAGCAGAATCCACATTCCCTCAGATTCTACTATGGAAAGCTCTGTGAAGGAAGAAGCCAGCCACAGCAAAGATAAACAAAAAGAAGGAAACAATATTTTTCAATTTAGAAGCTTAAAATTATCAGTCTTACATGTGCTGAAGTTTAGGACATTAAGCATCCACTGAAGAGTAAGCTACAATGGAGGACAACAGAATAAAAGCTTTTATCTGAAAACACGTCGTGGAAAAGCAAGAGGCAAAAAGAGGTATCATACAGTGACATCCATTAAGTCTTGGTATCTGACTGCATGACTGTATTTCTGAATGAAATAATCCTCAGCTGGCTGAAGTATTTTCTCAGAAGAAAGGAAAAGAAAGATACAATGATGACTTTTAAGAAAATACAAACTTCATAGAAGGAATGAGTGCAGGAGGTTCAGGAGACCAGCAGAGGCTGCGGAGATGCACAAGGTGTCCTCATCAGGAAAGCCCTCCCCAGCACAAGCCTCAGCTCAGTCCTCAGGTGAGGACCACTCAGGAGGATCACAGGCAGACATCCATCCTTACATCATCTCCTGACCTGCTTCCAGCACAGGAGCTGCACCCCAACTTCCTACAAGATCTTTTTGATCTAGGAGGCCCACTCCAGTTTCCACTTTTTTAAACCCACGGCTATGTCATGTGCAACTGTGGAAAAAAGTCGTTCTCATTATGAGATAAGATGCAGACAATAGTTGAATATTTATTTCCTTCAGGTTCAGCTTCAAAATAACATCAGCAATTTATTTCATGTTAAAGCATCGTTGCTTATTTAAAAATCAAACCAAAACTGCACTGAAATGAAGCAAAACAGTATGTGCCACTAATAAACTAGGTTTGTGGTAAGCTTAAAGTGGTTCAAAAGCAATCTCTAAGGTGGTGATGTGTCAGCCTTGCAAACTGCCTCAGAGACACACAGAAAAGTGTCTAAGGGGGAAAGGAATGTAGCATGTACGGCTACCTGCAATTCACATTAAAGCTGAGCTATTTTCAATACAAAACTTCTTAATGCCACTACTAATTGTGCAATTCTATCCTCATCCCTCATCTGAAGAGGACCTTTTTAAAGGGCATGTAGTGATAGCACAAGGGGCAATAGCTTTACACTGAAAGAGGGCAGATTTAATTAGATAGATTCTCCATTGTGAGAGTGGTGATGACTGGGACACACTGCCCAAAGAAACTGTTCCTGCCCCATTCCTGGAACTATTCAAGGCCAGGTTGGATAGGGCTTTGAGCAATTTGGTCTAGTGGAAGGTGTCGCTCCCCCATGGCAGGAGGGTTGGAACTAGATGATATTTAAAGTCCCATCCATCCCTAAACATTCTATGATTCTATGATCCTAAAGAAGAAAAAGGAATCATGAAGTCTCATTCTCAGTATGCCCCCATGAAATGTTTGCCTCCAATCTCGACCTCTTGCCTGCTGCTTTCTTTGCCTGTATTGGCTGTTCATTCTTCCCTCAGTCCTGGAGCTCCAGCTTCAGATTCCACGAAAGTAAAATATTGCACATGAGGAAAAACAATCTTTTAAATAAATTAAAAAAAAATTACGCCAGTGAAATCATAATTAGGACCTTTGTGAATCTGATTGTCATTTCTGCTGACCAATGACGCAATTTCTGCTGGTGCAAATGATATCAGAATCCAGTAGACTCTCTCCCTGGGAGATCTTGAGAGCTCATTACTTCGGGATATGATTTATTTTCCCCTTTTATGGACTCAATTAGCAAGCCTTTTTCATGCAAATAATTTGCCTGCCTATACTGAATGCACAGGAATGTTCTGTTCCCCCTGGTGGGCCATTAATGTTTGTATGGCTGACTACATCATGATATTTTCATTCAGATATCAAGCTGAACACAAGGGCTTAATACTTGTCATAGCGTCCCCAGCAGAACTTGACACCTATCTCCACTCTGTTCTTGTACCTCTTGGCATTTGAAATCAATATTTGTCTTGTTTATCAGCCCACTGCCATCAAAATCATTTGTTACAAATCCACCCTATAAAGAAACATTATGCAAAAAGATTTGCTGTATTGTCCTAGCAGCCATCCAGTACAATAGCAAAACCAGGTTGCTATAATTTAGGTGGGAGGGATGTTTTCCCTTCTAATTTAACAAACTTGAAAAAGTAGAGTGGGGAGATATGTTTTTTCTCCTTCCATCATCTTTACTTCTTAGTTCTTAGGTAGCAGCATAGAGGTGCCCAAACTTTTGTCTAGGTTATGTCTTGTATGCTCTCTCAAGGGCATTCAAAGAGCACACAGTGCTGTAAATTTCCACCCTGTGACCAGATGTGCTTGTCCCAGAGCTGATAGGCACTCCAAACAGCAATTTGTGATGTGCTATTATCTAATAAGCTGGGTATTCATTCCTGAATGCTGCATCTGCAGTGTGATCAGAGGGAGGCCTATGTGTTCCGTCATGCTGCCATGGGTCACTGAAGAAAGAAGGCAGAAGGGACCCAGCCACCAGACAGCTGAAGTGTTCTTCAGACTGGATTTAGCCTGTGGGCAGAGGTTGATTGCTCTTTCTAGCAGCGCAATATCTGTTCCCAGCTTTGCAATGGGAGAACATGTAACATACGTGTTACATGAGAGCATTCTCATATACACGTCTTCTCAATAAGCCTCTCAAGGTGCCTCCTTAGACTGCTTAAAAGATGTCCAGAAGGTTTCCTATATGGACAATTATGAGTTAAGTGCCTCAGCACATAGGAAAGCTTAGCTGTTGAAAATAAAATCATTAAAAAAATTATTAAAACCTAACAACAGGAAGGTTTAGGACTCATTTAAACACATTTCATTCCCTGAAGCCCAGCTACTTGTAAAGACAAAATCATTCTCAATCTTTGCAAATTTAAGACACTATTCCTTGAGAAAATCATGCGTATTCTTATAAAAAGCTATATATCAGCTCCTCTCCTACTCTAGATCAACACAGAATCACTGAGGATCCCATACATGTTTTTGCTGTTGAGACAAGGAGGCACAAAAGCACAAAATGTAATTAGTTTTAAGTCTGATGGCTTTGTAATGGAAAATAACTGCGGTGCTTGAAGGTAGCTGACATAGTTTTAGGTCCTTAGGACCTTAGTATGAAAAGTGTAAGAAAAGCAGAATAGAAAAATTGGACCTGGGGATGGGGAGTATCTGGGAGTAGCAGATGTCCAGGGTGGGCACAGTTAAACTAACTGATAAGTAGAAGGACAGGATAATTGCTATGTTTGTGGTGTTAATGAACCCATTAAGCCGGTGTAAACATCTACTGGGGAGTATCAGGCACTAGCAGATGTCCAGGGTGGGAGCAGTTAAACTAACTGATAAGTAGGACAGAATGATTGCTATGTCTGTAATGTTAATTAAGCTGGTGATTCAAAGACTGTCAGAAGTTATGAAGGTTGTTGGGAGAAGTAAACGACCCTCAAAGACCACCATCACATTTTTGTATGCATGCGGGAAACTTTCTGGAAAATGATGCAATTCATGTGATTCTATGTGTAGCCTCATGAATATATATGTATGCCCAGTGACTATATAAGGATGGCCTGCCTAGCAATACGGGAATACACCTTAGGAGGTGTACCTGCTTGTCAACTTGAAACTTTGTTGGCGAGTTTTTTCCTGGAGTTTTCTCTGAATCACTGTACACATACGTCTTGAAACTCACCTGTTGCCTGTTCCTGTACTGTATAACCATACACTCAGCTCAGCAGTTGTCTCTCATATCCTCCCGTTAGTCAGCTTGAATGTTTACCATTCTCAGCTAAAAACTGTAACTGTGACTGTAATCCTGCTGTACCAGTGGAAACCTAGTTCAACAAAATGTGAAATTCTGCTTTTATAACAAATGCAGCATTGTTGAAAGGATCAAAAAGTGATCAGCAACTCTAGAGTTAAAGACAAAAGTGCAGGTAAATTGGAGATGTGGTAAACTTGACAGCGATTGAAACCACCTTCATCTCCTCCATTCTTTCCCGGGCAGGTGAAAACACAGCATACAACAAAACAGCCATTTCTTCTTGTAAGGATCAAAATACAATAGTGCAGCAAAACTGCAGTGCTCCAGTATCAAATGTGCAGAAGAGCATTTCTGTGTACAGAAAGAACTAACTAATCTTGAGGGCTGGCATAAACTGTGTAAGAACCAAATGCATAAGCATTAGAAACATACAGTGAGAACTACTGTGAGCTGCCTTAGCAATTGTGAGGGATGAAAGGAGAAGGAACTGTGGGTAGCTGTCAGGCACAGCGAAAACTGTAAGGCTTCAATGTGATACAGACTTGGAAAGATCAGTTTCAAATGCCATTTTGAACATATAAAGGAAAGAGGAACCCCAAATGGAAAATAAGTAGTGCTGTAGAATGAAGAGGCAGATAGTGAATTTAGATTTGCACAGGAAACTGGAAGTATTTCTAGATCACTGATGTTTTGGAATAACTTTATAATGGAATTTGTGAGAACAAAAAAGAAATAAAATGAGCATTTTTTAATATCATATTGACCAATTTACAGAAGCAATGTACTTAGTTTGGATACAGGCAATTCTGTCTAAATGCCTAAGTTTTGCAGTCACAAAGCTGTGTATTAACAGAAGATATTTTCCCTCACAGCACCTGTAAAGTGGGTGGAAATGACTCAGTTCCACACTTTGGTAAATCAGTGGAAAGTCCTTTCCTCCCCTGCCCCTTCATCCCTTTGTGCTGCAGATCTGTCAGATAGGGCTGTGGAGGAGCCCTGGAAGTGCACTCACTGCAGAGTACCCCTGCGCATACCCATCCTGTTAAGAAGTCCTTGTAAAAAAAATTAAGAAGTCCTTGTAAAAAAAATTAAGGGATTAATAGTGTGGATTCTCATTCACAACAGAGTCAGGCTTAGACCATTAATCTAACATATGCTTTACTAAGGCACTGAGCCTGCTGTGGAAAAAAATTAAGGTGAATATTTATTGATCACTGCAATACTGTATTATGTTTGATTGCTAGTTTTTCTTTGCAATTATACTCACTAGAGCTGTGAAATAAGAAAACGACCAAGTAAAACTGGTAATGTCAGTTCAACTAATTAAAGTTTAAGTTAGTGTGATCTCCATGTCTCTTGCAGTTATTTATCACTTTAATACCTATAACAACAACAAAAACAACAAAAAAAATATTCCATGAATCACACTGGATTATCTAGTGATAATCACAGCAATAAAGGAAAATGATACACAGTGGGAACTTAGTTCTCAGTACCAAACAGGCTATCAGCAATAAAATGCTAATGAATAATACACTTCATTACAGCCAAAATACTGCTCCCCATCAAGACTGCCATCAAATTATACAGCATTACTGGGAATGGTGTATCTGAAAAGACAGATAATGAATATGAAATTCCAAGAAAAAGGTTGAGTCATTGTCTGTATGTTGTTATTGCTGAAACATAATCATTTCACCTTTAGAAAGCAAAGTGCTCTATAACAACGAGAGTGAACTCTTTTAATATTTCCCTGAAAATGGAAAAGTATAACCAATACAGTGGTTCATAGGAGTCATTGTTGTGCTAATATCACAGAGTCATGCTGGGTTTTTTTCTTTCATTCATATTTAATCTTTCCTTTCAACTCTGGGATAAGTCAGGCTTCTTGGAGATTTTCCCTCTCAGCACAGAAGCCAGAAAAACAAACCTGGCAGAGACTGAGCTAATCATCACTTGGCAACAGAGTCAGACTCCATTTTGTTAATTCTCCAACTAGTCTCGTTACTTAGCAATTTCGGATGTCCTAGCTTCAACTACATGTCATGGAGGTACCCTGGTGCCTTATTTTCTACTTTACCACGCAGAGGTAATGGTAGAAGTTTAAGCCTTTCAGGGCTGGAGTACCTGAACCACTGCAATACCTGTGCTGATTGCTGTCTAGCCGTTAAGTTCATTAGCTTATTTCCAACTGGATACACCAAGAAACTTGTTTATTAGTGTGCATGGGTTTCATATCATCAGTGGGCACCCAAGTTTCTCCATGCACGTCCTAAAAAAGATGACAATGGTTTCAGAGGAGAAATCACATTTGTCACATCTGTTTGCATGATTACCCTAGTGGTTGCTAGCTTTAGACAAGTTCCTTACTCAGCAGACGCTTTTAGGTCACCCCTCTGAAGTGCCTAATTTTCCAGATGCATTACACAAAGCATTGAGCAGTCTGGGCTTTGAATACCACATAAGCACATAAGATTAAGGATCTTTCTTTTCTGTCTTGGGAAATATGCCACAATAAACTATAAGACAAATACAAGGCACTCCTTTCTTACCTGCTATAACTGAAGTTTTACAACAAGCAAAGAAATGAGCAATGTATCTACTATTTAGGCGGCGATGGAGCAATCTCCATGTTTATAAGGAGGGTCTGACCTCAGTTAATGAATTTATTTTAAGCCAATACAGAACACATCTAATGTGAATTACCAAATTAATGAAGTGCAAAAGTGACAAAATCTTAATTATCCCAAGAGCTGTGACAATTTTAATGAGTCAAACTGAACACAGAAGAGAAGGCAGAATTCCATTTCTTTTCTTTTTCTTTTGGGATTTACCTTTTTTCAGGATTTGGTATAGGAGGAGTGATCATGCAGATTGTTACACCGTTGGGTTAGATTCTTTAATCACAAAATATGTTTGTAGGAATTTATATTCAGAGTAGGAGAACCTAAAAGCTGCTCATTAGGGAAATATCTACATGTCCTTCATATGGGAGTTAAGCAGAATGAACATGGAGACTGCCATGTATATAAAATCCCACTACAGAATGCGCTGCAGACCTGCCCACTGTGGAAAGTGTCCAGAAACATGTAACTGCCTTGTCCAGGCCGTTGACCACAGAGAAGCCAAAGGTGGTGACACTCCCCAAGTCCTACAGCTGTGTGAGAGCACTCAGGTCACCTGCCCAGCTGGTGGGAATTTATATTTCCTGATTCCTGTTGAGTTTGGCTAGTCTCTTCAGATGTGGCCTTGAAAGTGGGAGGTGCTCATGGTGGAGGCTGAATGTCAAAATGCTGGAAAATTGCTGCTAGAAAATTCCAGCATGCCGGATTAAACCCTCTCCTACCTAGAACTTGTCAGGAAAATCTGTGTTACTATAGAAATATATTTATTTGGGAAAACTGAAAGGTTCTTGTGTTAGAATATACCAGTTTTGATGAAAGGAGGGTTTTTTTCAGATTCAGCAATGCAAAAACCAAGAGTGAATGAGGAAAAGGCCCAGCTCCAACTGCGAAGATTTACAGCTGACTTGCTGAGACATAAAGGGCTTGAACCCTGCCCCATCTCCTCACCCCTATTTGAATAGAAATGTGTCTTTCTCCACTGCGTGTGACTCAGACCTGCACCAAGTTTCATCGAAGGCTTCTTCTTTGTTCTGTGCTGACTTCATGCCAGCCTTATGTTTATCAGAGACTTAGATTTCTTTCTTTAGGGCTGTTAGCATCACATTTTGTTGAACTGTAGTATCAAAGTTGGAAAGAACAAACACCAAAAAAAAAGATATTGGATTTCTTGATGCAGTCAGACAGGAAAGAAGTGTTTCAGACAAAATCTATGCTACATAATAAATAAATAAATAATGTTTCACCATAGGATTATATCAATGAAAAGAACATGCAAAGAGCTTCTGTATTTATTATTAAATAAAAATATTTTTCATCTGTTCACCATGAAAAGAAAATATAAGTAATTTCTTTATCAGAAAACTGAAGCAATTTGTTACATAGACTTAGCTGCTCTGAAGTTTTAACAAGACTTTTGTTTGTGTATTTTATTTAATATAATTTTTAAAACCTACATGCACCATCAAATTTATAGAAAGAACTTCTGGGGTCAAACTCATTTGATCAGACAAACCAAGAAAAAGCTCAGTGGCTGACTGTTATTTCTCTGATAGTAGATTTCTGTCCTGCTATTTTTGCTAATGGTTCTAGCAGTACATAGCACATAGACTGATAAATGACAGATGTTTAGACAAGTACTCCTCTATTAGAATAAAAGCTTAGCCATTGAACTCCATTGGAAAAAAAAATATGTCCTGAGCTTCACTCTGCAAAATATGGAACCAAAAATAAAATACATTTTGTCTGAGGAAAGAGATTTAGCTCATTGCTTAATTTTAGTTTTATTTCAATCTTCTGAACTGTTTTAACTATAAAAATGCTTACTGTAACTTAGCTAAAATTGTGAAGAAAAGAGTACATTGGGAAACTGTCATTTAATAAAAATAAACAGAGGAATAAAATAAAAATACAATTCTTTCAATTTAACCGAATCTAAAGGTCTTTTTCTGAACCTTGTGAAATAAAAAAAATGTTAAAAATTCTCAAAACAAAACAAAACCAATAAAAAGGGTATCAGCTAAATCCTTTTACAATTTCAAGGCAAAGAAATCCACAAAGATAATCTCTAATTTTCACAACAAACTTTCCTAAGTCTTATTATTCCAGCTAAGGAAATTCATTACTTCTTTTGATCTTCTTGAAGCAGTAGGGAAAAAGCTTAAGATACATCTTTATTTATCAAGAAAGTATTGAAATGCAATTTTCTCACTCTATTTCCAGTGCCTTAAGAATCAAACTAAAATTCTCCAAGGAACACATAATCATAGAAAGCAAGGTCATCTTACAACACAATTTTAAAAAGAAAAAAAATCAGCCAAAAATATTACAGAATTTCACTACGCTGTGTTGTTTTGGAGCCAGTAAGAAGTTGTCCAGCACATCAAACCAGCATCTTTCACCTTATTTATCCTGCTTGCTGAGGAAAAGGCCAGAAAGCCAAGAAGCCCAAGGGACAGCTGAGTCAGAACACCTATGTGGCTCCTCCTTGGCCAGTCATGCAGATGGTGAGCAGGGCACCAGAGCTCGGGCACAGGCCATGCTGGTGCCTCCTACCTCCATGGCATCCCTGCTGCCTGAGAGCTATGGGGCAGGGGAGCACAAAAACTTCCCCAGCTAGGTGGAAGGGGAAAGGAAACTCCAGGAAAGCAAGAAGGGCTGAAAACACACAAGGCAGGGAACGGGGCCATTTGGCTCATCTTCCCAACTGGTTTTATTTGAAGGTTTGGACAGAATCAATAAATTCTTGTGAAGCACTTTGGCTTTGTCAGATGGGTATTTTTGAATGGGCATTGCTGAGGTAAGGAAACATGCAGGCAGAGAAGGAAGAGGTCACCGTGGGCTGCGGTGTTCTTACAATGCTTTAAACATTTTGGCAGAAAGCATGTTCCAATTCGGCTGCTTTAACAGTGAGTCTCCAAACGAAAATAAATGTTTCTCATCCCATTCATTTGACCTCACTTTGTGACATGAATGACTGAGTGAGTGTCAGGCAGGACATGCATGTACTTACACACCAGTATCTTTGAGCATGAGGCAAGATGAACACTCTGCTTACTTGCAGCCTGAGTTTCATATTGGCGGGAACATAGGCTCTCAACTTCTCTGAAGCAGAAGGAGAGGATGAGGAAGGAAAAGGAAGGCAGAAATGCCTATCAAGTAATTTCTTGTGTAACTTACCCTTGTGCTGGCAATGACTGCTGGTGCTCTCCTCTGCCAATATCCTGCTTTCCTGGAGTCTGCCAGCTTTGGACAGAAGAAAAACATCTCCAGGATACATTTGCAGACTGTTCTGTGGCAGGGCACTCCTATCAAGTCATGGGAGGAGGCAGAAAGTTACAGAACACTTTGTAATGTCATAATTTATTTTTCCCTAGTATAGACTCTTTACCTCTGGATCCAAGCTGGACTTGCCAAACTTGCTATAGTAATTAAATCAATGCAAGTGCAAGTATTCATCAAGCTTACTGTTAGGATTAGTGACTGAGGCATCTTAGCATGGATATAGGTGCCTCAGTTTAGGAGACCTGTTAAAGAGAAGAAATAGATCAGCATACACTTACTTTCCCATAGTAAATAAAACCACATCCGTATCTAAGAATACCAATGAAATGACATGATTATTACTGAAAATGTGCAGTCCCTTCATTATTACATGAAAAGAATTCTTGAATTTGTATGCTAACCAATATGATAACCAAAATACTTATATGAAGTTATTTTTTGTATGCTAGAAACATAATTTCATATCATAATTATCCAGAGGCACCTTTTGTTCATTTACCTTTTGTAGCACAAAGAAGGTAGCCTTTGAATTTATGTAAATATACACAGTCACCTATAAAGACACTTAGTAGGAAATTTAAACTAAACCCAGCAGAAGGCTGTGACTCTAGTGCGTGATGATTACCATATACTGAAAAACATTTCGTGCTTTTGAGTCCAGAAGTTCTACGCAAGTAATATTATTTTATGATGAGGGTTTCTGCTTTGTAGTACCAGTCATTTCTTTTCTCTCTGTGTAATCATGTGTATTCTCTGTGTGAGCTACAGAGCATCTGCACATCCTAACTTTGGGAGGTCAAGGGTTTGACACATTCTGCTTCTGTGGGAAGTTTTTCTCAATCTGCATATGCTGGTACTGACCTCTTCCTGCAGCCTAAGTAAGTGAGTCCAATTAAGGAGCCCTGCTGTGATCAATAAACACTAGAACTGTTGCAAATATTTGGGGAATGAGATATGAGGCTTTCCAGCAAGGAAAGCCAGCTTGTTTGAAATAGGAGAGAATGCAGTTGCTGAAAAGACTATTTCTAAAAAGGAAAAGTCTATTTATTAAAAAATACTGCGACTCGAGTATTTTTTTTTCTTTTTTTCTTTTGTCATTTGAAAGAAGTCACTCTTAGGACTTTTTTAGTGTGCTGTGTATTTATGACAAATTAGGAAAAAATAACAGGGACATATTAAAATAAGCTTGACAATAGCTTTTGGAAGGCCATTTAAATGCATTATCATATCCTCCAGTGTTAAAAAAAATATTTCTAGCAAGCCTCTAACCTTTGTGCTATTTGTATTAAATATTCATTATAGGTACTAGCACGACTGGCATATTATAAAGGGACCAAATTATTCAGTAACTATAAGGATCGGACTTGCGCTTTACAAGAAAGAAAGATAAGGATTTTTCTTGCTTCTTGAAGAAAACTAAGCTCATGAATGCAAGCCATTTTGTCCTATGAAGAGACAATAAGTTGTATGGCTATGGAAGCCATATTTTCACTGTATTTTCAGGATACAGACTGCCTTCAGAAAAAGTCACAGCAGATGAATGGATCTGTTGGAGCTCTATGTGCACCATACTTTTGGGTTTATGGAAGGGTGTTTAAATTAATCACCAGATTTTAGTTGGACTCCACACCCAAGCCCCAGAGTCAGTAAGCCTTTGACAGGCTGAGAAGAGGAAAAGGTATGGCTGTCATTACTACAAACAAAAAAGCTCATTTTTTAGGTATTTAAAGGTACAAGGCAGAAGAAGTTCAAGCAACACAGAGCTCCTCTCAAGCCCCCCACAAAGGATGGATTCATCATGCTCAAAATGTACAGAATAAACCTAGTTCATCTTTAAAATGAAGTCTAATATTTTGTTTCCTTCCATCCACCTATCTGCGCACATATATTTTTTCAAACTGCTTCTCTCAAGTGTCCTTGTATAAGCTCCAGTAATGACATTAATAAATCTCAGAGATGATAGTTAGGAATCTCCCTGATGTCACCGTGAGTGATTTGCTCTCCAGCAAGGACTGGTAGCCAGCTAGCTGTCAAGCTGCTGCTGATTGCTTTAAAACAATGGAATAGGAAAGAACAGGCCTAGGAGAAATGGTTTAAATAAACCTCTCAAGTGTCATGAATACATTTGGCCAACAGATGACAGTGTAATGTATAGCGAGTAATAGCATTAGAGAAACTGCACTTTGGAGGCTCATATACTCACCTTTGGTGCAGTTTCTGTAGTGCTTTGATAGTGCTGAAGAAAAATTGCCTGAAGTGCAGTATATGCTTTCAGCAGAGAATATCTCTAGCCAAAGTAATGCTGCAATAAGTCTTTTCAGCTTTGGTATATAGTTTGGAAAGTCTTAAGATGGCATCTTCAATGTAATTCTAACAGAAAAAAAGCAAGACTCTGACTATCACCATTCATTTGACTTAGAATCCTACTGAATTTTCCTGAGGTAGGTGTTTTTCTTAGTCATCTTTTATGGGATGAGAATCAAATGCAGGGTCGAGTGTGGGAGGTTCCTTCTGGGCCACATCGTACTTTAGAAAATATATCCTGCTCTGGTTAAAAACATAGTTCCCATCCTGCTCTGTTGTTCCAACAACCTCATTCCTCCTCACTCCCACTGAAGAAATGGCTTGAAGTGATACCAATATTTTTTATTAGGGAAAATATTATGTTACAGCTTACAAGCCAAGTTCTGTAAGACACATCTCTGAACCCTATAAAAGACCGGTGTTGTCCTGTATGTCAAATATCTGGCCACCAGGTATTTAGATTAGCTCCAGAGCACAAAGAAGTAAATTGGCCGATGTCTGGTCTGTGTGTTTCATGTATACTTCTTTACATGTTTGTACTTGGTGGCTTTATGAGACAGAGCTGACATTTTTGCCATGCTTCAGCCTTTGCATATCTATGAATGACCTTCTGAAAACCCATCCTGCCATTTCTTGCTCAAAAAAACCCCCTATGCTTTGGTGCATCCAGCGGTGCACTGAGAAAACAGAACATTCAAGTATAACAGCAGATGAGGGAATGACAAGATCAACCAGAGGGTCAAAACCAATTTTTTCTGACAGAAGTCTTCACTTTGGTGCCATGTCACAACTGCATCTTCTTCAGTCAAGGAAGGGGAGCATTTACTGCACCTGAGACAAGTGAGATGAAACAGGCAGAGCAGTACTTAATTTCTAGCTCTGCCAGCTGGTCAGCCTTGTCAAAGACTGAGACATATGTGGGCACAGTGCAGTGGATCATGAGCTCAGCCAGGTGAATCTGAGATTAGCTGCTTTCAGAATGAATTTTCACATGAATCTTGTCTAAGTCCCATTTTAACCAAACAAGTCCCGAATTACTCTCAGATGATCTAGGCCGAGATACTGTTACTTTGGACAAGAAAAACTGAATTAAGCACCCTTCTTTCTCTTTATGACAGGACAGAGCTTTCTCCTTTAGTGGCAGCTGAGTTCAGCCAGTTTCCGCAGCACTGCAGTTAGGAGGGCACTTGGGCTCGTGACCAGGTCTGCTGTAACAAGGCAAAGCATTTCTAGCAACCAAGGTTATCCAACATTCTAATTTTTCTGGCTACATAGTTCCAAAACTGATACTTCTAACTTGATAGACTGCTAAACAGCCCAGGCTGCCTACAAAAACAGATGTCAGCTTCTTAAACAAGAAACAGAAGAAGCTACAAAACAGAGCATCCTAACTACTGCTAGAAAAGCCTGGATTGTTTTGTTTTTTTTTTTTTTGAGGGATTATCTACCTGGCCCCAGGCAGTGAGATTGTACGTTTGGCCAGCATGAGCACTGGAAGCAGAGGACTCTCATTCAGAGCTCTGTCCCAACTAATCTGCAGTGCTACCTGAGTCAAGAGCAGCTCTGTGATCATTCAGCCATGATTTGGACCAGATTTTAAATACTTCCCCCTCTCCTTCATCTTGTTCCCTGTATTTCATTCTTCAGCCATGTCAACAACCACTATTTGTGGGGCTACCTTGAGAGCCGTGAAGGAACTTATCCGTCTTAAAAATAACTTTCTGCTGTTACTGTTCTACTGTTATTTTTCAAACCTGGGGCAGTTCCCTAATAAATTCTTTAATTTTATTAGTATTTAAAAGTTAGGCTACTTTTAACTTTTTATGCAGATACAAAATTCAGATAAATGCAAAGCAATTCTGCTCTCAGATCAATATGAAATCAAAGTCATGTTAAATCAATCACATTACTCTCAAAGTTATATAGATGTTGAGAAAGCAACAGTCTCACTGTAAATGTCAATTAAGGAATTCTACTAACAGCTTAACACTAAGGTCAAAACTATTATTGGATGTCTAGGTTATGACCTCAATACCAATTATAATGCTTCCTCTGTAGATTTCATGCAGTAACAAACCTTTTCTTGCTTCTACCCCAGCCTTCTAGTGCTGTAATACTCACTTTGACAGAAGGCTCTTACTAAACATGTTTGATAACTCCTACCAGAAACCAGAGATTATAGCCTCAAGTGCCTCAAATCCTTTAGCTATAGCAAACACTCCAGTGAATAAGTTTGTCAACTACTTTAAAACTTTTTTAAAAATGCAAAACAATGTCTCAACCAATATCTTCCTTATGGAAGATCAACATTAAAAGCAAACTGCTATTATGAAATGAAATGCTGAAGGGGAAGCATGTTTTGCATATTCTGCTCAACAGATTTCCCTACTTCCTCCCACCCCATGACAGAGATATCAAGGTAGATTTGATCCTGTGTGTTTCAAATTAGATATTCCCCAGCCAGGAATGAGTCCAGCTCTGACCTGACTGTGGGAGCTACATATTCACATCAAGCAACAGAGAAGCCGTGTCACACTGACTGGTACTCACCTGCGTAGAAACCCACACCTGCCTAAATCATTTGCAGCTTGGAGAAGTCTCACCTTCTCCAGTAATCTTCTGGAAAAAAAAAAATAAAAAAAAAATTTCAGCTTTTGAAAGATGTGGTGTCCCAGAACAGGAAAGGTCATATTAAATAAATTAATAGTAAACTTTAATGGAAATTATAGCAATCTGTGATCTGGAAAAAGGCTATTCTTCATTTAGCATTCCTCACATTGCCACAGGCACTGTGATCTGTCCCTTCCTTTGCTCTCCCAGACTTAAATCCTGCATCTCTTTGCGTAGTGCTAATATACTATTTCTGATGGAGAAAATAGGCACAAACATGGATCTCCTTGTCAAATATGTGGTGGACAATAAAAGTCTCTAAAACCTGGCAGTGACACTAGACAAGTTAATAGAAGAGTGTGATATATAGAAATATATGGAAACATCATCTATCATAGAATCATAGAATTGTTTGGGTTGGAAGGAAACTTAAAAATCATTTAGTCCCAAGCCCTCTGTCATGGGCAGGGACAACTTCTACTAGACCAGGTTGCTCAAAGCCCCATCCAACTTGGCTAGTAGTGCTAGCAGTGCTAGCTCTTGTAGTTTTATAGCCCTTGGGGAACTCGAGTGAGAGATAAACTCATACGGCATATCAGTTAACAATTCTTTGGCTCCTCTGTGCCAACAAGAAAATATTGGAGGCAGCCAAGGAAGCAGAATAGGACTTTGTTTCCCAGTTCCTTGTGCGCTATTGCTCCCAGTGGTTTTGCTGCCTTACAAACAGAGTAGGCCCTTAAAAGCGACAAATAAGAGTAGCAGAACTGGCAACTCATAAGATAGAGCCTCATTGTGAAGAAGACTGTTTTTACCATGAACGCAGAAAGAGACAAAACACTAAATGAATTTATTTTGTTTTCCTAAATGAGGTCAAGCAGTCATAGTCATTAAACTCAGTCAACACATTAGAAACAAGTGAGTTAGTCTCACTGGTCACAAACAATGAGAGTTACACATAACTAAAGGTAGACTTCTGAGTCTTTTATCTCCTTGAAACCTTATCACCTAAACCAGTTAAGTAAAGAGAGACTCCTTCACTAGCTTTCAGTTAGGTTGTCAGGGAAGGCATACCCAACACCATCTAATAGGCCTATATAAGCCTCCATTTTTATTTCTATCACAAGTTTTGTATAGGAATGCTAACCTTTAAGTCAAAACCTTTAAGTTTAATACAGAAAATGCCATTCAAGAAAAAATAATCCCATATCCTGTTAAGTTTTCTTTTTGATCATCATCTTCTATCGATGGATTCTAAAGGAACATTTAAGAACTGGATTTGATTCTTCCTTTGAAAATTATAACAAATTGGTCATTGTTCCCACTTACATTATAAAATGTCATCAACAGATCTATCAGTAGACATGGTATTTCCCAATGAACAGTCAGGTTTGCAAAGGAGCTACTAGCTTCTAGAGCAATGTCTTGGCTGTCAGGATGGTATTTGTTCATCTGGATTGAAAGACTATCTCCCCTCCATATGTCCTAAAGTTGGCTGATTATGGATCCAGAGAAGGGAGACTCCTGTTGATCTAGACATCAGTAGTATGAGCTGTGCCTCACTGCTGTCTCATATAAGAAACCTCAGTTTTCTTATGGGTTTTAAACCAAATCACACTTATTTAGGCAAGTTACAGAATAGGAAATCAGTGACTGGCACTTAAGAATACAGTGGTTCCTGATTTTACGTTTCATTTGTATTCCTAGGGTTTGCATTTTACAATATTTTCCTAGCTTTTAAGAGACTCAAAAATAGAACAAATTAAAATGTAGCACAATCTGACTTGTCTTTTTTAGTAGCATGCTGGGTCTTAAATGTCGAAAGACTGGACATTTACATATATTCTACAGAAAACTTGCACCACTTCCTTTACATATTGGATTAATATATGTGGCTTACCATTTTCAACCAGCAAGAGGAATGCAGTTTATTGTAGCCCTACTTAAGGATGTTCAAATGTGAAGGTTGGCAAAAATGAACTATTTTACATAGTATTTATATACTTTGAAATCCAAGCAAACATAGAGCAAAAACACAGTCTGAACACTTACTCTTGGGTTTCTGAGATAAACACCTAGTATCATATTGGGCACATATATTATGCATGACATATTTTGCTTGGACTCCAGTTGCCATCCCAGGCAGATGCAGATATCTTTCTTACAGTTCCTGAATGTCTGTATCTGGATGACTATAAGACAAAGATCTTGGATAATGGAGACTATATCAAATGACTCTAGACGTTATGTTTAAACAACTTGACCTCATCTGTTGGTTTAACCCACTAATCCTGGGTCATGTACTGGTTTTTGTTTGGGTTTTTTTTTTGGTAATTCAGAATGATATAAAGTAGAACTGCTAAACTTTTCTGCTTCCTACCTCGTACTGCTCAGATATTCAAGGGAAAAAGAGTTAAAAAAAAAAGTCTTGCCTGTTGGTTTTTTATTTCAAAGCCAAATTTCTGGGAATACAGCCATTGTATCTTATTAGAAGTAGTCTTTTTCACCTTCTTCCAAATTTCTGCTGGAATTTGTCCAATTCACGACCAAGAAAGAACTGCGTGAAGAAGGACATGTGGGGTTTTTCCATCAAATTAGAGTGTCAAAAGCCAGCTAGCTAATAAAAAATTAAAATCAAACAGCACCAAACCCTACAATTCTGCACAAATATGGCATTAAAATGAAACCAGGGCTTTTTCGTTCTGCCCTGACAGTTATTTTATCTAGTACATCCCTTATTCTGTAGCCCAGATGAATCATCTTGTCTCTTGGGTTCACGCAGAAGATTTTTTTCTGCAGAAAATGAAGGCAGCTCTTTCCTTGCCTCTAAGGCAAAAGGGATTAAAAACCAGGGAAAAAAAGAAAAATCCACTCTTTTGTTACTGCACTTCAGTTTATGAAGGACAGAGATAAAGCGAGTGGATACCACTGGGGAAGAAGAGAAGGAGCTACAGCTTAGTAAGCTGTAGATGTTGTTCCCCACCATGATGCCTGCGTAAATTGTACTTAGAACTCTATTTTCAAATGCACTTCAATGAGCTCGTAGCTCAGAACTAGAGAGGAGACTATAAGGGAGGTAGACTAGTCCAAGACTCATAAGTAAAATGAAAACAAACACTTGTCTAACTTCAAGCCTTTCCTTTATTCTTGCTCATTGCACTTCTTCACTACAGACATCAATTTCAAACCTTCATTGCTCCATCGAATTCAGCGGAGTCTTCCCTGTTGACAGCAGAGTCAGGATAAAGAGCCACCAAAATATATGTAGGCAATTTTAAGGTGTTTATTTCATACCTAAGAGCTCATAACTGATTTGACAGGCCTTTCTCCTATTGTCTGACTTTGTCTCTATATACTACCTTGCATTTGTTATACAGGAAAAAATCATTAAGGATTCCTCATATAAACTAATATAAACCATAATCTATAAATGACCATAAACACTAAAAAGCATTTTTGTCACCAAAAATATAAATAAATTAATTATTGTAAAAGCCAGGCTATGAAAAATACATGCTATAATCTTTTACAAGTTTTTCTGGTGCAATCATCTGCAAATATTATTTATTCTTAAAAGTTGAAATACATACATTAAGCAAGGAACCTCATAATTAATCTAATATTTTATTAGGAACAAATTACATTTCTTGATCTAATTTTGAAGTCATTGATTTGACAAATGAGTTTCATTTTTGTGATTGTGGGTAGCCAGGGTCTGACGGTCGGAAGATATCGCGCTGTACGGGAAGATAGGGTCCCTCTCCTAGTAGCCAATTGCACTTGATTTATGATGTTAGCAGACGGATGTGACGTTGTAAACCAAAGCTATATAACACCGTGCCATCAAGCAATAAACGCCATTTGCCGTTCACCACATTGGTGTTAGTGAGCTTATGGCCCGAGCGGCCCAGGGCTGGTCGCCGTGACGTTCCTGAACCAGGTCGCTAAGCCTACGCGAAGGCAACATTGTGATGTTTCATATCTCAGCTCAAAATCTTAGAAGAATTACAAGCCACTTGATGGACATGCCTGAAAACAGCTTAAGTATAACACCTTTAAGGGAAGATAGCGAAAAGAAAATATCACCCAGGTGTTTTAATGCTAATGAAAGCAAATCACATAGCCACCAGGAAAACCATAACACCTTGCTCACTGTTAGCCTTCGGTGTCTTTAGGCACAAGAATATTGTATCGGCTAAAAATAAGCATTCACAGTGTTCCATTCTTCAGAGACAATAGCAGATGTTTGAGGAGAAAATGAGCTAGATGCTATCCTGAAGAAATATGGAGCAAATATTCTGCAAGAAAAAAATAATTTTAGTCTTATTTCATTCCAGGCAATAAAAAAATCTGGAATTGTTTATGTTGTGACAACTGAGAAACATTTCTTCTAAATGTGTGAATTTACTTTGTTCTCATGTTTAAAGCTAGGAGATGTAATTATGGCAAATTTATGAATACTCATTTGTTTTTTCTTTTTCTCTTTTGAAACTTATTACGTATGTGGACTAAATTATATTTGTAGGAAAAGTCAATTAAACAGGGTAGTTACTTATGCAATAAAAAAATTTTCATTGGTCTACTGATTTTGCTGCATTCTATGTTTTCTAGTAAAACCAGCTACATTCCAGTGCCAGTGGTTCTAGCCCAAATGCTTATCACTACCAGATTATTACCTTATTTTTTTCACTTCTTTTCACACTATAACCAGTTATCTAGGGAATTTCCTCTTTACCTCATTTAACATTTGTTTTTCAAAATTATAATGAAATATTTATTAAACATAATGTGATCTTTTCTCATCTCCTGCAGAGAAGATTCTTTTGTTCTTTTTTCTGACATGAAAAGGACAATATATAACTCAGTAGAAATTAAGCAATTATTCTAGTAATTTCATGTTGTTCTGTGTCACAGTTTGGACCTGCATGGCTCAGTTGACTTTTTCCTCTGTGTTGTGTCTGCAGTGATTCTAAGTGCTACTGACCACATGTCTGAGAAGCATCACATAAAAAACTTGACTGAAAATAGTTCTGCTCTCCTGTGATGAATAAGTTGTGATTTCTTCCTTGTATTCTCAGGAAGCAAAGGAACTCTAGCAAGAAGGAATTTCCTTTTCCTCCCTACTCTTCTCCTCTATTCTCCTTTATATTGATATTTTACTGAACCATCAAATTGAAAACCCAACATAGAACATCCCACGGTGGGTGAGAAATGGAATTTCTTCTACATAGATTTTGGTAAAATCCAAATTCTGAGACAGTTGCAGGGCAACAGGTCAGAGAGGAATCACAGGGAAACTGGGCAGGCTCAAGAAGAAGAGTCTGGCTGAGGTGGCAACAGACGGAGCAATGGATTTCTCATGGAAGCTGGATGGATTAACGCTCATTTTTGCACAGCTTGCTAGGAGAGGAAAAGGTAAAGTGTAAGAAAGCAGTTCAAAGATCTGCAGTAATCAGGAAGTAACACAGCACAAGGGTCTGATGAGGAGCTGCACTGCTCCTTACCTAGCCAGATTCAGGCCACTGGAGAGCAATGACACCTGTGCTCATCAGCAAAGTAAGCTATAGTTCATTAGCACATTGTTTAAAGGGAATTCATTCCTTTTCATTTAAGATCTAGAAAGTAAAAGCAGAAGACTGAGGCCATCTTTAAGGGAGTTTATTTTATGGAAATAAACTACGCTATGGAAAAGTTGATCTGAGAGCTCCTGTAGTGTCAAGGATTACTTCCCTTCAAACACACAAATGCTTATAGAAAACGAAATGGGCTCTCACATATTTTTACACAAGAGGAAGGCATTCTGTGAATTGGTTACTTTTTCCAAGACAGCCCCACCAAAGTCACTGCTATTGCTTTCTGCTATTTCATCTCTGCTGTTCTCTTCACTCCAGCTTTGTTTCTACATAGCATATTTCTCTTCAAAAATCTGGTATCACAGTTTGACAGCTTCTTAAATAAGCAGCATACGTTGTAGAACCTCTTCAACAAAGGCAGCGAGTAGCTAAAACATACAATGTGAAAAGAAAGTAATTGTCCATGTTTCTCCAAGGGAGCTAAGAGACAATTAAAAAACCTTGACCCCATGAAATCAAGGCATGATTCTTTTCCATTTCATATGCAGTGCTTCATCTACTGTTCTAATCGTATGAGGTGACTGAAATCATATTTGAAGAAGGGGGAAAAGAAAGTACAATTAAAAAACCTTGACCCCATGAAATCAAGGCATGATTCTTTCCCATTTCATATGCAGTGCTTCGTCTACTGTTCTAATCATATGAGGTGACTGAAATCATATTTGAAGAGGGGGGAAAAAAAGTACAGTTAGCAAAAAAGTTAATATATGCTAAGATTGTCCTGATTTCAGTAATCATATATTCCAAAAGGAACGTGCCATACCACAGTCAGCTTTGGAATTAAAAGCTAATCTTTACAGCTTTAAGGTAAGCAACATTATAAACAATTCTTGTTATTGGCCTGAAATAAAGTTGAAGCTTTAACCAACTCTAAAAAATGAGCTTTGTGTCTATTACTAGGTGAATATCTAAAACTCAAGTGCAAAATAGACCAAATTCAAATGGAAATGCTAGAAAATGCTTCTAAATTCAGAATTAATTTTTGGAACATAATTCCATGTTCTATAATGTCATGAAAGAGGACTATAACAATAGCAATTTATTAAAATCAGGTAATATTAAATACATTTTTTAATAGACCATTTGCTTAACAAAGGTTATTCTTGTTCACTTTTACAAAGTATAAAGTAAACATCCTTTCCATTAGTATTTCTAATTCATTAATTTTATACAAGCTGCCTTATTCTCTGCCCAACACAATTTTTCTTCTTAAGATGTACATTAAACTTGGTTGCTGCAGTGAATATAAGGCCAAAATAATGCTTGGAAGATTTTAGTTTGTCTCCAAAATTTCAATATACACAAAAATGATAAAAAGGGGCCCTTCATACTACAAAATTCTTTCAAGTTTAATAAGCATCAGCATTTTCAGTTGGGCGAACGGAAAGTAAATAGTATTTTACCCTGCCAAGACTCCCTGGATATGCATGTTAACATTAACCCCTCTAAATAAGGAAAGATTATTAGTCTACATTTGAGATGACTTACTTGACAATGTAGTAAAGAAATTGTGAAATAGTTTACATTATTAATATACACATTGATGGAAGCTCATTGTTATGGGTCAGGATGGCTTAATACCTTTAAAAAATCATTGCATGGCAATAAAAAGCTTTCCAGGTGAAAGATCTTTGCCTCATTTCCTTAATAAGAGATGAAAAATTAATTTCTATCAAATTTCTGTTTCGGTTGCTGCATGCAAAAAAACCCAAAGGTTTCCAAAGTGCCAGCCTGTGGCCTTACTGAAGCCTTTGTTTCATTACTCAGCCTTGTCCTCAGAATCCGTTTCACATGAGCCCAGGATGCACTCTCCTTAATTTAATTTTTCAGTTAACACACCTTGGATTGTTCTTCACAAAAGCTCCATTAAGCACCATTACATACTTCTACAGAAAAAAACAAGTCTCTACAGAGTGCATCACTGCTAACAAAACTGTTTTTTCTGACTCTGGAGTCTCACAGCATGATGCCTTGGGGATGAGTTTTTTCCTACAATGCTCAGTTGGGGTGAAAACTATAGCTTAATAGGTTCATGAGAAAGTTAACCATGTATAACATTACAGACACACACTGTGAGCTTTGTAAGCACTTTAACTGCCTTTTTTCTTGCAGAGTTCTTTGCTCAGCTGCAGTTGGATTCTGAACAGTCAGAAAATTCCTGGCAAGCTGTTTGTTAGGTGCTATCTCCTGTTTAGGTGGAAGAGCACTTGAGTAGATCACAAAGGACTTAACATCACCATATGTGACAGACATAACAAGCAAGACTGGATGAACTTCTTCTTGGGAAACAGTAGCAATAGAATACCATGCTGAGTCTTCAGTAGAAATAAGAATATGCCTACACACACATACAGAATAGGGCTGTGCATATTAACACTATCCATCTTTTGGTCACCAACTTGCTTTGTAAACTTTTCTGCTAATATCTGTATTTAGTGAATAGAAAAGACTATAATCTGCAGAGAGCAATTCCAAGGATATAAATCCATCTTCTGCTTAGGTTGACCTTCAGTAAAGACTTACCCTTTCTTCTATTGACCATCTATGCAACACTGATTAGCTGGACTACTTAACCTGCAAAAAGATCACTTATATGAATAGCTCAGTTGCATCTCTCTTTATAGCAGATACACTGTATCTCTATAGATAGCAGAGTTTAGGAGCATTGCAGGAGTCTTGATGGCTCTAAAAAGGAGTTAGAGTAAACCCAGATGTGATCAAAAATTGACACTGTGCTAAGGGAAAGAGGACTTGGAAGCTGTCTGGAAAATCAAATTATCTCCTCTCCATTAATTATTCTTGTCATGCAAAATGACTCAGTTTATTCTTCCACCTGGAGAATTCCTTCTACGAAATTGTTAGAAGGTGGAGTTGTTGCTTACAAGCAGGAAAAGAAGTTCAGCACTAGTCTAGTAGCTTATCAAGCTTTTCTTAATAACAAAATCTCATTTTAGAAAGCCCCAATTCAAATGCAACTCCTTTAAATGCACCCTATGAAAGGTTTCATTTTCACAATTCAAGTCCATAAAAATGCAGACCTGTCTGAACAAATTGCTGATAGGGCCAGTTCTGTATCTCACAACACAGAAAAATCAATTCCCACTGTATATCAGCTCCTATACTGTATCTTTGCCTTCATTACAGCTAAAAACGACATTTCAACAAATTTAAGTTGTTACATAGAAACACAACTAGAACAAGAAAGGCAGTAGGGTTTTTGACTGTTAGTTACTAGTTTGAAAAGTTAACATCTAATTTACAACTAGAGTTTTAAAATACTGGAACTTCATCTATCCTTATCAATTCCATAGCAAAGTATAAAGAATAAAATTTCTTTCTGCACTTAGTGCCTTTTTTTTAATTTTAAGCTAAAGATATAGCAGGTGGTTAAAGCATTTGTGCCATGCAGTTAAAGTCAGTTTACTCTATTTCAGTCTTTATTTAATTGATATATAATACTGGTCCTATTAAATCCAGTGAAAGCATTGGTAGGTTACGGCTTTGCCAACATTCAGCCTAAATTGACTACTTGATTTTTTAAAATATTTAACACTTTTATTCTTAATTTGGAGGGTTTGGTGATTGCTTTATTGATTTATTACTGGAGAGAGATAAAGGGTCAGCTCTCCCTAACAATTTTCTTACATTTTACCATCACCCAGCTTCACTAGTACGTGCTGCCCCCACTGACTTCCGCGTTTCTCTGTAGCATTACTCTCAGGAAAACTCCCTATTCAGTAGACACAAAAGATTTATTCTGCATTCCCTCTGATCTTTCTGCACTCATGCACTTTAATATCATGACAGCCATGTTCAAAACAGGAAAACATTGCACAGACTTCTGGCACAATAAAGAAGTAGTTTGCAAAATGTGTAAAACCAGATGAGGAATTACTGGATAAGCAACATGTTGGAGAGCATTCCACAGTAGAGTTCCTGCCTTTGGCTAGGGGCCACTACCTGCCACTAGAGATGCACTAGGTAACTGTCCCTTGCCAGCAAGAAAGTTTCTGCCATTCAGTGGCTATTAGTCATCTGTCAGAAGATGGAAAAAGGAAATGTAGCATTATCTCAAACTCTTCTTAGGGTTCACATGATCCTCACCAATCTAGTCTCAAAACAGAGAAAAAATGGATAATAGTATGTTCCCATTAGATAGCATAGATATGAATTTTCCTCCCTCTTTCCTCCCTTCTATGTCAGATGTATGTACGAATTCAGCTCAACCAAAAAGATTGAGCAAACATGTCTTTCAAAAATCAAATCTTTTTCAAAGAATATTTGTTGGGGTAGAAATACTAGTTTCAAAACTATGAAATAAAGTTTAACTTTTTGTCACAAACCTAGATTTTTTAATTTTTCAAATTCTTTTGTTTGGCCCAATGGTTTCTATATTTAAGTGTTTTAAGAAAAAAATAATGACATTTTGACAGTGTCAATGCATTTTGTTTCAGCATGCTGAAAATGACATGATGCATTTCAGCATTTCAGAATACTCTTGTTATTCCAATGGAAGTGTGTAACCTACAGAACAACAACAACAACAAATAGCTCAGGTTAAACTAAACGTTTTAGGGTGACCAACAGCTGTTCTTTAAACCAACTCTCTACACAATGTAAACAACATTTTGTGTGCTATTTGAAATAGAGCTCATCCTCCTTCAAATCTATACATGAAACTGTCTCTGCGCAGCTGAGATCATTCTCTGTTCTGCGTTGAAGTATTTGTAGTGTTTGAAGTAATGACTTGGGCAGTGGATAAGAAAGATAAACTATTATTTTAAGCCTGTTATAACAAAATGTGTTTCATTTTTGAGGTTCCATCAGAATTTTAAGTGGTTGATGAGAGAGAAATAGTTCAAGTAAAATCAACTCTATAAGAAGGAAGGAATATGGGGGGGGGGAAACTAGAAAATTATACTTTGGGTCAACTCAAAATATTTAATTTAGATATGAAAGAAAAAAGTTGCTTTCATTTCACTGTTATGTAACTTCCCCCCACCCTCACTCCACCCCCATCTTTTAAGGGAGCTGACTTCAAACAAGTTTTATATGAAAGATGCAATTTCTAATGAAAAAGTCAAAATACTGTAATTGGCTCAGAGCTTGAAAGATAAATATTTATACCTCAACTGTAAATCATATCCTGTTCTCATTCCTTTCCTATAGGCAAAATGATTTTTTTCTGATTCAGGACTGCAGGAAAATAGAAATGCTGAATGGATAATTACCTCAAAAAATCTGAGAACTCCTGGCCTACTTTTTCTATGGCTCACAAATAGCATGGCACTCGTATCCCATACTCCCAATTTGTCTGCTGAAAACCTTTTATAACATCTACTGGTTTGTCTATCTCTAAAATAATCACAGGTTTATTTTTTGGGAGGAAGGAGATCTGAGCAGCCAAAAATGCAGCAGCAACATGGTCTCCATATAAATCTGAAGACTGAATTAATAAAGGCCCCTTATCTCTAAATCTTGCAGTAGCTATGTGAAGAAGCTGCTTAGTATGTTGCTTGCTCATTCTCCTTGTCACATTAAAGAACACAACCAGACCCAAGCTACCATTGCACCTCCTTACTTAATTTAAGGGGATTTTTCTTCTTTTGTTTCATTTCCATTATAATCCCCATAATATTTTAAGTCTCAAGCTCTTGTTTTCAAAAAGCCAGGTAACTTGATAGCAAAACATTCAATGTTCCTTCTTTATTGTCAGTGATATTTATGCATCTAGGTCAAATCCTTGAGCCAAACCAAAGGAATTGCTTTCAGAGGACTTAAACTTTAATTTTTGAAGAAACATTTTTCTTGTAGCAGCATTTAATTTCCTGACAGGCTTTGAAAGTCTTTACTCTCCTGGCCTGAAGAGTTCCTCTGGACTGCTACATGACCGGCTGATGCAAAAAATTACTCAGTTGTCTCAACCTTGCTGGAAGAAATGCAACCTGTATTTCCAGCCATCTTTGGTTCCACGGATACGGGACCATTTTAGCTTTTCAATTGCTGTACACCTTGAATTTTCTGCTGCTAAGATTAACAGTGCTCTGAAAGGGGATTTGGGTTGTAACTACTGGACTAGATGTCTTCTGGGAATAACATAAATTCCTGTAGACCAGCTCGCCACCCACCTCCTTACATCAGAGACATACACACAGCCCCCACCCTGTAATATCAGCATATCTCAGATCATCTCAGATCTTGTTAGACCAGAGTAGAGAAGATTTTTCTCTGTAGTCACTCTCCCTCCTCACACTGCCAGTGCAGGAGCACACTGGAAAACCTGTACCACCACGGCAGTTATCTAAAGTTTTTGGTCTTTTGGGAGAGACCCTTACTGTAGATTAAGGCAGCTTGAAAACTGTGCCCCACAGCATGAAGCAGACATTAGACTTTCTCATGCACCACAGGCAACGCATTTGAATGATAAGACAACAAGAGTTTGTTGTCTTTTAAAATGAGTCACTCTTAAAAAAACTGTCACTTTTCATTATATTTTCACCTGTTATCAGAAAATCTTACTGTAAAATTGAATTTTTCTTTCCTAGCTTCACACCTAGCAAGAGCCAGTATTGTAGTCAAATACAGGATTTCTTTTCAACTCTTCATAAATATTCCTATCTGTAGGACATTAATCTCTTTATGACTGCAATTAAAAATATATCCAACACCATGCAGATGTCAGCATGCAAAATATTCCTAAGAGGTACTATAATAACAATGAGTTTAGGAACACTTCAGCTGTTTCTTTATGAGAGAATTAATACAGTTAATTCAGTCTGAAATTAAGAATTTTACATAGAATAATCTTGCCAGGTGTCTTATTCTTAGTGGAATTATGGATTCACAATTTAATTACTCTAGTCTTTGTCATTCACAACACTTACAATTAGGTTGCCTGATAATTCCCATTGTACAACTTGGCTTTCAGGTGTTTATCTTTGTCACATTTTAGTATTCAAGTTGGCTGTCTTGTTTTACTGTCGTGGTTTAAGCCCAGGCCGTAAATCAGAACCACGCAGTCCACTTCCCCCCCACCTTTCTTCCCCCTGCTCCTGTAGGGACGGGGAGGAGAATCAAAAGAATGCAGCTCCCACAGGTTGAGATAAGAACAGTTTAATAACTAAGGTATAACACAAATCACTACTGCTACCACTAATAGTAATAATGATAAAGGAAATAACAAGGAAGAGAATACAACCGCTCACCAACCGGTACCTCACCCCCACCCTGCCATGATCCAGCCCTTCCGGGAACTCTCCATTCTACATCCTGGGCATGACGTGCTATGGTATGGAATACCTCTTTGGCTAGTTTGGGTCAGGTGTCCTGTCCCTGCTTCCTCCTGGCTTCTCCTCCTCCCTGGCAGAGCATGAGACTCACAAAGTCCTTGGTCAGGGTAAACATTCTGACCCACAACTGAAAACATCAGCTTTATCAGTATTATTCCCAGGTCGAAAGTCAAAACACAGCACTGCACCAGTAGAAAAAATGACTGCTACTGCTAAACCAGGACATTTACATTAAAAATCTATGGAAAGTTTCAGTTGAGATCACTTACCCCTGTCTGAGGAAAGCGATGAAAAAAGTCTTTCAAGACTTTATCTTAGATAATTCCCCAGTCCCTTCCTCAGCTTCTCTATCACAGAATCACAGAATATTAGGAATTGGAAGGGACCTCAAAAGATCATCTAGTCCAATCCGCCTGCCGGAGCAGGAACACCTAGATGAGGTTACACAGGAAGGCGTCCAGGCGGGTTTTGAATGTCTCCAGAGAAGGAGACTCCACAACCCCCCTGGGCAGCCTGTTCCAGTGTTCCATCACCCTCACTGAGAAGAAGTTTCTTCTCAAATTTAAGTGGAACCTCTTGTGTTCCAGTTTGAGCCCACTACCCCTCGTCTTACCATTGGTTGTCACCGAGAAGAGCCTGGCTCCATCCTCGTGACACTCACCCTTTACATATATTTATAAATGTTAATGACGTCACCCCTCAGTCTCCTCTTTTCCAAACTAAAGAGACCCAGCTCCCTCAGCCTTTCCTCATAAGGGAGATGCTCCACTCCCTTAATCATCTTTGTCGCCCTCCGTTGGACTCTCTCCAGCAGTTCCCTGTCCTTCTTGAACTGAAGGGCCCAGAACTGGACACAATATTCCAGACGCGGTCTCACCAGGGCAGAGTAGAGGGGAAGGAGGACCTCTCTCAACCTACTGACCACCCCCCTTCTAATACACCCCAGGATGCTATTGGCCTTCCTGGCCACAAGGGCACAGTGCTGGCTCATGGTCATCCTGCTGTCCACCAGGACCCCCAGGTCCCTTTCCCCTACACTGCTCTCTAATAGGTTATTCCCCAACCTGTACTGGAACCTGGGGTTGTTCCTACCCAGATGTAACCCTCTACACTTCCCCTTGTTATATTTCATCCCATTTTTCACAGCCCAGCTCTCCAGCCTGTCCAGGTCTCGCTGGATGGCAGCACAGCCTTCTGGCGTGTCAGCCACTCCTCCCAGCTTAGTGTCATCAGCAAACTTGCTGACAGTACACTCAATTCCCCTCATCCAGGTCATTGATGAAGATATTGAATAATACTGGCCCCAGCACTGACCCTTGAGGCACTCCACTAGATACAGGCCTCCAACTAGACTCCGCCCCATTGACCACAACTCTCTGGCTATGAGTTCATTCTTTTTCTATCACTGGATGGCCTTCAATTATTTCTTCCGCATATAATGTCCTCAGTGGGGGAAGAAAGAGAAAACATTATTAATGTAAATGCTAAAGCTGAGGTGTCACAGAAAAGGTGTTATCACAAAAAAGAGCAGTTAGGATGTTTGGAAGCAATCTTATTATTTTGTTTAATTTGAAATATCAAGTTTGTAATTCTACATAAACTTTACCATACCCAAGAGGAAACACATATTAGCTTTCCATTTTATAGTGTACATACTACTTACTGATTCTCATCATCATTTAAAGCCATGTAGTTTTTAAAGTTTTGTATTCTTTCTTAGGAAATTAAGACATTAGGGATAGCATTCATTCTTTCCTAGAGATTTCTTTTCCATCACAACTGACAGCACCACATAATGTCAAATCTTTCATGGCTGTTGAAACTGCTTGCCTTTAAAAGGACTCAGTTTTATCCTAACATTTATGAGGTATGAATTTAATTAAAGTTCATAAATGGCTGTGTTGATATAAATTGCTCCATAAATTCTCCAAGCCAAATAAAATACACTGTTTTGGGGAAGTACAGAAGAAATTTACAATCTAAAATTAGTTACTCAAACAAAAAAAATTTAAAAAAATTAAATAGTACTTGGGAAAGGAAACATTTATTTCTTATTTTAGGTATTTAGCTTTTTTCCAGAAACTGTTTCTTTCAAATTTTCTTGTGCATTATCATTACTTGAATACCTGCAGGCCTCAGTTGTATATGGATTTCATTATTCTTAAAATTATTCAAAATATCATAGATATTTGTGAATGTTAATACACCTGATTGTGTATAAAACTCAAAAACTGGTAGGCAAAGAGAGGTAGAGTGTTCTTCCTTGGCTATGTAAGTTTTATTCATAGTGTATCTTTGCACTAACTTTGATTATTGTGCATTAACCAACTCTAAGCATTTAAAAATCATTAACCTCGGTCTTTAAGTCTTGGGAGTCCTTTTGCACTCTGCGCCTTTTCTATAAATTGACTTCTAGGTAACAAATTTTGGGAAAGGTTGCCTCAACAATTGACATCAAAAGCTGTTATATAGTGAACTACAGGGAAAAAATACACCAAAATCCTTAGAAAAGATCTGCTGTGAAGATTAAAGCACAGATTTTTGCCAACGACATATTTCAGCTTTTCTCAGCAACTTGAACAACTTTTAAAGTGGGTAGCAAACTCATAATTGGATTAAACTAAAGGTGTATTTGTTAGTTCACTTACACTTCTCTGTGCTTGAAGCTAACCATAAACCTTATTTAAATTTTGTAAACAACTCGGATTATATTTTCTGTAGTGTAAAAGAACTTGTGTATACCAGAACTCTTTGTCTTTGGGGTTTTTGTGTGCATGTCCCAATAGACCATGAAAGAGTCAGCACTCTAATAGACATAATCACAACAAATCTTTTCCTTTCTAAACTATTCAGATTACCTGACTGGTACATATCTTCTCAGCTCTGTTTCTATATTTCTTCTGCTTTGTATGTATTCCTGTCAGCCATCCATACAGGAACTTCCAGTCCTTTATTTACACCATTAAATACAGACCCAGTATCAGTCAGCTAATTCTCATCAGCTAAAGTTCACGCTTATAATTTTCATTTGTTTTCAAAAAGATAAAGACCCTGGTTTTGGAAGAGGAGTGTGTTTTCAATGAGAGAATACTACAGTCTTTTTCAAGTTTACTGTTTTGGAAGGGATATTGATATTTGCCTGCTTAATATTTGCAATAAGCATTCTCCAAGTAGCCATAATCCCAAGGTCACAGTGATTAGAGACGTGGAAAAGCAGCATGATTTACAACTCCTACACAAGCTGTTCCCTACTCTTATGCTCTTCCTACACATGAACTAATTCTCATTTCCTAACCCCAAGAAAGAAGGCTAACACTGTCCTAAGCCTCACTTCCCCCAAACTCCCCAATGTTTACTCTCTAGTAGCTTGTCAGCTTCTAATTTTCACAAACAACAAATACCTGAACTGAACATACAGAAATGAAATCCATTTACTTGCTCTGAAAGTGAGACTATGTTCCACTCGTTGCACAATCTTTCCTCCTTGCCACCAGCTGATGAGGTTTATTTGTTTCTGTAGTCTTACACACAGATGAGTAAAGCAAGATTTTTTTTTTTAAATGTATAAAGCAAAAGCTCAAAAAGCAGTGAGCAGCCTGAATAATGAAAACTAATTATTTTAAACATATGCTACATTTCTCACCAAGAAATTTCTCTGATAATAAATACTAAATAAATACTAAAACACTTACTTACCTGTGATCTTTGCCCTGATTTCATTAGGAGTTCTGCTTGAATCTCATATGAAAATAAGAAGTTGGAGTAGGAAGTTATCAAGGCAGAAAGACAGAGGGAAGAAAATATTTGATCACAAGTCAAATTAAAGTGAAGGTCTCTTGACTCTCATTATCCAGGGGATTAGCTCAAGAGACAACATCCGTGATGGGCTTGTCTTGAAGCTGACTGGGTATTTTACAGAATATACTCACAGCCAGATCATTAGACTGGGAGCCAAAAGACTTGAACTATAACACAGCTAAAACTGAAATTTCACTTCTGGGAGAAATTCTGACATTTCAACTTTTCTTGAGGCTTGTAAAATAATATTTAAACCCAGATCAGACTCAGGTTTGTGGTACACTCATTATAAGTTAGCCAGGAAGCCAAAGGCCTGAAAAGGGAAGTTTTCACCATGAGTATTTGTGGATGAGGTGAGGGAGCATCACAAGGATGATCAAGAACATATTAGGAAAAGTCTTACCACTGGGGCTTAAATAAAAGGCCCCAACAACAATAGCAGAAACTTGATGAAAGCTGCCGAAATTTCCCTGAATGTGCCTGTGACTAGGCAAGCCAGCTAAGAGACTAAGCAGAATATCAGGAATGACACTAGAAGTCCAGCTTTTTAAGAATAAAAATGTCAGATCCTTTTCTTTCTACAGTCAGAGGCCTGAGAGCTGGATCTACCACAGAGTCCCTCGGGGTCCAGCAGCCACCTCCTAATGCCCTGGGTGGTGAGGATCAAGCAGAGCAGCCAGACCTGGAGAACAAAAAGGATGACACACCTGTATGTATGAAGAAATAAGGAAGAAAGGAGGAAAGCTTCTCAGTTATTGCAAACAGTAATAAACATTGTTTTAAAATATTTTCATTGAAAAGCTTTCAAGAAGGGTGAGGTATAAAAGTCTGGTGAAATATTTTTGATTGTTTTTCCTCCCCTCTCCATCTCTTTTTTACCTGCCTTTCCTTTCTTTTTTTTTTTTTTTCTTTTTTTTTTTTTTTTTTTTTTTTTAATTTGCTCTTTTAAGAAGGGAAAGGGGGGGGGGAGAAAAAAAGGAAAACTGGGATGAAATGTGTTTCATTTTCATGTTTTGTTGTAAAGATACAGCATATTGTTCTTTTGTTCTTATTACTAAAGACGTGAAAAGGAAACAATCTTTTCCATCCTCATACAGCTGAGCAGCCTGTTTTGCAAAGGGCTGGGAGGAGAGCCGTCAGTGTGGGAAATGAGTGAAATAGAGAGTAGGTCAGGACAGATACATAATCATAATCAGATACTTCAGGGGTCTAGATCATCAGGGGATAGATTTCAACACCCTTCAAGAAAGCAGACAGTACTGTGACACAGGGGAAGAGATGGTGTCTTCCCCTGAGGTCTCAGAAAAGCAGCCAGAAAGCTAATAGAGAGGGATTAAGGAAGACCAAAGTCAGAGAAGGGCAGAAAGAAATTGGGCTGAATCAGGAAAAGTAGTAAATGGATCAGGGATGTGAGATGCTTGCTAGCTAGGGAAACATGATCACCAGGGAAATCACAAATTTGTTTGGCATTGTTTCTAGCAGAAAAGCAGAAATGAAAGTTAAGCCAAAGAACAGAAAAAGTGATAGACCCAAGGAGTCCTATGAGTAGTGCAGGGTGGCACTTTGTCTCAAGGCATCAGTCAAACATTGCGGTAGGTGTCAGTAAGGAGTCAGACAGAGAGGTGGCAGGAGCCCATAGGAGACAAGATATGCAGAAGCAGACATAGCCCCCTTTTGAAAGCAAAAAGTTCTTGCATAAGTTCAATTGTACTGTCGAAACATACCTAGAGGTACAGCTGAGCTACAGGCCACTGAGTATGTAAACAGTCACAAGTCTTCAAGTAGTAAACCCAGACAATGACCCGTTATCTAGCTTGAGATATAACACACACACATAACCTGAACTCAACAAAATTGACTTCAGAACACTGGAAAAGAAACAGGTTGAATGATTTACCTCCCTATAAATAATGACATTGTGCATGGACTGGTTGCATAATCAACAACTACATCTAGATATTTAGCGTGCTAAGTAACAATTCTCCTGCATCAGTCAATTAAAGAATCCCTAAGTTCACATTAACATAACACACACTAACTGCACCAAAGGAACCATTACGGTGTATCACATTAATATTCAACAGTCTAGTGGCTCCCCAAGCAGGCACTGCCAGGATACACCCAAAGGGTCTCATTGGAGTTGTTACAGCATTCTGTATACAAAACCTGTGGATTAAACACTTGTTTAATAGGGTCCAATGTGAGACAATATAGGAGGTAGTGCCCATAATGTCAGTCATCCATGGGTAACTGGAGAAACTAATACATTTCCAGCAGGAATGACAAGCCAGATTCAAACTGACAGCAGCAGCACAGTCATTCTGCCAGTGCCTTTCAAAGTCTGTAATGGGATACTTTCTCATAGCATAGCCTATGGGACTATTCCCTAGTATAGTCTTAACTAGATAGCTGCTTATATTATACTTGAAAATTGCAGAGTAAGTTTCTAGAGCAGAGATAGCTGTAAATAGAAAAATCCACATTTCTCTGCTCGTGAGGTGCTACAGAGGTCTAGATAGCTTTTATCTTACTGTTTTAACCTGCCCAGCAAAAACAGTCTGCAAGCACATCTCAAGGGACCTGCATACTGCACTCATTTTTTCACTTACTTTTCTATTACTTCCTCAATAAATGTGGTGGTTTGGTGTTTTTGGTGTTCTTTATTTGTTTGTTTGGTTGGTTTGGTTTTTCCTTCAGTGTTAGTTTCATTCTTATTCTAAAGAATTAAGAAGGAAAGGGAAGGGCGATTTTTTTCTGCACTTGAAGCTATTTGTGCAGACTTTATGCTGTGGGGCTATATAGCTAGATAAGTACTAGAAATACCTTTGATAACTGTAGCACAGTGGTATTCCAGGTTTAACCAGCCTCACCCACCAGCGCTCTGAATTTCCTTAAGCCTTTTTAATTGAGCAGTATCTATAAAGCATGTCACAGCCAAAGAAGTCAGACTGCACCGTGGCTTTTTTGCTTGTTCTGGCATTTTTGTGTCACAGCAGCCTATGTCACTTCATGGGAGAAGGAAACCGTTGGGCACTGTGGTTCAGTCTGAACTTCTAATGTGTGCAGAACTTCTTGCTTGCTGGGTGATCTGAAATAAAATATCTTTTTCCCCAAATCTGTTAAAGCAAAAATAAGTTTCAAAAAGTAAATACAAAGGAAAATTCACCCAGTATGCTCCTACCACTGATAAATTATCCATGGCAACAAGCACAGCCATAGACTGCAATTGATTTGCAAATGTTAAACATTTTCAAAAGTGCATGAGTAATTTAGAACTCTGAGTCACATGTTTAAAAGACAGTTAGGCAACTTGGTCCCACTGATTTCTGATGAAACTCAAGATATGCCTTTCTAAAGTAGAGATACCCAGTGCAGAAATAACAGCTTCATTTTTCCCTGCCTGGCCCTGCTCTGATCACACACTCCAGCTAGGGAACCCATCCTCATTTAGGTGAAGCCTTATTATCACCTTCTCTGAAAACTGAAACCCATCCTTTGGTCCAGAAAGCTTAAAGGTATTGCAAAAGCTCTACAAGTAATTATGGGCATACTAGTGCCTGTGAAAGTTTCTATGAGAGATTTCCCAGGCTATAACCGAGCAAAAGCCTGTGAGCATACAGTGCCATGTAGATACATTAGATGAGGTCTGAAAAGCTGAGAGCTGTGTTCCAGTTACTCTGCATTCTGCAAACCTGGTTATGGTACTGCTTTGACTACAGTCTTATTCTGCGGCCACGATTCAGACATACATCTAGAAAGAACACACTTTTAAACTGCTTTTCAAATAAAAATGCCTGTAGATAATGTAACAAAAACATCAGAAAATAACTTTTTTGTACATTTTTTTTGCAGGAAACACTAGCAGCTGACTGAGGGATACTTGGCAACTTAGATAAATTCTGAAACAGCTGAGAGGCAACTCAACTGAATGGGGAGCTGGGACTTAAAAAGAATTCATAACCAAAACAAGCAGCTTCACATTGTGACATAAAGGAAAATCCCACTATAGCAGCCTCCTCTCGGACTGCATTTTCCCCTGAAGGCCGCAAAGACTTGACAGCAGAAGAGAAGAAGCCTCAGTTCTTAGCATGCTTACCCCCTTTCAGTAGTGTACCTCGATATCACACCTCCACTGGGATACCAGAAGCCAGAAGGTTATCTGCTCAAGTGTGACTACTGATTTTTCTTTAGAAGCATTGCTTAACCTTTATTTTCTGCAAAACGTCTTAAAGCTAACACTTCTGGTCTATCACCAGACAAAAACCTGCCAGACATCAGCAAAGAGTCTAACTGTGTACTAGGATACAGGCACAAAAGTGAATGCGTAACTATCATTTATTTCATGCTGTGAGCAAAGGTTACTCCTTTTGAACTTAAGGTCTCAGTTCAGGTCCTACCAGGGAAGCCAGCCTTACATGTGGTTGAGGTTCATGCACAGCCAACCCACAGAGCTGTCACTACTTCAAAGTCCCTAACACTTTCCAATACTCTTCACAAATCAAGACCTATGGCTATGCTATCATGGCTGTCTGAATAACAGAAATAGGAGGAACAGAGCCAAAAATAAAAGAAATGCTTTGCTATGCACTGAAAACTGAATACCTTCCCGCCTTTGGGTTCTTCATAAGGTCCTTGATAACACCAACAGCTCAACACAGAAAACAGTTACCAGCAGACAATGCAGACATAACTTCGTTTGAAAGGATGCAGAAAGAAAAGTACATTTTTTGCACACACATGTCAAGAATTGTGGAAGTGTTCTTATTTTAATTTATCATTATTTTCACAGGGGGGAAAAAGGGAGAGACGTAGAGAAGAGGAAAAACAGAGATGCTTACCTTCAGAACTGACTAGCTATTCTTGCCTACATCATCCTAATACAAATTCCAAAACCCAAAAGACTAACATTATTGTTCACCCCCCTCCACACTGAAAACTAGGAAGTGAGAATAAAAAAAGGAAAAACAGATGAACAAAACTGGAGTAAAAAGGGTGAGATACAAAGGAATTAATGGAACAAAAAGCAGATGATACGAATCATTCTCTACTTCATGTCTGCCAAGTTACATGACTAGAAGCAAATTAACTATCATCTGTTACAAAGAGACATTTAAAGACATTAAAATCTCTTCAGTGGTATATTTTGATCACTAGACATTGATATCCACAAATCTCCATCAGGTTATTTAAGACAAATAGTTAAAAATTTTCAGACAAACAAAAGAGACTCTCCCACAGAAGTCATATGCAAATGTTCTGAAGCTCATCAAACCCAAGCATCGAAAAGGAAATTTGGGTGTTAGCATTATTGACAAACGACAGGTTCACTTTTTGCATCTTTTGTCTCCTCTATGTTTCAAATGGGCTGATAAATTATTTTGTCTTCTCAATTGTCAGAGAACAATTTGTGGTTCAATTTTGAACCCCAGCTTTGACAAAACTGAAAATTTATGCCTAGGTTTTTGCCTAAATGTAATTTAGGCAACTAAATGATTGTTACTGCTAATAAAGTACTAAATGATTGTTACTGCTGCCAAACCATACCAACTCCTAGTGGAGATTTCTGCCCCATTGCAGGTGTGTGTGTGAGCATGTAATAAAATACCTAGCAAGAGGAGCCACTGATACAAATGAACAACAAAATAACAAGCAACATCAAAAGAACCATGTCCCACTAAATGATGTCAGATGGTTGGTGTTTAAGGGGCATCTATGGAATTGCCTCAGCTATGAGATTTAAAGGTCTGCTTTGTGGTTCATAGTGCTGCTATTGCCAGCACCAGGCAAGTGTGACACAAAGCTATTGCGACCTGATGACATTTTTCTGTTATAAAAGTTGATCAAAAATATGACCCAATAAGCCTGCCACTGCTTTGCTTCTGACATGACTGTGCCTAATTAATTGTTTGTTCTGTCTCTGCTGGTTAATTGCAGAAAGAACAACAGCTTTGTTCTTAAGTGTTCTCTGCCTAGTTGGCATCAAAGCTCCCATGAACACAGCAGCGTATGATCATTATCCAGAGAAATCATGGAGAGGAGGGTTGAAAGCAAAATGCTGCTATTGTTACTCATCTTAATTGACAATAGAGAAGGAGAACTGAATGAAATACTCAAAGAAGGAAGACAACAAGGCTGCTACTTAGAGAAAAAGCAGAAAGCTCCAGATGGTTGTCACTTCACAGAGCTGCCTCAGCTGTTTGTGACACATAGCCTGCATTAGTGCCAAGCTGTCAGAAACACAGTTTGAAACGATCAACCAGAATCATAAGTGGGGTCCTTGAACATACACAGTGGAGTGTTAAATATGACCTTAACACTTCTCTTGAGACTGCAGCCTAGTATGTCAAAATATGAACATCAAACTATTTTCGAAAGGATTGAAAAGGGCGAAGTATTATTCAACCCACAGCATACTATACGCTCAAAAACTGACCCATTTAATTCATAGAATATATATCACTAGCAATTTTCTTTGCTTCTATTTATATACATGTTTACCTGTATGTGCTCTGGCCCTTACAGATTTAATGGTAATAAGCCTCATCAATAGCTCTTCTATTTTACACAGATGTTTTTTTCAAATACTCAACTGGGACTTTTTCACTGTTTTAAGAAGTGCAAGAGAAAGGAACAGATATTGTACCAAGTATGTATTTACTGAGGGCATCTGCAAAGAAAGCGTCTACAAAATGATTAATCAATGACTTTCATTCTAAGACCTGATTGGCAACATTAAGAAAGTAGTTCATCATAGCCATGTAGGACAATAATTACCCAGGGGACTAGCCACAAAACCCAGATTCATTTCGTACAATCCATCAAAGGATAATCACCTCACAGTGAATTTTGTTAACTGCTCATGCAGAATGAATCTGAACAAGCATTTCAGTGGTAAAAGGCTTAGAGCCTTTTTTAGAAACTTGTTTCAAAGCTGTAAATTTAACTTGTCTTTTAGTCAGCCTTAAAATGGCTCTTCGCATTCAACAAAGGATACAAACAAATAATGAAAAATGTTAAACCTTGCCGTGTGCTTATGGTCTTTTTAAAAGATACTTAAGGTCTTAAAAGCATGACAATTTGTATGTTCAAAGAATGAAATCTTTGCTTAATCCCGCAATAGCAAAATTTCTGAATGGGTAGTAGAAACTCAAGGGTAATATAGTAACATACCAACGTAAAAAACTCTTAGAAAAAAAAAGAAGAAAGTCAGAAGACAGCACCTCTTCAACTTCAGGCATCAGACTGCTGGGGAGCAGCCAGAGCTGACACTTGCCCACCTGGCTGATGCCTGCCTTCCCAGCAGGAGCTGGCACTGAGGTTGTCTGCACATCAATATCTCCATCTCAGCCACTCACTGTGTGTTAGTGAAGGAAGAAAACATTTTGCTGCAGGAAAAGAAATTACTTGAAAAAGCAAAAAAAAGAGGAAAGAAATAAGGATAAAATATTAAATGGCCTAATCCATGGAGCACATACAGTCTTACTCTGCTAACAAGCATTAATGAGTGGTAACAACAAATAAAGATCAGCTGATTGGGAACAATGCCTTTGTTATTTCTTAGCTGCTAAAATTCTTGTACATAATGAAATAAATCTACAGATTAAACGAATCACTAACAAGGAAGTCTTTATAAAAGGTAACATATTAAAGCATACGTAACCTTTCAAAATTTCATGTGCTCTCCCAGGTAACTTGACTTTGCCACTTCAAAAGAGTTTTCCACACAGATAGTCAGGAGTGTGTCAGTGAAGTCTGATTTATGGTCTTTCATAAGTCAAATTTTTAGATTTACATCAATGTAAACTAAGTCCTGTCCTTTACGTTTAAACATACATGTATAAAGTGATTTAGCAGTTAAATACTTTTGTCTCTATATTATGATTTTTAAACACAGTATAGTTTTCTTTCATTGTTTCTTATTTACCCACTCTGAATTCCTGTGGTAATAACTGTAGGCTGAAATCCTGGGCCACTAATAAAAATTAAAGTAACATCTCCAGTTGCACTCAATAGGACTTTTCTTTAAAATGAAGCAATCATTCAGAAGAAGCCTTACAAATCTTCCCAAAATATCTACAGGTACTGTCAGCTTGTAACAATACATATAGAGAGCAGAGAATAATTTAATTTGTTGACTCTGACCAAAATTCTCAGACTGTTTGGATTGCAATTACAAAACACGCTATCTGGTTGGCAGGTGGTAGCATCACAGATAGATAAACTAGAAATTCTGCCTGTGAAAATATTGTTTGTATGACTACAGAAGTTTTAAATTATTTATTTATTGTTCTTTTAGGTCAAAGCAGTGGCATATTGTCATAATTAATTCAGCACAAATAGTGCAAACAGAGCAAATTTTTCTTCATCTACACATCTACAGTGATGCTTAAGCAAAAAGCCAGCACATACTTCCAAACTGAATCAAAGATTAATCCAAGGCATACCAGGCTGTAACTGAGTTCACATTCAAAGTACCATTTTTGCACACTTGATTATAACTGCAATGTCCATAAAAAATTAGACTGTAAAGTCCATAAATAATTTATCTCAGCAGCCTCTATGTCAGATTTACTCAATTATTAATAGACTATGCATTTCATAACTGTCACCCCTGAAAAGTCACACTCAGGCAGCAAAAAGTCAACGCACTGCCATTTCTGGCTGGTGAACAAAGCAACACTGATGAAGGTCCTGAGGGCAGAGGTAAAAATTCTTTTTATTACACAACAGGTTGAATTCAAAATTAAGTAAGTTCTCTAGATGACAAAATGATTCTAGAGTCCAGTGCTTTGCAAATCAGACTGAGAAACAAAGTACAGCAAAATTCATGTCTGCATAGTAATAATCTGCGTATTGGCCTTGCTTTTGACATAGTATATCATTAAAAACAAATAGCTAGCTCTTAATCCCATAGTCACAAAAGCAAAGAATATGGGATGACTGGCAACATCTGTGGTATGTCCCATGTTCCAAAAATGTAGTTCAGTCACAGCCTTCAAACAAAATAGGCAAGTGATTGTCAGCATGTGCTAGTATGTGGGTTTGCTCCATTTTCAGTAACAGCAGCTAGTTTAGATTCTGCTTATTGTCCTCTACCCTACAATGAGAGATCTCACCAGTCTAAAAAGGTCTAAATTTGTATATATAGAATTAGTCTTACAATAACCAAAAAAGAAAGAGCTACATTTCATTTCCTACCTTCAAAACATATCTCTGTTGTCTTTCCATAGACCTGTTATCCTGTCACCACAAAAAATTAAGGAGAAAGGGAGTATGGAAAGGAGTAAAGGCTAAGGTAAGGTTGGTCTTTCCTATGGGTTCTGGAAGACAATTCACATTTTGAACTTCGCACAATGCAGAAAACATTTGGGATCCTATCTGTCTTGGAGTAAAAAATTGATTTCTGTTGATGGAATGCTGCTCTGGGGATACTGAAATAACACAGTGGCAGTCACCCTAAACAGAGAGTATATGAAATTTTCACTGTTTATTCACAGACACTACCATATTTTTAAAATGAAAAGATCCACGTGTTCAAGAAGCATATTCAACTCAAGCTTGAAAAAGGTTACCCTTTTAATGCTAGAGTTTTAATGTACTGGCACCCCTCTCCCTTTCTATTTCATTAAAAATAAAACAAGAAACAAATGTGATCTCAGAACTCATTATTTTTTGAATTGCAATGTGCTTTTACAGTTTGATAATTGATTTGATATGATATGAAACTCTTTTACAGCACAATTTGTAATTGGTACATTTCATACAGGGCTATGAATTTAGTTCACTGCTAGTTCTCAACAGAGATTAGCTGTGGTAGAAACCAACATCAACAGGGACTAGAATAGTTCCAAAAGATGCTGCATGCAGTGAGAATGAAGCTATATGTTGTCTTTTATGCATGGCAAAACTGAGGTACAAAGGAATTAGATTGGTTACAATCACATGTCATATTAGATCACAGTTACAAGTCACATTAGACTTGGTTATAATTACGTGTCACATGGCAGAGGCAGGAAGAGATCAGAAATGTTCTGTTTTTAAGACCTATTTCTTAATAGTGAGGAAAAAAACCCTGTCTCTTAGGGGATACTACATCATATGTGGCTTCAAATTAATGATGTTCATTAGAAATTGCAAACAAAATAAAGGGAATTTTTATTGAAAACTGGTATTTGAGCCATAATAAACCAACCTACTTTCTTATCAAATTGAAGACATATTTTTCTTCTGGTTTTACTATCCTGCTTTGAATTGAAGTACTCAGTTCCCAGTTCTGCAAGGAATAAACAATAGCATTTTATTTTCCAAAGTTCCACAAATTATATTTACAGTATAGTCTACTTATCCATGGACATATTTTAATTGCCTAGTCCCCTGTAAACTTATTTACATAATTGCTTACAATTTTGGTAAAATAAATCCCATTTTTATTAAACTCATATTTTGACAATTCTCTCACTTTAAAAATAATGAAACCTTTGGTGCATCCAGTGCCAACAAGAATGATACGTTATTAATTATTTCTCAGAATAACTTTGCACTAACTAGGTTAATGAGAAAATACTTCATTTTCTATATACATTCAGTTCCCAATTTTACTTCGCAGCTAAGCTGCCAATTTGAACCTCTCTCTTTTGAAAAACCCTAAATTTTCATTTTCTAACATGACCTCTGGATTCCTCTAATTAGTATTCTGACAGACTCTGGATCTCAACACCAGGTTTCAGACTAAGGTTAATATAAATGAACAGTTAGTTCATAAGGGCCATTTTTTGTCATATGTTGCCAAAGATACTTTCACTTCAATGTGCTATTGATTTCAAGGGCACCTTCCTCAATTAACCCCCCTCCCAGCTGATCTCGCTTGGGTCAAAGAGCTAAATTTCATCTGCACATATTGCTTTTCTTCTCAGCCTAACAAGATTAGCGACTACTGATGCCAGATTTTCCAACTGAGACTGCTCAGGAGCATGAGTTCATTTATCATAATTCAAGTGTTGTTGCAGGATCACTGTAGAACACTGCTGAAAAAATTAATTTATATTTGAAGTTACTTTTGCTGACTAGAGCACTGTGTGTCATTGCAGTGCATACATGCTGAATTGTTATTTCAGCTTCCTTCAGCTACCAGTTTACCTACTCTAAACTTATTTTGAAACTGGGAGGTCCAGCTATCATAGAATCATCACACCCCTATGCTTGCCATCCTGTTCAGGCCTGAAAGAAATGTTATATATTGCTTTTGTTTTGATTAGACAGCTACAATAGGAGGTACAGAAACAGAGTGTGGCCTGTAGTCTACCCACAACTTGCTGCTAGAGACATGCCTCGTTGCTGGTAGTCTAACACTGACCCTGTCCTCTCCTCACTGTAGAAGTATTCACACTCCACTGAGAACTACAGATGGAGCATTCAGCCAAAGAACAGTGTCTTAGGAATAACTCCAGCCAGCTTTATAATGGGCCTTGGATCTGTTCATTTCCAGCCTATAGAAAGGTATTATTGAGCCTCATTTCATTCCCCATCCTGGCACCTGTCAGGGTAGTCAGACAGTTACAAGATCTGACTGAGTCACTTACAATTTTCATGTTCCCATGGGAAGTGCAGGATATGGAAACAGAAAGACATTATTTCTACCCCAGCCAGCCATAAGCAGAGCTCACTAGACAAGTACAAACATACTACACTTGTACTGGACAGCTATTCTTTATTAAGATCAATAGATTCAAAAACCAGAAGGGAACAATGTTATCACGTATTCTGGTCTTCCACCTAACACTTAACCTTTCCCTGAATTAATCCTGGTGTCAAATCTAGTTGCTGTGCTTTGATCTTAATTTTTAAATTTCCAGTGACAAAGAAGCCATTGAAAACCTATGTGAGCTGTTCCAAAATGGCTAATTAGCTTCTTAGATAAATGTATTCTCTGAATTTGTCTCATTTCAGCTTCCACACACTGGATCTTATTACACTTTTCTCTGTGTATGACACCAAAGAGACTTCTCTTAACCATTTTTTTTTTCTCTTAACCATTTTTTCTTAACCATCTAAAACAGTGTGTGTGTACTGTGACCAAATCACTACTGAAATTTCCCTGTCATCTAGTCTGTTACTTTAAGGTATACAGTCTATGTTGGTAAACTTACTGATCATTCATGCAGGTTCTCTTCAAAACCTCCCACTTTTTTCTTGAAATACGAAAATCAGAGCTAAGCACAGAGTTTGGCAAGTTAATAAAATACAGGGGAGCCAGAGCTCTTTGTTCTGCATTCTAGTCCTTCAGATCACACTGACCTTAAGTACTTCAGGGATATTTGCATTTCCACTGATGCAGTAAAAAGAGGGAAAACAAACACATGGGGGTTTGATTTTCACACACTGTGTGGTTACAGGCCTGCAAGCCCACATGGCATGTTTACCAGTGACAAAGTTAAATTAATTTATCAACTTTAGGCATGTGCTGAACATGTGCAGAGTTAAATGCTTTGGTACCTTGTGTCCAGATTGCAAGTGAGTTTCTCTAGGCAATACTTTCAAGCGTGAGTTCAAGCTTGCTTCCACCAGAAGAGAAACTACACTGAGAACAGCAGTGATATGCCTGGGTATGTACATCAAGACTCCAACTACAGACATGAGGTAAATCCATACCTGAAGATCACTCCTCCAGCTCACAGAGTCACTAATGTATATGTACCTGTTAAGATCCCAGGTCTTCTTATGAAGTACACACTCTGCAAATTGAGCCCTCCATTCTTTAAATTGCACTGAAATGGAGATTTATTTAAAGAAAACTTTTCAAAGTATCCAGTCCATTAGCAGCCAACCTGTGTAGGCCCACTTCAGATACTGGAAGGCTGCTATGAGGTCTCCACACAGCCTTCTCTTCTCCAGGCTGAACAGACCCAACTTTCTCAGCCTGTCTTCATATGAGAGCTGCTCCAGTCTCCTGATCATCCTCATGGCCCTCCTCTGGACTTGTTCCAACTGTTCCATGGCCTTTTTATGTTGAGAACACCAGAACTGTACACAACACTCCAAGTGGGGTCTCATGAGAGCAGAGTAGAGAGGCAGGATCACCTCCTTCAACCTTCTGTTCACAAACCAGGAATAAATCAAATTCCAAAAGTGCTAACAGTGCCTTATTGCTTATACAGAGATTTATTATTTGGAAACTGGTTTGACTAAAACTAAGATGACTAGGTGAATTACTAAGAGCAGAAATCTACCATCACAATGATTACCTCCCTCCTCAGGGCCAGTTTGTATTTCACCCTCATACAAGTTCACAAAAGAAGTCCAACTTTCCTTCTTGCTATGTAAGAGCTAACCACAGAGCTTTTTTTCCAACAAGGTATTCCAGGGAAAAAGATATGGTGCTTAAAAATAATGCATGAAATGAGAAGCTTAAGCATTTAAAAATATCATAAGACTTAAGCTTTATTATAGCTTATTTTAGCATTTCTTTGGTGAAATAACAACATATAAGTTAGTATATTAATATGATTTAACTTCTATTAATTTTAAAAAATGAGGCAAAATGAAGCAGCTTTTACATGCTTAATATGCCTTTTTAATTCACACAGCTCAGGAGGCACTTACTGTAGTTGATTGATTGATGGCTTGATTTCGCAAAAGAAAATTTGGGAAGGGCATTACCCACAGTCACTGCAAGCACGATGGCTAAGGGCAAGTGGAATAGGCAAAACTGATTGTAGAAAAGCTGCATAGGCAATCAGGAAGATTCTGCATGAGACTGTCATCTCCTGGATCAAGCTCGAGCAACCAACGGCCTGAACCACCCGCAGGCAAGGTTGGACCTGCAGCTTCCAGTGCACCTTGTCACCTGCTGTTTTGACCCTCGCCTATCACCACAGGGCTTTGCAAATGTGAGTAAACCCTTCCAGCCTGCACAATGGATTTTTTAGGTGAGGCGCAGCGTGCACAGAACTGGCCCCACCCTTTACAATTTTTATCTGCCAGGGCCTAGATAGCTAGGACGGTGACAGCAAAGTCCTCAGGTCGTAGGTTTTGTAAGAGTGTCCCTCTCTTAGATGGAAGACCTTACAAGGCTAGACGAGCTCCATCAGCCCCGGTTTGAAGATAGGAGTTTTCCTTCTCCTATGAGGATGGCATGTCTATGCTAACAAAGATTTGGAAAGGGTTTTACCCTTGCATTCTGAACAAGACTGTCATCTCCTGGGTCAATCTCAAGTGACCAATGACGCAATAGCACAACATCAAGCGTCTAGGCGGGATTCTGACTTAGAGGCGTTCAGTCATAAGCCCGCAGATAGTGGCCTCGTGCCAGTGGCTCCTCAGCCAAGCACACGCACCAGGGGTCTGAACCTGCGGTTCCTCTTGTACTGAGCAGGATTACTATTGCAACAACACAGCATCAGTAGGGTAAAACTAACCTGTCTCATGACGGTCTAATCCCAGCTCATGTTCCCTATTAGTGGGTGAACAATCCAACGCTTGGTGAATTCTGCTTCACAATGATAGGAAGAGCTGACATCAAAGGATCAAACAGCGATGTCGCTATGAATGCTTGGCCACCATAAGCCAGTTATCCCTGTGGTAACTTTTCTGACACCTCCTGCTTAAACCCAAAAAGCCCAGGCATAGGACCGGGTCACTTCACCTGTTAGCAGCAAATAGAGCTGGTCTGCTATGTCACCAAGGAAACAAGTATCTGGAAAGATATAAATGTGCTCTGGATGTGCTTAATTTTAAGCTTAAAGGTATAATAAACTGTTCTCTGATTACAAAACCTTCTGTTCACCATGAACTGCCTTCTCATGAGTAGGTAATTTATTCACACCAAGAGTTTCACACTGCTTTAACACAGCAACTACACACTGTTTATCTGTAGTGCATCTGTCAAGGACTCACAGAGAAGTGGTTTTAGTGCTCTGTGACTAAATTACTAAATGTTCACTAAATAATGTAAGCCTATTTTTTGTTATTAGTCACTGTTATTAGTCACATATTTTTATACAGCATCACAATTTTCTTCTGAAATCTGGAGGGAGCACTATGTAATCAAAAATGTGAGGAGGCATGGATACTTAGGCAATCAGTTATGTAGGAGATGTCTAGGACACATTTTATCCCTTAAAATGCAATCAGTAAATTACTGAATAACCCAGTGCTCTAACCATGAATGTTGTCACATTTGTATCTAGACGAAAAGATGCTCTCCAAATGCAGAATGATGTCAGAAGGAGCAGGCAGAAACAGCAGCTGCACTGTGAAGGAGAATGCTATTAAGAGAAACTTGACTGTCTGACATTGCAATGATACAAACAATGATTGCTCCAAGGAAATAACTTTCTCTAATCATATTTTCTCATTGTAAGATTACTGTACCATGAAAGCCTCCTTTTCAAGGAGCTGGGCATAGTCCACACTTTTTTTTGCTTTTCCTGGGCAGGGTAGAGTATATATATATGTTCTCTAAAACTTAGAATAATCACGTTCCCACACACTGACCCAAGCAACCATGGTAGAACCCTATCTGATGTAGCTTTCTAGGGCCAAAACATTTGCTGGGATGGAGAAGATGGGGTAGGGGATAAACAGCAGAGGATCAAACTCTTCCTTATTTTGGTAGTGTATTGATTAACATCTGTAAGGCTTTTTAAAACCATATTGTGACTTCATGCTTGCATTCATCCTTGAAAGAAACACTTTCAGCAGATGTTTAAAGGGGCCTGTTTGCTGAAGGAAGCATGAACAAGCAACGGGAACTAATACAAGTATTTCTAACTGACTGTGAGAGGTAGTGTTTGTCTGGCAGAGAGCATTATCTCAGTGACCAGGCAAGACTTAAATCATCCTTTAAGTATTATAATACAGCCTCCAAGTGACATTTTTCCTTAGTGGTAACTTTTGAATAATGAAGCAGGAGGGAAGACAGCTGGAACACCTACAGTGGAAGCCATAGGTACAGTCTGATCATCAAGATCATACCTAGACCAGAATGCCATATTTTTCAACATATATCATAACAGTGTTCTCTGTCATTTTACCTAAAGCAATAGAAGACAAGCAAGTCAGTGTTGTTCAGTAACCAAGCTGAGTTGGCTATTAACAATGATGGAAAAAAATCTGAAACTTTTATATCAAAGGCAGCCTTACCAGATTGCAGCACTTCTTCTCTTTGGGTATATAATAAGACTAGAAGACACTTGAACTAAAGATAGATTTTTTTTTTTTTAATTGAACTTATTTACTTTTGGGGTTTTTTGCTGCTTGGTTGTTTTGGTTTTTTGTTTTCTTTTTTTAATATAGCCAAAGCATAGCCCAGTCTCCCATCTGAAATTAGGTTTTTATTGTATAAAAAAATAATAAAAACAAATGTTATCCAAATAAAATGCTATTTGTGGATAACAATATTTTCTCACTTCTTGCAGAGTAATATCTTTTTGCATCCTTGATTTTATTTTTTACAGAATGTCTTCGTTTCCCCAGGATCACAAAAGCAATACTTTGAGCCTGTCAAGGTTTCTTAGTTTTCACATTTGTAAAAAGATTTAAATTTTATTGGCCTGCTCTGAACACAATCCTACTACTGTTGGAGGACTCTGCATATTATTTGAACTTTTCTTAATGCTTCAGTTAAAAAGGTTCTGTAAGTTTTAGTACATTTCTCTCTGTAAGTTTTTTTACCTCAGAGTTGTTTTCTTCATTTTCACTGAGGTACAGAAAATCAAAAAGACAGATCTGACAAAAATGTATTTCAAGCTTAATAGCTCAAAATGGTGGGGTTTTTTTTTGAGTTTTACATACTTCTACTCTGTTACATGATTAAATTTTTCAGAATTTGCACCTCGGGCCATAATTTACAGTTTTACAAAGCTTATTCATGCTTCTGCATCCATTTGTGTAAATCAAAGTAGCCATGCCAAGATGAACGACAATGCTGGTTTAGTGTATATTTAATTTACTATATCAATTCTTTACCAAAGATTCCTGTAACAGAAGAGCCCAGAGTATAATTTAGTGAGAGGTCTTGTGTGATGCCAGAGAGAGCTAACATTTCTGAAAGTTCCTAAATTCTCTGGCCAGAAAATCGGATTAACCTCTCTCCAAAGGAACGAAAATAATTTCAGAGAGTTAATATCACATAATTTCCAGATTTAAGTCATTATGCTCCTTATCTTATGTGTAAAGACATCTAGTACAACTTCTCCTCTTCCATGAACATAGTTTATTTAAAGATTGTAAAACCTAGATCAATATTTGAGGGGGATCATTTTTACCTTTTCCTGAAATCTCTACAACTCAAAAGAACACATACACATTCAAAGCAAGATAATTTATACTGAGAACAACAAAAGAGTAAATGAAGCAGTAAAATTTTCTGCAGCAGCACACAGAAGTCTCCTCCTCAGAAGGCTCTGGTCTCAATGTCATAGTTGTCCTACAACAAAAATGTTACATTCACACTGAAAAAGCATTATTTGCAGATGCAAAGAATAAGTGTAATGTGCCTTAACAAAGAAAAATACACAATATGTGAAATCAGAGGATGTCTATTTTCAAAACCATAGCAGTGATACATTGCTTACCCTCCTGCTGGTATCTCTCTTCTTCAGTAAAAAATGCACTTGGTCGTCTCTTACCAATAGCAAGCTAAATTAAAACCTCAGTCTTTACTTTCATAGCTACAGAAAGAGACTCACCTCAGAAACATGCACAAGTATGTCAGGTTTTGTACACAAGTGCTCTGCAACAACCAAAATTTTCAGTTGCTGTAATATCTGAAATAAAACAATTATTTACATGATTCACACATAATTCTACACATACATTTCTGTTGCTTGACAAAGCTGTTTTGCAACTATAACCAGACCAGAGCCAAATTTCCTCCAAAACTCTAGAGTAAAATCACCTATATTGTAAAACATTAACTGATGAAACCAAAGGTGAAGTAAGCCTCTAATAAATGCTCTGCACACAGTACACATATTCCACAATGTGTCTGTGTACTTATACTTAATTATTCTTATTTCCCCACATCCTGTCTACATCCATTTCTTTAAATCAAAGTAACCAGGCCAAGATGAATGGCATAGCTGGTTTTGTGTGTATTTAATTTGCTATATCAATTCATTACTAAAGTTTCCTGCAACAGAAGAAAATATGAAAGAGAATAAGAGAAGATGCATGGAGCAGTCTCATCATAAAAGGTGTATTGTTGTAATGTTAGAATCACAGAGTCATAGAATACTTAGGGTTGGAAAAGACCTTAAGATCATTTAGTTCCAACCTCCTTGCCATGGGCAGGAACACCTCACACTAAACCATGCCACCCAAGCTTTGTCCAACATGGCCTTGAACGCTGCCAGGGATGGAGCATTCACAACTTCCTTGGGCAACCCATTCCAGTGCCTCACCACCCTCACAGTAAAGAATTTCTTCCTTAGATCCAATCTAAACTTCCCCTGTTTAAGTTTGAACCCATTAACCCTTGTCCTATCACTACAGTCCCTAACGAAGAGCCCCTCTCCAGCATCCTTGTAGGCCCCCCTCAGATACTGGAAGGCTGCTATGAGGTCTCCACACAGCCTTCTCTTCTCCAGGCTGAACAGACGCAACTTTCTCAGCCTATCTTCATACGGCAGGTGCACCAGTCCCCTGATCATACTCGTGGCCCTCCTCTGGACTTGTTCCAACAGATCCATGGCCTTTTTACATTGAGGACACCAGAACTGCACACAATACTCCAAGTGAGGTCTCCCGAGAGCAGAGTAGAGGGGCATGATCACATCCTTCGACCTGCTGGTCACGCTCCTTTTGATGCAGCCCAGCATACGGTTGGCTTTCTGGGCTGCGAGCGCACACTGAAGCCGGCTCATGTTCATTTTTTCATTCACCAACACCCCCAAGTCCTTCTCTGCAGGGCTGCTCTGAATCTATTCTCCGCCCAACCTGTAGCTGTGTACAGATTGCTCCTACCCAGGCTTAGGACCTTGTCCTGGGTTCAGCAGCTGCAGTCAGTTTTTCTCCTTAGTAGCTGGTGCAGCACTGTGTTTTTGACTTTCGGCCTCGGAACAGAGCTGATAACACCGATGTTTAGACTGACCAAGGACTTTGTGAGTCTCATGCTCTGCCAGGGAGGAGGAGAAGCCGGGAGGAAGCAGGGACAGGACACCTGACCCAAACTAGCCAAAGAGGTATTCCATACCACAGCACGTCATGCTCGGGGATGTAACTGGGAGCTACCCCGGAAGGGCACGTCCTCTTTTCTGTCGGGCTCATTTCCGGCGGGCGGTATCGTATTCTCTTCCCTTGTTATTTCTCTTATCGTTATTATTATTGGTGGCAGCAGTAGTGATTTGTGTTATACCTTAGTTACTGGACTGTTTTTATCTCAACCCGTGGGAGTTACATTCTTTCGATTCTCTTCCCCATCCCTGTGGGGGGTGGCGGGGGAAGTAGACTGCATGGTTCTAATTTACAGCCGGGGCTTAAACCATGACAGACTTTGCACTTGGCATGGTTAAATTTCATAAGGCTGGCATTAACCCTCCTCACAAGCATTTCGAGGTCCCTCTGGATGGCATTCCTTCCCTCCAGCGTATCAACCGAACCACACAGCTTGGTGTCATTGGCAAACTTGCTGAGGGTGCACTCAATCCCACTGTCCATGTCATCGACAAAGATGTTGAACAAGACCGGTCCCAAGGCCGGTCCCAACACCGACCCCTGAGGGACACCACTTGTTACTGGTCTCCAGCCAGACATTGAGCCATTGACCACAACTCTTTGCATGCGGCCATCCAGCCAGTTCTTTATCCACCGAGTGGTCCACCCATCAAATTGATGTCTCTCCAATTTAGAGACAAGGATGCCGTGTGGGACAGTGTCGAACGCTTTGCACAAGTCCAGGCAGATGACATCAACGGCTCTACCCCTGTCCATCAGTTCTGTAGCCTCATCATAGAAGGCCACCAAATTGGTCAGGCAGGATTTCCCCTTAGTCAAGCCATGCTGGCTGTCACCAACCATCTTGTTTTTCTGTGCCTTAGCATGTCTTCCAGGAGGATCTGCTCCAAGATTTTGCCTGGCACAGAGGTGAGACTGACTGATCTATAATTCCCTGGGTCATCCATTTTCTCCTTCTTGAAAATGGGGGTTCTATTTCACTTTTTCCAGTCATCGGGAACTTCACTTGACTACCATGATTTTTCAAATATGATGGACAGTGGCTTAGCAAATTCATTCACCAGCTCCTTCAGAACCCGCGGATGGATTTCATCAGGTCCCATGGACTTGTGTACATTTAGGTTTTTAAGATGGTCTAGAACCAGATCCTCTCCTACAGTGGGCCTAGGGTCTTCATTCTTACAGTCCCTGAGTCAGCCTTCCAAGACTTGGGTGGTGCGGTCAGAGCCTTTGCCAGTGAAGGCCGAGGCAAGGAAGTCATTAAGAACCTCAGCCTTCTCCAAATCCGGGGTAGCCAGTTCTCCCGATAGCTTCCGGAGGGAGCCCACATTGTCCCTAGTCCATCTTTTATTCGCTGCGTACCTATAGAATCCCTTCCTGTTATCCTTAACATCCCTTGCCAGGTTTTATTCTAACTGAGCCTTAGCTTTCCTAACCTGGTCCCTAGCTTCCCGAACAACATCCCTGTATTCTTCCCAGGCTGCCTGTCCTTGCTTCCACCTTTTATAAGCCTCTTTTTTCCTTTGAATTTTCCTGAACAGCTCCTTATCTACCCAAGGAGGTCTCCTGGCCCTCCTGCTGCACTTCCTTCTAGTTAGGTTGCAACACTCCTGAGCTTGCAGTAGGTGATCCTTGAATAACAACCAACAGTCTTGGGCTGCCCTGCCCTCTAGGGCTATATCCCATGGAACCTTACTAAGCAGGTTCCTGAAGAAGCCAAAGTCTGCTCTCTTGAAGTCCAGGGCAGTGAGCTTGCTGCACGCTCTTCTCACTCTCCTGAGGATCTCGAATACGACCATCTCGTGATAGCTAATGTTCTCGTGGGTTTATGAACTTTGAGCAGCCCATGATTGTTTCATACATTTCTTAGCTTTTTATTCCACTTAATTTGTCTTCTGCTCCATTTCATTCTTTTTAGTTTCTCCTGCTTGCAATTGCACAATAATCTGCTTGTGAAGAAGGTGGAAACACATTCTTGCCAGATTTGTGAACTGGTGACAAAAATGTATGGAATCTATTTCCTAGTTCATAAAATACTGGAAGTGTGAATGGTGTGCTTTCACATGCTGGTAAGAACACACACTCTGTTGAGTGGTACTAATACTATACAAGGTACAGTATAAACACAAAGATAAAGAATGTGCATGTTTTGGAGAACACCGCTCAGTCACAGGCAAAGTACACTAGGAGAAAAGGAAACACCACGTGCCATATATGTGTGCTTCTGGTAATTTTACTTTGTTTCATGTAAATTACTTTTATTATGAACACAGTATTCACAGTTATAGTTACAATTATTTCTTCAGAGGGATTTGGGCTACAAAAGATTAGTTTTACATGAGATTTTTTCTTTTGCAGTTAGAATGATCCTTAACCAGTTATAAGCAACTATTCTAACTCTCGTAATTATACATGTCATTCCTTCTCCCTACGTTACTCCTTGTTATCACCTCTACCAGGCTAATGTATTCATACATTTTCATCTGCAGCTGTGTTATGCAGGGAAGTTATATTTAAATTAGGTCATTATCCCATTTTTCCTTACGAAGTCTTTTAACTTGAGTGAGCCCAAGTCAAATCCATCCACGTTTTCAAGTTCAGGACCAAGGCCAGTTCACAATGCTGAGGCCAATCTCTCCTATTAAAAACAGTGCTTGCAGAAGCTAGATGAGACAGTGCAAATTGTTGGAAGATCAGATTTTTGTTTGATTACAAGCAGCTTTCCCCTTCTAATTTTTCATATTCCACTTCTCAATTATACTTAATTTCAAATCTGCAATGCAATGGGAGGAGCTGCTGGCAAGTGAAATGTTGTAAACCATACAGCCATAATGGAAGGAAAAAGCAACATTAAAATTCACTGTACTCTTCTACAAGGTTTTGTAGCAAAGATTTGAGTAAAGTGTCTGAACTAAATTTTCCTATGCTGTATACCCATCCACAACAGCACGGAAACACAGAGGTTCTCAATAATCCACAACTCCTCAGGACAGAAAGTGGATACCGATGTCAATCAGTTCAGCCCACAAAAATCAAGCCAAGAACTATATAACTGTAAATCATAATTTTGTCAGAACAGCAGGACTAACCCCTGTTCTGAAATAAAAAATGAAAAAAATATAAATAAATGCAGTGGACTGTGGTGAGTCCTCAATAACGCATCTAAAATCAAAACACCAGACATAAGCAATATGAATCACATTAATACTAGCTCAAGGTCTCATAAGAATAAATATACCCCATTACTGTAATCCATGCACAGTGTTTAAGAGGTCTTTTGCCCAAACACTGATTGAGCTTGACTTTGCTTATTTAGGAACTGATCACTACTTCAGCATTATGGAAATGAAAGAAAATAGGAAAAGACACATGAAACAGTTTCATCATAAAGGCTGTATTGTTGTAATGTCCTCGTGGTTTTGTGAACTTTGAGTAGCCCATGATTGTTTCATACATTTCTTAGCTTTTTATTCCACTTCATTTTAATTCTGCTCTGTTTCATTCTTTCTAATTTCTCCTGCTTGCAGTCTGATAGGAGACAGTTCTGCATGACAGGAACATAAATTGAACAGAAGTTAGATTCAGCCTTGGTGTAACATTATTCCACAGATTTCAGAAACCTTAAAAGATCAATACAATTTACAACAAAACAATGCTAAACCATGGAGATCAACAAAGTATGATAGGGCAAATAGTTCAAAACATAAAAGTACAGCAGAGAAGCAGATGTCAGAGGCACTACTGGAAAGCGTATACATCTGCACCATAAGATCTTGGGTGGCAACAGGACTAGTAAGTATGCTAGCTGTCTCCAGCAAAGGGACACTCCATACTGGGGAGGAAGATAACATTCCCTGTCCACACTGTTAATCTAGTCAGCATTATAGATTACCAGAGTAAGAATTTTCATGAGGTCTCAGTTTATGCCCTGAAATGTGAGGCTTGCTTTCTTTATTTTAGTCTGAATAATATTGCTGGTAATAGAAATCTGCCATTTTCCTAAATCCAGTACAAGTATTATTTTAATGATGTCCAGTGGAAATATATTGCAGACTCATTTTATGCACTGTGTTAAAAAGATAGTGCTTTGTAAGATGGTGTATTTGTTACATATATATTCACAACTCTGAAATGTATCCTGAGGATACATTTCACAGACAAGGTTAAATTACATGCATTATACCTCTTCTCACCTCCCGTGTCTGAAGGCAAAGTTTTCCAAGACACTTTTGTCCTGGGTTCAGCAGCAGCAGTCAGTTTTTCTCTTTCTTAGTAGCTGGTGCAGTGCTGTGGTTTTGACTTTCGGCCTGGGAATAATACTGATAAAGCCAAAGTTTTCAGTTGCTGGTCAGAATATTTACCCTGACCAAGGACTTTGTGAGTCTCATGCTCTGCCAGGGAGGAGGGGAAGCCGGGAGGAAGCAGGGACAGGACACCTGACCCAAACTAGCCAAAGAGGTATTCCATACCACAGCACGTCATGCTCGGGGATGTAACTGGGAGCTACCCCGGAAGGGCACGTCCTCTTCTCTGTCGGGCTCATTTCCGGCGGGCGGTATCATATTCTCTTCCCTTGTCATTTCTCTTATCGTTATTATTATTGGTGGTAGCAGTAGTGATTTGTGTTATACCTTAGTTACTGGACTGCTCTTATCTCAACCTGTGGGAGTTACATTCTTTCAATTCTCCTCCCCATCCCTCGGGGGAAGGGGGGGGAGAGTAGAAACTGCGTGGCTGACTTGCCGACTGGCTTAAACCACAACACTTTGTATATCTGAAATTCTGGACAGCTTCTAAAAGCTATCCTCAGAAAATGCCTCTCTGCTAAATTTACTCCCTCCCCCGTTGTATATGCATAATACTACATACATGTAAAGAGAAAAGAGACGATAATACATGTAGTTCACATATACCAATTAGTAAAACTTCATGCTTACCTTAAAATCTTTACCTATCAATAATAATATCACCCATCAAAAGGTGATGCTGCTACATCACTCCCTTAAAAACACTGGTATATTGCTGTTAATTAACTAACTTTCTATAAAGCTATTCAAGCTTTATACCTTTTTGCATCCTTTTTTATCCAAAGGTTACACACTTCCACTGACATACCTTGAGACCTGTGTAAATACAGCGTATTTATGACCTACAAAGAATGTAAGGTGTCAGCCTTAATTAAAAAATCACCTCTTTGCTGCCCATGGTCATAGATAAGGTTGAGAGACTCATCACGGGTTTGTGAAAGCCTGCTAAATGACCTTTATTTGCCTTTGTCAGGCATATCTACATTAAAGAAAAATGCAACAGTAATTATAGCATTCTGTAATTTCTATGCAAATCAGATATAGGCCTTTAAGTTGTTAGCTGGAGAAGGCCTGAAATTCTCTTGCATTCATGAGTTGCTGTGGCAGGTGTCATCCGCAATAACCAGGGAGAAACTGGTCTCTCCCAGGTTCTGTACTTTTTCATGCAGTAAGGCAAAGCTTGTTCTTTTTACTTCTTGCATGCTTAATTGTTTACAAAATTTTGTTTCTAGAAACTAAGAAACAAATTTCTACTGAGTATCAACATTTCTTATGCACTTCAGGGAGACAAATTACATCTTAGCACCTTTTTATACAACTGCTTTTTCTTTAAGCTTTTAAACAGTGGAAAAGTAGGCTGGCTTTTCTAACATCTGAACTACGTAAACAAGATGTCATTTCTACTTGGAAGAATAATAGAGTCTTTGTGTTAGAGAGAGATATATATAATAAAATAGATGATGATTATGGGTTTGATTAGGTCAGGAGGTATGGACTATTCATATTTTTTTATGATAAATATAATTTTTAATCAGACAGTCATATCTGGAGGCACTCTCTAGCACTTCTATTACAATCTCTTGAAAGTGCATCCATCATCTGATAGAATTGTTATAACAGTGCATGCATGCTTCTCCCTTTTACTCCAAAGCAAGGAAGTCTGTCCTCAAATGCTAACAATCTGAGGCATTCAGAGGTCATGCTACTCTGCTTCATCATGACAGGAAGTCAGCTTGGTCACCAGAGCAAAATGTGAGTGTACCTGCAACAAATATCAATAAAAAATTTACAGCAGCAGCTGTTTCTGCTGTGGTTGGTGGTCACTAGAGTTTCAGTCTGTATTTCTCCATTCAGGAAAGGCAGTTGCACTCCCTGGCTTGCCCTGCAGGACATCAGGTGTATTGGATCTGAAATGCCCAGTTATCACCCTGAGCACAAGCTGCAAATCCAAGGCACTCTACTTGCTTCTCGACAGTGACCCTCCATCAGGAGTGCAGTGAGGCTCATTGGTCCAGTTTATCACACTAGCTGAGAAAGCTCCATGCTCAACATGTGCACGAACAGGAACCTTGCACTTCACGATTACTGAAGGAAGTCCCACCAGCAGATGTTTATCTAGTAACATGTTACTGAAAATGTCCTTTGATTTGGAGATTGGCCAAACCTGACAATGAAAACAACAAAGGAAAGAAGCAACATCTCTTCAATTTGTCAAATTCAAGTTCTCCAGAGGGAAGGAGAAGAAGTAGAAACCAAACAAGACTAACAACATTCCTACAGTGTTTCAAAATTGAAAACCTCCTGAACAATTACTTGCTGGTAATGTTTAAGGGCACATCACTTCCTACAGTTAGGAATCCCACAAGTTGTTTTAATGAGAAAATTTTAAAATTAAAAAATCTTATTTTTCAGTGAGGTATTCCTTCTGACTGAGAAAGAAAGAACATCTTGGTCAAGCATCTAATTTCCAGTATTGTTCTCTTTACCTCAAAGGAAAAAAGTGCTGCAAAACTCAGATTTCTGTTCTTTGGTGCAAACAAACAACAATACTTGTTATTTCTTTGCAGCTTTTCTCTAAATGCACCTGAATATATGTTAAGGACACCTTGTGGTTTATATCAGCTGTGAAACACGCTGTCATGTTTTAGTTTTAAAAGATAAGACATTAAGGCCACAGGTTTTGGAGCTGAGCACCTACACCTTGACATCTGAATTACATGGCCAGTCTTCAGAGCAATTAGCAGAAGGATCATACCGAATGCAAAGGGAGTTCATCACCTCTTAAGATCAACTCAATTTTGGGTACTTTGGCTATCTAGCATTAGATAGCTAATCTAAACACACTTTCAGAAGTTGTGAGTAAGAAGAAAATCTCAGGCTCATGCTCTATAATTTTCTTATACAGTTTGAGATGTCTTGAAGTATAATATTTGCATTCGCTAAAAAAACAGTTTCAGTATTTTAAGCATAAATAATAGGGATAACTCAATACACCATCATTTCTGTATCCTAATGTATAGAAACACACAATATCATTTCTGGAGCAGCAGTAAAACGGAAAGAGAAGAACTCTTGTGTTGCCTGGTATGCTCTGCTCTCTACAAGTTTCGTCTTATGTTACTTAAATTGTCTCTGTTATCACAATAGTGTAGCTTCTCCCCATACTGCATAGGTCTCCATCCTATACAGTAACTCGGTCATATCTCCTTCCCCTTACCCCACTCAGCAGCACCTCCAGTTTCTTCGCAACTCCCCTGAGTTTTGGGAGCAAGAGCCAGCAAACCCCTTCCTTAGGAAACCAAACTAAATATAAATCTAATTGTGACAGGTGCTCAGTTACAGAAATTAGATGCAAAACAACAAATGGGATATCCCAGACAATGCAATCTTTCTACATTTCTTAGCTTTCCAGAAAGCAGCTTCTTCTGGCAAGATATACACATCACAAATGGCAAACCAATATAAGCAAACATACAGGAAACTCCATACTGCAATAGGCAGCTTTGACAGAGATAACCAGATAAAAATAAATGGTCAGTGAATTAGAATTTATCACTACACGATAGTGTCAGTGATACACCATCCATGCTCTTCACTCTTTATCTGATCTCTTAAAAAAGGGAAGTGGGCTGCAAGTCAAATCAGATGCTAATTTTCCCCTAAATGTGAGTGACACAGGAAGCTTGTTTGCTCTGATCTTCTACATAGAAAATAAAACCTATAAGGTCTAAAAAAATTAAAGTCAATCTTTCAGGTCTGCCATTCTTCAGAAAACAACAGACCTTTCTTCATGTCAGAAAACAAGCCTTTCTTGAATCATTATAGATTAACACAGCTTCATAAAAACTGAGGGATGGTAAGCAGCAGTAAAAAAGAACGTGTTGCTAGGAAAAGAAAAAGGTAAGGTTTAGTAATTACGCAATGTTTTTATTTTCTGTTCTATGGGGAAAATAATATTTTGAGGAATAAACTGAATTATTAAAAAACCATATTGATTCAGCCTTCCCAAAAGACACTGCACTATTCATTTTTCATTAACAACTTTTTTAATATACTGTGTGATGTATCCCAACAAAGGTGTTTATCAAATCAATGCCAGTGTGGGGGATTTTAATAAGGCAATCCTTTAGTACCGCATAGATTACATCTATTTGTTATCTAGTACCTCAGCCAATTTGAGTCTCAGTTCCCAAAACAATCTGCCTCCAGCTGTTATCCAAATTTGTCCTTGTAAAATATTTTCATGAACCCTGAAAAACTGTGAAAAATAAGTGAAAAACTAGTGTTATACCATAAGGATAAACATGATGAGGACAAGTAAATGCTAAGTATTACTGGCTGTGGCTTTCCATTTTATCAAATTGAAGCCATAGCAGACAAAAAATCAATAGATCTAGCATTTTGGTTGGTTGGTTGGTTTGTTTTCCCCATGAAACACAGATAATTCCATTAGCCAGGGTGATGACTTTGTCTACCCATCTCTTGTCAAGATGTTTTTTTTGCTGCAAAGGACTGTTTCTCTGCCTTTCTTTTTACATGCATGCATTTCTACATGAACTGAATAAAGTAAAACTTGAAACATTTCTTATGTGGTCATTTCCTTTATTCTTACCAGGAACTTCACCCAGGGTTTGCAAGCCATGAGGTAGTACTCATTATTGCAGTAAATTTTCAGGTATTTTTAAATTTTGGTCTTGTTTTGAACAGATTAGGTATGGGCATAAGAAGCTGAAGGGCTCCATGGAAACTTCTTCTTAGGCTAAACTCAAGACAAAGTAGATAAATTTCAAAGATGACATTAAATTTCCAGTCCATTTTGAATAAATGTTTTTTGACAGTGACCCTGTGGCTGTTCTCCTACCAAACCAAACCTTCCACAAAGTATTCTGAGAGCCCTCAGAGATCAAAACTTCCCCTTTAATTCTGACAAACATCAAAGAGGACCTCTTATTTACATGATTTACTTAAGAAGCTTATTGCTCTTTATTATAAACAAATCTAGGCTCCCTTTTAAATTCATATTTGTTAAAGGGAAAACATATAAAAAGTTAAAATTAAATTAAGGCTGACATTTTCTTTTTTAAAAGAATTTTACTAATTGTAAATACATGCTGACTGCAGCTGGATACCATCTCCACTCTGTTATATCACAGAATGACACAGTGAGTTCACATTTTTGTAGGTACCAGAAGTGCTGATTTTGCACTTTGAGAGGAAGGTCACAGGCACAAAAACTGAATCATCTTCCTGTCTCCACTAAAGGAAAGGCCAGTCTATGTAACTATTAATCAAGCTGAGCTCACTTACAACACCAGCAAGATTAAAGGGTCATGAAAAAAGACCACTGACCAAGAGTATTAAAACTGAAAAAAAAAAACCCCGTACCCAAAATAAGGGTGACTGTGCTGTGCAAATCTGTTCCTTTTTTATTTCTATACTCTTGTGTCCTTATTCACATTATCATACTACTTTTTCACGTGGGGAGTCTTTACATTCCTTAGTGCACTCCATGGCTGATATTCACACAGTGAATAGCTATTAGGTATCTATCTTGTTTAGTCCTGCTAGTTCAATGTGTCTCTCTCCATGCGCTGTACTTGAACCGTGCTCCTTATACAGAAGTATTCACCAGAAGTTTTCCAGGGGTAATCCCATATATCATTGTTTTTGTTATTTTTCAGGATTTCAGATTCAAAAGTCTAACAATTGTCTTGTAGGCATAAATTACCTCCACTCTTAGGGTTTTGTCCTCTGTACTGGCTTTGTAAGGTCATTTTCAGACAAATTTCACAATACTTCTCCAAATTACTATATTTCAGGGATTTCTTTTGAATGGAAAGACCAGTCTTTATATCATTTTTCTCTGAAGTAGCTGAATACTTAAAAAATATTTTCATAGCTTTGCTTGGACAGTCACTCATCTGAAAAGTTTCAGAGCTGTAGGGACTGGCGCACGGAAGATCATGTGATGTGACGGAAAGTTGCCAGGAGGGACAGGAACCACCTGACTCTGGGGAGGTGATTAGGCAACGTATATAAGGAATTGTAACTGCGCAATAAATCGTTGTTGACCCGCATTCCGTGAATGCTCTATGTCTTGACCCTAGTTTGGAGGGAACTAGTGCTTCCGTTCCTCACCACACGAGTAGCGAGAAACTACAAGATCAAAGAGCTAAAATCTTGTTAAATTATATACCCAAAATATTACATGAATGAAGTATATGGGATACAACTAAGGTTGCCTACTTCCTGCTGTAAGACTATTTCTTGAAGACTGAAACAAATTAATACAGAGATGCCTTTCTTGCACTTATGCATTTTGTGGCCATGATAAAGGCACAAGAAAACGAAAAATCTTGTTCTTTCAATACAGTCATATGCCCATGGTAAAAATAGAGCACTGAAAAATAAATGGTGTCAGAAATCCCCTGGTGAAAGACTGGGCCTCTAATTGCCACGGCTAAACAGGCAACTCTGCCTTCAGTGAATTCACTGTAACACCTAAAAAATCTTTAACAGTTATATATGTGTAATTAAACACAGATTTGTGACCTGGTGTTGTAAAAAGAACAGTATATTGGTGAGATAGTTATTTAAATATTTAAGATATTTAAACAACTTTTTAAATATTTAAATAAATATTTAAATATTTACAGGAAGCTAGGGACCAGGTTCAAGAAGCTAGGGACCAGGTTAGGAAAGCTAAGGCTCAGTTAGAATAAAACCTGGCAAGGGATGTGAAAGATAACACGAAGGGATTCTATAGGTACATTGCTAACAAAAGACAGACTAGGAACAATGTGGGCTCCCTCCGGAAGCTATCAGAAGAACTGGCTACCCCGGATTTGGAGAAGGCTGAGGTTCTTAATGACTTCCTTGCCTCGGCCTTCACTGGCAAAGGCTCTGACCGCACCACCCAAGTCTTGGAAGGCTGACACAGGGACTGTGAGAATGAGGACCCTAGGCCCACTGTAGGAGAGGATCTGGTTGTAGACCATCTTAGAACCCTGAACGTGCACAAGTCCATGGGACCTGATGAAATCCATCCACGGGGCCTGAAGGAGCTGGCAAATGAAGTTGCTAAGCCACTGGCCATCATATTTGAAAAATCATGGCAGTCAAGTGAAGTTCCCGATGACTGGAAAAAGTGAAATAAAACCCCCATTTTCAAGAAGGAGAAAATGGATGACCCAGGGAATTACAGACCAGTCAGTCTCACCTCTGTGCCTGGCAAAATCTTGGAGCAGATCCTCCTGGAAGACATGCTAAGGCACAAGAAAAACAACAAGATGGTTGGTGACAGCCAACATGGCATGACTAAGGGGAAATCCTGCCTGAACCAATTTGGTGGCCTTCTATGATGAGGCTACAGAACCAATGGACAGGGGTAGAGCCGTTGATGTCATCTGCCTGGACTTGTGCAAAGTGTTCGACACTGTCCCACACGGCATCCTTGTCTCTAAATTGGAGAGACATCAATTTGATGGGTGGACCACTCGGTGGATAAAGAACTGGCTGGATGGCCGCATGCAAAGAGTTGTGGTCAATGGCTCAATGTCTGGCTGGAGACCAGTAACAAGTGGTGTCCCTCAGGGATCGGTGTTGGGACCGGCCTTGGGACCGGTCTTGTTCAACATCTTTGTCGATGACATGGACAGTGGGATTGAGTGCGCCCTCAGCAAGTTTGCCAATGACACCAAGCTGTGTGGTTCGGTTGATATGCTGGAGGGAAGGAATGCCATCCAGAGGGACCTCGAAACGTTTATGAGGAGGTTTAATGCCAGCCTTATGAAGTTTCACCATGCCAAGTACAACGTCCTACACCTGGGTTGGAGCAATCTGTAGCACGGCTACAGGTTGGGCAGAGAATAGATTCAGAGCAGCCCTGCAGAGAAGGACTTGGGGGTGTTGGTGGATGAGAAAATGAACATGAGCCGGCTTCAGTGTGCGCTTGCAGCCCAGAAAGCCAACCGTATGCTGGGCTGCACCAAAAGGAGCGTGACCAGCAGGTCGAAGGAGGTGATCCTGCCCCCTGCCCCTCTACTCTGCTCTCGTGAGACTCCACTTGCAGTATTGTGTGCAGTTCTGGTGTCCTCAACATAAAAAGGACATGGATCTGTTGGAACAAGTCCAGAGGAGGGCCATGAGGATGATCAGGGGGCTGGAGCACCTCCCCTGTGGAGACAGACTGAGAAAGTTGGGTCTGTTCAGCCTGGAGAAGAGAAGGCTGTGTGGAGACCTCATAGCAGCCTTCCAGTATCTGAGGGGGGCCTATAAGGATTCTGGGGAGGGACTCTTCATTAGGGACTGTAGTGATAGGACAAGGGTTAATGGGTTCAATCTTAAACAGGGGAAGTTTAGACTGGATATAAGGAAGAAATTCTTTACTGTAAGGTGGGTAAGGCACTGGAATGGGTTGCCCACGAAAGTTGTGAATGTTCCATCTCTGGTGGTGTTCAAGGCCAGGTTGGACAAAGCCTTGGTTTAGTGTGAGGTGTTCCTGCCCATGGCAGGAGGTTTGGAACTAGATGATCTTAAGGTCCTTTCCAACCCTAACTCTTTGTCATGGTTTAAGCCAGTCGGCAAGTCAGCCACGCAGTTTCTACTCCCCGCCTCCCTTCCAGAGGGATGGGGAGGAGAATTGAAAGAATTTAACTCCCACGGGTTGAGATAAGAGCAGTGCAGTAACTAAGGTATAACACAAATCACTACTGCTACCACCAATAATAATAATGATAAGAGAAATAACAAGGGAAGAGAATACGATACCACCCACCAAAAACAAGTCTGACCGAGCAGTCCATGCCCTTCCGGGTAACTCCCAGTTACATCCCCGAGCATGACGTGCTGTGGTATGGAATGCCTCTTTGGCTAATTTGGGTCAGGTGTCCTGTCTCTGCTTCCTCCCGGCTTCTCCTCCTCCCTGGCAGAGCATGAGACTCACAAAGTCCTTGGTCAGGGTAAACATTCTGACCAGCAACTGAAAACATCGGTTTTATCAGTACTATCCCAAGGCCAAAGTCAAAAAAACAGCACTCCACCAGCTACTAAGAAGGAGAAAAAGTGACGGCTGCTGCTGAACCCAGGACACTATTCTATGGTTCTATGATTCTACAATTGTTGGCGTGGGAGTCACAGACAATGCAGAGATGATCAATGGGATCAAGCGATTGCCAGATTTATTCACGCACATCAAGATCTTTTATAGTTTACAGAACTAGCTGATGTAACCAATGTAGATTCTGATTGGCTCAAAAGTGCTGTCCGCACATTTTTGAAGCAGATAACAGGCTAGCTAAAAATTATCCATTCACTACTTTTTGCACACATCTTGCGGTTTCCACATCCCGCTCCCACATCCTGTTAACCTTGAGTTACAGGTTCCTTGTTCTACTGCACGTAACTGTCCTTTAGTAACCTAAGGTTAGGCCTTGCAGCCTGGGTAACTTGAGTTCAGGCCTTGCAACTTAGAGTTTGGCTAAGACCAAACAGCTGGGATTGCTCACATGTCCATTGTTCAGCTGTATTCTTCATATCCACCATCTCCTAAGGCTAAGACGTCTGGGTTGGTCACGAAATGTCCGCCGTTCCTTAGCCAATCCACTTATAACATTTCTAAGAAGAAGATTAATACTTTTCCTTAAATACATACATTTTTAACAAAAGTCTCAAGGGTCAGATATTCTGAGCAATTAATAAGAAGGTAGGAGACAACTTTTTTTGTCCCTATATCTAAACACATCTCTATGGTAGTTAATTACCATCAAGGTTTTCAGCAAAGGCTATAAATCTTTTGCTATTGAAATCAATGCTGAAGCTGTCCCTTGCTTGGAAGTCGTCCATACTTCACTTCCAAATGTTTGGAACAAGTGGATACGCACAATCAGGCAGTTAGCAAAATTCATAGAATCATAGAATCATAGAATAGTTAGGGTTGGAAAGGACCTTAAGATCATCTAGTTCCAACCCCCCTGCCATGGGCAGGAACATCTCACACTAAACTATGCCACCCAAGGCCTCATCCAACCTGGACTTGAACACCGCCAGGGATGGAGCATTCACAACCTCCTTGGGCAACCCATTCCAGTGCTTCACCACCCTAACAGTAAAGAATTTCTTCCTTATATCCAATCTAAACTTCCCCTGTTTAAGTTTTAATCCATTACCCCTTGTCCTGTCACTACAGCCTCTGATGAAGAGTCCATCCCCAGCATCCTTGTAGGCCCACTTCAGATACTGGAAGGCTGCTATGAGGTCTCCACACAGCCTTCTCTTCTCCAGGCTGAACAGACCCAACTTTCTCAGCCTGTCTTCATATGAGAGCTGCTCCAGCCCCCTAATCATCCTCATGGCTCTCCTCTGGACTTGTTCCAACAGTTCCATGTCCTTCCAGGTTTTCTGGATATCTGCAGAATAACTGTTGGTTCCTTTACACATAACTGAACTAAGACAGCATTTTAACAGTCTGAACATAAGCATGATTATCATGAATGTGTGTGTATGGGAAACAAGGTACGTATTTGTGTTAGAAGCATCATCAAGAGATTCTTATTAAATATGGTATTTCATGGACATCCGAATAGCCAGAGTGCATGCATAAAAATAACATATTTACATATGGGAAAGAAAATCAGTCCTTTAGTGTAACATAATTTAATTAATGACTTAATTTTGGCCAGTTTCTTCCCAAAGTAATAGAATATCAATAATAATTCAAAAAGAAGCTAGGTTTAGCTGAAGACAGTCAGGGTGAGAAAAGTCAGTGGTAGAAGGAAAATATTTAAAGTATGAGGTTTACTCGGACAGAAAGAACAGACATTGTCACCTCTGTAAATACTGAGTAGAGACTTCAGACCCAGAGTGAGAAAAAATATGATTCATAGACACAGGTGCCAGGTTACCAAAGAAAGAAAAAAAGGCACTCTGTTTCTGCAGTACATGGTTAATTAGCATTTGATTTTGAACAAATCCAGTGATCACCTCATCTGAATTCCTATCCACATGAATAGGGTATGATATACATAAATGTTTTCCTCTGGTTTTATCACTTCTGAACTTCACAATATACAGTCACTTCCAGGTTTTGGACATGTGCCATTTCTTCTTATCTGAGAAAAGTTGATATTGCATTTTATTCCTGGGTTGCAATAAGCAAATAACTTGGCATTCATGCTTGGAAAACTATTACTTAAGTAAATTTCAGAAAATTTATTTTATGACAATGCCTTCTTTGAGTCTGAGCTCTCTGTTTGGTTGTAGAGAACACACAGAGTGCATGGGTATGGAATTGATATTGTAAGCCTCATAGAGAGAAAGAAAAAATCTCCTAGCAAAATCCTCACAAAACCCAAACTGATAGCATCCTCTCAGCATAATTACCTGGTTGTGTGTTGTGACTGATTAATACAGATTCTCTTTTTTTTCCTTCATCAAGGCACGTATATGAGAGCAATGGTAACAACATAAATATACTTTTTTTTCCTACTGCAGTCCTTTTCAATCACTTAATTTCCATAGACTCCCCATTAAAGTAGCTTTAGAGTCAGTATTTAGATAACAGATTTTTGCTTCTGAAACTGATGTGTGCAATTTTATCTCTAGAGCTATCTTGAGTTAGTCTGCTTCTAGTATCTCACAATCTGCAGTACTATCAGATAGTCAGGAGCTCATAGCACATGCTTATCAGGGTTAAAATGATAAATTAGTGAGTTAATTTTTTAAGCTTCAGACAAGTAGTATCAACAAATCAAATATCAAGCTGAGGAAGATCCATAACATAGCAAGAAATCATTATAAGCCAGAAAAATTCAAGACAGCTAGACCAAAGCAACATGGATTTTGTGAGCCACTGGTAGAGTGCAAGGAAAAGGATGTATGCTACAAGTGAACCAAGGCCCTACCCTAATGTCTGAGACAACCACCACACTGCACAGCTGAGCATTGCTCAGTTTTGCTTTTGTGCAGCGTATAAGGAAGAAGCAAAGAAACATGGGCTGTGCTTATCCTTTGTGCAGTTTTAGCTCTAGGGAACACAAACAGCAGAGTTTGTATTTAGAGCACAGGTGGTTTTCTCTGCACATGGCCCTTGCTCTGCTCATTTTGCACAAATAAAACAAGCTCAGACTCAACTAAAAGACCTGTTCCCTGTTGCCGGTCCAAGCAATCTCTCTCTCCAAATCCTGTGTCTCTTTGTCTGAGGGGAAAATGAATCATTTCACTCTTACTCTTAAAGAGCGGAGCAAAATGCTTTTTCAGGCAGGCTGCTTCATTTCCAAGGGGATCCTCACCAGCTTGGGCAGAGGGCTGAAACCCCTTTCAGCTGGGAACTACTCTTTGCCACAGTAGATTGGCTTTGCTTTGTGGTGCTTATAGCAAGGGGCACTGTCTGGTCTTCCATAGACACTTATGGACAAGGCTGCATAAGTTTCTCCCACCTCCACCAGCTGGAGGGTAAGAAACAGTGTGCAGTAGGTTACACAACCTTCAGACCCCCTGGGAAGCACTAAAGAACTTCACAGAGAATAAGATACTGAGGATCTCTGATGTCTACATTACTGCAGCCACATTTCTGTTCCAGCTATCAAGTACACTAGAAGAGAAAATGGCCATTGGTTGAACATAGACCACCAGAGGCTGAACTTACTCTACATCAGAGATAGTGTAATATAAAATCAGCAGTAGAGGGCTTTTTACATACCCTGTCAACTGCTTGCTCCCTCCTTCCTTCTGTTCACTCTGCACAGGAACTTTTCAGGTGATCCTAAGACCCTTCTTTCTGTCCTTTGCAGTACTGACACAGTATTTGAATCTTTCTCTGACTGCCAAATGAGGAGCATGTCAATTGAGCATCACATACAGATCAGAAGAATGTGGTACAGATGTCAACAAAATGAAAGCAGTCATGGACTTACCTCTCGGAGTACGTAGAGCAAGCACCTGTTAAAAGGAGATGGGTTCATGAACAGTTTATGAGTGGACAGTGATAGGATTCATAACCTTGTTCTGAATCAGCTGGACCCACGTAAGATACACGGTATCAGTGCTGATGCAGCAGAGGACAACACAGCTCTTTTAGCTGTAATTTCAGGGATGCTGAGCATGAGAAGACACAGCATATGCCTTTTCAGCCTCCTTTGCCCTTGCCACCCATACCATAGCAGGAGTTGGACCAAAGCTTGTGCATTCTTGCCTAAAAACTTCTCCAGCCTACTTCCAACATTACCACATTTTCCCTCCATTCATTCACCTTCCACTTCTTCACTTCTCAGCCTGTCTGATTTCAGGTCCTACCTGGTCTTTGTCCATCTGTCCAGCACATTATAGCAGAGGCTCCCCTAGACTGACAGCACAGAATAACAGCCAGGTCACCAAGGCTTTAAACAGAAACATAAATGCCCACTTACAAGCCACAACAGTAGTGTAACATTGAGAGTTGAGCAGAACTAGTTTTAGGGCATAACGAAGAGACCAAAGAACAAATACCCAAAGAGTGGGAAACAGACTGTATGTGATAAAGGTACAAAGGAAATAAAAACAATAGCGACAGCCCCTCTGAGAAGGAGGACAAAATAAAGAGAGATAGGCAATATTTGCCTCAGTCAGAGACACCGTGTTGATCAGCACTATTATATGTATGCCAGAAGTCTTTAACTCACTTTCAAGAGGAAATTGAGGACTGTAATTTGAATTGCAACTTATCACATTTTGCCACTTTAGACTCACTAATCATAAAAGTATAGAGTATATAAGTATACTCATAAAAAGTATATAATACATATAAGTATAAAAGTATATAAGTATAAAAGTAACTGTAGGGATTGGCGCACAGAAGATCACGCGATGTGACGGAAAGCTGCTAGGAGGGACAGGAAAAGCTGCTAGGAGGGACAGGAACCAGCTGACTCTGCGGAGGTGCTTGGGCAGCAGATATAAGGAATTCTAACTGCGCAATAAATCGTTGGTGACCCGCATTCCGTGAATGCTCTATGTCTCAGCCCTAGTTCGGAGGGAACTAGTGCTTCCGTCCCTCACCACATGAGCAGCGAGAAACTACAAGTGGTGACCCCGATGTGATAGCGATGGATGGGAGCCACGTGGTACAGGTACTGAAGGCCCTCGCGCAGCAAGCTGGGTTGCCGAAGGGGATACACTCGGGGCCAGCGGGCCACAGCATCCAATGGTTGCGAGGCCGGGGGGCAGTGGAGGCCCCTGTGGATGTATTAGATACCTCCCGATGGGGACGGATCCGCCAAGAGCTTTTGGAAGCGGTCTTGGCTGGGCAAAAGAAAGCAGGAGATCTGGGGGAGATGTGGGGTGCTATCGAGAAGGTTATCTCCAGTAGAGGAGCTGCTGGAGCGGCTGCGGGACACAGAGGCGCTGCGAGTGGAGGAGCCGCGGGTGCAGACCTTGCACGGGAGCTGTGGAGGAAGGTGTCCCGGGCCGCGCGGCCGAGCGAGCAGCGCTGGAGCTGCAGCGCGACTGCCGGCAACCGCGGCAACAGCAACAACGGCAGCTGCAGGAAAACGGGAAGTGGAGCGTTGTGAGCCCTGGCAACACTCCCCTTTGTGCGACAGGGCAGGGGACAGGGGGCTTCCCCACAATGAACGACAGCAACCCTCAAAGCCTACCCTGGGGGAATCCTCCCTACTAACGACATTGTCTTTATCCTTGGCTACCAGGCCGGAGTGTTCAGTTTGGTTTTGATTTTCTAAAAAAAAAAAAAAAAAAAAAAAAAAAAAGCACAGCAATTTAATGTACCCTTATAGCCTTTTGAACACGTTATATGAGTACCGTGGCGGACTGTGGACTTGGGACCCCATATACAACTCATTTGGTAGTCTATCTGTGATCCACATGTACTGAGAGTTTTTATGGATATTGCTGACCACTTCTTCCGATGTAGGCTGGCCACCTGCATCAGAATGAGTGTGCATTTTGGTCAGTGTAAAAGCCCAAGGCTCATGCAATGTGGGGGAGACAGAGCCTCTGTGGGGACGCCCGCTAAAGTTGAGCCTGCCGCCTTACACTGCGATGATGATTCTTGGAGCTGATTTTTGATTGTCTTCACAGGGTCCTTACGCCACGTTCCATATGAGGGACCGTGTAGTGGGAGTAATGATTGTCTGGGTTTTGTGTTTTGAATATTGTAGTTGTACGGAGTTTGCTTGTGGGATCCCATGCATATATGTGTGTGTGTGTGTTGAGGGCAGACAGTGTTCTGCATATTTTTTGTTGTTGGGTTTGTATAAAAGTTTTAATGGGTAGCAGATTAACATTTTGGACAAGAAAGGGTTAATGCAAAGTGCTGTTGCTGGCAGGTATTTATGGCTGCTGCTAAGCAGGCAGGCAGCTGTAGCTTCACATTCCTTTCCCATCAGAATGCCTTTGAATCACTCTAACCCAGCTCCTTCTCAAGAGCTGATAACTGGGAGAGGGGGTATGTTTGTGTCCTCCTACCTACAGGTCCATGGCAGCTGCCTGCAAAGTTTGCCAAGCCTTGCCATGAGCTGGACAGACAAGCGGAGGAACCCGATGCCTCAGCTACAGGAGCTGACAGTGAATACCCCGAGCAGAATGAGATAGAGGAAGAGAAAAATAAATGATTACAGGACATCACTTGGGGGCAACTGAAAAGTAACAACTTGAATATGTGTGCTTGTAACGTAGCTATTATTAGAGGCTGTGATTTTGTGTAAAAAACCACTTGTATTTACTAGCCAGTTGCTAATGAGAAACTATACCTTGTATTGTGTGGACTTGTTACTTGTAAAAGGTGTTAGAGCATGCAAATGTGCAGCAGCTGCTAGAAAATGCTAAGGCAAAAGCTAGAAAGATTCTAATATGATGGTAGTGTTATAAAGCAGGAAATGGAACAAATTAAGAGGGTGGGAGAACTCCACTGGTAAGAAAGTTCTTTGGCTGGTTTCTCACTGCCATCAGCATCTTCAACATGCTGCTGTAACCTGTAATACTTACTCTGGTAATGTAAATCTGTGTATGCTTTGCCACAATACCAACTTGTTACTGGATGAAGCAGGTGAAACTCTGCACTGACAACGAGGTACAAGAACTGAGGTTGACCAAATGCCTGCTGCCACAGTCAAGGGCAAGACTGGGTTGGCCTCTGTGTTTGCCACCAAGAAGAACCTTTAGCTCCGCTGTTGGCTGCAACCCAGCAGGCATGGAGCGGTGGGGACACATGCCATGCCAGACCTTGATGGGAGGGGATGGCCTCCCCTGTTATCAGAGAGACATCCAGGAGAAAAAGGGCAGACCCAGCAGCCTGTGATTGACCTATGTTGAAGAAATATGGAAACATGCTAAGATCTTACACATGGTGTATGAGGATGGGCAAGCCTTTTGGCTGGACAATTTGTTAGGTGAATGGGGACTGACAGGTTGGCTGGTTGCTCTAGTAAAAGGTGGACTAATGGTGTTTATTGTCATTTTAATGATTTTGATTTTGTTGCTGTGTATTTTTAATGTATACAACGAATGATTATGAGTGCTACAAAGCGTGTTTGGCTTGTATAAAAAGAAAAAGGCAGATTTGTGGATGACTTTCTGGCAAAGAACGGCCATGTACCCAGATCAGCAAGTGCCTACGTGGAGTCGGACATGAACCAAGGGACAACAAAAGCTGAAGGAATCCCAACAAGATAAGAAGGAACTGACGAATGCTACTATGCTTGCACTAAGTGGGCTCTTGACTGATGTTGATAGTGTTCGTCATGCCACCTTACAAATAGGGCAGCAATCGACTTTTTATTGTTGGCACAGGGGCATGGTTGTGCTGAATTTGAGGGGATGTGCTGCATGAATTTGTCAGATCAGTTGGAATCAATTTATAAGAGTATACAACAATTGAAAGAAGGGGTTAAACGGCTAACGAAAGATGATGGATGGAGTAACTATATTATGTGTGTTAGTTTTATTTGTATTAGTAGCAAGTTACATGTTGCGGTGTGTGATATCTATGGTTAAGAAAAATGTAACATCCGCCTGGTTTGCTCAAAAACAAAAAGAGGGAATTGTGGACTGGCTAAGGGATGGTGGACGTTTCGTGACCAACCCAGACGTCTTAGCCTTAGGAGATGGTGGTTATGAAGAATACAGCTGAACAATCAATATGTGAGCAATCCCAGCTGTTTGGTCTTGGCCAAGCTCTGAGTTAAGTTGCAAGGCCTGAATTCAACTTACCCAGGCTGCAAGGCCTAGCCTTAGGTTACTAAAGGACAGTTACGTGCAGTAGAATAAGGAGCTTGGCATTTGCTCAAGGCTAACAAGATGTGGGAGCGGGATGGTGAAACTGCAAGTTATGTGAGAAAGGTAGCGAATGGATAATTTTAGCGAGCTTGTTATCTGCTTCAAAAATGTGTGGACTGCACTTCTGAGCCAATCACAATCTATATTGGTTACGTCTAGCCAATAGCAGTTCAATTTCTGGAAGCATATACTGTAGCTAATGTGGTACGAGAGTGGTCTGCGGACCCCATTAGCCATTGAGGCTACGATGGAGTGTGCGCAAGTCCTTTTTCAGGCTTTGTCTGAGCGAGCTGCTGAAATTTGCCCAAAACACTGTAACAGTCATTCGCACATCCCTGGACTCCTAACTGAAGGTAACAATAGTGCAGACCGTGTTGCACAAGGTCTGCCAGTCCCTGGCTGTTGAGCTCCAGTTTTTATGCGCTATTTACATGTCACGGTTGATACCTGTAGCAGTGTCATCTTGGCTACGGCACAACGCAAACAAGACGCTAAGGCGGCCATTTTGCATTGGCGCGAGGTCATGGCGATTTTGGGGGTCCCTAGCCAGATCAAGACCGACAACGGCCCAGCATATTCAAGTCAACTGGTGGCTTCGTTTTTACCACAGTGGGACATTGAACATCAGACCGGTTGTCCTCATAACAGCACTGGCCAAGCTATCGTCGAACGCGCGCACCGGACTCTGAAAGCTCCCCTCGTGTGTCTTGAAGCAGGGGAGGCTGTACCCGGAGGAACTCCCACAGTCCGTGTGCGCCGACTTTTACTTTCTGCTGTGACTAGTTTAAATCAATTCTCACGTGGATCAAGTGAACCATCCCCGATGAGCTTGCACTTTGCCCCACCTCTAGACAAACCCCCGTATCCACAGGTATGGGTGAAAGATCCGGACAAGGGTAAGATAGGTCCATTTGCCCTACGTGCTCATGGATGGGGCTATGCCTGTGTAGAGGGTGACACTGGGCTACGCTGGGTACCGGCAAAGTGATTATTACCGTATTTGTAGCTGTGTCTGTAAGTTTGTATTTGAGCTCTGTTTTACAGGTGGTGATTGACGCTTGGCTATATCTGGGAGAGAGTGATACAATGAACGGGTGGGAAGAGGTGCGAAATGACATCCATGACCCTTGTGTGTCCAGATGACTTCACTCATGGATCCAGTCACAACGTGCCTTATGAACTTTGTAGCCGGCCATTGAATATGACACTCAGGCCAGAAACACCTGCGTCTAGGTCCCTTTAGGCTGACGCTCTGTTTATTAGTATTAGGATGTTTGTTTCTTTCTTGTTTGATTATATAATGTGCACCGTGTGTGAATACTTAGTGGCACAAACCTTTCTTGGTTAATTAGAGTTATGAGTTATGCACTGTGTGTGAATATTTAGTGGCACAAACCTTTCTTACTTGGTTAATTAGAGTTATGAGTTATGCACTGTGTGTGAATATTTAGTGGCACAAACCTTTCTTACTTGGTTAATTAGAGTTATGAGTTATGCACTGTGTGTGAATACTTAGTTACACAAACCTTTCTTATTTAGTTAATTAGAGCTATAAGTTATTTATCTGGAAACCCAAAGTTTTCTAGTCTTGAGGTGGGGGAGATGTAGGGATTGGTGCACGGAAGATCACGCAATGTGACGGAAAGCTGCTAGGAGGGACAGGAACCAGCTGACTCTGGGGAGGTGCTTAGGCGGCAAATATAAGGAATTGTAACTGCGCGATAAATCATTGTTGACCCGCATTCCGTGAATGCTCTATGTCTCAGCCCTAGTTCGCAGGGAACTTATGCCCATCCTCCATTAATACAGACTCAAACTAGCACAAACTCACCTGTGATCCTCAGCTCTGTTTGATGAACTTGGCTCTTGAGCAGTCTGCACAGGTACTTTATAGTCCAGCCCTGCTGAAATGAAGGACATAGTAGCAAGAAAGAGCTGACAATAGGCAATTGACATAGGAACATGAATGACCACAGGACCTAGAGGACAAAGTAAACAGGGTCAGGGGGAGAAGAGAAAATGAGATTCCAATGCATGTGTAAGAGAGGCCCTTTGGCCAGCAAAGGAACATCTAGCATGTTAATGTTGCTGACTATGCTTTAAGATGTGAGGTTGGTGACAGAGCTGAGAGTAAAGGGCCTGGCACAACTTAAGGAATAGATTTTTGCTGCTTAATTCTTGCATGGAACATGAATCCTACCCTAACAGAGCTAGAAAAGTAGTGTATGTTTTATTTTAGTGTATTTTTCTACTTGTCATTCAGTTTGCTCCAGGGCTTGGTTTAACTTTCCAAGCCAATTGCATCTTAACATGCAACACTGCTCCACCTGGGAATACATCAGTGTGTTTCCTATTTGACCAAAACTGCATTTGGCAGGGAATGTCATGTGAAATGATGGGGAACAAAGAAGAGCCTCGAAATATTGTACTTTTAGACATGTAAAATCATGACATGAAAAGACAATTAAATTTTTTAAAATGTCTTTCCAGACATCTTTTTTCCATATAGGTATTCAAACTAGTCTTTTTCCTATGCCTAGAGAGTATTATATGTTTACTGTATATATTTATCCCTGTGTAACTAATAATATATATTCATTTTGCCACATGCCAACACTAATTTTTATACCCAATGTTATACTTCTTTCACCAAACGGTAGTGGTGGCTATAGTGATGTGACAGAGCCTATAAAGATTCCAGTTATGAATTAAATACAATGTCCCTTATGTTTTCTACATTAAGCTGCATTTCACTTTGTTCTTAGGTGAACTGAATTATTCAGTCTAAGAAGTAAATAATGCACTTTTTTAAAAATCTATAATAATAACATATCGCAGTAGTCCTATTGCCCAAATCTCACATTTTTAAAACACACTGGTAAACAAGTTTACAATACTTTTGAAATCGAATCTTACAAGTCACACCTTTTATTCCCATCTTCATTTGTGTATTTCCCATGATGCTAAAGTTAAAACAAAAAGATAAAACAGAGTCTAATCTGACAACAGAAAGAGCTGTTTAGCCAAATTTATGTTCCTGGTGGGTTTTTCATATGCAAATGTATATTCGTATTTATATTTATATATACACACTCACACAGAGGTATTAGTGCTTGTATATCCAAAGGCAATTTCATCAATAATGGATACCAGGTAAGCTATTTAGCCATCATTTAATTTTCTATACTTAAATAAGAACCACATATAACAAACAAATCTGAATTTATTTACTGATTTAGCTCTGTCTTTGTCCCCTTCTCCTGTGTTTTAAACTCCATAAAGGCACAGCATGAACTGTTTTAAAAGAGGATAAAAGGAACTCAGCCACTGGGTTATTACAGCCCTGCTTATACAACACAATAAATCAACAGACCAAATGGGATTTAGCTCACCCAGAAAACCTTCCAGTTGGGATATATGACATATAGCTCCACAAAGACTCATAACAATTTCCTTAAAATGAAGTGGTTAATCTTCACAAGAGGAGCTAAGAGAATAGAAAATACATTTAACACAACAAATGATCTACATGTACTTAATTTACCTAATTTAGTGAGTTTTGTAACCTAAAACTGGTCTAGGTGCTTAAACTGTTGCATACAATCTCTTTATCAGCCTGTTTGCTCAAATTGCATCCTAACATGCCTCTATTTTAATTCTTTTGGGACAGTCTTTCCCCTAAATTTTCTTTGTTACAGATTTACAGTCAGAATTATTTTGTCTTTTCACATCCCAAGACCATAAGACAAACCAGTTTATTGTTCCCAGTACATGAGATGTAAAATTTCAAACGCATGAAGTCGTACACCAGCAGGTGCAAGCTGAAAAGATGTCAAAAATTGGTTTAAGGAAACAAGCAAACAAGGAGCAAAATTTCAGTAACAGCAAATATTTCTGTGGCTTCTGCAAAATGTTTGAGGATTTTTAGAAAGGATACAACTAAGCTGATTAATTTATTGAATCTCAATGTTGTTTAACATTTACAAAGTCAGCTGTTGTAAAGATAAAACACAAATTTAAGTTCCACTTTAATCACAGAGTGAGTACCTCTCTCTGCTTTAGAGCCAAAATCTGTGCTTCCACCAGCCTTTGGGCTGGGGAGAGAGAGCGCTGTGGGGGATGTCTGGTGTGTGTCTTCCCAGACATTTCTTTTCCAAAGCAGAGACTGTCTTCATATTAGTTTCTGCACACTCATAAAGCCAATTCCCCTAGTTGGTATTTTCACAAAACAATCTCATTATAAGCAGAAAGAGAGTATAACCAGAGTAGTGATTTCCATCATTTCAATGCCCTAAAACAATTTCAGACTCTTTCTATTTTTCTGTAAACACAACTTCATTGTATTGATTTCTCTGCAAATTACATTTATTCCAGTACAGAGAAGCCAAATGAAGTTTTCCAAGATGTTTTTATTCTTTGAGTTAGATAACATAACTCTCCTTTTGGCATATAAATTGAGATTTTATATCCTCATAATTTACTACTTCATCCTAGAACAAGCTGAAGCTAACAGGACCTTATTGAATGGGATTTATTAAAAGTTAAGGGGTGTATTTATTTATTTATTTAATGCCCAAAGCTCTGCATGAGCCTCAACACTGTCTGTTAAGCATGTTGGCATTTCCCTAAAAAGAGTAATTCCTAGAACTACAGGGTGAGGTTCTGCACAGTACTTGGTGCAAGGAAGAGAGGTTACCATTGCTTCAGTCCACTTTGCAGGTCAGCAGTTGGTCTTCGACAAAGATTGGAGATAGGCCTTGAACCTACCTGCCGAATAAATGTCATAACCATTACTTAGTCTGGTTTTGGGTTTCTCTGTCCCTGTTGCTGCTGGTTTCCATACCATCTACCTCACTTTCTATTAGACCAGAAAAAGAAAGAAGGTAAAAGACTGACGTTAGAGCCTAGTTGTGAGATCTACCAGCAGGAATATTGGAGTTGAGATGTTCCTGTTTTGTCATAGTCTAAGAGTAGTAATTGCATCAATACTGTATTCTAGACTGTTGATCTTCACAGTATGCAAATGCCACAGAGTAAACTTTAAGTAAGGTACTTAAGCCCTAGTGGGTGTCAGCATTTGATGTTCCGTGCTTTAGACCACTGCATTCCAGCTCTAATGGATCACTATTGTCTTACATCATAGAGTATTCTCCATTCACAGCTTTTTCTGTATAAATTTTATAGGCAGCCTATCTCAGGACCCATGGTATTAAATATCAAAAGCAAAAATGTACAAAACATTTTATAAAGGATTTATGGACTGTTGTTGCTTCAGTTAATCATTCCCTTTTCTGTAAGAGGCGATGCTTGAAATTACAGTAACATACCATTAACAGCACAATTAATATTGGTATCTTAAAACAGAAATTAATCCTGCAGTGTAGAGATTCAATAAAACTGCACTTTTCAGCATTAGACGTATGACAGGTGAAGTAATGCAAAAGCCAGTCTTATGTGGCAATGTGATTGTCATGTCAGTAACATCAAAAGTTTAAAAGCATAAGGCTATGCTGGATCAAAATCAGGATTTATTTCGTTTAATAGCTCTGTTTTAACAGTGATTTCCAAGACTAATGCCTGTGCACCCATGTATGTTAACAACTTCTACCAAAATTGGCCTTACATTAAATTTTGATTGGGATAGTTGCTTTTTAGGAAACTTACCAACATGTTTCAAAGGAAAGGATATGAAGTCACAAGCACAAGGCAGAGATGCTTCCTAATTCTAATTCTTTGGTAAACTGCATGAGAATATAAGCACTGATTAGTGCGATTTTTACAATCTAAGAAATTTACTATTTCATTCCTATTGCCCATCTCAACCTCTGAAATAATATTAAACTCCTAATCTCTAGACTGAGTTTGTCAGATTCCTTTTCTTATTAAAAAAAAAAAAATAAATCTGTTGTTATTTTTATAAAAATGCCTTTTAATTTCCTTGGCTAACCTCTTGTTTTAGCATTTAGGAAAGGTCACTACTGTTAACCTTTCTTGAAAAATCTATTGCTACATTGATTCTTTATCCCTCTTTTTTCAATTTTATCCAATTGCTAAAGATATTCTTTTGACAGCAACCTCTGAAAAGCATCATCAAAGTAGCAGACAGTTCAAAGATAAGCTAAATTAACTACCCTCCAGTCAATAACGAAAGAGGAAGATAAGTCTTCCAAACACTGAATATGCCTTACTCTTTGTTCTATAAAGTACTGGGTTTTGGCAAGCTTCTGAACATTGTAAAAATAAGAATAAAACCATTGAGCTTTTTTGTTACAGCTGATCAATAGGTGTTTATGTTGTACACAGATGATTAAGTTTTTTCTGAGTACGTGAAAGCCAGGAACATTCAGAGGATCATCTACACAGATCTGTTATTCTGTCTTGTTTATTTTGCATAGTATATTATATTACTTTTGGCAGCCATTATGTTTTCATGACAGGGACTGTGTATGTGGTTGTGCCTAGTATTGAACACAAATAAGCTTTATTTATAAAAACTAGATTTAAAGCAAATTTTTAACTGCTTTGGTGAATGTGAAATACATTAGTTTCACAAATTTTAACCTATTCAGTATCTGAAACCTCTTTTAAGTAAAATAAAGATAGAGAGAAACACTGTATTTGGGCTATATAATGCTTCCATAGAAAGCATATAATTTTCTGATGGCAAATATACCTGTTACTTCCAGGAATAAAAAGAGCAAAATATGGCTATTGGAAAAAACATTTTTATGCACCCTTTAAGAACTTGGGAATTGATACAGCCTTTTCTCCGTGAGGCAAACGCAAACACATAGAATCACTGACTTGCAAAAGGTGCACACAGAAGTTGGAGCACAGCATGCCCACTCCTCTGCAGACTTCGGGTCCTCTGGTGAAACAAAAGAAAGTCTAGAGAAAACAGTTCTCTTGGAGACATGCAGAAAATTATTCAAATAGCAAGCCTCCTTGGCTTCCCTCCTTGATAATTCATGAATTACTGATTTCAAAAATTGCAATACCCTCTAATATTTTTATGAATACCAAAGAGAACATAAGAGAGATTTCTATGCCTGCATTTCACTAGACTCTGTTTTTGGTGAAACAGGTTACCATCTGTAGGTAGTTTTCCCTTTGCAGTCTTCCATGAGAACCAAGAAAGAATCAGTCTTCCACCCTGAAATTAATACTGGATCAGCCTTGCCCAGAAAATGGTGCATCCAGCTCTTTCAATTAACAGAAGCATCATTTAACTTCTTTGACTATGTGAAATGTCTCTGTTGAAACTAGGTGGCTTCTTGTGTATTTAACAGTAAATAGGTATTTTCCTCAATTAAAGGCAAGATTCCCTGCCCTTCTTTGGTAACTCATTTCCAATGTGAAATTTCTCTTGCACTTTGTAGAGCACTTGGTAGTTTTACTGAGCTTTGCAGTCTGCACATTAGCACATACACTTAATATCTAACCTCTAAGTGAGATACCTTTTCCATAGTCTGTTTCTGTATTTGACTAAGATCAGATACAATCATAGTTGACAAATCTGGTGAAAAAATGTACTAAACGGATTTGGAAAGGTTGACTTCCCCTCTATGTCTTTCTCCCAAGCTATGTATGGTACTCAGTGTTTCTAGTTCTATGGTGATATCAAGTCCATCTTTACCCCAAGGTGAAATTAGCCATCTTGGCTGTATTCTAGAGCCACCTGGTGGTCCTCACACAGCTGATGAGTAGATAGGGTTTACAGACCAGGGGCTTCCTTCTCTGATCTACAAGGCTATATTATATACACTGGATTAAATGATGAGAAGATTTGCTGAAAAATAATGGAAAGCTGGCCCAGGATAGAGGAGCGACTAGGTGAGCACATATACTTCCCTGTCGTTTTAGAAAAAGAGTTCCCCGGTTCTTTTTCTGACTTCTACTAATTGGGAGGTTTAGACTGGACATTAGGCACAATTTCTTCCTCAAAAGGGTGATCAGGCATTGGAACAGGCTGCCTAGGGCAGTGGTGGGATCACTGTCCCTGGAAGTGCTCACAAACTGTATAGATGAGGCCCTCAGTGACATGGTTTAGTGGTGGCCTTGGCAGTGCTGGGGTAATGGCTGGACTTGATGAACTTAAAGGTCTTTTCCAAACTGGTCGATTCTATGATTCTATGATAAACATTTATATTTTTTTCAGTGGTGTTTTATATAAACTCTATTTCATATAAGGTCTGTTATTATAGACCTGTCTTGGATTTTTTTGCTAGCCCTAAAATCATAAAATGTCACATCAAACCTGACTTCCATCAGGACAGCAAGCACTGCAAAAGGCCATTGCATCTGATGTATTGCTGCTGAAGTAAGATTTACTTGAAGGAACTGTAAAAATCCAGGAAAAATATTGGTCTGAAACAGTTTTCACACCGTTAAAGACAGGGTTGAAACAAAAATGTATGGTTTGCCTTTGATCATTGACTACAGCAAAATGTTAAAGAGCGCTAAGCAGAAATAATCAACCTCTAGCCTCACAAACTGTCATATATAAATTTTAACATGCTTTTGTTACATTCTAGCATGAACTTATAGCTGTTTCCAAACATATATGGGCAAAGTTACTCCTAATTTAACTGCACTAAATACTGCAGATTTAGAAAAAGAATGAGGTAAATTAATTGAAGTCAAAAGGACAATTAATTCATTTGTTGTTGAATAAATATATTTCTTACCTTTAACCTCACCTAGAAGTTCCAACAAAGGTCATAGCTTTCAATAGGCATTTTTCTTCTTTCTTTTGTGTGGAAACATAATTGCACAGGAGGAGGTTGCCTCAGATTTGGGGAATCCAGGAAACAAATTCCATAACCTCTTCTCACAACCCTAGAATAAAGTAGTTTTATATCAAATCTAATCTACTGAAATTCATTAGCTTTAAAATCTATGTGAATAACACAAAGTTACAATATGTTCCAAGATAATGCTTCTCAAAAAATGTAGTAGTTCTGTGCTATTGAAAAAAAAAAAGGCAGAAAAAGGCCAAACAAAACAAAGTGTTACAAAAACTGATTTAACAAACATTTTCATGATGGAACCTTGTAAACAAGGACTTACTGACATGGAGTCACCAAGGAAAATTAATCTGAATTATCTCAAGGTGTTCTTCATAGTGTTTTTTGTATACAACGTTAAAGACTAATTCAGAATAAAAGTGGCCTTAATTAAATTTAGTTTTATTATTTCCAAAGTAAATGCAAGTGACTAGCATTGGAACCATTTTCATTCTCACTTGGAATATCTATACAGACGCTCAACATTGGTCAACTAATCTACTGAGAAATCTAATTAAGCTTAATTTTCCTGGATATTCTGACATGAACAGGCTCACAGATATGCACTCAGGAAATAGCACCTCATATAAAACAGAGGAGTTGAAATACAGGAGTGGAAATGTCGAGACCATGTTTTATGAGAGGCAGGAAATCAGGGATTGATGGTTGTAGTCAGCATCACTTCAAAGAGATGAGCAAGAGGTAGTTTTTAAAAGCTATCTGTTGGGCCAGATCAATCTATCTCCAGTTCAGACTTGCTTCCTCATATCCTTCTGTCAGAAAAACAGTAGGAAATTTTGAATCAGAGCTATGCTTTTAATCAATTATACTAGTAAAGAGGAATTTGAGACATGACCAAGTCTACCAGGAAAATAAAAAGAAAAATAAAAATTGGATAGATTCGAAAAAAGTAGAAAGCATGAACTGACATTAAGATAGATCTGGCCTAGAAGAATGGACAAGAAACTTCCTTAGTTACAAAAAGGTGATCAGTGTATGTACTAGGTTTTCTAAGGCATTTAACAGAAATTCAGTTTTAAATCAGAGTTGGAGAGACAGGAGGAGAACACAGAATGAGGAACAATGTTTAGAGACCCACAGATATCTGGGCTTTGATAGATTGTGGCAGCACATTATGCCTTAAAAAGCCCCAGTAATTCCTTGAAGAAAGAGGCAGATAGACAGAGAATAGTAGTAGGATAGTGCTAAGCAGAACAAAGGCTTACACAGAGTGAGTTTGAAGGAAAAAGGTGATTCACTGTTAGCAGAAGTGAGGTCTGCAATAAATGGGACCAGGGTGAAGAAAAAACACTCATAACTGAGTGATGAGGCTTGAGGGTGAGCTGTTTCATGATAATTTGAAGACAGTCTTGCAGTAACAGCATATTGAGTTTTTTCATTCAGGATGAAGTAAACTGCTTATGGGAAAGAAATACAATAATTGCAGTAGAGCAATTGCCAAACACTAAGATCAAATGGAGCATACAGAAACTTTTGAATAAAACAGAGAGTAAAACAGAGAAATGAATCCCTTGCAGTCTGAATATTGCTTTTCTTTCAGGTGGTTTTTTTTTTTTTTTTTTTTGTGGTTATTTTGTTGTTCCTTTTTTGATTCATTGGTTGATTTTTGTTGGTTTTTTTGGTTTTTTTGGTTTTTTTTTTTGTGAAAGTCTGAAAAATAAATCCTAAATTCACATCTGAAAAAGATGTGAGTGATGGACATGATGACAAATGTCTCTTTCTTTCAGTGTCCTGCATTTTTCTGGAGATTAGTTGGAACTTGTGAATGATGTTTGTTTAGCTGACTGTATAGAAAATAATGTCAAGGGCACCTAAAGCAAAGGGATAGATGTTGTTTTTATGAATTACAGCAAACACATAATAAGCAATACATAGCCACCAGAGACTCGTATTTTTTCCTCTCTCTGCTAATTAGAGAAATAAACTTTCAAAATCTTATTTCTCAGTCATTTAAATGTCAAGGAAAATCATGCAGAAAATAAAAGCCACAGACAATGTAACATCCACACAAATTACTGGTGGGTTTTGGAGGCTGCAGAAATACCATTCAGGGAAAACCCCTTCTCATGAAGCAATCTTTTAAGACCATCTCAAGAGCATGTATAGTCATGACTAGCTATACTTCCATCAATCTCTCAGGAAATCCCCAGAAATCCACTAAAGGCAAAACCCAAATGAAAGCTTTTCTTTGGAAAAGATCCACATCCTTCCCTCACTATTCATTCATTGTCTGTTGGGCTAAAACTAAATCTAGCAGCCAGCATTTAATTTTTTTTCTTTGCTTTATAAAGAGATTGAACAGCAGAAATGAAAGCTAGGTGCACCCACAAACAGACATTTGGGTTCATTCCTAGGCAACAAACTTATATCAGCACATCTCTGTTTCCTCCTCTGTTTTACGCTTGAGTTATCTTGGTCTCACTGAATCAGCCTTAATTTTTTAACTCCTTGCTTAAATACAAAAAAGATAAAAAGAGTCTGTCAGAGGCTTTATATATTTCTGACCATTGATCGAAAGCACATATCAGAAATAAGACAAGATGAACTCCAGCTGAAAAGAGAATCAAGTACTTATTACTATTTTATGCCTACTTTGCATCTGAAGGTTGTATTTCTTATCTTTATTATTGCACTGCTTCCTTTATTTTCTCAAGCACTGCAGGAATAATTGTGACTCATACTGGTTTGCAATGCTAAAATAAAATCTCATCCAACATAATGTGATACAAAAAGCATTGTTTTCAACAAGGTTATATCAGCTATGTCAACTAGGGATCTAGATTTATAACTCTGAACTTCACTGGTTCATTTACATCTTTTTAAGGTAAGTGAAACAAAACGGGGCCTTTATGAAGACTTTTTGTTGTCTGTTTTTCTTACTTGGTAGAATAAGATGATTGTGATTCTTTGTGATTGTGGTTCTTTGAGAGTTAGATCAACAGAGAGATTTAAATATCTAAAGTGACGGGCACAAAGCCCAAGCTTGATGTTTATATGCCCAAACCAGCTACTATTCGGCCCCTTAATCCTAGAGTTACTTATGTGCCTGTCAGTAAATACATGACAATATCAAACATCTTAATGCCTACCTCTTTCCTCACAGGAAAAAAAAAACCCAACAAACCAAAAAACAAAACAAAACTGAATAAAACCAAAAACAACAAACAAACACACACACATACAAAAACCCCAAACAAACAAACAATCAAAAAAAGAAAAACCAGACAAGGCCTTTCCAGACAAGGCCTTTCCCTGGTCTCTGTCTCCACAACAGCATAGAGTAGTATCTGAGGAAAAGGGGCTCTGATCTGCAAAGTGAGCATGAAACCATTTCTCAGGAATCCAAGTAAAGCTAGAGGTGAGGCATTTCCCTTTACCAGGCGGTATCGTATTATGTACAAGCGATTATTTGCAAGATGAGAGGTAAGCAAACAGCTCAGACTCATGACTAGTACTCCCATGCAGAAAAATGTCATTGGGTCCAGTACTATTAAATATGTTTCCTACACAAAATAAACAGCTTTAAAGAGCCATATCTACCCCTTCACCACGTTCAGTGTTTGGGTTACAACCAGGTCCCTAAGTGTCCTTAATGCATTTAGCTTATAGACAGAAAATAGTCCAGAGAGACTTTACAAGTTGCTAACACAGGACTTTGGAATTCACATCCTAAATTAATTTAAGATTGTGATCTCCAAATTCCAGGCTTAAGGAGTCAGAAAACTTCAGGGGCTTACACAGATTTGGCATTTACATATCAGATTGCAAGATTTTCCTTGACATGAGACTCGTGTGCAAACAAGCAAATGACACAGGATGGATAGTGAGGTGGTGAGATGCCTGGCTCCTGGTCAGAGCCATCCGCCAGACGGTACAGACCCACACAGGTCCTAGACTTAATAACTGAAATCTGGAGTTACACCATGAACTGATAGGAACTGGAAGTGAGGTCCTTCAGCCATGTTCATTAAAAAATGCTTCTCACCTGCTGCGTGAAATCCCATTCTCCCCAGATGCAGAGAGAACATTTGAAGGGCTCCTTCTGAGCACAGAGGGATTGCATTGGGACATACAGCTGAGAACACAGCAGCAAATAGCCAGAGAACTGGTGAAATCTGCTTCCAGATGAGATTTTAATGCAATGTAGAATACATTAAAAACATAGGAAACAGGGACCCTAGACTGTTTCCTCTCCACTCTCAGCCATGGACTTTTAGCATTAAGCTAGACTGCCCTATCTTTTCCCTTCTCAAAGTAATACCTAACCATCTGGAGTGAGGTTAAAATTCATTAAAAGGGAGAATAATATATTTTAAGCTATTAGATCAGGCAAAATGAAAGACAGCAAACAAGATCTAAGGCATATTACTCTAAATCTCCTCAGAATAAGAGAAGGAGGGATGTTTGGAAGTAAAATGTGGAAATATTTTCAGAAACATACACACAAATACATATTTCATAAAATCTAGCTATTTTGCTATCTTCTCAGAAGAACCTAGGTCAGCTGAAACACTAATTTTAACACACACAGTAAAAGATGCATAAGAAAATACCATAAATACAGGTTTTATCTTAGGTTTGGTTTTGTTTTGGGTTGGTTTTTATTTTGCTAAAGGAAAATAAAAGTTTGTAAGCAATAACAAGTATTGAAGAATGTCAGGGCTTGTCAGTCATTTCTTTCCCAATTTTTCTGTTAACAAGGTGAATTTAAAGCAATTTTGCAGTAAGACCAGAAGGACCAACATAAATCACTTAAGGTCTTTAAAATTATATTGACAGGAACGGAAGAAAAGAAAGAAAAGTTATTAAAACAGCATCTCTGATTTTAACATCAAGATATACAAGATTCCCAAGGCCTAGTTACAGACCAGCTGGTTTTTAAAGCGAAGCTTTTTTCCATCAGGCATTCCTCTATTCTTTAAGGCTAATTGGCAGTACGCATAGAAGAATTATTGAATCTCAAATTAGGCATTTTTGATAGCACATCTGTTTGTCTGTCATTCTGGTGATACACTGGGATTCTTGAGTAATTTGTTTACAAATAGGAGAACAATCTATGCTAAAAGTTTTGCAGATGAATAGGGACATCTGGAGAAGAGCAACGTTGCACTGATTGTCTCAGAATAGCCAGGCATACTGAAAAACATCTTTTGCAGATCATGGCTTGCCTTCACAGCTCTGTTATCTCAAGCTATAATTTAAATGTTGTCTCTAACTCAAAATAACGGTGCTTTTCTCATTTACAACTAGTAATTACTGTGTACTGTCAGTATATTTTTTCCCAATCTCAGTTTCTACTATCAATCAGACTAGTATTTGTGGAATTCGCACATGGCCCTTTGGGTAACCTTTGGAGGAAAGCTGCTGAAGTATGCTTGACTGGAGAGCAAGTTAAGGGCCAGTAAGAGACAAGAGCTTTAGTAAGAAACCTCTGATGTTGGTGGAAGAAAGCAAGCATCACCAGGCTAGAGGACCATCACTGCTGAGAGAAAAGAAGCATTTCTCTGTAGGCAGAGAAAGAACATAAAGCTGTGATTTCAATATATCCTTCTGCATTTAATCACTTCTTACCATAAGAATCATATATCCTTCTGTCTTTGATAATTTCTTCCTGTAACCTTAAACATTACAGCCCACCACATAATGTATGTTCAACAGCAAAATGTTAGAATATTTTAGCATTTCTACTTTAGTCAAAGTATTTCCTTTAAATGGCAGAGGTACTGTTTAGTAAAATCAGCAGCAACAGAATTTTTTTCAGTTACAGTAAAGTTCAAATAAACTCCAAAGCCCACTGTGCACCTTTACATATTCAAACAGATTTTGTTTAAATCACTGCAGCTCATTATGTAACTAGTAAAGAATAAAAACCTAATAAGGATTTGGCTTACTATTAGGAAGAGATATTGCATTCTACTTACTTTCATATACCTTGAAATGCTGCAGATGTTTATACCTGGCGAAAGCTTGATTTCAGAAATGCTGAGGTTGCTATCTCATTCTGGTATGTATGTATTTCAATATGTTGATCAGTAACAAAGCACTCTGTACAATTAGTCATTGTACTTTCTCGCTACTCACGTGGTGAGGGTCGGAAGCACTAGTTCCCTCCAAACTAGGGCTGAGACATAGAGCATTCACGGAATGCGGGTCACCAACAATTTATTGCGCAGTTACAATTCCTTATATCTGCTGCCCAAGCACCTCCCCAGGGTCAGCTGGTTCCTGTCCCTCCTAGCAGCTTCCCGTCCATGCACCAATCCCTACATCTCCCCCACCTCAAGACTAGAAAACTCAGGGTTTTAACAGCTATTCCAGATAACAACTCATAACTCTAATTAACTAAGAAAGGTTTGTGCCACTAAGTATTCACACACAGTGTGTATTACATAATCAAACAAGAAGGAAACAAACATCCCAATACTAATAAACACAGAGCGTCAGCCTAAAGGGACCTAGACGCAGGTGTTTCCAGCCTGAGTGATGTCGTATTCAACAGTTGGCTACAAAGTTCGTAAGGCACGTTGTGACTGGATCCATGAGTGAAGTCATCTGGACACATAAGGGCCATGGATGTCATTTCGCACCTCTTTCCATCACTCTCTTCCAGATACAGCTGAGCGCCAATCACCACCTGTAAAACAGAGCTCAAATACAAAATTACAACTACAAATACAGTAATAATCACTTTGCCGGTACCCAGCGTAGCCCAGTGTCACCCTCTACACAGGCATAGCCCCGTCCATGAGCACGTAGGGCAAATGGACCTATCTTACCCTTTTCCGGATCTTTCACCCATACCTGTGGATACGGGGGTTTGTCTAGAGGTGGGGCAAAGTGCAAGCTCATCGGGGATGGTTCACTTGATCCACGTGAGAATTGATTTAAACTAGTCACAGCAGAAAGTAAAAGTCGGCGCACACGGACTGTGGGAGTTCCTCCGGGTACAGCCTCCCCTGCCTCAAGACACACGAGGGGAGCTTTCAGAGTCTGGTCCGTGCGTTCAACGATAGCTTGGCCAGTGCTGTTATGAGGACAACCGGTCTGATGTTCAGTGCCCCACTGTGGTAAAAACGAAGCCACCAGTTGACTTGAATATGCTGGGCCGTTGTCGGTCTTGATCTGGCTAGGGACTCCCAAAATCGCCATGACCTCACGCCAATGCAAAATGGCCGCCTTAGCGTCTTGTTTGCGTTGTGCCGTAGCCAAGATGACACTGCTACAGGTATCAACCGTGACATGTAAATAGCGCATAAAAACTGGAGCTCAACAGCCAGGGACTGGCAGACCTTGTGCAACACGGTCTGCACTATTGTTACCTTCAGTTAGGAGTCCAGGGATGTGCGAATGACTGTTACAGTGTTTTGGGCAAATTTCAGCAGCTCGCTCAGACAAAGCCTGAAAAAGGACTTGCGCACACTCCATCGTAGCCTCAATGGCTAATGGGGTCCGCAGACCACTCTCGTACCACATTAGCTACAGTATATGCTTCCAGAAATTGAACTGCTATTGGCTAGACGTAACCAATATAGATTGTGATTGGCTCAGAAGTGCAGTCCACACATTTTTGAAGCAGATAACAAGCTCGCTAAAATTATCCATTCGCTACCTTTCTCACATAACTTGCAGTTTCACCATCCCGCTCCCACATCTTGTTAGCCTTGAGCAAATGCCAAGCTCCTTATTCTACTGCACGTAACTGTCCTTTAGTAACCTAAGGCTAGGCCTTGCAGCCTGGGTAAGTTGAATTCAGGCCTTGCAACTTAACTCAGAGCTTGGCCAAGACCAAACAGCTGGGATTGCTCACATATTGATTGTTCAGCTGTATTCTTCATAACCACCATCTCCTAAGGCTAAGACGTCTGGGTTGGTCACGAAACGTCCACCATCCCTTAGCCAGTCCACAATTCCCTCTTTTTGTTTTTGAGCAAACCAGGCGGATGTTACATTTTTCTTAACCATAGATATCACACACCGCAACATGTAACTTGCTACTAATACAAATAAAACTAACACACATAATATAGTTACTCCATCCATCATCTTTCGTTAGCCGTTTAACCCCTTCTTTCAATTGTTGTATACTCTTATAAATTGATTCCAACTGATCTGACAAATTCATGCAGCACATCCCCTCAAATTCAGCACAACCATGCCCCTGTGCCAACAATAAAAAGTCGATTGCTGCCCTATTTGTAAGGTGGCATGACGAACACTATCAACATCAGTCAAGAGCCCACTTAGTGCAAGCATAGTAGCATTCGTCAGTTCCTTCTTATCTTGTTGGGATTCCTTCAGCTTTTGTTGTCCCTTGGTTCATGTCCGACTCCACGTAGGCACTTGCTGATCTGGGTACATGGCCGTTCTTTGCCAGAAAGTCATCCACAAATCTGCCTTTTTCTTTTTATACAAGCCAAACACGCTTTGTAGCACTCATAATCATTCGTTGTATACATTAAAAATACACAGCAACAAAATCAAAATCATTAAAATGACAATAAACACCATTAGTCCACCTTTTACTAGAGCAACCAGCCAACCTGTCAGTCCCCATTCACCTAACAAATTGTCCAGCCAAAAGGCTTGCCCATCCTCATACACCATGTGTAAGATCTTAGCATGTTTCCATATTTCTTCAACATAGGTCAATCACAGGCTGCTGGGTCTGCCCTTTTTCTCCTGGATGTCTCTCTGATAACAAGGGAGGCCATCCCCTCCCATCAAGGTCTGGCATGGCATGTGTCCCCACCGCTCCACGCCTGCTGGGTTGCAGCCAACAGCGGAGCTAAAGGTTCTTCTTGGTGGCAAACACAGAGGCCAACCCAGTCTTGCCCTTGACTGTGGCAGCAGGCATTTGGTCAACCTCAGTTCTTGTACCTCGTTGTCAGTGCAGAGTTTCACCTGCTTCATCCAGTAACAAGTTGGTATTGTGGCAAAGCATACACAGATTTACATTACCAGATGTCGTGGTTTAAGCCCCGGCTGTAAATTAGAACCTCGCAGTCTACTTCCCCCCCCCCCCCACTCCCCAGAGGGATGGGGAGGAGAATCGAAAGAATGTAACTCCCACGGGTTGAGATAAGAACAGTCCAGTAACTCAGGTATAACACAAATCACTACTGCTGCTACCAATAATAATAATGATAAGAGAAATAACAAGGGAAGAAAATATGATACCGCTCGCCGGAAAAGAGCCCGACCAAAAAGAGGACGTGCCCTTCCGGGTAGCTCCCAGTTACATCCCTGGGCATGACGTGCTGTGGTATGGAATACCTCTTTGGCTAGTTTGGGTCAGGCGTCCTGTCCCTGCTTCCTCCCGGCCCCTCCTCCTCCCTGGCAGAGCATGAGACTCACAAAGTCCTTGGTCAGTCTAAACATCAGTGTTATCAGCTCTGTTCCGAGGCCGAAAGTCAAAACACAGCACTGCAACAGCTACTAAGAAGGAGAAAAACTGACTGCTACTGCTGAACCCAGGACAGTATCCACCCCTTGTTCCATACCATTCACGTCATGCTCAGATCCCACATTTTCCATATACCCTCACTCTCATTTCAGTGCACTGTTATCTTAGTGCACGGACCAATTCCTATAAAGCTACTGAGTCCGTTCGGTTCATGATGTTGAGCTCCATCTCTTGTAACAGTCTTTCAGAGCAGGAGAAGCTGTGTGCAGTGTTGGATCGTTGTCTGCTGATGCTGATCATTCCTTTACTGTAGAACTCATCCGGTTCTATCAAAGTTCATTCTCTGTTGGGATGATGGTCGGAGGGAAGTCAGGGCCACTCGCTGGTGCCCTGCAGACTTCTAGTTGATGGCTATAGCAGGCAACAGCGTACAATTGAGTTCATTGTCTGTTTTCCCCTAAAATCAAATCCCCTTGAGGTACGCATCGGACTTCCCCATCTTCCTGCATTACCCACCAAGTATATCCAGGTCCCTGAGCAAAAGCAATCCCACGAGTGGGTTTGCCTTTACCTGAAGCAGGAATAACCCAGACTGTCTTCCCCAGCAAATTCTTCATGTGCACCACAGGAACTTTGTCCCCCTCTACAATATATAAAAGTTCTGACTGGGCTGGGCCAGCCCTGTTGGCAGATCCTCTGGTGTTGACCAACCAGGTGGCCTTTGGTAAGTGTGTATCCCAATGCTTGAAAGTTCCCCCACCCATTGCTCTCAGTGTAGTTTTTAACAGCCCATTATACCGTTCGATTTTCCCAGAGGCTGGTGCATGGTAGGGGATGTGATATACCCACTCAATGCCATGCTCTTTGGCCCAAGTGTCTATAAGGTTATTCCGGAAATGAGTCCCATTGTCTGATTCAATTCTTTCTGGGGTGCCATGTCGCCACAAAATCTGGTTCTCAAGGCCCAGGATAGTGTTCCTGGCAGTGGCATGGGGCACAGCGTATGTTTCCAGCCATCCGGTGGTTGCTTCCACCATGGTAAGCACATGGCGCTTGCCTTGGCGGGTTGGTGGGAGTGTGATATAATCAATTTGCCAGGCCTCCCCATATTTGTACTTCAGCCATCGTCCTCCATACCAAAGAGGCTTTAACCGTTTGGCTTGTTTAATTGCAGCACATATTTCACACTCATGAATAACCTGGGCAATAGTGTCCATTGTTAAGTCCACCCCTCGATCACGGGCCCATCTGTATGTTGCATCTCTGCCCTGATGGCCTGAAGTGTCATGGGCCCACCGAGCCAAAAATAATTCACCTTTATGTTGCCAATCTAAGTCCATCTGAGCCACTTCAATCTTAGCAGCTTTATCCACTTGTTGGTTGTTCTGGTGTTCCTCAGTGGCCCGACTCTTGAGTACATGGGCGTCTACATGACGTACCTTCACCACCAGGTTCTGCACCCGGGCAGCGATATCTTGCCACAGTGCAGCAGCCCAGATGGGTTTACCTCTGCGTTGCCAGTTGCTCTGCTTCCATTGCTGCAACCACCCCCACAGGGCATTTGCCACCATCCATGAGTCAGTATAGAGATAAAGTACTGGCCACTTTTCTCGTTCAGCAATGTCCAGGGCCAGCTGGATGGCTTTCACCTCGGCAAACTGACTCGATTCACCCTCCCCTTCAGCAGTTTCTGCAACTTGTCGTTGAGGACTCCATACAGTTGCCTTCCATCTCCGATGCTTTCCCACAATACGGCAGGACCCATCAGTAAACAAGGCATACTGCTTTTCACTTTCTGACAGTTTATTATATGGTGGGGCCTCTTCAGCACGCATCACCTCCTCCTCTGGTGACATTCCAAAATCTTTGCCCTCTGGCCAGTCCCGGATGACTTCTAGAATGCCTGGACGACTGGGATTTCCTATTCGAGCTCGTTGTGTAATTAGCGCAGCCCATTTACTCCATGTCGCATCAGTTGCATGATGTGTAGAGGAGACCCTGCCTTTGAACATCCAGCCCAGAACGGGCAACCTGGGTGCCAGGAGGAGCTGTGCTTCAGTGCCAATCACCTCCGAAGCAGCTCGAACCCCTTCATAGGCTGCCAGTATCTCTTTCTCAGTTGGGGTATAGCTGGCCTCAGATCCTTTGTATCCCCGACTCCAAAAGCCGAGGGGTCGACCTCGAGTCTCCCCTGGAGCTTTCTGCCAGAGGCTCCAGGTAGGACCATTCTCCCCAGCTGCGGTGTACAGTACATTTTTTACATCTGGCCCGTTCTGGACTGGTCCAAGGGCTACTGCATGAACTATCTCACGTTTAATTTGCTCAAAGGCTTGTTGTTGCTCAGGGCCCCATTTAAAATCGTTCTTCTTCCGGGTCACATGATAGAGAGGGCTTACAGTCGAACTGTAATTTGGGATGTGCATTCTCCAGAACCCCACAGCACCCAAGAAAGCTTGTGTTTCTTTCTTATTAGTTGGTGGAGACATTGCTGTTATTTTGTTGATCACATCTGTAGGTATCTGGCGACGTCCATCTTGCCATTTTATTCCCAAAAACTGAATCTCCTGTGCAGGTCCCTTGACCTTACTCCGTTTTATGGCAAAACCAGCTTTCAGCAGGATTTGGATTATTTCCCTCCCTTTCTCAAAGACTTCTTCCGCTGTATCACCCCACACAATAATGTCATCAATGTACTGCAGGTGTTCTGGAGCTTGCCCCTGTTCCAGTGCATTCTGGATCAGTCCATGGCAAATGGTAGGGCTGTGTTTCCACCCCTGGGGCAGTCGGTTCCAAGTGTACTGGACGCCCCTCCAAGTAAAAGCAAACTGTGGCCTGCACTCTGCTGCCAAAGGAATTGAGAAGAATGCATTGGCAATATCAGTCGTGGCATACCACTTGGCTGCCTTTGACTCCAGTTCATACTGAAGGTCTAGCATGTCCGGTACAGCAGCACTCAATGGTGGTGTGACTTCATTCAGGCCACGATAGTCTACTGTTAGTCTCCACTCTCCGTTAGACTTTCGCACTGGCCATATGGGGCTATTAAAGGGTGAGCGGGTCCTGCTGATCACTCCCTGACTCTCCAGACTGCGGATCAGCTTATGGATGGGAATCAGGGAGTCTCGGTTGGTGCGATATTGCCGCCGGTGCACTGTTGCGGTCGCGATTGGCACTTGTTGTTCTTCGACCTTCAGCAACCCCACAACAGAAGGATCCTCTGAGAGACCAGGCAAAGTGGACAGCTGCTCATTTTCCTCAGTCTCCAAAGCAGCAATACCAAAAGCCCATCGGTACCCTTTTGGGTCTTTGAAGTACCCTCTCCTGAGGTAATCTATGCCGAGGATGCATGGAGCCTCTGGACCAGTCACAATGGGGTGCTTTTGCCATTTCCTTCCAGTCAGGCTGATCTCAGCCTCCAGTACAGTCAACTCTTGGGATCCTCCTGTCACTCCAGAGATATAGATGCGTTCCACCCCTTGACAGCTTGACGGCATCAGGGTACACTGTGCACCGGTATCTACGAGAGCTTTATACTTCTGTGGGACTGATGTGCCAGGCCATCTGACCCACACAGTCCAGTAAATCCGATTATCCCCTACCTCCACCTGGCTGGAGGCAGGGTCCCTCTAACAGTCATCACAACGTTGGACACCTAAGTCGTATTGAAAGGGATTATTCTTCGTTATCATAGGAGCTGGAGTAAAATCAGCTCTTCCGCTCCATCTGGGAACCTGCTCACCAGAGACTGAAGCCGCAGCTCTCATGGGATGATTAGTCTTGACCCTTGTTCCTATTTTCAATTCATGCACCCGTTCCTCCAAAGCTGAAGTAGGTTTTCCATCCCACTTCGTCATGTCTTCTCCATGATCCCGCAGGTAAAACCATAGGGTGGCCCGTGGTGTTTGCCTTCTATATCTTCTGTCTCGAACAATAGGACGTCTTTTGTTAACAGCTGAGACGTGTGTTGGTACACGTGAGGAGCTGGATAAATCAGATAGATCGTCCCTCAATTGTTTGACATCCTGGGACAGTTTTTCCACAGCTGAGATGATGGAAGGGGTGAGATTGTCTTCGAACTCTCGGAGTTTATGAATCATTTCATCCACTGTTGGTGTTACTATGTCACCCCAGGTTACCGTTGCCAATGAATGGGCATATGATGAGGGTGCATTCCGTGTAAGTTTTCGCCACATGGGTCGTGTACATTCGACTTCATCTGGGTCTATGGGTATATCCCCGTTATTCAGTTTGATGTGATAGATCATCTCTACGATGGCTGATTCCCTCAGAGACTGGATGCCTTTGTCTAAAGTAGTCCACTTGGCCGAACGACTCGTAACATCATCCTTGTATGGAAACCTTTCTTTCACAGCTGCCAAGAGCCGCCTCCAAAGACTGAGGGACTTTTTCTCTCTTGCAATTGCTTTGTCAATTCCCCCTTCTCTAGCAAGTGATCCCAGCTGCTTGGCTTCCGTACCTCCAAGTTCATGACCATCGGCCCCATTGTCCCAGCATCGGAGCAACCAGGTGATGATGTGCTCCCCTGGTTGATGAGTAAAATCTTTTCGCATATTCCGTAGCTCGGTTGAGGTCTGAGGTCGAGAAGTCACCTCTTCTTCTTCTTCGTCATGTGACGATGACTCCTGACCAGATGCTGTCCTGAGTGGTGAATACATTGTTTCTTCATCTTGCTTCACCCTTCTTGCCTCTTTTTTGCTTTTTCTCTTGCGTAGAGGGGCAATCGATATTGGTACGAATTGGTCCTCTGGTTTAGCTGCAGTCATCACTGTGGTTTGAGTAGCAACAGTACTTGTCGCTGGGGGTGGTGTAGCTGCTGTGGTTGGAGCTGGGGTAGCTTCGCTGTCTGTTGCAGTTGAAGTTTGAGTAGTGGCTGTACTTGTCGCTGGGGTAGCTGCACTGTCTGTTGCAGTCGAAGTTTGAGTGGCGGCTGTACTTGTCGCTGGGGGTGGTGTAGCTGCTGTGCTCGGAGCTGGAGTAGCTGCGCTGTCTGTTGCTTCGCCCTCAGATCCAGGGACATTTTTTCCCTTTTGAAGGTGCTGGATAGCGTTGAACAAGGCCCAGTAAGCATAGGCCAAGCCCCAGCACGTTGACATGATTTGTCCCTCTCTGGTATGACCAGGATGACAACACACCTCATTTAAGTGTTTTACTAATTCTTCTGGATTTTGCAGTTGTTCGGTGGTGAAATTCCAAAACACTGGAGGGGCCCACTGACCTAGATACTTGCCCATACTATCCCACACACCTTGCCACTCATGGCTGTCCAGCCTCGGGGAAAATCTCTCGGTCCCCCTATATTGTCGTCTAACCCCAGACAGGACCCAAACCCGACTCTGCTTAACTCTTGAGATCAGACGTAATGGTTGTGGACAAAACACACTCTGTATGCGTGCCAACATGGTGACCCCCATCACAATCAGCAAACAGGTCTCAACAATATTAAAAGGCCACTCAAAAATTTCAAAACTCTCAAACGATGCTGTAAACGGTCTGGGAGGGGCACTGGGAGGGTAAAAGAATGTCTCCTTCATAGGTTGACCACCCAGGAAGGAGAAAAAAGATGTATAGTTGCTAAGCACTTGTATTATATACCTCCCAAAGTATAAAGGTGGTGACCACACTGGGAACACAAGCCAGATCAGTTTCATGATCAATCCTTCTATTGTATTACAAGTCATTGTCACAAAATACAACGAGACAACAACCTTAGCCCAAGCCCCACACTTGAAAAACACCAACACAGCAAATACCGGCTCTAAGTAACCTACGGCATATTGAGACTGTGAGATCAAAAACAACAACTTTGAGAGCCAATAAATCAGCATTGTGACGAGTGACTATTAATCTAAAACACTGAATGCTTATCACAAATACGATTAGACACACTCCGGTCAGATCTGTCGTTATCTCAACCCTTCGTGGGTTCGTGCCCCACGTTGGGCGCCAAAATAGAACTGTCGTGGTTTAAGCCCCGGCTGTAAATTAGAACCTCGCAGTCTACTTCCCCCCCCCCCACTCCCCAGAGGGATGGGGAGGAGAATCGAAAGAATGTAACTCCCACGGGTTGAGATAAGAACAGTCCAGTAACTCAGGTATAACACAAATCACTACTGCTGCCACCAATAATAATAATGATAAGAGAAATAACAAGGGAAGAAAATATGATACCGCTCGCCGGAAAAGAGCCCGACCAAAAAGAGGACGTGCCCTTCCGGGTAGCTCCCAGTTACATCCCTGGGCATGACGTGCTGTGGTATGGAATACCTCTTTGGCTAGTTTGGGTCAGGCGTCCTGTCCCTGCTTCCTCCCGGCCCCTCCTCCTCCCTGGCAGGGCATGAGACTCACAAAGTCCTTGGTCAGTCTAAACATCAGTGTTATCAGCTCTGTTCCGAGGCCGAAAGTCAAAAACACAGTGCTGCAACAGCTACTAAGAAGGAGAAAAACTGACTGCTACTGCTGAACCCAGGACACCAGAGTAAGTATTACAGGTTACAGCAGCATGTTGAAGATGCTGATGGCAGTGAGAAACCAGCCAAAGAACTTTCTTACCAGTGGAGTTCTCCCACCCTCTTAATTTGTTCCATTTCCTGCTTTATAACACTACCATCATATTAGAATCTTTCTAGCTTTTGCCTTAGCATTTTCTAGCAGCTGCTGCACATTTGCATGCTCTAACACCTTTTACAAGTAACAAGTCCACACAATACAAGGTATAGTTTCTCATTAGCAACTGGCTAGTAAATACAAGTGGTTTTTTACACAAAATCACAGCCTCTAATAATAGCTACGTTACAAGCACACATATTCAAGTTGTTACTTTTCAGTTGCCCCCAAGTGATGTCCTGTAATCATTTATTTTTCTCTTCCTCTATCTCATTCTGCTCGGGGTATTCACTGTCAGCTCCTGTAGCTGAGGCATCGGGTTCCTCCGCTTGTCTGTCCAGCTCATGGCAAGGCTTGGCAAACTTTGCAGGCAGCTGCCATGGACCTGTATGTAGGAGGACACAAACATACCCCCTCTCCCAGTTATCAGCTCTTGAGAAGGAGCTGGGTTAGAGTGATTCAAAGGCATTCTGATGGGAAAGGAATGTGAAGCTACAGCTGCCTGCCTGCTTAGCAGCAGCCATAAATACCTGCCAGCAACAGCACTTTGCATTAACCCTTTCTTGTCCAAAATGTTAATCTGCTACCCATTAAAACTTTTATACAAACCCAACAACAAAAAATATGCAGAACACTGTCTGCCCTCAACACACACACACACACATGCATGGGATCCCACAAGCAAACTCCGTACAACTACAATATTCAAAACACAAAACCCAGACAATCATTACTCCCACTACACGGTCCCTCATATGGAACGTGGCGTAAGGACCCTGTGAAGACAATCAAAAATCAGCTCCAAGAAGCATCATCGCAGTGTGAGGTGACAGGCTCAACTTTAGCGGGCGTCCCCACAGAGGCTCTGTCTCCCCCACATTGCATGAGCCTTGGGCTTTTACACTGACCAAAATGCACACTCATTCTGATGCAGGTGGCCAGCCTACATCGGAAGAAGTGGTCAGCAATATCCATAAAAACTCTCAGTACATGTGGATCACAGATAGACTACCAAATGAGTTGTATATGGGGTCCCAAGTCCACAGTCCGCCACGGTACTCATATAACGTGTTCAAAAGGCTATAAGGGTACATTAAATTGCTGTGCTTTTTTTTTTTTTTTTTTTTTGTAGAAAATCAAAACCAAACTGAACACTCCGGCCTGGTAGCCAAGGATAAAGACAATGTCGTTAGTAGGGAGGATTCCCCCAGGGTAGACTTTGAGGGTTGCTGTTGCTCGTTGTGGGGAAGCCCCCTGTCCCCTGCCCTGTCGCACAAAGGGGAGTGTTGCCAGGGCTCACGACACTCCACTTCCCGTTTTCCTGCAGCTGCCGTTGTTGCTGTTGCCGCGGTTGCCAGCAGTCGCGCTGCAGCTCCAGCGCTGCTCGCTCGGCCGCGCGGCCCGGGACACCTTCCTCCACAGCTCCCGCGCAAGGTCTGCACCCGCGGCTCCTCCACTCGCAGCGCCTTCGTGTCCCGCAGCCGCTCCAGCAGCTCCTCTACTGGAGACAACTTTCTCGATAGCACCCCACATCTCCCCCAGATCTCCTGCTTTCTTTTGCCCAGCCAAGACCGCTTCCAAAAGCTCTTGGCGGATCCGTCCCCATCGGGAGGTATCTAATACGTCCACAGGGGCCTCCACCGCCCCCCGGCCTCGCAACCATTGGATGTAGTGGCCCACTGGCCCCGAGTGTATCCCCTTCGGCAACCCAGCTTGCTGCGCGAAGGCCTCCAGTACCTGTACCACGTGGCTTCCATCCATCACTATCACGTCGGGGTCACCACTTGTAGTTTCTCTCTACTCGTGTGGTGAGGGACGGAAGCACTAGTTCCCTTCGAACTAGGGCTGAGACATAGAGCATTCACGGAATGCGGGTCATCAACGATTTATTGCGCAGTTACAATTCCTTATATATAGGAGGTGCCTAAGCACCTCCGCAGAGTCAGTTGGTTCCTGTCCCTCCTAGCAGCTTCCCGTCCATGCACCAATCCCTACAGTCATCATATCCTGATCTGAAGAAAATAAACATATAGCCCTGTTTCTCTGGGGTTTAATCAGACATGAGGAAAATGAATGCGACTTTCCACACTCACCAATGTCTTCTAAGCAGGATTCTGTACTGGGCAGGTAAACATAGTTAGACTCTTCAAGACTATTTACAGGACTAAGTTTAAAAAAATGAAACAAAACAAAACAAACAAAAAAACCCAACCAAAACCCTTTGTCAGGGTCCGACTGGAGAAAAAAACCCAGTGCTAGACCCTTTTTCAGTTTGTGATCCAAGAGTGAAATTAAGAAGCAAACAAGGTCAAGTACCATAATCGGACAGTTTGTTTATTACAAATTACAAAAAGACAGTTATTGTAGAAAAGGGAAATTATTGTAATAAATGGGATAGTGATAGGACAGGTTCGAAAAAAGGTAGAAAATGAAGCAAGAATTTGGGGTGCAGAGAGAGAGAGAGAGATATATAGTCACCACTGTGAATTCGGCGGTGTCACGGGAATTCGTTCTCGTCATCAGTGGTGGGAGTTCTTCAGGGTTCGTAGTCAGAGCAAAGTGTCCCCCAAGATCCGTCGGCAGTGGGTGTCCTCTTGGAGGCATCCTTCTGGAGTACCCCTGAAGGTACCCCATGAAGTCTGTCTTGTGGAGTTGCCCTCATGGCCATGTCTCATGGAGGGTGTCTCTCAGGGTCTGTAGTAGTCATCCACAGAGAGAGTCCTCACAGATGTGTCCTTCTGGAGTCATCCTCATGGCAATGGCTCCCTGGCGATGTGTCTCTTGGTGATGTGTCTCTTGGTGATTACCTTTTCTCCTTTTGTAAAGAGCTGTGGGGAGTACCTCTGTTCTTCATGTCACATATTACACGTTTCTGCCAGTTTCCCTGGTCTTGCAGCCAGCTCTTCAGCTGCAGGTGTCTGCACACACATGTGACTGCAGCAATTCTTGGGATAATACTTCACACCAATCCTTGAGGTAATGGACAGAAGAGTCTTAGCTCTGCCCCACTCATCCCTCAGGCAATGGATGGTGGAGTTCCACTTCAGCTCCTCACTCCCTTCTCCCAGACAATGGATGTAAGAGTCTTATCTCAACTCCTCCCACCCATCTCTGAGACAATGGTCAGTGGAGTCCAGTTTCAATTCCTCAGACCAATCTTTGAGACAACAGACAGTGAAGTCTCTCACACCCTGAAACTTTATAAAAAAGAGAACTGAAGTCCATCTCTTACTCAAAATAAGCTTGAAAACAAAGCCAAGTTAGCAGAATCCTGTGGATCAATAAAAAAGAAAATGTAAGAGGCCTATTATTACTTCTATAAGAGCAAGTCCCCCTTTAAGCTTAGCTTGGTTTATTTTTTTAAGTACCTGCTAGTTACTTTGCAAGAACCAGATGAAAATTGATTAGTGATTATTAGACAAAATGCAAGTAATTGACGTGTATTAGAAACACAGTGGTGAATGACAGAATGGAAAACTGAGCAGAATTATCAGAAGTTAAACCCCAGAAATATCTTGCGTTATTCTCAAATACCATGGTTTTACAATACACATTATACATTACCACGTCTGAACTCCATTCTACCCAGGTCCCTGCAAGAAATGGCTACTTGTTTATTTCTGTCTAGATACTGTGATTTTACTTACACATATCAGAAAAATTTGAGCTCTAATTCCACGAATTAATTTATTTCCTCTAATTTCACTGCTGCTGACAGGAACAAAGCTTCTGAGCATAACAGGATAATGGTAAAGATTCACAAGATGGAAAATGAAAAGATAACAAAAGCTCAAACAGAGAGACTTAACTGTTCTGGGGATGTGACACCACAAGCCAGAAGCATGGAGCTGGTTAATGAACAGTATCACATTCACTAGCAAGAATAAGAAAACAGTTGTATTAATGACCTGAAGTTTCACAGACTGAGTTCATGAGTTCACACACACACACAAAAAAACCCCAAAAAAACAAACAAACAAAAAAAAAACCACCAAAAAACAAACAAAACAAAAAAAAAAAGAGAAAGAAAACCCCTCTAAGTCTGTTGGGTAACTTTTGCAAATTGAAGATACTGAGAACTAAGTAAGCTCTTGTTCAACAAAAAGATCAATAAACTCTCTTCTCCCACATTTACAACTATATATATGAAAGCAAATCCAATAGGCGCTGATGCTTAGCACTGTGCCAATTTAACAGCATCCTCATTCCAGAGGCATCATCAGGAACTGAGATTTATGTGCTGAGCACATTTTGAACATTCAGAAAATCGTTATCCTTACAATGATGGATGCACAAAATGAAGGAAAGGCAAAAAGACAAGTAGACAGATGTGAGAAAGCAAAAAATAAACTGTAGTTCAAATCTGTCAATCTGATTCACATAAAGCAGCACAACTAAGGCAGTTATGAAAATATAATGCTACATAAACAGCTGAGGCATCTTGGAAATACAGTAAAATGAAATAAATTCTCTGGTGGAAGGACATTGATAGAACAACAGAAATGGAGGTGAAATCTACACAAAGCACTCTAAACTCCAAAAAAGAACAAAGTGGAAAGGTTAAGTTACCTGTAGATAGAACATGGTTTTATAGTTACTATGGATAGTACCTAATAGGGTAAAGGAGAGGAAAGATACAAAGATAACAAGCAGAGGATCTGGAAAACTACTTATATTGTCCCAGGTGAAGCTATGGATATTTTGGTTTGCCCAAGTGACATTGAAGTTCACAAAACATGCTCAACAACAGACACTCAAGAGACAGGCTGGACTGTGGGACTGAACAGAGGCAGATGTGGTAGTGCTGGAGACAGATCAAGTAATCAGTGAGGAAGGCAGCTGACCCAAGTCACCTTGGGATAAAACGTGACAAATGAAGTGTTGCAGAAGTCTTGACAGCAGAGCGCAGAGTTGGAGGATGACTTCAGCGGAGCTGGGCAGAAACGCCTTCGGGTCTGTCAAGTATTCAGTCTGTTTTCTGCATGTTCTTTCTGGTCTCTGACATGAATGCAAACCGCAGGATTAGCACCCACCCATGCCTTTCTCTCTTTGCACAGTGGCAGCACAGGTGGTTCTGCTCCACTGTCAGCTTTGGAGTACCACAGAAGCTCTGCCAGCAGACTGCCCACCTGGAGCAAGCTGCATCCTTGCCACAGACCTTGCAGAAACCAGTGCAAGTTCGGGAGAGTGGAGCTGGCGCTGTCTGTCCTGTTTAAAGAGGGTAGGTTGAACTTGCAGTGTGGATTTTTTCCTGAGTGCAGTGTTTAACACCAAGTTGTTGTCTGTTTAAGACTGAGAAATAAGGAAGGTAATGCTTTATTAATACAGAAATATACAGTAAAATTACCTTTACTTATCAAATAAAAAATAATTTACATTAACAAGCACCTTACATTTCTTTCTTTGATCAGTAGTACTTTATACAACTATTAGCATAATTTCTTTTAAATGAAATAAAGCAGTAAATAACAGCCTAACACAAGAATCACTCCAAGACTACTATTACCTGCTGAACAATCCTGCAGATAACTTGGCGTTTATTGGACAACTGTTTTATTTACAGAAAAGTACTGGTAATAAACAATTGTTACAGACAAGTATGATCATTTTAGAGACGCTACAAAACCATGTTTTGCTGCAAAACCGAGATGAGATTTAGCTGTGGAGCAAATAACACTAGTAAGGCTGAAGAGTTATTCTCCACACCAAGAAAATATGTATCAATATAGAGAGCACTTCATTGGTTCCAAATAATATCTCAAATTTCTTGTATCCATTAAATATTAAAATTCTAAGTAAGAAAACTGAGACAACTCTTTTATTGATCAGTTTTCAGGGGAATTTATTTATTTGTTCTCCTCTGGAATAAAAATAGTAGTTTTATTGGCATTTTTCCAGATACAAAACACTACTGTGACCATTTTTAGGTGTATTTCACTGCAGAAGATTTCACCTTGCTTTTCTTACTGTCTTTGTGTGAACACACATTGAGGGGGCTTTTGCTCATGTTTAAATGTTATTGTAAACTCACCAGAAGTTTTGAGTGAAATAGATATCATAAAGGAAAAAGCAAAGTAGCAAATTTGACTATGAAGAAATCCATGTTTTAGAGATGTTTCTACCAAAATCAATGAACAGATCAAATCCTTTTTTTAAGTATATGCAACTGAGATCACATTTAACTGTTCTAACATAGCCCCTTTACAGTTTAACAGCATAAAAACAAAATTTTCCCACCCCTTTCCAGACTCTTTATCCTTCTGATCCCCCCAATATTCTATAGAAACCAAAAGGATATCATGATGTGATTCTGAATTGTGCTATTTTGTGTGATTTAAAAATACAGTGAGACAAAGTGGGTAATCACTGGTTCTCGTGGCGGAGTGTGGGTGTAGAAGAATAAACATTCTTCATTATCTCAGAATCATTCATGGATTCTGAGTGATATTCCGGTGATATTAATTGGGATATCACTTCCCATTTACCTTTCTTCCAAACTGAAGTGTCCCAGTTCTGTTGCTCCTCCTGACCAGTTCTGTAGGCCCCCTCTGTCCCTTCCTAACTTTGTTACGTGGTTTGTCAGACAGGAGGTTGAGAGGTGCATTTAGAGCTCTTAGCTTGGTAGATGGCATTTTCAATTGTGTGCTCTTCCTCCTTCATTCCTCGTCAGTTCTTTCCCCAGGTGCTTCTAGTTTGTGTTCTCAAATACCACAATGATCTCTTTCCATTTAGACTTACATTAAATACACTTACAAGCAAGGAATTAAAACTCAGAAGATTACGTATTGTGATCAGAGTCAGAAATACCAAATAAAAAGCACGCATTTACCATGCACAAAAAAAAAAAAAAAAAAAAAGAAAGAAAAAGGAGTAATCTCTTTTTCTATGAGCTTACAGAGCAACAGTTGTGAGCTGACAGTGATAGAACAGGCATAGCCTTCCTAAAAACTGGAAGGCATGACAATTCTCATTTAATGTATGGGAGGCCATATATCCCTAAGCCAGGAGAAAAATCCAAGTGTTGCAGATATATTCCAGGCACACCCTAACATTTCTTAGAGCTGCATAATAACTTCTGCTGCTGCACAGCAATTAACATCAAGCCTCTGGTCATCACATCTTGTGCTTAGTCTTCACTATGCTGAAAAGAGTGTGTCCCCCCCATGACTACCCACTTTGATATCAATCTTGAGGACCATCACCCATTTTAAGAAAGAAAATTCCCTAGAAATGATCTCCAAATCAGCAAAAGAAAGAACTTAAGGAAGTGTTTCAGCGTACATACTCATATTATTGGGGTCACAGAGAGAGAGCTCATGGGCTTGGTTTTCATACATGATCATATAGAAGGAAGCTTTTGGCAGATAGAGATAGGCATCCATGCAACAGACCAAAGGTGCTGCAAGAACTTTCTAGAAACAAACACACCACAGGACTGGTAATAAAATGCAGAGTTGTAATAAAAGACAAATGGATTTTGCTTGTGTCTCTTCTGCCAATTTATTGCATAAGGTTGGACAAATCACTCTGACACCTTGCACCATAGTTTCTCAGGTACAGGCTGAAGACTATTATGGTTACTTCTATCTAGGAATAATCTTGGAAAGTACATTTACCAGTAAAACATTATCTCAATCTCACAGAAGTAATACAAAGCTGCATACAGACTGAACCATACCTTCCACAGCCTGTACCTCTCTCATCTTTTTGTTGCAAGCAAATGCATATCTGTCAGAAGCTACTGCAAAATATACGGTAGAAGACAACATACATATCTCTTTTTGGTCCATTTAAGCAAGACTGCTGTTGAAAAAGGAATACGCATTTGTATCCTTATTTTACCAGTGGCTACACTCTTCAACCAAACTAAGCCAGGATTGGGCAGACTAATAAATATGATTATATTGCCAATAGGGAATTTACAGAGAGGAGTTGTTAGTTTATAAATTGATTTGCATTCCAACAGGAGTTTTATTATGAGGTCTGTGTGGCTGGCAGTAGGAGGCACCTGGAATGTGCTCCATGGCTTTCTGTAACCCTCAGCTTTTAGACCATGACGAAGCAGAAGACTTGTTAGGAAGTGAAAAAGGAAAAGGCAAACAGCTGTCTCTGCTAATAAGAGTAATTCCCAATCAAGTATCAGTTTTAGCACCCACCACAAGTGACCAAAAAGTGTAACGAAGGCAGTGGAACAATGCTGCCTATCTTCTGGTTTGCCACTATAAGTCATTCATTCGCTATTATCCTGGGCTGCAGCTGCCTTGTCTAATGAGGCTAATGAACTGTCCGCTACATCTCTCTGACATTACTGACATACAGAATTGAGTAACACAACACTTGAAAAAAGAAGATGCAAAAATGTGTTGAAGTAAATAAATATGCATATCTGAAGGAGAACAGCAGGCACCACATTTCTTCCTCTTTTCATTTGAACATCACTTCTTGCATCTTTCAAAAGATTTCATTTGCAACATTTTTCAGCTTCTCATGTTGTTATTAAAGATCTTTTCTGTCCAAGTTCCCACACTATATCCATCATTGTAGGATCCACGTGTCTGTATAAATGAGTAAATAACTTCTTATTAAACAAGGCTCTAATAACCTTGGTTATTAAACAGTCACCTTAACCCAGCTTCTTCTCCTGCTGTTAAAAAGTTTTTATACTTTCAGTGAATATTTTCATGGATGTTAATTTCTTGGTTGGTAATCCAGTTACTGGGCAGTATGATTTCCTGTAGCGCAGAACAGGACAAAGGCTACTTAAAAGACATTTAAACTTTCAGATTGATGATTATGTGAAATTGAAGTGACAAATAGGTTTGGGATTAGTATTATGAGTAATATTTCTCACTGAGCTGGAGTAAATTGGTTACAGACGGAAGGCTATTCCCCTGTGAGAGGAAAAGTCCTTGGGCAGACTGTTGAACACCACCATGGCTTTTCCTATCTGACCTGCCTTGAACTCTGGCTCTGCTGTGTGTCCTCCCCTCTACCCCACCCACGCAGAATGAGAGTAGACTCATCTTGGTGAAACTGTAGCTGGTACAGAAGCAAGCAGGACTCTCAAGATAGCTCACTTTGTCTATCTGATTCCCAGTGAGAAACTACTATGACAAGATTAGGTTTTGCAATAAATTAATTTCCAATTTTCATGTAACAGCAACAGGGACAAGTTTGTCCAGGACTCTAATAAAATGAGTATATCTGGTCCGTAAAGCTGAAACAACAGCATACAAACTTCACGTTGAGAAAAAATATTTTGAGATACCTGAATATAATCAGCTAATCTCATTAGATCCATCTCTATTTAAGGACAATAAATGAGGAACACATGCAGACTGACTCAGCTCCTACTGAATTAAGCAGTGGGATCCAATTTGTCTTCAGTTAGTACTAACCCATGATATATTACCTCTGACCACAAGACTTGAACTCTACTGCTATATTTATATTTATAAACTCACTGAAAGCACATTTATCTAAAGGGCACCATGTCAAACTCGCACTTTAAATTATTTGTTGACCCATTTTATTACAGGAGAAACCTGACACACTTTCACAGAAGAAAGAAAACAATAACAAGATGGAGAAAACAAGCTTCTGGTTGAAGAGACAAGATGAGGATAAATAAATTTGACAGATGTTAATATGATTCGACAAACATTCACTTTTTTACGAGTCCGTTTAAGTAAAGCACAGGGGACGCAAACCACATAAAAGCATTTTAAGACAGAGTGACATAAAGAAATGAGCATTATTTGAGTTTTACTATTTTATTATTGTGCTATTGACTCAAAACATGCCATTACTGCACCCACACAATAAGGTATAATAAAATAAGTTATTGTATTTCCTGCAATTTTTTTCCCCTGCTTTGAACTATTATTTTCTACTGAGTTAAAAACCTATGCTTTTCAGGAAGGAAATTATTAAATATTATTAAATAATTAAATATTACAAGGAATTAATAGAGAACTGTATGGACTGAAGTGACCATAAAACCAAAACCAGAGAAAAATAACCTTTCTCCAGAGGACAGACCAGATAATCTAAAGGAAGCTCCAGAGATGCAGCCTACAGTGACCACTTGGCTCCTATAACTTCAGCTAATGACCAAAATTCAAGAAATCTGAAATGCTACTTTCAATCAGAAGAATGAATAACTTTAGAAAAAATTCAGTTGATTCCCAGGGCTAAGACTCTTGGTTTTGTTGCGCAAATATTGTAATCTGATTCCAGAAGAGTCTGAAATACTTGGGTTACTGTTCTGTTAACATGCTCTGAGTTAGGTTCTAATCAACTCCCAGTTAAATCAATGGAGGCCCAGAGGAATAAACACCCAAAATCTTCAGGTACATTTTAGGAAAATCAACATCTTTCACATGCTTTTGTCTATCATCTTTAACATACAAATATAACTTTTAAATTCTGGTGCTTACTTTCTCTATTTCTTATATTAATTAGCTTGAAATTTTAATAATAATTACCCATTTTTCAAATGCTTTGATATTCTCACAAAAAAAACCCCAAAACTCTATGGAAATAAAAATTCTTAACATTTCTCAACTCTTTTACTATTGAAATCAAATATATTTATTAGGAACAATCACTTCTTACGTTTCATGATACAAGTAATGTTTTTATTCAGCTATGTGAATAGTATTTCAAGTTGGTTCCACTCTCATGTATCAACCATATGGTAGGAAGAAATAATTACTGTTTATTGAGTCTACATTAAACTTTTCAGAGAACAATTTTATGAGATGCCATAAGGTCGTATACTTACTGCAGTCATTAATCTTCTCTGGGCATCTTTAATCAAGCAGCTCTGTCAGAACCATTAAACAATGTTAGGCCTAAGCTCTTTAACTATTACAGTTTTTTGTTTTTAAGAACCAATATGTTACTGAAATTGCTCTGTTTCAAGCTCTGGATGACCCTTAGAATCAGGTTTACCAGATTTAAAAATAGTTTCTGAATCTGTACTGAAAGCATCATATGACTATGACATGCTGAGTTTAAATTACAGTGAAGTATTCATGTCAGGAGGTCAGGAGATAGATACCACATTTCTGACATAAAGAAAAATAACAGAAGTCAAACAAGTAACATTTAAAGTTGGTATCCCAAGTTCATAGAAAAGATATGTATAAAGTGTCCAGTAAAATAGCCCCTCAAAATCTAATAGAATACTTTTACAGGCTATTTACATTAGTGCATGGTACTTACAAATGAAGCCAGAATAAGAACAGTTTTCACTCAGATTAATGCTATCACTAGTTAGATAAATTTTAACTTTTCAATTTATTAAGGAGTCTCTTAAATGAACCCTGAGTCCCTACAGCAGATTATACTCTCATGAAACTTCTGGTCAGCTCTTAAATACTGCAGGTCCAAAGCAGCTCTTATTTCACTTATCAAAAGCTGCTTAGTGAGAAATGACAATTTCAAATTATGGATCTGCAAATAAAATCTATATGTTACCTTAGCACATAATTGAACAACACAGTACAGAAAAGGAACTGAACAAAGACAGAAAGATCCAAAATATGACAAATAAATCCAAGATGTATTTTCAATAAAGAATAATAAAAAGAAAGAGGAAAAGAAAAAAAAACCAACCAACAAACAAAAACAAACAAACAAAAAAAACACCAAAACAAAACAAGTTTAAAAATCTTGGTGTTTGTGGAAGGAAATAATATTTGTAGCAACTTTAAACAGACATACTTTTTCAAGAAATCATAAACAAGAAATAAAGAAAGCCTGCTGGTTTTGGTTTTGTTTTTTTGGTTTGGGGGTCTTTTTCTTTCCAGTTGTCTGTGATAAAATCTGAATAATTACTGCCACATATTCTCAGGAATGAACTTTGCAACTCGTTATTTCCAAGTGCAGGAGGAAAACAGACAACTTATTCGCATTACTAGCATATGACTTCAGTTGTTACTATTGCTGATGCAAAATGCAATTGTTCATAAACACAGGATCTAGAAAGTGTGTATTGAGTGTATGCTCCATGTATTACTTCTTACACTTCTTAAATTGGGCCTTTTAATGACATGATTTTCCTAGTAATAAAAGTATTAGAATACTTTCTGGTAGATATTCACATTTTTTATATACTAAGAAATGTGAGAAGTGCTGAGGAAAATTTCTTTCATCTGAATATTTCTAAGGAGAAACTTGAAGTTTCTACCTCAAAATCTTCTAGTGATTTTTCTTCTACAACTGCCTACGTGATCTGAAATTTAAGAAAACACACCAAAAATTCAAAACCAATGTGCTGATTTTTGTTACTGATTTTAGAGTTCTTAGTCAATTGAAATCCAAGACGGGCAATCAACTACGCTGAAGAACTAGATGCTTAGGGAAGGAGTGGTCACAGCCAACATTTGCAGTCACTTCATTAATGTACTTCAGCCAGATCCACAGAAAAACATTTTCATTTCCATCTGCACTCTATCAACTATTTATTTACACATTACTATGTATCTACAGATATTTATTTAAACAAGATCAAAGCAGGCTCTTCACATAGGTGGTACACCTAGAACAGCCACTGCAGAGATTTACTCCAAACCTATGACAAGGTTTCCTGCACATTCTCTAAAAACAGTCCCATTTTCATGCTGAGTCAACACAATGTTTCTGTCAGGATGATAAAAATGCCACTTCACACTAATCAGGTTGGTGGATACTTAATTGCATGGGTTCACATATTAATATTCTGGGATCAACAGTCTCAGAGGGAACTCTGATGTTCATCACTTCATTTCCTTTTCCTGGGCACGCTTCTCAACTTTATTAGATATTTTGCTGATTTGTTTTAATTAGCATATTGTCAAAAAAACTATTATCACTTCACTTTTGGGTCTTTAAAAATTACTTTGTCAATGACATTGACTTGTCAGTGTTATTAACAAGAAACTTCAGGTATTACTACATTTGGTAACAACTGAAAAAATAGATAAAAGTGGGGACAATAAATGAGACACCATGTATCTTACTGTTTGAAATGACAAAGGCATACAGGCCATTAGGAAAGCACTTTGACTTTCTAACCATTATATGTAGCACAAGAGTGTTTTGTTTGACATACTTATTTCAATCAGTGACTGAAAGTATAAATATTCATACCAACTATGGTCACTTTTATCCTCACATAATTTTTTTAATTACTGCAAAAAATCTCTTCCCATAAGCATTTTTTGTTTTAATGTAGTTACATGGTAATCTCACTAATATTAGGGGGACTAGGAGGGTAAACTCTCTTTAGTTAAAATTCACATCTTGAATTTTCTTTTGCCACAAGGAAGTGAAGCTCTTCATTCTGAAATCCAAGAGTAGGTTGGTCCTACTGAAACCATCCCAAGCTGGTGGCCCCTGATTTACCCCTGGCCATCTACCAAGGACATTTTCCCTGTCATGCCTCCCACAGCACTGTTCTGAGTGCGACCATAAACCATTGCGAAGAGAAGCAGTGGCAAGGGCTACTCTCATTCCAACCTACTGAGGAAGTTTTACGCTGCAAAGAGTAAATAAGTATTTGAGGAAAAGAGTAAGGACAGAGTACGGAGGAGGGAACACTGCTGGAAAGGATACTGATGGCACCCCTGCAGGCCTGAACAGGGTGCTGCAGATGTTGACCCTTCTGTCTTCCTGCTATGCTCCACAACAGAGGAAATTTGACAGAAGATGTTGTAACTTACACATGGACATTATAAATTGCGTGCTCTACCAGTGAGACAGCCTGGAGGAGGCAGTCAGGCCTGGCACTTGGCCACATACTTTATCCCACAGACAGTACCGCCTTTCCTGAACAGGCTGCTGTGGCTGCCACACTTCAACAGGGAATTCATCTGGTGCCACAAAATATCAGCCAAACTATCAGCACAGCTAAATATGCAGGAATTAATTGGATTGGAAACAAGAATGATGGGGCATCCAAAACCAAAGAAGAAATTAAATAAGCAAAAAAAACCCTGCCTTCCAAATGTCAGCTAAAATGTCTTTTCCTCTGGGCCCCCTAAACATTGTAAAAGGAATGCAGAAGGGGACAATAACAGATGTCAATGGAAAGATCAGATCCTTTGAAGAGAAGGTGTCATCAAAAGAGGTGAAGTATGGCTCATATTCATAATATAATTTTGAAAATATATGATCAATCCCTTTGAGGAAAGTCAACTTATGCTAAGTGAATCACCCTTTCTATGCTAATGAAGTTCCTAGGGATCCAAACATCTAGAAATCATTATAACAATGTCCTCCAAAGGTACAGGAACCATTATCCTGTAGGATAATGTAGGGGTAGGGAGAACAAGAACAAAGGGAAAAGAAAATAAATGTATATTTCCAGGGATTTCCATGGCTGTTAGGATGGGACATGGAGGGGCCAATGGGCAGGACTGTGGTGCTTAAAGGTCTCAGAATACTTGAATAGGCAAGGTGAGGAGCTGTTGGACTGAATGGTAATATCCAAAGGTTTTTAAGATCTCTAAAAGATTGATCACTTGAATAAAGAGAGAGCATGAATTATTATTTTCCGTCCATAAACTGACCTAAAACATTTTCCTGCAACATCTTAAAAGACCCAGAAGTGAAAGCTTCTGTAAGGTATTCCACAGGAGTCAGCATTTGTTACGCAGCAGTATTTATACTGGAAATTAATTTAAATATTGCTATCAATGCAAAAACCATGCAGCTCAATAACACTTACACGATGACAGGAGGACAGTAACGACGACAGGTTTGGGATTTTGACTACTTGGTCATTCTGAATAGTTTTAAGTCACAGATTCATGAGTAAGGAATACAATCTCACTTTATCCTGGAAAGCAGTTGGTTTGGAAAATGTTATACTGTTCAAGCAAATATATTCACGGTTTCAGCATGATGCTTCATTAAAAGGATTTAAACAAACCCTAGCAGGACAAATGAGTCATATGAGTGCCCACTTAACTCTCTGTGCATATGAGATTAGATACAGATAGACCACAACACTTCTACAACGAATGATTCTGCTGCCCATGGTTGAAAAAAATGTGCTTTTCAAAACACATAGTTAATAAGGTCTGAAGAAATCATCTGACACAGAAAGATGTAAAGAACTCAGTGTGTTTAGACTACCAAAACAAAATTGAGACATGACTCAATAGAGAATAAATATCTTTGTGGGCATGAAAAATAGGGTATGAAAAAGTTCTTTAGATAAGCACAGGAAAAAAAAAAAAAGCTGTACTTGATAAAGTAACATTATAAATAAGGTTTTAAGTTCTATAATTAAGGCTGATCAAGTATTAGAATAAATAAGTCAAAGTCTCTTTCTGTGTAATCTGATACCTTCAGATCAGAAGAGTTCCTGAGAGGCTATCTTCAATACAATTTTTTTATGCACAATTGTGTAATATATAGCAGTCTATACTGAAATTATACAAAATATTGGATTTATGTTCTCTACTGCTTTTAAAAATACATGAATGAAAGAGAATCCAACATCATCAGGAAGTCCTTGTTCTCAAGGACTACAGTCAGAGTAATCATACAAATTCCCAAGGCCACTCTGTCTTACATGTTCTCCTCTAAAGCTGTCACTGACCTCTCTCACTTCAGAAGGTTTATGTACCTGCAGTTCTGCTTGAAACAAAACAAGTAATTACAAGAGGCAACTACTGTGAATGCATAAAATAGGTACAGTGTTCAAGGATATCTTAAAACACTTGATAAGGATAGCATATGAAATGTAAAGCCCCATTTCTGAGCTTTAAGTGAAAATGTTGGGTAAATAACCCTATACACAGTTGACATTTACAGCACAGGAACAATATATCCTACTCAGACATGTTTTTGTTGCAGCTCTACGTATGTGATAACATTTTAACTTTAGTGGCTGCTGAAGGTAATAGAGAATTAGGAATGGCATTGGATTATCTATTATTAATTGCATTCTTTTCCTTCATGCCTGATAGACATTACATTGAAGTGGTACTGTATTATCCTGAAATTTTTGTTAGAAAACTTTAATAATCAGAGAGACTTTAGAGATTGTCAAATAATCAAAAAATTAACAGAAATACAAAAAATACAATACAGAAACAAAAGGAAAAAAAAAAACTAACAAATTTTCAGGTGAAAAAGTTTGAAGTTTATGATTCCAAAAGACAGCTGAACAGCCCTGCAACTGGCAGAATCCTCAGAGAAAAAAAGTTAACCACTAACCAACCAAAACATACAAAAGGAAAGAGAGTTAGCACCTAAACCAATAAGAAAGGGTGGGAAAAGGAAGCATTTGAAGCAAGTTCATAGAAATTTGCTATGGAGTTTCAAGAAAAGGTAGGTAGATCTGAATAGAAACCGTTTTTGCCTTTCAACAGTCAAGAAGTTTTTTCACTAAATACAGCAGTTTTCACATACTGAGAATCAGTAAATGGGAAAAAAAATCAGAATCTTTGCAGAGCTTGTAAACACTGGGAAATTGTTTCTAATTAAAGAACAGAGGGAAGGTTGACTATTGTGCAGCTACTTAGACAACAGCCATATATTGGAATGGCTGCATACATATTTAGATTAATGCTGCCTTCTTCCATCATGCTTTAGGTAGCATGCATTTTCTGGGCTGCAGCACAAGAGCTGCCTTTGTAGAATGATCCATGTGGGATTTGTAGGTACATTACTTTAAAATTACTAATATAGCTGTAATAGTGCTGTCATGTAACACAGCTGAACACTTTACTGTGTACATTCATTCTGTCCCCAAAGATCAGAAGCACAAAGGACCTTGTGAGTAGTCAGCACTAAAACTAGTCAAGGGAAGAAAGTAAAACTGGTTTACCCAAGAGATTTTGCACAAGAATGCCAACAGCTGAAACCAGTAGGAATACAGAAAACACACAGGCAAGCTCTTACCATTAGCTCTTGACCAAGCAGAGACCAACCTGACCAGGAGCTTCTGGGCATCAGTAAACTGGGGCCATAGTATTTTGGGAGGCAGGGGAGAGGAATTTCTCTTGTCCATTTATGTTTTCTTCTCTCATCATTATCTTCTATGTTTCTGCTTTTTCTTAATTTGTTTAATTTTTTTCCTATAACCCTCATATTTTAATTTCAGTTTCTCTCTTCCCTATCTTGTTATTAATTCACATTTTTTTCTCCCACAGTCATCTGTATTACATTAGAAGAAGACGGGGGATTTTAGAACAGTGCTGAAAAACTTGTTTATCTTTAATGGCATATCATCAGGTTGCATTTTACTCTCTCATCCTTCAAATTAAAAAATTAGGGATTGTTACCTTCTGTCCTGAGACAGACAGCTGGCAAATAAGCCAAACCAGAACTCTGAAATGAATTCAGTTCTGCACTCCTTTGCATTTTCAGAGTAGGATCTGCTATTCAATAATTTAGTTGGTGTATGCAGTGCTGCACTGGTAAGCCTAATGGCAACCAAACAAGCAAAGGGCAAAACCAATGCACCTTCATTTATCTTTAATTACATCTTTGGTTACTTATTTCTGAATTCTGTTACATGCTTGCCATTTTTCACCAAAGAGCTCTTTTCTTCAGCAACTGAGGAAGCATAAAGTCTGCTTTGCCTGTAAAGCACTTGGGAGGTAAAAAGTAGTAATACCATCAATGCTGATTGTCAACTTGTGCAACTTGCAAGAGTCTACAATTATTTTTTAAATTAATTTCTTTCTGAAATGAAGGAGGAAAACCTAAAAGTGAATAACTGTGCCACATTCTGGTCCAGTGTGCCCAGGCATCCCTCATTTAACATGCCACATTCATCTCAGGTGCGCAACACCTACGCATCAGGGGCCCCAGCAGACTCTACCCAAAGGCCTTTGCTTATTGTCTGCAGATACCAAGCAGCACTGCACACCTGGGTTTGTCTGAAGAGTCTGAAGAGATGTTTGCCTGAAAAGTCTGAAGAGATGTTAAGATTCAGCTGGGCACTCACCTTACTCTGGGAATTGGACATGCTGCGAGCCGAATGGACTAGATATAGACTGAGGGAAAAAATGACACGTTTATGGAGAGTGCACAGGAGAAAGAGAAAGAGACAGGTAATCTCCAGCATCCCGTGGCAATGCCTTGAATCAACACATTTCCCCAGTTTTAATATTTTGAAAAATACTTTGTGTTAAATGCTGTATTGTCTAGGTCGTGCCTTTGGAGGTTAAACTCTACTGTTTTTTAAAAAACACTACTATGCTTTGCTCTCGGTCTGCCTTAGTATTAACCAGCACTGACCTCACATGGACATGATGGAAATGCAGGAACCGATGTAACCTGTTATGTTTTCTTTCTGTTAATAGAAATATTAATTATCTGGTGATTTTACAGTTATTTCCTTTCCTTATTGTTTTTATCTCACTTTGGAAGCAATAATCATGCTATGAAAAGGACTGAGGTTATTATCAAATACCCAGTTTCAAAATTTATACACACAGATTATTTATTTTTTCATTATCGTTATGACTCAGAGGTGCGAGGTGACATTTGTATTATTCTATCTTGCAATATAATGTAAAGAAGGAAGCTTTTGGTAGGAAGCATTCACCAGATCAATAGACAAACCCACCATTGTCCTTTCAGAAACTAAAGATGCCTTCTCATACTTCTCACTATTTTAAAAGCTAGAGGGCTGTCCAAAAGTCTGTAAGATGTGTGGAAGCCTTCGTTTTTTTTCAGCTTTTTTCCAGAACTCTTAATGGTGTGGCTGCACTTGTTCAATTATTTTGGGGCATCATTTTGCTTACAAAGCCACCAGAGTTCCCCGTTGGTAAATTCCTGTAATAATTGTGTTCTACCTGTGTCTGCTAAAAGCCAGGGAAGCCAAAAAGGTCATGCTTATGTCTTTACTTCCCCACCAGTAGGTCTTTGCTGCATGCCTGGCGGTTGCATACAGTCAAGCATGTGAAAGAGGGTTAGTATTTCTCAGCATTCCAGGCCAGTTACTATCCAGCCTTTGAATTGCTTCAGCCACAACAAGAAGGCATGCCAGAATGTATGCATGCACAGAAACAGTGCTCAGAGACATATCTGCCCTTTACCAAATTCTGCGATTTTGAAGATTGTGGCAACACAACCATTTTCTCATTGTATTCTAGTTTCATTTTGCAAGTCCCATTTAGCTAGAAGTTGCTCCCTGTTCCACTTAAAATACCCATTCAAAGTAAGTGTAATACAAACCCTGTATCTGGAATATTCTTCCTTAAGGCAACAATTACATTTCAGAAGCTTTACTATTTTATAAATGAGCTTTCAGGTTTGATTGTTTTTCTATGCTTCTGTAGAAAACCTCTAATTGTCTAAGTCATTAAATATACATTTTCTAAGTAATTCCCTTTTCCCAGAAAAAGTTTTGATCGTAATTACTGGTTATCTTTCATTGATTGATTATGATTAGTTTGTGGATCTTGTTTTAATGAATTCATCTACTTCTGTGACCCCATGAATGCTTAGACTGCCTCCCAAGACAATCTATTCTTATAATGTGAACACTCATAATTCATGATTGTTTGTTGCAACAAACCAGTCTCTGAATTAGCACCAGTATAAAATACTTCTCTAATTTTCTAGCTTTTTGAAATTGCAGAACAGCCAGATAAACTAGATGTACAAATCAGTCTTTTCTAAATTGTTATCTATTAACTTGGCTTTAGAAGGAAAACTGAAGCATCTTTAATGAAAAGGAATTCCAAGTTGCTATGAAACGTGACAAATGATAACACCACTGTAGTAGTATTTTCACTTCTTGAAAAGATAACACTCCAAGGAATCAATAAAATGTAAGACATCATAAATGGAGTACCCAGATCAAATAAAACGAGGTTGAATAAACACAGCCAAAAGGAGAAATTACTATGGAAAATCTTAAACGGCTGCACCACGATGAAGAGGTATTACATGCCTTTAAATGTACCAGAGAATGGTTCTGGTCCACAACACATTAATTCATCTGGCTTTCTTTAAATGAGTTTAAGAGAAACATATATATTTACACTATAAATGTCTAAAATTCCACTAATTCACAAGTCCTGAACTGGAATGAATAACAGAAAATAGAATGTGAAAATAGGATGGTTTCAGTCATGCCTTTACACCACCAAAAAGGGGCACAAAATCTTCCCCTTGCCCCCTCATCATGCAATTTTGCTTCAGCAATTCTGAGGAAACACATCCCTCGGCAATGGAAAATGAGCAGTGCTAAATGCATTTGTTTCCAGTTGTGTTAGGGAAGTTCCAGGGTATCCCACACCCTAGATGTTCTCCTCCTCCTCCTAGCACCATAAGGAAGGACACCACAGGTCAAGGTAACATGAGTCACCTCAGCTTCAACAGCTTCAATATTTCCAGGCATTTTCTTTCTCTGTGCTTACTGACCAACAAAGGTTCTGGCAGTACCTTCCATCTAATCCTTGTTTCAGTACTGGAGGCACTTAAATTTTTCATGAGTGCTCAAACCAAAGAACACTGAATGCTAAAGTATCCACAGCATTGACTGACTCATGCATCACTTAGGCCCCAGTGGCTATAGTCTTGTGTTTCTGGAGCATATAACTATTTACATATTGTAAGGAAACAGATCTTGGGTAATAAAAATAATCCAAATCCTGGGAATGCAAACTGATCCACAGAAAGATACAATGAGTGTGCAAGTGTGCAAAGCCAAAAAAGGATGATCACATAGTGTGACTAGGGCTCAGGGACATAGGAGTTTCATCAGTCTACAGTAGTAAGACCACAAGCACAAGTAAGTCTGTCTACTTGTTCAAGGTCCAAGTTGGTCAAAACAATGCCAGCATAGATGTTTTAACATGCATGGTTAATCTGCAAGCTAGATAACTGGACTACAGTTCAAGAGTTGATCTTATATGCAAAATGTTAACTACAAAAACAGCCTTGTACAGGAAGTTCCTTTCATAGTTCTAGTTTCGGTAGCTTACATTGCCCCAGTTGACAAATTAAGCAGCAAACAATAGGAGGAAAGCTTAATGTGAATTACTTTATAACAGTTCTCCCAGGCAGAAGTATATTTTTAGCAGTATTATCCAGATTAGTCCCTCAGAAGCTAATTTTAACCAGCCTGGGTTTTGGATTTTTTATTTTTATTTTGTTTTTTAACTCTACTGGATTCCTGAAGCAAGGAATTCATAACCTACATAAAAATTATCTGGTTGAAATGTGCATATTAGTCTTTCAAGCATGTTAATTACCTTGGTTTTTTTTTAGCCTGATGATAACAGGCTACTGCAATTCTAGACTGCACAAGGATTCCTTACAAAAACCTTACATTTATGATGAAAAATATAATAAAGCATATAAAAGCAACATTTTTATAGACCATAAATTATATACTTTGGAGTTTGCCATAAGCACTCAGTACTGGAAAGTCTCTAACTATCCTATATTTGCATACTATTTAGATGTTAAGGGCCATCCAGACAGGTAAAGATTTGGAAAAAGATAAAAAGAATGATTATCATCTGACATTCCAGACGATAACAGCCTGTGACTGAATTTGAAATAATTTGTAGAAGCAAAATTTAAAGACGAAATAGGCTTCTCTATATTGCAAAAGACTAACAGTTGTCATGTTTTAAGCCCAGGCTGTAAATTAGAACCACGCAGTTTACTTCCCCCCCCCCCCTTTCTTCCCCCCCCTCTCCTGGAGGGACGGGGAGGAGAATCGAAAGAATGCAACTCCCACAGGTTGAGATAAGAACAGTTTAATAACTAAGGTATAACACAAATCACTACTGCTACCACCAATAATAATAATGACAAGGGAAATAACAAGGGGAGAGAATACAACACCTCACCACCCTCCGACTGATACCGATACCTCGCCCCCCCACCCAGCAGAGAGTGCTCTTCTGGGTAACTCCCAGTTACATCCTGGGCATGATGTGCTGTGGTATGGAATACCTCTTCGGCTAGTTTGGGTCAGGTGTCCTGTCTCTGCTTCCTCCCAGCTTCCCCTCCACCCTGGCAGAGCATGAGACTTACGAAGTCCTTGGTCAGACTAAACATTCTGACCAGCAACTGAAAACATCGGTTTTATCAGTACTGTCCCCAGGCCAAAAGTCAAAATCACAGCGCTGCACCAGCTACTAAGGAGAAAAAGTGACGGCTGCTGCTGAACCCAGGACAACAGTTAAGAAAATTGGATTACATTTTTCTCTGAAATAATTCAGGATGATTCTGGGGTTTTATATAATCACTTCCACATACTGCAAAGTATGTGATATTAACCTCTTCTTATAGGACAAAAGTCTGGGCAAATAGAAAGCAAACGTGCCTCAGTACAGTCAAGAATAATGAAGGCTGAGCCTGGGACAGTCGAAATCTGGGATGATGGATCTATCTTCCATTCTTACATTTAAATTATTATTAATTCAGCACTTGTTTAAGCATAAAATAACAGTGAAGAAATCCAGTGTCTGTATTTCTTGTCTCAAGCTCACTGCATTCTGCCACATCTATTTAAACACCGGATGGTTTTCCAGATGTGCACAGAATACTATAAATCACTATTTTTTAAAACACTGTGCTGCAGAGAAAGATAATAATATTACTTATCACCTAAATCAGCTTAAAGTAGGGCATGTAGATGAGCATCAAGTATAATAATCTTTTTAAATAGCTACAAACTATACTGATTTTTGGGTTTAAAAGTATATTAATATTCAATAGCAACAACTTGGTTTATTGCACATTAGGGTAACATTTTGAAGCACTTAAAAACAGCTCAGCAGTTACATGACACCTATGAGGCCACTTATTCTAATACAGATTGTAGATACATAAAATGTTCACAATATTTTACTTAGTGCCTGAAATTTAATCTTTGGACAGAGCCAACAATAACTGCAGGCTATATGGTCCAGTCATACTAGTTTATTTCCTAGTGAGTGGATATACTTCTTTCCTACCATTAGGATGGACCACATGATAAAAGGACATGCCTTGTTGTCATCACTGAGCAGCTACCTAATTAATTTATTGTTATGAAGAAGCATCTGCAAGTGTCTGCGTATCAACAGTTATAGCAGTATGCAGTCTGCTGCCAGACGACCAAGCCAATAATGTGCTGAGAAAGCACAGATGGTCAGTTGTTGTCCTTTTCCTGACACTGAGGTAGATGAGAAAGGGACTCCTTCAGAACTGGACGCACTTAGCCTAGCTTGGGCATGCTATCACAGGATGGAACAGCAGCCTCACTGGATGCCACTGTTTGAGCCAGATGTCTTCCATTCTGCTACCTTCCTGCTGATCTGCACACACAATGGGCACAGTATGTCACAAAGCTGAGAATAACGCTTTCTTCACAATTACCACAATTTCTTAATCTCCAAAGAAACATAACAGTTCATGAACCTTTACTTCTTCCATTTTGCTCACATCATGCTTTATTCACTAATAGCTTTCACTAGATTTAAAATAATGTCAAGCTTTTTCATTTTATTTTTCCATACCTTAAACTGCAGGAAGCAAAACAACTGTGATGTCTTCATAGGCTACAGGGTGTCCATTTCATAGGAGCTCCTTAAGCAGTTGGATATTCCTGGATATTACGTAACTTCACTATCTATTTTATCATAGTAATATTTTATAAACACTCAAAAATCTAATTATCCACCTTTGATTACAATGCATACTTAACTGTAACACACTGAAGTCAGTTCTCAGCAGCTTTACTCAGTCAATCCAAATTACTTTCACACTGCAGCCTTTTCTTTACAAAACCTTGAGGTCTACTGACATAAGTATCACGTGCGAAAGTAAAAAAAAAAACCACATGTTGCTGAATTCCACCTTCTGCAACCATTTGTTGCAGAAGATGAAGCTGCAAGTATCACAAAACTAGCATAGTAATTGCTAAGCAAGAAGGTAATGTGCCAGTTTATTGTAATTGTGGATTTTTGAACTTTTTCCCTTTATAGTTCAGAATTTTCAAAGCCTTTTTCAGGAGAACTTTAGCTCAGATCTTTCATTCAGCAAAAAAAATTGCATAGGTCAAACTTTGTAACTGCAGATCAGCCAATGGCTATGTTATTACAAAATCAAGCTGTTGATATCAAAAATTGCCTCAACTGTTGACCTCCACTGGCACTGCAGAATGATGCGATTAGGCTGCTAACAACAACTGTTGAGAAGGGTCGTGTCCATCACCTAAGAGAGACACATCCTTTTGCCTAAATGAGCATCCAAACAAACAAGAAGAAAATTGCAAAGAGAAAGAGAAAACCCTAATCTGGAAAACAAAAAAAACAAAACCAAACAAAACATATCAATCAAAAAACCCAAAACAACAACAGATGAGGCAGCTGCAAAAAAACCTCACTTCCTCACTTATCAATAGACATTTGGGCTTGAATATCTTGCAAATCTTGAGTAAGTGAACGTAAGATGATAGAACTTGAAATTCTATTTGCAACCAAGCCTTTACGGTTTATATCGTGGTTTAAGCCCAGCCAGTAACTCAGAACCCAGGACAGTTTAGCATGGCTGTAGAAAAGCTGAAAAAGAAGCAAATAATTATACAAATAAAAGTTGCTATGACTTAAGAAGAGAAATTGAAGTAGCTACATTTATGAGCATAAATATTAGACAGATTTAATCAAAGAACATACCCACCAATGCTCTCTGTGACAGAGGCTTTATCCTTTGACAGAGTGTTCTGGATACCACAGTTATATTTGTTTTAGTTAATGAATAAAAAATTTAATGCACACTCTACATTAGAAAATGAAATAAATCTGGAAAATATTACATCCTATGAATACTTTACAGTGGATTGTGTAAATAAGGGGAATTTTTCAGTGCCTCTGAAGATGGTAGGGAAGTTATCAAAGGAGTTATAGAAAGAAACACTAATGCAATCTACAAGTGAAAAGCTATTATTCATTAGTAAGAGTCTTGTAACAGCAGGAAGATAATACAAATTAAAATTCTCAGCAACTTAAAATAGCATATTAGTGGCCAAGATGAAGGGATTAAGGCCAAGATGAAGCAATGCACAGGCCAAGGATACTACAACATCCTTTTCTAGTCTTCTATTTACTACAATTGTATCAGTAAAAAACACAGACGTAAGCTTCAAAGTTTTAGGAAAAGGAAAGATATAAGAACACAGTATTGAAAGAAGATGTAACAAATGCCAAGTAACTCAATTCAAAGTGGAACAATATATGAATGGTAAACAACTTCCACAAATGAATAACACCTCAACTACTCTTCCATCTTACATTGTTTTTCCATTACTCATTCATTTGTTTCTTTGCTGAAATTGTCATGTATGGACAAGGATCATCAGTTTTACAGCTCTTCTCAGTTCTCCTGGCAGTCAGAGGTAAACAGCAACAGTTCTCTCTGCTATCTTCAATAAAGGCTAAGAGTTCCTGCTAATTAGCTTTACTGCCACAATCAGTAAAGTCACCTAACAGCTGAAAAAAATATTAGCACATCCAAATGTGTGTAAGCATAACCTTACATACCATGTACTTGGATTCCTGAATTTAAACCTGCAGTTCTTATGTTATTATTACCTGCTCTTGTACATTCTGGAATATAGGACACATATGTCAATGTTGATTTCTTTTGATAAAACTGTTAAAGCAGTGAATTCTGTGTATTGGTTGGCTGTGTTCATATGATCAGATTGCTTGTTTTACTGGCTTTTATAACACAAAAATTCTAGAAGTTGCATTTGTCACAGAAAAGTCAGTAATTTTCAGTAAAATATACGGATTTGCTGCAACTTTGTCTCAGTATAAAACAAACTAAACAGTATTACCTTGGCCACCACAGTCTTCATCATGTAGTATAATACTACCCTGTTAAAAGTACACATCAGCGTCAGAAACAGTATGTCACAGAAAACTGCATATTTTTAAAATAAACCTGTCTCCTATAACACGTACTCTTATTTTCAATTTAAAAGAGAGTTTCTTTTCTTGAATTAGAAGTGTTAAGAAGAAGACTCTCAATGGCCAGCTTTGTGCACTGAAGAAAACAGAAAATGCCAAATTTCAGGGTCCCACAAAAAGTATACAGCCATTGCACAGGAGACAGCATGAACCAGGCTCTGAAGATCTGCCAAAGCCAGTTCCTATCCTTTTTCCAGCAGTGAACACTAACCTTACAAATTTTCGTGAACCAGTTTCTAGCTGTAAGAATTTACTTTTATGAAGCTGTAATTAACTCAATAAATTTGGATTTTTTCCATACTTACAAAGAAACATTCTGCATCACTATATAATCAGTCAATCTCTTCCTGAAAGACTAGTGTTTAAGTGTGGCTTCACATATATTTGTTAAACAGCATACTGAATTCAACAGCAAGGATGCCACAGAAGCTTTGTGATATGGAAGTTGAGGTTAAAAACCATGTCACTTTTATCCTGGTATTTGCCTACAAGTACATTAGAATTTGTTTTCAAGACTAAAGGATCTTGAAATATCGAAATAATTAACTACACATTTCTCAACAAAATGTGCAAAACCAAAATAGCGTGTGTGCCTGTGTGACAAACAACAACTACTCTCATGCTGTACACCCAAAAAAGGAACATCATTGCAACCTTCCATTTCTGAATTTTATATATAAATCCCAGAAAGGCTGATTCAAAGTGTTTACAGAGTTGCGCCAAAAATGGAGGAAACAAAGCTAGAAAAAATACTTCAAACTGGGTGGGGGTAGTTTAAAACCAGACTCCAGATTGTAGCTGCTGTACCTGCCCCTCCCACCACCACCAGCCTGCCCAGCCTCTGGCCTAAAATATTGTAGAACTTAAGAATTTTACCAGAATATTCATCAGGATCCCAATTTCAAAGTACCTGGACTGAAAGCATGGCTTTTAAGAATATGAAATTAGTACTTTTAAAGAATTATTTCTTTAGTTACAAGTGAATATTGATACAACAAATTTATTTTCTGACAAAACTGTGGACTGGAAAGAAACAAGGTGGAGCAGCAGAACAGCAAAAAGTCCCGGAGAAACAAACAGAACCAAAAGCTTTCATTAAGGAAACCACAGATTAATCCTGTTTTGAAATGGGTGTAATTAATTCAGGGATTAATAAAAAGACTCCATAACAAAGACCTTAAATGCTACCCAAACCAGCTTGTTTCCATTCTGAATCTCTCTTTTTATTTGCAAAGACTGGCATTACAATTGAAAAGGACTCAAAATGGAGTGATGTACACATCATTGGTGTTTCATGATGCAACTGATGGAGTCCCTGAATGGATATTGCTTTGCTTTTAAAAAATAATTTAACAAGAAAATCTTCAACTCCACTATCAATCACAGGTGGCAGAAATGAAAGAAAGAAAAATAAAAGAAATCAAAACTACTGTCAAATCCATAACATATACATTGTTGGCTGATGACACTTGTTCCAGATGTACAATAAAGCCCACAACACTTTATTACTATGGATATAATTATTGTGAATGTTTTTTCATGTTGATCAACTTGCTTCTGAAAGTTGGTTTTTTTTTGATTGTTTTAAACTTGCATAATAAACATGCAATGAAACATTTCTTGTTAAAGTGTTTTTTGCAGTCATCTTATTTTCGAACAAAGATTTCATAAAGTTGCAGTGTTGTATCAGAGCATTACCAAAATAAGAGCAAAAGCTAAAGAGGAAGGTAAATGTGAAACAAACTTGATGAGAATAACCTAATCTTGTCCTGAGACACTCCAGTCTTATTAAAAATATGTGCACAATCAAATCCCTTCCTCCAAAACCCACCAAAACCACAAATAAATACTAACTTGGAAGAAAGGGAAGACATAAAGAAAAAAGAAATATGATGTCATCATGTACTCATCTTCTGCATAGCTCAACCCACATATAGTAAGGCACTATTTCCCCACAACTTAAGTGTCCATAACAATCTTTTACAGTGCTCTGTGAACTACATATAGTTCCTTCCAGGATGATGAAAAAAACAGATTTAATGAGTGTTGCTACCATGTCACCCCATGTGTGATCTTATCGACAAGGGCATCATCTGGCAGTTTCAGAAATAAGCTGTCAAGTCTCTTCCTATGCGTGCATGTTATGTATAGGGATATCTTTTGTGTGTGCAAGTGGTTGGTTTGTTTTCCAGAGTTGCTGTTATTTTTCATTGTTCTTAATCCAGTGTTCTCAAAGCAAATACACAAGAAAACAAAGTGCAGTTGGATCATTAAAAACAGAGCTTTGGTGCTCCAAAAAGCACACAGCTTTGGGGATTTAAGAAATCTGTTAGACATTCCCAAAGGAGCTGGGAAATACATGGACAAATTTTCATCTGGAAATCCTCATCTCAGCTTAGTTGAGCTGGTCTTCATATTGTTTACGGAAGCAATCACCAGCAGGAAAAAATTCCCAGCAGCGTTCTTGGTACATTTTCCATACATAGGATTCCTGAAAGAAAAACAATTTAAATAATATAACTTGATTCAATAAACAAGCACCAACCATGACTTTTTCTCTTTTATTTATATACTGCTTCACTTTTTTTGATTCCCTGAATATTAAGTTGTTGTATATCATGCTACAAAATCACATTAACGATTTTGATTAATTAAAGTAGCTTCTTGATATTTATTGCCTAGAAAAAAAGCACTGGAGAAACACATAGAAAAGAGCTAGGTAGATCAGTTCCTATTACACACCCAGGAGCACTGAAAAGCTTGATCAAAGCTGGTCATGAAACAAATACCAGGGTACGCAGAATATTTTCTGTCAGAGAAATTTGACTGAATTTTTGCATTGGTCATTTCAAAACATGAATATTCATTACATAAACTAAAATGGCCTTTAAAGTAATGTCTTAGAAGAGCAGTATTTTTCTGAATTAGTGGTGACTTTTTTTGGTTTGGTTTGGTTTGGTTTGGTTTGTTTTTTCTTTTGATTATGATTTGTTCAGGTAAGGCTCTGTCTCTAGCAGACCAGAGAATGGTAAAGGATATATCAATTTATTTCTATTTTGATCACACCACCTAAATGTGCTTTTTATTATACAAATTCCATAGTTGAAAGGACATGTGTTATACAAGTTACAGCATCATAGAATCATCTAGCTTAGAAAAGACCTGTAACATCATTGAGTCCAACTGTAAACCTAACACTGCCAAGTCCACCACTAAACTTTGTCCCTAGAAATTACATAGCATGAATTACTCTCAATTTTCAAATTATCAGCTAACAGTCTCAAACCTGAACACTTAGTAGAAATCTGGCTTCAGTGAACATAGGACTGTACGCCAAGGTAAAAAAAAAGCAAATAAAAAAGACTTTTTAAAAAATATTTCAGTTAGTATGAAATTCTCAAATGACAAACAGATGTTCAAAAATAGCAAAGCAAATACATAAAATCTGATACTGGACAGGGCTGAGAAGATTTATACAAAGAAGATGACTATAATTTCCCAGTACACACATCAGACTTCAGAAAGAGTAAGCTACATAGATTTATAGCAAATCATCCCTCTGACCCAAATCTGTAGGGCTACGTATATGATGCTCTTAAGGTTTCTTTTTTTTTCTGATCTGCAACATAGGAATATTTGCTTAGTCAGTTGCAAAACTTCCACTAGAAAAAAACAGTAGTCTGTAAATTTGATACTTTTTTTTTTTTTTTTTTTTTTTACTGACTTTAAGCATATTTTAAGGAAGTTGGAGGAATCAGTAGAAATTTGAAAGAACAATAGCAAAGAAGAAACCTCCAGGTTTCTCCCATGGGTTTCATTTTAAATATATACACAAGCTCTTTCATGTGGAGTTATCCATGAACGTAGACAAAGAAGATTATATATCAATAACAATAAAGGACAAAGACTATTAAAAAAGAATCAACAGGAAGAAATTATGAGTGCTGCTTTCATAAGATGCTTAAATGTTCTGGTTTTCATTGCTTTTGTTTATTGTGTCTATATTTTGTGCAAGTAATGACTTAGGAATAAAAGGTCAGATAACAAAATAGGAACAGAAAGTACTACAGAACTGATACTCAAACTAATATGAAGCACCCAAAGTCCTAAGAATTGTTTAGAAGAATGAGAATTAAGTTACATACCATATAGGGAGCTATTAATTAGAATACTCCTAGCTTTGTCAAGTCTGAATGATTTTATTTTGGAATCAGTCTCATTTAAAACCTGTTGACATTCATACAGTTTATCAACCTACCTGTCCTGTATGCTCTGTTTCATCTTTGTTAATAAGATACATGAGAAAAAACCTACAAGCAAAGAAATAGTAATTATGAATACATCAGGCAACCCACAGAGGAATGGATATTTTTCGGATGTATGGTGATAATGCTGTTCATGAACTTACAAGTTCCAGAATTCTATTTATGATAATATTCTCAGACATTAAATATACTTTCCTGACACTCTTGACATTCAATCACTGTTCAATGAATAGTATGCTAAAATGTGAAAAATTCAGTTTGATTTATAGTAAATTGCAACAGAGTTTAAAAGAAGATTTACCTAAACTTTTCAATTTTAAATTATAGTAGACATTTTCTTGCCCAGAAGCACCAACTTGGAAGCAGACAGAGAACAGTCACTGGAGCTTTGATTAAGAGATTTCTCTTATTGAAATTATAGGCTGGGGATATTTTACTAGTGTATGTAACTCAGGATCAACATGGGCAGAAAAGAACTTATAATTTTAAAAACACACTGGTCTTGGGGTTTTGAGCTAACTGACAGACACTAGGTGATGATTTCAAAATTTCACTCATAATAGACATTCTTTCCAAATGTATGTAAAAATATAAACAAAAATATGAACAAAAATGTCAAAAAACATTTCCTTAAGAAGATGCACATAGAAAGTTATTGTATGTTAATTGTGCAGTGCTTTGTAAGCAGGAACAAAATCCCACATGATGGTGTTTTCAATGTATTTTGTTTGTACAACCTGTTTTTCAGGTGGAAGTTCTCTTTAGGGATGTTTGACTTTACGTTAATCATTAATCTGTGCATATATAGTGCTAGTTCACAAACATAAAAGTCACAATCCATCCATTGCTTCATGCTGACAGCACTATTATAAAAGTACACTTTGTGACTGGATTTTCAAATGTATTTGACAGGAGAGAAACAGTATGATACACTGACTGTGGACCTGATAAGTGGCTTTATTTCCAGATTTAAAAAGACCGAGTTCAGTGGTCACTGATGATCGTGTATTTTCCAGAGGTGGACCTGATGCCCTTGGTCTGATCCCTTCCCTCTCTAGCTCCTCACACCAGTTCCCCTACTTCCCCCTTTGTCCCAGGTTTTCTTTGTCAACCTCAACGCTCCACTCACAATATTTTGTTCAATGCAAGCTTTCCCTCTTTTGTCTTACTCCTTTGCTTGTGCATTATTCTCTCCATCAGTCTCTAGGCCAGGTCATACTGTTCCTCTGCACCTTACACAACATATTCACTTTTACAGCTCCACAGTAATACACTAAGTTCCTAGTTTCCATCTAGCTCACACAAACCTGGTATGTCACAACCAAGCTGGAAACGAGGTAATGAAGTTTGTTCAATCCTCATTCCTATTCTCCCAGAATGATATGTTCAGACAGCATGAATGCACATTAAAGCCAAACAGTACTATTACTTATGCAAAAGAGCTAATCAGGTACTTTCAGAGTGCAAGGGTCATGACTTAGTGAGGAGTTCATTTTTACTGTACTCACAAATAATTGGCCAAGTTGTGCTCCTGTAGTGTGTGTGTTTCAAAGCCATGGGGCACTGTGTCAAAGTAGTCATTTCCTATTCCACAGATAAAGCACTTTGTCTAGAAGAAATAATACAGAGCACTTCAACACTATATATAACCCCATCCCCCTTTGAGAAAAGGCCAATAAAAACGTAGCAAGTTTCTTGAAAATAGCAATGCATTACGTGTAATATGTGCTGAACAAAAAAGCTTTTCCTTTAATGATTGGGACTATGTACCTCAGAAAAAACACTTGAATAAAAGTTTAACTGCCATCAGAATAGCTTCTTTGCTGGCTGTAAGTGAACAATTATCAGGAGAAAGAATGGCATATAAGGGTCAAAGCTCATTTTGATTATTTTTTTTCCCTTTAACACCGTAAGTAGCACTCACTGCAACATCCAGCAATGTCCACCTCAATGCCTGCTGTGCTTGTCCAGCTGAAACTGAATGTGCTTAAAGTTCAGATTACAAAACATAGTAGGTCTGCAACACCTTCCCTAGGTGTTATAGGCATATTTAAACAACAGCATAGAGAACTACCAAGTACAGGATACTTTCAGACATAGATTAAAAGAACAGAAGCTACCTGAACAAAGAAACTGAGATCTGAGATGAAGTGTAACATGACAGTGTTGACACTGTAGGCTGAAGATCCAAAAGACTTAAGTAGCCACAAGCATGTAATTCATTATAATATACAGAAATGTACAAAGATTTTTCTTGTTTACAAAAATGAAGATACAGGGATTAGTCTAAACTTTAAAAAGTCATGAGAAAAATGGTGTTAGTCTTTTTGACTGAATTTTTGTTAACTTATAAATGACAGCAAGAAACTGGCCACATTTGATCTGGAGGTATTTAAAAAATCCATACTAAGAATGGGAAAACAAATCCAAAATACACTTAGAGCAGAGTATCAGTTTAGACACCCTTGTTTATGTCCCACGCAAAGACACATACAAGATAGCACCTAGCACCTGTCAAACTATAGCATACCTCTTCACAGGAGGCAGCATAGAGTGGTAAATGCCATTCAAAACCTGGATGCTACCAGAGTTTTCTCTTCATAAAATTGTCTAAAAAGAATGTCACTGGGTACTAACAGAACTGCTTATGTAAGTTCTTGTATTTTATTAGATGCAAAAAAGTCAACTAAAAAAAAATCTCAACTATTATGTCCATCCAATGAACTAAGATGTGAGAGTAGAATCTCATCCAGGATATATGACATTGGACCATGTACAGAACTGTATTATCCTCTTAGTTTAAAATATTATCCACTAACATTTTAATTGAAAACAGATATTCATGAAACCTGAAAATAGGATATAGTTCAGCAATGGAATGTTCTTACCTCCATGTCTTCCTTAACTTGTTCTTGCTGATCTCTTAATTCACCAAAAGCATCAATAATTAAACCTAGGGTTTAAGTTAAAGTTACAGTTAATGCTCAAGAACAGAACTGTGAAAAAGAATATTTGGAAATCCAGGGATAACTCTGACAAAGAACATTAAACAAGAATCTTGTACAGAAATTCTAAAAGCCAATATATACTCCAAAGACCAAAATAATGTGAACTAAAATTAGCGAGTTAAAGAAAATGGCTATCAGTAACATCACTGAATCACAGAATGGTCGAGGTTGGGAGGGACCTCTGGAGATCATCTAATCCAATCTCCCTGCTAAGGCAGGTTCACCTAGAGCAGGTTACACAGGATCACATCCAGGCAGATTTTGAATATCTCCAGAGAAAGAGACTCCACAACCTCTCTGGGCAGCCTGTTCCAGTGCTCTGTTATGCTCGAAGTAAAAAAACTTTTTCCTCACATTCAGATGGAACTTCCTGTGTTTCATTTTGTGCCCACTGCCCTTTATCTATCTGCTATTCAGCCAGTTTTCACTCCACCTCAGTGTCCACTCATCTAATCCACAGTTCCTAACCTTAACTATAAGGATGTTATGGGAGACAGTGAACATCCACTGCTCTCCCCTCATCTACCCAGCCAATCATTCCATCACAGATTGGAGATTGGTCAAGCAAGATTTCCCCTTGGTGAATCCATGCTGACTACTCCTGATAACCTTTTTTTCCTTCACATGCTTAGAGATAACATCCAAGATGAGTTGTTCCATCACCTTTCCAAGGACTGAAGTGAGGTCAACTGGCCTGTAGTTTCCTGGGTCCTCCCTTCTTGCCCTTTCTGAAGGCTTTCCTTCAGTCCTCAGGTACCTCTCCTGACTCTCCAAGATGATGGAGAGTGGCTTAGCAATAACACCTGCCAGCTCCCTCAGGACTTGTGGGTGTATCCCACCAAGGTCCATGGGTCTGTGGGCATCAAGTTTGCCTAAATGATCTCTAGCCTGATGCTCCTTGACCAAGGGAAAGTCTTCTTTCCTCCAGACTTTATCTCCTGCCTCCAGGGTCTGGGATTCCTGATGGCTGGCCTTTGTAAAGACTGAAGCAAAGAAGGCAGTCAGTAACTCCGCCTTCTCTGTATTTGTCACAGCCAGCAGTATCATTTGGAATTATAAAATGGGACTTCTGTTTTATTTACAGTGACAGAGTTCAGGGATTGATTACATGGCAGATGCAGAGAGGCCCAGAGCCCTGTGAATCCTCTCTCATTATTGTTGCATTGCGGTACAAGGTTCCACTGTCAGAGCTTTATGGAAGAAAGAGGTCATTTGGGGGAGATACAGAAAAAAGAAGATAAACCACCACAAGCTCTATGGCTCAGATTCTAAATTATTTATGATTCTCCCTTTTCTTACACCAATACAAAGGACTAGCTCCACAGCCATTACTGATACAGCTGTGCTGTAAAACTGATGAATACCAGATGAGAATTATACCCAAAGGTTGACAGCTAAGGCCTCTACTCTTCAGCCACTCACAAAATAAAGAAATAAACACTATGAGATAGGCCACTTCAAACTATAAGAAAATTTTGCACCCTCCTATAGCACTTTAAAAAACTTCTTGCTTGAGTAAGAGTTATAAAAATTTTACCACAAGCTCTGAGTCTTGCTGATTATTTACAGGAGGCTTTTAGAAAAGGCAATGAGAAGATAGAAACTGTAGTGCCGCCAGTATTCTCACAGCAAAGAGCTTTTTTTAGCTCCCACTGATCCCGTTAAAAGCCTGTTGATTTTACAGAGACTAGAAAGAAGAGAGTATGGATAAAAGCTGGATGGGTGTGATTTACTATATAAATCTGTGCTTCATGATCTTCGCTGGTTGAATCTTAAGTGTGCAATTACCATAGCACTAAATCTTTGTACTGCAAAATAACACTTTCAGTCCATGGATTACAGACATATACCTTGAATAATTGCAAGTAGGATGACAATCACAAAGAAGAAGAAAGTGATGTCAAAGATAATCCGATAGATTTCATATTCATCTCCTGCTGGATCCTCTATTTCATCACCAATGCCTCCACCAGCACGCACTCCAACATACATGTGAAACATGTAGCACTAGAAAACACAAAATTAAAGGGATACAATGTTTGTCTGCTGCTAAAAGTAAAAATAAAAATTCAGAAATTGGCAGAACTGGAATATGGTCTAGGAACTATACTATGTCAAGTACTTAGGTCATCTTTTCCTTCCTTTTGAGGTCATGTGTATTTCTGAGGGAGGTGAAATGCTGCTGTGTTGCATTGTTTCATGCTCTGTCTTTATGCAACAGGTCAGAAAGATCACAGACTAAACTACCTTAAGACCAGCAGGAAACCATGATTCAGATACAATCACTTCAGTAATGTACAAGTAGGAAACGCCATTACCATCCCCCCAAACCAAAAAAAAACACAACCAAAAAACCCCAACCAAATGAAAAAAAAAAAAAAAAAGAAACCAACAAAAAATAGAGATTTGCAGAGAAGACAGGCTAGTTTGCAATGAAAACAATCTGAGACTAATACTGTGAAACAATGATCTGATAGATGGTGTAATAGGTCTCTCAGTATCATAGAATCATAGAATAATTAGGGTTGGAAAGCACCTTAAGATCATCTAGTACCAACCCCCCTGCCATGGGCAGGGACACCCCACACTAAACCATGCCACCCAAGGCCTCATCCAACCTGGCCTTGAACACTGCCAGGGATGGAACATTCACAACTTCCTTGGGCAACCCATTCCAGTGCCTCACCACCCTCACAGTAAAGAATTTCTTCTTTATATCCAATCTAAACTTCCCCTGGTTAAGTTTGAACCTGTTACCCCTTGTACTATCACTACAGTCCCTAATGAAGAGTGCCTCTCCAGCATCCCTATAACACTGCTTCAGATACTGGAAGTCTGCTATGAGGTCTCCACACAGCCTTCTCTTCTCCAGGCTGAACAGCCCCAACTTTCTCAGCCTATCTTCATACGGGAGGTGCTCCAGTCCCCTGATCATCCTCGTGGCCCTCCTCTGAACTTGTTCCAACAGTTCCATGTCCTTTTTATGTTGAGGACACCAGAACTGCACACAATACTCCAAGTGAGGTCTCACGAGAGCAGAGTAGAGGGGCAGGATCACATCCTTCGACCTGCTGGTCACACTCCTTTTGATGCAGCCCAGGATACGGTTGGCTTTCTGGGCTGCGAGAGCACACTGAAGCCGGCTCATGTTCATTTTCTCATCAACCAACACCCTCACGTCCTTCTCCACAGGGCTGCTCTGAATCTCTTCTCTGCCCAACCTGTAGCTGTGCCTGGGATTGCTCTGACCCAGGTGTAGGACCTTGCACTTGGCATGGTTAAACTTCATCAGGTTGGCATCAGCCCACCTCACAAGCTGTCAAGGTCTCTCTGGATGGCATTCCTTCTCTCCAGCGTATCAACCTAATCATACAGCTTGGTGTCATCGGCAAACTTGTTGAGGGCGCACTCAATCCCACTGTCCATGTCACCGACAAAGATGTTGAACAAGACTGGTTCCAACACCAATCCCTGAGGGACACCACTTGTTACTGGTCTCCAGCCAGACATTGAGCCATTGACCACAACTCTTTGCGTGCAGCCATCCAGCCAGTTCTTTATCCACCAAGTGGTCCACCTATCAAATTGATGTCTCTCCAATTTAAAGACAAGGATGTCGCATGGGACAGTGTTGAACGCTTTGCACAAGTCCAGGCAGATGACATCAACGGCTCTACCCCTGTCCATCAGTTCTGTAGCCCCATCATAGAAGGTCACCAAATTGGTCAGGCAGGATTTCCCCTTAGTGAAGCCATGCTTCACTAAGTATACTTATGTGTGATGCCGGCAATGCAAAAATTCCAGTTTATTGTGCTATAATTTAATAGAAAATTATGACACCATTCTCAGAGATCAAGAACAGGTGATTGGTTCCTTTTCTTTAAAGTGGCTTTGCAAACTACAGGCCCAAAGTTCTCACTCCCTATCAGAAAGTAGAAATGACAATAACAGTAACTTTTAAATGGTGTCAGTTTGCTAGAGGATTTTAATATTACACAATATATTGAAATACATCTAACTTTTTTGTATAAGACTATCCTTTTAGAAGGATAGTAACAGCAACACATTTTATAAATTCTTTGTGTTTTAACCTCTACCCACCATCCACAACTGCAAAGCCTGCCACTAGCTCAGCAAGTATAAAACAAATTTCTGTGGCTCTGAGCACAGGATTGATTTCAGTAATAGCATTGTCAGTTTAAGATAACCATGGCAATTCTTGCTAAAGAAAAGAGATGGATTTCCAAGCTTAAGCAAGTATTTCAGTACCTAATAATCAAAGTCCTTGCCTGCAACTGACCATCCTCCTAAATGGCCTGTAGAACCTCAAGATTCAAAAGTACTGTCCTTTAACTGACTTGGCTCAGCTTCACAGATTTTATTTTTTAAGTTTTTTGAGAAAAAATATAGCAAAGAATACCATCACGTTTTCTATTCATTTACAGATGTGTTTGTTTAACATACACAGGGTATATTCTAGTTGTTAGGGATTGTATTTGTATTTGTTCCTTTGCCTTCAGTTATAGTCTTTCCTACCAATGGCTAATGACTGTATGAATAGGAATTACAAGATCAGGACAAAACCGCAACAGTTCAAGAAAAAATCCAGAAAGCAAAATAAGACTTACTGTTAGCATATCATCACATTTCATGTCTGGCATATCACCATCTTCACTTTTGTTGTAGAACTTGCGGAAAAAATTGAATGCCACTACTGTATACAAGTATACTACTACTGCCAGCAATCCCACTGTTAGAACAAGCTGGAAGACATAATTATAGAGTGGATATAACACCACCATGGAATTATGCTATGCAATTTTCTTTGCGAGAAGGAAAGTAACAATAATTTATATGTACTAGCAGAAGGAAAACTACTTTTTTTCTGTCCCGTATCTTTGTAATATGTGGTAATAAATCTGCATACCTTGATGCAAATGTTGTGCATTTCACCTGTTTTATTTTGAAGGAAAACAATGCTTTAGAAGCACAATTACAAAGACAAATCTTGCAAAATCTAATGGATACATACACAGTCAAGAAATGCGTTAGAATTATATAATCCCCACACAATCAGACAAAAACATCTGAAAGTTTACTACCTAATAGTACTACTATTTAATATTACCTATTATATAATTACAATAAAGTATTCCCATTCATTTAATACTAAAACAATTGTGTTTACATCTATGAAATCACATGTAAAACTAACTATTCCTAATATTATAATATCTACCTCAAAGAAGCAGCAAGAAATGCCTCACTGCTCAACTGCAGCATCATTAAAATTTTGCCTTGAGCTTTACGGAAAGCAGCTGGAAGTGAACTGCAATATCCTGCAAATTGGTATTTCTCTTGCATAGCTGAGAGACCTAAAAAGTTCCCAATCATAAATAATGTCTCCTTACTCCATAGGCAATTAGATAATTTGCTAAAACTTCAGGACTATTCTTAATTTCAGATTTCACAGCTTCTGTAGAAAAAGATTTCTTATCATCAAAGAGCTGAGCTTCTCAAACAGTTCTCTAACAGAAACAGTAACTCCCAACTGGACCTTTCTTTAGATGAAAAAAATTTTTACAGCAAATTTATGACACAGTTGCTTGCAACAGTGAGCTACTGTCATACATCCTAGTCCCACTTTCTTATGCTTATAAACACCATTGGCTAGTTGCCCCACTAACCTAAGTTCTAAACTTTACAATGAAAGAACAATTTTGTTGTCAATCTGCATAGCACCTGAGTTAAGTCATGAAGAGATCTGCTGTGTAAGTAAAAAAGCTGGAAAGAGATGACAGCTGATACCTGTTTACCATTGTGGGTCACTGATGACAGGATAGTTCGTAATGTCTTGAATCCCATTGCAATGTCAAGGAGATGAGCAGCAAAGAAAAAATTGTTGTAATGGCCAAGGACTGACATGGTCATGTACCACGCTAGGTAAAGGAAAGACTAACAGAAAAAAACAAGTACATCACAAAATAAAACTCATGGCTATTATCTTTAACTTAATTCAAACACTAAGGAAATTGCTTGACTGCTCTTTTCTTTAAATAGAAAACTGTGGTTTTTTGTTTGGTTTTTTTTTCCTCTCCTCATGGAGTTTGCTTGAGATCTTTAAGAATTTCCCTGTGCAAAAATGTTAAACCAGCAAATAAAGAGTTCACAAGACATGCTCAAAATTGACATATTCTAAATTTTAATTTGTAAAAACTAATTTTGAAATTGCCTAGTCCTTATTTTTTAAATGTTTCTAATGTAAAATATTTTTCTGATTTAAATGATTTCTTTGTTTATGAATTTCTAAGTAATTACATTTAAATATTAAATCACGAAGGTGATTAATGACATGAAAAGACTGTAAGCACAAAAGGAATTTTATAGCTCAAACTACTACAGCTACTACTTAAACATGTAAGTATTATTTAAGAAGTTTACTATTACTACAAAAGTTAATTTCACCATTTGCGCTATCATTTAATTTTTATTGGACTTACATATTTATAACAGAAATTACAGTGTCGTCCCCTTAGAAAAAAAAAAAAAAAAACAAAACAAACAAACAAAAACTTAATAGTGAACAAGCTCTCACTCTACAGATCATGCTGTCAGTAGACCTGGAGACTTACTGTTCTAGTCTTTCTCATCTAAAGTCAGATTACACTTTCATTCTCCTAGTTCTAAAATTGTTTGTTACCCAAACATTTTTTCCACCAGCAATAAAGCTGAGTTAGGCAAGCAATAATCGTAAGACTCACAGGTTTTCCACATACATTAACTATACCAATTTGATTGTGTTCCAGGAATATTCAAATGTTCATAAGGTTTATGAACCATATGAAAAATGGCAGTTAGAATTTAAATAGTTTTCTAATTCTACAGTGCAGTGCTTGCTTATTGCTTCTGAATAAAGCACATCAGAAGGGGACAGGAGTTGTCTGAATAGTCTAAAACCTATGTAACTGGGAAAAGATTTCAGCAATGTCTTCCTAAGCTTCTAAGATTTTCTTCATCTGTGCAGTAAATTAAATACAATCTAGAGTATTTCACACCTCCCTTTGAAACACTTTGGGCTAACAAGTGCATATTGCCTTGTAGAAAGTTAATATATACATACATGTGCAGACATATATATATACACACACATATTCTGATAAACTTACATTATCAGTGAAAACAACTCCTAATTTCCACATCTGATACTTAACATCAATGGAATTTAGCCTGTAAAAATAAATAAATAATCTTAATTTTACAACACAAAAAAACCAGCTGATCTATTTCTCCAAAAGCTGAAATACATCAGAATCTTGTTCTAATTCACATTTTACTCTGGAATGGACCCATCAAAAACAAACAAACAAACAAACAAACAAACAAAACCAAAACACAACCAAACAAAAACAATAAAAAAAAAAAAATGGGGGCATAAAAAAATTTATAGATACTGGTTTGGATTCATCAAAACTAATGCTGATTGATGTCTACAATGTTATCACATGCACACGAGTGAAATTAACTGTTTTTGTAATACATGGAAAAAAAGAGATTTTTTTTTTTCCATGTTACCCATCTAAGCCTGAAGTCAAAAAGGTCAGAGAATTTAGAACCCAAAAATAACACTTTTATACCATTAGTTATGATAGCATATTATGATACCTTTGGGTGATACAATTAGATGACATTAAAGACAGACAAAGGAGGTGAAATGAATCTCGGAGCCTATATCCTTTGTTTTTCCCACTAATATTGGGATAAATGTGAATGAGAGAAATGTACATTAAAAGCTCTTGCAGAAAAGGACCTGGGGTTCTTGGTGGAGTGCAAGTTGAACATAAGCCAGCAACGCACACTCACTGCAAAGTAGGCTAATGGTACTTTGTGCTCCACAAGGAGGATTGCTGCCAGCAGGTCGGGGAAGGTGATCCTTCCCCTCTAACTTGGCACTGGTAAGGCCACACCTGGAATGCTGGGTCCAGGCCTCAGCTCCCAGTTTCTCCTGCAGTTTTTTTTGATTTGTTGTACTAGCCTTCCAGTGCTGTCTTCAGCAAACTTTCACGTTGTACAGACTAATATTGTAAACTGTTCTCTCCAAACTTTTTACTTGTATTTCTTTGATTAATACCTTTAAATATTAATGCTCTTCCCACTCCATCAACATAAATAAATATCTCAACTTTGGGCTACATTTTTTGCACTAGAATTAAAACCATTAATTCACTTGAAGCACTCTTTTTTATCCTCTATAGAGAAGTGATACAACTTAGCAAACACAATGTATACTTGACTTTTTCTTTTTGGAAAAGCTTGGATCATCTGTAGTAAATCAACAACAAAAAAAAAATCTAAAAAATCTGGATCATAATTCAGGAGAAAATATAAATAATAGCACGAAAAATGTCATCTGTTCTACTTTTATCCTTAAAATGTGAGTGAATTTAGTGTTCCTGAAGAGAAGAGCTGCTGACAGTAACTAAACAAGTGGAAATAATGCAGTTAGATGTAATACACCCGCCATATATGAGAGCATATAGCACTTCTATGCCAGATGTTTATATGGAATTATCTGAAGCCTTAGAAGGAACACCAAGAGTTAAACCCTGGCCTATTCAGGTCTGAATGGGTTGCCCAGGGAGGCTGTGAATGCTCCATCCCTGGCAGTGTTCAAGGCCAGGTTGGACAGAGCCTTGGGTGACAGAGTTTAGTGGGAGGTGTCCCTGCCCATGGCAGGGGGGTTGGAACTACATGTTCTTAAGGTCCTTTCCAACTCTAACTTTTCTACGAGTTTATGATTCTATAGCCAAAGCCACTAACAACATAAAGTTAATAGTTTTATTTGAATATTACTCTACCACAGAATACTTTGCCACTCAAATACCAAAATCCTACTTGTATTATATTCTTTGTATTTATTCTTTAATACAATAAAACATTAACCTCATTTTTACAGGTAAAGCTATAAAGCAAAAAAGTCAAGTTGAGCCTCCCGTAAAACAGTGCAAGCACTACATATATATAAATGGAGCTACTAAATTGAAAAAAAGCATTAAATCAAACTTAGATCAAGGTCTCTACTCCAAAGAGTCTACAGCCTATTTTAATTGAGAATTCATTTTTCCTTCTGAGGAGTATTAGTCTACTTGAACAAAAAGGGAAAAGCAGAAGAGATGCAGTAGAAGTTTTCTGATTTATGAAAGATTTGACCCTTGCTTTCAAATTTGCCCAAGGCAGGACTTTCATACATACATTTTACTTCTATGCAGAAAACATTTAGATTATACAATAACTCATTTAGGGTCAATTTTTTTGCCATTTATTTGCAGTGAATTATAGTCATTTGCCTCCATTGAACTTTCACAGGCCTATACATTTAGCTCAGAGAAGGCAAAAGAGTATGTTATATTATTTATGCCCTGTAAAGAAAGAAATAACATGCATAGAGACTAATGGTGAATTCTAGGATCTCTTATCTGGTTAAATAAGATTCAACAGACTTGAACTTTCTTTTTTTTTTAACCATTTTATTTATTTCTGTTTGTTTCTTTTTTCTTCTTTTTTTTTTTAATGTATGCAAAGGCAACATACTACTGGGTTAACAAATCAAGAACATATACAGAATCCTAGAATAGTTTGGGTTGGAAGAAACCTGCCATGAGCAGGGATGTCTCCCACTAGACCAGGTTGCTCAAAGTCACATCCAACCTGGCCTTGAACACTGCCAGGGATGGGGCAGCCACAACTTCTCTGGGCAACTTGCTTCACTGCCTCCTGACCCTCACAGTGAACTTCTCATGAGGTGGCACAAAACTTTTTTAAAGAATGAAACGCTGATCACAGATTTCTAGGAACATTGATGGCATGGTCAGCAATTGGTTTTGCTTCATTATTCCTCTATGATAGACAGCAACACTGTGGAAACAAAAGCCTAAGGCTTCATCTAAGTTTCTTCCATGGTGATTCAGTACATAGTGGGTGTCATTTACCGTTTGATTAGGATTGCAGAGATGATATTTGTATAACAAACAAACTACATACACTAGAGAAATAAAAATTATACGTTTGGGTTTTTTTTTCTTTCAACTTTACAAGGGTGGAAAGATGCATCTATAACAAAACTTGCATTCATATCTTGAAAGAAATTATTGGAATCATGCTAGTCTCAAAGGTGCCCAAACTGTGCTATGCTCCAGATACTATAGAGTACTCAAAGATGAATCTAGCATGCTTCCAATTTCACCAAAACCAGGAATGCTTCTTCAACGTTCAAATTGTTCAACAACAGTCTAGTACAGCTAAGAGCTGCTGATACAATTTTCTATAAAAAAATTTTCCAGCCCCAAACTTGAGTTATTAAAGAAATCAAAATTCATAGAAAACTGTCCTAGAATGAAAACAAACAAAAAAAAAGTAAAAAATGTTAAGAACAGTTTCTCATTCAAATACTGTTCAGTAAAGTATTCGGGTAGTAAAATGAACCTCTTGAAATTTATTTCTGAAATTATTACTGTAGCAATTTCTTACTTTATTCTGACCCAATACCACTCACTTCTAGCGTCTGACATATTCTTGTGACCACATTCCACCTATTGATTTGTCTCATATATGAAATACCACAAACACGACTGCTTATGGACAGGACTGATCATTTTTCCATATCTTAATTTTTAAAGTACAGCTGATACAGATAGCAAAGAAATGATTACATGCATATTTCTGCATTGACCTGTTTATTTCTTCTCACTACCTTGATCAAGTAGCAAAAAGACTTAAAAGAGTATGAGATCATACAGAAATTAAGCTCTAGAGCTATGAATCAAAAAGGAACAGTATGGTTTCAAGTTTCTCTTGAAACATCATTATGTAGTATTATTTTAGATTAATTTCCTAGACTGAATGAAATTTGACTTCTGCACTACTGAACAGGTTGTCGTACACTGTAGTACCGTAGTTGTAGTAGCAGCTGAGTTTAGCAACAGTGAAGGATGGCATGTTGTGAGAATGCACAGTGGGAATAAACGACAGGAAAATTGTGAGACATTGCCTGTGTTATATTTGGCTGCCACCTGCACTAGTATTTCATCACCTTTAACAACACCTAGACATTTTACAGCTTCTTTCTTAAGGCCTACTGCATTCAGCTGTTCCAAGTATAACTTCATAAGTTTTTAAAAGTTATTCTTCCCTTCAAAAAAAAAAAAATAAAAAATCCTCAGTCAATCAAATGATGCTAAAGTTAACTGGAATCAGAAAACTCTGAACTATTCAGCTTGAATCATTTTAATGTTTGTACATCAGAGCTGCTCAGAGCAGCTGCATGGCATTGCCAGCTGAGGAACAACTATCATATAACAACTGAAAAATAGCCTTGCAGCAGTATTTAACTTTTTCCAAAATGACAGACAAACTAAAACTGGGAAGATTCAGTTTTAATCAGTTAGCTTGTTGCATGAACTTTCTTAACAGATATTGAAATTTTTTTTGTTAAAGGTCCTTTCACATTGTTTCAGGAGGCTAATCTAACAGAGATACAGTTCAGAAAGATGACTCATCTTTCTGAAACTATAAGAAAAATCATTAATGAAAATATGATCATTCTTACCAATTAATGAGTTTAAGTGTAGATGTTTAGGAAGATTTTTTGTTAATATTACTATTTATACAATAGAAAGAATCCTTCAGATTAGAAACATTCACTACTTATTACTGAGGCAACTGGGTAGGAAATATTATAATTTTTATTGCACTATGTAGAAATAGTGCTCCTTTTATGCTAGGCACTGAAGATGAACATTGTGATACGTCATAGAAAATGGTGCCAGTTGACCATTATAAAAAGAAAGCTCTGAACCAAACCAAACCAGTGAGTGACTAGGTGTCTTCCAGTTAGCTGTCGATCTTGGAGATACAGCACATACATAGAATAGATTATTACCTTGAGGTATCCTACACAAACCCTCTGCAAGGATCTACTAGGCTTACAATTCTGTATATTTCTGTCCTATTTGTTTATTTTCTCACAGCATATTCATCAGTTGTAAATATGGAATGATTTCTCCAGGGAGAACATGAAATATGGAAGAGGTCAGGGCTTGTTCTTTTATTTTTTTTTTTTTTGGGGGGGGGTGTATTTGTTTTTGGTTTTTTTGTGGGTTTTTTTACATCAGAAATCTAACAAAAAAATGGCTTTTTTGACGCCTGATTTTGAAATTATGTATTTCAGCAACCTTCCCTCTGATCTGTTGTTTCAGGAGTATTCAGAGAAACACTATTTCAAATTTCTTCCCAAACACAGGGGTTTTTTTTACCAATAATAAAAGTAATAAAAATACAAAATACTTTCTAACCTCAAGTACTTCTGCCACAATGTTAAATTTTATGTAGCACTGCCACACTGCCACAGAGTCCTTCGGGCTTATAACTGTACCTGATTATTTAAATGGACTCCAGGTTTACTTATCCATCTTTACAAAAGATGGATATTAAAGATCCATCTTTTAAAAAATCAGCCCTTGCTTCAATGCAATTCTTGTCGTAGTGGTCCCACTGTCTACCTCATACAATGCTTTCAAAGCCATTAATAAAATGCTATTTTTAAAGCAAGCTATAAGCAGACACCTCATAGGATTAAAAGTCCTTCTGTTAAAGTATATTCTATTTGAATATCTTATTTTACAATGCAGAACTGGGAAAAAAAAATTTGCATTGCTATACAAAAACTGTGAATGTCCCTTCCCTAAGAAGGAAAAGGAACACAATCACTCCAAATGTCTATGGGCTATGTTTTAGGTCTGCCTCTCAGATGACAGGCAAATATAGAGCTTTAGGGAAAAAAAAAAAAAAATGGTAAAAAGATAGGAAGACCTAATCATCCATCTTCCTAGATTTTATTGGTCACTATCACTTAAATTTATTCCATCATTTCTTTATAATCAGAACACAGTGCAAATTTTGCCAATTCTTTCCAGCTGAGTAGAACTGAGGAAACTATGAAAAGGCATTTCCAGACCAATTGTAATGACACTATCAAAACAGTGGGAATGTGATGCATCCAAGTAGCTGTGCACTAAACTACATCTTCATACATAAACTACAGTGGAGTCCTTCCTGCATATAGTTAGTTGCCTATAATGAAAGAAATTCATTATACCATTCAACATATGAATTGTTTTATCTTCATAGCTATACATAAAACAGCAACAAGAAAATTCAAAAATGAATGAAAAACCTTGAATGCTTGATTTTAACATACAAAAAAAACCCAAACCAAAAAAAATAAACCTCAACCTGAACAAAAAAACCAACAAAACAAACAAAAATCAGACAAACAAACCAGAAGCAAATGCTTACACAGCAGATAAGGAGCTGTCCTTCTTTGGTTTCTTCTTTTCTCGAGCATCACTAAAATCAAGAGCAGCTTTGTCCATTCCTAGTAACTCACTGATCCTGTCACGGCCATAGAACTCACCGTATTTATCCATGACCTAAAGTCAGGAGGAATAGTCAAGAGAATCAGTTGAGTATACCAGCTGGTTTTTAGCTTGGTTTCTGAATTCAAGAGGCTTAACATACACAAACATTTTCATCTGTTTGTTTCCATCTGTCTCTCATATCAGTCAATAATTTATTCTTTTTTTCTGCTCATTTGCAATCAATCCAATTGAGGCAAAAGATGGGGAGTCAAAGAGAAGCTTTTCCTACTTATGTAGTGAAAACAGGAAGAGGAAAGCAACCAACCAGAAGGAGAATAACTTAATATTATCACCAACAGAAAAAAACCTACACTGTGAGGTCACAAAGGAAAGGTATGTTTTGAATATCCTAGCTACATGAAAAGCTCTGTTTAAAAAAATAATTCTTAGACAGTATTTGACCCCTACTTGTTATTTCTTTTAAGAAAAAAAAAAAACAACAAACCAAACAAAAAACTAAAATAACAAAAATTACTAAACGTATTTAATTGGCTTAAAAAGGTTTCTAAAATAACCTCAGTGTCTTGATTAGGAATTTTAGAGATTTTTTTTTTTTTTTTCCTTTTAAGGGGAAGTACCTCACATTGAAATAGTTGTAAAAAATGTCATCGCTTATTAATTAGCTCCACTGAATTATTTTATGATCTTGTTTTTGTTAGTTCATTATGCTTCATATATATTTTTTAAAATAAGCCTTACCTTTCTTTTCACAAATTTGTCCCAGTAGTTGTTTGGAAAAGACCTGAAAATTACAGATAAACAAGATTACATTTTAGACAGTCATGAGAAGGCGTAGTCGTTACTATGACTTCATAAAAATTACAAACTGATTTAATTTCTAAGAGGCTCTTTGTTGTTGCTATTGTCAGCTAGTCATTTGTAAAGTCACTGGAATGAGCTGCCAACTGGCACTCAGCCTAACCATGTTAACAGAGCAGCAAAGAGATGCCTGCAGACAGGGTTCTAAAGCAGCTGGATCTCACAGTCCCATCAGGTGGAGTCGGGACTTTAAGTATGTTACCTGAGAGCCTTCAACACACACTAAAAGGATGCAAAGCACAGCTCATTTTTGACACTCACAGCAATACAAAATCATCACTGTGTTTGCAAATAAACAACAACAACAAAAAAGCCTTTTTGTTCTTCATGGAACAGAGATGATTTTAAAGGAAAAACCCAGGAATGAATAAGATTAAAAACTAATAGTAAACATTAGCATAGCAGATGCCTGAAATACTTTGCATAGCCTTGCTAGTACATCCCTAACTGGTGTTTATTTCAGACAATATGGATGATCAACTAATATAATTGCGGAGATTGAAGAACAATTCCTTGAAAAGCAATAAAGAGATGGGGTAGATAAAAACTCACTGTGTGTTGATTACAAGTCTATCCCACTGTCCCTTAATATCGTCTTCTGATGGCTGTTCAGTTATATACAACCCATCGAATTCCAATTTCCTTGCTACTTCCTTTTCTCTCTTAAAAATAACCAGTGGAACCTGCAGTTGAATACGATATCAGGAATTATTTAAAATGCACTGATAAGTCTGCAAATTTTTGAGAAAAGCTGGTTGTTACGAAAAATTAAGTATGAGAACTGAACAAAGCAAAAGTAGTATTATAAAAATTAAGACTTGACAATTGAATAGAACACCTCAAAGGTATAGGTGCACAACGACCAGGTCATTCAGAATCATATAACTACAGTGTACCACACAGTTGTGAAAAGATGACCAAAAACCCTGAAAAGGGATCCTTCAAATAAAATTTGAAGATCCTTCAGTTCTATGCAGTTATTAGAGCAAGACAAATGAAAGAGAGCTAAAATAAAAATAAAAATACTTTTAAAATGCTTAGAATTTGGGATCACACTTTTGAGTTGCATTTTGATACCCAGAGCTGTCAGAGGCTGTCTTTCATTTGTTAAAGAATTCTTGAGGTTTCACAGTGGGAAGCAAAGCAGTGGTTTCACAGCACAGAGCAAAGATAGATCAGACGCAGTAAAAAGGAAAAAAACTTAAATCACATTCACATTCCATATACTTGTTTTTTGCTCTGTAGTTCTTTGCCAGCAGTTGAGATGCCTGAGCAGTAAAGATCAGGCTTTATCCACAAATCTCTTTTATCAGCTGGCTGACATTCAAAGCACACTCCAAGAAGGCAGAGCTAAATGGAGTGGATTTTGCTTAGAAATCTCTTACCACAAAAAATAAACCAATCCTTTACCTGGAATTATTTCACAGGTCCCCAAAATTCACCCACCTTGCTTTACTGTCCTTGACTGTACTACTAGTCAAGACTGAGCATAAGTATACTGAAATAGTAATAATAAAAATTAGACTGCTCAAGAAACATGGTGATTGCATTAGATATGATAACAACAGTTTGAATCTTATTTTCACACAGAGAAAAACGTAGTGAATTCCATGCAAAGCAATCTCCAGAAGCAAACATATCATACACAGACATGCAGTTATGAAAATTTTCAATTTTGAAAGCAGTACATCTCCAAAGAGAAGAAACTGAAACCATAGTTGGTCATTTATTCAGGGTTTCAGAATCTGAAAGAAGGTAATTCATTATGGCAGATAACAATAAATAAAGTCCCTTCTGGCTAGAAAAGAAATGTAGTTCAAAAACACAACATGGGAAAGTAGCATAAAAAGTCATAGGCATAAAAAGTCATAGTCAGAAAAAAAGGTACAAGGTGAGAGAAAGGGCATCTCAAAAGCCAGAAGTCTAAGCTTCATGCTGTGTGCCAACCACTGAAACAGGAAAATGTGTTTTAGTATTTATCGATGTGCAGAGACACTTAAGGTAGAGATTAAAATTGACCACTTAATGCAGTAGTATAGGACCATTTGCCTCAACTACAAAAGCAGATCATGTCTTTTTAGCATAGAAAGAGTAATATCCATTAAACAAAGAAAAAAAAATTGAGGACCACATAAAAGCTTAATAAAGAAATCATAAGGACAGGTTAGCAGCCATATGGCATCACAGGTCCCTTTAATTTAACACGATCTTGCATTTTGACTTACAGTTTTTGTCTCAGGGAGAGTGTAAAAATGAGGGTAGTATATCCCAGATATACTCCTCCCATCTCCAGAGATTTATACCATTTGGTCTTCCTAAATCAGAACCAGCATTTTACCAGTAAATGTGGCATCTTTATTTGTTACATCCCTAAAGAAATCTTCAGCAAGACATTCCTTTGAAAGTTGCTTAAGTTCCTGGCAAAACACTATGACTAGAGTGTGTACGAAAAGAAGGCTCAACATGCAGCAGTGGCAGTCCAAAACACTGCACGCTTTTAAAATGACTCAGTTGACAGACTAGTAATGCAGACACTGTCATCTAGCTTCCTCTGGTCATGGGTACTCACAGCTTGCCTATGACAGTCACAAACTGCTTCTGCTCTAATTGGCTAACGTGCCAACAGTGCAAATGCTGATCCTATGGTCCTGTGTCAGCACAGCAAATCAGTTTCTGGTCTGTAACTTCCTAAATTCCCACATCACAAAACACACAATTTCTGTATAGGTTACAGCAACAGAACAATGTTTGTTTACATAGTCCCTCAAACTGCTTAAACAAAGTTGCTATGATTTTTTTCATATTTATAGCACTCAGTGGATAAAAAAGTTCAGAGATAGAAGAAAAAGCAGTGTTCATTTTTTTCTTACTTTCAAACAGTAATACCCTATGATGCAGAAGAATGAGATGACTGTGTGTAGGATGGCCAAAATCCTCAGTGTGGGCTCCATGTAGCCACTGCTTTCTTCCAGGACATAATGCACTGCAATGACCCTCTCGTCATCGCTTTCCAGGCTGTTCAGCTTGAAACTTTCACCAGTAGATACCACAGGAACTTCCTTTTCTTCTGTTTCAGCAGAGGTGGAGACCTGTTTAAATCACTGAATCTTAATATTGTAGTTGTATTCCTCTGACAAGAGCTTTACACTACTACAAGCTAAGTAGTGTAACTGAAAACAATGCTAACAAAGACAATATAATTGAAAGAAAAATTTTTTTTTTTTGCATAAAAATGTCCACATAGGATACCTCACAGAGACCCTTTAATTTTGTTACAGTTATCTGTGTTAGCATGCATTTTCTTTTTGTATTTTTTTTTTCCACTCTCTGCCCATGGTAGCAAATTTAAACCTTGCTGAATTTTATCACCTCAAATTCAAAAAATGACATAACCCTCTAGGAATGAATCCAGTCAACTCCTGATAATCCCACATGTAGCTCTTATCAGTAGGGCTCTGACAAAAAACCAGTTTCAGTCTGAAGACTCTAGAGTTGCATTAACAATACTAAAAGTCTTGACAAATAAGATCAATGACATTCTAGGCAGCTTAAGATGATGTGCCTTCTATTTGCTGTACACACCCTCTCAGGGGAGCATAATGGCACAAGAAAATATCTCAGTGGACATGTTTAAGTTGACAGTGAAGGCTGGGCTTGGCTGAGTCACTGTACCGTGAAATGGAGCATCTGAGGCATGGGCATGGCTTTCAGTATGCTGCCTCTGCTGCAGGACAGACCTTTAGAAATAGCTATTTGTGTACTGGAAGCCTATTATTACCTCAATAAACACTTTAGCTCCCACTGTGTTAGATTTCTGAAGTGGCGGTATGAAGCAGGTACTTAATCTGTTAGACTAGGCAGTTTTACCATAGTGTACCGCCTACAAAACCTGACTGTTTTTCAGCGTACAACTTGAAAAGTAATGTTTTGACAAGTTTACCTTATAGAAAAGCAGGATGAAGTTGATGGCAAAAGCAACAAACAATGCCAACATCCTCATATTGTAAAAGTTTCGTGCAAAATAATTCTGAAAATAGAAACAGAACATAAATATACTTTGCTTCATTTCATAGAATCATAGAATGGTTTGGGTTGGAAGGAACCTTAAAGATCATCTAGTTCCAACCGATCATCTAGTTCCAACCCCCTGCCACAGGCAGGGACACCTTCCACTAGACCAGGTTGCTCAAAGCCCTGTAATAATTATTCCACAATACTTATAAGGTTGTTGCATGGTTTTTTTGTTTCCCCTATAGAGCTTTTTAATAGAATTATAAATAGGATAGTTGCCTTTTATGGAGAGACAAATTCTACAGGCTCATAAACTGCTGTGAAAATTTGGGCATTTTATTCACATAAAAATGCATGGCTGTTTTCCAGTAATGGAAAGGCATCTCTGAAGGTCTACACTTTGGACCATAATTGTCTTCTCAAGAATTCATATCATGTCTACTAAGTTATTTGTGTATTTCTTTTCTCTAACGTTTGAGTTAAACCTTTGGCTTTATGTCCTTTCTATAGATGATGGTGATAGAAAAATTAGGTTTATCAACTGTAAATTTGTCTTCACATTGGTAGAATAACATGGTGGTACACATCCCTGCCAACAGCTAAACACATAGTCTAGACAACAACTTACAAGAAGCTTCTGCTGGTATGCAATGATTTTCTTCCAGAAAGCCGATTCCTGAACTTCTGGTTCTCCATATCTGTGAGTATGAAGTTGTCTTAATTTCTGTTTTCCTTTGTCTTCCTTGGTTTTCTCTTCTTTTTCTCCATCTTCTCCTCTTAGGATACAAATGAAGCCAAAATAACATGTCAAGTTAATAAAATTGCTAAACAAAATATTTAAACCACACCCCAAAACAGTCCACTGCACCTTTTCGTGAGGCATGACTCATGCAGTTCACACACCTGAATAAAAAGGGGACATATGCCTCTTCGGTCCAAAGAGCTGGCAAGGGTGAGTCTGTTTAAAGTCTACAGGTAATTAAACTTACTGGTTTGGCACCCTGAAGTGAGAATGCTAACTAGCAGGTAATCAACAATCTACCAACCTTCTTACCTGAGGTCTGCTTCATAATTGTGCAGCTAATACTTGCTCTGACAAATGTCTGTAAGCTGACAGCTGTATGTTTGTATGAGTGCCTGTATTTGGCACTCCCTCCCCTCCAACCTTATGCACTTGGAACTACCTGGTTCCCACAAAGGCTACAGAAAACTTTGGTTCTTGCATTTACAAGTCAAACCTCAATTTTTAAATTTCTGCCCAATGGCAGAATTCATAAGTACTCACTTCAGGAGGAAACGGACTAAGAAAGCTTGACAGCATTTGATGTGTGATTATCAGTGTGCTGCCCAATTATAGAAAGTCATAGTTAGGGGGCTGCACTATCCAAACACATGATCTAAGGAATGGTGAATCATCTTAGAAGTTAATTTGACATGATAGCATGATAGATGAAGATAGATCACAGAAGTCCATTTGAAGCTAAACCAGAGTCAGAGCCAACTTAGAAGTTACATTATTAATTTCTCTATACCTATCTACAAACAGAATAGCCAATGTCCTAAGCTGCTTCTCTTACTAAAATACACTCTTACTAAAATTCACTTTTCAAGTGAAAGTTTGTCTTATGTCAGGAGTGGCTTCAGGGCAGGTAATAGTGCCAGGCACTGCAGTCATCTCAGAGAACAGAGATATGACTGCAACTCACACAATCAAGCTGCGCAATACACAGTGAAATGATATTCAAAAGTCAGCAAGAATTCACAAAATTACACTGAGTTAGAAATTTGCTGTACTGATTAGGAAGAAGGGGTTTTGTTATGGGCAAGTGTCATCCCACAAGAGTAATAAGGATAAAGCTTGAGACAAAGGCACCCACTTAGAATTTTGACAGTGATGTATCAGCTGCAGGCAGTGTACACATACCAGAATCGCACATGTATCAGAAACCATAAAATACAGGGAAGGAGTGCCATATGTTTTACTGGTTAAAACCAAGCACTATGTTTTACTTTCCACTCTTTTTATTGTGAGCTAATCTCATTAACATTAACTTTTAATGTATCCTAAAAAGTTTAAAACTATTTACTAAATGCTAACACTAGTTCTTCATATAGATGTGAGAGTTCTCAGTAATTCACTAAAATTACATTGGGATATTAAGATTTTGCAAAATCCAAATAACTCAAAATAGGTCATAGTGAATGGGAGGGGCAAAGAAGATTCACTCTCTACCACTCATGGATAACAAGTTTCAGGCACTCAGGTGCTCTTACAATTTTTCCAAGAGATTTTCTTCCATCTTTCAGACTTGCCAAAAAAAAAAAAAAACCAATCAAAAATTGAAACTAAAATAAACTAAGCTGATATTAGAAAATAAATTGCTGGAAGAGGGAAATTTATAAAATCTCAGAGTGATGCTATTTACGTGCCATTTCCTTGCAAATGTGCATGCATGTGGATGAGGGCTCAAAATCCTAACTATGGAATGTGAATGGACACAAAATTGAAGGCAAAGAAGTAAATCAAGGTGGTTTTTTCAGTGAAAGAAACATTTCATAGGATCAGAGGTTAAAGTAATACATACTCTGCTTTTTCAGGTTCAGATTTTGTTTCCTCCTTTTCTTCCTTTTCATCTTCTTTCACCTGCTCCTACAGAAAGTCAGATTAAATAAAAGTGTCTAAACTATTATTCAGTACACTGTTAGTTAAAAGGATACCCAGACTGCAAAATGTTAGGTTTTTTGTTAAAAAAACCCCAAACAAACAGCATCAAAACAACAACTGAAACCCTGAAAGAAGCTGATCCTCTGATTTACATTAATGAAGAGACATTTTAATACAAAATCAGAAGGCGGCTGTGGGAATTCAAGTTTATGACATCAGAGAGGGTAAACACCAGTAATTATGGTTGATTGCTTAAAAAACATGTCACAAAACTGAGAAAAACACAAATGTAAATTTTGTTTCAAAACTATAGCTGACATATGAAAGAGAGAAACATACAGCAGAAATAAAAAATACAGTTACCTGGACCTTTTCCTGCACTTCAGGCATTGGAGCTATGGATGGAGTGCCCAGTAAATCACTCAAACCAGCATTTGGATTGTGAGGGATCAATTTGTACTGTCCACCTTCTCGTTTCAAATCCAAACCAAATATATCTGAGAGTAGATCACTCTCATCTGATAGAGTTCTCAGATCTGTCAAGTCTTCTGTAGGCAATACAGCTTCCGTTGGCTTCCTCTCCCCCTCTTCTCCTTCCCCACGCACCTCATCCTGAGTGGGATCTGGCATATTAGCTAATAGCTCAGCAACCTTGATTTTCTTTGCTCCTTCTACTAGGCTTCCTCCGAGCAGCAAACTGCATATGATGCGAAAGAAGCCCCGGACAACACTACAAGCAAAATGTAGTAAGCCCATCAAAATGCTCCAATAGGAAGAAAACAAGGCCATGACCATGTCCTTCATGGTCATTTTCTTCACTTTTTTCATCTGTTTCTTTAGGCTCTTCATGCTGAGCATTTTCATAAGAGTCATTAGATTATATTTAAGAGCTACTAATGCTGACTTCATGGTCACAAGAGAGAAGAAACCCATTCTAGGATCCTGTTCCTCAGGCTTATCTTTCTCATTCTCCTCTTTATTTGCTGACCTTTCATTCAGATCTGATTCAGAGATCTGGGCAGCCAGTTGCATTTCAAAGATGGTATCCTCACAGAAATTAACAAAAAGCTCCATTTTTTCTTTCTCCCCACCTTCATTTACAACATCAAATATAAATTGTCTCTTTGACTCTTTCACCTGCGGTTTCTCCCACTGAGTCCGACTTGACTCACTAATTTCAAAATAAACTCGCTCAATGCGCTTTGCGCTGCCCATGATTTCTATGCGTCCAAGGAAAGGCTGAAAGTAATTCAGCACACTCTCTGACAGTTCAAGAAAAGTTTGCAAGCGGGTATCATGGGGCATGTGTTCTGACAGGTTGGTCAGGAGAACAGCAACATTGAAACCAATGTCTTTGGCAGGTTCATGGAATCGTTTCACAAACTCCTCATAGTCCAGAGTCTCATTCTCATCTGTTTCAGCACATGACAGCAGAAACTCAGTTTCAGACTGCGTGTAATGCTTATGGCTTTCCATAGCCTTGTGAAAATCCCTCTTTGAAATTATCCCTTTACCATCAGGGTCATATTCTTTGAATGCATCAGAGGAAGTCAAATCCTTCAATTTTAAGAACATATCAAAAAACTTCAAAATCATCTCCACATTGTTGGACGATTCCACAAGCATATCAACCATCTGCTTGCCAATAGTTCCATTCACAACATTACCTATATGCAATGACATGAAGTTAGAGATATTGATGGTAATGAATGCTTTAGCAAAGAAAAGTAAATAATAATCACTACTGAAATAATCAAACAAGTAAGAATGATAAACTACTGGCTAACACACTCAACATGAGAAAGCTAGCAATAAAATCAGAAATCTCTTACTAATAACACTACCCTAAGACATGGAAAAAATGTAAGTGAATAATATTAGCCATTAAGGAAAGGAAAAACTAACAAGCCTTACACAGAGGCATCCATTACATTTAATATAGTACTAAACATGAGAGAGCATAGTGTGAATTTCACTGTAGTGCAGCATAGACTGAAGGAGTGTTGTATTTCTTAGGATGAGTAGCTCTGTAGGTTGTTGGTGAAGCCCAGCCTAAAATACTAAGAATTTAATTCGCTTCTCCATGACCTTCCAGGAGAAAAGCAGTAGCGATGCATGCTACACTGCAATTTATGCTGCATTTACTGCCCTTCTAAATTCTCTCAAGAAAATATATGTGATAGGATACATGTAAGAAGCAAAACAGATCTTTGGATGACCTATATGTATGTTTGGTTATTCTAGTTTTGGAAACAGTAATACAGTACCATAAAGGAGCTAAAGAAATAGTAGTATTTCTTGACAGTGATCACATTCTCTGGGGAATCATAATTTTGTGTATTACCTATAAAGGACCTTGAACTTCTTCACTAGACAAATCAAAGTCTGTACTTTATGGCTAAAATCACTACAAAAATAAATGCAATATAGTATAGGTGTTAACAAAATGATCGATAAATGGTTCAGTTCCTAGAACTCAGAATTCCAACTTCAATAGTAAAAAAAACCTTTTCACCTAAGACAAAAGAGAAGCCAGTTAATGGAAACAAAGTAAAATTTCTGCCAGGGCTGGATTTCTAACAGTTCTGGCATTCAGAATTAATGTAAACTGTATCAACTACACTATAGAAATCTCCCAATTATTTTAAGACCTAACAACTCTTCTCACAATTGAGACATAAAAATTAAAAAGGAAGATAGAGCATTATCTGTCACATAAAGAAAATCACAAAGCTAAAAACTTTGCTCGAACAACTTCTAAAGAGGATTTCAGATTAAATTTTAACTACCTTCCAGCATAGACAGCAACATGACAACCATATCCTTCTGAAGATCCATTAATTCCTTTAGTAATTCAATTTGACTGGAATCCTAAATAATGAACACAATGTATAAAATGAGATATCTATTGACTTCTTTGACATTTATATACATGCATGCATATTTCATCTGTAAAAATGAGGCACAGAAATTAAGCCAGTGGTGCCAAAGCTTGTAATACAGTGAAAATATATTTAATTGCTTGATTCTTTACAGTACATTTACAGGATCAAATATTTACATGACCATCTGTTTAGAAGAGAGTCATTCAATAAAGACAAAGTGAAAATTGCAGGTGATGAAAAAATTTACAGCAATAACTGCGTATGTCAAGATCACAGATGATGCCTCTGTAATGTTTCATGTCAGCTTAAATATCATCACTGTTGGTGTAATCAAGTTTACAACTATGAAATGTAAAAACAATGGCAACAGCACATAGAGCTCAAAGCATAACATGATTCAGAGTGAGCAATTCTATTATAGACCAGTGCACTACTTTAGAAGAAAAATGAAATAAAAATAAGCATATTTACTAATAATGTTCCATTAGTATTTCCTTAAATAGGCATTATATTAATTCCTTTATCTTTCTTTTGTCTCATTGGGCTCATCAATTTTACTATTTCCCTTGCCAATGATTTCAACCTGGAATCTATCTGGATAGATTTATTCAACTACTTAATTTCTTCCTCTGTGATATATGGCTGCATCATGACATTGATAAGGCCTACTTAGCATTGCTGGACTTCGGTGACTAGTACAACAAACTAAAGGTACTCTGGCAATTTGGATCTTGGACTGAAAACAGCACAATCTGGAAATAATGAAGATTTCCAATTGATTTGTCTTGTAAGTTTTCATTATATATCTTCTTTCTTTAACAGTTCCTTACAACCTGGAGGATCTTTATTCATTTAAATTGAAAATTTTACTTTTATTTTCCACCTAACAGAGAATTCTTAAGAAGTATTAGCAGTACCGCCTTGTTGCTTCCTTGTACAAGACTAGAGAAGGAAAACTAAAAAAACCAACCAACCAACAAACAAAACACTAAAAACCAACAACAAAAAAAAACCAAAACCCAAACAAAGCAGTGATTTAGCTTTGTTCCTTTTTAAATCTTGTTTCAAATACTCTCCAGAAGTGCTCTAGAAACTCCCTATGTAAAACAAAATCCAAATACTTAGCCTAGGTATCCCTGTTACAGAAAAAACCCATGTGGCAACTCCTTATAAATCCATTTAGCCACACCCTACATTTCTGAAAAATGGTATTTCAATAGAATCTGAAAAGCTTATTGATATATTCTTGCAATAAATTATAAATGGACAAAAGAGTCCATGTCTATTCTGGTCTTTCCCACCACTGTTTATCATAGATTTGGAGTGGACTATGTTTCTGTCATCCCACAGAACAGCATGATTAACTCCATACACCACAATGGATGTTGTTGTGCAAAGCTTCTTGGCTTTCTCTGAAGTGGCAGGATAAGCATCATTATTCTCTAGATGCAGTAATCAAAAGATGCTATGAAGCCACTATGGGCACAGCTGTGACTATAAACTTTGAATTACTGTCAAAACAAATCTTGCCAATAGTCACATATTTCTCAGTCAACACAGAGCTACCATGTATTTGATTCACTGTCATTAAATACTTGGATACCAATTTCCATGTTGCTTGTGATACAGCAAGAGAGCACAACAGTCACCACTGTGGCCTACCCTAACATTTGCTATTTTTTCAATTCTTAAAATAACAAAGATGTACCAAAAGCAGAAAAATATCTACAGGCACTTATAAATACACTGCAGGAGAAATTCAATGTATCACTCTTGAAAATCAGATCTCGCTGTGATGCCATTTTCTGGAAGAAGACCTTTATTTAGCTGTAAAGAATGAGAAGTGAACCCGTAGCACAAAGTCTATAAATCAAAGCAACTGGCCTACTTTCAGCCATGCAGTCCCAAGAACAGGTAGGAATCATTTGAGCAAGACTACTTTAATTTATGCAAAGAGCACTTATATGGATACATTTGGAGCCAAATAATGAAATCTAAAAACCTCAGAGACTTCAGAGTTCTGTTCCTTAAAAATAAAACCTTCACAAGCTTATGACACTTTTCTCTGAGAATGTTAAATTATGTAAAATATTTAGAATACTACATTCAGTTAAGATGTGTAATTCTTTGAAAACGTTAAGAACTTGAAAAATGCGCTGCTTAAAGATAGGATTCTTCTCACCTAATTTTAATCCTCTAAAGAGCTATCTGTGCTAGTCCCTTACACTATTTCTATTGATTATTAAATGAACACTCACATACAAAAGCAATACAGCCATTCTAAGGTCTCATTATTCTCTTTTTCTGCTAAGAGTAGAAAAGGCTTAGACGCAGACATGGTTTGAACTAGAGTTCACTAAGGATGAACTAGGGGTCAATGCAGGACACATCAATGAAGACAGGTCCTGCATACAAGGCTCATGCAAAACTGCAGAAAACACTGTGACATAACTTTGGTATGAAAGACAGAAAATGATAATTCTTCTTGAATATTGGTGATATGCTTCATTTGCAGCTTAAGCTAATCGGCTTCGTGCCTTTGGCCAGTAATCCAATTATAGGCATGTTATTCAATACCCACTACAATTTTGTAATTTGCTCGTTCAACAATACTGTATTTTATCACCTCTGTTTTTTATTTTTCCTCATATTTCCCCCATTAACTGTTGTTATTAATGACTCAAACATATTAACAAGTCTGTTTATCTTTTATAAATATATTAGTAACTTTAAATGGAAAATGTAAAACAAAAAGATACCTGAGACAGCTTCATCTGCATGTGGGCAAACACATGAAGAAAACCAACTACAGCATCCCATAGCCTGCTGTGTGCCAGACTTTGCTGATTCCCAGTACATGGGCCCTATTGTTCAGGAAAAAAAAAAAAAGAAAAAAAGAAAAAAAGAAAAGCAGAATTTATTTGCAAGAAACTCAACAAAAACAGTAAGGAAAATACACAAGCAGTGCATAGCTCAGGTCTGTCCCTTCAAAACTGCTATGAAAAATTTATCATCAGATATAGAATTATCTATTTAATAATACCACTGACTGCAAACAATCCCCATTCCTAATAACCATTCTGCCTCTGTTTTAGCCAAGTCCCAAATTACTAATTCAGAACCAAAAAAGTATATCTGCTTGCAGCTTTAAACTGCAAATGCTAAAGGGGTATAGATCTTCAAGCTGGTTCTTCCTTATGTATTCTGTAAATCAGGAATAACTTTATAGAAGGTTAATGCAAAACTGGCTTAAGTGATTAGAGAATCAAACTTCTGATTTTTTTCTCCAATATATTCTAGCTGTTGTAGAGAACAGTGCTAAGGAATATCCTTCCAAAAATTCCAACTTCTGAAAATCAGGAATACAAAAAGTCTTGAAGCCTCAAAGGATAATCTTTATTAGCTAACACCACTATTTGTCAATTCTCAAACATGTGCACATTAAATACATGTATGCGCTATATATAAACTGCCTCTATTCATATTTATTCAATCCTATCCCCTCCCCTATCCTCCCTTTTTTCCTCATGAATTATAAAATACTATTTTCATAATAATGATCTTCATTTGAATGAAAATAATAGAATAGACACTTAATAGTCTAATGAGATTCTCTCTAACCTGCCTATTATTTGGAGAAACAGACTGTAATATTGTTGACTGATTTACACGGAGAACAAAGTAAGTATTAAATTATACTCAATTCCTAAGATGTCATGGAAGAACTGCAATATTGATATTTTGACAGATGCCAATCTTATTTATTACGGGTCTACCTCATGTACCTCTCTGATTCTCAAATGTAATGTGTGATTTTGTTATTTCAAACACAGCACTGATGCCTTATAACAGCCTTACTCCTCAGAGAGACTACAATATAATGTTCTGTTGACTAAATAGTAACTATGTTTTGTATTGACCTTAGTTCCTCGATGGACTAAAAGTGAAGATTTTAGAGTGGGTAATGCTACTGCAGTTTAGGCCAAATTAAAACAAAACAAGTAAACTCTATTGTCATGCATACAACAAAAAGATGATTATTTACTAATAACAGTAAATCTGATAAAATTGCTAGGATTCCAAATGAGCAGTTACAGCTATATTCCAAACTTCAGTAACTTCACTTTCTATTTAAACAAATGTAATAAAATTATCTTGAAGCACACATGCATTTATGTTTCTGTGTTATATATAGCTACGTTACATCTTCAAGCCAAAAGTATGATTCATTTTCTTTTGAATAAGTAAAATTCCAATGAATCTAATTTACCTGGATATACTCTGTCAGAGTATTGAAAACTTGTTTTGCAACCTGGATGGCTTTGGAAAAATTTCGTTGTCCTTGCTCATCAATAACATCCTTCCCAGAATAGTACCAATAGAAATCACTAATGGATTCCTAAAAATGGTTGTGAGAAGCACAAAGAGATTATATAATCAAACTGCCTCTAACTGGTTATTCATTAAGCTAAGAAAAATAACATTAGATAGCATTCTAGTTCTAAAATGTATTTAGCTTATAAAGCTTTTAAATGTCCCCTAACAATTGTCAAGTATTACTTCATGAATTACAGTTTCATCTCAAGGGAATCAATAGGAAATCAAATAAACAAAATAAATAATTAAAAAGCCCCACAGCAAACGTTAAAATAAATAAAAATTAGATCTGTTGTTATCTGCTCTTAGAAATACAACCACCTGCATTCTGAAAAAGAGTACTCAATAGTACTGCCATGTTGCATGCTGTATGCTGTTCATTAAAGAAATCTTTCTTCATACTCTGTGCTTGACACCTAGTCAATAGTGGCAGCAAATACTGCTTTTTGTGCATGATTTATCTTCCCATCTTCCTCAAAAGTGAGCTTATTAAAGTTTCAACAAAGTAAGCAATTGAATGAAAATAACTGTATTGTCTCTACAACTTCTACAAAATGCATAAGGATAAAAAGCAGCACTGATAAGCAGGAACTTAAACCTACCAATTTTCAAAGCCTGGAATTCTCAGACTAAATAAACGAATGGCTAAAGGGAAAACTTAACCAGATAAACCACAAAAACACAACAATGCACACTATGATGCACAGTGATTTTCAGAAAGATGAGACTAATAGGTAAAACATATTAATTTTTATCACAAAATATGTTTTTGTGCCTTTCACATGCTCCAATCTAGAAACAAATTAGATATTTTTACATTACTTTCAACTGACTTGTGACAATGTAATGTGTTCATCTTTAAAGATAGGGAGAAAATTCAAATCAGAGGGTTAAAGGGTTTTTAATCTAGCCCTCTGCTTTATTTACTTTTTTTTCTTCTTGCCCTTTTTTTTTCGTCATTAGAAAATAATGCACTGTAGTTATGCTTCACTCCATGCCATCCCATGACTATCAATACAGCAGCCCAGCCTTCAGACTGAATCAGAACATGGATGAAAAAGCAGCTGGCTGAAGTTTAACTTGAAAAATTTTCAAACATTTTTCAGCCACAGGGCAGTCTCAGTCACCAAATGGCTAACGCTATTCACTGATACACTTAGCATCTACCTTCCCGCTGCTCTCCATTGCATTCTTGCATATAATGGGTGCAATAAATCTTTCTCACTTTTTTCACCTTTGACTCTCGCAGTAAAAAACAACTCTTCAAGAACTGTAACCAGTAGAGATTTACAGTCTTTCACATCAACATGGGCTACAGTCACCAGAATAAATGTTATGACAAATAAATGTGCTCCTCTAAACAGAACATTTGGTGATAAGGATGAAGTTTGATTTTGCTGTAAACATGTATAGCTGAAGAAAATTCCAGAGAAATTACATAATTTGGAATTTCCATATACAAACTTTCACCTTATGATCAAAATAAGTACTTTTTAAAAAAGGTAAATAGCGTATAGATGCAAGTCATTCTTGTTAGCTACTTAATTAGTGTGCAAGTTAACTTACCTGAACTCTTAGTAAGTAATCCACAGTGGAAATGATAATATTAACAGTTGTGTTGTTACCAGTCTGAGTTCTCA